>NC_069796.1:32172500-33422500 GCF_027406575.1 Nycticebus coucang
TGGCCGAGCACTCTACAACACAACCGCAGCCCAGTGTGGGCCAGGCCAGGGCTGCACATGTGCCTACAGACAGAGCAGATGCTCCTGTGGTCCAGGGAGGCCCAATCAGGCCATAAATTCTTGCCACCCCTCACCCTCAGAGGCTGGAGAAGTCCTGTGTGGGGAGCCTCGGAGCCACCCGGGTGCATGTGGCCAGGCAGATAGCCCCCAGTGGCTCCTCAGCAGGCATCCTGAGCAGATGAGCCCTGACAGACACAGATTCCATTTTCATACAAATGTCTGTGGTTGCAGCAAATACACGATGGGGAGACAGAAATATGACATAAAAGCTAAGTCGGTGCTGCAGAAGATGCTTCCTGGTGTTTGGGGGGCTTCAGAGAGCTGTGTTAGCCACCTGTCAGGAACAGTGAAAGAAGCAGATGGAGCTCTTTGGAGAGGCATCAAACAATTTTGAGATGAATCTGCGTAGAGAGGGGCAATGTAATCAGGCCCAGGGAGCCGCAGGGTGGAGTAGGCAGCAGAGCTCAGGACAAGCAAATAATTAACCACGGACCTCTTCACTTGGTCTAGGACGGCAGCTGCCAGCTCCTGTTTCAGCTCCTTCCTCCAGACCACCCCTCCTGCTGGCAGCCCCCCAGGCACCCACCCTCCTAGGGAGCCCAGTCATCCTTGCCAAAAGGACCAGCCAATAGGTGAGCCCAGGAAGGGGTTGTTGTCAGATGTGAGGTTTTTAGGCACAAGGCCTGAGCCCCATGCCCTTATCTCCTACATGTCACCATCTGAAAATGGTGAATGACAACTGTCCTTGTAAGGAAGACTCCAAGGGATTGGATGGCACCAGACTATCTACTGCGGGATGTTTGTTAATGGAAAGGAAGGGAGGAGGGAAGCAGGGAGGTGAACTTCTACAGTTCAAAATCAGAGGGAGACACAAGACCCAGTGAAGTTAAATAGACCCCTTTCCTGGAGAATCGAACACGTGTGCATGTGATGGATTCCCCTATATTCCCCGTGAGAGGAATGAGAGTTTGCAGATTTTTCACAAAGTCTCTTGAGCCTAAAGTTCTCAGGACACAATTTGGAAAATACTGTGTGAGCCAGTTGTGTTCTTTTTCAATGCCAAGATTCATATCAAAATTAATAAATACTCTTCTAACAGTCCACACTGATCCAGGAAACGGACGCACGGACTCCAGGCAGGGCAGCCATGCTCCTGGTCCCGTCCTGCCCCAGCCCAGCGTCACTATAAGCCACCTGGTGACCATGACACCTCCTCTAGCACCTTATGCCTGTGAAGGTAGCTTAGAGAAATGAAATAAATGTATGTGTTAGATTATTATTCTTTTCTCTTTTTATTATTAAATCATAGCTGTGTACATTAATGCGATCATGGGGATCCTTTTTCTTTCAAGGAAAAAGTTTGTGCTCTCTTTGTCTCTCTCCATATGGATTTGAGATCATAGTCAGTATGTGTCTCTGTAAAGCAACAATCTTTTTCCAATTTATTGATTCAATAAATACTCTCTGAGCACCCACATGGGCCCAGCACACTCTAGGCACTGGGGATGCAGCGGTGAACAAAAGGGACAAAATCCCTGTCCTCCTAAAGCTGGTGGTTCAGAGTAAGTGACAAAAGATTGTATGTGCACACCAAGAAGGTCTGAACTCTGAACAGGATTGAAGGATTTGTAGATGACAACAGAAGAAAGGAGGAGATAAAGCTCTGACACTGAGCAGCTCACTCAGCTACTGGCTGGCTCCAGCCTACACTGGTGGAGGCTTCAATGGTGGCAGCTGTGGGTCCCCAGGGCCCAAGCCTAAGTTTCTACTCATCAGTAGAGGTAACAGAAGCTCCCCTCCCTTGACCTTATCTCAAAGTTCACTTTCAGAGTGAGAAAGGAAAGACGCTGAAAACCAGGTATTTCCCTAGTCTACCATGACTCTCTGATTAACTATTTTAATCTTCTGGTTAAAATAGAAAAATGGGGAGTGGTGGAGAGTGATACAGAGTCCCTGTGCTGACAAATCGACTTAAAATTCTAGTCAGAAACTATTTAAGGTGATTTAAAGAAAATCACTTTACTTTATACTTTCTGGTTTGGACATACAAAGTCCAATCTCAGTACTGACCCTGGAGCATACACAAACCTCTCAGCCAGATCAGGCCTCAGACGTCAGCTGTGTACCTTCAGGCTACACAGGCAAGGAGTCTGATGAGATGGGAGACAGGCCATCAAGACTGACAAGAATGAAGATTTAGGGACTGTGTTTTGAATATGTTCTCTTCTGCTTAGTCTTTAGATAGAAAACTTGCTCTAATGCTTCCTTTCCCTCTAGAGGACAATTTCACAGCCTCTAGGAATAGGAATCTAGTGCCTCAGGATGAGCCAAGCACCCCAATTCACTCCTATGCTAGTGTCCACAGACTGGGGGCCGTAAACAACAGGAATTTATTCGCTTAGTCCCAGAGGCTAAGTCCAGAGGCATGGGGTCAGCAGGGCCATGCTCCCTCTAAAGGCTCCAGGGGAGAATCCATCCACATCTCTCTCCCGGCTTCTGGGGGCTGCCAGCAACCTTTGCCCATAGGGGCACCACTCCAATCTCAGCCTCCACTGTCACATGCTTTCTTGTTCCCTGTGTGTCTTCCCATGGCCTTCTTATAAGGACACCACTCACTGACTTAGGACCCACCCTAATCCAGTATTACCTGATTTTAACAAATCGCATCTGCAAATACCCTATTCCCAAAAAAGGTCTCATTCTGAAGCACTGGCGAGTTAGGACGCTAAGATAGCTTTCGCATGGCACACCCGTGGCATTCCCCGCCCCATGCAAACACTCTCCAGCATTGTGGTCTCACTCAGCTTTTTCTTCCTCAGCACCTCAGACTATGGCAGGAAGAAAGACATTCCGGAAAGATGGGCCTTGGGTCTCTGCAGGTTCCAGGGACTCGGAAGATCCCAGCATGTGTGTGGCAACTGAGGACCTGCATGTCTGGCCCACAGTCTGGCTCTCTTTCCTCAGAACATGTGTGGGTCCCTGGTCCCCTGGGGAACCGTGGTGGGGACCTTCCGGAAGCACCACATGGTACATCCTACCTTCGAGGGGTAGCTTGGGCAGGGCCTTGGGCTCATAAAGGTCTGCTGGCCACCGTGGACCCCTAGCCAAGAGCAATGTTTCCAGTGGCTCAGAGCCCAATAATGAGTCACAGCAGGTACCCCCACCAGCAAATGTGTCGTTCCTGCTCCAATGACATTTTGAAGTTTCCTTCTTGAAGCTTCAGATGCGGTAAATGGAGGTGGACAGGAGCTCTGAGCTGAATGATGCAGAGGAAGTGTCAGGCTCAACAGTCCTGAATTGGAAGCGCTCAGAACACCCACTCGAAAGTTGGGCTCCGCGAAACCCAAGTCGCAGAGAGAGTGAAGATACGAACAGCGCCAGGGGTGGGCACGTGGGCATTGGCTGGAGACGGTCTGATTTACGTTTGTGTGAGAGCCAACATCCCTTTGCACTATAGCGTGTGTTGGCTTTGTTTTTTTAATTAAGTTATAGCATTGCCTCTTAGTGACTCCAAGGTCTTGGGCAGTTAATCAACCTCTGTCTGTGCCTCAGTTCCCCCCATCAGTCAACCAGGGGCAAGATTAGGGTCACCTTAAAAAAGTGGTTCTCAACCTTCCTAATGCTGCAGCCCTTTAATACAGTTCCTGTGGGTCGCAGCCCACAGGTTGAGAACCGCTGCCTTAAAGGGTCATGGGAAAGATTTGAATGAGATCATGCAGGTAAAGAGAAGTTCGGTCTGACCAGGCATGTACGTGGGTCCTACCCCCTGGCTAAATGGAAACGAGCTCTGAAAATGGGCTCTTTGGCTTTGGACCTCTGGATCAGGAGAAACTTCCTGAACTGTGCCTTTGCATGGTGACACTTCACAAATCACTTTATCAGAGACATAAAGATTGATGTGCAAGGATATTTACTGCAGGATTATTAATAATAGCAAAAGCCTGGACACCCCCAAGTAACTCAAAACAGAAGAAATGGCTATATAATAGCAGATCCACTCAGCGGAATATTGTCCAGCTGTCAAATGAAAGGCAGCAAACAAAACTCTCCCCTCAGGGGAGCGCCCATCCTGTAACTTGTATACATCTGTATCTAACCAGGCATAAAGTATGACTCAGGGAGAGAGACCAAAATGGCAGTAGTGCCCACCTCTGGGTGAGTTTGGTTGTCTTTACACTCCTCCAGATTTTCCAAGATGAATTACTTTTATAATTAGAAAAAAAAAGGAGTATGCAGTGCCTCACGAGCCACTTTCCAAGGTCGATGAGAAAGTCAACATCTGCCAGGTTTCAGATTTACCTCTCTAGCTAGAATCATACAGTATTCTTGGGGGTCCTGTACATGGCAGAATATTCAGGAAAGAGTTTCACATCACCTCTATGTAGCATCAAGGCTGGGCCTCCACCAGGTGCCTCCCTGAGGTCCTGTGAGCCCTTAGCGAGCACCTGAGCCAGGAGTACCAGTCTCTATTGCTTGCGAACCTGCAGACTGAACCACCAATCCCTCCCCAGGTTTAGCAAAAGTATCCCATATCCTGCAGTGAGAGCAAAACCGGCTCATGTCCAAACTGTTTTTACATCATGTGTTTTTTTCAACAGCCAGGAAAGTGTGAAGGTGACAATGGACCTTTGCAGGGAAGATGCCCCGGTGTCTGTGGATTTGGAAGGGGTCCCTGCAAGGGAAGATGGAACCACAACATGAGCTCCAGGAAGGCGGGTAGGAGGGGGAACTTTGTAGTAGCCCTATATCTGGCACAGGGCACGAAGGAACAGCAAAGCCTGCCGTGGGAGGGTGCAGAGGCCGCAGGGCTTGGGGGCACTCTGGGAAGATCTGACTGTCAGTCTGAAAAGGTGGAGACAACACGATCAGATGGCAGCCACAGAGATCTGGAATGCATGGCCCCGGGCCACATCTCTCCACCTTGCCAACGGCTCCCCAAGGCCATCTTACGGTTCTGGATCCAGAGTTTCAGAGGACAGAGAGTAGTCTGCCAGTCCACAGATTACCAAGTCAACCACATCCTCTATGGGCACCAGGGACCCTCACATTCTTGCTACTACAAGACCTGCCACAGCCACTGGTGGTTCACTTTGCTCCCAAGTGCAATCCCTGAGTGGCCAACATGGACTGCTATGTCCTCCTCTCCCAGGAGGACATATGTGACTAATAAACCGCTGTCAATCTCTCCACCCAATGCTGGTGGTGAGTGCTCAGTCATCCCAAACCCCAGGCTGAGATCTCTCCCTCACTAAAGGGCTAGAAGGTTCCCCTTAGTGGGACAGGACTGGTGGGCTGGGCAGAGCTGTACAGAGCCAAGGAGGTGAGAGGCGAATGTTGCAGCTAGGGCCGGGGCTCTGCTCCTGAGAAAGGACCTCTCAGTGGGGCTGCCCAAGGCCCAGAGGTCTGGACCACTTCTATTTTACTAGGCCTCTGATAGATTAAAAACCAAAGGCATGCCAAGATAGGGATGTAAATCCTGTAGCATGTTTTAAATGCTTAAAACATATAACAAATTCCCGCTGCTAACATTAAAACCTCACTTGGAATAATTCCCGAAGTCTAAATGCAAAGAGGCAACTGTGAATGGGAGGCTTAGGCCAAGAGGCTCACTGGCCCTGGCCCCAGGCTGAGCCCTGTGCCTCAAGGGGCAGTGTTTGGGCCAAAGCACAAGCCTCATGGGGCTTGCCACCATGACCACGTGGCCACATGGCCAGAGCTCCTCTCCTGCCTCTCCTCCCACAGCTCCCTCTTCTCTCCCCATCTTCTCTTCCTCCCTTTCTCTTCCCTTTCACCTCCCACCCACCCTTCTCCCTCCCCCAGGTCCTCCTCTACAGACATCTGAGCCCTGAAATCCTATGGGGACCTTGTGGCCTTAGGTGGACCCACCTATTTCTTGCTGCCTAACCCTGTTCCTCTCACCTGGGACTGACTGGATTGTGGCTTATCTCAAGGATGCAACTTTCCAGCCTCTGGCAGAGGATCATACCAAAACAATAATGCTGCTAGCGTGGTCAGCAATGCCTGGACTAGTTAGGAAAGGCTTTGCTATGCAAGGACAGAGGCTGAGTCCTGTGCCTTTCCTGCGGCCTCTTCCCTGTGTCTCCTGACACACCCAGACCCCTGTGCATCCCCTCCTGAAGTCTGAATAGACCACACTGCAAGCTGCCCTTGCCCTTGGAGGACTCTTCCTGCCACAATTTTCCCTGTAGGGGTAGAGCTTGGTCCCTGTCCCATGGCCTACTCTGGATGGCTGACATGATGGTACCAACCATGAACCTACAGTACAGCCACCACGTCTGCTGCCATCCCACTCCTGCTGACTAAAGATCATAGCCCAAACTCCCACCCCCACATCCTCAGTACAACCTGGCACAAAGTCCCCTCTGGCTTCCTCATTTCTTCCAGCTGAACTCAGTTGCCAAGGTTGCCAGACATCACCAGGGAGGGGGAGGGAGGTCTCAGCTGTTGGGAAGTGGATGCTGCTGGTTCTAGAGAGCTGTAGGTTCCTTCCTATAGTCCACACTCACTTCACAGCCACTGTGTGCCAGCCCCATTGCCCAGCTCTAGGGATGCAGAGGGGGCTTGCCAGACACTGTCCTCCTGGAGCCTGCAAAGGAAGCAGACACTCTGTCAAAGATCCTGCCAGTGTGTGTTTAGTAATGACCAGAATCCCAGGTACACAGGAGAAATGGTGCTTTAGGGTATACAGTGAGGGGTCCCAGGCTCATCTGGGGTGGGTGGGGGGAGGGAATGCTCAGGGAAGCCCCTCTGCAGGATTTCAGTTAGGGTTTGAAGGGTGTGTAGAAGAGGCTGGGCAAAGGAGTGAGAAGAGAAGGTGAGATACCCCATGTGGAGCCTGAATTTGGTGCTTGTGAGGTCACAAAAGAAGGCTCCTTTGGCCACACTGCAGAGAACGCAGGTGGTGGGTATGACTGAGAGCAGTGGAGCCAGACCCCTGCTGGGCTGCATACCTCCTCCAGGGGCTGGACTGCTCAGGCAGAATCCTGCATGCAGGGTCCCAGGCCTGACTCCAGAAGTCAGCTCCCCAGACTGCCTGGACATATCTTCTGCTCTCCCATGGTCTCCAAAAAGAAGTCAGGACAGAGAACCCAGAGATGGGGCTCTCCATCAGACAAGAGATGTGGGGCTGGGTGGGGCCGAAAGTAAGAGCCGGGAAGCATTTCTCTGTATGTGGCCACAAGTTTTTCCCAGGCAGCTCCAGTTCCACTCCTTTGTGCCAGTGCTGGTAACACTCAGGGCATGGGGATGGGAATACCCTCTGCATTATGCTCCTGATGGTACTGGGAAAATTACCATGTCACTGGGTAATTAAGCTCCTGGATGCTATGTTTAAGGTTTTATCAACATAGCTTTTATAAAATGCTGCTTCTCAGGCATGGATTGGAAGGTGAAGGTGAGTGAGCCTATTTGCTCTGTCCTATTTACTATTTCTGCCTATTTACTGAAGTTCTTCTCTGAGCCATACCCAGAGCCAGCTGCAGAGCAGCGGCAGCGTCAGGGTGAGGAGGAGCTACAGATCCAAAGGAGCTTGGGGAAGGAGTGGCATCCTAGCCCCAGGCTGATGGAATGTGGTAGTGACAGGCAGAAGGAGGGCCCTGAGGTGGCCACAGCAGAGGGTGGCCAAGTGGACACCAATCTTAGCACGCGCACGAGCCTCTCTGCAGCCAGGCCAGTGAGCGTATGGGCCATGTCTTTGGGCCACGGCCACCCTCGCGGGCATACATGTTCTTCTCATCTCTGTAGCCTCACTGCTACAATTCTGCAGCAAACAGGCAAGAAATTTTTTTGCTTTTTTCCCTCCCTCCATCTCCAAATACATTCCACTGGATCTATTTTCTTTCTTGTTACATGGAGCCATCTGAGTCCTGTAGAGCCACTTTTGGCCATAAGGATGATCTCATCTTTGGGTATTAAAGTCTTATCTTGGCCAGATGCACTGGCTCGCACCTGTAATCCTAACACTCTGGAAGGCAGGGTCTCACTCTGGCTCAGGCTGATCTCAAACTTATGAGCTCAGGCAGCCATCCACCTCAGCCTCCCAGAGTGCGAGGATTACAGGAGTGAGCCACCATGCCCAGCCCTTGTACCCAGGAGTTTGAAGTGAGTGAACTAGAGCAAGACTCTAGCAAGACTCTGTCTCAAAAAAGTAAATAAAGTCTTATCTAGTCCAGCTTAAGTCAAAACTTTACCCAACGCGAATATATTAAGACTACTGAACTGTACACTTAAACACAGATGAGATGGTAAATTTATATGTATTTTATCACAGTTAAAAATAAATTTTAAAAAATGTTTAAAACAAAAACGCTTTAATCTTGCAACCAATTTTAGCCTTTCATGTCCCCCATTTCAGACCTGCACCTCAGCTCAGGGACCAGCAATGGGAACATTGGGGGCATATCCTCTAACTGCAGGAGGAAAGTGGTTGAATTAGTCAGGGATCTCCACAGAAACCAAAACAATAGGAGCTCTATATACATAGATGTACATGAAGGCACTGTCAACACAGAGACACAGTGGATGAGGAATTGGCTCACATGATTAATGAGGGCTGGCAAGTCCAAAATCCACAGAGCCCATATCCTAGTTTGGGCCTGAAGTCCAAACTGTAGAACCAGGAAAGGCCAGTGTTCCTAGACCATTAGGCAGGAGAATGTTTGCTTCCTGGGTGAGGGTCAGACTTTTGTTCTTTTCAGGTTTTCAACTGATTGGATGAGGCCCACCCACATGAGAGAAGGTTATCTGCTTTACTTAGTTTACCAATCTAAATGTTACTCTTACCCAAAACACCCTTATGGAAGCACCCAGCATAACGTTTGATCAAATATCTGGACACCCTGTGGCCCGGTGAAATTAACCATAATTAACCAACACAGCAGTAGAGTGTAGAGACAGTAGCTGCAAGTCAGGAGGCCTGGGCTCTGCTCTGTCTCCACCTTCAATACTGGGCCTCAGTCTCCACCTTTCATCAGGTGAGATAAGGCTTGTGGGCCTCTCCGAAAGCTATAAAGTGCTCTAAGAAGTGCGCTACACTTGTTGTTGTGATTATTTCAGTTGCCCTCAGTAAATGCCCAAAAGGTTGCTGAGGACCTGGGCAGGGTTCCCACATGCAGCTGAGATGGGGGTGGAGGTGAAATACTTGTGAAATACCTTCCTGGAATGTTGATTCCCAGGAGGGATTTATGGGCCCTGTAGTCATTATTTTAGAGCAACTTATCAAAAACACTGCCTGCAGCCTCATCATAAGCACTTATTCCACAGAAAAGTTGTTTGCAAAACACAACAGACATCAATAATGATGTTTCCAGAGTTGTAAATCTTCTAAGCCTGCCTTCCCTTCCTGAGGAAGAAGACACTTGATTTTGTTCTCCAGGAGCTCAGAAGTTTCCAAATAGATAACAGAATCCCAAAGTCCATTAAGCAAGGTAATTTACAATAGTGGCAGGCCAAATTCAGGGAAATACATTAGAGCTTTTTCCCATTTGGCTCGTAGAAAGACATTATTCTAGCACACACACAATGAATGCTGTTAGGTGACAATCGTTTAGCTTTCCTAACGAGTTTATTCATCCCCCACACCACGCAGCACATTAATTTTGAGTGAAAGTTTGCTCCACCAGATAAGATTCTCAAAGCCCAGTCAGAGACACCAGGGACCTCATTTTCAACCCGTTAAATAGGCATCACTGGACATTATAACAAAGAGAAAGAGGGGAGAAAAGGTGATTTCTTTTAGAGTTCTGCTTCATACTTCAAGCTCTCCCTTGAGTTGTGTGACAAAACAGCAATTTCAAATTTGGTACTGCAGAAACTTTTGAAGGCTTTGGGAAGTGTTTTGAGAAAGAAATTAAACATAAAGATATTATTAAACATTAAGTAAATTTGCTAAATACTTCTTCCATGTTTTAAAAGGCAACCAACATGATATTGCCAGGGAGAATAGAGCAACGGAAAAAAAAAAAAAAAAAGACAACCAAAAGTGGGTTCCATTCTCTGCTGGTCTCTCTAGGGCACCCTGCCATTCCCTCCCTATCATGGACTACATTTCCAGGTATGGTCAAGAACAAGGTCAGAAAAGACTCTTTCACCCGTAGAAAAAAATATGAATTATTCATGCTAATCTGTGGGCCAAACATGGAGCAATCTCAGGAGATAGAAGAGAAGCTGACTTCCACAGTAGTTATTGAGCTCCTACCATACATCTTCATTGCAAAGGACAGAAAACCAACTGAAATGAACTTAGGCAAACAATGAATTTATTAGTACTCAGGATTCATCACCCCACATTTTGCCTGTTTGCTTGGAGTCATTAGGAGCAGAAAGTGTCCAGGGGGCAGTCTCAACTTCTAATTCCATGGAGTCATTGCTGTGTTTCCTAGTTTCTCCCTTGGATACAAAGACTTCCCAACTAACTTGACCCAAAGTTGCAAGGCCAGGAAGCAAAAATTATCCAAGTTGTTGGGGACAGTAGTAAAGGGAGAAACTCCCACTTTCACCCTCTTGATTCCAGGATCCCAGTGTTCTGGCTGTAGGAGAAACAGCACAAGCATTGGTCCTTGATTCAAAACATATACTGCATTAAGTACAACCCTATGTAGAACCCCATCTTTGGGGATGTTGTTTACCAAATGGTGCCAAGCATAAATCTTTGACAGGCCATTCCACTGTATGTTGAGTTAAATCAGTAAAATTACTAATTTTATAAGTCAGTAACAATTCAATATTTGCACTTTCACATGGTTCAAGCTAATATTAGGCCAGCTGCTTCTGGGTAATGAAGCACATGGTAAGACCAATGAATTCCATGAGCATGAGCTGATTGCTTTGCTTCCTTTACAATGAAATGAGTTCTTGGTCAGAAGCAACGCTGTATGAGTACCATATGGTGAATAAGGCATTCCATGAGTCCATGGATGGCGGTGCTGGCAGAAGCAGTGAAGACAGGGAAGGCACACCCTTGTCAGAACAATTATCTACTTCAGGAAGAGCAAATCACTGTCTCCTCCATAATGGAAGGGGCCAGCTATCCCAAGGAAAGAGGCCACATCAGAGGCTCAGCTCTGGTCTCTGTTCTCAGCAGTGGTGATGATAACCATCATCTTTGGAGGTTCTGAGTCAATGTGTAGTCTCCATTCCTTCTGCCATGGGCTCTTTATTCATGGGCCCATTGAGCAAAGCACTGGGTGACTGGGAATTGAAGTTGTCTAACTTCACAGAACATGTCATTGTATCCATCTGGTAATTGGATGCCTCCTTCCCAGTGGATGCAATTTTGTGAGTATTCACATGAGACACAAATTTCTTCCTGCACTTATGCTCTTCCTGAGAGATCTGTACATGTATCTCTTCTCCAGACCTCCATCCATCCTCTGATCTTATTCTTTGCATGCCTCTGATCACTCAGCCAAACCATTAGCCATTGCCCATAAATTAGAGTAGATTCATACTTCTGGTCACCTCTGAGTCCAGAGACAGTGGACAGTCACATTTCTTAAAGTTCTACCCTGTTGGAGAATTGCTCCTTACCACTGTCTCTGAGAGACATTCCTTGTTAAGATTAATGCTATAGCAATCCTCTTCCAAAGTGGGCTGACTGGTATCCCCTGCAGGACCATCTAAGAATGAGGTCCTATTTCCCTCAGTCATCTAGTTACAAGAAAGTCCCCATTTAGGAGAGAGAGCAAGATGGCGGCCGAGTAACAGCTTCCTTGCATCTGGGCACCATGAGTCTGGGGAGATAAGACTCCAGGCATCTCTGGCTGGTGGTATCTGCCTATAATCACCCCTTCAAGGATACAGGGAGTCAGCGAGAGACTTCTGGACCCCAAGAGGAGGACAAAAACAAAAACTGGCAAGTGGTCACGTGTGTTCAATTGGTCTAATCCTGCCGGCAACTGTAAGTACAGTAGCAGCGAGACTGCAAACCGGAAAGGCCTTACCTGTGAACTGTTTCGGAGTTTTAGGACTTGGCACTCAGTTGAACTGCCTTGGGAAGAGCTTGAGCAGGAGTGCAGAGAACTTTGGGCATTGTCTAGGGCCGCAGACTGAACTGCTGAGCCAGACGGAGCTAATAGTGTTCGGCTGTGGGCTGCAGGGAGCCATTGGGAGAGAACTGCCCCAGCAAGGTCCGCCCTCAGGGTTGCAGAGCAAGGATCAGGCAGGAGCTAGAAACCTATTGACTGAGCAGCCTAAAGGCAGGGACTGAGCCGCCTTACAGCCCTAACCCTCAGGGGCAGAGTGAGACCGGTTTTGGCACACTGGGGAAGTGGATAGCCACTTCAGCAGTGATTCCAGTGACAAGCACTTTCCTGGGAAAGCTTCTGCTTAGCAAGTTTACAAGTTTAAAGTGCCTTTTAAGAAGGCTGAAGAGAGATTCAGGGTGTCTACCCTGTAGGATTTGAGAAATCAGCAGAAGCCTCCAGTCGTATCAGCATTGTGATTAACAACATCTCATACCCCAGAAGACCACCTGTTGCTCAGACAATATTGAGCGAGATATATATACTGCTTTGTTTTTAGTTGGTTTTTTTGTTTGTCTTTTGTTTATTTTGATGTTGCTGTTGTTTTGTTTTTCAATTTCAACCTTTTCCGTACAGATTTTTTTCTTTCTCAATTTTTCTACTTTAATTACAATTTCCCACTGCTGCCTTTTTCAATAACTAGAACTTCATTTTTGCTAGTGTTTCTACCCCTATTATTTGGTTTTTCACCCAATTCTATCACGTAAAGTTTTCTGTTTGCTTGTTTTGGTTTGATTTATAGCATTTTTGTCTTTCCTCTCTACTTGGTGGAGGTGGGGTACTGTGTCTGTCAGGTTAGCAAAGAGATGCTGATCTCAAGGGAACCACCCAACTGGGCACCCCAGAGGTTGGGGGTTTTTTTTGTTTGTTTGGTTGGTTTTTTTTGTAGAGACAGTCTCACTTTATGGCCCTCGGTAGAGTGCCATGGCCTCACACAGCTCACAGCAACCTCCAACTCCTGGGCTTAAGCGATTCTCTTGCCTCAGCCTCACGAGTAGCTGGGACTACAGGCGCCCGCCACAACACCCGGCTATTTTTTGGTTGCAGTTTGGCCGGGGCTGGGTTTGAACCCGCCACCCTCGGTATATGGGGCCGGCGCCTTACCAACTAAGCCACAGGCGCCGCCCTGAGGTTGGGGTTTTTTTAAGGTTGTGTCAAAGTACCCCCACTGTACACCTATATTGCTCTGTGCTCTTTCTGTGCCTCTCTTCTTTTTGTCAATATTCCTTTTACCTGCCCCCTCTCCTTTCTCTATTTTCTTTTCATTCTTTCCTTCATCCCTTCTTGCTCTTCAACCTTCTCATCCTTCTGGTCCTGTACCAAAAGGACTCATCAAAACCTTAGTCCATAGGCACAGGAACTTAAGAGCAAGAGGAAGTGAAAGGAAAATGAGGGCAAGGAAACAGATAAAAGAAATCACTCATGAGGAATAATCAGCAGAAAACTCCAGGCAACATGAAGAACCAGTCCAGACCAAACCCTCCAAGGGACCATGAGGTAGCTACTACAGAGGATTCTACCTATAAAGAAATGTTAGGAATGACAGAAAGGGAATTTAGAATACACATGATGAAAACAAAAAAGGAAATGATGGAAAAATGAAGGAAACTGCTAATAAAGTGGATAATAATCAAAAAGAAATCCAAAAATAGAATGATGAACAATATGAAGAATATAGAAAGGATATAGTGGAGCTGTAGGAACTAACGCAGTCAATTAGGGAACTTACACATGCAATGGAAAGTATCAGCAACAGGTTAGACCATGCAGAAGAAAGAATTTCAGAGGTAGAAGACAAGGTTCTTGAGATAACTCAGATAGTAAAAGAGGCAGAAAAGAAGAGAGAGAAAGCAGAACGTTCACTGTCAGATTATGGGACTTTGTGAAGCGTTCTAACATATGAGTTATAGGAATCCCAGAAGAGGAAGAAGAACGCCCCAGAGGAATAAAAGCCATACTAGAGAATATTATAAATGAGAATTTCCCAAAAATCACCAAAGATTCTGACACACTGCTGTCAGAGGGATATCAGACCCCAGGTCACCTCAACTCTAACCAAGCTTCTCCAAGACACATTGTGATGAACCTGTCCAAAGTCAAGACAAAAGAAAAGACCCTGCAAGCTGCCAGGAGTAAGTGCCAGTTGACCTACAGGGGCAAATCCATCAGAGTGACTGCAGACTACTCTAATGAAACTTTCCAAGCAAGAAGACAATGGTCATCTACCTTTAATCTACTTAAACAGAACAATTTCCAGCCCAGAATTCTGTACCCTGCTAAGCTAAGCTTCAAAATTGATGGAGAAATCAAATATTTTATGGATATACAAACATTGAGAAAATTTGCCACAACAAGACCAGCTCTACAGGAAATACTTCAACCCGTTCTACACACTGACCATCACAATGGATCAGCAGCAAAGTAAGAACTCAGAAATCAAAGGACAGAACCTAACTTCCACACTGATGCAAAGGATAAAACTAAGCAATGGACTCTCACAAAATAAGATGAATAGAATACTACCACACTTATCAATTATCTCAATAAATGTTAATGGCTTGAATTCCCCACTGAAGAGACATAGATTATCTGACTGGATTAAAAAACACAAGCCATCCATTTGCTGTCTGCAAGAAACACACTTGGCTTCAAAAGACAAATTAAAACTTCGAGTCAAGGGTTAGAAGACAATTTTTCAAGCAAATGGAATTCAGAAGAAAAGAGGAGCTACAATCTTACTTTCAGATTCATGTGGATTTAAAGCAACTAACGTCAAAAAAGACAAACATGGTCATTTTATATTGGTCAAGGGAAAAATACAACAAGAAGACATTTCAATTCTAAATATATATGCACCCAATTTAAATGCTCCCAGATTCTTGAAACAGACCTTACTCAGTCTGAGCAATATGATATCTGATAAAACCATAATGACAGGGGACTTTAACATTCCTCTTACAAAGCTGGACAGATCCTCTAAACAGAAATTAAACAAAGATATAAGAGATTTAAATGAGACCCTAGAACAACTATGCTTGATAGATGCATATAGAACACTCCATCCCAAAGATAAAGAATATACATTCTTCTTATCACCCTATGGAATATTCTCCAAAATTGATCACATCCTGGGACACAAAACAAATATCAACAGAATCAAAAGAACTGAAATTTTACCTTGATCTTCTCAGACCATAAGGCACTAAAGGTGGAACTCATCATTAACAAAAACGTTTGACCCCACACAAAGGCATGGAAATTAAACAATCTTCTGTTGAATGACAGATGGGTGCAGGAAGAAATAAAACAGGAAATCATTAACTTCCTTGAGCAAAACAACAATGAGGACACAAGCTACCAAAACCTCTGGGATACTGCAAAAGCAGTTTTGAGAAGAAATTCATTGCTTTAGATGCCTACATTTGAAAAATAGAAAGAGAGCACATCAACAAACTCACAAGCCATCTTATGGAATTGGAAAAAGAAGAACAATCTAAGCCTAAACCCAGTAGAAGAAAAGAAATATCCAAAATCAAATCAGAGATCAATGAAATTGAAAACAAAAGAATCATTCAGAAAATGAATGAAACAAGGAGTTGGTTTTTTGAAAAAATAAATAAAATAGATAAACCATTGGCCAGACTAACAAGAAATAGAAAAGTAAAATCTTTAGTAACCTCAATCAGAAATGATAAAGGGGAAATAACAACTGATCCCACAGAGATACAAGAGATCATCTCTGAATACTATGAATACATCTCAGAAACTCTATGCCCAGAAATTTGACAATGGAAGAAAATGGATCAATATTTGGAATCACACCCTCTCCCTAGACTTAGCCAGGAAGAAATAGAGCTCCTGAACAGACCAATTTCAAGTACTGAGATTAAAGAAACAATAAAAAAGCTTCCAACTAAAAAATGCCCTGGTCCAGATGGCTTCACACCAGAATTCTATCAAACCTTCAAGGAAGAGCTTATTCCTGTACTGCAGAAATTATTCCCAAAAATTGAGGAAGAAGGAATCTTCCCCCAACACATTCTATGAAGCAAACATCACCTTTTCCAAAACCAGGAAAAGACCCAAACAAAAAGGAGAACTTCAGACCAATCTCACTCATGAATACAGATGCAAAAATTCTCAACAAAATCCTAGCCAATAGATTACAGCTTATCATCAAAAAAGTCATACATCATGATCAAGTAGGTTTCATCCCAGTGATGCAAGGCTGCTTTAACATACGCAAGTCCATAAACGTTATCCACCATATTAACAGAGGCAAAAATAAAGATCATATGATCCTCTCAATAGACGCAGAAAAAGCATTTGATAAAATCCAGCATCCTTTTCTAATTAGAACACTGAAGAGTATAGGCATAGGTGGCACATTTCTGAGGTAAATTCTTTGTATTTATTATTTATTTATTTATTTATTTGTAGAGACAGAGTTTCACTTTATTGCCCTCGGTAGAGTGTCGTGGCATCACACAGCTCACAGCAACCTCCAACTCCTGGGCTTAGGCGATTCTCATGCCTCAGCCTCCCGAGTAGCTGGGACTACAGGCGCCCGCCACAACGCCCGGCTATTTTTTTGTTCCAGTTTGGCTGGGGCTGGGTTGGAACCGGAGGTGGCACATTTCTAAAACTGATTGAAGCTATCTATGACAAATCCACAGCTAATATTTTACTGAATGGAGTAAAACTGAAAGCCTTTCCTCTTAAAACTGGAACCAGACAAGGTTTTCCTCTGTCACCTTTACTATTCAACATGGTGCTGGAAGTTCTAGCCAATACAATTAGGCAAGACAAGGAAATAAAGGGAATCCAAATGGGAGCAGAGGAGGTCAAACTCTCCCTCTTTGCTGATGACATGATCTTATACTTTGAGAATCCCAGAGACTCAACCACAAGACTCCTAGAAGTCATCAAAAAATACAGTAATGTTTCAGGATATAAAATCAATGTCCACAAGTCAGTAGCCTTTGTATACACCAATAACAGTGAAGATAAGAAGCTAATTAAAGACACAACTCCCTTCACCATAGTTTCAAAGAGAATGAAATACCTAGGAATATACCTAACGAAGGAGGTGAAGGACCTCTATAAAGAAAATTATGAAATCCTCAGAAAGGAAATAGCAGAGGATATTAACAAATGGAAGAACACACCATGTTCATGGATGGGAAGAACCAACATTGTTAAAATGTCTATACTTCCCAAAGCAATCTACCTATTCAATGCCATTCCTATCAAAATACCAACATCGTAGTTTCAAGATTTGGAAAAAATGATTCTGCATTTTGATGGAACCAGAAAAAACCCCGTATAGCTAAGGCAGTTCTTAGTAATAAAAATAAAGCTGGGGGGGAGGCGGAGCAAGATGGCAGCCGAGTAACAGCTTCCTTGCATCTGGGCACCGTGAGTCTGGGGAGATAGGACTCCAGGCATCTCTGGCTGGTGGGAACTGCCTATCATCACTCCTATGAAGATACAGGGAGTCAGCGAGAGACTTCTGGACCCCAAGAGGAGGACTAAAACAGTGGAAAACTGGCAAGTGGTCGCGTGTGTTCAATCCATCTAAACCCGCCCACAACTGTAAGTTCAGTAGCAGCGAGACTGCAAACCAGAAAGACCTTACCTGTGAACTGTTTTGATGTCCTTGGACTTGGCACTGAGTTGAACTGCCTTGGGGAAGGCCTGAGCGGGAGTGCGGAGAACTTTGGCCGTTGCCTAGGGCCCCAGTCTGAGCCGCTGAGCCAGACGGAGCTAATAGTGTTTGGCACTGGGTCACACGGATCCATTGTCAGTGATCTGCCCCGGCAAGCTCCGCCCTCAGGGTCGCAGAGCTAGAAATGGGTGGGAGCTGGTAACCCAGCAACCAAGTAGCCTAAGGGTGGGGTTTGAGCCACCTTGCAGCCCTAACCCTCAGGGGCAGAGTGAGACCAGTTTTGGCACACTGAGTAAGTGGATAGCCACTTCAGCAGCGATTCCAGCGAGAAAGCTGGGAAAGCTTCTGCTCAGCAAGTTTACAAGTTCAAAGTGCCTTTTAAGTAGGCTGAAGAGAGATTTAGGGTGTCTACCTGCTGGGGTTTGAGAAATCAGCAGCCTCCAGTCGTATCAGAACTGTGACTAACATCTCATACCCCAGAAGACCACGTGTTGCCCAGACAATATTCAATAACATATACAAACTGCTTTGTTTTTGCTTGTGTATTTTTTTCTTCTTTTTTTTTTTGGTTTGGTTGTTTTTTTTGTTTGTTTATTTTGACGTTGCTGATGTTCTTTTGCTTTTTTAATTTCAATCTTTTCCGCACAGATCCCTTTTTCTTTCTCAATTTTCCTAGTTTAATTATAATTTCCCATTGCTGCCTTTTTTAATAACTTCAACTTCATTTTTGCTAGTGTTTCTACCGATATAATTTGGTTTTTCACCCAATTTTATCCCCGTAAAGTTTTCTGTTTGCTTCTTTTAGTTTGATTTATAGAATTTTTCTCTTTCCTCTCTACTTGGTGGAGGTGGGGTACTGTGTCTGATCAGGTTAGCAAAGAGCTGCTGACCTCAAGGGAACCACGCAACTGGGCACCCGCAGAAGGTGGGGTTTTTTAAGGTTGTGTCAAAGTACCCTACTGTACACCTATATTGCCCTGTCTCCCTCTTTCTGTGCCTCTCTTCTTTTTGTCAATATTCCTTATACCCACCCCCTCTCCTTTCTCTATCTTTCTTTTTTTCTTATCACTCGGTCCTCCTTTCTTTCATCCCCTTTTTTTGCTCTTCAACCTTCTCACCCTTCTGGTCCTGTAACCCTTAGTCCACAGGCACAAGAACTTAAAGAGCAAGAGGAAGTGAAAGGAAAATTAGGGCAAGGAAACAGATAAAAGAAATCACTCATGAGGAAGAATCAGCACAAAACTCCAGGAAACATGAAGAACCAGTCTAGAACAACTCCACCAAGGGACCATGAGGTAGCTACTGCAGAGGATTCCACCAGTATAGAAATGTTAGGAATGACAGAAAGGGAATTTAGAATACACATGTTGAAAACAATGAAAGAAATGATGGAAACAATGAAGGAAATTGCTAATAAAGTGGAAAATAACCAAAAGGAAATCCAAAAACAGAATCAAATAAGAGATGAACGATATGAAGAATATAAAAAGGATATAGCAGACCTGAAGGAACTGAAACAGTCAATTAGGGAACTTAAAGATACAATGGAAAGTATCAGCAACAGGTTAGACCATGCAGAAGAAAGAATTTCAGAGGTAGAAGACAAAGTTCTTGAGATAACTCAGACAGTAAAAGAGGCAGAAAAGAAGAGAGAGAAAGCAGAATGTTCACTGTCAGAATTATGGGACTTTATGAAGCGTTCCAACATATGAGTTATAGGAATTCCAGAAGGGGAAGAAGAATGCCCCAGAGGAATGGAAGCCATACTAGAGAATATTATAAAAGAAAATTTCCCAAACATCACCAAAGAGTCTGACACACTGCTTTCAGAGGGATATCGGACCCCAGGTCGCCTCAACTCTAACCGAGCTTCTCCAAGACACATTGTGATGAACCTGTCCAAAGTCAAGACAAAAGAAAAGATTCTGCAAGCTGCCAGGAGTAAGCGCCAGTTGACCTACAGGGGCAAATCCATCAGAGTGACCGCAGACTTCTCTAATGAAACTTTCCAAGCAAGAAGACAATGGTCATCTACCTTGAACCTACTTAAACAGAACAATTTTCAGCCCAGAATTCTGTACCCTGCTAAGCTAAGCTTCAGAATTGACGGAGAAATCAAATCATTTACGGATATACAAACATTGAGGAAATTCGCCACAACAAGACCAGCTCTACAGGAAATACTTCAACCTGTTCTGCACACTGACCACCACAATGGATCAGCAGCAAAGTAAGAACTCAGAAATCAAAGGACAAAACCTAACCTCCACACTGATGCAAAAGATAAAACTAAGCAATGGACTCTCACCAAATAAGACGAATAGAATACTACCACACTTATCAATTATCTCAATAAATGTTAATGGCTTGAATTCCCCGTTGAAGAGACATAGATTGATTGACTGGATTAAAAAACACAAGCCATTCATTTGCTGTCTGCAAGAAACACACCTGGCCTCAAAAGACAAATTAAAGCTCCGAGTCAAGGGTTGGAAGACAATTTTTCAGGCAAACGGAATTCAGAAGAAAAGAGGAGTTGCAATCTTATTTTCAGATACATGTGGATTTAAAGCAACTAAAGTCAAAAAAGACAAAGATGGTCACTTTATATTGGTCAAGGGAAAACTACAACAAGAAGACATTTCCATTCTAAATATTTATGCACCCAATTTAAATGCTCCCAGATTCTTGAAGCACACCTTACTCAGTCTGAGCAATATGATATCTGATAATACCATCATAACAGGGGACTTTAACACACCTCTTACAGAGCTGGACAGATCCTCCAAACAGAAATTAAACAAAGATGTAAGAGATTTAAATGAGACCCTAGAACAACTATGCTTGATAGATGCATATAGAACACTCCACCCCAAAGATAAAGAATATACATTCTTCTCATCACCCCATGGAACATTCTCCAAAATTGATCATATCCTGGGACACAAAACAAATATCAACAGAATCAAAAGAATTGAAATTTTACCTTGTATCTTTTCAGACCATAAGGCACTAAAGGTGGAACTCAACTCTAACAAAAATGCTCAAGCCCACCCAAAGGCATGGAAATTAAACAATCTTCTGTTGAATAACAGATGGGTGAAGGAAGAAATAAAACAGGAAATCATTAACTTCCTTGAGCATAACAACAATGAAGACACAAGCTACCAAAACCTGTGGGATACTGCAAAAGCAGTTTTGAGAGGAAAATTCATTGCTTTAGATGCCTACATTCGAAAAACAGAAAGAGAGCACATCAACAATCTCACAAGAGATCTTATGGAATTGGAAAAAGAAGAACAATCTAAGCCTAAACTCAGTAGAAGAAAAGAAATATCCAAAATCAAATCAGAGATCAATGAAATTGAAAACAAAAGAATCATTCAGAAAATTAATGAAACAAGGAGTTGGTTTTTTGAAAAAATAAATAAAATAGATAAACCATTAGCCAGACTAACTAGAAATAGAAAAGTAAAATCTCTAATAACCTCAATCAGAAACGATAAAGGGGAAATAACAACTGATCCCACACAGATACAAGAGATCATCTCTGAATACTACCAGAAACTCTATGCCCAGAAATTTGACAATGTGAAGGAAATGGATCAATATTTGGAATCACACCCTCTCCCTAGACTTAGCCAGGAAGAAATAGACCTCCTGAACAGACCAATTTCAAGCACTGAGATCAAAGAAACAATAAAAAAGCTTCCAACTAAAAAATGCCCTGGTCCAGATGGCTTCACTCCAGAATTCTATCAAACCTTCAAGGAAGAGCTTATTCCTGTACTGCAGAAATTATTCCAAAAAACTGAGGAAGAAGGAATCTTCCCCAACACATTCTATGAAGCAAACATCACCCTGATACCAAAACCAGGAAAAGACCCAACCAAAAAGGAGAATTTCAGACCAATCTCACTCATGAACATAGACGCAAAAATTCTCAACAAAATCCTAGCCAATAGATTACAGCTTATCATCAAAAAAGTCATTCATCATGATCAAGTAGGCTTCATCCCAGGGATGCAAGGCTGGTTTAACATACGCAAGTCTATAAACGTTATCCACCATATTAACAGAGGCAAAAATAAAGATCACATGATCCTCTCAATAGATGCAGAAAAAGCATTTGATAAAATCCAGCATCCTTTTCTAATTAGAACTCTGAAGAGTATAGGCATAGGTGGCACATTTCTAAAACTGATTGAAGCTATCTATGACAAACCCACAGCCAATATTTTACTGAATGGAGTAAAACTGAAAGCTTTTCCTCTTAGAACTGGAACCAGACAAGGTTGTCCTCTGTCACCTTTACTATTCAACGTAGTGCTGGAAGTTCTAGCCAATACAATTAGGCAAGACAAGGAAATAAAGGGAATCCAAATGGGAGCAGAGGAGGTCAAACTCTCCCTCTTTGCTGACGACATGATCTTATACTTAGAGAACCCCAAAGACTCAACCACAAGACTCCTAGAAGTCATCAAAAAATACAGTAATGTTTCAGGATATAAAATCAATGTCCACAAGTCAGTAGCCTTTGTATACACCAATAACAGTCAAGATGAGAAGCTAATTAAGGACACAACTCCCTTCACCATAGTTTCAAAGAAAATGAAATACCTAGGAATATACCTAACGAAGGAGGTGAAGGACCTCTATAAAGAAAACTATGAACTCCTCAGAAAGGAAATAGCAGAGGATATTAACAAATGGAAGAACATACCATGCTCATGGATGGGAAGAATCAACATTGTTAAAATGTCTATACTTCCCAAAGCTATCTACCTATTCAATGCCATTCCTATCAAAGTACCTACATCATACTTTCAAGATTTGGAAAAAATGATTCTGCGTTTTGTATGGAACCGGAAAAAACCCCGTATAGCTAAGGCAGTTCTTAGTAACAAAAATAAAGCTGGGGGCATCAGCATACCAGATTTTAGTCTGTACTACAAAGCCATAGTGGTCAAGACAGCATGGTACTGGCACAAAAACAGAGACATAGACACTTGGAATCGAATTGAACACCAAGAAATGAAACTAACATCTTACAACCACCTAATCTTTGATAAACCAAACAAGAACTTACCTTGGGGGAAAGACTCCCTATTCAATAAATGGTGTTGGGAGAACTGGATGTCTACATGTAAAAGACTGAAACTGGACCCACACCTTTCCCCACTCACAAAAATTGATTCAAGATGGATAAAGGACTTAAATTTAAGGCATGAAACAATAAAAATCCTCAAAGAAAGCATAGGAAAAACACTGGAAGATATTGGCCTGGGGGAAGACTTCATGAAGAAGACTGCCATGGCAATTGCAACAACATCAAAAATAAACAAATGGGACTTCATTAAACTGAAAAGCTTCTGTACAGCTAAGGAGACAATAACCAAAGCAAAGAGACAACCTACACAATGGGAAAGGATATTTGCATATTTTCAATCAGACAAAAGCTTGATAACCAGGATCTATAGAGAACTCAAATTAATCCACATGAAAAAAGCCAACAATCCCTTATATCAATGGGCAAGAGACATGAATAGAACTTTCTCTAAAGATGACAGACGAATGGCTAACAAACACATGAAAAAATGTTCATCATCTCTATATATTAGAGAAATGCAAATCAAAACAACCCTGAGATATCATCTAACCCCAGTGAGAATGGCCCACATCACAAAATCTCAAAACTGCAGATGCTGGCGTGGATGTGGAGAGAAGGGAACACTTTTACACTGCTGGTGGGACTGCAAACTAGTACAACCTTTCTGGAAGGAAGTATGGAGAAACCTCAAAGCACTCAACCTAGACCTCCCATTCGATCCTGCAATCCCATTACTGGGCATCTACCCAGAAGGAAAAAAATCCTTTTATCATAAGGACACTTGTACTAGACTGTTTATGGCAGCTCAATTTACCATTGCCAAAATGTGGAAACAGCCTAAATGCCCACCAACCCAGGAATGGATTAACAAGCTGTGGTATATGTATACCATGGAATACTATTCAGCTATTAAAAAAAATGGAGACTTTACATCCTTCGTATTAACCTGGATGGAAGTGGAAGACATTATTCTTAGTAAAGCATCACAAAAATGGAGAAGCATGAATCCTATGTACTCAATCTTGATATGAGGACAATTAATGACAATTAAGTTTATGGGGGGGGGAAGCAGAAAGAGGGATGGAGGGAGGAGGGTGGGGCCTTAGTGTGTGTCACACTTTATGGGGGCAAGACATGATTGCAAGAGGGACTTTACCTAACAATTGCAATCAGTGTAACTGGCTTATTGTACCCTCAATGAATCCCCAACAATAAAAAAAAAATAATAAAGCTGGGGGCATCACCATACCAGATTTTAGGCTATACTACAAAGCCATAGTGGTCAAGACAGCATGGTACTGGCACAAAAACAGAGACATAGACACTTGGAATCGAATAGAAAACCAAGAAATGAAGCTAATATCTTACAACTACCTAATCTTCTTCTACCAAACAAGAACATACCTTGGGGGAAAGACTCCCTATTCAATAAATGGTGTCGGGAGAACTGAATATCCAAATGTAAAAGACTGAAACCGGACCCACACCTTTCCCCACTCACAAAAATTGATTCAAGATGGATAAAGGACTTAAATTTAAGGCATGAAACAATAAAAATCCTCGAAGAAAGCATAGGAAAAACACTGGAAGATATTGGCCTGGGGAAAGACTTCATGAAGAAGACTGCCATGGCAATTGCAACAACAACAAAATAAACAAATATATAAACAACAACAAAATAAACAAATGAGACTTCATTAAACTGAAAAGCTTCTGTACAGTTGGTTGTTGTAAGGAGACAACAACCAAAGCAAAGAGACAACCTACACAGTGGGAAAGGATATTTACTTATTTTCAATCAGACAAAAGCTTGATAACTAGGATCTATAGAGAACTCAAATTAATCCACATGAAAAAAGCCAACAATCCCATATATCAATGGGCAAGAGACATGAATAGAACCTTCTCTAAAGAAGACAGATGAATGGCTAACAAACATATGAAAAAATGTTCATCATCCCTATATATTAGAGAAATGCAAATCAAAACCACCCTGAGATACCATCTAACCCCAGCGAGAATGGCCCACATCACAAAATCTCAAAACTGCAGATGCTGGCATGGATGTGGAGAGAAGGGAACACTTTTACACTGCTGGTGGGACTGCAAACTAGTACAACCTTTCTGGAAGGAAGTATGGAGAAACCTCAAAGCACTCAACCTAGACCTCCCATTCGATCCTGCAATCCCATTACTGGGCATCTACCCAGAAGGAAAAAAATCCTTTTATCATAAGGACACTTGTACTAGACTGTTTATTGCAGCTCAATTTACAATCGCCGAAATGTGGAAACAGCCTAAATGCCCACCAACCCAGGAATGGATTAACAAGCTGTGGTATATGTATACCATGGAATACTATTCAGCTATTTAAAAAAATTGAAACCTTACATGCTTCGTATTAACCTGGATGGACGTGGAAGACATTATTCTTAGTAAAGCATCACAAGAATGGAGAAGCATGAATCGTATGTACTCAACTTTGATATGAGGACAATTAATGACAATTAAGGTTATTGGGGGGGAAGGAAAAGCAGAAAGAGGGAAGGAGGGAGGTGGGTGGGGCCTTGGTGTGTGTCACACTTTATGGGGGCAAGACATGATTGCAAGAGGGCCTTTACCTAACAAATGCAATCACTGTAACCTGGCTTATTGTACCCTCAATGAATCCCCAACAATAAAAAATTAAAAAATAGAAAAGAAGAAAGTCCTCATTTGTCCCTAAATGTAGGTTGGGGGAAGTGAGGCAATGTGCTAACAAGATCACACAGTTTACTGTCCCATTCCACTTAAGAGATTGTTGCTATGTGAATCCAGCCTTATGGCTGGTGGGTCAAATACCATATAGGTATCCCTGGTCATTTAATGTCACAGATTTAAGTCTACCAGGGCCCATGGGAAGCCCGCAGCTGTTTCTCAAAAAGAAAATAGTCACTTGGATAATAAATCATCATTTTTCTTTAAAATTCTAAAGGTCCAGGGGTGATTATCTGATTGGAGACTTTCTAGAGTCTCCACACAGCATCTTCACTTACCACAGACAGCTCAAGTATCATTTGATCTGCTGGGCTATAAAGCTAGTGTCAGAGCATCTTACACGGCTGCCTGGACCTATGTCAGAGTCTTCTCTTGCTCCGGGCCCTGTACAAAACTGTGAGCCTTATAAGTCAACAAACGGATCAGAACAGCACACACTTAAACGTGGTATGTATTGCTTCCAAGTCCACGGAGGCCCCCAAGCACTGTGACTCTTTACAGGTAAGCAATACAGATGAAACAACTTTTCCTCTGCTTTGGAGGGAACATCCTCACATTCTACAAGCCAATGGACTCCCAAAAACTTTAAAAAACTTTTATGGGGGGCGGCGCCTGTGGCTCAAGGAGTAGGGCGCCGGTCCCATATGCCGGAGGTGGCGGGTTCAAACCTGTCCCCAGCCAAAAAAAAAAAAAAAGCTTTTATGGGGTTTGTCCCCACCTTCTGACCCATATGTGTTTTACTAAGGCTTCTAAGGTACCAACTACTTCCTGCTTATTAGTCCCAAGCGGCACGCTGTCCAACACAGTGGGTCTGCAACAATCAAGATCTCTACAGTCTACCTCATGGCGAATGTCAGAAAAGGTGACATGAGCCTGAGACAACACAGTTATGCACCTGACAGGTAAAAAAAAGAAGAGTACTGTCACATCAAAAACCTTCAGAGTAGGTGCCAGAGCTACTTGTTCCAATAAAGACACCACAACTCATAAGTGGGAGGTCAATGAAAGATATATCTGGTCATAAGAACAGTAATGGACATTGAAAACGAGGAAGGGGAGAGGGTGGGAAAAGGGGGAGGGAAAAAATCTACCTATGGAGTACAACATATGCTATTCTGGTGATGGGTACACTGAAAACCCTGACTGCAGCATGATACAATTTATTGGTTGGGCAAATAAAGGGCTTAAAAATTTTTTTCCACATAACAAAAACCCTCGTAACCCTAATTAAAAAATATATAATCTCCATAAAAAAGAGACCAACAAACGGTCTATAAAACCAGTGTATGGTGCCCCATGATCGCATTAATGTACACAGCTATGGTTTAGTAATAAAAAAAAAAAAGAAGAGAGAGACCAACAAGTGGGAAAGCAGCTACCCTGTTAGTGTCTTATTTTAAAATAAGACAGTGTCTTATTTTAAGGTGTGCTCCCAAAGATGCACTAGGCCTTATTTTCAGGGGATGTCTTATCTTTCCTGTAAGTAGGTCTTATTTTCGGAGGATGTCTTATTTTCAGGGGAACGGGTAAAATTGTCACTAATTTAAATTTATGATAATTCATTGTAATTTTCCAAGATCCACTCACTTCTACATAGACCAAATAAACATGTTAAATTGGGATGTGAATGAAATTATTACATCTTTATTTTTCAAGACAATGAAAATCCAAAGTCAAGTGGGCCCTAAAAGGACCACATGTTCCCTCCATCTTCAGAGTCACTGGCTGCAGATCCCACTTGGAAGTTTTCTGGTATATACATGAATATGTTTGTGGCACTAGTGCAGATTCGTCTCAAGAGGACCCAGAACCCCCTTCAATCATGTGGTACCAGGGAGGTGAATCGGCTGAATCTGAGAAACTGTACCAAGGATGGTGGCTCCCCACCATGGGGGCCTAAACTGGCTTCTAGCCACCAGATCTAGTTTTTCCTGTTACACAGAACAAGGAACAGTGTAGCCTGCTGCCCCCCACCCACTTCAAGCATAGGAGCATTGGGATAAAGTCACCACCACCACCAAAATGCCCATCAATCGAGACATTCTGACTCCCACAGTGAATGCGTGTGGAGGGGAGGAAGAGAGCAAGCCAGGTATTATTTGACTGCCACCACTGTCATCTGGCCTGGCCTTTCTCTGCTCACAACTGAGATTTAAGGCTGGTTTTCACTGGACTTAATCTTCCCCTCATGAGTGCTTTTATGGGTTCTTTGGAGACCCCAACTTGGAACATTTGGCTGCATTTATTCTCCTCTCTTTAGTGCTTGATTCTCTCCTCGGTCTCTGGGAACTGGAGGTCCATCTGTCCTAGGGTCGCATTCCGCTCTGGGCAGTCTTTTGGACCAGTCTTTTGGGGCCCATGTCTGTTCTACAGGAGACACTCAAGCGTCCAGGGCCCTGCTACGAGCAGGAGCACAGCTGGCTCCCACGCACTTCACACCTCTCCCTCCCTCTCTCTCTTCCCCCACCCCACCCCTCCCCTCGCCTCTCCTTCCCACCTCCCCCAGCTCTGCTCCTTTCCTCTCCTCTCTTCTCTTCCCATCCTCCCTACTGTGTCTCACTTTTAGACACTTCAGGTGTGTATCCGATGCCAGCCTCCCCCTAACTCCAGGGGCTGCATTGAAGCTATCCAGGTGGTCTCCCTGAAGCCCCTCCTGCTAGACTGGCAGCTTTTGGGCTCCCAGATGAAACTTAGGTAGAGAGTCCCACTTTAACAACCTGTCACATATGCACGTATGATTATATATGTATGAAACGTCTCTGCAAGGATACACAAGAAACAAGCGGCAGTGATTGTATGGGGAGAAGAGCAGGGGACAGGAGAAGTGGGACGGAGACCTAGCTGTCATCGTTTACCATTTTGTACTACTGCTTGAATTAATTTGCTGCTATGCATATGTTTAGCAATTCAAAAAATAGAAATTAATTTGTCACATTTTAAATCAGGTTTTTAAGTGACCTCCTTGCTTCTACCCTTACTGGACTGTTTTCTCAGGCAGAGACTTTCAGCGTCCCAGCACAGAGGCTATGTGGTGTTGGAGAAGGGGCCACAAGCCGGTAAACCCCACTACTGACTTTTGTGAGACCCTGGACAAGCCGTTATACTTCCTGGCCTCAGTTTCCTCATGTGCTAGTCATCTGCCTTGCCATCCTCACTGAATTCTGAGGAGTCGATCATATCTGTCAGACCAAAGTGTGGCAGAACAGCTGCCCTTCTCTGCTCGTAAGATTAGCTGGGGCCCAGGAGGGGCAAGGTTGGCAGGTCGTGCTGATGTCACTCCAAATCAGTGGTGCCCACAGCAGGGACAGGGAGGCCTTTGAAACACCTCCCCTGCTCACCAGCCAGGCCCTTCTGATCCCCTTCCCCAAGTTATTGGTTTTAGGACAAATTCCCTAAAACACCTTTGGTTTAACCTCTCCACAACTCAGGTTCCACCTTATACAATGAGGGTTACGTATATCATTTTATATATATTTATACATATATATAATTCATATATTTCTATTTATTTATATATATTATATATAACGCCTATATCACAATGTTCTTGAAAGAATTAGATTGGGTGAACCATGTAAGGAACCCATTTAGGGTTAAAGTGCACAAGAAATGCCAAATAGTATTAGCATCGCCATTAACATAATAAACCAGAGCACACAAATGGCCCCAAGTGATCCACCAGGTCAAGAGTCAAGGAACATTTTCTCCTGGGCTGCATCTCAGGCAGTGAAAGGCTAAGAAAGAAGAGAGGGTCCCTCCAGCTGTGAGGCCCATGAACACATCCGCACAGGCACCCCCTCCTCTTGAGCTTTTAAGCTTATACAGTGAGGGCTGGCTTGGGGATGAGGCCTGGAAGGGGTGCATTACCTTCAGACACACAGAATACTACAGTTTGCAGGGTTGACCCACACCTCCTACTGCCTTGTGGAAGGTGGGAGGTTGGGGGCTGGGAACTCTGCAGTCTGAGATAGATTAGCATTTTCTTTCCTTGGAGCCTGGAGAATAGTGGAAGAATTTGAAGAAACTGCAAAGATAACTCAGGGCTGCTTTGAACATCTGAACCAAGGGCACTCCTGAAGCTGAGGGGCTGGGCAGCAACATTAATCTTTAAGCTCCTCAGAGCTACAGCCTCAGATGTGGGCTGTGCTGAGGGACCCGTGATCTGAACTCCTCCGGGAAGTTGGTCAAAGAAATCTCCTAGCGTGTCTTTGCTGGGAACCAGACACCAAAACCGTTCCCTCAAGATAAAATAAAAATAAAAAAAAATTCAACCTTCAGAGTCCTGAGCGGACTCTGGGGTAATCACAGATTTCTGTGGGGAAGCTCTTGCCCATTCCCCAAGCCAGGAAACCATCCCTGGAGCTGTGTCAGCAGAAGCCACCCAGCATGGGAGCAAGCCCACATCTCTCCTTCTCTCTGCCGGCAAGCACCATTGGAGCATGACACAACCATGTCCCACCATCAAAATCACTCTCTTCCCCTCTGGATTTATACCCCAGGTACAGTTGGCCCCCAGGCTACGGGGCTTTTTCGCAGGCAACTGGCTGACAAGCTCCAGTTATCTATGAGATTTGCTTGCTGAGCCAGGCATCCCAAATAGCCAGCAGGTCTCTCAACGGTGGCATCCATCCGCTAATATGTATGACACGTCTAGGGCTCAATGCACCCCAATCTTTACTTCCTCCCAAGCTGCTCTCTGGTTTGGAAATCATCTGTATATCTCTAAGGAAGCCAGTTGCCAAATATCCTGCCACAGAATCAGCTTGTCGACTGAAGCCATTTCTCCCTGTTCATATCTGCCCTTTGCCCTGGTGCAATCAGTGGAGCCAGAGACTGAACACAGAATGACTTAAGGTTGGGACTCAACCCCCAGGTGCCCCAGTGTTGGGGGCAAGGAGGGATGACACTTGTGCTTCCTTTTGCCCTGTGAGAGCTTGGACTCCCTGTCAAAGCCAGAGCATCCTTCCAGCACACTGAAGAATTTCTGAAGCTTTCTTCTTCCTGAGAACGCAGAGAAGGGGATCCCCTTCTGGTGTAGTCACACTACCCCCTGCTGGACAGTAGGCAGCATGACAATGGGGGCCTGCCACAGCCTGTTGTGGGCAAGGAAGAAGTTAGGCACACTAAAAGCACTCAATGTTAGCTGTAGATACTGTTTAGTTGCTGTTATTGCTGTCAATGTTGGCAGAGAGTGAGGACTAGAAGATTAGAAAAATAAGTCACTGTAGAAGGTACAGTTGAAACTTACTAAATGCACAATATAATTGTCTAAACACAATAACTAGGAAAATGCCATGAAGGCTATGTTAACCAGTTCAATGAAAATATTTCAAATTATATATAAAACCAGCACATTTTACCCCATGACTGCATTAATGTACACAGCTACGATTTATTAAAAAAAAAAAAAAGTCACTGTAGGCTGAGATAGGTCAAGGAAGGAGTCTGGAACTGGCCATAGGAGATGAGTGGAATTAATAGTAGAAAGGCAGGCGGGGGACTGTGAGCCAGAGCAGAGCTGGGGCATGTCAGGAGAGGCAGAGGGATGCCCCTGCTTCCTGCCTGTGCCATGCACTGTCCATCCCAGAGGAGACAGGCACATCGTGAGGGGAAGAGATGCTCATGGCCCACATTACCTACAAAGGCGTCTCCCACTTCCACAGAAGGATCTGACCAGCCTGGCCCTGAGTGCCCCTGAACCAGGCCCTGTGTTTGCTGAGTTCCCTCGGCCCCATTCCCTGAACAGACCCTCCACAACCCAAACTTTTGCTGATCTGATTCAGCTCAATTTAAACAGTAGCAGACCAAAACCTCAAGTGAGCTAAAATGACCTTGCTGTTTTCATTTTCATCAAATAAGAAAATGCCAAGATAAGTAATTGTCAGAGCTACTAATTCAACAACGCAATAGACCTTGTAATTAAAAATAAGCTGAAGGAGACCACAAAGTGATTGAAATAATGTTTCAAGGGCCACAAAATCCTCCTCTCACCATGCAGGGAGATCTAGCAGGGAAGAATCAGACCCATCTGGGCTATGTATGCCTTTTCTTGAAATCTGATTCCTTGAAAAGCTGTGGATACCTTTGGCCAATACTGGCTCACATCGCATTTTTCCCCATTTATTTATTTATCTTTTTATCAGAAGTAATTATGAACCCCCCTTTCTTCCCAGCCCCTACATCCCACCCCCATGCATTCCTGAAGAATCTAAAGCCCCATTTTGAAGCGGAGTCCCCTCCCTCTCTGGTGAGTCTTGGTGAATGTTATCAGATGGTTTCCTTGTTTCATGCAATAGAGCAGATGAATAGCATAGTGTCCCCTTCATTGGCTGCCATTCATACTTGCTCTGCCCCAAGAAGAGGCCTTGTAACCATCACCCAGGGCAGTCGCAGCTCCAATGTCAGATACCCTCATGGTATTGTATTCAGCTGCCCTCTGCCTTCCAAGCTTCCAGGGCAGGATCCGGCCTTGAGATTCAATAATCCCATTTCAACCATAAAACATAGCATACCAGAGATTCTACATTTTACCACTTAGAGAACCTCTTCTATAGTTAATTGCCAGATCTAATTGTTTTATTTTTAAATCCATAAACTTTCATCATAATTAATTCTATCATAGCACACTTTTCCTCTCTGAAAAAAAGAAAAAAAAAAGAATTAATGCTTTCTTAAAAATCTAAGTTTGCCCATGGAAGAGCACTAAACCTGTGAACTTCATCATCATGCCGGTGGTGATGGATAAAAGGTAGAAAAGGACTCTCCAACTCTGGTGCAGGGACAGAGAAAAACAGTGGGGAAACCAGGCTAGGGCATGTCCAGGCACACAGTCCTGGCAGCACCTAAAGCCTAGACTGGAGGGTTTTATCCACATTGTAGCCAAGAAAATGTCAAAAACTACACCCAGCAAGCAAGACAGCTCTGCCTGCTTCCCTTATTTATGACCCCAGGAATTAAGGCAACAGGGCTCATAAGAACGTGACCAAAAAAGGCAGTCAGACAAAAGGAAATGCAGAAATTTAGGAAGTCTCTGGAGTCAGAATCTGCAGAGACTTCCCGTCAAAAGAAACTGAATTTTCAGAGAAAACACCAAGGCTTTAAATATTCATCCTGGCCAACTGTCTCCCTGCTCCAGAGTGAGACTCAAGGCACCCAAAATAGAACTACCCCCTTCCTAAATACCAGAAACTCATTAGCAGGCAAGGAGGGCAAGAAGGAGGGCACAGCCCCAGGAGTGACACAGGGATGGAGTCTGAAGGGCCTTACCTGTTCCTATAACATAAACTCAGATATCTGCTTCTGAGAGAGAGGAGGAGGAGGGAGCCAGAAGGAATCCTCAGGCCTCCATACAGGCCAGAGCTTGTTCATTCCACAACTAGGTATGGGCTCTTGAGAGCGTAGGGCTGGGTTAAGCAAGGCTAGGGGTTCTCCTCCAAGCAATGCTCTCTCTCAAATTCCAAAATGAAACCTCTGGGTTCCTTTTCAAAATATGAACTTCATTTATATGTTCTTTTCTTGAAGTATGGAAAAGATGAGTTCATGGCAATTTTTGTCCTCCATTTTCTTTGGAATCAAGATTTGACCCCAGAAGCCAATTCAAGCACCATGTCTTTGATGAATCTTTCCCTTGCCCTGTATTCCCTGAACAGGGCCCAGCTCAGTTCAGGCAATTGCTGAATGTCTGTTGGATGGATGAGTTGCCTGTGGGCTCCTGGAACAGAAAGAAATGCCAAGCTTCATATTATCTTATAGGCATAGCATGCCTTAGACTAACTTCCCTGTTCTGGTGTTTGCCTTGGCCGAGCCTCCTTCCTCATGGGCTGAAAGATGCCCCTTGTATGTGCCCCTCTGCTGGAACACTGGTTACTACATGGCTTTCTGCCTGCAGGCCCAAAGCCAAAGTCCATGTATTAATAACTGTCAGCAGCAAAAAAGCACAGTAGACCTTTGAAAGGGTTCTGCTCCTATCTACTCTCCACCAGGCAGCAGGGAAATCTTAATTTTCTTGCTGCAAAAGGGCATACTAATACAGGCAGAACTGGATTTTTAATAAGAAATAACCCTTTATTCAGTGGCAATGATAAGGTGAATGACTTCCAGGATCTAAGAAAATCTTACCACCAGTGCTCATATAGTATTAGTCCCTTCATTTGGAGTATGCTAAAGACAGAGGACTGTAATACATCACACTGAAGCACTTGTGGAGCCTAACAAGTAGTTGCCAAATCACTTGCTCATAGAGACATGAAAAAGACAAGGGGTCAGAGAGAGTGGCTGACTCTGCCTGGCATCTATCTCAACATCTTTGCCAACATACGCTTTACTTCATCAAGAAAGAAAGAAGGGAATTCTTTCTCTATGATGGAGTAGCTGGTACCAATCTAGGCTCCCACTATACATAACTATAAAACTTGAATCTAGGCTTGGTGCCTGTAGTTCAAGTGGCTAGGGCACCAGCCACATGCACCAGAGCTAGAAGGTTCGAATCCAGCCTGGGCCCATCAAACAACAATGACAACTACAACCATAAATAACTGGGTGTTATGACAGGCACCTGTAGTCCAGCTACTTGGAATGCTGAGGCAATAGAATTGTTTAAGCCCAAGAGTTTGAGGTTGCTGTGAGCTGTAATGCCATGGCACTCTACCAGGGTGATTCTGTCTCAAAAAGAAAAATAAAATGGGTGCTGCCTGTGGCTCAGTGAGTAGGGCGCCAGCCCCCTATACCCAGGGTGGCAGGTTCCAGCCCAGCCCTGGCCAAATTGCAACAAAAAATAGCAGGCACCTGTAGTCCCAGCTACTCGGGAGGCTGAGGCAAGAGAATCACCTAAGCCCAAGAACTGGAGGTTGCTGTGAGCTGTGACACCACGACACTCTACTAAGGGTGACAGAATGAGACTCTGTCTCTAAAAAAAAAAAAAGAAAAGAAAAGAAAAAAAGACTTGAATCTATATAATGCAATATAGAGATATATAAATATAAGTATAGATAGATGTGAACTATTTAGGCAGGAACAGCAGACAAGGATCCTTGAGAGAAGGGAAATTCATGAGGGAGTTACACAATCATCCAACTACCCAGTTCTCTGTGTAGGGACAATTTTCCAATCATGTTTCAAAAAGCTGAGTCCAAACAGAATATGACTTGTCACCAAGCTGAGGATATAGAGATCAAAGTTTGGGGCAGCTAGAGCAGCTGGAATTTTGGGAGACAGGGGAGTGGAGAGAAAAAAGCTGTGCAGAGAGGGGGTCTAATAGGTCACTATAGGAGTTTCTTATAAATCTGTAGCTGAGGGCAGGGACAAAGTGTGCAAAAAAGACTAACTGCAGCCTGTCAGATTATAGCTACTAATGGGTTGAGAGCAAAAAAGCTGAGAGAAATCGTAGTTATGGCCCTGCCAGAGTGAAGATGCCTCATTAACATGTTAACACCACATCATCACTCCCAGAACTCAGCTGAGACACCTAGAAATCCTGAAGCTGAAAAGTACAATAATAGAATGAAAAGTTCCTTAGATGACTCCAACGTTAGATTTGAGCAAGCAGAAGAAAGAATCAGCAAAATTAAAGATAGGGCGATTGAAATCAGCAAATCTAAAAAGTATAAAGGAAAAAAATGACATGAACAGAGCCTAAAGGACCTATAGAATGCCACCAAGCAGATAAACATATGTACTGTGGGAGTTCCAGGAGGAAAAGAGAAAAAGGGGAAGAAATAATGTTCGAAGAAATAATAACAAATAACTTCCCAAATTTCATTAAAATATGAATCTACAGGGTGGCGCCTGTGGCTCAAGGAGTAGGGCGCCGGTCCCATATGCCAGAGGTGGTGGGTTCAAACCCAGCCCTGGCCAAAAACCACAAAAAAAAAAAAAAAAAAGGGCGACGCCTGTAGCTCAAGGAATAGGGCACCAGTCCCATATGCCGGAGGTGGCGGGTTCAAACCCAGCCCCAGCCAAAAACCACAAAAAAAAAAAAAAAAAAGACATGAATCTACAAATCTAAGAATCTAAGCAGCTCAATAAAATGCCAACATGCTAGGAGAAGTATAAATTGGTTCAGTCATCTTAGAAAATTGCTTGGCATTTGCTATTCAGATTGAATGCACACACCAGCAATTCGACTCCTAACTAGCCCACTAGAAATGCAAACACTCCTGCAAGCAACAAAAGACGTGTGAGAACATCCCTAGCAGTATCATCCATATCCTGTTTGAAACTGGAAGCAACTCAAATGTCCATCAACAGTAGACTAGATAAGTACATTGAGTATGTTTTTTCAATAGATTACAAAACAGCAATGACAATGAATGAAGCAACTCAACCAACAGGATGGATCTCACAATCAGCACATTAAATGGAAGAAACAAGTCTACAGAATAATGTATGATTCAATTTATCTAAATTTCCAAAACTTGCTAAATGGTAACATTTAGGTATGTACATTTAGGTGATAAATCTAAAAAGAAAAGGAAAAAAATGATTGCCAGAAAGACAAAAGTGATAGTTTCCTATAGAGGTTCTGATGGGGAGGCAGTTTGGGGTGTCAGCAAAATTTTATTTCTCTACTGGCTAAGTAGTTACATAAGTATTTGCTTTGTACTAATGTTGAGCTGTACATTTGTTTGATGTGTTCTTCTATGGATGCTCTGTTATATTAATAGTAAAAGAAATCTTAAAAGAAAAAGAGAATACACCCAATGCTGAGGGCCTATGGGTAGAGAACTTTCTTTTATTCTTACATTGCTATAACTCTCATTTTCAGCAGTGTTATTCAACCTGTTTTATCTCATAGCACACTTGAACCTGTAATTAAACTTCCACAACACACTTAAATTATGTTCATAAAAGCAAAAGAGTAAAAAAAATAAAAAAGGAGGAGAGAGAGCAAGATGGCGGCCGAGTAACAGCTTCCTTGCAACTGGGCACCATGAGGCTGGGGAGATAAGACTCCAGGCACCTCTGGCTGGTGGGATCTGCCTATAATCATCCCTTTGAGGACACAGGGAGTCAGTGAGAGTCTTCTGAACCCCAAAAGGAGGACAAAAGCAGTGGAAAACTGGCAAGTGGTTGCCTGTGTTCATTCCATCTATTCCCACCAGCAGCTTTTAAATACAATTTCCCTTTGCTGCCTTTGTCAGTAATTAGAACTTCATTTTTCACTAGTGTTTCTACCCCTATTATTTGGTTTTTCACCCAATTTTATCCCGTAAAGTTTTCTGTTTGCTTGTTTTGGTTTGATTTATAGCATTTTTGTCTTTCCTCTCCACTTGGTGGAGGTGGGGTACTGTGTCCAATCAGGCTAGCAAAGAGCTGCTGACCACAAGTGAACCACTCAACCCAGCACCCTCAGAGGTCGGGGGTTGTTTAAGGTTGTTTCAAAGTACCCTTCTGTATGCCTATATTGCTCTGTCTCCCTCTTTCTGTGCCTCTCTCTTTTTTTTTTTTTTTTTTTGGTCAATATTCCCTTTTACCCACCACCTCTCCTTTCTCTTTTTTCTTTTCTTTCTTTCTTTTTCTTTCTTTTATCCGTTCTTGCTCTTCAACCTTCTCATCCTTCTGGTCCTATACTAAAAGGACTCATTGAAACCCTAGTCCACAGGCATGGCAACTTAAAGAGCAAGAAGTGAAAGGAAAATGAGGGCAAGGAAACAGATAAAAGAAATCACTCATGAGGAAGAATCAGCAGAAAACTCCAGGCAACATGAAGAACCAGTCCAGAGAAGCCCCTCCAAGGAACCATGAGGTAGCTACTGCAGAGGATTCCACCTAAAAAAAAATGTTAGGAATGACAAAAAGGGAATTTAGAATACACATGATGAAAACAATGAAGGAAATGATGGAAACAATGAAGGAAACTGCTAATAAAGTAGAAAATAACCAAAAGGATATCCAAAAACAGAATCAAATAAGAGATAAACGATATGAAGAATACAGAAAGGATATAGCAGAGCTGAAGGAACTGAAGCAGTCAATTAGAGAACTTAAAGATGCAATAGAAAGTATCAGCAACAGGTTAGACCATGCAGAAGAAAGAATTTCAGAAGTAGAGGACAAAGTTCTTGAGATAACTCAGATAGTTAAAGAATCAGAAAAGAAGAGAGAGAAAGCAGAATGTTCACTGACAGAATTATGAGCCTTTATGAAGCATTCCAACATATGAGTTATAGGAATCCCAGAAGGGGAAGAAGAATGCCCCAGGGGAATGGAAGCCATACTAGAGAATATTATAAATGAAAATTTCCCAAATATCACCAAAGATTCTGACACACTGCTTTCAGAGGGACATCAGACCCCAGGTCACCTCAACTCTAACAGAGCTTCTCCAAGACACATTGTGATGAACCTGTCCAAAGTCAAGACAAAAGAAAAGATTCTTCAAGTTGCCAGGAGTAAACGCCAGTTGACTTACAGGGGCAAATCCATCAGGGTGACTACAGACTTCTCTAATGAAACTTTCCAAGGAAGAAAACAATGGTCATCTACCTTTAATCTACTTAAACAGAACAATTTCCAGCCCAGAATTCTATATCCTGCTAACCTAAGCTTTAAAATTGATGGAGAAATCAAATTATTTACGGATATACAAACATTGAGGAAATTTGCCACAACAAGACCAGCTCTACAGGAAATACTTCAACCTTTTCTATACACTGACCATCACAATGGATCAGCAGCAAAGTAAGAACTCAGAAATTAAAGGACAGAACCTAACTTCCACACTGATGCAAAAGATAAAACTAAGCAATGGACTCTCACAGAATAAGATGAATAGAATACTACCACACTTATCAATGATCTCATAAATGTTAATGGCTTGAATTCCCCACTGAAGAGGCATAGATTGGCTGACTGGATTAAAAAACACAACCATCCATTTGCTGTCTGCAGGAAACACACCTGGCTTCAAAAGACAAATTAAAACTCCGAGTCAAGAGTTAGAAGACAATTTTTCAAGCAAATTGAATTCAGAAGAAAAGAGGAGCTACAATCTTACTTTCAGATACATGTGGATTTAAAGCAACTAAAGTCAAAAAAGACAGAGATGGTCACTTTATATTGGTCAAGAGGAAAATACAACAAGAAGACGTTTCAATTCTAAATATTTATGCACCCAATTTAAATGCTCCCAGATTCTTGAAACAGACCTTACTCAGTCTGAGCAATATGATATCTGATAATACCATAATAACAGGGGACCTTAACACTCCTCTTACAGAGCTGGACAGATCCTCTAAACAGAAATTAAACAAGATATAAGAGATTTAAATGAGACCCTAGAACCACTGTGCTTGACAGACACATATAGAACACCCCATCGCAAAGAAAAAGAATATACATTCTTCTCATAACCCCATGGAACATTCTCCAAAATTGACCATATCCTAGGACACAAAAAAAACCTCAACAGAATCAAAAGAATTGAAATTTTACCTTGTATCTTCTCAGACTATACGGCATTAAAGGTGGAACTCAACTCTAACAAAAATGTTCAACCCCACACAAAGGCATGGAAATTAAACAACCTTCTGTTGAATGACAGATGGGTGCAGGAAGAAATAAAACAGGAAGTCATTAACTTCCTTGAGCAAAACAACAATGAAGACACAAACTACCAAAACCTCTGGGATACTGCAAAAGCACTTTGAGATGAAAATTCATTGCTTTAGATGCCTACATTTGAAAAACAGAAAGAGAGCACATCAACAAACTCACAAGCCATCTTATGGAATCGGAAAAAGAAGAATAATCTAAGCCTAAACCCAGTAGAAGAAAAGAAATATCCAAAATCAAATCAGAGATCAATGAAATTGAAAACAAAAGAATCATTCAGAAAATGAATGAAACAAGGAGTTGGTTTTTTGAATAAATAAAATAGATAAACCTTTGGCCAGACTAACTAGAAATAGAAAAGTAAAATCTCTAGCAACCTCAATCAGAAATGATAAAGGGGAAATAACAACTGATCCCACAGAGGTACAAGAGATCATCTCTGAATACTACCAGAAACTCTACGTCCAGAAATTTGACAATGTGAAGGAAACGGATCAATATTTGGAATCACACCCTCTCCCTAGACTTAGCCAGGAAGAAACAGAGCTCCTGAACAGACCAATTTCAAGCACTGAGATCAAAGAAACAATAAAAAAGCTTCCAACCAAAAAATGCCCTGGTCCAGATGGCTCCACACCCAAATTCTATCAAACCTTTAAGGAAGAGCTTATTCCTGTACTGCAGAAATTATTCCCAAAAATTGAGGAGGAAGGAATCTTCCCCAACATGTTCTACGAAGCACACATCACCTTGATACCAAAACCAGGAAAAGACCCAACTAAAAAGGAGAATTTCAGACCTATTTCACTCATGAATATAGATGGAAAAATTCTCAACAAAATCCTAGCCAATAGATTACAGCTTATCATCAAAAAAGTCATACATCACGATCAAGTAGGTTTCATCCTAGGGATGCAAGGCTGGTTTAACATACGCAAGTCCATAAACGTTATCCACCATATTAACAGAGGCAAAAATAAAGACCATAAGATCCTCTCAATAGATGCAGAAAAAGCATTTGATAAAATCCAGCATCCTTTTCTAATTAGAACACTGAAGAGTATAGGCATAGGTGGCACATTTCTAAAACTGATTGAAGCTATCTATGACAAACCCACAGCTAATATTTTACTGAATGGGGTAAAACCGAAAGCTTTTCCTCTTAGAACTGGAACCAGACAAGGTTGAACTTTGTCACCTTTACTATTCAACATAGTGCTGGAAGTTCTAACCAATTAGGCAAGACAAGGAAATAAAGGGAATCCAAATGGGAGCAGAGGAGGTCAAACTCTCCCTCTTTGCTGATGATATGATCTTATACTTAGAGAATCCCAAAGACTCAACCACAAGACTCCTGGAAGTCATCAAAAAATACAGTAATGTTTCAGGATATAAAATCAATGTGCACAAGTCAGTAGCCTTTGTATATGCCAATAATAGTCAAGATGAGAAGCTAATTAAGGACACAACTCCCTTCACCATAGTTTCAAAGAAAATTAAATATCTAGGAATATACCTAACAAAGGAGGTGAAGGACCTCCATAAAGAAAATTATGAAATCCTCAGAAAGGAAATAGCAGAGGATATTAAAGATATGGGAGAATATACCATGCTCATGGCTGGGAAGAACCAACATTGTTAAAATGTCTATACTTCCCAAAGCAATCTACCTATTCAATGCCATTCCTATCAAAATACCAACATCGTACTTTCAAGATTTGGAAAAAATGATTCTGCATTTTGTATGGAACCAGAAAAAAACCCGTATAGCTAAGGCAGTTCTTAGTAATAAAAATAAAGCTGGGGACATCACCATACCAGATTTTAGGCTATACTACAAAGCCATAGTAGTCAAGAAAGCATGGTACTGGCACAAAAATAGAGACATAGACACTTGGAATCAAATAGAAAACCAGGAAATGAAACTAACATCTTACAACCACCTAATCTTTGATAAACCAAACAAGAACATACCTTGGGGGAAAGACTCCCTATTCAATAAATGGTGCTGGGAGAACTGGATATCCACATGTAAAAGACTGAAACTGGACCCACACCTTTTCCCACTCACAAAAATTGATTCAAGATGGATAAAGGACTTAAATTTAAGGCATGAAACAATAAAAATCCTCCAAGAAAGCATAGGAAAAACACTGGAAGATATTGGCCTGGGGAAAGACTTCATGAAGAAGACTGCCATAGCAATTGCAACAACAACAAAAATAAACAAATGGGACACTTCATTAAACTGAAAAGCTTCTGTACAGCTAAGGAGACAACAACCAAAGCAAAGAGATAACCTACACAATGGGAAAGGATATTTGCATATTTCGAATCAGACAAAAGCTTGATAACTAGGATCTATAGGGAACTCAAATTAATCCACATGAAAAAAGCCAACAATCCCATATATCAATGGGCAAGAGACATGAATAGAAACTTCTCTAAAGAAGACAGACGAATGGCTAACAAACATATGAAAAAATGTTCATCACCCCTATCTATTAGAGAAGTGTAAATCAAAACAACCCTGAGATACCATCTAACCCCAGCGAGAATGGCCCACATCACAAAATCTCAAAACTGCAGATGCTGGCGTGGACGTGGAGAGAAGGGAACACTTTTACACTACTGGTGGGACTGCAAACTAGTACAACCTTTCTGGAAGGAAGTATGGAAAAACCTCAAAGAACTCAAGCTAGACCTTCCATTTGATCCTGCAATCCCATTACTGGGCATCTACCCAGAAGGAAAAAATCCTTTTATCATAAGGACACCTGCACTAGACTGTTTATTGCAGCTCAATTTACAATCAAAATGTGGAAACAGCCTAAATGCCCACCAACCCAGGAATGGATTAACAAGCTGTGGTATATGTACACCATGGAATACTATTCAGCCATTTAAAAAAATGGAGACTTTACATCCTTTGTATTAACCCGGATGGAAATGGAAGACATTATTCTTAGTAAAGCATCACAAGAATGGAGAAGCATGAATCCTATGTACTGAACTTTGATATGAGGACAATTAATGACAATTAAGGTCACAGTGGGGGTGGGGGAAAAGGAGAGCAGAGAGAGAAAGAAGGAGTGAGAGGTGGGGAAAGGAAGAGCAGAGAGAGGGAAGGAGGGAGGAGAGTGGGGGCTTGGTGTGTGCCACACCTTTTGGGGGCAAGACACGATTGTAAGAGGGACTTTACCTAACAAATGCAATCAGTGTAACCTGGTTTATTGTACCCTCAAGGAATCCCCAACAATAAAACAAATAATAATTTATAAAGAAAGAAAGAAAACCAAAAATAATAATAATAATAATAAAAGAATATACTTACAGTGCTCTGAGCTTCTTTTGAAAATAATTTAATTAACAGTCTTTAAAATGTTTTATGGCACACCGGTTAAAAATCACTGTTCTTTAACAACAAAGAATCAGTGATAAAGAACAGGGAGTCTGGAGAGAGATGTGCCTTAATTGAAATCCCAGTTCTCAGCTCAATGCCCAGTGGTTATGGCACCAGCCACATATACTGAGGCTGGTGGGTTCAAACCCAGCCCCTGCCAGCTAAACATCAATGACAACTACAACAAAAAAAAATAGCCTGGTGTTTTGTCAAGTGCCTATAGTCCCAGCTACTTGGGAGGCTGAGGCAAGAGAATCACTTGAGCCCAAGAGTTTGAGGATGCTGTGAGCTGTGATGCCACGCACTCTACCCTGGGCGACATAATGAGACTTTGTCTCAAAAAAAAAAGAAAGAAAGAAAGAAATCCCAGCTCTCCTTTATCAGCTATATGACCTTGGTCAAGTTACTTAAACTCTGTGTGTCTGTCTTCCCACCTGTAAAATGGGGAAGAGGAACTGCCTCACTAGTTGGGGTACACGCACAGAAGATGAGTACAGGCCTGAAATAAGTCTTCACTGAGCATTAGCTGCTACTGGAACAAGTCTAAATTATATTTACATGGGGAGGAAAATGAAATACAGTTTTCAGCTTATAGCATGCATCACACTTCACTGTGACTGTTTTTCTTTTCCACCTGACTGTGGACACCACAAGGACAGACGCGGCATCTGTTTTGACCCACTTTATCATCCCAGCATGCAGCACAGGCCTGAGTGGAGGGAGTCCAGGTGTGTGGCATTTAACGAAACGCCATGGTAATAGCAGAGGGTGGACAACCGAGAGTGACCCTCTGCGATCTGAGCCCTGCTTCCACCCTTGCTACCCCAGAGGAGAGGCTCAGGCATGCTATGGAGCCTAAATGTGGCCACCTCTCTGGGGTCTTAGGTCCCCTTGCTTCTTGCCTCTCTGGTCTCAAAAACAGAGTAGGAAATGATGGGAAAATGACCCTTTAGCCTTGTTTCAGGGAAAGGATGAGGATGGAGAATAGGGGTTGGGAAGCTCCAAGGAAACCCCATCTGTTACCTACCATGCTTGAATGGTTTAGGATAAATCAACTATGACCAGCTGCATGCCCAAGGGAACCCTGGGAGGAACTAGGAAGGCGGCCCCAGGACTGTGGGCTACTTCTGAGCAGCTCCTTCAGACTCTCCCTCCTTGGCAGGCCCAAGGCTTGAGCTGGCTCTTTGGTGGTCAGTGACATGGTTAATTAAAATACCTCCCCATACACAAAGGCCTTTCACAAGTATCAATCCATTTACTGTTCCCAACAGACCTCTGAGTTTATCACTCCCTCCTGTCACAAGGTAGAAAGTTATAAGAGACACAGAGAATTCAGACCAAGGTCATCAAGCCCTGGCCTCACAGCCACCACTCCTCCTTTCCCTCCATTTCTCTCCAGATCTGTCTCCCTAGAAAACCATGTAGGCATGGCTGGGCCAGGAAAACCTTAGCCCCAGCAAGGCCCTCAAGACCACTGACCCTTCCTTACGTCATAGGAACAGTAAGGAAACGTGTTTAGCCTCTCCCGAGGCTGCAAAATGGCCCGAGGACTCTGAGGCTAGAGAGGGAATTCAACCCAGACCTGTGTGGCTTTTGCAGGGCTCACTGTAAGCCACTGCTCCTTTCAAACAGTCTCCGGTGGGACTGCTATCCGATCCTCACACCCAGGGTGGCCTGGGAGAGAAGCACAAAGGACCTTATGAGAAAGGCATCCAGAAAGTCAAGGATTCCCAAAACATGGCATCTCTGGGTTTCCCAGGAGAGAAATGAGGCAGTTTGGGGGTTGGGAGAGAAAGAATCATAAGCCTTCAGAGAAAAGATACTAAGGAGATAGGTGGAGCAAGGCTTCCTGAGTAAGAAGCGGGGCCTTTTAAATCAGTAGCCTCATTAACAATAGCAGATGGGTCTGAGACGCTTTAGGAAGGCACTGGAAGAAAGGTAGGCTTACAGCTGGGAGGCTAGATGCTGCTGCTTACCAAAATCAGACTCGGTTGAGTCGCTTAAGCAGCCTAGGCAGCAGGTCATCAGCTCAGAGGGCCACTGAGACCTGAGTCAGACATGGCCACAGTTCCATTTCCCGAATCTGTTTGTCCCAGAAACTTCCCTTGCTGATGTCAAAGTGAAAACACAAGTGAACAGAATCCAGCTAATTGAAGAAAACCACCCCATAATACTCTGCCTCAGGCCAGACTGACAAATCTCAGGACAGCCTTCTTTTCTGTTCCCTTGGAAGACATCTGATGCTTTTAAACATCCGCTGGGATGAACTGCTTCCTCCAAGCGAGGAAGCTTCTCCAAGAAGGCAGAAGGGCAAAGCCCGCCCCCACCCCAACACACACACACATATACAGGATGGGGGAGAACTGGAATACTTCCACAACTGTGCCAACAGTGACCTTCCCCTCCACCTTTGATGAGCAGCAATTACTCTAATCAGAACCTGGATTTGGGGCTAAGGGGTAACACCTCATACACTTAAGTGTATTCCTAGCTTCACATAGGAACGTGGGTGCAGGTAAAAACTGACACAAATCTTGGTTATGATCCCCTATGTATAGTTGTGTGTCCAGAGCATTAGTATTAATAATAGTATTAAACTATATGCCAACCATGTCATCTTGTGCAGAGCCTGGGTTGTCTTGATTTTCTCATCTGAAGTCTGTAATACCTCATTGAACAACGATTTAAAGGAGCCTCATAGGTGCCAGGCACCGTGCTGAGTCTGGGGCCGGTTCCTGGTCCTATTCTCAACAAGCTCACTCTGTGGGGCAAACTAGACATTCTACAAGAGAGGCTGCACCTCCTAAATTCACATACAAAACCAAGAAACCCCAGCCATGACATGCCTGCCTGCAGGCACAAATCCTAAATGCCTGTTTCTGTCTGCCTCAACACCTTCCATTTCAGCTAAGATAGGGAAATAGGTGAAATATTGCCAATAGTAGCAACATTTGATGCAGAGCTCCTGGTCTATCCAGAAAGTGAATCTGGGCTCAGTGCCTACAGCTCAGCAGCCAGGGCACCTACCACATACACCAGGGCTGACTGGTTGGGACCCAGGCCAGGCCTGTCAAATGATGACAACTACAACAACAACAAAAAAATAGCCGGGCATTGTGCCAGGCGCCGGTAGTCCCAGCTACTTCAGAGGCTAAGGCAAGAGAATCACTTAAGCCCAAGAGTTTAAGGTTGCTGTGAGCTGTGACACCAAGGCACTCTACAGAGGGCAAAATAGTAAGACTCTGTCTCCAAAAATAAAAAAAAAAAAGTGAATCTGGAAGAAGGAAGCAGAAAACACCACACAGGAATAAAATTTATGAGTAGTGCTGAGACTCAAATGTGGGTACTGGGGCTCAGCGCCCGTAGCACAGTGGTTACAGTGCCAGCCACATACAACGAAGGTGGCAGGTTCGAACCCAGCCCAGGCCTACCGAACAATGACAACTGCAACAAAAAATAGCCAGGCATTGTGGCAGGCACTGCAGTCCCAGCTACTTGGGAGGTTGAGGCAAGAGAATCACTGAAGCCCAAGAGTTGGAGGTTGTTGTGAGCTGTGACACCACAGCACTATACTAAGGGCGACAAAGTGAAACTCTTTTCTCTAAAAAAAAAAAAGAAAGAAAAATTTAGTATTGGGTCCCCAGTCCAGCAGCTCAAGCACCTCTAGTACCTCTGTAAGCATTTATTTTTTATTTTTTTTACAGCAACATTTTTAATCAATGTATAATCTGATGCCCCCAAAGTCTAAGACTATTTGATCATAGCACTGGGACTTAAGTGGCAAAGACTGTGCCACCAGGAAGTATCAAGAAGCCTAGATCCACTAAAGGGGATGATCCTTCAGGTTAAAGGAAGCATCCACCCAGGACAACAGGGACTCCAGGATCCTAAAAAGAACAGCTGCTGAATTAGCTGCTTTACTATTCTTTGCAATCCTACATTGATACAGTTTTTGCTAAACTTCACCTAATAGCAATTTGAATCGCAATAAGGATTTGGAAATGTAAGTGGAAGTCATAAAGGTAGAGCTCTATCTTGTTGATCCTCCATTATTTAGAGGAACAATGCAAGCTAGTCAGGTTAGCTTCCTCCCTGACTTAACACTATTCCCATTTACACCCAAATGTCATCACTGAAATGAAACACACTTGTAAAATCAGGGATTTGTCTCTTTGCCATTTATTTTTTAAAATCTTATTCAAAATATTAAATAATACAATTTCATATATGAAAAAAATTACTGCAAAAAACAGTTCAGGTCTATTTCCATTGTGCTTCCTCTCCTTATCAGGAAAGTACACTGTCCACCTGAAAGACAGGATGGACAGCCTTCTCATCCCATCTCTAAACAAAGCACAAGCCCTGGCTCACCTGGGCCTTGATTAACATATATTAGGGGTTACATTTTCTGAAAAGTTATAGTGACACTTGTAAGTCAACCATGGTTCAAATCACATATTTACACATTGATCAATTCTTTATGATAGAAATACAGACAAAAATAAAGTAAATAATTTCCAGTTCTGTTAAAAAAAAAAGAGAGAAAATAAAACAAGTATGGGGAGAAAAGGTCATTACCTTTATGTATACAAACAACTTCATTCAGGCATAAGTTTAATTTGAAAGACCTACATACAGTATTATTTAAGTGATAATGTCCCCTAAGAGTTATTCAAACTTACTATAAAATAATAAAGTGAACAAATGTGATATAATATTAAACTCTGCCCATTGCTTAAAACCTTGGAGGAACCCAGGCTACAATCAATTGCTAACTAAAAGTAACTCTGTATGTGTTTAATATTTTACCGCAGTTTCTACCTCTAAATTTAACTTAGTTAATTCAAACCAAAAAATGGTATCTCTTAACATTTTATCTATGTCTAAAGCAAACTGCAGTCTCTACTGCCAAAATTTCTAGAGTTATGTAATGGATTACCGAAAACTGGTCAGATTAAGTAATATCACTATCTTAAATTATGTTTAAAGTATCTAAAAATACCCAAAGCTGTTTTCTTGGAAGAAAAAATATGAAATGCGAAGCATTATCAACACATTTCCTTATACATTACAGTTTGGGACCACAGAGAAATGTGCACTTAAAAAAATAGTATTTGGATGGCAGGGGTGAATCTGAGTCAGCAGTAACCAGATCTGTTAGAATTTAGTTACAGGTTTGGGATCTTTTAAAAGTAGCATCACTAAATTCCATAAGTATAATAAACTAAAACAATAAAAACTAACAGTGTAAATATAAGGTAATGTTTAACTCAAAATTTTGGACACTTGATTAAATTCAACTCTAAAAGTATAGATAAAAAATTATATACTCCTTGTTTGTGACACTGAATTTCCAAAGCACCAAGGCAAAAGAGAGACCAACCTCTCATTTAAGTACCAATTGCCTAGGGCAAACATCTACACAATATCTTATAAAAAGTCAAGCAAATAAAATTACATAATAAGCAAACTCAAATCACAGTGCTTTAAAAAATATAATCATTGGTGATCTTCAAAGAAGGCATTGCCTCATTAACATTCTGGTCTAGACGATGATACTCCACTGTTTTGGAACACAGGCCATCACGCCATTTCCTACTTTGAACCAAAAGGAAAATCTGGAATAAAACAAAATTAATTAAATATACAAAATAGAAAACAAAGAATAAACATTTTTATAACAAGTGAAAAAAATTCTCTTCTATGTTCCCAGATTAAAAAAAAAAAAAAAAGTAACAACAAAAGGGTTAGTTTGTTTTCCACATTGTAAACAACGCTAGACAATGCTTCTCAAATTTTTTTTTTTTTTTTTTTTTTTTGTGGTTTTTGGCCAGGGCTAGGTTTGAACCCGCCACCTCCGGCATATGGGACCGGCGCCCTACTCCTTGAGCCACAGGCACCGCCTCAAATTTTAATGTACATAGGAACTTTTACTAAAGACTCAGATACCTGCATTCTACCTTCAAAGAGTGAGTTAGGGCTCGGTGCCCATAGCTCAGTGAGTAGGGCACTGGCCACATACACGGGGGGCTGACATGTCAATGACAACTGCAGCCAAAAAATAGCTGGGCATTGTAGCGGGCACCTGCAGTCCCAGCTATTTGGGAGGCTGAGGCAAGAGAATCACTTAGCCCAAGAGTTTAAGATTGCTGTGAGCTGTGTTGCCATGACACTCTACTGAGGGCAACACAGTAAGACTCGTCTCAAAAAAATAAATAAATAAAGGGTCAGCACCCATAGCTCAGTGAGTAGGGCACCAGCCACATACACTGAAGGTGGCGGGTTTGAGCCTGACCCAGGCCTACCAAACAACAACAACAACTGCAACCAAAAAAAGAAAAATAGCCGGGCATTGTGGCAGGTGCCTGTAGTCCCAGCTACTTGAGAGGCTGAGGCAAGAGAATTGCTTAAGCCCAAGAGTTGGACGTTGCTGTGAGCTGTGACATCATAGCACTCTACTGAGGGCAACAAAGTGAGACTCTGTCTTAAAAAAAAAAAAAAAATAGGGCAGGGCCTATGGCTCAAGGAGTAGGGCACTGGCCCCATATACCGGAGGTGGTGGGTTCAAACCCAGCCCTGGCCAAAAACTGCAAAAAAAATAAAAATTAAAATAAACATAAAATTTTTAAAAGAATGAGTTAGTATAGTCTGGTGGAGCCCAGGAACTTATTTGTTCACATTAGAGATGACCCAACACTAAATACTGGGATACAATATTATTGGCATTCAAAATTCTGTTCATCTACAAATACTTACAAAACTGGTGAACACTTAACTACAAATCACCAGAAGGGTTTGTGTGTTGGCTGTTTTCAGACTATTACTAGATTCGCAGATTCTCAAAAGCTGGAAGGCATTTTGAAATTATCTGGTCCAGTTTCACCATTTTTTTTGGTGGGGGGGCGGGGCTGGGTTTGAACCCACCACCTCTGGCATATGGGGCTAGCACCCCACTCGGTTGAGCCACAGGCACTGCCCCAGTTTCACCATTTATCAGGTAAGAAAATCAAGGCCCCAAAAGGAAAGTTGGCTTTCAGGGAATCACAAAGTTATAATATCATCAAGAAATGAGACTTCCTGACCGCTATGTATCCAAAAGGAAATTGTATATCTGATCTCCCTCTAAGTATTTTGAGAGGCTAAACTATTCAGCTGTGGGATTACACTGTACTGAGATGCACCCTTACACTAACTCATCCAGGCCTATTTTTAGCCTCTTCACTTCATGTAATCCAACAAACCCATTCCAGCATAGAAATTTTCATCACAATATTATTTCTGAAACAAAAATTAGAAACCATCTAAATGAAAAAATATATATATTAATGACATGAAAAATGCTCAAGATGTATTAGGTAAAAAGATATAAAACTCTATACCACAGCCGGGCGCTGTGGCGAGCGCCTGTAGTCCCAGCTACTCGGGAGGCTGAGGCAAGAGAATCACTTAAGCCCAGGAGTTGGAGGTTGCTGTGAGCTGTGTGAGGCCACAGCACTCTACCAAGGGCCATAAAGTGAGACTCTATCTCTACAAAAAAAAAAAAAAACTCTATACCAAATGTTAATAATGCCCTGGCTAAGAACTTCAATTTTCTTTTCTAAATGCATGTTTTCAGAATTCCCTAAAATAAACATGTAATAAATACTTTTATGTCCAGAAAAGGTTATTAACAAATCATTAAGTTGGGAGGCGCCTGTGGCTCAGTGGGTGGGGCGCTGGCCCCATTATACCGAGGGTGGTGGGTTCAAAGCCCCGGTCAAACTGCAACAACAACAACAACAAATTATTAAGTTGGCTCGGCACCTGTGGCTCAAGCGACTAAGGCGCCAGCCACATACACCTGAGCTGGCAGGTTCGAATCCAGCCTAGGCCCGCCAAACAATAATGACAGCTGCAACCAAAAAATAGCCGGGTGTTGTGGCAGGTGTCTGTAGTCCCAGCTACTTGAGAGGCTAAGGCAGGATAATCAATTGAGCCCAGGAGTTGGAGGTTGCTATGAGCTGTGATGCCATAGCACTCTACCCAGGGCAACAGCTTGAGCCTCTGTCTCAAAAGAAAAAAAAAAAAAAAATCATGAAGTTGGGCATTTCTCATAGCTCAGTTGGTAGGGTCCGGGCCGCATACACCCAGGCTGGCGGGTTCGAACCCAGCCCAGGCCAGCTAAACAGCAATGACAACTGCAACAACAAAAAAAAATAGCCGGGTGTTGTGGCGGATGCCACAACTTATTAAAATATACAACAGATTTATAAACTGATTAGACATTTCAATATTTTACCATCAATTTAAACTTAACTAAAAAAAAGAAAGCCCTGAATCATCAAAAAACATTAATTAAAAAACATGATTGAGATAGTAGAAGACAACTAGAGGGGCTGAAAAATCTCAGACTTACCTTCCTTTTGTTGTGATATGTAACATAAACAACAGCTATACAAAAAGCAAAAATAATAAGATGGAAAAAGAAATGGCTATCTTCCTCTTCTATATTTGAAGATGGGCTCTTAAAAGATTTCACTGACTGTTCAATTTCCATGTAACCCCTGTTTTCTTCCAAGGTGCCATCAGAGTCATCATCCTTGGGACTCGGGGTCCAGTCATAGTCTGTTTCTCCATAATCTCCATTGTCCAGAGTGTCCTTGGCTATGGATGGAGAACTGTTCAGCATGAGAAGATCCTCTTCCTCTATGCTAGGATCTTCATTGTTATCGGCTTCCTCTTGGAACAGAGTAGTGGGTGAGGGACGAGGGGCCACAGATACACCCCTACTTTTCTCTGTATTGGTTGTGGGAAGGAACATGGTACTGATTTGGGGTATAGATGGTTTCGTTTGGTTTTCATGTGTTAAAGCATTCACATTCAGGGTAGAAATATTTGAGTTGAGTACAGTTTGGTTTGATTTCAGTGACACAACTGAAATAAACAAAAAACATTAAACTGAAATCTCCAACTTTATCTTCACCAAGCTAAAAGCACATTTACCTAAATTTTTCACTAAGCATTTTTCTCTGCTAAATTCCTACAACTTTCTATTGAAAACCAATTATTAAATCTTAATAGCCAGCAATAAATTATATTTCTTAGTCAATTATTCATCAGATAACTACTTTGCTCTCAGATAATAACAATGTAAGGAGCATAAATGACCTACTGCATTACCATAACCTGGCACCAAAAGAAAAGAGAGGTGTCTGACCTTAGGTCACAATGGCAGAGTGACCCTTACCCATCCTGTTTTCATTTCACAAAGAGGTTGGACTTCAGTCATCCTTGTCCAGATACCACCCTAGCCTCAGAACAGAAAGATAAGTGGCTGATTCTGGCACAAGTCAGTCAAAAAAGATGGAATTTGTACCTAAATACTTTTAATACAATACAAAAAATTCCTTTTTTTTTTTTTTTGCAGCTTTTGGCCAGGGCCGGGTTTGAACCTGCCACCTCCGGTGTATGGGGCCAGCACCCCACTCCTTGAGCCACAGGTGCCACCCACAATACAACAAATTCAAGAGAAACTATAAGCAAGCTGTAGAGTCTTCTAGTTCAAGTATCACTTAGAAATACTACTGTATTAGTGAAACTCTGTACTGTATTTCTTTTCTTTTTTTTTTGAGACAGAGCCTCAAGCTGTTGCCCTGGGTAGAGTGCCATGGCATCACAGCTCACAACAACCTCCAATTCCTGGCGTAAGCAATTCTCTTGCCTCAGCCTCCCAAGTAGCTGGCACTACAGGCACCTGCCACAATGCCCGGCTACTTTTTGGTTGTAGTTGTCATTGTTGTTTGGCGGGCCCGGGCTGGATTCAAACCTACCAGCTCTGGTGTATGTGGCTGGCGCCTTAGCCGTTTGAGCTACAGGCGCCGAGCCATAAACTCTGTACTGTATTTCTAAGTGATACTTGAACTAGAAGACTCCTTTTCCTAAATATTAAAAAAAAAAAAAAAAAAAAGGCATCCTCAGGAAAAGAAAGGGAAAACAAAGGACAAAAGTCAGAAACTGTACCATTTTAAAGATTGGAAAAGGCAATGTAGGTATGGAAAATGACACCAAATACATCCAAATTCTTATGGCCTATACCTACTCAACATGTCTTACTAAAGTAAAATTATTACACAAGCAACTCTTAATACCAAGAAGAATTAATAGAGGAAGATTCAAGAGAGGAATCAGCCTCACAGAGTGCTAGGATTACAGGCATGAGCCACCATACCAGCCCATCAATTACACTTTTAAAAAAACCTCTCATGGGTGCAGTGGCTCACACCTATAATCCTAACACTCGGGAGGCCAAGGTGGGTAGACTGCCTGAGCTCAAGAGTTCAAGACCAGCCTGAGCCAGAGCGAGACCTTGTCTCTAAAAATAGCTGGGCATTGTGGCAGGCTCCTGTAGTCCCAGCTACTCAGGAGGCTGAGGCAAGAATTGCTTGAGCCCAAGAGTTGGAGGTTGCTGTGAGCTATGATGCTGTATCACTGTACCGAGGGCAACAATGTGAGACTCTGTCTGAAAAAAAAAAAAAAATCCTCTCTTGTGAGATGTAAATATATTCAGATATTTTAAAGTCTATCAAATAAAAGTAAAATATTTTGTAGGGGTAACAGTAAACCAAGTCATTCCAAGGCTTTCACAAATGTGTGCATTCACACAACAATCTAACAGAGTTCTTTATGTGAACACACTCTGGTTTGTATACCACAGCTGATATCTATTTTGTGTAGAAAAGGCAGTGCCTGGGGCTCAGTGAGTAGAGTGCCAGCCCCATATGCCAGAGGTGACAGGTTCAAACCTGGCCCCCGGCCAAAAACTGCAAAAAAAAAAAAAAAAAGATAGAAACTATTTTGTGTAGAAAAAAGAAATAGCTGATTTCAAATGGACAGAATAAGTCTCCCCCCCAAAAAAATTTAGTAAGTTAGTAAAAAAATTTAGTAAATTAGTAAAACTCTTTTCTTTTCTTTTTGATTTTGAGGGTTTTTGTTTGTTTTAGTAAAACTCTCTTAAAACATGTTTAATAGTTGGATTACTTAAAATTTTTAACTGGAAAAAAAGAAGAATAAAACAAGACCTACAAATGAGTACTCAGAAACTATTAAAAGACACTTCTGAAAAGAATTTTTGTATTTATCAACTTACAGTCACAATTCAGGAACTTGCAAATTACAATCTCTGATACATTTAATTTTCCTGCCAAAGTGTAGGAAAATGCATTTAAAATAAAATTTACAATTAAAATAACTAGAAGCCAGGCGGTGCCTGTGGCTCAAAGGGGTAGGGCGCCAGCCCCATATGCCGGAGGTGGTGGGTTCAAACCCAGCCCCGGCCAAAAACCGCAAAAAAAAAAAAAAAAACTGGAAGCCAACTAACCTTAACTTTTAAGAACTGTTTTTCTATGTTTGACTTTGGGATGTTATATCTTTAAAGAACACAAGCTGATAGGGATGAGAATGCTTGTAAAGAAACCCCTCCAAGACACACGCACAGAACCTTCTCTGAAAAAGACATGAAATAATGTTCATCATCCCTAATCGTCAGAAAAATGCAAATCAAAACCACCCTGCGATATCACCTAACCCCAGTAAGATTAGCCCACATCACAAAGTCCCAAAGCTGCAGGTGCTGGAGTTGATGTGGAGAAAAAGGAACTCTTTTACGCTGTTTTGGGATTGCAAACTAATGCAGCCTCTTGGGAAATAAGTAGAAGAATCCTCAAAAAACTCAAATTTGACTTTCCATTTGATCCTGCAATCCCATTACTAGGCATCTACCCAGAAGAAAAAAAATCATTTTATCATAAGGACATATGCACTAGATTATTTTTCACAGCTCAATTTCCAATTGCCAAGATGTGGAATCAATCCAAGTGACGATCAACCCATGAATGGATTAATAAACTGTGATATATGTATACCATGGAATACTATTTAGCCCTTTAAAAAGATGGAGACTTATCTTTTGCATTAACCTGGACAGAGTTGGAGAACATTCTCTTTAGTAAAGTATCACAAGGATAAAAAAACAAGTATCTAATGTATTCAAAACCAGTATGAAGCCAGAAGACAAACTAATACACACCTACGCAAGAGAAAAACTCAAATTAAGTTGGGGCTCAGCACCTGTAGCTCAGTGGGTAGGGCGGCAGCCACATACATTAAGGCAGACAGGTTCGAATCTGGCCCGGGCCTGTTAAACAACAATTACAACAACAACAAAAATAGCCAGGCATTGTGGCAGGTGCCTACAGTCCCAGCTACTTGGGAGGCTGAGGCAAGAGAATCGTTTAAGCCCAAGAGTTGGAGGTTGCTGTGAGCTGTGACGCCATGGCACTCTATGGAGGGTGACATAGTTAAGACTCTGTCTCAAAAAATAATAACAATAATAATAATAATAATTTAAATTGGGGGAAGGGGGAATGAGAGATGGGGAGAGAGGAAAAGGGAGGGTGCTATGCTCCCACCTAATAGGCACAATGTAAGGGTATATGGCAAGCCTCCTGGGTGCAGGACATAACTACAACAGGGACCTTTCCTAACAAATACAAACATTGTAACCTAATTCTTTGTACTCTCATGATAATCTGAATTTTAACAAAAGAAAAAAAAAAACCCTCCACCTTGCATTCATTAGCAAATCCCTTCTTTCACCCTTCCCTTTGTTATAACTAAAACCTGGCTCTCCTTAAGAACACACTTTCCCTACAGCCCTTTTAGGTAATAGCTGTTTTTTCTCCCACATCCTTGTACCCCTGAGTCTTGAGGAGACACATCTATCGTCCCTCACTGTCCCTTCCCGACTATTCTCTCACTCCTTTCACTAAACGCCTCTAGCTTTAATTCTCACATCTTTCTCCACTAACATTCATCCACCAACTCCAAGGTCATGCCCCCTAATTCTTTTTTTTTTTTTGCAGAGACAGAGTCTCACTTTATGGCCCTCAGTAGAGTGCCATGGCATCACACAGCTCACAGCAACCTCCAACTCCTGGGCTCAAGCGATTCTCTTGCCTCAGCCTCCCAAGTAGCTGGGACTACAGGCGCCCGCCACAACGCCCAGCTATTTTTTGGTTGCAGTTCAGCCGGGGCCGGGTTTGAACCCGCCACCCTCAGTATATGGGGCCGGCGCCTTACCGACTGAGCCACAGGCGCCGCCCAATGCCCCCTAATTCTTAATAATTTTGGCTCCTCGCTGTAGAGTTCACTACCTCCAAGACAAATACTCCTGTCTTGATTTCAAAATCCTTAACCTTGCACCTGCAGTCCCAGCTTCTCAGGAAGCAGAGGCAGGAAGATTGCTTGAGTGCAGGAATTCAAGGCTGTAATGAACTATTAAAATGCCACTTCACTCTAGGCTGGGCAATGGAGTGAGACCCTGTCTCAAAATTAAACTAATATAAAATTAGTTTAATGAATATTAAACTAAATAACTAAAATTAAAAATAACAAAATCCTTGACCTCCTCTGTTCTGATAAGCAAGCTCCTCTCCCTTAACTGCTTACTCCTATGATCATTACCTATTATCACAATTCCTCCAAATTCTCAATTTCATGCATTCTTGCACTACTAACATGACCTCCTCTCCTTCCAGTTCACTCCCTGGTATCCTCTATCCATCAAGACCTACAACCTCTGATCCTACCATCTTTACAATCCTTCACGGACATTACCAAACCCGGCCTGATACACTCTCTTGTTTCTTTATCCAGACTCAATACTATGATCAGCTTTTTAATTTGTTCTCTCACTTCATTTCCCTTCCCCCTCACTTACTTTGTCTCATTTGCTTGGTGAGGCTACATCCCTCCATAGTTAAATCAAGCTGACTGCTTACTTCCCATCTGGCCCAAGCAGCTTAACATGGCTGGAAATAAATATACAACCATGCCACTGTTTTCATTTCATTTCATTTTAAATTTGATGCCAAAGATTCTGGTGTATAATTAAAGTTGTTGGCAATTATACTGTATTTTCCTAGTCCATTTACCCTTCTAATCTCTTAGCAGACCATTTGCATTTGCCTCTATCTTCAAACTTCCGATATCACCTCTGTAATCTTCATTTTCTACTGATGACATCACCTCATAATTTCTCTGCGGTTCTCAACTTGTGGGTCACAACCCCTTTGGGGGTCGAACGACCCTTTCACAGGGGTCGCCTAAATACATCCTGCATGTCAGATATTTATAATACAATTCACAACAGTAACAACATTACAGTTATAAAGTAGCAACGAAAATAATTTTATGGTTGGGGGTCACCACAACATGAAGAACTGTATTAAAGGGTCACAGCATTAGGAAGATTAAGAACCCTGCTCCAAGAACTACCAGAACTCTAGACTCATAAATCCAACTGCCTACATGAAATCTCCTCTTAGATGTCTGACATTCAAATTACCAAGTTCAAAATGAATTTTAACTCATTTCCAGGAAGATGGAATTGATGTACTTTTCCCTACTTCTCTAAAAACTCTGGACATTATACATAAAGTAACATAAGACAACTCTGAAACGTGGAAAGACCAGGCAGTTAGAGACCTCATGACCTGAGAAGCGGCATGGTGGTGATTTCTCTGGGTTTTGTTTTTACCTCACGTATCCCAGACTTAGAGTTGAAGAAGCAAATAACTTAGAAATACCTGGGGAGCGCCTGTGGCTCAGTGGGTAGGGTGCCAGCCCCATATACTGAGGGTGGGGGTTTCAAACCCGGCCTCGGCCAAACTGCAACAAAAAAACAGCCAGGTCTTGTGGCGGGTGCCTGTAGTCCCAGCTACGTGGGAGGCTGAGACAAGAGAATCACCTAAGCCCAGGAGTTGGAGGTTGCTGTGAGCTGTGTGACGCCACAGCACTCTACCGAGGGCGATAAATTAAGACTCTGTCTCTACAAAAAGAAAAAAAGAAGGAAAAGAAAAGTCAGAAGAAATAATGGCAGGAAACTTCTCTAATTTGGCAAGTGAAACAGATGTACACATTCAAGAAACACAGAGAACCCCAAATAGGATAAACCCACAGAGATCCGCACCAAAACACATCACAAATAATTTTCTGAAAACTAAAGACAAAGAAAAAAATAAGACAGCTAACTTAAGCCATAAAGTATCAATAAATCATTAAATGTAAATGGCCTAAATAGATCAATTAAAAGATAGTGATTGCCAGAACCAACTACATGATGTCTATAAGAAGCTCATGTCAAATACAGCCATAAGCAGGTGGAAGTAAAAGGATGGAAAAAGATATAACATGTAAACATCAGCCTAAGGAAAGCAGAAGCCACTGACTTAATATAAGATTAAGTAGACTTCATAGCAAAGAAAATACAACACACGGAGAAAGAATCAATCATCCAAAAAGACATAGTAATCACAGGTGTGTATGCACCAAACAACAGAGCTGCAAAAATATGTGTAGCAAAAACTGAAGAGAACCAAAAAGAAAAAGACAAATCCACAATTATATTATAGTTGGAGAGTTCAACAACTATCTCTCAACGAATGATAGAACAACTTGACAGAAAAATCAGCAAAGACATAAAAGAACTCAACAATACCATCAACCAAAAGAAAATCTAATCAACATTTATAGGCTCTCCACTCTACAACAGCACAATATATATTCTTTTCATATGCCCACAGAACTTACACCAAGTTAGACCAATTCCTGGGCCTTAAGATAGACCTCAACAAATTAAAAGAACTAAAATTACACAGAGTGTGTCCTTAGACCACAATGGAATCAAAGCAGCTACTGGTAACAGAAAGGTTATTAAACAACACACTTCTAAATAGTTTATGGGTCAAAGAGGAAGAGGTTGTATTTTTTTAAATACATAAGCTGAATGCAAATGGAAATGCAACATGTCAAAATGTGTGGGATACAGCTGAGAGGAAAATTTATACTACTAAATGCAAATACTAGAAGAGAGGGAATGTCTCAAGCCAATTGTGTAAGCCCCTAGAAAAGAAGCAAAATAAACTCAAAGTCAGGAATGAAATAAAGGGTAAGAGCAGATATCAGTGAAATGGAAAACAGAAAAATGCAGAAAATCAATGAAACAAAGAATTGGTCTTTTGAAAAGATATGCATATTTGAAAGCTTTTTACTCTGCTAGTCCTCCTGGCTAATCCAAGCCACCATCACTTCACCTGAATTATTACAACAGCCTCCTCAATAATCCGCCTGCTTCCATCTCATCCCTACTGTCCATAAACACAGCAGCCAGAGCAATCCTATAAAAACTTCAATCAGATGTCACTCCTCTTACTTCCTCCACTGAGGCCAGGTACACTGGTTCATGCCTGTAATCCTAGCACTCTGGAAGGTCAAGCAGAAAGGGTCCCTGAGCTCAGGAGTTCAAGACTAGTCTGAGTGAGAACCAGACCCTGTATCTACAAAAAATAGAAAAATTAGTCCCAGCTACTTGAGAGGCTAAAGATGGGGGATCAGTTGAACCCAGGAGTTTGAAGTTGCAGTGAGCTATGAGGATGCCACTGCACTCTAGCTAGGATAAAAGAGTAAGACTACTCTGTCTCAAAACAAAAAGAAACAAAAATAAACAAACAAGAAAAACCTCCAGGGGCTCTCTGTTTCCCTCGAAAGTCAAAGTCTTGGCTTGGTGCCCTTAGCACAGTGGTTACAGTGCCACCCACATACACAAAGGCTGGCGGGTTCAAATCCAGCCCAGGCCAGCTAAACAACAATGACAACTACAACAAAAAAAATAGCCAAGTGTTGTGGTGGTGCCTGTAGTCCCAGCTACTTGGGAGACTGAGGCAAGAGAATCACTTAAACCCAAGAGTTTGAGGTTGCTGCGAGCTGTAACGCCACAGCACTCTACCGAGGGTGACAAAGTGAAGTGAGACTCTGTCTAAAAAAAAAAAAAAACAGTCAAAGCCTACATGATATGGTCCCCATTTATTCACTCTCATTATTTCTTACTAGTATATCTCCCTAAATGTTCTATCCCCTGTGCCTATTTAATATTAATAGATAGCAGACATTCAATAAATATTTACTCAATATGCTCTCGACTCAACTCTCACCACAAATTCCACACTACATCCCAAATAGCATCTCTGCACCTATGGCACTTCTTGCAAAGCCTTTCCCCTGGTTCTCAGCAAAACTCCATTCATTCTTCTAAGGATACGTCTAGTAGCATTCTTCATTGTTTAACTCCAATACCTAGCAACAAGTAGGAGTAGAATATATATTATTCAAGGAGTAAAACCTTGAAAGTAATAATACACAAATAAAACACAAGGAAATCAAGAATTTCTGAAAACTAAAGACAAAGTTTAGTTTGTCCAAATTTCTGAAACATGGGATAACAAAGTAGATCAACCTCCCTGACCTTCTCTCCTTCAAATCACAGAGTTGATCCAGTCAGATTATGAAGCGTATTCAGAACAAAGTGACAACTCTGACTGTATGGATTTAATTGTTGAGCTTCTACAAATGTATAAGTTACTTCAACTTCTAAATCTTCAATGTCTACCCTTTCCTAATTGATATTACCTCTCTCGTTATAAGTTAACATTTTAAAAATTAGAACTTTCTAAATTTAGGCTGATTGTGGTGGCTCAACCTGTAATCCTAGCACTCTAGGAGGCCAAGGTGGTGGACTACCTGAGCTCAAGAATTCCAGGCCAGCCTGAGTAAGAGCAAGACCCCGTCTCTACTAAAAATAGAAAAACTGAGGCAAAAGGATCACTTGAGCCCAAGAGTTGGAGGTTGCTGTGAGCTATGATGATGCTATGGTACTCTGTCTCAAAAAAAAAAAAAAAAAAAAACTTTCTAAATTTAATTCTCCTCTTCTATTAGTCTCTTCTTTTTAAACTACCTTTAAAAACTGCCTTAAAAGACTCAGTGCCTATAGCTCAGCGGCTAGAGCGCCAGCCACATACACAGGAGCTGGCAGGTTGGAATCCAGCCCAGGCCTGCCAAACAACAATGACAACTACAAGCAAAAAACAGCTGGGTGTTGTGGCGGGCACCTGTAGTCCCAGCTACTAGGGAGGCTGAGGTAAGAGAATCACTTAAGCCCAAGAGTGTGAGGTTGCTGTGAGCTGTGATGCCACAGCACTCTACCCAGGGCGACATAGTGAGACTCTGTCTCAAAAAATAAAAAAACCTGCCTTAAAATAAAACTGTATTGGCATTTCTCAAACTTGAGAATGGAGAGGACCTACTTACACATGGGTTTGAGAAACACCGCTGTAAAAATTAAATGCATTAGGGATTCAAGCAGGGCCTCATGCCTATAATCCTAGCACTCTGGGAGGCCAAAGTGGGTAGATCACTTGAGTGCAGAAGTTCAAGACCAGCCTGAGCAAGAATGAGACCCCTTCTCTAAAAAACAAAAAATAGTTGGGCGTTGTGGTGGATGCCTATAGTCCTAGCTACTTGGGAAGCTAAGGCAAGAGAATCACTTAACCTGAGAGTTTGAAGTTGCTGTGAGCTATGACGCCATAGCACTCTACCGAGGGCAACAAAGTAAAACTCTATCTCAAAAAAAAAAAAAAAAATTAAATGCATTAGAGCAAACAATCGCATCTATCACTGGGCAAAAAACATGAATAGAACCTTCTCTGCAGAAGACAGATGAATGGCTAACAAACATACGAAAAAATGTTCATCGTCCCTAATCATCAAAGAAATACAAATCAAAACCACCCTGAGATATCACCTAACCCCTACAAGATCATCCCACAGAACAAAGTCCCAAAGTTGCAGATAATCTTAAATTATTGGTGAGACTGCAAACTAACACAAACCTCTCTTTGGACAAAAGTATGGAGAATCCTCAAATAATTCAAAAAAGACTTCTATTTGATCCCGCAATCCCATTACTAGGCATCTACCCAGAAGAAAAAAAAATTATTTTATCATAAAGACATTTGCACTAGATTGAGTTTTTTTGTTTTTTGAGATAGTCTCAATCTGTTGCCCTCAGTAGAGTGCTGTGATGTCACAGCTCACAGCAACCTCAAACTCTTGGGTTTAAGTGATTCTCTTGCCTCAGCCTCCCAAGTAGCTGGAACTACAGGTGCCTGCCACAACATCTGGCTATTTTTTTGTTGCAGTTGTCATTGTTTAGCAGGCCCAGGCTAAACCCACCACCCTTGGTGTATGTGGCTGGCACCATAACCACTGTGCTACGGGTGCCAAGCCAACTTACATACTTTAATAACAGGAATAACTTCATGAACCAGAAAAATCATCATTACGCTTTACTAATGAAAATAAATGAAATGAAATGAAAATGGACCAAAGCTTTTTCCCACAGACTTGCAAAAACTCAGTACCAACAAGGAAGTGTTGCTGAGAAAATCTAAATACACAGTACTGTAGTCGAGGAATACAGGGCCAGACAGGTCCTGTGGGCAAGTAAGAAAACATTATCCCAGTTCACAACGTTTTGCATCTGAAAACTAAAAAAAAAAAAAAAAAATGTAAACACAGGATTGTGTCTTGGCCTGAAATTAAAATGGGACTACTTAACAAGATATCACTTAATATCATTATTAATCTTATTAGTGCATTTTCCCAAACTAGGTATCAGGCCCTGGTTTGCAGATTTCCTCATTTCTCAATAAAGCCTTCAATATCTAGATTTCACAATATAACATTTGCAAGAAAAGAAATCCTTTCTCACTCAAATCCTACAGATTCATTAAAATGAGGCAGGGTTATCCAGGTTAATCTAAGAAACAGGGGAAAGGGGAACCATGTTTGCAAAGAATCTCCTTTGTCCCCAAACTCCTCTCCCCTTTCCAAGTTCCTCAGGAGCCCAACGGCCCAGCGTTTGTTTTTGTTTGTTTGTTTGAGACAGAGCCTCAAGCTGTCGCCCTGGGTAGAGTGCTATACCATCACAGCTCACAGCAACCTCCAACTCCTGGGCTCAAGCGATTCTCCTGCCTCTGCCTCCCAAGTAGCTGGGATTACAGGCGCCTGCCACAACACCCGGCTATTTTTTGGTTGCAGCCGTCATTGTTGTCTGGCGGGCCCGGGCTGGATTCGAACCCGCCAACTCAGGTGTATGTGGCTGGCGCCCTAGCCGCGTGAGCCACAGGCGCCGGGCCGCCCCAGCTTTTTTGTTTTGTTTTGTTTTAAAGAGAGAGGGTCTCCCTCTGTTACCCAGGCTGAAATGCAGTGGCACGATGATGGCTCATTGTTAACCTGGAACTCCTGAGCTCAAGCGTTCCTCCCTCTGGGATTACAGGTTTGAGTGAGACTGCCCCAGCCGCCCCAACTATTCACCAAGCACCAGAACCCACCAGACCTCAGAGATGCGTCAGTACCTGAAGACAAATCTTCTCCCTTCACTTCCCCTCTTAGAAATATTCCATCGACTTAGTCTGATCACTGGGTCACTACCCCTGCCCACCATAGTCTTTACCACTGACCTCACTCCTTCTGGCTCTGCTAGATCTTTGACCCTAAATTCCCCACCTCAGGATCCTCTCTAGACACCACACCCCTTAATCCCCGCCCAGTGCTCGGCCCCTGTCCTCTCCGCCCTCTCCTCCTTCTAGATCCTCCTAACTTCCCACTGCAAGAAATTCTGGGGCGGCGCCTGTGGCTCAGTGGGTAGGGCGCCGGCTCCATATACCGAGGGTGGCCGGTTCAAACCACCTCCGGCCAAAACTGCAACAAAAAAGGCATAGCTAGGCGTTGTGGCGGGCGTACTCGGGATGCTGAGGCAAGAGAATAGCTTGAGCCCAAGAGTTTGACGTTGCCGTGAGCTATGATGCTACAGCTCTCTATGGAGGGCGACAAAGTGAGACTCTGTCTCTTAAAAAAAAAAAAAAGAAAAAAAGAAAAGAAATTCTGGAAACCCCCGCCACCGCCATTTCTCGAGGCTGTCCATTCTTGAAGGCTTTCTAGACACCACTCCTTCGTCCTCCGTCCTCCGCCCACTAGACGTTCTGGTCCCTGTATCACTTCCTCAGGACCCTCGGAAAGCCTACCACCTGGGACCCCTTCAGATACCATACTTTCCTCCTCGGGCCCTTGGAGACCCTGCCCCAGCTACACGTCGCTGCCTGCTCAGAACACTCGGAAGCGTCCGTTCCCAGGCCCGGTCTGTCTCCTGGACGGTGTCCGAGCCCTCCCCGCCTTCCCGCGTACCCGCCCTACCGGAGCGCCCCCTTTACCAGTGAAGGGGGCGTACGCAAGCAGGAGTGCCAGGACGAGCGGCTGCGCCAGCCCCGCAGGAACCCGGATGCCCGATTCGGGCAGCAGTTTCGCTTGCGCGATGCGCCTCATCCTTCCCAGGATGTCAGCAGCCATAACGGACCCGGTCTGGAGCCTGCGCTGTTGCTGGGGTCTACGTCATGATGTCAGACGCTGCGTAGAGCACCGCGGCCCTAGCACCTACGTCCCAGCGTGATGACGTCGCAGCTGATGCGAGGCTCCGGAGAAAGGACTAAGGAAGAAATATATAATGGGAGTTGCATTCTTTTTTTTTTTTTTTTTTGTAGAGACAGAGTCTCACTTTATGGCCCCCGGTAGAGTGCCGTGGCCTCACACAGCTCACAGCAACCTCCAACTCCTGGGCCCAAGCGATTCTCTTGCCTCAGCCTCCCAAGTAGCTGGGACTACAGGCGCCCGCCACAACGCCCGGCCATTTTTCGGTTGCAGTTCAGCCGGGGCCGGGTTTGAACCCGCCACCATCCGTATATGGGGACGGCGCCCTACCGACTGAGCCACAGGCGTTGCGGTAAAGGCCGTGTGGAGAGCGCGGCGAGGTGTCGCTGTTGGTCAGGGGTGTAGGGGGCTGGAAAGGGCCAAATTGAGCCCTTCCCGTCTCCCACGTGATGGGATATTATACAGCCAATAAAAGTATTTTTAGACACCATACTCTCCTTTAAAAGGAAGATCCAACTGTGTATAGTAGACTAATGACGAAAGCTAAATAACTGCCCTTCCATTCTCCGAAAGCAAAAGAAACAAATGTGGTCATATGTGGGTTGTGAAATTTAAGTAATTTGTGTTATCTTTCCTTACAATGATTATTTCAGCAAATATTTTGCACCTCTCTACGTTAAAGATGCAGTAGTTAATCGGGCGGCGCCTGTGGTTCAGTGGGTAGGGCGCTGGCCCCGTATACCGAGGTTGGCGGGTTCGAACCTGGCCCCGGCCAAACTGCAACAACAAAAAAATTATAGCTGGGCGGGCGCCAGTAGTCCCAGCTGCTCGGGAGGCTGAGGCAAGAGAATCGCTTAAACGCAAGAGCTGGAGGTTGCCGTGAGCTGTGATGTCACAGCACTCTACCAAGGGCGATAAAGTGAGACTCTGTCTCTAAAAAAAAATAATACAGTAGTTTAAAAAAGGAACCCCTGTGCCTTGTGGAGTTCATTTTAAGGGAGACTGTGGTGTACAACATACAGCATATAAGCCGGTATGCATGATGGAGGAAAAGCGGAGGAGTGGCTATGAAGTACGGGTAAGGAGTTGCCACGGTAAATAGCTTCCAGATTGCCTCAAATAAGCGTCTATTACTTTTTAAATTTTGTAACCTAAAACCCCCAGTCTATGAAAATAAAAATTTAAAATCTTCCAGGAAGTTCACTTAGGGCCTTGGCACTGTGCTTTGGTTTGTATGTAAGTTCTGGAAATGTTTCCTTAATAAACAGCTATAGGCATCAATGCTTTAAAGTTTCATTTGCTCGATTTTCAGGAAAATCAGTGTGGCATAAAGAGAGCCATTTATTGCACCCACAGCTTCACCACTCTGAGGGGTGTGTATAATTCCCTCGCAGAAGAGCTTGCTGCTATACCCCTGAGACACAGCTGAGCTGCCACTCTAAAAGGAGAAGAGCGAGTATTCTACTCCTGAATCTGGTTCCCCCAACTTTTATCTGACTCTCGTGACAGCTCAGAAACACACAAACTGTGTTAAGAAAAGTAAGAAGTAGGGCGGCGCCTATGGCTCAGTCGGTAGGGCGCTGGCCCCATATACCGAGGGTGGCGGGTTCAAACCCGCCCCGGCCAAACTGCAACCAAAAAATAGCCGGGCGTTGTGGCGGGCGCCTGTAGTCCCAGCTACTTGGGAGGCTGAGGCAAGAGAATCGCTTAGGCCTAGAAGTTGGAGGTTGCTGTGAGCTGGGTGAGGCCACGGCACTCTACCGAGGGCCATAAAGTGAGACTCTGTCTCTACAAAAAAAAAAAAAAAAGAAAAGTAAGAAGTTGGGGCAGCTCCTGTGGCTCAAGGAGCAGGGCGCCCGTCCCATATGCCGGAGGTGGTGGGTTCAAACCTAGCCCCGGCCAAAAAAAAAGAAAACTAAGAAGTCATCCACCTGCTCATTTTCCAAAATCCACCACAAGCCCCTACAGACTGTCCTTATTGCAAACCTTCCAGGTCAGCCGAGGTGCAAAGTCCTCCCAAGTGCCACAGGAGCTTTCACTTCTGCGAGTACAGAAAATAGCACTCAGTTTAACAAACAAGCCTCTCAATCCTAGCTTTTGCTTATTAGGAGATTGCTTCAGACTTAAAACAGTTTATCTGTAATAAAACACTGCAGTCCTCTTACCCAATTCTTTGTTCAAATTTGTCCGCATACCAGATTGTCTCAGTTTTCTTAACTGGTGAGATATTATGAACTCAAGGCAATTTGCACAATGATATTATAATTTACTGCATAGGACAGGCCGACCCTTAATAAGTAACAGTTCAGAGGAACTAGTCCCTCATACTCAGGTCGGTTATACACTTAAAAATATTTTAATACCGTATGTGGAATCTGCAACCACAATGCACCATAATCTGTGGACATAAACATTCACTTAGAAATACCTGTAACTCCTTATAAACCTCATGAAGACAGTATGACAAATAGTGAGGCCCACAATTTGGGGGTAGTTATAAAAAATGCTAAAAATAAACCTGATACCTGTTTTGAATATCATTTCCAAATATAGGAGAAAAAAAAGAATTCTGCCTAAAAACATAAATGAAAGGAGGGGGAAAGTTCCTATCTGTTAAAGTTAATGTATAGTTCATTACTTTTTTTTTTTTGTAGAGACAGAGTCTCACTTTATCGCCCTCGGTAGAGTGCTGTGGAGTCACAGTTCACATAAACCTCAAACTCCTGGGTTTAAGCAATTCTCTTGCCTCAGCCTCCCGAGTAGCTGGGACTACAGGTGCCCACCACAATGCCCAGCTATTTCTTTTTTTTTTGCAGTTTTTGGCCGGGCTGGGTTTGAACCTGCCACCTCCAGTATATGGGACCGGTGCCCTACTCCTTTGAGCCACAGGCACCGCCCTACGCCCGGCTATTTTTTGTTGCAGTTTGGCCAGGGCCGGGTTTAAACTTGCCACCTTCGGTATATGGGGCCGGCGCCCTACTCACTGAGCCACAGGCACCACCCCATTAGTATTCTTTGTATTTGAGATTTCCACAATCACTAGCCAGGCATTGTGGCAGGCACCTATAGTCCAAGCTACTCGGGAGACCGAGACAAGAAGATCACTTGAGCCCAAGAGTTTGAGGTTGCTATGATCTATGATGGCACACTACCCTAGAGTGACTGAGGTTGCCATGAGCTATAATGGCACACAACCCGGGAGTGACTGAGACTCTGTCTCAAAAAAAAAGGAAAGAAAAGAAAAATTTTCACAATCAAGTTATTAAAATATATATAAGACAGAATTTTAAAATGACCCCCCCAAAACCATGATCACAGGGAAGGACCTGTGAATATGGTGGAATATTATTCCCTTGATTAGGTTACTTTACCTGGCACGTTAAGAATGGTTAACATTGGGCGGCGCCTGTGGCTCAGTCGGTAAGGCGCCAGCCCCATATACCGAGGGTGGCGGGTTCAAACCCGGCCCCGGCCAAAATGCAAAACAACCAGAAAATAGCCGGGCGTTGTGGCGGGCGCCTGTAGTCCCAGCTGCTCGGGAGGCTGAGGCAAGAGAATCGCTTAAGCCCAAGAGTTGGAGGTTGCTGTGAGCTGTGTGAGGCCATGGCACTCTACCGAGGGCCATAAAGTGAGACTCTGTCTCTACAAAAAAAAAAAGAATGGTTAACATTAAGAATGGGAATTTATCTTTGCTACACCTAACCTAATCAAGTAAGTTCTTAAAAGCATTGGAACTCTTCCTGGAGGAGATTCCAAATATGAGAGTATAAGGTGGCGGCGCTTGTGGCTCAGTGGGTAGGGCTCCGGCCCATATACCAAGGGTGGCAGGTTCGAACCTGGCCCCAGCCAACTAAAACAGCAGTGGCAACTGCAACAAAAAATAGCCGGGCATTGTCACAGGCACCTATAGTCCCAGCTACTTGGGAGGCTGAGACAAGAGAATTGCTTAAGAGGTTGGAGGTTGCTGTGAGCTGTGACACCACGGCCCTCTACTGAGGGTAACAGAGTGAGACTCTGTCTCAAAAAAAAAAAAAAGTAAGAAAGAAAAGTATAAGGGAGTTTTTCTGTTCCTGGCTGTGGAGATGGAGGGAACCAGGTGGCGAAGAATACTAGTGGCCTCTAGGTGCTAAATGGCTCCCAGCTGACACTAGTAAGGAAGTAGGGAACTCTATCCTATAATCAAAAAGAGCTGAATTCTGCCACAACCATGTGAGAGAAGAGGACCCCAAACCTCCTAATGAAATGAGAACACAGCCTGGCCAATACCCTAATTTCAGCATTGTGAGAACCTGAGTGGAGCCCAAGCTACTGACCTGTAGAACTGTGAAATACAGCAGGGTGCAGTGGCAGGCACCTGAGGTCCTAGCTACTCAGGAGGCTGACACAAGAGGATTGCTTCGGCCCAAGAGACTGAGCTATGATGACGCCACAGCACTCTCCAGCTTTGATGCTGTGAGCTATGATGACGCCATAGCACTCTACCCAGGGTAATAGAGTGAGACTGTGTCTCAAAAAAAAAAGTAGAACTAGGAAATAAATGTTTTAAGCTGCTATGTTTATGATAATTTGTTACACAGCAAGTGAAAGATAATAGTGTATAATTCAAACATACACACAAAAAGAGGACAAAGAAAAACATCTAAATAAATGCCCTGCTTATTCACTTTATTATCAATAAAGACAACAGGGGCAGTGTCTGTGGCTCAACGGAGTAGGGCGCCGGCCCCATATGCCAGAGGTGGCGGGTTCAAACCCAGCCTTGGCCAAAAACTGCAAAATAAATAAATAAAGACAACAGAAGGAAGATGAGGTTTCAATATTTTATTCAAGTTTTAAGTGATGTTAATTACAGCATTTGAAGGGGAGGATCTAATTCCACACAAAATGGAAGACTCTAAAATATACCCATTAAACTGCTAAAAAATAAATTGAGTGGTAAGAATACAACGAAAGTCCAATTTAGATTCTGAGTGTTGTCACCATGTGATCACAATCACACAGACTTCCCAGCTTATAGCTGGGGATCCTAGAAGCTATTTCATACTCTTGTACAAGGGCAAAAAAACACAACACGAGAAGGAATTAAGTCCTGAATTATTGGCTTCACCACATCCACCCTCTCCACCCCAAAATGGCACAAAAGCAGCAGCTACCACACCCTGCAGACCTTTTGGTGTAAAAGAAGTGATAATGGACTGAGGTGGGAACAGGTCATGAATATCTGTCTATAAAAGTCCCTTTCAGGTGAGTTTGCACACACCATCAAGCAATGAGCCTCTCATTAATTAGGGTTAGAAAATCAAGGTTCAATTCTCAGGAAGTCACAATTTCATTCATTTACTCAGTATGAATTTACAAAGTGCCTACACATAATCAGCTTCCACTTGCAGCCATTTCTAGATAAAAAAGAAACCTGGCATCTCTAAGGAAGCCACCACGTTCCCCTCAAGTCTACAGCTGAGAAGACCTTTTTTGGAATCGGGTTTCTTCTGTACCTCTGAAAGGGTAACACCTTAAAGCTGAATCATCTTTAACCTGGAGGTCTAACATGATATTGAGCAATACTTGCATCCCAGACATACAACATTAAAAGATTACGCTAAATTCTGAAGGTAGCTATGCTGCAAAATAGTTTAAAATTAAACAAGTGTACAGTATTCATTTATGCTTGAAATTCCAGTCCTAGACCAAGCTTGTGGCCACCAGCATTGACATTCTTGCCATCCAGCAGAGCTGACAGTGTCAGTTTGATACCTGCAGGGAGAAAAAGCAGGGAGAAGAAAGGGAGGATGGAGGAAAGAAAAGAGAAGAAAGGTTAACGCAAATTCAGAACCTATTCCACGTGTTATCAACAGGACCAACCTACACAGCCCTTCAATCCTTCCTACTTAACACCACTTGAACAGGATCCTAGCGTGAGCGTATAAAACAACTATAATACAACCTCTGTAAGGTGACCACCCAGGGGACTGGAACAAACTTGTCAACATATGAAGGGGATCAACATGAGGAACTAGGCCTACTATACTGATACATAATGTGGCACATGTCCAGTCCGTGAAAATTCAATCAACTTAATGAGGTGGTCAACTATGGAGGTTCTACAGTATAATTATCCCACTGACCAGAGAGCCTATCCAAATCCACTCTTTCCTCTCATTGTCCCTTTGCTGCAGTTAGTGTCTCTGCCACTAGTACTGTGCAGTAAGCTGCTTCTGTGATCCTCCCCTGCAATGAACCCCAATCCTGAATCGGACCTGAGGCCTTACACTCATAGTTATAGTGTACACGTGCGCGCACACACCTAGCCTGCATGCATACCCACCGATGCACACAAGCTGACTCTCCCTGGAGTGGCCTGATTCCAGGAAATAGCCTCTAATCTTAGATTTCCAGGGTTCAAAGGAGATATTATCTCCTAGCCAATGGTGCAAAGAAAACACCACTTTTCCTATTTCTTTGTCTTTTTGAATGGGACTGATTTATAGGTTCATTTTGAGAACCTCCTAGAAATAAGGATTATGTACCCCCAGGAAAAGCGGATGGAAGAAAATAACCAAAAATGTAAAAATGCTGGACATGGCCTTTTGTTCTCCTCCTCCTACTTCCCATATTCTCCAAATGTTCTGTAATGACTTTGTACTCTTTTATAAACATTTTATTATAAACTTTACATACACTCATGTACAATGTACTACTTAACATTCCATAAGCAATGACATGAATCAGCAAACCAGCACTACAATTTTTTCAAAACAAGGAACTGATTTCACACACAACCAACACATACCTGGCTTTAGGGTCTGAGTATATCCTAAACCTATCAGGCTGGAGTTGTTCACTTTAGCCTAGTCAAGAAAAGACAAGACAGAAGGAAAATGTTATATACTTCACACTTTCATCTTCAAAACAAGTAAACTTTTTTTTTTTTTTTGTAGAGACAGAGTCTCACTTTATGGCCCTCGGTAGAGTGCCGTGGCCTCACACAGCTCACAGCAACCTCCAACTCCTGGGCTTAAGCGATTCTCTTGCCTCAGCCTCCCGAGTAGCTGGGACTACAGGCGCCCGTCACAACGCCCTGCTATTTTTTTTTTGGTTGCAGTTTGGCCGGGGCCGGGTTTGAACCCGCCACCCTCGGTATATGGGGCCGGCGCCTTACCGACTGAGCCACAGGCGCCGCCCAAAACAAGTAAACTTTTTAATCAACCAACTCTAGACTTTAGAATCAAATTATCCTTTTCCATGACCACCTTGTTTACAGGATTCATATTAAATTCAATTTGAAATATTTCAAATTTAGGTGCATGATTTCTACTCAAATGGTCTGCTGAGATCTGACATCCCTCATAAGAACAAAGCAAGGAGAAGGAAGAACTTGGCGACCAGTGTCCCTTCTGGCTGTTCCTTTTGTAGCCTTCCACCTAAATAACGGGCCCCCTTTCTCTTGTTTATAAGTGCCTAGCATTAAGGGAGCCAAATTCAGTTACCAGTTCAGGAAACTTGAAATAGACTTTCCATAAATTACACAAACCAGTACAGAATCCATTTTGCAATGTGAGAGCTCCTCATTCCATTCTATAGCCTACAATGCCCTGTGACAACATATATGAGCCCATCAGGATCCACTGAAAAAACTGTGGTGCAACTCAAGAGCCCAGGAGAAATGCTACAACTGACCACCGATTTCTTAACATGCAATGCAGCAGCTTAGACAGAAAATGAAAAATGAAGAGCAGGGTGGCACCCATAGCTCAGTCAGCAGGGAGCCAGCCACATACACTGAGCCTGGCGGGTTTGAACCCAGCCCAGGCCTGCTAAACAATGACAACTGCAACAAAAAATATAGCCAGGCGTTGTGGCGGGCACCTGTAGTCGCAGCTACTTAGGAGGCTGAGGCAAGAGAATCGCTTAAGCCCAAGAGTTTGACGTTGCTGTGAGCTGTGACGCCACAGCACTCTACCCAGGGTGACAGCTTGAGACTCTGTCTCAAAAAAAAAAGAAAGAAAAAAAAGAAAAGAAAAAAAAATGAAGGGCAAAAGGAACATTTAGGGGCAGCACCTGTGGCTCAGTGGGTAGGGCACCGGCCCCATATACCGAGGGTGGCAGGTTCGAACCCAGTCCCAGCCAAACTGCAAAAAAAAATAGCTGGGCATTGTGACGGGCACCTGTTACTCCCACCTGTTAATCCCAGTTACTCAGGAGGCTGAGGCAAAAGAATCACCTAAGCCCAGAAGTTGGAGGTTCTGTGAGCTGTGATGCCACGTCACTCTACGAAGGGTGATAAAGTGAGGTTCTGTCTCAAAAAAAAAAGGAACATTTAGAACCAAGGTTTCAGGCCCGGCACAGTGGCTCATGCCTGTAATCCCAGCACGCTAGGAGGCCAAGGCAGGTGGATTGCTTGAGCTCAGGAGTTCAAGACCAGCCCAAGCAAGAACAAGACTCCATCTCTAAAAAATAGCTGGGTGTTGTGGTGGGCACCTGTAGTCCCAGCTACTCGGGAGGCTGAGGCAAAAGGATCACTTGAGCCCAAGAGTTTGAGGTTGCTGTGAGCTATGAGAGCACAGCACTCTAACCAGAGTGACAACATGAGACTCTGTCTCAAAAAAAAAAAAAACTTGGGTTTCAGAGCACCCCTTTTTATCATTTACATCATGGAACAGGGACTGGATAAAGGAAGAGGTTCAAGAGCAGGCCAGGCTGGGTTAAATCCAGGCCCGAGCACTTAACTGCTATGTACCTTTAGGCAAGTTACTCCACCTCTTTAAGCCTCCAGCTCATTTGTAAAACTAGGGATAACTTTTAAAAACATTTTTTTAAAAAGCACACCTATCTGGCCGGGTGCAGTGGCTCACGCCTATAATCCTAGCACTCTGGGGGGTCAAGGTGGGTGGATTGCTTGAGCTCACAAGTTCAAGACCAGCCTGAGCAAAAGCGAGACCCCATCTCTACTTAAAAAAAAAAAAAAATAGAGAGAGAGAGAAAAACTGAGGCAAGAAGATTGCTTGAGCCCGAGTTGGAGGTTGCTGTGAGCTATGATGCCACAGCACTCTACCCAGAGCAACAGCTTGAGACTCTGTCTCAAAAAAAAAAAAAAAGCACACCTATCTCAAATGGGATTAAACCCAATAATGCACATATAAAAAGCTCTACACAGTGCCTGGAACCCACAGTCCATAGCAAGTATTATCACTATTATCATTGAATTCATTTGTAACTTGTTTCAAAGTAAAAAAAAATCTCTATTATTATACTCATTTAGAACTCTTCAAAGTAAGAAAATCTCTAATAATCTAAGATACGATAATACTCCAGCAATCCTGAAGAATTCCAACCGGGGGGGCAGGCAGGCCCATGGGATGAATACTCCACAGATACCCACCGAGAAGCAGGCATCAGGGTCGATCTGGTACTTGGCCGCTATTCCAAAGCGAGTGTTACTGTTTCCTGCTGTCCAGGCGAGATTGACAGCAGTCTCCAACTTCTTGTTCACTTTCTGGTAAATGGAGCCACCAAACTCTGTCCCGTCATTCCTGCAAACAAGCACAGCACAGATGCCAAGTTAGTCAGGGAGGTGGGCTGGAGCTCAGACAGAGCTGCTCAAGTCTGCCAGAAGGCAAGGATGCTAGAAACAGACCGATCCAATGACTGGTATTGAGAAGGCCAGAAGTTTGCCAAATTTCACAAAACAGGTACTAAAATACAGGAAGCCTGGTAAGACTAGAACAGACCCCAGAGCCAGAAAGGTACAGAAGGAGAGAAAAGCTACTTCAACCATCTCTGGGACACCTAGAGACAGCACGGTCAACTACCTAAGCCGCAGGGAACGTAAGTTTGCTGCCACATACTTTTTAAAACGGAACAGCAACTAGAGCCTTAGGATTCTAAATGATTTCTTTTGTCTGCTGCTAACGTTCTTACTTTCATAAATGATTCTATCAGTAAAAACAGTGTGGGAGGAAAAGCAAATGAGAGACCACATGAGAAAGGCTGGGCCACACGTGCTCCTCAGCAGACAGGTTGGAGGCATTAGCCCGGCACGCGGCAACCACGGCTGGGAGAGGCTCATCCACAGGTGCACACTGCTGCTCCATGCTGTGACCGCTAAGGTCCTGGGAGAATTGGAAAGGGAGCTTCTTGCTACATTACAAAATGTTTCTGTCTTTCAAAAATATTCAGAATGAAACCCCTACTGGCCAAACCCCCTCCTCTCTTCCAAATACACTGAATTGACTCCAGCTGCTGAGAATATCGCCCTCCCCCCAGCCACTCAAATCCTTCTCTTCCTCTTTTGGGTTCCTTACTCAAGCTCTTGGAATTTGGAAGTCTGCCCCGCCCAGCTTATCTTGCAGAACAACCAGTATACACTGCGCAGTCAATGCCACCCCAAAAAAGTACGTGAAGAGCTCCATGAGTCTACACTTTGTCCTTCTCTGCCAGGCTGCAGTCTGCACAGAGCACACACTGCCTATCACTGAAGCTTCTGAATTGTTCATGTGCACAGTGCATATTGGTGCCTGGTCAGAAGGATCCTTCCCCTTGGAGGGAACCACACAAAACAAAAATGGTTCAAGTGGCCGGGAAGCTGGGATGTGCAGGCAGAAGCAGGTTAGAATCACTTTAACCATTTTCCTAAACCCTTTGTACTGTTTGATTTTCTAACCATGGGCTCAGATTTTTTTTCATTAAAAATTGAAGAAAAATTTTAATGCTGCAATTTTTTTTAAAAAGGAATGATCATCCTTGTATCAGCTGGTCTTCAAGCTTTCCTACATCCTCTCAAACTTTTTTTTTTTTTTTTTTGTAGAGACAGAGTCTCACTTTTATAGCCCTCGGTAGAGTGCCGTGGCCTCACACAGCTCACAGCAACCTCCAACTCCTGGGCTTAAGCGATTCTCTTGCCTCAGCCTCCCGAGTAGCTGGGACTACAGGCGCCCGCCACAACACCCAGCTATTTTTGGTTGCAGTTTGGCCGGGGCTGGGTTTGAACCCACCACCCTCGGTATATGGGGTCGGCGCCTTACCGACTGAGCCATAGGCGCCGCCCCCTCTCAAACATTTTTATCATAAAATCAGTGTCAAAGTTCGGCCTTGTTATTTTGGGCATTTCCGGTAGAAATGGCACTGGTCAGAACCCATGTGCTCTGGAATCCAGCAAAGGCTTAAGGACCTAAGAACAAATTGTTGCTGTTTCATTGTCAACTCTGCTCTTCACAAAATGCTCTCCTCAAAGCAGATGCTCATAAAATATATTCTAAATTCTTAAGTTTTCCCCTGAAATTCAGCCAGACAGATACTGTGCTTTCAGGAAATACAGGGAGACTATAGGCACTGTCTGATTTACAGGTGATCCTGTCTTCTTCAGATAGCCCAGCCTGCTACCAAACAGCAGCTTATCAAAAATAATAGATTTCTGAGTGAGTAATACAAGAGGACCTCATAGTTGACCATCTCCCTACATGGACCATCTCAAGTTGACCTCATTTTCATAGACAGGACATGTACCACACATACATATCAGTACAATAGGCCTACTTCCTTATTTGACCATCTCCATATGTTCACCAGTTTGTTCCAGTCCCTGAGGTGCTCATCTTATAGAGGTTCAACTGTATATTCAAATGGGGAAGGTTTTTTAAAAGGTCAGATCTTTCAGAATATTTTAAAACCAGAAACTCAATACTGCCTTCCTGTAGTGAGCTTTCAAAACCAGAAATAGGAGACTGATTGTCCAAATTCATCTATATGAAGCTCAAAGAACATCAGTTACACATCGGGGCCTCTGCAAGCACCAAGGCAACCCAGAGGAGCTGTGTCAGCTGCCTCCATGCCAGTTCCAAAAATAAACCATGTCCACTTGTTACTTATTAGAAATATTAAAGCTCAGGTATGTGACGGAAATGCCTGACAGCTGTTGTTCTTCTTAAAGTTGGTGCCAATTCCCAATTCTAAACCAAGGAAACACTTCTCATTCCAATAAGAATTCTAAATTAAAAAACTATGCTTGTGATATTTTTCCTGTGACTTTTCTATGTTACCTTTTTTAAACTAACATACAATAAAATTGACGTTTTGTTGGTGTACATTTCTATGGTTTTTATTAACACATGTACAGATTTGTGTAATGCTACCACAATCAGCATACAGAACAGGTCCATTCCCCCAAACCCACTCAGCTACCCTGTTGCAGCCACACCATCCCCACACCTCCAGCAACCACTAGACTGTCCATCTCTATAGTTTTCCTCTGACTTTTTAGTTGTAAAAAGATTCAAAAAAATTTTTTAGTGTCAAGTTGTCCCCCTGAGTAGAACACCATGGCTTCAGAGCTCACAGCAACCTGCAACTCTTAGGCTCAAGTGATCTTCTTGCTTCAGTTTTTCTATTTTTAGTAGAGACGGGGGTCTCAATTTTTGCTCAGGCTAGTCTCGAACTCGTGAGCTCAAGCAATCCACCCACTTCGACCCGCCAGAGTGCTAAAATTACAGGTATGAGCTACTGTACCAAGCCAAGACTCCAAATTTTTAATAAATGGTAAAAATTCCTGAAAAAATTTTATAAATACAAATAGTATTCATTGGGGCGGTGCCTGGGGCTCAAAGGGGTAGGGCGCTGGCCCCATATGCCGGAGGTGGTGGGTTCAAACCCGGCCCTGGCCAAAGAAAAAAAATAGTATTCGTTTACACACTAATACCATCTACTTGCTTTAAGTTTTAAGAAGTCACTTTTTTTTTTTTTTGAGACAGAGTTTTACTTTGTCACCCTTGGTAGAGTGCTGTGACAGTCACAGCTCACAGCAACCTCAAACTCTCGGGCTTAAGTGATTCTCTTGCCTCAGCCCCCCAAGTAGCTGGAACTATAGGCGCCTGCCACAATGTCCGGCTATTTTTAGAGGCAGAGGTCTCTCTCTGGCTCAGGCTGGCCTTGAACCTGTGAGCTCAGGCAATCCACCTGCCGCAGCCTCCCAAGTGCTAGGATTACAGGCATGAGCCACCAAGCACCCTGCAAGAAGTCACTTCTTTAGTGACCTTTAGTGGAAAGAAATAAACTTGGTAAAGTTGTACCCAATTTATGCCACAGGTTAATTCCCCAGGAAATTAAAACATGATTTTTATAGATGAAAATCTGTTTTCCTTAACTTGAATCATTGCTCTACTTAAATTCTCAAGTTTCTCTCATCTTCTCTTCCCTTCACCATACTGTCCAATAGTTAAACATTCAAATGCCCCATCAGAGATCTTATCAGCTCCTAATTTGTCTACTATGTCTATAATTCATCAAGCACAAGGAGGGTAGGAAGGAGGGCGGGAAAGAAGGGGGGAGTAGGGACGGGAGGAAAGGGATCCTTAGGCATTATACAGAGAAAGAGAGCTGCGCTCCCTCAATCCCCCACTTTTTTTTTTTTTTAAAGACAGAGTCTCACTTTGTCGCTTTCAGGAGAGTGCTGTGGTGTCACAGCTCACAGCAACCTCCAGCTCTTGGGCTTAGGTGATTCTCTTGCCTCAGCCTCCCAAGTAACTGGGACTACAGGTGCCCGCCACAACACCCGGCTATTTTGTTGTTGTTGCAGTTTGGCAGGGGCCGGGTTCGAACCTGCCACCCTCAGTATATGGGGCCGGCACCCTACTCAATAAACCGCAGGCACCGCCCCCTCACTCCCTGCATTTTGTTAACTAAAACAAAAACCATAGGGAAGGGACACCCCTCTGCAATGACATCATGGCCCTGCTGTAATTAATCTACAACACAGCAGCAATATTTACTGTTCACAGAATAGAAAGAACCTAAGACACAGACTGGTGCAGTAGCTCACACCTATAATCCTAGCACTGTGCGATGCCAAGGCAGGTAGATTGCCTGAGTTCGGGAGTTCAAAACCAGCCTGAGCAAGAACAAGATCCCATCTCTAAAAAATAGCCAGGCCCTGTGGCAGGCACCTATAGTCCCAGCTACCAGGAAGCCTGAGGCAAGAGAATCAGTTTAAACCCAAGAGTTTGAGGTTGCTGTGAGCTATGATACGATAGCACTCCACCAAGGGTGACAAAGTGAAACTCTGTCTCAAAAAAAAAAAAAAAAAACCTAAGACACTTTGGGAAATAGGTAAGAGGGAAACAGAAAGCTGCAGCAGGCCATATGGCTCACTGGATGCCAACTAACTCACTTTGGAGTGGTTAAAAATTAGAGGCTTGGTGCCTGTAGCTCAGTGGCTAGGGCACCAGCCACATACACAGGAGCTGGTGGGTTCAAATCCAGCCCAGGCCTGCCACACAACAATGACAACTACAACCAAAAAATAGCCGGGCGTTATAGTGAGCACCTGTAGTCCCAGCTACTTAGGAGGCTGAGGCAAGAGAATCGCTTAAGCCCAAGAGTTTGAGGTTGCTGTGAGCTGTGACGCCACGGTGCTCTACCGAGGGCGACAAAAGTAAGACTGTCTCAAAAAAAAAAAAAATTAAGACTTAGAGAAAAATAATAAAAAACAATCTTTCCACCACACACACTTGAACCCCACACATGTACACTTACACATTAGTGTGAAGCTGGAATTCGTCGGTCTTATAGCCAACTGCAAAGTTGCTCTGGGTCACTCGGGACTTTGCAGTCTCAAAATTCATCTGGTAGCCAGCCAGCCAGCCCTCATAACCCAGCACCAGAGCACCCCGGATGGAAGGCCCAGCAATGTCGAAGTCCACGTCGCAGCCCAGATTGATGTGCTCTCGCTTGTACCCTGTCTTGATTTTAGCATTTTTTTTCCTGAAGGAAAAAAGAAAATCGTATTAAAGTCAGATGCTAACTCACCTTGATATGTATACTGTTTTTCAAAATCCCAATTTAAATGCAGGAGGGGAGGTGACGTCAGGGATCCAGTCCTCCCTTAGGCAGCAGCTGTGCCACAGTGACCAGGACACAACCTCTCTCCCAGAAATACGAACATAAGAAAGGGAAAAATAAGCACTAAGTAATTTTCTTTGACCACTTTCTCCGTATACTTAATGTAGCAGCCTATACAGGCATTTATTAGGTAGAGAGCCACCATGTGCTTATGAAACCAATGCATCTTTGCTACTTTCCAAACCTATGGAAAAGTTTTACCTGTCATGAAGGCAGCTACCAAAACAGCAGTTTTTAAGGAGATAATCATCTTTACAGCTCACACAGTAAGTAAAGAAAGAAATACTGGAGGGGCACAGTGGCTCACGCCTACAACCCCCAGCACTCTGGGAGGCTGAGGTAGGTGGATGGCTTCAGCCCAGGAGTTCGAGACCAGCCTAAACAAGCTCAAGACCCCATCTCGAAAAACAGCCTGGCATTATGGCAGGCACCTGTAGTCCCAGCTACTCGGAAGGCTGAGGCAAGAGGATCGCTTGAGCCAAGAGTCTGAGGTGTGAGGTTACTGTGAGCTATAACACCAGGGCACTGAACCCCAGGGCAACAGAGGGAGAAGAGAGGGGAGGGGAGAAGAGAAAATTCCAGATCCCTTCTAAGTGATCACAACAGTAAAATGGCTTTTAATTTTACACTCCTAAGACTACAGTGAGGATGTATTTCAAAGAACTGGATACTTATCTGGAATCTGGAACTCTACAGTCATGGAGCCAGGAAGTCCTGTGTAGCAAGACAAGACCCCAGGTCCAGCCTAAGGATCCCAGATTTGAGCATATAACCAGTTTGGTGCTTCCCCTGCCTAGATCCAGCACCCCTCAGTAAGGTAAGTGAATAGTGTCACCTGTACACATACTGTTACTAGATCTTGTTCCAAAAGTAAACACTGGATAACTAGATTACATCTATCAAATAAAACGTGGACTATTTTCACCTGTTTGTCACTCAGTTACAAAATGGACAGCTCATCTCCCTCAACAAGCTGCATTCTTGGCAGAAACCACAGAGGGGAGCAATTCTGCTCAGAGCCCCAACCCCTGTCCACTCCTCATTTCTTTCACATTGAGTTAAAGTTTGATCCATAAGGCGGAAGCCAACACTCTATAGAGTTGCTTGAGTTCAGGAGTTGCAGGCCAGCCTGAGCAATAGCAAAATAGACGGGCATTGCGGCAGGTGCCTGTAGTCCCAGCTACTTGGGAGGCTGAGGTAAGAGGATCGCTTGAGCCCAGGAGTTTGAGGTTGATGTGAGGTAAGACACCATGGCACTCTACCCAGAGAGACTGAACAAGACTTTGTCTCAAAGAAAAAAAAAGTTCCATCCACACCATCCAGTCTGTAGGCCCTATTTAAATACAATTCCCAGGGCAGCTCCTGGCTCAAAGGAGTAGGGCGCCGGCCCCTTATATCGGAGGTGGCGGGTTCAAACCCAACCCCGGCCAAAAACTGCAAAAAAATAAATAAATAATAAAAATAAGGGCGGCGCCTGTGACTCAAAGGAGTAGGACGCCGGCCCTATATGCTAGAGGTTGTAGGTTCAAACCCAGCCCCGGCCAAAACTGCAAAAAAAAAAATAATAATAATAATAAATACAATTCCCTCCTAGAAGGCCTTGGAAACATGGACTTGGTCTTGGGAAGAAAATGTACAAGATGAGCCTAAAGCATCTATCAAAACTACAGAAGATTACTAGGGCTGAGGAAAAGGACCTAAGAGCTAACCTGAAGGGGCTCTCAAGACCATCAAAGATGAGCATTATTCTCATTGTGAGCACCAATAAGAATAACATCAGCAATAGACGAAAACATATCCAATATGTTCAATTTGTTGATTCATAATGGCGCTCAAATCTCACACTCGTCATCTTTAGAGACCTTGTTGTACTGAAAACAGTAAATAAGAGCATCAAGCATTTATTCCACCTTTCCTACACGAACTATATCTGAAAGTAACCAATTAGTTGATGAGAAGTTTCTCTTTATTAAAATATTCCAGCTAATACATAAAGAAGAAATTATAAAAGCAGGATTATCATCATTTTGTAAATTTTAATGAGTTACTGGATCAAGAATGGCACTAACATCATACAAAGAGAAAACCAGGCCTGATATGTGCATCCCAGATCTGAGGAATATACTCCACCACCTGTATTTTAGCTTCCCCTCCATAATGAAATTAAACATGAATTCTCGACACTTGCCAATTCATAGAAAATGTGAGGCAGGGGAATAAGTTAAATGACACCATGGGCATCCAACAGTAAAATACTGTCTAGGGTGGCTCCCGTAACTCAATGGGTAGGGCACCAGCCACACACACCAAGGCTGGCAGGTTCGAACCCAGCCCGGGACAGCTAAAACAACAGTGACAGCTTTAACAGAAAAGTAGCCGGGTGGGTGGCGGATGTCTGTAGTCCCAGCCACTTGGGAGGCTGAGGCAAGAAAATCGCTTAAGCCCAAGAGTTTGAGATTGCTGTGAGCTGTGACACCACCACACTCTACTGGGGGTTACAAAGTGAGACTCTATCTCAAAAAAAAAAAAAAAGAAAGAAAATTGCAGATGAAATTATGCATTATTTACTTAAAATAATATGGAGGTGAAGGAGAATTATGTTTGTGTAGTTATAGATATATAAATTAAACATGATTGGCCATGGGTTGGGATTTTTTTGTTTGTTTGTTTTTTCTTTTGAGACAAGGCCTTATTCTATCACCCAACTGGAGTACAGCGACACAATCATAGCTCACTGCAACCTTGAATTCCTGGGCTCATGGACTCCTCCCACAATTGGTTGGGGGGTTTTTTTGTTTGTTTGGGGGAGGGCGGGGTTGGCAGAGATGGTGTTTGGTAGAGCAGCAGTCTCACTATATTACTCAGGCTGGTCTCAAACTCCTAGGTTCAAGCAGTCCTCCCACCTCAGCCTCTCAATGCACTGGAATTACAGGCATGAGTAATGCCTGGCCAATTGGTAATTATTAAAGCTGGGTGACAGAAATAGAGTGGGAGTTAAATATACTTTTCTGTAAAAAGTATAAAAAATAAAAAAAGAAAGTTAAACTTTCAAGTCCTAAGAATTTTAGAGTCACAGCTGAAATTAAAGGCCCTTCTCAAGTGAGAGTGGAAAAATAGCCTGTTGCATGGCAGGCGTGTGACACCATTTTGATGCAAATCACCATGACGACCCATGTGTTCCGGAGGCATAGATAACCCCTCATAAACAAAGATAACCCCTCATAAATATGCTTATCTAACTTCCCCAGTGGTCACAATTTGCAAAATTATCTGAAATGTGACCATTTGCATGTGTTTTACAAAAATAAAAAAAAATGCCTACTATATATAGAATATCTTCTGGAGGGCAGGTGTGGGGATCCACTATCTCTCAACCACAAGAGACGTCTCTTCCGTTCATGAGCCCTATCAAATGTTTCCTTCTGAGAAACTGCATTGCTCAGCCTCCTTTGGCCCCTCAGCTCCCTTGACCTCTGAGGACAGGTTTGCATAGCCTGCTCACCTCAGCACACATAACAACGAAACTTATGCCTTGGAACCTCAATTCTGTTCACATTGCTTCTATACATTTTGGCAAGCTTTGAAAGGAAGGAATAACAACCCAACAAATTATCTCTCAGTAAGAAAAATCTGAAATAAACCTATCTTTGCCTGCCTGCTTGTTGGGAGAAGGAGCCTGGGTTTTGGTCAAGTGTCCAGTCTGGCACCATCCTGGTAGGATGACTGACAAGGAGTCAGCTATTGAGAGGCTGACACTTCGAAAGTAAGGAAGACCAAGAAATATAAAAATGGGCCTCTTATAACCACTTATTTTTTTATAAAAAGCTGCTGACCACAAAGTTATGCCTGTGGCAAGGCCCCTGGCCAGTGGCATACACCACATGCCCCGGTTTATAAGGTGCCTCCACTCACTGTCTCACTGGATTCTGCCCAGGGCCTAAGATCCCCAGGAGAAAGGGCAGTGCTGGAGAGTGGCTCAGGCCTCTCTCCAGGTCTTCTTCTAACACAGCACACCACGTCTGTGGAGCCTTTCCTCTTTCAGATCATCACTGGGATTTTTTTTTAAGCTATTTAAACAGTGGTGCTAATTTGACAAGCACCAAGAGAGGCATGACTCTGATTTGTGGTTGGTTAACAAGCAGGCTTTATCTGTGGTAGACATTTAGCGTGCGTGCTGGTTCCTAATGACGTCTGCAGCCTAATCCAGATGTGGTCTCAACCCAGCTCCTTCCCAGAACCACAAGCTTTCCTTAGTTGCTTTAGAAAGCCAGCTTTCATTTCTAATCTCCAGCAGGAGTCATCAAAACTTTCCTCAAATATCCAGCACCTGCAACCTTAGATTCTAAATATCATTCCCTAATACAAGGAACTAAGGCTCCTGGGAGAAACGGCAGGACTGGGGAAGAGCAAGTATAAAAGGACGTGAAACCAGAAATAAAGACGTGCTCAAAAAACAAGACAGGAGCCTGTCAAAAAGCACACAGAACATATCCTCACGGGGGCCATATCTGGGACACTTTGTGCAATGAAACAAACGACAGTAATGGGTTATATATGTAGTTTTTTAGAGCTAGTCAAGCATGGTTGTGGGAGTAATGGCTATAAAGTATAGAATGAAATAAACGTCCATGAATCTATACTACTATAAATAAATAATGAATTAAATAAAATCAATTTCTATGGGGACAGCTCTTCTTAAAGCAGAACCCCAGTTAACAGTGAAGGAATGATGGGAACAGAAAATCACCATTTGCCAAGCATTAACTGTTACAGGCAAGAATCACCAATGGATATGACTGTTTGTGAGCAAAAAATGTGGTAAGAACTAGAATATCTGCACAGTCTCCAAGTGTCTCCACACAAGACGCTTATTAATTACAGAGTCTCTTCTGGTAAAGAGACTTGGCAAATGCCGCTTTAACTAAGTGATCAAAACTACCACCACCAGAAATGAGGTATATTGATACATCCTTCCTGATACAGCTCTGAGAAGAACACACAGCACAGTGTCACTTGGATGACGGCCAAAAAGGCATAACCTTAATTTAATCATAAGGAACCATTAGACACATTCAGACTGCAGGATATTCCACAAAATAATTGGCTACTCTTCCTTGAAAGTGTCAAGGTCATGAAAGACAGAGAAAGACTGAGAATATGTGCCAGATTAGGAACAAAGGAGACTGGACACTAAAAGCAATTTAGGATCCTGAACTGGATCACTGACCAGAAGGGAGATGTCAGTGGGACAATGGATTGGTTACCTGCATATCAATGTTAATCTGCTAGTTCTGATCATTATAGGTAGGTAAGATGTTAATGTTGGGGAAGGCAGATGGAGGATACATGTATAATGGAATTCTGCATACTATTATTATACATTTTTGTACATACAAAATTATTTTAAAATAAAAAGCTAAATTTGTTTTCAACTTTCCTAAGCATATTACTATAGGACCCGGAGACCTCTGCAAATCTCCCAAAGCTAATGTGAATCCCAAAGCATGCCACCTCAGGGCAGCAAGCAAAGTCCCAGGCAGCAAATTCAAGCATGTGGCCACATCCTCCAGCCCCTCATCCCGTTAGAGGGTCTCTCTGGATAACTTCTCTCGGATAGCATGCCAGGGTTCCCTGGGGGGAGTGCTCCTAGCACAAGAAACCACAACAGAGAGAACAGGAGCAAATCGCCATCTTCAGATCACCGTTAACCTGGTTATAAAAAGACTTAGCTCTAGAGAGTAAAAGCCTTGTCTGCCCCGTTGCCTTGTGGGCACCCTGTGGCCAGTACAGGGTCTGCGGACTTAGTAGATACTCCCTCTAATAAATATTTGTTAGAATGGGAAACAGGAAGGAGGGAGAAAGGAAAATAATATGCAATGGCAAAAAATGAAATTTATAATGCAACTGAGCTATACACTTAAAATGATACATTTTATAGGCATATTTTACCATAATTTTTAAAAACTACAATTTAATACATGCCATTGATCCCATCATCAGTGTACAAAAGAACCCTCTCCAGGTTTAGGAGACCCACCACTTGGAGTAGAGAAAAACAGGAATATATTCTAGAAAGGAATAATTCCTTCTAGGCACTGCAAAAAACACCCAGGAGTTACAGCAGAGCAACATCCCATCTTGACTTCTGATGTGTTGATGACCCAGAGAGCCTAATCTATTGGTAGCCAGAGGCCTGAGGCACAAAATATAGCCTCAGGAGCCGCCCGGCAGCTAAACCCACACACTCTCAGTGTCCCTAAGCAGGAAGCTGGGAGAAGAGTCCTCCAAACTGAAGAAATGAGGCTGGAAAGAGTGACCAGTTAGCCCTGCTTCCAAATGTCACCCCTTACCCTTTAGCCTTGACCACTTATTCAGCAGCCTAACTCACACGAAATACAGCATCACTATCCAGAAATCCTGCAGCCTCCATGGATGAGGCCAAAGAACACTAACAGTGCAGAATCTAATTATAAAATGCTGCTGAACACTGGTCCAAACTTCCATTCGAAAGGTGTGACAGCTCATACCTATAATCCTAGCCCTTTGGGAGGCTGAGCCAGGGGAATTGCTTGAAGCCAGGAGTTGAGGCTGGCCTGGGCAACACAGCAAGATCTTGTCTCTACAAATAAAAAATTAGCTGAGCATAGTGCCACACACCTGTAGTCCTTGCTACTCTAGAGACTGAGATAAGAGGATCACCTGAGCCCAGGAGTTCAAGGCTATGATTGTACTACTGCATTGCAGCCTAGGTAGCAAAGCAAAACCGTGTCTCACAAAAAACAAAAAAGGCTCGGGCACCCACCACATACACTGGAGCTGGCGGGTCAAACCCAGCCTGGGCCTGCTAAACAACAATGACAACTACAACAACAACAAAATAGCCGGGCATTGTGGCAGGTGCCTGTAGTCCCAGCTACTTGGGAGGCTAAGGCAAGAGAATAGCTTAAGCCCAAGAGTTTGAAGTTACTGTGAGATGTGACGCCATGGCACTCTACTGAAGGCCACATAGTGAAACTGTCTCAAAAAAAAAAAAAAAAAAGGGGGGGGTGCCTGCAGCTCAGTGAGTAGGGCACCAGCCCCATATACCAAGGGTGGCAGGTCTGAACCCAGACACAGCCAAATTGCAACAAAAAAATAACTGGGTGTTGTGGTGGGTGCCTGTAGTCCCAGCTACTCCGGAGGCTAAGGCAAGAGAATCGCCTGAGCCCAAGGGCTGGAGGTTGCTGTGAGCTGTGATGCCACAGCACTCTACCAAAAGTGACAAAGTGAAACTCTGTCTCTAAAAAAAAGGAAGGAAGGAAGCAAGCTAGCTCTTTGGAGGTAGCAAACATGACCTGGGCACCCTCAGATCCTCAGATGGACACAGAATCAAGCCACAGGAGGCCTCAAAATACATTTGTTGGGTAAATTCCATTCCTGAATTCAGGAGTGCTCATCATAGCTCTCCATTAATGGATGGATGTGTCCCCTGGCACTGAATCAAAACCAGAGAACTTGGCTCGGCACCTGTGGCTCAAGAGGCTAAGGCACCAGCCACATACACCTGAGCTGGCAGGTTCAACTCCAGCCCGGGGCCCACCAAACAACAATGATGGCTGCAACCAAAAAATAGGCGGGCATCATAGTGGGCGCCTGTAGTCCCAGCTACTTGGGAGGCGGAGGCAGGAGAATCGCTTGAGCCCAGGAGTTGGAGGTTGCTGTGAGCTGTGATGCCATAGCACTCTACCCAGGGCGACGGCTTGAGGCTCTGTCTCAAAAAAAACAGAGAACTTAAATCTCTAGGTGTAGGAGGCTGCCTTTTAGGTGGTGTCAGCCCTACCCCCCAAATCCTTAGTCCCAAAGGGCTTCCACTGCCTGCAACATCACAGAACGTCCTTGTGGAGAGAACACATGAGAGTCTTACCCAGTGTTAGGTGAGAAGGATGAATCGAAGGTCAGCTTCAGTCCACGTGCAAGCTGAACAGAAAAGAAATTTGCCAGCAGGTTTAGTCACAAGGCAGGCCAGCAGATGTGAATTAATAAATCCTTGTCTTTTCACGGTAGCCATTACCTGATCTTCCACGGTAATCTCAGTGCCCAGCGTGTTGTCAGTGTTCCATTTCTCTGTAAACGTCAGGCCATATTCGGTCCATCTGTACTTGGTTTCCAAACTGCCGGTCACTTTGGTGGTCTCAGTATTAGCTGAGCCTGAACTTGTAAATTCCTTCAAAGGAGAGAGAGTCACAGTCTGCCCCCCACCACTCACTTGGTTTCACTCTGTAACCTGCCTTTATGCCAGAGGCAAGATCCTAAATATGTCAGGGCAAAAGCCAATTCTACAATTCAATTAGATAATTAAAGTAGGGATGGTGGTAAAGGAGCCTGCTACTTAAAGGAACCTTATGAAGACAGCTTCCTTCCTCCCCTACAACTCTTCAGTCTGGACAGGAAAGCGATCCAGCACCACCCCCCAACTCCATCCTGTCTTCAGGCTAATACAGAGAAAAAGCATTGAGCTGAAGATGACAGAGCAGTAATTCAAACCTGAAACTTCTTTCCAACAATCACGGCATGCACAATCTAAAAGGGACTGCTAAAAATTACGTGATTAAACATAGGTCAATTTTAAAATTAAGAAGGCCAAGGAAAACTAAAGCTGAAACCTGCCCCCATTTTCCCATAAGTATTAACAGCTGCTGAATTAGAGGCCTATTGGCGGGGTGCCCCTGGAACACCCACCAACATCTAGGGCAGGGGTTCTCAAACAGTGGCCCGCAGGCCACATGAGGCGGTATGATTGTATTTGTTCCCATTTTGTTTTTTTACTTCAAAATAAGATATGTGCAGTGTGCATAGGAATTTGTTCATAGTTTGTTTTTTTAACTATAGTCCAGCCCTCCAACAGTCTGAGGGACAGTGAATTGGCCCCCTGTTTAAAAAGTTTGAGGACGCCTGATCTAGAGGATGCAGTGAATGTGACAACCACACACTGCCACACTCAAAAACCAAGCCTTCCTTTGGCTTTGTCAGCCAGGACGTGGCAGTTACTTATTGATCTACAATAAATCCCCACGTTCAATGTGGGTTAGACAACTTACCAATCCATTCTCAGATTTTGTTTTCAAATCAAGTTTTATTAAGCCAAATCCTAAAGAAAGAAGAAGACAACTGTTAATAAAGCTAACTCGAAAACAGCACTTCTGCCTCACTTAAGACTGTTTCAAAAAAATTTTTCTTCCCAGTGCCTGTAGCTCAGTCAGCAGGGCACTGGCCACATACACCTAAGGTGGTGGGTTCGAACCCAACCCAGGCCTGCTAAGCAACAATGACAACTGCAACCAGAAAACAGCCAGGCATTGTGGTGGGTGCCTATAGTCTCAGCTACTTGGAAGGCTGAGGCAAGAGAATCACTTAAGCCCAAGAGTTGGAGTTTACTGTGAGCTGTGACGCCACAGCACTCTACCGAGGGCGACAGTGAGACTCTGTCTCAAAAAAAATTTTTTTTCTTTAAGATAGAGTCTTACTTTTTGTCACCCTTGCTAGAGTACCATAGCATCACAGCTCACAGCAACCTCAAACCCCTGGGCTCAAGTGATCCCCTTGCCTCAGCCTCCCAAGTAGCTGGGACTACAGGTGCTTATCACAATATCCAGGGTCTCGCTCTTACTCAGGCTGGTCTCAAACTCCTGAGCTCAAGCAATGCACCCAACTCAGCCTCCCAGAGTGCTGGGATTACAGGTGTGAGCCACTGTACTTGGCCTTCAAAATACTTTTGTTAAAAGGAAGCATGCGCTGACCAAGTTGCTATGAACAACAGCAGACAGAAAGGGCACAGACCCCACCTGGGCCCCACCTACGCTCCCAGCGGGCTCTCAAAGATGTCTGACAGCTGGCAGACACAGTCATGGGGCCTCGTGGGCACACGCCTGAAGACAGGCTAAATTTAGAAGCCGAGCTCCATGGCAGCAGCAGCCACCATGCTGCTCCGTGCTTAGAAGAGAAAACAAGAATGACTACTCTTCAGCAGCAATTCATGAGCCTGCCACTACTGAGTGTACAATCAAAACTGCTTCACTTCTAAGAAAAGAAATAGCTAAAAATGTTAACAAATGGAAAAACATACCATGCTCATGGCTGGGAAGAATCAACATTGTTAAAATGTCCATACTACCCAAAGCAATATATAATTTCAATGCAATCCCTATTAAAGCTCCACTGTCATACTTTAAAGATCTTGAAAAAACAATACTTCGTTTTATATGGAATCAGAAAAAACCTCGAATAGCCAAGACATTACTCAGAAATAAAAACAAAGCAGGAGGAATTACGCTACCAGACCTCAGACTATACTACAAATCGATAGTGATCAAAACAGCATGGTATTGGCACAAAAACAGAGAAGTAGATGTCTGAAACAAAATAGAGAACCAAGAGATGAATCCAGCTACTTACCGTTATTTAATCTTTGACAAGCCAATTAAAAACATTCAGTGGGGAAAAGATTCCCTATTTAACAAATGGTGCTGGGTGAACTGGCTGGAAACCTGCAGAAGACTGAAACTGGACCCACACCTTTCACCATTAACTAAGATAGACTCTCACTGGATTAAAGATTTAAACTTAAGACATGAAACTATAAAAATACTAGAGGAGAGTGCAGGGAAAACCCTTGAAGAAATCAGTCTGGGCGAGGATTTTATGAGGAGGACCCCCCCCCCCCCCCGGGCAATTGAAGCAGCTTCAAAAATACATTACTGGGACTTGATCAAACTAAAAAGCTTCTGCACAGCCAAGAACACAGTAAGTAAAGCAAGCAGACAGCCATCAGAATGGGAGAAAATATTTGCAGGTTATGTCTCTGACAAAGGTTTAATTACCAGAATCCACAGAGAACTCAAACGCATTAGCAAGAAAAGAACAAGCAGGCGGCCCCTATGGCTCAGTCAGTAAGGCGCCGGCCCCAGATACCGAGGGTGACAGGTTCAAACCCGGCCCCAGCCAAAACTGCAACCAAAAAATAGCCGGGCGCCTGTAGTCCCAGCTACTCAGGAGGCTGAGGCAAGAGAATCGCTTAAGCCCAGGAGTTGGAGGTTGCTGTGAGTTGTATGAGGCCACGGCACTCTACCGAGGGCCATAAAGTGAGACTCTGTCTCTACAAAAAAAGAAAAGAAAAGAACAAGGGATCCCATCGCAGGCTGGGCAAGGGATTTGAAGAGAAACTTCTCTGAAGAAGACAGGCACGCAGCCTTCAGACATATGAAAAAATGCTCACCATTGGGCGGCACCTGTGGCTCAAAGGAGTAGGATGCCAGCCCCATATGCCGGAGGTGGTGGGTTCAAACCCAGCCCCGGCCAAAAAGTGCAAAAAAAAAAAAAAAAAAAAAAGAAAAAATGCTCATCATCTTTAATCATCAGAGAAATGCAAATCAAAACTACTTTGAGATATCATCTAACTCCAGTGAGACTAGCCTATATCACAAAATCCCAAGACCAGAGATGTTGGCGTGGATGTGGAGAAAAGGGAACACTTCTACACTGATGGTGGGAATGCAAATTAATACATTCCTTTTGGAAAGATATATGGAGAACACTTAGAGATCTAAAAATAGATCTGCCATTCAATCCTGTAATTCCTCTACTGTAATATACCCAGAAGACCAAAAATCACATCATAACAAAGATATTTGTACCAGAATGTTTATTGCAGCCCAATTCATAATTGCTAAGTCATGGAAAAAGCCCAAGTGCCCATCGATCCACGAATGGATTAATAAATTGTGGTATATGTACACCATGGACTATTATGCAGCCCTAAAGAAAGATGGAGACTTTACCTCTTTCATGTTTACATGGATGGAGCTGGAACATATTCTTCTTAGTAAAGTATCTCAAGAATGGAAGAAAAAGTACCCAATGTACTCAGCCCTACTATGAAACTAATTTAGGGTTTTCACATGAAAGCTATAACCCAGTTACAACCTAAGAATAGGGGGAAAGGGGAAAGGGAGGGGAGGGAGAGGGGAGGTGGGTAGAGGGAAGGGGATTGCTGGGATTACACCAGCGGTGCATCTTACAAGGGTATATGTGAAACTTGGTAAATGTGGAACGTAAGTGTCTTGGCACAGTAACTGAGAGAATGCCAGGAAGGCTATGTTAACCAGTGTGATGAAAGTGTGTCAAATGGTCTGTGAAGCTAGTGATTGATGCCCCATGATCATATCAATGTACACAGCTATGATTTAATAAAAATAATGATAAAAAAAAAAAAAACTGCTTCACTAGACACAGAGAGCTTATCTTTTTTTCCTGACATGTAAGTTGTAAACAGCTGCCTGACCCACGTCTCCAAAACTGTTATGGGTAAACTCTCAAACACGACAACCCAGTGTGTGAAAGGCCCCTCCCTCCCTGCAACACAACACTCACCGTAGCCCTTGGTGAAGACATCCCTGGCAGACTTGCCAAGATCAGCATACGTGGGAGGCACAGCCATCTTCTGCTATAATAAAAGAACCACCAGAATAAATGCATTGGTAATTAGGAAAATTATTAATAGTTTTCCATCGGTAAGAATTAATAGATATAGGACAGCACCTGTGGCTCAGTGACTAGGGCACCAGCCCCAAAAACCGAGGGTAACGGGTTTGAACCCAACCCCGGCCAAACTGCAACAAAAAGTAGCAGGCGTTGTGGTGGGTGCCTATAGTCCCAGCTACTTGGGAGGCTGAGGCTGAGGCAAGAGAATCGCCTAAGCCCAAGAGCCAGAGGTTGCTGTGAGCTGTGTCGCCACAGCACTCTACCGAGGGCGACAAAGTTAAACTGTCTCTAAAAAATAAAAAATTAAAAATTAATAGATATAATTAGCAACCAGTAAAAATCATCTAGTACTATGAGTTCCAGGTAGCTTATCCTCCCAGATGTGGACTAAGAAACTTGTGCTATTTTATCCTTTTTGTGGCCAGAGCTTGAGACATCCAATACATCTTTGTTGACAGGGGATCAGCCTTACTTTAGACTTCTTTTCCTTGGCATCCCCAGCACTGAGCACAGGCCAGAACATAGTAGGAGTTGGTAAATATTTGCTGAATGAATTAACTGTTAAAGACATATTCCCATGAGCCAGCTGTTTTCCTGAATTGCAGGACTCTTGCCAATAAAACATATCTTCTTACAAAATGTCGGCTGCTAGGACATTAAATGTACTGAATAGAAATCAGAACTCTTCATGGCAATGTATTTCTTAAAAGATTCTGAATTCATTAATTCAACAAATATTTATGGAATACCTACTATGCGCCAAAGTAAGCCCAACTTTTCACAAAACTTTCACCGTCTAGGGGAACCCACTTAATAGAGTTTCATATTCCTCACAGAGAATGCAGTACCCATTAGGTAACCCCTCACATGGAAAGAAATACAGGAGCAGGGCGGCGCCTGTGGCTCAGTGAGTAGGGCGCCAGCCCCATATGCTGAGGGTGGTGGGTTCAAACCCAGCCCCGGCCAAACTGAAACAAAAAAATAGCCGGGCGTTGTGGCAGGCGCCTGTAGTCCCAGCTACTCGGGAGGCTGAGGCAAGAGAATCGCTTAAGCCCAGGAGTTGGGGGTTGCTGTGAGCCGTGTGACGCCACGGCACTCTACCCGAGGGCGGTACAGTGAGACTCTTGTCTCCACAAAAAAAAAAAAAAAAAGAAATACAGGAGCAGTGTGAGGAAGAGGAGGCGAGAACGACCCCCGGACCGACCAAAGCTCGCGCGTGGCTGCATCCCTGCGTACAGCGCCTACGTCCCGCCGCCACTGCCACCATGCCCAAGAGAAAGGCTGAAGGGGAAGCTAAAGGAGATAAAGCCAAGGCAAAGGGCGAACCACAGAGAAGATCCGCAAGGTTGTCTGCTAAACCTGCTCCTCCAAAACCAGAGCCCAAGCCTAAAAAGGCCCCTGCAAAGAAGGGAGAGAAGGCACCCAAAGGGAAAAAGGGAAAAGCTGACGCTGGCGAGGAGGGGAACAACCCTGCAGAAAACGGAGATGCCAAAACAGACCAGGCCCAGAAAGCTGCAGGTGCTGGAGATGCCAAGTGAAGTGTGTGTACACAGTAACTGTGTACTTCTGGTGACTGTACAGTTTGAAATACTATTTTTTATCAAGTTTTATAAAAATGCAGAATTTTGTTTTACTTTTTTTTTTTTTTTTTAATCTATGTTGTTAGCACACAGAACACTTCATTGTTTTTGGGGGAAGGGGCATATGTCACTAATAGAATGTCTCTAAAGCTAGATTGATATGAGGGAAAATGTTTTTCCCTCTAGTTTTGAGACTTCCTCTTGGCTCCCAAGAGGAGGGATTCCCTGATGTTGACACACAGCCACCTTGGCACAAATGCCTTGTGGTATGGAAAAACTAATTTGTTTTTATGTCCTATTCTCCCTCAGTCTTCAGCATAGTCTTAACTCCCTTAAACCCAGTCACCTCTTGTGACCTGACCCCCAATAATTGGTTACCAGTATATCAAGGAATCTGGACTTTTTCAATAATACCACTGAGATGCATCCCTCAAAAGAGCAGTGGTTCCATTTGTAGATTGTTGGATCTTCAGATAAATTCTACCATTTTCATTTCATTTCCTGAAAGTTAGGGTCGGCTTGTGAAAAGTTGTTAAACAACATGCTAAATGTGAAATGTCAACCCTCACTCTAAACTTCCCTGTTCAGAGCATCAAATGAAGACTTCATTGGGTTTTATAGTGGCTTTCTGATTTTTGGTAGAACATTGAAGAAGGGAGTTTGAAAGTTGTTGTATACTGTTAACGATCGTCTGCCCATGTCCTGCCTAAAATACCATGATTGTTTATGAAAAGTATCTTTAATAAAGCTGGATACAGTTTGGCTTGGAAAAAAAAAAAAGAAAAAAGAAATACAAACACATCCTCCAAAAAAATTAATTTAAACATTTATTGAGCCACTGAGCTCCAGTGTGACTTCTATCAAAGTACTACTTGGGATTGTTGCTATTACTAAGTCAGACAACAAACATTTACTAAGGACCTCAGTGTTCAGGGAAGAATAAGTCAAATAGTATTTGCCCCAAGGACCACACTACATCCCTGATAAGCTTTGTTTTGACCTATTGTGCACGCTGTGTACACAAAATTCCAAAAATCATTGGTCTCAATGAATCAGAAGAACAGTCCTACTCACTTTTAAAATGCAGTATACCTAAATTATCAAAATGAATCTGCACACATCCCATCTGAGGTTACAGGTATGTGCACTCACACAAATAAACACGTTCCTGGTAGGTGGCAGGGAGCCTACTATAAAGTAGTTCCTGTGATCGATCCCAGGGGAACAACATCACAATTGACTTGTATTCCTGACCAAGGCTTTAATTTAAAGTGAAATTAAACTTCAAACAGTCCCCAGAATCACTGAGTACATTGTAAAATAAATAGCTATAAATTTTAGATGTTGAAATTGTGGTTCAGGTCCTATTTTACTTTTTCCAGGTACTTGGTTAGTTCTGTCCCAGCTCGCTTTTGTATCGGAGCAGAGAAGAGCAGTGAGCTGTGAGCTGTTTACTCTGTCCTATTTTTGTCACTGCTGTTGATATTTCTTGTACATGATCAGGATGGAACCATGAGCAGCCCACATTAGGGTCAGAGCAGAGGGAAGGGGGGAAATCCAATTTAGGCTGCCCCCACTTAGCTCTTTCAAGTCTAGGGACTCCCCTTTCCTTATTCCTTCTTCCCAAACTAACCCTGTAGGCATATCCACTCCAGGACACCAGGAAACCAGACACCAGGTCCCCAAGATATACCCCCTGCCTAATGGCACATGTCTCAGCCACAGATGGGCCTGGCCCCTTCCTAGGAGAAACCAACATAAAACAACTTGGGATTGAAAGTTGAGGCAATACAGCCCCAAGCAGATTTGCAGAATATATTAGCAAAAGGCCCAGAACATTCTCCACCCCTGCCAAGGTCCATCAGTGGACCGAGAACCTCTCTCCCATGCTGCCCCATTCCTGGCCTGGTGGGGAAGCAGCCTAATGGCAATATCTGTGAGTCAGCTAAGACCCCAGTCCCCTGGCCTCAGGGAGAAGGCTCCAGGATCTGCCTCCCAGACACAACAGCCTTCACATCTGGACTGGACCCTCCCTCTGGGGAAAGGCAGAGCACTCACCATTAAATGTTCCCCAAATGCCAGCTCTCAGAGCTAATCCCCCAAACCCAACAAGCAAAGCCACCTGTCAAAAAACACTCCACCCAAAGCAAACATCAGCCTGAAATACAAGGCCCCTAAGGAGATTACGATCCAAGGACAAGGGGGTTGGACAGCTGAGCTCAGATAAGGCCAGGTTCTTGTGGGGCTACAGGTGCCCTTCTTTGAAGTCCCACAACACTTTACTTATTTGGTACCAACCACTTGTAAGTGAACTTGCCAGTTAACTAAAACACATCCTTAAGTGTCAACACTTGATTTAAGCCATCCTGGATGCTGGCTTCCTCATTTTGTATGCCACACTCTCTTCCCATCTCTTTTGAACATAGACAAGACAGTCTATGTTCAAGACAGTATAGTCTCCCCTGTTCTGGGGGCTCAGGTAAGCATCATCCCCAGTGTGGGACCTGGCAGAGAGGATGCACAGAACCACTGGCTGGCCAGAGTCAAGTCCACGCCTGAGCCTGAGATAGCACCATCGAAGACAGCAATGGATGCCTCTCTCCTTCACTACAGGCCCCCACCACCTGCTGTGAGGCTGCACTTTTTCCCTGGAGTATATGGAGTACAGTTGTAATCAATGATGTGCATTAGTCTTCTCAGGCCAGGACTGGAGGAGAGAGAATTTGGCATCCTGTTTTCTCACTTAATACCCCGCCTGGGTGCTGACTTGAAGGGTGAACCCTGACCCTGGCCCTGGCCCCTCCCAGCCCCTCCTTCTGCCTGGATCTGTTCCAAATCATTCCCCATACAGTTAGTCACCAACACACAGCTGTCTCTGCAGCACCCCTGTGCGTTCAAAGCCCAACCTCCAGAGGCTGACTGTGAAGCAGGGCAGTGTGGCACAGGAAAGGCAGCCCTGGACACACAGAAATCAGAGGGCATCCTGGCGGGAGACAGGACCACAGGTCTCTCTGCCTGGCTTCAGGACAGAGCCTGGGGCTTCATTTCCATTGTGAGTGGGAAACAGGGGGACAGCGGGGCCAGGCTGAGCAGACCTGCCTGCAGTTACTGATGACTTTGAGAAGGCCCAGCAAATCACATCAGGAGACAGGAGTCTCTGGTTCCCCTCCACAGCCTGCCAGGCTACCTACCCAACCTTTCCCTGGCTGACCTTGAACAAATTATGCAAGCTCCGCTCCAGCTGAGGAATGAAAATCCTGCCCATACTGGAAGCTCAAAGGGGAAGGATAGTGTATCTATCACCCAGTATAGCCTGCATGTCACTTACGTAACCTCTGTCGTGGGGGTACAGGACCGATTGCCTTGTCTCATCAGCTGCATGGCAGCAACAGCTGCTCTGCTCACAGTGCCCTCACCCCATCCCCGCCACACCTACCCCTAAATCATATCCTTAAACTAAAAACATCCCAGAGCCTGTCATGTATAAATTTATCCAAAAACATGGAAAAAGCTATGTTTACAAAGGTGCTAAGGCCTGACACATAGTAGACATCCAATATAAATGTCTGTTTGATGAGCAAATGAGCCATGAGAAAATTATTATCATAAAAGGGGCGGGAGAATGGAAACTTAGTGTCTAATAATAGGGACTAACTACATTACAATGTAACCAGAAAGCTGGAATACCCTCTGCAGGGTGACTGCAGCACCACCCAGGTCCCACTAGCACCCCCTGCTTCAGCTCAAGAGTGCCTTCAAGGGCCAGGCATAGCACTCTGGGAAGCCCCGGCAGGTGGACTGCCTGAGCTTAGAAGTTCGAGACCAGCTTGAGCAAGAGCAAAACCTTCAATCCCCCTAAACCACCACCCCCACCACCACCGTCTCTACCAAATAAAAAATAGAAAAACTATCCTCTTGCCCAGCACCTACAGTCTCAGCTCCTCAGGAGGCTGAGGCAAGAGGATCACTTGAGCCCAGGAGATTGAGGTTGCTGTGAGCTATGATGCCACAGCACTCTACCTAGGGCAACAAAGTGAGACACTGTCTAAAAAAAAAAAGGGCCTTCAGATATAAGCTCCTGACCTCCAAACCAAGCATGGACTTTTTTTAAGGCCCACAGGGAGCCACTGCAGAGTGACTGACATCTGTGTTTAGGAAGCTCACTTAACCAGCAAATTGGCAAAAATGTAAATGACAATATGCATTGTCAATATTCATTGTAGGTGAGGGTGTGGAAAATATCCACTCCCGTGCACACCAAGTGGAAGTACCACAGGTACACTCTTTTTGAAGTATTAACTCAAGCAGCAAATTCCACTCCTCAGAAGCCACCCCATAGTAGTCCCACAAGGCACCCAAGGATGTACACACAAGGATGATCACTGCAGCACCCTTTGTGAAGCATCTGTAAAACAAACCCCAGAAGCAACCTAAATGTCCATCAATAAGGAAATGAGTGAACAAAAATTAAGGTGCCATACTTGCAAACTACAGAACACCACTTGTAGTCAAAAACAACAAGGCAGCAGAGAAAGCTATGACATTATTAACTGAAGAAAAAAGCAAGTCACAAAAAATTTGTAATTCCACATAATCAGAGGAAAACTTTTCTATGTTCATGAATTTGTCAATATATGGAAGAGCATGTGGAAGGACCCGAGCCAATCTGCAGATTGGGGCTGCCTTCAAGATGCTTCTGGAGAGGGAAGGAAGTTTTGGAGGAAGGAGTAGAATCCAAGTAAGATTTTCATTTCTTATTCTGCTTCATTATTTAAGTTTGGGTATATTGATAATTTTTTCAAGGACAGAAAATTTTAAAAGCCAACAACTATGCCTGAAATTGAGCCTTGTTATGTCAACAAGTCACATTCCAACAGGCTGTTGCAGTAGAGATGCCAGAAGGAAAAACTACCTAGATAGAGAGGAGTGTCTATGCTGGTTCCAACAACAGATTCAAACTACACTGGGATGGCAGGGCTGTTAGGCAAGGCCTGTGGGGGAATATTCCTCTCCCAGCCGACCACTGCCACCTTGTCCAGCAGGCAGGAGCAGGGCAGAGCTCCCTAACTTCAGTGTGCATGAGAACTGCCTGGGGCACTTGTCCCCAGAGGAAGTAGCATTCCTCCTGCTCTTCCTCCAGGCCTTTCACTGCCTACCAGGCAGGGGTTGTCCCTAGGTGCCACTGAGAAGAATGGGCTCAGTCCCTTCACCAAGCACCCACAACAACTTCCACCTTGAAATATGCTCTCTTCTCTGCAGAGGGTCCCTCAAAAAGAACCAACAGGGGAGCCTTCGCACCCCAAAGAGCCAACAACCACTGCAACGGTTGGTACAGGCAGCAAGGTGGCTGTGGATCCCCAAGGCTCAGCCAGTAACACCTGGGAGAAGTCTCTTGAACACAGAAACACCCAAGTGGGTTGAGATACCACCTTCAAAGACAAGGGTATGGCAGAGCCAGGACCTGAAGACCAGAAGACAACCTGTCACAGCCTTTTCCAGGTGCTCAGGCATCAGGGCACAGTGATTACTGGAGGGCTATCTACCTGGCAGAGGTCCTAGTTCTGGCTCTAGCCCTTACTGGCTATGTGACCTTGAGCAAGCCCCTTATACTTTTAGGGTCTCATTTTGCTCATGTATAAAATGAGACTAACAAGAGTGTCTTCCTGGCTCGGCGCCCGTAGCACAGTGGTACAGCACCAGCCACATACGCCAAGGGTGGTGGTTCAAACCTAGCCCGGAACAGCTAAATAACAATCACAACTTCAATAAAAAATAACCAGGTGTTGTGGCAGGCTGCACCTGTAGTCCCAGCTACTTGGGAGGCTGAGGCAAGAGAATCGCTTAAGCCCAGGAGTTTGAGGTTGCTGTGAGCTGTGACACCACAGCATTCTACTGAGGGCGACATAGTGAGACTCTGTCTCAAAAAAAAAGACAAAGAAAGAAAAATGACACTGGTTAAAAAAATAAATAAATGACACTGGTAAGATCCACTTTCCATTCCACTCTGTGAACTATTATGGACAGCCACCTGCAGAGATTAGTAGCTCAGAGAAGAGTGGGGTTGGAGTACTTTTCCCCTAGGCCCCCTCCCTACTAGGCCCATAGACAGTGACTACTTTCCTCTACCCAAGGCAATAGCTCCTGCCAGAGGCCCCCTCCCTAATAGGCCTCAGTATGTTAACAGACCCAGGCTCCCACCTGATGGATACCCTACAGCCTCCTCACATCTTTGCAAATCCCTTCATTAAACTCTCTTGGATTGCCACATGTAAGTAAGCACTGGATTCCTGAAAAGATCCTGACCAATACAACAACCACAATCCATCACCATCATCGTCATCATCCCAGGATTTCCCTCAGGAAAAGAGAACTACAGACAAGGCTTTGGCTCTACTCCTCCTTCAACACCATTCCAGGTGGTCTGCCAAGGCAAAACTGGACCAGACTATAGAAGGGCATCCCACCAGCCAGGCATTAGACCAAAAGCACCTCCCCCTAACCCTGGGGACAAGGAAAAGCATCTTCCCCAGAAGGAGGCAAGCCTAGCTCTAAAAGACAACTAGGAGAGGGGGTGAGGGAGCCTCCCACACATACACCCACAGCCCAGCACTTTCTCTTTCTTGACAGGAAGCAGCAGCCCAAGAAACAGTCCTTGGTTCAGTCTCCATGATGCTGGCAAAGCCAATGGCCCTGTGCTGCGGTGGCAGGTCTGGACTCCAAATACAGCTGCCCTCCCCTCTCCCCCTTCCACAACAGTCTCACAGGGAACAGTCAAGCTTTCCAGGGTCGCTTCTATTTTAGAACACCCTGGACGCTGGACCACAACCAGCACACCCTTCCAGGAGGCTCAGGACCATGTAACTGATGAGGGGCAGCCTGCCCACCCACCCACCAAGGGGAGATGGCCTGGGCTGGCAGCCAGCATGCCAGAGACTCGGTCCCAAGTACACCGGGGCTCCTGCAGACCCCAGGCACCTGATGTTCCCCAACCTGGCTGCCTGGCTTGGCCCTGTGGGGTTAACATAGTCTTGGGCAGGTAGCCTTGGAAGCCAAGCAGACTCGAGTGCCAATCCTACCCTTGGACAAGTCACAACCTCTCTGTACCTCATTTTTCTTCAGCTCTAATAATGGGAAAGAGCACCCAGAAGGGCATAACTGTGAGTACTGAATTAGTTCATTCATACAAAACACTTAGTACAGTGGCTGCTACAAGGTAAGCATAGAACAAACACAGCTAGTATTTTATTACAGGTTTTCATTCTGTATATTTCTTATTATAATAATGGTTGATAAGCATGTTGCCAAAAGGTCACCCTGAATCACAGGGTCCAGAGTCCACCCCGCCCCCATACATAATGAGGTATTGCTTAGCTGAATATTGTCCAGCCAGGTCCTGAACGAACATCTCCAACCTCATCCCAGGGAAAACTGACCCTTCTAATAGAAAATCAGCACCACTGTTCTTGCAACGATCAGGGGTGACTCCACTAACCATTGTCCACTGACAGCTGGCCTACACGCAGCCATGCACAAGCGCACTCTGATCGGTGTGAAAGAACGCTCTCTCCCACCTGATCAGCAATTTCTGCTTTTCACAGGCATACACATCTATTAGCTCTGTGCTCTTGGAGTTGCCAGTGCAGCATGAGAGCACCAGCAGTGCAACTAGCCAGGCCAGAACTTGAACTCCAATCCACTCCTGCCAGGTTGCTACCTCACCTCACCTCTCCTCCAGAGTAGTGGTAGACTCAGTGCCACAGTACATACTTCAAACCACAGGAGGGTCCTGAACAAGTCCTCAACAGACAATGACTGTGACGATGACAACTGCACTTATATAATAGAGAAACTGAGGCACAACAAAGCAATTTGACCGATACTAGATAAACCTACAGTTTCTGTCAGGCCTTCATTGTGGACCCAACCACAGTTCTGGATAAAGAGCTTAGAATCCCACTTGTCCTGACCTCTCTGTAAGGAGTAAAATGGCCAAATGTGCCCAGGCCTAGCTGAGGATCCCACTGGTCACATCTTCTCAGTGGCTACCCCCAGGCCTCGGCTGGCCTTTGGTCACACCTGTACCTCTACCACCAAAAACACGATACCATCATGGGCAAAGGCTTCAATGTATCAGGAGCATCTTACTGGCAAAGGTGGAAGGTGAGTGCCCTTCATCACCACCTGCTTTGAGTTAATCTAGTGTTCAGCAAGGCCAGAGGCCCACAGATACCTCTCACTGTATGGTCCACCTGAGCCCCAGCCTTCTGTGCTACAAATAAGCTGTACCCATAGCCCCATTCTAGAATAGCAGAAATAAAACTAAATAATCAACTGTGTGCTATCTCTACTTCCTGAGGCAAGCACCTTATTTAGGACAACTCCAGCACTAGCCATGGACCCACCCACCAACAGAGAAAGATGGGCACAGGCCCAATGCCTTCTATAGAATCCTATTCACCCAAGTCAACCTCCCTCCAAGCCCAGAAACACCAGTTCAACAAGTTCCCCATGGAACTTGGGAAGCCACAGAATAGAGATAATGTATTAAAGCAGGTATTTCAAATTAGAAAACAGCTTTTGCCTCTCACTGCTCTAGGGCTATATATACTGTTGTTTTTTTTTGTTTGTTTGTTTGGTTTTTTTTTTGGCTTTTGGCGGGGGCTAGGTTTGAACCCGCCACCTCCAGCATATGGGACCAGCGCCCTACTCCTTGAGCCACAGGTGCCGCCCTATATACTGTTATAGTTCTTTAAATATTTGTGACTCTGCTAGACAATGCTATTTTCTGGAAGTGAGATGTCTGTGACCCTCTAAACAACGTCCAAGATTGAGGGACTAGGGTCTGGGCTTGCAGGCCCTATATGTGCCCATTCAATAATTCCACAAATATCTAATGATCACCTACTACGTGTGCCACCTACTAACCCTGTCAATAAGGGTAGACACAAAGACTGCATTTGCCCCCAGAGAGCCTTCTCAAGCACCTAATGTGTGTCAGGCAGCACCATCCCAGGCACAGAAGACAGAGCTGCACAGGGCATAAGCCTGACCCCCTAGGAGGCAGTCCAGAGCTGAGGTGGAGAGATTGACAGCTGGCCCTGAGTAGTCTGCCCTGGCCTTGCCAACAACATAACATTAGGAGGGGAAAAAGAAGCTCTTCACTTTACCTCCTCTGGAGACAGGTGGCTGGTCAAGGGGAGAGGGTTCTCAGGTAGAACAAGCCTAGGCTAGGCCCAGATCCGACCCCGCATCCAAGGTCTGCGTGTGCAAACTGCTCTGGCCTGACCTTGTCAATTCTGTAAACTTATGGATTTTTCATGAATCATCTTCAAAGTTACTCAATACCCGGTATTCAAATGCTTGTTAATAATAGGGCAACAATAATGTTTAAAATAATAGGAGCTACATTTACTGAACCCTTTCCAGAATACCACGTGGAGCAAAATGGTTTACAGGGGATGCACTCTTATCTTCCAAAAAAAGCCCTAAGGGTAAGTGTCAGAGTTTCTACCTAGGCCTTCTCCATACCAGCACTGTTGTTATGCCTTCCTGTTAATCAGTTCATTTTAATTCTTCCCAAACCCAACAAAGGAGAGGTGTAATTGTTCCCATTCTGCAGATGACAAAGCTGAGATCTGGTATCCCTCTTGCTGTGTGACCTTGGACAAATCACTAGCACTTCGGGCCTCAAATCCATCGAGGGGCTCCAAACCAGTTCCCTGAATACACTGCCGCATCAGGTGAATGAATGAGCGACTGAACAAAAAATGCCTCCTAAGGCCAAGGAGGCCATATCGTTCCCCTAAGGGCCTCCTTTCCCCGAGGTTAACCTCCGGCCCAGGCCCAAGCCCAAGCCCGGCCCCCGCGGCCTATGTCCACTTTGGGACACCCGTTCCGCCTGAGAAGGCGCCCGCACGCGCGAGTGGTGCTGGGCATCGACTTCTCCAGGCATGGGCCGGCCAGGGCGTGTGGGGCCGGGGACACGAGGCCACGGTCTTCACCTGAGCTCATCGCCGCGACAGCAGCATGGCCCGCACAGGCCTGCGGGTCTAGCACCGCTTGGCCAGCGTGGGCGGCGGACGGGTTCCTGCCGGACAAGCGCTGATGGGATCAAGGGCCAGAGGGCGCCGCCGGGGAAGGTCACCTAGATCGGCAGCCGGCCGGGCCTCCACGCGGCGGCCAGTGCCCTTCCGCCCGCAAGTCCGGATGGCCTCTCGCCGCTCAGCCGCAGGCGGCTCTAGACCCTAGGGCCCCCGCTCCTGCGTCCTCCGCTCCGCAGACGCCCGCACGGCCTTCTCCGCCCGCAGCTCAGCAGCCAGGCCCGCGCCGGCTGCTCCTGCTCCGTCCCCGGAGCCCTGCTCCAGGGCCCCCAGCCCTCGCCGCTGCTCCCCCCGCATTCCTCCCTCTAAACTCCCCGAGGGCCCGGCCGGCGGCCCGGAGCGCGGACGGAGCTCGGGCCCTGTTCCCTGCACCTACCTGAGAGGCGGTGGCAGCGATCTCGGCGGCGGCTACGGCGGGGGTTGCAGCGCGAAGGAACCGAGAGGGGAGACCGGCGGGGCCAAGGGCGGGGCGGGGCGGAGCGGACGGCGGCGGCGCGGACCCGCCCCCCCTGCGCGCTCAGCCGGGTGAGCTCCGCCCCTAGGCACCGCCCGGGACAGCGCCCAGGCCCGGGCCGGGTCCCCATCCAGCCCGCCAGCCATGCTCTTACCCGCTCGGCCCCTCAGCGCCCGCGGCGGACGCGTGAGCCTGCTGCAGGCATGTGCTGGTGCGCGTAAGGGTCTGCGTGCGCCTGGCACGGGGCGACGGGGAGGCGTAGGGCTGACGTGTGCACTGTGTGTGCGTGCGCAGGGACACGCGGGTCCTTGCTGGAAACCTCCGAGCTGGTGGAAGCTTTCTGGAAGGGGGAGGTAGCCTTCCGTTTTAGCTGAACCGTGACCTAGAGGTCCTGGCGCTTATAGAAGGCGCGTGGGGCTCCGGAGCCTTCTCTGCCTCGGTGCTCCGGAGGCACACACACACACACACCTCCCCTTGGAACTGATGTGGCAGGTGGCGCTGTAAGCAGGCCTAACCTGGGTGGACGAGGTGGCCTCCGAGTTCCCGCATGAAAACTCGCCCCGGCCTCGAACCCCAGAGGGCAGTCCCAGCCCCAGCGCGGGCGCCGGGACGGCGCAAATAAACAGAAGCTGCAGTGAGTGGGCGCGGTGCCCTGGACACAATGTTTTCATCGCCTCCTATCAAGGCTGGAAAAATCTTGGGAGAAAACACCTGTGCGCTGAGTTTGCAGACAATTTTTCATTGTCTGCAAAGCTGCTAGTAGTCATTTAGAGAGCATTTTGAGACGTTAGCAAAAAGGAAATTTGGTTTTGTGAGACACCTATTGGGTCTCACGGCGCCAGGAAGTCAGGCCGGTTCGAGCTGGCCAGCCAGGGCCTGCTTTCCTTTGGGCTTGGTTGATAATATGTGGAGTGAACCGTCAACTTCTCCCCATTAAGCCTAAAGCCTAACGGGTGATCTCGTTCACCACTGGGTGTCCCAGCGTCCCGTAAGGCCCAGAGGAGGCAGGCTTCGAGACACAAGGGATATGGAGATAGATGAAGATTCTGCACACTCTTAGCCTTTGACCAACAAACATCCTCAAAGTCTGGAAGCACCTAAGACCCCGTGGAGGAGGGGCCGGGCTACAGAATCAGGGCACTGGCTCACAGCCATCTGTGACATAAGCTAAAGCAGTAGGCAACTGGGGCGTTGTAGGAGGAGGCAATCGGGACAGGCTGCTGGAAGGAGGCGGCAGATTAAATGGGAAAGTGCCGACTCGAGTTAGAAATGATGTTTCATGGGGTGGGGTGTTAAAGTGAAAAGGGAGCTGATAGGGGCAAGGTGGGGACCGGGCGCTCTGTGTGGGGTGGAGCACTCAGATCTGACTGAGAAGAGCCCCCTTTAAGATCCTAGGAAATGGAAGACAGATATTATGACCCTCCCAGGCTCAAGGGTTGCCCCTTTCTGACGGAGGACGGACTATGGGCTTCCCGACCTGGCCATCTCTTACCTGCACACAAAAGCCCAGCCAACTCCCAGAGACTGGTGAGCGGGGAATGGAGGCGGAGACTTCAGGGAGGCTGGAAGGGAGGTGATAGACGGGGCTCCAGGAACCTCAAGTAGTAGCCATGCCCTGGGCTAGTGTGGGCCAACAGCAAGGCCAGGGGAAAATGCAAGGGCAAATCCACTCAAGCATCAACCTCCCAACTCTCCTTTCAAGAACCTCAGCCTGGTGAGAGTCCTCCATGTCCTCCCTACCCCCCCTCCGCTGGCCAACTCCCCTAGGTGTCAGTTTCAGATTAATAACCGAGTGCCCTCTGAGCCACTTACTGGCTGTGACTCTGAGCAAGAAATCTCTGGCCTCTCAGCCTCGGCTTCAGGCTGTTGGTGTACATTTAAAAGAGTAAGCCCTCGGCTCAGTGCCTGTAGTTCAGCAGCTACGTCTCCAGCCACATACACCGGAGCTGGTGGGTTAGAATCCAGCCGGGGCCTGCCAAACAACAGTACAACAATGACAACTACAACCAAAAAGTAGCCGTACGTTGTGGTGGGCACCTGTCGTCCCAGCTGCCTAGGAGGCTGAGGTAAGAGAATCGCTTAAGCCCAAGAGTTTGAGGTTGTTGTGAGCTGTGATGCTACAGCACTCTACCGAGGGCGACATAGTGAGACTCTTTCCAAAAATAAATAAAATAAATAAACAGTGAAGAAAATCAGCTGAGACTGGCGGAGGACTTGCAAGCCCTTGGGTTGGGATCTCATCCTAGGTTAACTTCGCCCGGCCCTGCCACAGCTCCGAGGGACAGGGAAGGGAGGGCAGCTTCCCCCCATCCCCCGCCCCCGGGCGGCCCTTAGCCCCGCCCCAGCTTGGTCCCCACGCTGATTGAGCTGGGGCCGGGCACCTGACACCAGCCAGGCCAATCAGATCCTCTCTTGCAAATTTGACCTAAGAAACGAGTCCTAGTGAGGAGAGCTTCCAAGTCCCTCAGGTATTCCCGGGTCTCGCCTCCCTGTTGTCCTTGAGAAGCTAAGGAGGTCATTGCACAGAGCAGAAGATAGAGCAGTCCTGCGGATGGTGGCTGTGGGCCCGTTTCCTAGGCAGCTCTTGTCCCTCCTGCGCTTGGGTTTGTTTCTCCGTGCCACTTCAGTGACCCTGCTTGAGCTTGACCCAGCAGGAGTGATCCACTGAGAAGGACCCTCAAGTCTTGGTGGGTGGGAGAAGGGGTTTTGTGGGAAAAGGACAATCTTAATTGAAGTTTTGGTTTGGTTGGGGGTGTTGGTTTTTGTTTTTGTTGGGAGGGGGGCGGTTTGCAGGAATAACTATTCCTGCCCTCCTCTCAGACCACAATCTTTGATGACACTGTCTCCATCCCTGACTCCAGGACTGTACTTAGGGTGGCCATGTGGCCCAGCCTGACCAACTACACTGTACTCCCCACTATCAGGATGGATCAGTAAGACTGGGTGAGATTTCCTGGGGCTGTTGAAATGAAGACTGTCCATAAAGATGAAGTCAGCCCAGAGAGAGGACCAGAGATCAGCTCCTGGAGACATGCTCCTGGATGTGGACGTTTCTGAGACTACCCCCTGTGCTTGCCAGCTCTCTGTTCCCTTTTGTCTAGTCCCTTTTGGATTGGGTTTTCTTTTACATCCTAACTCAGTTTCCCTCCTCTCTTCAAGCAGGACAATGTGAAACATCCAGGATAGATAAGTTTTTTCTTCTATTTTTAATATTGGAATAGGTTACCAATATAAGATGATTTCATTTTAGGGAAATTTTTCCTTACATCTAACTTACAGCCATAAGGTTTGTACCGTAGATACTTAATCAAGATGGAAATTATCCAATCACCTTCCTAAGAACATAGGCTAAAACACTTCCCACCCTTCTCTTTCCAGGCCCAGATATCCCTGGACTTCAATGTGATTTTTTAGTATTCTTTATGCCAGTACCAGAGTTGAAGATGAAGTCCAGGAAGGTAGAAATGGTAGTAATTTATAAATTAATTTTTTTGAGACAGGATCTCACTCAGTCACCCACCCTAGAGTGCAGTAGTGTCATCACCTACTGCAACCTCAAATTTATGGGCTCGAGCAATCTTTCTGCCTCAGCCTCCCAAGCAGCTGGGACTGCAGGCACATACCACCATACCCAGCAATAACTTTATCATTAAATAAAAAAGAACTTTTTTTTTTTTTGCAGTTTTTGGCTGGGGCTGGGTTTGAACCCACCACCTCCAGCATATGGGGCCAGTGCCCTACTCCTTTGAGCCACAGGCGCCACCCATAAAAAAGAACTTTCTTATTTTAAAAAAGCCAAATAAGGGCAGCGCCTGTGGCTCGAGGAGTAGGGCGCCGGTCCCATATGCGGGAGGTGGCGGGTTCAAACCCAGCCCCGGCCAAAAACCACAAAAAAAAAAAGCCAAATAAGGCTTATCAGGAGAGTTTGGGTGAAATGATCCTATACTTCTAGAAAGTAATTAAACTGTATGTAATAAGAATCATAAGGCCCGGCATCCCTCTGAGCTCAGGAGTTCAAGACCAGCCTCTGCAAGAATGAGATCCCGACTCTACTAAAAATAGCAAAACTAGCCAAGTATTGTGGTGGGCACCCGTAGTCCTAGCTGCTCAGAGGGCTTAGGCAAGAGATCATTTGAGCCCAGGAGTTCTCACTCTACCCAGCGTGAAAGAGTGAGATTCTGTCTTTTTTTTTTTTATTTATTTTTATTTTTTTTTTTGTAGAGACAGAGTCTCACTTTATGGCCCTCCGTAGAGTGCCGTGGCCTCACACAGCTCACAGCAACCTCCAACTCCTGGGCTTAAGAGATTCTCTTGCCTCAGCCTCCCGAGTAGCTGGGACTACAGGCGCCCACAACAACGCCCGGCTATTTTTGGTTGCAGTTTGGCCAGGGCCGGGTTTGAACCCGCCACCCTCGGTAAATGGGGCCGGCGCCCTACCGACTGAGCCACAGGTGCCGCCCTGAGATTCTGTCTTTAAAAAAAATCATAAACCAGGGCGGTGCCTGTGGCTCAGTAGGTAAGGCACCGGCCCCATATACCAAGGGTGGCGGGTTCAAACCCAGCCCCAGCCAAACTGCAACCAAAAAATAGCCGGGCGTTGTGGCGGGCGCCTGTAGTCCCAGCTACTCGGGAGGCTGAGGCAAGAGAATCGCTTAAGCCCAGGAGTTGGAGGTTTCTGTGAGCTGTGTGAGGCCACGGCACTCTACAGAGGGCCATAAAGTGAGACTCTGTCTCTACAAACAAAAAAAAAACTCCAAAAAAAAAAAAAAATCATAAACCGGCTTGGCGCCTGTAGCTCAAGTGGCTAAGACACCAACCACATACACCTGAGCTGGCGGGTTCGAATCCAGCCCAGGCCCACCAAACAACAATGACGGCTGCAACCAAAAACTAGCTGGGCATTGTGACGTGCGCCTGTAGTCTCAGCTATTTGGGAGGTGGAGGCAAGAGAATCCCTTGAGCCCAGTAGTTAGTTGGAGGTTGCTGTGAGCTGTGATGTCACAGCACTCTACCCAGGGTGACAGCTTGAGGCTCTGTCTCAAAAAACAAAAAAAAAACAAACAAAAAAAATCATAAACCTATAAACCTATTCTACCCCCTTTGACCTGCTGCTGAGAACCTGCTAAGACAATGATCCTAAGTGTGGGGATGCCATGTACCGCCCAGGATGAAATACAGCCTAGACTGCAGTTTCAGCATATCCCCTTCATGGAGCATTCTGAACTTGAGGAAAGATAGCTACAAAGACTTCCTGTGGGAAAATATTTTTGTTACAATGTTAATGGAAGACAATCATATATTCAGTATTGCTGCGACTACAACATTTAAAACTAGAGACAACGGTGCCTGTGGCTCAGGGGGTAGGGCACCAGCCCCATATACCGAAGGTGGCGGGTTCAAACCCAACCCCAGCCAAACTGCAACAAAAAAATAGCCAGGCATTGTGGTGGGCGCCTGTAGTCCCAGCTACTTGGGAGGCTGAAGCAAGAGAATCACCTAAGCCCAAGAGCTGGAGATTGCTGTGAGCTGTGACACCAGAGCACTCTACTGAGGGCAACAAAATGAGACTCTGTCTCTAAAAAAAAAAAAAAAAAGAGTCTTACTTTGTTGCCCCTGGTAGAGTGCCAGTGGCCTCACAGCTCACAGCAACCTCAAACTCCTGGGCTCAAGCCATCCTCTTGCCTCAGACTCCTGAGTAGCTGGTACTACAGGTGCCTGCCATAATACTCAGCTATTTTTAAAGACAAGGTCTTATACTTGCTCAAGCTTGTCTCAAACTTGTGAGCTCAGGCCATCCACCGGCCTCAGCCTCCCAGAGTGCTAGGATTACAGGCCTGAGCCACCCTTCCAAGCACAGTTTTTTTGAGACAAGTCTCACTTTGTTGCCCCAGACCAGAGAATGCCAGAGAATCACAGCTCACAGCAACCTCAAACTCTTGGGCTCAAACAATCCTCTGGCCTCAGCCTCCTGAGTAGTTGGGACTATAGGCACCTGCCACAATGTCTGGCTATAAAGATCTTTAAAAAAAAAATGTTTTTTATTGAGGTATGATTGACATGAGTATCAAAAGCTATACATATTTAATATGTACATCTCAATAAAATATAGGAATAAGTATACAGCTGTGAAATTATTACCAGTTTCACTGCTCTAAATATATGCAAAATTTACTTCCTCCCTTTTTTTGTAAGAATACTTAAGATAAGCCCAGCACCAGTTGCACAGTGGTTATGGTGCGGGTTCAAGCCCACCCGAGCCAGCTAAATGACAATGACAATTGCATCAAAAAAATAGCCAGGCATTGTGGTGGGCACCTGTAGTCCCAGCTACTTGGGAGGCTGAGGCAAGAGAATCTCTTAAGCCCAAGAGTTGGAGCTTCCTGTGAGCTGTGACGCTACAGCACTCTACTGAGGGTGACATAGTGAGACTCTGTCTAAAAAAAAAAAAAAAAAAGAGGGCCTCGGCTGTAGCTCAGTGAGTAAGGCGCCAGCCCCATATACTGAGGGTGGCGGGTTCAAACCTGGCCTGGCCAAACCGCAACAACAAAAAAGTTGGGCATTGGCTCAGCGCCTGTGGCTCAAGCTACTAAGGCGCCAGCCACATACACCTGAGCTGGCGGGTTCTAATCCAGCCCAGGCCCGCCAAACAACAATGACGGCTGCAACCAAAAAATAGCTGGGCATTGTGGCAGGCGCCCGTAGTCCCAGCTACTTGGGAGGTGGAGGCCGGAGAATCACTTGAGCCCAGGAGTTGGAGGTTGCTGTGAGCTGTGATATCACAGCACTCTACCCAGGTGACAAATTGAGGCTCTGTCTCAAAAAAGAAAAAAAGCTGGGCATTGTGGCAGGTGCCTGTGGTCCCAGCTACTCAGGAAGCTGAGGCAAGAGAATCGCCTAGGCCCAGGAGTTGGAGGTTGCTGTGAGCTGTGACACCATGCACTCTACTGAAGGTCACAGGGTGAGACTCTGTCTCTACAAAAAACAAAAAAAAAGAAAACTTAGCTGGGTGTTGTGGCAGGCACCTGTAGTCCCAGATACTCAGGAGGCTGAGGCAGGGTACTCCTGATGGCTCAAGCCCAGGAGTTTGAGGTTGCTGTGAGTTAGGCTGATGCCATGGCCCTCTAGCTTGGGGAACAGAGTAAGACTATGTCTCAAAAAAAAAAAAAAAACATGTTGTTAACCCTAGGCCCTCTGCTGCATAGAGCTATAGTCCCCAATCCTCAGGCTGCAGACCAGTACCAGTACCAGTCCATGGCCTGTTAGGAACCAGCCACACAACAGGTAAGTGACAGCCAAGCAAGCAAAGATCATCTGCATTTATAGCCACTCCCATTGGTCACGTCACCACCTGAGTTCTGCCTCCTATCCTATCTCCCCTGCCCATGGAAAAATTGTTTTCCATCACACTGGACCCCGAAGCCAAAAAGTTATCTCCAGAACTTATTTATCTTGCATAACTGAAACTTCGTACCCTTTGAACATCAATTCCCCATTTTCCCTTCCCCTCAGCCCCTGGCAATCACTATTATATTCTCTGTCTCTATTATGAATAGGACTAGTTAAGATTCCCCATGTAAGTGAGATCATAAAGATGCTAAGGATCTTGACATGGGAAGAGTGTCCTGGATTATCCATGTGGATCCAATGTAATCATGAATGTTCTTATAGGAGGAAGAGAAGAGGGTCAGGGTAAGGAAAGGTGATGTAACGACAGAGGAAAGCGAGAGATGGCTGTGAAGGGTCTGTGAGCCAAGGAATGCAGACAGCCTGCAGAAGGACAGAGGCCTGATGACCCTTTAACTCTTGCCTAGTGAGACTGATTTTGGACTTCTGACCTCCAGAACTGTAAGAGAGTAAATTTGAGATGTTTTAAACTACTAAGTCTGTGGTAGTTGTTACAGTTGCAACAGGAAACTAATATACAAACCTCTGAAAGACCATTTTATAAATGATTTATCAGAATGATCCTATGGTCTGAATATTCGTGTCCCCCCCAAATTAATACAATGAAATCCTAAGCCCCCAAGACGATGGTATTAGGAAGTAGGACTTAGGAACGTGATTAGATCATAAAGTCAGGGCCCTCATAAACAGGATTAGTGCCCTTTCAGAAGCGGCCTGAGAGAGCTCACTCACCCCTTCCACCATGTGAGGACACAAAAAGTGCTATCTATGAACCAAGAAGCAGGTGCTCACCAGGCATCAAGTCTGCTGGCGCATTGATCTTGAACTTTCAGCCTCTAGAACTGTGAGAAATAAATTTCTGTTGTTTACAAGCCACCTAGTTTATAACATTTTGGTACAGCAGCCTGAATGGGCTGAGACATATGGCAAGGTTGTAAATGACTTTCGCTTTCCAACTTTTAAATAATGTGGTAAACATACTAAAATCAAACAATCATGAAAAGAGGCAGAGGCTCTTGATGTATAACACTGACTGTGACTTGGAGTAAATACAAACCTTCCTACCATAGCTCAGCAAATGCAGACCTCTGCCCAGCTCTGAACCCAAGAGGTCCTCTGGGAGGGAATGTGCATGCCTGTGTGCAAGGGTGTTGCTGGTGTGGTAAACAGAAGTGACTAGGGCTGGAATCCTGCCAGAGATCTCTGATCTGAGAAGGTGGCAAAGGTTCTTCCTTTTTTTTTTTTTTTGAAACAGCATCTCACTATGTTGCCCTCGGTAGAGTGCCGTGGCATCACAGCTCACAGCAACCTCAAACTTTTGGGCTTAAGCAATTCTCTTGCCTCAGCCTCCTGAGTAGCTGGGACTACAGGCACCCGCCACAACACCTGGCTATTTTTTGGTTGTAGTTGTCATTGTTTGGCAGGCCAGGGCTGGGTTCAAACCCGCCAGCTCCAATGTATGTGGCTGGCGCCCTACCCGCTGAGCTACAGACGCCATGCCAAAAGGTTCTTCCTTTGCACAGTGTGTTGTGCTTCTAGAGAAAGGATGAAGAAATCCAGGAAAAAGATTCAGCAGGGATCCCTTTCATTGCAAGGGCCATGGAACTGCTTCTCCAGACCACACCAGTGAAGGGACACCTGTAGTTCTCCCTGAAGACAAAAATGGAGCTCCCTCTTCCCTTTGACTTGCATTCACTGCTTAAGTGGCTGGGACTTGAAGACTTTCCCCATTTCTAGCACCATGGCCTCTGCTAACAGGCACAACTTTGTTTCTTATTACTTAAAATATGGATAAGGTCAGATGGAATTAAAATGGCCTGTTGATGCTGGACTGGTAAAACTGCACAGGGCTGCTGGCTTTCAGGCACTGTCTGTGCAAACCCACTGTGTAAGGCTGTGTAATTTTACACACTGCACAAGCACAGGCCACCCTTGCTTGTTTGTGGGGCTAAAATGCATGGCTCACAAAGCCTTGGGTCCTGACAGGACTGTGCCAGCCACAGCTAAAGGTGTATGTTTCTGCTTTCACAGTCTGCATGGAGCACCAATGGCAGCCACCGCCCGTGTTCCTCTCTGCTGAGCACGCTCTCCCCCAACAGCTGGTGCCTTCTCAGTCTCTGGGCCTCAGCTTAAATAGAATCTTCTCAAACTTGCCTTCCAAAAACTTGGAACTTCTGGCTTGGTGCCTGTGGCTCAAGCAGCTAAGGCGCCAGCCACATACACCTGAGCTGGCGTGTTCGAATCCAGCCTGCCAAACAACAATGGCGGCTGCAACCAAAAAACAGCTGGGCATTGTGGCAGGTGCCTGTAGTCCCAGCTACTTGGGAGGCTGAGGCAGGAGAGTCACTTAAGCCCAAGAGGTTGGAGGTTGCTGTGAGCTGTGAAGCCACAGCACTCTACCCAGGGTGACAGCTTGAGGCTCTGTCTCAAAAAAACAAAACAAAACAAAAAAAAACTTGGAACTTCCCTTCCAAAAATCAAAGGCAGATTCTTTTCTCCCCTCTATCCTTACCCCAAGCTCAGCCCTTATTTTCCTCATGGCAGGTAGCACAATTTATAATTAATTATTGGTTTGTTCTTAGTTATCTAATTTCCCCCACTAGAGTATGTGCTGCAGTGATTCTGCCCTGTCCACTCTTGTGTCCTCCCTGCCACTCTGTGAGTAAATGAGTAACTGAATAGATGATGAATGACCCAAGGCATAAAGGCAAGTAACTGACGTGGAGTGGCTTACCACCCTTCTAAGCAGGTGCCACACCCTGAGGAAAGCCAGGAATCATGCCCTGTGGATTGTCAAGCCTCCGGGGAGAATGGACTGACAAGCTCAGTGTGGGCTAAGGACTGTTTAATCACTGCCTGTGAAAAGAATTTAACCTTGCCCAGTGAGAGGTCTGGCCTTTGCCCTTAGCTTCTGGAAGGTAATCTGTTTTAGGGGTCTTCAAACTGCGGCCCGCAGGCCACATGAGATGGTGTGATTGTATTTGTTCCCGTTTTGGTTTTTTACTTCAAAATAAGATATGTGCAGTGTGCATAGGAATTTGTTCATAGTTTTTTTTTTTTTTTAAACTATAGTCCAGCCCTCCAAGGTCTGAGGGACAGTGAATTGGCCCCCTGTTTAAAAAGTTTGAGGACGCCTGATAGTCCTCCTAACATCACGCCAGATAGTATATTTAGGACAGAGGCTGGCCACACCAGATAAACTAACAACGTCTGGGTGGGGACTGGCCACGAGGGATAAACTAATACGTGATTCAGGGTGAGGTTCTAAGTCAAGTGTGAGAGGCTGGACCTCCGGAGGACTGGAGGCTTATGTCAGCCGTGTGGGTATTTGTCCGTGGAGCCCCAGTAAAAATTCTACATACTAAGGCTCGGGTGAGCTTTCCTGGGTGGCAACACGGTGTGTGTATTGTCACACGTCATTGGTGGAAGAAGACAACTGGAATCTCTGTGCATGGAACCCTCCTAGACTGCTCACACATCTCCTGCACAGCTGATTTTAATCCACAGTCTTCCCCTGAAATAAACTAACTGTGAGTATAAAAGAGTTCTCAGTGAATTTTGTGAGCCTTTCTAGTGAATTATCAAATATGTGAACGTGTCAGAATCAAAATGGAGGTGGGGGCCGGGTTTCACGCCTATAATCCTAGCACTCTGGAAGGGTGAGGTGGGAGGATCCCTTGAGCTGAGAAGTTCAAGACCAGCCTGAGCAAGAGATGAGACTCCATCTCTACTAAAAATAAGAAAATTGGGGCGGCGCCTGTGGCTCAGTCGGTAAGGCGCTGGCCCCATATACCGAGGGTGGCGGGTTCAAACCCAGCCCCGGCCAAACTGCAACCAAAAATAGTCAGGCGTTGTGGCAGCGCCTGTAGTCCCAGCTACTTGGGAGGCTGAGGCAAGAGAATCGCTTAAGCCCAGGAGTTGGAGGTTGCTGTGAGCTGTGTGATGCCATGGCACTCTACCGAGGGCTATAAAGTGAGACTCTGTGTCTACAAAAAAAATAAGAAGAAGAAGAAGAAAATTAGGGCGGTGCCTATGGCTCAGTCAGTAGGGCACCGGTCCCATATACCGAGGGTGGCGGGTTCAAACCCGGCCCCGGCTGAACTGCAACCAAAAAATAGCCGGGCGTTGTGGCGGGCGCCTGTAGTCCCAGCTACTCGGGAGGCTGAGGCAAGAGAATCGCTTAAGCCCAGGAGTTGGAGGTTGCTGTGAGCTGTGTGATGCCACGGCACTCTACCGAGGGCCATAAAGTGAGACTCTGTCTCTACCAAAAAAAAAAAGAAAATTAGCCAAGTGTTGTGTCTGGAACTTGTAGTCCCAGCTGCTTGGGAGGCTGAGGCAGGAGGATCACTTGAGCCCAGGAGTTTGAGGTTGCTGTGAACCACACCATGGCACTCTAGCCTGTGGCAACAGAGTGAGACGCTGTCTCAAAAAAGAAAAAAAATAAATAAAAATACTCCGGAGGCTGAGGCAAGAGAATTGCCTGAGCCCAAGAGTTGGAGGTTGCTGTGAGCTGTGATGACACAGCACTCTACTAAGGACAACAAAATGAGACTCTGTCTCTAAAAAAATAAAATAAAAATGGAGTCCCTTATGTTAAAAAAAAAAAAAAACTCACAAATGGAACAAAGGAAGGTAGGGCACCTGAGCCTTATAACAAGAACTATCTCAAAAAACTGAAAAAGCTGCAACCTCACATAATGGCCATGACAACCTTATACAAAAAAAAAAAAATCTGTAAAGACATCTGCCCACAAATGGCCTGTCCAACCTCAGACTGGTGGCACACTTATTATCAATCATTGTAGCCATGGATAGCTATCTCAGAACAAGTATGGACTCCTCCTCAATTGTCCTTTAAAAACCTGTGTCTTGGCTTAACGCCATAGCACAGTGGTTACAGCACCAGCCACATACACTGAAGCTGGCAAGTTTGAACCTGGCCTGGGCCAGCTAAACAACAATGACGACTGCAAAATAAACTGTAACTGTAAGTATAAAAGAGTTCTCAGTGGGGGGCGGCGCCTGTGGCTCAAGGAGTAGGGTGCCGGTCCCATATGCCAGAGGTGGCGGGTTCAAACCTAGCCCCGGCCAAAAAAACAAAAAAAAAAAAGAGTTCTCAGTGGGGCGGCGCCTGTGGCTCAGTGAGTAGGGCGCTGGCCCCATATACCGAGAGTAGCGGGTTCAAACTCAGCCCCGGCCAAACTGCAACAAAAAAATAGCCAGGCGCTGTAGCGAGTGCTTGTAGTCCCAGCTGCTCAGGAGACTGAGGCAAGAGAATCACCTAAGCCCAAGTGCTGGAGGTTGCTGTGAGCCATGTGACGTCACGGCACTCTACCGAGGGTGATAAAGTGAGACTCTGTCTCTACAAAAAAAAAAAAAAAGAGTTCTCAGTATTGTGTGCACCAGTGTTGTGGCAGGCACCTGTAGTCCCAGCTACTTGGGAGGCTGAGGCAAGAGAATCGCTTAAACTGGGGCGGCGCCCGTGGCTCAAAGGGGTAGGGCGCCGGCCCCATATGCTGGAGGTGGCAGGTTCAGGCCCAGCCCCAGCCAAAAACTGCAAAAAAAAAAAAGAGAATCGCTTAAGCCCAAGAGTTTGAGGTTGCTGGGAGCTGAGACGCCACAGCACTCTCCCGAGGGTGAGATAGTGCAACTCTGTCTCAAAAAAAAAAAAAAAGACTCGGCAACTGTAGCACAGTTGTAACAGTGCCAGCCACATACAGCAAGGGTGGCAGGTTCCAATCCAGCCCAGGCCAGCTAAACAACTGCTGCAACAACAACAACAAAAAAAAAAAACCTGTGGCTCAGTGAGTAGGGTGCTGGCCCCATATACTGAGGGTGGTGAGTTGAAACCCAACCCTGGCCAAACTGCAAACAATAAAAAAACTGAAAAAAAAAAAAAATAGCTGGGCCTTGTTGCAGGTGTCTGTAGTCCTACCTACTTAGGAGGCTGAGGCAAGAGAATTGCTTAAGCCTCCTAAGAGTTGGAGGTTGCTGTGAGCTGTGACACCATAGCACTCTACCAAGGGCAACATAGTGAGACTTTGTCTAAAAATACAAAACAAAACAGGCTCGGCGCCTGTGGCTCAAGCGGCTAAGGCACCCTCCACAAACACCTGAAGGTGGCAGGTTTGAATCCAGCCTGAGCCCGCCAAACAACAATGACAGCTGCAGCCAAAATATAGCTGGGCATTGTGGTGGGTGCCTGTAGTCCCAGCTACTTGGGAGGCTGAGGCAGAAGAATTGCTTGAGCACAGAAGTTGGAGGTTGCTGTGAGCTGTGATGCCACGGTACTCTACCCAGGGTGACAGCTTGAGGCTCTGTCTCAAAAAATAAAAAAAAAACAAAACAAAAAAAACCTTTGGCGTCCTTTACCTCCCTGTAGACACACAGTTTATTGTGGCGTATTCCCACGTATTCCCATTGCAATGCCCTATCCCCAAATAAACATCATTTTCTTTTAGAAAGCCTCTCTTTATTATCCAGGTTGACAAATGTGAGGGTGGTCACCTGAGGTTCCCCCTAGAGTGCTGCATGAGGGCAGGGACTGCTTTGTACATGCAGACCTCTCTTCTGCTTTGTCCACCCTTGTGTCCTTCCTAGAGTGCCTGCCACATCTCAGGTATTAAGTAAATGGTGAGTAAATAAATCACTGAATAGACGATGAATGACCCAGGGCATAAAGGCAGGTGACTGATGGGCAATCAGTCACTAATCTTCCAGTTGGTCTCAGCAGTAATGGTGGTCTTGTGGACTAACTTCACTGTTGGTGTCAGCGCTGAGGGTGGTCTTGTGGACTGCACCCCTGGTAAGGTTGCCCTGCACCCCAGCTGCTCCCCATGTGCGCGCGCACACACACACAAATGTCCTCTGAAGAGTGCTGGCCTCTCGTGGTTTCTCCTGGCTGCTTGAGGTCTGGACCTTACTTACTACCTACTGGCTCTTATTCCCCCAAAGGCTTCCTCCAGGAGCTGCAGGGTGCTTGCTTCCTTCCTGGCCCCACCACCAAAGCCTCTTCCTCTGTCCTGACTATAGTGACAGGTAGACAGACAACAAATTAGTAGCCAAGTTGCCCACTGAACCTGTGTCCCCACCCTATCCTCTCATGCCCCCCAATGACCTGCTCTGGCTTTTTCTGCAGGAGAGATAGCTGAAGGGGAAGAGAAGGCTGACCATCAGGATTTTCCTTAGAGATGTGGTAGCTTTCCTAAAACTTGATAGGTCCCTCCTTCCTCTAATGCCACCATCTTTTTTGTTGTTGTTGTTGTTGTTGTTGTTGTTGTTGTTGTTGCAGTTTGGCCGGGGCCGGGTTTGAACCCGCCACCTTCGGTATATGGGGCCAGCGCCCTGCTTACAGAGCCACAGGCGCCACCCTAATGCCACCATCTTACCAAGCCAAAGACAAAGCCCTTCCTGCAAAGACCTTCCTGCCAGAGCCAGCGTAGTCGGAGGTAACAGCAGCCTCAGATGCCTCTGAAGTTCAAAAGTTTCAGGTTCAAATCTAAACTTAGCAGCCTGTTGCCCTCAGGTTACAAAACAAGTTCTTTCACGACCTCTTACATAAGAAGATTAGGCCCTTTATCCCTTGCCCACCCTTCCCCAGCTCCACCTCACCCCTGGGGAAATACTTGCTTCCTCTTAACTGTACTAAAGTTACTCCCCTTCTCTCCCTAAGCTCCCAACACAAACCTCCCAATTCCACGCACATAAATCCAGCTTTGCTTCTCTACCTGGTGTGCCCAGCCACACGGACCTCATGACCTCTCCAGGAGCCTCAGAAGATCAGTGAGCGGGCCTCATTTTTCAGGGACTATGGAAAAGGATTCTTGTTTATAAATCTTTCTGGGGAAATAAATAAAGCCCCCAAGGTGTTTTTTTGTTTTTTGTTTTTTTTTAATTCAGACAGAGTCTCACTTTGTTGTCCTGCCACGGAGTCACAGCTCACAACAACCTCAAACTCTGGTCACAAGCGATTCTCTTGCCTCAGCCTCCCAAGCAGCTGGAACTACAGGTGCCCGCCACAACACCCAGATTTTTTTTTGTTTTAGCAGGCCGGGGCTGGGTTCAACCCAACCAGCCCTGGTGCATGTGGCCGGCGCCATACCCACTGAGCTACGGGTGCTGCCTGCCCCCAAGGTCTTAAAAGACTCAGGGTCTTCTAAAAGAAAAACCAGGGCGGCGCGTGTGGCTCAGTGAGTAGGGCGCCGGCCACATATGCCGAGGGTGGCGGATTCAGGCCCAGCCCCTGCCAAACTGCAACAAAAAAATAGCCGGGCGTTGTGGCGGGTGCCTGTAGTCTCAGCTGCTCTGGAGGCTGAGGCAAGAGAATCGCGTAAGCCCAAGAGTTAGAGGTTGCTGTGAGCCGTGTGACGCCACGGCACTCTACCGAGGGCGGTACAGTGAGACCCTGTCTCTACAAAAAAATAAATAAATAAACCAGCCCAAGAAATTCAAACTTAGAGCATTGAAATGGAAAGGCAAGGATATTCAAAGTGTGGTGCACCTGAGAATCACCTGGAGAGCTGGAGGGGCCAGCAGGTAGTCAGGCTCCCTCTTCTGGAGATTCTTCATTACTACTTCTGGAGTGTGGCTGGCACCTGCAGTTTTGGGGGGGTTTTTTTGTAGAGACAGAGTCTCACTTTATCACCCTCAGTAGAGTGCAATGGCATCACACAGCTCACAGCAACCTCCAACTCCTGGGCTTAAGCGATTCTCTTGCCTCAGCCTCCCAAGTAGCTGGGACTACAGGTGCCCGCCACAACACCCGGCTATTTTTTTGTTGCAGTTTGGCCGGAGCCGGGTTTGAACCCCCACCCTCAGTATATGGGGCTGGCGCCTCACCAACTGAGCCACAGGTGCCGCCCGGCACCTGTATTTTTTACAAGCTCCTGAGTGATCTTGGAACAGTAGACTCAGAGAAAAGCTGTGATCTTACATAATATCATGGAAGAAATTTAGGGTTTGGCATCAGCTCCTGGGGGTTTAAAAAAATCAACTCGGGCAGAGCCTGTGGCTCAGTGAGTAGGGTGCTGGCCCCATATGCCGAGGATGGCGGGTTCAAACCCAGCCCCGGCCAAACTGCAGCAAAAAAATAGCCGGGCGTTGTGGCGGGCGCCTGTAGTCCCAGCTACTCGGGAGGCTAAGGCAGGAGAATGGCCTAAGCCCAGGAGTTGGAGGTTGCTGTGAGCTGTGTGACGCCACGGCACTCTACCGAGGGCAATAAAGTGAAACTCTGTCTCTACAAAAAAAATAAATAAATAAATAAATAAATAAATTCATGGCTAAGGTGCCAGCCACATACACCTGAGCTGGCAGGTTCGAACCCAGCCTGGGCCCGCCAAACAACAATGATGGCTGCAACCAAAAAATAGTCGGGCATTGTGGCCGGCGCCTATACTCCCAGCTACTTGGGAAGCTGAGACAGGAGAATCACTTAAGCCCAGGAGTTGTATGTTGCTGTGAGCTGTGACACCACAGCACTCTGCCCAGGGCAACAGCTTGAGGCTCTGTCTTAAAAAAAGAAAAAGAGTTATGAAAGAAATGTTCTTAGAAACCTTCCTTCATTTATTCCAAAAATGTTTATTGAGCCCTGGCCATAGCCAGGCACTCTGGTAGGTGTTGGGGACTCAGCAGTGAATAAAACAGACATGGTCTGTCTCTTGGCACTTACAGTCAAGGGCAGAGGTCCTCAAACTTTTTAAACAGGGGGCCAGTTCACTGTCCCTCAGACTGTTGGAAGGCCGGACTATAGTTTAAAAAAAAAAAACTATGAACAAATTCCTATGCACGCTGCACTTATTTTGAAGTAAAAAAACAAAACAGGAACAGATACAATATTTAAAATGAAGAACAAGTAAAGTTAAATCAACAACTTAGCAGCATTTCAATGGGAACTATGGGCCTGCTTTTGGCTAATGAGATGGTCAATGTCCGGTTCCATATTTGTCACTGCTAGTCGTAAGAAGTGATACAAGTGTGCATCAGTTAGTCTAGATCTGGTTGGAGATTTCAGATGTTTCATTCTGGAAAAAGTCTGTTCACAGACATAAGTGCTGCCAAAGATGGTTGCCATTTTGGGTGCATGGTTCCTGAGATTAGAATATGTCTCAGAGGGGAGAGATGCATAGAAATTAGGAAGGCTGCTTGACTTGAATGCGTCTTTCAGAGAGTCACAATTCTGCAGTTCAGCCAGTTCCATTTGGTAAATTGTATCCACATTTTCAATGTCAATAGAAAATGGGTTACGGAAAAGCTGTATGTCCTGTTCATGGAGATGAAGCTCTTGAAATCTAAATTGGAAGTCCTTTTTCAACTTTTCCAGTGAATCCACACATGTTTTATTTGGGAACGCAACCAATGGATTTTCCACTAACAGATTTTGAGTTGTGGGGAGATGGCAGAAATTTTCCTCCTTCACTTGTTTGATGAGGAGGCCTAATTTTACGTCAAATGCTTTCACATGTGATTGCATATCACAGATGAGCTTCCCCTTTCCTTGAAGTTGCACATTGAAACTGTTGAGCAGCTCTGTTACATCTGTCAGAAAGGCAAGGTGCCATTTCCATTCTGCATCATTGAGCTCTGGTACTTCTTAGATTTTGAAAGCAGAAAAGCTGTAATCTGTGGAAATAAGTCATAAAAATGTTTCAAAACTCTCCCTCGATTCAGCCAACGGACTTCTGTGTGGTACAGAACATCTTCACAGGCAACATTAACTCAGACAAAAATTCCTGAAATCGTCTGTGGTTTAGTGCATTACCTGTAATGAAGTTAACACAAGATACCACAGTTTTCATAACAGAGTCCCACTTCAGTGATTTACTACACAGCATTTGTTAGTGGATGAGGCAGTGTATGGCTATTGGATGAGAATGGTTATGTTTGTCCATCTCTTGGTTAATGTGAGCAATTACTCCTTTCTTAGACCCCACCATGCTAGGAGCACCATCAGTTGTCACACTGGCTAGTTTTGCCCAGTCCAGCTCCAAACTATTCACGGTTTGGCAAAACTTTTCATAAAAATTCTCTCCTGTAGTTGCTCCTTTGATGCTTTGCAGTGCAGCAAGCTCTTCTGTGACTACGAAATAGTCATTCGTCCCACGAATAAAAATTAGAAGTTGTGCAGAATCACGAACATCATTACTTTCGTTGAGTGCCAAGGAAAAATAGGAAAGTTTTTTTGTGGAGTTTTGCAAATGCTGATGCAAATTGTCTCCCATTTCTTCAATCCTTCGTGTAATTGAGGGTCCTGAAAGACTCACTGTACTAAATAAATCAGCCTTCTCTGGACACATCTCTTTGGCAACAGAAAGGAGGCATTCTTTAACAAATTCTCCCTCCACGAATGGTCTGCCAGTGCATGCTATTAGCTTGGCAACTTGAAAACTTGCTCACAGTGATGAAGTATTTAGCTGTTTCTGCTTCACAAAAGTATTTTGCTGAGTTGTCAATGTATATTTCAGTTTTAATATTTTATCTTTTCTCACTTCTCTGACCAAACAATCATATTTATCTTTATGTTGAGTTTGATAGTGTCAACGCGAATTGTATTCTTAGAACACAGACACTATATTCTGGCATATCAAACACACAGCTCTTTCCTTGTACTGCATGAAAAGGTAATCATAAGTCCACTGTTCTTTGAATATCCTACACTCCGACTCAATTTTTCTCTTTCTTGATATCATTGTTTCCTAGGGATTCCAAATTGCTATTAGTAAAATACCAATATACATATATATATACAGCGCTCCAAAAACAATATACCAGCAATAACCCACACAGAGACATATAGACTGCACTGCCCATCAATGCAGTCTGCTCAGTGTCCATCAATGCAGCCTTGCCAGTCCACATCATTTCAGCCTCGCCAGTGCCCACATGGTGGAACTCCACTTTTACCTCAGGCTCACACTGGTGTGGTGCGGGTACCAGCACAATTACAGAGCCAGTTCCTCCACCACCTTTTCAGTTCACACTACCCTGTGCAAACCACACTGTGATCTGTGAACTCGCACAGGAATCTGATCGCATGGGTCTTCTCACTGCAGGAAAAAAGAAGGCACATATGCCCTTTTTCTTCCAAATCTAATGCGAGTTCAGCCGTACAAGCATATGGCTGAACTGGCACTGCTCAGAGATCACAACAGTGTGAACCAGAGCTTACACACCACACAACATACAACATCATACACAACTGGATAGCAATCAGAATATAAATGCACTTACTGGCAGTTAAATTGGGTTTCCTACTCCTCAGCTGTCTGCAGAGCCAGATTAAGTTCCCATGGGGCCCTAGGCAGATTACCAGTTTGGGGCCCCCATGCAATAACACTGAGCACTGACCATTTGCATTAACACTGACCACTGACCATTTGCGATAACACTGACTGCTGACAATTTGCATTAATACTGAGCACTAACAATTTGCATTAACACTGAGCACTTACAATTATCATAACCACTGAGCACTGACTATTTGCATTACCTCTGAGCACTGACAATTTGCATTAGCACTGAGAGCTGACTGTTTGCGTTATCACTGTGATGCAACCCCCCTAGAAACCACCCCCAACCAACTAACCAACTTAAAAAAATGGTTCTCCTAACTTCAAAAAAAAAAGGTGCCCCTATCTGCAAAAAAAGAGAAAAATCTCCTAACTTCAGAAAAAAAGCCCCCCCTTAACCGCAAAAAAAGAGGCCCTACTAACTGCAAACTAAAAAAAAAAAAAAATAGACCTCCTAACTTCAAAAAAAAAATAAATCCTAACTTGTTCTTACCTCGGTCCTTAGGCAGCAACAGGCTCTGCACAGGCAACCTGGTGACTCCTCTGATTACACCAGAGACTGAGGAGTCAAGAGACAGACAGAAGGAGGGGCAGGGAGAGACAGAGAGAATGAGCGGAGTGGGAGAGTGTGGGGCACATTCCACACTTGTGCACTGCGGGGCAGGACGAGTTGGCTGCTAAGCAGGACAGGCAGGGCAGCAAAAACACCCGGCAGGCCGGATAAATGTCCTTGGTGGGCCACATGTGGCCCGCGGGCCGTAGTTTGAGGACTCCTGGTCTAGAGAATAAGAGTTGGCAAACCGATGTTGAATGTGATGGCAAGTGTTGATCAGTGCCATGTAGAAAATTAAGGCAGGGTGGATGTAGAGAGCAGAGGTGGGGCTACTAAGGACAGTCAGGAAAGAGGGTGATTTTTGAGCAGAAATGATGACATGAATGAAGTGAGCAAGTGAGCATTTAATGAAGGGCCCTGCCCTGACCTGACCTAGAGGGGGAATGGGAGGCTGTCTACAAAGATGGCAGCCAATTCCCCTCAACCTCAGAGGTGGAGTCTAAAAAATAAAAATTAACTAATTAATTAAATGAATGCAACAAATAACAACAAAAAAAGGTGGAGTCTACCCAGCCTTCCATAAACCTGGCCTGCCTTTGGGACTTCCTCTGACTGATAGAATACTATGTAAGGGACACTGGGCCGGTTCTAGGGCTAGACCAAGCAGCTTCCCTTCTCTGCTCTTGTAGCCCTGAGCTACACACATAAGAAGCCCAACCGCTACCCTGCTAGAAAGAGAGGCCCAGCTGTCTCCTCACACCCCTGGCCTCAGCCCGTAGAGCTACCAGACATGACAGTGAAGCTATCTAGAAGATTCTGGCCCAGGCCAAGCTCCCAGCTGAATGCAGCCACAGGCATGACCCCAGACAACACATAGAACAGAACAAATGTGGCTCAAACAAAGTGAGGGCAGCAGTGGGGGTGGGGAGAAGCAGAACCAGTGGGATTCAGTGATGCAGGTGATGTTTCCAGCTGTGCCACTCAGGGGCCAGTCCAGCCGCTACTGAGTCACATGCATTGGAAGAAGGTGAGTTCAGGAGAAGATGGTGAGCTTGGGCCAACCTGTGCCTTCTCCACTGAGCCTTGCCAGGACGGGACTGCCTAGAGTCACCACCAGACTGGCCACAGGGAGTCACTGCAAGGCAAGCAGCTAGACATGACTGCAACCCTCTGGGTTCCTGCCCCAAAGCAAACCAATACAGCCAAGCCCTGAATTTGGGAGATTCTTAAGAAAAGAGATCTTCAGATCTCTAGGGAAAAGGGAGAGGGAAATAAATGAAGTTGGCCCAACTTTTTTTTTGAGACAGTCTCGCTCTATTGCCCAAGCTAGAGTGCTGTGACATCAGCCTAGCTCTCAGCAACCTCCAACTCCTGGTTCAAGTAATCTTCCTGCCTCAGCCTCCCAAGAGCTACAGATGCCCACCACAATACCTGGTTAATTTTCCTATTTTTAGTAGAGACGGGGTCTCACTCTTGCTCAAACTGGTCTTGAACTCCTGACCTCAAGTGATCTTTCCACCTGAGCCTCTCAGAAGGCTAGGATTACAGGCATAAGCTACAGTGCCCAGCCTGGCCCAAATGTTTTTTAACATCACTAAACATTTGACCCAAATGCTAGGAAAATGTCCCATCCCTACTGACTCCCCTGGTTGCTACATACCCTAGCTGGACTTATTTGGGGTTTCCCTGGCTAGAGAAGGCCCTCACCAGCCAACCCACCTGCTTCCCACCCGGCAGGGACAGTTGTTCCCCAAGGGCCCTGAGCCCATGGGCCATGGGGTGCACTCCCACCTACTCACCAGCAAGGGGCAGCATGCTCCAAGTCTGTCACCCTAAAACCTGCAAGGCCTCGGAATAATGATAAATTCTCACAACAGGTTTTCCCCTGTGTGAGACAGACATCAGCCTCCCTCATTTACAGATGAGGTAACTGAGAGTGCTGAGGAAATGACTCTAAGCCCAAGCTGCAAAGATTTCACTCCCACTGGTGTCAGACTGGTTTTCTGACCCAGTTCCAAGGGCAACCAGACCCTCAATCCTCCAATAGCATTAGGCAATATCTGAGGATACCTTTAATTGTCACAAGTTGGGTGTGGGCGTATGTTACTGGCATCTGTTGGGTGGCACCAGGGATGCTGCTGAACATCTTACACAGGACAGATTCCCTCAGGACAAAGAGTCCCAGCTCGGGATAGGGGTGGTGGCTCAGTCCTAGCATTTTAGGAGTCCAACATGGGAGGATCATTTGAGGCTAGGAGTTCAGAACCAGCCTGGGCAACATGGCAAGACCTTGTCTCTACAAAAAATACAAAACAAAAATTATCGAGGTGTGGTGGCACATGCCTGTAGTCCTAGTTACTTAGGAGGCTGAAGCAAGAGGGTCACTTAATCCCAAGAGTTTGAGGCTGCAATGAACTATGATGATACTACTGCAATCTAGCCAGGCAACAGAAAAAGACCCTGTCTCAAAAAACAAAACAAACAGGCTCGGCGCCCATAGCTCAGTGTTTAGGGCGCCAGCCACGTGCACCGGCCTCCGCCTGGTAAACAACAATGACAACAGCAACAAAAAAATAGCTGGGTATTGTGGCAGGCACCTGTAGTCTCAGCTACTTGGGAGGCAAAGGCAAGAGAATTTCTTAAACCAGTGGTTCTCAACCTTCCTAATGCTACGACCCTTTAATACAGTTCATGTGGGTTGCGACCCACAGGTTGAGAACCACTGTCTTAAACCTGTCTTAAACTGTGAGCTAAGACGCCACAGCACTCTACCAGGAGTGACATAGTGAGACTCTGTCTCAAAAAATAAATAAAAACAAACAAAACCCCCTGGAGATTAGTGAACTGCATGGTATCAATGTTAATTTCTTTTATAAATTGTTGTACTATGATAATATGTTATTGACATTAAGGTAATCAGAGCGAAAGTATATCATAACTCCCTGAACTATTTTGGTCATTAAAACTATTTCAAAATATGGCTCAGTGCCTGTAACTCAGCAGCTAGGGCGCCAGCCACATACATCGGAGCTGGCAGGTTTGAACCCAGGCTGGGCCTACCAAACAACAATGACAATTACAATAAAAAAATACCTGGGCATTGTGGTAGGTGCCTGTAGACACGGCTACTTGGGAGGCTGAGGCAAGGGAACTGCTTAAGCCCAGGAGTTTGAGATTGCTATGAGCTGTGATGCCACAGCACTCCACCAAGGGCAACATAGTGAGACTCTGTCTCAAAAAAAAAAATTTATTTCAAAATAATAATTATTTCTTTTTTTCTTTCTTTCTTTTTTTTTTTTTAAGACAGAGTCTCACTTTGTCACCCTTAGTAGCAGGCTGTGGAGTCATAGCTCCCAGAAACCTCAAACTCTTGGGCCAGTGATTCTCTTACCTCAGCCTTCCAAGTAGCTGGGACTACAGGCACCTGCTACAACACCCGGCTATTTTTCTTTTTTTTTTTTTTTTTTTTTTGTAGAGACAGAGTCTCACTTTATGGCCCTCGGTAGAGTGCCGTGGCCTCACACAGCTCACAGCAACCTCCAACTCCTGGGCCTAAGCGATTCTCTTGCCTCAGCCTCCCGAGCAGCTGGGACTATAGGCGGCCGCCACAACGCCCGGCTATTTTTTGGTTGCAGTTCAGCCAGGGCCGGGTTTGAACCCGCCACCCTCGGTATATGGGGCCGGCGCCCTACCGACTGAGCCACAGGCGCCGCCCAACACCCGGCTATTTTTAGAGACCAGGTCTCACTCTGGCTCAGGCTGGTCTGGAACCTGTGAGCTCAGGCAATTCACCCACCTTAGCCTCCCAGAGTGCTAGGATTACAAGCTTGAGCCACCATGGCCGGCCCTAAGTTTTCTGTTTGTAGTAGAAAAGGTGGGGGCAGGGGAACTCACTCTTGCTCAGGCTGGTCTCAAACTCCTGACCTCAAGCTAGCCTCTCATCTTGACCTCCCAAAGTGCTATGATTATAGGCGTGAGCCACCACACCCGGCCAACATGAAAAGATTTTTGCAAAGATGACTCAATTCTCCCAAGTCTTTTCTTTGTTCAAACTGCAATAAAACCTTTGGTTGTAAAATGTTTTAGAATGTTCTCTGAGTCTTTGCCTGGCTCAAACATGTCTTTCATCAACTAAGTCTTTTCACCCTTTGCTAATTAGCCCATGGCAATTAAAGTAGTTCTGCTTGGCATCACTAGGGCAGTAAATTCTGAAGTTACCTTGGACACCAAAACCTGCAGAGTCAGTTAATAGCCCTCCAGGTAAGCCAAGGTGTGTTTTTGTTGACTTTTGAATACCACCACTGAGATAAAGACACAAAATGAACAAATGCCCATAAAGGACTATGGATCCCCAGTGAAATGTCCATAGATACTAATGTGAGTGCCCAGTCATAGACGCAATGCTTCATTTACAACATTCTCCATTGTGATGCTCATGCTGACCTGCACACCTCTGAATATTCAGAGCAAGGGAAGGGACGCGTTCTTTAGAGCACCCTGGAATTTCTCCTCTTAGGGAAAGGACTAGTGAACCAACCTATTGCTTTTTCAGCAATTCCCAAACTTTACTTCACACAGGTGTCATCTACAGACACCCACTTCAGTATCTAATAAATACTGAAGCTGGTTCTTACCCCCAGATGATTCATTGATTGGTTTAGGAGTGGTCCCCCAACATCTGTATTTATTATTATTTGTTCTTTTTTTTTTTTTTTTTTTTTTTTCAGTTTTTGGCTGGGCTGGGTTTGAACCCACCACCTCTGGCACATGGGGCCTGCACCCTACTCCTTTGAGCCACAGGCGCTGCCCTATTATTTTTTTTTTTTTGTAGAGACAGTCTCACTGTACCGCCCTTGGGTAGAGTGCCGTGGCGTCACACGGCTCACAGCAACCTCTAACTCTTGGGCTTACGCGATTCTCCTGCCTCAGCCTCCCGAGCAGCTGGGACTACAGGCGCCTGCCACAACGCCCGGCTATTTTCTGTTGCAGTTTGGCCGGGGCTGGGTCTGAACCCGCCACCCTCGGTATATGGGGCCGGCGCCTTACCGACTGAGCCACAGGCGCCGCCCATCTGTTTTTTGTTTGTTTGTTTGTTTGTTTGTTTGTTTAAAGCTCTCTCTGCTGTTGCTACTGGGAACCAACTGGGGCCAGCTGGAGAGCTGGTTGCTATTAGAGAATTGGACACCAGGTGGCGCTAGAAGATGGACAAAAAAGAGGGAAGGGCTGTGGTCGGGGGTCCCATATCCTATCCTCTCCGGCAGGAGGCACAGCTCGCAGCTGTCAAAATTAGGAGAGCAAGCACCAGCCTCTGGCCACTGGAGGTTTGGGGGAGTTCATTCACCTTAGAAGTGTGGAATGTTGGGTAGTGCCTGTGGCTCAAAGGGGTAGAGCGCCAGTCCCATATGCTGGAGGTGGAGGGTTCAAACCCAGCCCCGGCCCAAAAAAAAAAAAACTGCACAAATAAACAAATAAATAGCAGTGAACTCTTTAAAAAAAAAAAATCCTTTAATAAAAAAAAAAAACAATCTGAGACCGAAGTGGTCAATGATGAACGGAAAAGAAAAAAAAAAAAAAAAGGAAAAAAAAAAAAGAAAAAGAAAAAAAAAAAAGGAAAAAAAAAAAAAAAAGAAGTGTGGAATGTTGAGTGGCGCCTGTGGCTCAAAGGAGTAGGGCGCCGGCCCTATATACCAGAGGTACCGGCTTCAAACCCAGCCCCAGCGAAAAAACTGCAAAAATGTCAACTCCAAGGCATTTCCAAATTTCCAGACTGCTCTCAGATGGAGACTTAGGGCTTAGTAGCCTGCTGGATGTCCCCAAAGCAGTGACCCCTACACAGGCACAGAGTACATCCTCACACACTTACGAGTGGCCAGCTAAGAAAACCAGAGTGCCAGTACACCCCTTTCAACGGCAGGAGCTGCAGGAACCGCCAAATAAGGCCTTCTGATCAGGCCTAGGAGTGGGGGGGCTTCGCATCCCTGGGTCCACGCATCCCTCTTTTTGGCAAGCGGAAGAGAGACCTCTGAGAGCAACACTCCCACTTTAAAAGGAGAAATTGATTCCAAAATGCCCTTTGAAGAAAAACTCCAGTTACCAGCCAGGCGCTGTGGCTCACGCCTTGTAATCCCAGCACTTGGGAGGCCAAGGCAGGAGGATTGCCTGAGCTCACAAGTTCGAGACGAGCCTGAGATAGAGTGAGACCCTCGTCTCTAAAAACAAAAATAGCTGAGCACGTGGCAGGCTCCTGTAGTCCCAGCTACTTGGGAAGCTGAGGCAAGAGAATCACTTAAGCCCAAGAGTTTGAGGTTGCTGTGAGCTGTGACGCCAAGACACTCTACCAAAGATAACAAAGTGAGACTCTGTCTCAAAAAAAAAAAAAAGAAAGAAAAGAAAGCAGAAGGGTGGCACCTGTGTCTCAAAAGTGTAGGGCGCTGGCCCCATATACCAGAGGTGGTGGGTTCAAGCCCAGCCCCGGCCAAAAACTGCCAAAAAAAAAAAAGTTATCCATAAGTATCCTCAAGTGAGAAGGAGGTGTCACTCTAGGAAGTCATTTCTCCCTAAAACTAACTATGGAAGGGCTATGAGGCAGAATTTTATACCCTTTAAATCAGGTACAAAATTCTGTGTGTGCGTTTTTTTCCCAAAGAGTGGGTCTGTAACTTTCACTAGAAGGATTAAAACTAAAAAAGATTAAACACTGTCAAAACCAGAGGAGCTTTAAAAAGAAATTTATTTATTTATTTTTGCAGTTTTTGGCCAGGGCTGGGTTTGAACCCGCCACTTCCGGCATATGGGCTGGCGCCCTACTCTTTTGAGCCACAGGCGCCACCTTAAAAAGAAATTTAAACCACTGTCCTTGGGATTCAGTTCATTTGTTCTGCAATAAATGTTCTCACTTTGCTCACCCTGCCATTGTCCCATTGAAGGGAAAACACTGCCAGCCCCTTCCCTTGGTGGTTCAAAGACTTGGCTGACCAGGGCCTCCCTCTGAGCATCTCTGGTCACCTGCAGGTTCTGGTCATGATGGAGATCACCTTGATCAGGTGACTTCTTCCCTTGAAAGAGGCCAGAAAAGAGGTTATTGCTGAAAGTTCTTTGACCTAATCTTTACCGCTTCAGGTACCTACACACCATATGGGAGGGGCCACAGGTGGGGCATATCCAAGGATCATCTACCCCAAGTTGGGAGGGGAGCTCCCTGACCAGTGGGAAGATGGAGGAGGGAGTGTAGGGTCAGGGAAGGCCAGCCTTGATGGCCAGGTCCCAGCGTGATGTAAAGTGCTTTCTCAGTGAGAAAGGCTGCTCAGGGTGGGCCCTAAAGTTAGTGTCATGAGTGACACAGAGTGTCAAGCCCCCACTCTCCAGAGGGGATGGGAGAGGCAGGTAGAGCAGGGCCTGACACACCTCAGATCACAGGGAGGAAAGTGAAACTCAGAGAAGGCAGGCCTTGCCTAATGTCACACAGCAAGGGGCCTCAGGGCCTGCCTTCCACACAGGCCCCTCTGCCTGCTCCCCGGAAGAGCCCCAACAACAAGCACTCCTATTGGTGAGTAGTTCCATGGGAAAGGGCCCATTGCGAGGGGGGCCAGCCTCCCCTCCAGAGGAAGGCGCCACCCTGGCTGCCACCCCCCTCCCTAGCCGCCTTCATACTCCCTGGCCTGGCCACCCTCAAAGCTCCTGAGGTGACCCATTTCCTTCACTCTCCTCTTCAGCTTCAAAACAAACCAAAATGCAGACCAACATCCTTTGTTTGTTTTGGGGGATCAGAGAAAGGGGAAAGCAGCTCTGTGGGTTTGCACTTAAAAATAAAACTGCTCTAAGCTGCTCAAGCAGAAACCAAACCAGAGGTGAATTCAGAGGCCAGAAGCCCTGGTGGCAATGCTCTCTCGGAATGAGTCAAGGCAGGGCGTGGGCAGCTCAGAGAAAAGGTTGTCTATTGACCTGCACTGATGGCCCGGGGTTGGCCATCTGCCATGCTGAGCTCAGACTGGTCTCGAATTCCTAAGCTCAAGCAATCAGTCTGCCTCAGTCTCCCAGAGTACTAGGATTACAAGTGTAAGCCACCATGCCAGCCTTCCTGATAATTTTAGATAGTTGAGCTTCACAATTCTCCAGGCTAGAAAGAATGAGACTGCTGGGCTTCAGAGAGGCAAAGCAATTTACTCAGGGTCACACACAGCAAGTCAGCACCAAAGGCAGGGCTGGGACCAGGTCAGCGCTGGCCACACCCTCCCAGGAATTAGCACACCCAGAGCAGGATTCTGGACTGTGGACCTCCTGGTGGGAGGCAGCTAGAGAGGACTCTCACCTGCTCTCTGGTCATTCTGGCCCAGGATGGGTTGGTAGGCTTTTATGGAACACCTTTTCTAAGCTTCCATTCTCTCACCTAATCCTCACTGTAGCCCCGATAGATAGGTGTCATTAGCCCATTTCAAAGATGACAAAGCTGAGGCACAGAGACACTTACCAATCAGCCCAAGGTCACACAGCTGGTAAGTGGCAGAGTAAGACTCAAACCAAGCTCTTCCCACTCTAAAGCAGGGCTCTTTTCTACTCAGTACCCTGCCCCCCAGCCCTGTCTCTTTCCCAGTGGTATGTTTAATTTGCTCCCCCTTCATTTCTTTTCTTTTCTGTTTTATTTATTTATTTATTTGAAACAGAATCTCACTTTATCGCCCTCAGTAGAATGTCATGGCATCACAGCTCACTGCAACCTCCAACTCTTGGGCTCAAGCGATTCTCTTGCCTCAGCCTCCCAAGTAGCTGGGCCTACAGGCTCCTGCCGCAACGCCCGCCTATTTTTTTGTTATAGCTGTCATTGTTGTTTAGCAGGTCAAAAATGTGGAACGCTTCACAAATTTGCATGTCATCCTTGCGAAGGGGCCGTGCTAATCTTCTCTGTATCATTTCAATTTTAGTATATGTGCTGCTGAAGCAAGCACTCCCCCTTCATTTCTATGACAGTTGCCCAAAAGCTGGGCCTCTTCCAAGGTCCAGGGTGGGTTATGATTCACAGCCTAAACTTCAGTGGCTCATCTCCCCTTGCTCGGAGGATGCCTCCAACATCTGTGCAGGCCCCCCCGCCCCCCAGCCTTGGCGCCCATTCTTTGCAGGTGTGTAAACGGCTCTACCAACAGCAGCCAACACCTGGGTGCCCGCCTCCTGTTCAGTGGCAGATCTGCCCCATCCTTCCTGCCTAGATCCTTCTCAGCTGCTGGTCCCACAGGTAAGGGCCTGCATGCCTGTGGATTCATAAAAAGGTCCTGCTAGGCCAGCTGGCATTTCAACTCTCACAATGGACAGGAGAATCTTCTCTTCCTTCAAAATAGGGCTCAGAGGCCATCCTGTGCATATCTGTGTGTCTGTGCTCACAAACCTACCTGCATGTTTTCATGTGTGCTAGCATGTACACAAGCATGTAGGTGCTTATCGAGGTATGCATGTAGGTACAGAAATGACTGTGCAATGTGTCAAGTTGAGTGTGTACATGTGTTCGTGTGCCATTGAATCATTTGTTCAACAAACATTTCTTTTTTCTTTTTTTTAGAGACAGAGTCTCACTTTGTCACCCTTGGTAGAGTGCTGTGGCATCACAGCTCACAGCAACCTCCTGTGCTTAGGCAATTCTCTTGCCTCAGCCTCCCGAGTAGCTGAAACTACAGGCGCTCGCCACAACGCCCAGCTATTTTTTGTTGCAGTTTGGCCGGGGCCAGGTTCAAACCCGCCACCCTCAGTATATGGGGCCAGCGCCACTGAGCCACAGGCGCCACCCCACGTGTGATTTTCTAATAGCCATTTCATAGGTAATTGATGAGACTTTACAACAGCTACATTTCACATTCTCACAGACCACAGGGCACACCTAGATCTCTTGAGTCTTGCAGATGTGCTTTGCCTCATTGTAACCCTTCCGGGTTGTTAATAACCAGGTGGTAATGGGTAGTGGAGCCAACTTACTCAGGGAGTCTGACTGATGATTCACTATATAGCTCATGATTCACAACTCAAAGGTCTCTGAAACAATATATATTGTTTTATAATGTTATGTAAGGCTAACAGGACAACTGCAGATTAAACAACTGTTCTCTTAAACATGGCTATTTTGAAAGCAAACCATGACTGCAGCTTTTGAGGAAGTAAGATGAGTAGCCTCCAAGGAATCACAACATGTGAAATTCCTTGGCTAAAAATTTATTGAGTTTAAATAATTTTGCCTAATGCCATAAGAAAAAAACAGCTCAAAACTCTTTACATTGAAAAAAAAGGAAAAGAAAGCATGTGTATGACCCATCTGGCCAGCTCCCCAACTTGTTTACAAGGACAGTTGAACCCCAGTGTATTAGTTTCCTGTGGCTGCTGTAACAAACCACTTCAAACTCAGTGGCTTAAAATAACAAGGACTCATGGTGGTGCCTGTGGCTCAAGGAGCAGAGCACTGGCCCCAAACACCAGAGGTGGTGGGTTCAAACCCGGCCCCAGCCAAAAAATTGCAAAAAAAAAATGGACTCATCATATCACAGTTCTGAAGGTCAAAAGTTCTAACATCCAGGTTTCAGCAGAGCTGCATTCCATCTGGAGTGTTTGGGAGAGATTCATTTTCCCACCTTCTTCAGCATTTACCTGCATTCCCTGGCTCATGACCTCATCCTCCTCTTCAAAGCCAGCACTATCTTCAGATCTGTCTCTGACCTCTGTTCACATTGTCACATCTGTTCTGACTATGACTCTCCCATCTTCCTCTTTGAAGGACCCTAGGGATGACATTGGGTCCATCTGAATAATCTGGGATAAGCTTCCCATCCCAAGATCCTGATCACAGCTGCAAAGTCGCTTTTGCACATAATGCAGCACATTCCCAGGTTCCAGGCCTTAGGACACGGACATCTGAGGCAGGAGGCATCATTCTGCCTACCATGTCCAGAAATAGGGGAAATGCCCAGGGTCTGTCTGATGCGTTGAGCAAAGGTCAGAACTCAGGCTGCAGGTGCCTCAGTTCTGGGTCCCTTGGGCAGCGCCTCATGGTGGGGGAAAAGGCCTGCCCCCAAATGTAAGCCTGTCTCTTCAAACATGTTGTACATACAGTGGTTAATAGCACTTGGTTTGCTTTTCATCTCAGCTCCACCATCCCTTGGTGGGGTGACCTTGGCATGTGGCCTACTGCCTGCAGCCATCTGTAAAGTAGGGGTGATTATAAAGAGCTCCCATGCAGGCTGGTTTGACGGTGCACTGGAGCCTGTACTGTGGCTGCACTGTTAGAGCTTTGACAGTGGTCTTAGTTACCCCCCCGCAGGGACATACCTCAATTTCTGTAGAAGTGGGAGAAATGAGGACAGGGCTAGGGAAGAATGCAACTCGGACCTAGCAGGGCGGATGACTGAGATATTGCTCTTGAATCATGGGGCCCTTCTCCTGCTCCAGCCCAGAGCACTGGACCAGACCCAAGGGAGACACTTCCCTGCAAAGTCTCCAGCAAATGAAGCCTTTGATACCTAAGTGGGTCATAGAAAGGGAACAATAGGATGGGATGCTTTTTGCAGAAAAGCCATCTGTTGGTAGAGGGCAGAAACTCTGGTTGATGAAAGGTTGGGCATCAGGTGACTACAAAGACAAAGGTAGTTGGTACAGGAGACAGGTTCAGGGGAAGGGGGCACAGGGAGGCCACAGAGAGAGGGGCAACATCAGAGGTGCTGCCAAAGCATCTCCAAAGAGGAGGTGGGGCTGATACTCTGGGGACAGCAGAGGCTTCCAGAGCCAGAGGCCTGAGCCGAGCATCACAGGAGCACCATTGCCATAGGAGAGAGAAAAGAGGCTCTCATATCCATCCCCAGGTTCTGAGCAAAGCAAATCAGCACATAGCTCCTCTTCACAGCAAACACATCGCAGCAGGATGCTGGATCGTAAGAGGCTAACCAACAAGTAACATACTAAGTTGAAACCAGTAGATAAAAACCTACAGGCCCAAACCTGCAGGAGAGAAAAACACAATTAAACTTAAGAAAGGAGGAGATCGAAAGGGGTTGGGTAAGTTCCCACCGGAGGGGTACAATATAGGGTATAGGTGCACCTCCCGGGTGAGGGATCAACTACAACTCAGACTTTTTTTTTTGTTGTAGAGACAGTCTCACTTTGTCACCCTCAGTAGAGTGCTGTTCCATCTCAGCTCACAGCAACCTCCAACTCCCGGGCTTAGGTGATTCTCTTGCCTCAGCCTCCCAAGTAGTTGGGACTACAAGCACCTGCCACAATGCCCGGCTATTTTTTTGTTGCAGTTTGGCCAGGGCCGGGTTTGAACCTGCCACCCTCGGTATATGGGGCCGGCGCCCTACTCACTGAGCCACAGGCGCCGCCATTTTTTTTTTTTTTTTGAGACAGAGCCTCACTCTGTTGCCTTGAGTAGAGTGCCCTGCTGTCATATTTCACAGCAACCTCAAACTCTTGGGCTCAAGGGATCCTCTTGCCTCAACCTCCCAAGTAACTGGGACTATAGGCAACCACCACAACACTTAGCTTTTTTTTTTTTTTTTTTAATGACCAGTGTCTCACTCTTGCTCAGGCTGGTCTCTAACTCCTGAACTCAAGCAATCCACCAGCATCGGCCTCCCAAAGTGCTAGGATTATAGGCGTGAGCCACCCTGCCTGGCCTTACAACTCAGATTTTATCTTACAAATGCCAACAATGTAACATAATTGTATGTACCCTCATATTAACCCAGAATTTTACAAAACATCATTTTTATCCAACTTTATAAATATCTGGAAACTTCATTGCCTCTCATAAAATACATGCTCATTAAAGAAAACTGGGCGGAAAGGAAAGATCGCCCTATCAATGGTCTCACTATTGGAAGACAAACCAGCTAATTGAGCAGCTTTGGTCTATTTCCTTTTGGCCTTTTCCCCCCAGGCATCTTCTTTGTTTGTTTTGTTTTTGGCCGGGGCTGGGTTTGAACCCGCCACCTCCAGCATATGGGGCCAGCGCCCTACCCCCTTGAGCCACAGGCACCCCTGGCATCTTCTTATTTTTAATGCATCTGTGCTCATGCGGCAGGCATTCTTTCTGCGTTTTCGTTTAGCATTAATATTTTATGGCTATAGGTCCAGTATGTATAGCAGTGCTTGCCATTAATAGGATCTCATTAAATTATTTGCTTAATAAATTAGTGAATGGGGTGGCGCCTGTGGCTCAGTGAGTAGGGCGCTGGCCCCATATATGGAGGGTGGTGGGTTCAAACCTGGCCCTGGACAAACTGTAACAAAAAAATAGCCGGGTGATGTGATGGGCGCCTATAGTCCCAGCTACTAGGGAGGCAAGAGAATCACCTAAGCCCAAGAGCTGGAGGTTGCTGTGAGGTGTGATGCCACGGCACTCTACCGAGGGCGACAAAGTGAGACTCTGTCTCTAAAAAAAAAAAAAAAATGAGTGAATGAACATAGATAATTTTTCTGTGTTATGCAAAAGTAACAATTATCATGGTATGTGACAACTGAGGGCTTACTCTATGCTAAGTACTTTATATACATGATGTCATGTGATACAATAATTCTATGAGGTAGGGTATTACTATTATGCTAATTTTACAGATGTATAAACTAAGGCTTAGAGAGAGATTAAGTCCCAAAGTCACCCAGGTGATGCTAGTTTCTACCTTTTGTTTTCTTTCTTTTATTTTATTTATTTCTTTTTTTTTTTTTTGAGACAGAATCTCACTTTGTCACCCTCAGTAGAGCACTGTGGTGTCGTAGCTCACAGCAACCTCAAACTCTTGGGCTCAAGCAATCCTCTTGCCTCAGCCTCCCAAGTAGCTGAAACTACAGGCACCTGCCACAATGCCCAGCTATTTTTTTCGAGACAGGGTTGCAAAGGCTGGTCTCAAACTTCTGAGCTCAAGTGATACTCCCACCTCAGCCTCCCAGAGTACTAGAATTACAGATGTGAGCCACCACACCCAGGTTTTTTTTTCTTTTTGAGACAGAATCTTACTCCGTCACCCTGAGCAGGGTGGTATGGTGTCATCATAGCTTACAGCAATCTCAAACTCTTGGGTTCAAGCGATAGTCTTGCCTCAGCATCTGGAGTAGCTGGGACTACAGGGACTATACCATAATGCCAGGCTAGTTTTTCTTTTCTTTTTTTCTTTTCTTTTTTTTTTTTGCAGTTTTTGGCTGGAGCCGGGTTTGAACTCACTCCGGTATATGGGGCCGGTGCCCTACTCCTTTAAGTCTCACTCTTACTCAGGCTGGTCTTGAACTCCTAGACTCAAGCAATTCACCTGCGTGGGCCTCCCAGAATGCTAGGATTACAGGTGTAAGCCAGCGTGCTCAGTCCCATAACCCAACTTTTCATTAGCAAAGATTTAGCTTTTTTTTTGTAGAGACAGTTTTACTTTGTTGCCCTCGGTAGAGCGCTGTGGCATCACAGCTCACAGCAACCTCCAGTTCTTGGGCTTAGGCAATTCTCTTGCCTCAGCCTCCCAAATAGCGGCACCGCCACAACGCCCAGCTATTTTTTTGTTGCAGTTTGGCCAGGGCCAGGTTTGAGCCCGCCACCCTCAGTATATGAGGCTGGTGCCCTACTCACTGAGCCACAGGTACCGCCCTTTAAAGCTTTTGAGGTATGGCTCGGCGCCTGTGGCTCAAGCGACTAAGGCGTCAGCCACATACACCTGAGCTGGTGGGTTTGAATCCAGCCTGGGCCTGCCAAACAATAATGAGGGCTGAAACCAAAAAACAGCCGGGCATTGTGGTGGGCGCCCATAGTCCCAGCTACTTGGGAGGTGGAGGCAGGAGGATCACTTGAGCCCAGGAGCTGGAGGTTGCTGTGAGCTGTGATGCCATAGCACTCTACCTACAGCGACAGCTTGAGGCTCTGTCTCAAAAAAAAAGATAAAAAAGCTTTTGAGGTATGTTTTTCCATTCAATTTAGTTTGGTTTAGTTTTATTTTTCATATGCAAATTAGATGTATTAAATCCATCATCACCTTCTCTTGTACAGTGTTGTTCACTATTTCCGGATTTGAAGCATCTTTCCTTCCAAAGAAGTTAATAATTCCATTTTCTAGTAGTTGAGCTTGCTTTTGACTTATTCAACCCTTTAGTTCTTTAGCTCCATTACATCCTTTTTTTTTTTTTTTTTTTTTGGCCAGGGCTGGGTTTGAACCTGCCACCTCTGGTATATGGGACCGGCGCCCTACTCCTTGAGCCACAGGCGCCGCCCTTTGGTGGATGCACCGAAGAGAGGCTCCATTTACACTTCCAAACGGCTCAGGAACTCCCTCCCAGTCTCCTCTGGGCAGGGTGAGAGATGAAAGGGAATGTGAAATCCTGAGTGTGAGGTAGGGAAGCTGGTGTCTTCTTAATTACAGGGGAATGACTGCCCCTTCTTCTGCACATAAATGACTTTCTCTCAAGATCTTCCATTTCTTCTCAGAAGCTTCTACAACATACTAATTGAGTTGGAATTAAGGTAGGACTGCCCTAATGAGAATTAACTTAAGAACTCCTTAAAACACTCCAAGGACTCAAAAATTCTTAAAATGGAATTGTAAAAATAAGTCAAATTAAAAGTCCCAGGAGTCCCATTCTGAACTATTGTAACACTTTTTACAACAAAACTATACTTGAACAGTTCCAAACTCTACATACTGTTTGGAGCCTGTCCTCTAAAAGCATTTCTTATTTCTTTTCTTTTTTTTTTTTGTAGAGACAGAGTCTCACTTTATCACCCTCAGTAGAGTACTGTGCAGTCACAGCTCACAGCAACCTCCAGCTCTTGGGCTTAGGCGATTCTCTTGCCTCAGCCTCCCCAGTAGCTGGGACCAAAGGTGTCTGCCACAACGCCCAGCTATTTTTCGTTGCAGTTTGGCTGGGGCCGTGTTTGAACCCACCACCCTGGGTATATGAGGTCGGCACCCTACTCACTGAGCCACAGGCACCACCTAGCGTTTCTTATTTCTATGTAGAATTTCATATCTTGCAATGTCCTGTAAATAAAGATTAAAGTCTACCCTTTTCTTTTCTTTTCTTTTCTTTTTTTTTTGCAGTTTTTGGCCAGGGCTGGGTTTGAACCTGCCACCTCCAGCATATGGGGCTGGTGCCCTACTCCTTTGAGCCACAGGAACCGCCCCAAAAGTCTACCCTTTTGGCTCAGCACCTTTGGCTCAAGTGGCTAAGGCACCAGCCACATACACCTGAGCTGGCAGGTTCTAATCCAGCCCAGGCCGCCAAACAACGACAGCCGCAACCAAAAAATAGCCGGGTGCTTTGGCCAGTGCCTATAGTCCCAGCTACTTGGGAGGCGGAGACGAGAGAATTGCTTGAGCCCAGGAGTTGGAGGTTGCCGTGAGCTGTGATGCCATAGACCTCTGCACAGGGCGACAGCTTAAGGCTCTGTCTCAAAAAAAAAAAAAAAAGTCTACCCTTTTCTTTAAAAAAAAAAAAGTCAAATTGGGGCGGTGCCTGGCTCAAGGAATAGGGTGCTGGCCCCATATACAGGAGGTGGCAGATTCAAACCCCCTGGCCCTGGCCAAAAACTGCAAAAAAAAAAAAAATTCAAATTGGGAATGCAGGTGTCACTAGACATATTAATTTTTTGTGAATTGGCTTCAGACAAGTGTGGTGGTAGAGTCAGAGTGGGGGTGGGACCTTGGGCCCAGGTGGATAATGTCCCTCCACCCCCAATACTAGAGTCCTCAACAACTTCTGTGGATGAGGGAGGTCCTCCCAGGGGACAAAGCTGGTTCTTAAAGACATGTGAACTCTTCCTGGCTGTGGAAAGAGCTGGCAGTGTGTCAGCTTACAATTCTATGGGTTGTGCCCTACACAAGAGCACCTGGCCCAGGGAGCCAGTGAGGCTGAAATCCAGCTCATGCCCTCCAGCTGGGAGGATAGAGCAGCTCCTTCCAGTTCTCTCAAAGGCACCCTGCGGGTCAGCAGCTGCCTGGACTGTGAAACTTCACCAGTGAGACATGAAAGAAGGAGACCAGGGCCACCTCCGACTCAGCCATGGCTCTCCAGAGGAGGGACCTGCATCACCCTCTCTGCACCTGTGTGATGAGGGCGTGGCTAGCCTGTTCCCATGGCCCTGCCCAGCTCAGATCCAAATCTGTCTTGAAATTCCATAAGCATCATGTGCTCGCTTTGGACTAAAGACGACGCCCGGGAACACTTCCGCAGGTTAGGGCAACTAGACTAACCAACCCTCTTCCAACAAAAGACTGTCGTGGAGTAGTTACTTGCAGGATCAGAGCTTCTTCTGTGGCCTTCTCCTTTCACACAGCTCCTTTTCATGGGCTCAATTATTTGTAAGAACTTTGTTGAGTAAATCATCAGGTCCCCCTTGCTCAACACTCGGATGTGACACTGCCTGCACCATATCTCTCTTTCTATAAACCCAGATTAAATAAAAATAATAATCAATGCCAATGGACAGGGTTCAGAACACATAATCCCCAAATATGGCACCTTGACATATTGAATATTTTTTCAAATTTTATTTTTTCAAAGAGACATGGTTCTCAGTATGCTGTCCAGGTTGAAGTGCAGTGGCTGTTCACAGGTGCTACCCCACCATTGATCAGCAGGGTTATTCTGACCTGAGCTGGTTCTTCCCTCCTTAGACAATCCCCAGAACCTTGGAGCTCACCATACTGACGCTGAACTCAGTGCAGACACCCCATCAGCATACCCCAGAACCCCTAAACTCAAGCGATCCTCCTGCTTCAGCTTGCTGCGTAGCGGGGACGACACACCTGGAACACGTTGGATATTTTAAGCTGAGAGAATATGAGCAAACAACAGGTGCAGGGAGGACTCTGACTGTCCCCTGAAGCAGGTCATAAGACCTTCATGTGAGAGGTGCCCTCCCTCTACCAGGAGGAAAGGAGCACCCTTGTCTCTGGAGATGGAGGGCTGCCAAGAGCAGTCCCAGGTTTCCCCCATTTGCCACTCTGAGCATGTACCCCTTCGTCCTGTCACTGTCTCTCACAACTCCCCACTCTTCACCAAACCTACTATAAAAACAGTCCGGTTGATCTCTCTCTCAGGTCTTCATTTTCTCATGAAGGCTCCCATGTCATGAAAAAACTTATATTAAGTGCTTTTGTATGCCTTTCTCTTGTTGATCTCACTTACGATACAGGGCTCCAGCCAAGATCCTAGAAAGCAGAAGGGAAAGGTATTTTCCCCTCCCAGGCACTCACCTGAGTGCTGAGCCTGCCGTTTCACACGCTTTCTCACTTAACCCTGACTGCATGCTGTGGGAGCTACTGCTGCTCTCCCCACTTTGTCAGGTGAACAGAGGCCTCACATCCCACAATCCATAACTGACTGGGATTTGAACTCAGATCACTCGGACTCCACACCTAGGCTCTGGTAACATCTCTATGTCCTTTTCATTTTATTTATTGATTTATTTGTTTATTTATACATTAATGTATTGAGACAGAGTCTCACTTTGCCACCCAGGGTAAAGTGTTGTAGTGCCATATTTCACACCAACCTCAAACTACTGGGCTCAAGCAATCCTCCTGCCTCAGCCTCCCAAGAAGCTGGAACTACAAGCGCCCAACACACCGCGGCTAGTTTTTCTATTTCTAAAAGAGACAGAGTCTCACTCTTGCTCAGGCTGCTTCTCAAACTCCTGAGCAGTTGCCGTTGTTGTTTAGCTGGCCCAGGCTGGGTTGGAACCCTCCAGCCTAGGTGCATGTGGCCGGCACAGTTACCATGCTTTTGTTTATTTATTTATTTATTTGATGAGGAAATTGAAGCATGGAGTGGTCATGCTACTTGCCCAGCCATCCCGTAAGTCAGCAAAAAGATGCCCTTCAGTTCCTTCTGGGAACTCCTACCCTGCTCACAATTCCCGTCTACTCCTCCCCTGAAGCTATGGAGGTTTCCAATGAACCCGCTGCCCAGCGGGTCACCACTCCCTGGGTCCTTCCCTTGAGTGGTGTAGGGCCTGCGGCTCTAAGCAGGAGGATCCCCAAGGTTGAAGGATGAAGCACTCAGGGCGGCCTGCATGGAGTCCAGAAGGACTTGGCCGGGGAGCCATCCTGCCTGCCTGGCTCCTTCCCAGGCCTCCCCACCCTCCCAGCCGCCACTCTGCGGAGCAGCTACACCTCCCTGTGTTGCGGGCACCACAGTCCACCCAATGCCAGCACCTCCCCTCATCTGGAAAAGAGGACTTTTTTTCCTAATCGCAAGTCAGCCAGCCAGAAACAGGACTTCTCTCCACCCTTTATCTTTATTATGTATTTATTTATTTATTTATTTATTTTTGAGACACAGTCTGACTATGTCGCCCTTGGTACAGTGCTGTGGCATCACAGCTCACAGCAACCTCAAACTCTTGGGCTTAAGAGATTCTCTTGCCTTAGCTTCCCAAGTAGCTGGGACTACAGTCTCCTGCCACAACGCCCAGCTATTTTTTGTTGCAGTTGTCATTGTTGTTTAGCTGGCCCGGGCTGGGTTCGAACCCGCCAGCCCCGGTGTATGTGGCTGGTGCTGTAACCGCTGTGCTACAGGCACCAAGCCTTCATTCTTTATCTTTAAGGTGGATTCCTCCCAGAGCTGGCATATATTCCTGCTCATTAAAACCGTGAAGAACGAAGTCAAGTCTGATGTATGACTTCCTGTGGGTTACCCGGAGAGGAGGGAACAATTAGTTCCTTTGTTGTGCAGGTTGCTGTTTGTCACTGACAATGGCATTCTCAAGGAATTATGATATTAAGGATTTAATAACCATTTGGTATATGCAGTGAAACATTTCAATTACCATGTTTCTGGAAAGTGCTGTCCTCATCTGTTACAGGAATTTACAAAGTGTCTTTTAATTATGTCGTTTCTGAATGAGACACCTCCTCAGTGCAGTAATTTTCTGAATGAAGCTACCCTGACGTACTAATTAGTTTGTTTTTAATGCTTAATTTACTCCGCCAGCATGGTGGTTAGGGTGGGGCTGACCTGCTGGAACTGGGTGAGGTCTTGGCAGGCAGGTACAATGGGCAGCTCCTGGCTAGAGAACTGTAGGGGTTCAATTTCATTTCCTTTCACCCTACCAAGATTCTTTTAGACTCTCCCAGTTGAGAACTGACCACAGTCTTTATATTTAACTGGGAAATACCTCAGTCACTCGTCCTCCTCCTGGTTAAACCAAAGAGACACACCCCAGGAAGTGGGGACTGAGCTGCCTTGGAAAGTGGTGGCTGACCCCCACCCTGTCTCTAGGGGTGTCAAGCAGAGGGCATTTGGTCACTGTGTGGGAAAGTGGGTGCGCTGATCTCACAGGTTCCTTCCCACACACAGTGCCCCTCTGATTGTTTCTTTATTATTCATTCTTATGTCACTCACTGAACATTCATGGAGGCCCCTCTTTGCACACAAATGAAGAGCAAAGGGGGTCTCCAGTGCAGCTGCCCAGGGTGGTGGCGCTGGGTGAAAAAGAGCGGAAGTGGCCACAAAGGAGACAGGCAGGCCCTCCAGGAGAGCAGGGGGCAGGGAGGACCCCAGGAAGCCACAGGGAGGTGGAGGGCATGCACTGTTCAGGAATGGAGGTTAGACACCACGGTGGTGCCCATGGGCTGATTTGATCTGAGGGAGAAAGGGGGTGGGGGACTGGAGCAGGGAAGTAGGAAGGGTTTTCAGCCTGGGGAGGGGGGGAGAAATCTGAAACACTTCCCCCATCTCTCAACCATGCACAAATAGATACACACACATTCAGATCCCCATGGCATGTGAGGAACAATTGCTTATTTTCTTTCTTTCTTCTTTTTTTTTTTTTTTTTTTTTTGTGATTTTTTGGCAGGGGCCGGTTTGAACCCACCAAGTCCAGTATATAGGGCCGGCACCCTACTCCTTGAGCCACAGGCGCCGCCCTTTTTTTTTTCTTACTTTTTTTTATTTATTTTTTTTATTTATTTATTTATTTTTGTAGAGACAGAGTCTCACTGTACCGCCCTCGGGTAGAGTGCCATGACGTCACACGGCTCACAGCAACCTCTAACTCTTGGGCTTACGCGATTCTCCTGCCTCAGCCTCCCGAGTAGCTGGGACTACAGGCGCCCGCCACAACGCCCGGCTATTTTTTTGTTGCAGTTTGGCCTGGGCTGGGTTTGAACCCGCCACCCTCGGCATATGGGGCCGGCGCCCTGCTCACTGAGCCACAGGCGCCGCCCTTCTTACTTTTTTTTAAAGTAAATACATAAAATGAATAGATTACAAAGTGAAAGTCTCTCCTTATCTCAATTGTCGCCCCTCCCAGGGAAAACTACTATTAACATTCTTCCATTCAAGACCTGTCTGACCAAGAGCAAGACCCTGTCTATAAAAATAGTCCGGCATGGGTGGCGCCTGTGGCTCAGTGAGTACGGCGCCGGCCCCATATACCGAGGGTGGCGGGTTCAAACCCGGCCCCGGCCAAGCAACCAAAAAATAGCCGGGCGTTGTGGCGGGCGCCTGTGGTCCCAGCTGCTCAGGAGGCTGAGGCAGGAGAATCGCTTAAGCCCAGGAGTTGGAGGTTGCTGTGAGCTGTGTGAGGCCACGGCACTCTACCAAGGGCCATAAAGTGAGACTCTGTCTCTACAAAAAAAAATTTAAAAAAAAAGAATAGCAGGGCATTATGGCGGGCGCCTATAGTCCCAGATACTTAAGAGGCTGAGGCAAGAGAATCGCTTAGCCCGGGAGTTTGAGGTTTCTGTGAGCTAAGAGGCCATGGCACTCTACCAAGGGAGACAAAGTGAGACTCTGTCTCAAAAAAATTAAAAAAAAATTTTAAAAAGCACCCTTCCACAACTTTTCCTATGGGTATGCAAGCATACACACACACACACACACGTACGCACACACCCACAAGCTTTCTTGTTTAAATGGGATCATATGTATGTGTGTGTGTGTGTGTATATATATATACATATATACGTATATATATATTTTTAGAGACAGAATCTCACTTTATCGCCCTTGGTAGAGTGCTGTGGCATCACAGCTCACAGCAACCTCCAACTCTTGGGCTTAAGCGATTCTCTTACCTCAGCCTCCCGAGTAGCTGGGACTACAGGCGCCCACCACACGTTGTGCCTGGCTATTTTTTTGTTGGAATTTGGCTGGAGCTGGCTTTGAACCCACTACCCTCAGCATATGGGGCTAGCACCCTACCCACTGAGCCACAGGCACTGCTCATATATATATATATATATATATATATATTTTTTTTTTTTTTTGAGACAGAGTCTCATTCTGTCATCCTGAGTAGAGTGCCTTGACTTCACAGCTCACAGCAACCTTAAACTCTTGGGCTTTAGCAATTCTCTTGCCTCAGCCTCCCAAGTAGCTGTAACTACAGGTGCCCACCACAACACCTGGCTGTTTTTTGGTTGCAGTTGTCATTGTTTTTTAACAGGCCCAGGCCGGGCTTGAACCTGCCTGTCTTGGTGTATGTGGCCGGAAACCTGCTCACTGAGCTGTGGGCACCAAGCCTGGTTTTCCTTTTTTTTTTTTTTTCAGTGACGGAGTCTCACTTTGTCGCCCTCGGTAGCTGGCCCTGGCTGGATTCAAACCCGCCAGCCTGGGTGTATGTGGCCGGTGCCCTACCCACTGAGCAACAAGTGCTGCCTTTTTTTTTTTTTGAGGCAGATTCTCACTTTGTTACCCCCAGTAGAGTGCCGTAGTGTCACAGCTCACAGCAACCTCAGACTCCTGGGCTCAAGCGATTCTCTTGCCTCAGCATCCCGAGCAGCTGGGACTACAGGCGCCCGCCACAATGCCCAGCTATTTTTTTGTTGCAGTTTGGCCCGGGCTGGGTTTGAACCCGCCACCCTCGGCATATGGGGCTGGCGTCCTACTCACTGAGCCACAGGCGCCGCCCTAAAGTCTCTTCTTGTTTTTTTTTTGTAGAGACAGAGTCTAAATCGGGTATTACTAGTCCTTTAATTTTGTTGCCAGTCCGATGGGCAGGAATAAAATTAAAAAGTTTCCTCACTATTTTGACTTTTGTCCTTGTAAGGAAATAGTAATAATAATAATAATAACAAAGGCTAAGTGAGTGAAGTGAGTCAGTGACCTGAGGACCCAGGTCAGCAGTCTGGCTGTCCCCTTGGCTGGCTGGGGCCTTGGGCAGACCACCCACCGTGCCAGCCTTGATTGCAAGTACAAAGACAAAGTACATTCCAATCAAGTTGGGGAGAGGGGGACACAGCCAAGAAAGAAGGCTGTCAATTTCAGGGACTGAAGGCATCTGAGCAGGCAGAACCTTCCTGAGGCAGAGGTTTTCCAAATCTAACAGCAGCATGGCCTGGCTTCCGAGGTCCCCCCAGAAGCCTCTCTCCAGAGATCTGCAGCCTCAGGCTCTGGGCCCCACCCTGCCCACTCCCCAGGAACTGAACACAGTCAGTGGTGGACATTACTACTTCTCCCCAGTGCCTGTGAAGAGGCTGTGCCCTCTGCACTCCAGCAGAGCAGGCAAGCCCAAGTGACTCAGCATGCCTGGCGTGCAGCTTGCCAACCTGTGGCGGCCAGCGACAGGCCATGAGTCACAAATTACAGGCCTTCCCTCCAAGCAGGATTTGGCAGCCTGAGAGGCAGCAACACTGACAAGGCACTGCAAAGCTCCACGCTTGGGCAGTGGGGAAAGACGACCTGGGCAGAAGCAGCAGACTGGGCACACTTGCAGCTTCCCTCCGCACCAGCAGCGTCAGGCTCCCAGGCCCCCCAGCCACAGAGCCAAGGCCCAGTTTCAATGACAGGATTCCAGGAGAGAAGCTTGGACATGGGCTGACCCAGGTTTTCCTCAGTTCCAGACCAGGAAAAAAATGGGCTGGCATCAGAGCCTACCGAGTTTCAAAGTCTGCATCTTCCCAGTGAAACTAAGGGAGATTCCCGTGGCAGGGCATTGGCTGCGTGCAGTAGGTGGCAGACTCAGGGAGGCAGCCCCTGCCCCCAAGACACACTCATACTCAGGGCCGGGAGCAGCCTTGCTCTCAGTACCAGGAAGCCAGAAGGCCACCATAGCATCTCATGAGGTTCCCACCGAACCCGAGCTGACACCCCCAGCCTCTGAGAGTCAGCACATCCCTGAACCATTTAGCATGCTTGGCCAAGGCAGCAAGTGCTTCCTGAATTTTCAGAATACTGGATCATTCTTTTGTGCTAGTATAATGAAGCCAACCACACCCTACACCCACCACCCCAATCCTGCCCCCCCGAAAATCCCTTTCACTTCAAGAACAGATTCTTAGCAACAGCAAACCTAAATGCGACCCAAGTTTGAAGTCTTGTTTAGTTTTTTGTTACAAATGTTTAATTGTGTGGCTGAAGGTGACGCAAAAAGGCGCAAGTATGGAGGGAAAAGGGCCAAAGCCAGTCTTGGGCAGAGGCCAGGGAGACTGTGTGTCTCCTCCAGAAACAATCACACCCACCCCCAGGACTCCAGGGATCCCTGAAACCTGCAGACCTCCCTGCACCCTGCACACCCTCTGATGCCTGTGCTGCTCCACTAAGGGCCTGCCCCACATTCCAGGGCCTCTGCTGTGATGACATGTGGAAGCTCCAGGCTGCTGGACCCAGCAACTGCGTGGAACAGACTAAATACAGACTCTAATGAGCTGTTGGCACAATGAAGCCAACAGCAGGCTAAAGAGAAACTGACCCTTTATTTCAGTAGCTGAAAACTTTGAGTGTTATTTATTAGGAACCAATGATAATAATCGACATAATCATAATACTGCTCACCATTGACTGCGACTGTGTCCCAACTACCCCAGTGCCCGGCACAGGACCCAGTACCAGGGAGGTGCTTAGGAAATATGGACAGATGAATAGTAAGGTCAGTACACACTGGGAAGCCAAAACACTTCCTGGTCAAGGCACTCTTGCCAGCACTCTCTTCTTTCTCTTCTTTTTTTTTTTTTTTTGAGACAGAGTCTTACTTAGTCACCCTTGGTAGATGTCATAGCATCATAGCTCACAGCAACCTCAGACTCTTGGGTTTACACGATACTCTTGCCTCAGCCTCCTGAGTAGGTGGGACAACAGGTGCCTGCCGCAATTGCCTGGCTATTTTTCTTTTTTCCTTCTTCTTCTTTTTTTTTTTTTTTGAGACAGAGTCTCACTTGGTCACCCTTGGTAAAGTGCCTGGCATATTAACTCACTGCAACCTCAAACTCTTGGGTTCAAGTGATCCTTTTGCCTCAGCCTCCCAAGTAGGTGGGACTACAGGCGCCCGCCACAATGCCAGGCTATTTTTTTGGCTGTAGTTGTCATTGTTGTTTAGCAGGTCCGGGCTGGATTCGAACCCGCCAGCTCAGGTGTATGTGGCTGGCACCCTAGCCGCTTGAACTACAGGCACTTCTTTTTGCACTTTTTAGTTGGGGCTGGGTTTGAACCCGCCACCTCTGGCATATGGGGCCGGCACCCTACTCCACTGAGCCACACGTGACACCCATGGCACTGAGCCTATTAAGGGCTTTTTCTATTTTCATCTATTTTTCTCTTTTTGAGACACACTTTGTTGCCTTCAGTAGAGTGCTGTGGCATCATAGCTCATAGCAACCCCAAACACTCGGGCACAAACGATTCTCTTGCCTCAGCCTCCTAAGTAGCTGGGACTACAGGCGCCACCACAATACCCAGCTATATTTATTTTTATTTATTTATTCTTTTTTTTTTTTAATTTAACAGAGAATCTTATTATGTCGCCCTTGGTAGAGTGCTGTGGTGTCACAGCTCACAGCCACCTCAAACTCTTGGGCTTAAGAGATCTTCTTGCCTCAGCCTCCCAAGTAGCTGGGACTACAGGTGCTCACCACAAAGCCCGACTGTTTTGTTGTTGTTGTCATTGTTGTTTAGCAGGCCTAAGCACTGAACCCATCAGCCCCAGTGCATGTGGCCAGCGCACTAACAACTGAGCACAGGTGCTGACCCCACCTGGCTATTTTTAGAGATGGGGTCTCTCTCCTGGTTAGGCTGGTCTCAAACCTGTGAGCCCAGGTAATCCACCTGCCTCGGCCTCCCAGCATACTTGGATTACAAGCCTGAGCCATCGCACCCAGCCACTATTTGCATCTATTGAGATGATTGTGTGATTGTTCTTCTTTACTCTGTTAATTCGGTAAATTACTTTGGATTTCCTAATTTTATTTTATTTATTTATTTTTATTTATTATTAATTTTTGTTGGAGACAGAGCCTCAAGCTTTCACCCTGGGTGGAGTGCCATGACATCACAGCTCAGGGCAACCTCCAGCTCCTGGGCTCAAGCAATTCTCTTGCCTCAGCCTCCCAAGTAGCTGGGACTATAGGTGCCTGCCACAACACCCGGCTATTTTTTGGTAGTAGTTGTCATTGTTTTTTGACAGGCCTGGGCTGGATTTGAACCCGCCAGCTCTGGTGTGTGGCTGGCGCCTTAGCCACTTGAGCTACAGGTGCCGAGCCTGGATTTCCTAATTTTAAACTGTCCTGTATCCCTGCCATGTATATAAAGAGAGATGGGTGGACATAGATACACATGTAAGTAGAGACATAGATGTGTGTATTGATGTAGACAGGTATCTGGAGATATCCATATTCAGTTTGCTAATATTTTATTTAGGATTTTTGCCTTCTTTTTATTTTTATTTTTATTTTTTTTGCAGTTTTTGGCCAGGGCTGGGTTTGAACCCACAACCTCTGGCATATGGGGCCGGCGTCCTACCCCTTTGAGCCACAGGCTCCACCTGGATTTTTGCCTTCTTTTCTTTCTTTTTTTTTTTTTTTTTTGCAATTTTTGGCCAGGGCTCACATTGGTACATTACTATTTTTTTTTAATTAATATTAAATCATAGCTGTGTACGTTAATGCGATCATGGGGCACCATACACTGGTTTTATAGACCGTTTGACACATTTTCATCACACTGGGTAACATAGCCTTCCTGGCATTTTCTTAGTTATTGTGTTAAGACATTTACATACTACATTTACTAAGTTTGGTATATTCCTATTAACTAAACTTCAGTGTTTGTTTGGATTTTACCAATTTTTCCACTAATGTCCTTTTTCTGTTCCAACATCCAGTGTGGACTACCACATTATTTTTAGAAGGAATTGATTTACATGTTTCTGTAACAGTTTTGGTTGATTGTTATAGTGTCAGCCCCCAACCCCGTCCCCGCCCTCTGACCCCCCAGTGGATCTCTAGCCCTGTGTCCTGACCTACATATAATCCTTCCTATATTGATTCAGCGACTTGCTTTGGTCAAGATTTTTTGTTATCTGGCCAATGGGACATTAGCAAATATGACACAAGCAGAGGCTTGAAAAGTCCTTGTGCATTGGCACTTGCTCTGTTTTGCTTCTTGCTGGAAATCCTTCTGCTAACACGAGAAGCTTGGAATGACCTGCTGGAGATATGTGACTCAGCTAACAGCATCAACTGCCAGACATGTGAGGGCGGCCATCCTGGACCCGATAGACCCAGCAGAACTGCCGGGCGGCTACAACTGCCTGAGTGTCCCTAGGTGAGACCAGAAGAACTGCTCATGAATTGCTCATCACAGAGGCATGAGCAAATAAAATGATCGTTGTTTTAAGACATGGTGTTTAGGGTGATTTGATACTCAGTAAAAGAAAATTGATACAAGACACAGAACATTCAAGTTTTCTTGAATTGATTTTGGGTAGTTACATGTTATGTTTCTAGAAAATTACCTATTTCTTTTGAAATTTCAATTTTATTTGGAAAAATTTACATGTAGTATTCTCCCATAATTAACAGAAAATCTTACAATATATCTTATTAGATTCACTTTTGAATTCATAGCATGATTTGCTCCTTTTCATTTTTTTTTTTGGCCAGGGCTGGGTTTGAACTGGCTACCTCTGGCATATGGGGCCGGCACCCTACTCCTTTGAGCCACAGGTGCTGTGCTTCTCTTCCTTTTTATTGCCTGTGCATGTTGGCAGAGATTTGCCTTGGTCTTTTTTTTTTTTTTTTTGGAAACAGAGTCTCACTTTGTTGCTCTCAGTAGAGTGCCATGACATCATAGTTTATAGCAACCTCAAACTCCTGAGCTCAAGCGATTCTCTTGCCTCAGCCTCCCAAGTAGCTGGAACTACAGGTGCCCGCCACAACGCCTAGCTATTTTTAGAGCCTGGGGTCTCTATCTGGCTTACGCTGGTTTCAAACCTATGAGCTCAGGCAATCAGCCTCCCAGAATGCTAGGGTTACAGGTGTGAGCCACTGCACTTGGCCAGTTCTTATATTTTCAATAGTTGTGTTTACATTTGTAACGTACATGACTGTTTTTTATATGTTTGTTTTTTGGGTTTTTTTTGTAGAGACAGAGTCTCACTTTATTGCCCTCAGTAGAGTGCCATGGCATCACATAGCTCACAGCAACCTTCAACTCCTGGGTTTAGGCAATTCTCTTGCCTCACCCTCCCAAGTAGCTAGGACCACAGGCACCCACCACAACGCCTGGCAATTTTTTGCTTCAGTTAGGCCAGGGCCGGGTTTGAACCCGCCACCTTCAGTATACGGGGCTGGCGCCCTACCTACTGAGCTACAGGCACTGCCCCATACATGACTGTTTTTTGATAAAGGTCATATGTAAAATATTGACCTCACCTCAGAGGCAGATCCAGGATTTATGCGACCTGAAGCTTATTCATTTTGAGAGCTCTCTCTAAGAAAAGAATACAAAAATCACTTCTGCAGTTTATGCTTCCCTAGCTCCATGTTCCAGTTCCTTTTCTTTCAAAACAACAAAAAGATCTTAGAAGGCTTCACTACAATTACCATAATCCATCTTCTCCATTTTATCATTGTAAATCTTCCATATTAATTGCTATCATTATTGTTTTTTTTTTTTTTTTGAAACAAAGTCTCACTATATTGCCCTGGGTAGAGTGTTGTGGCGTCACAGCTCACAGCAAGCTCAAACTCTTGGGTTTAAGTGTTTCTCTTGCCTCAGCCTCCCAAGTAGCTGGGACTATAGGTGCCCGCCACAACACCCAGCTATTTTTTTGCAGTTTTTGGCTGGAGCTGGGTTTGAACCTGCCACCTCTGGCATATGAGACCGACGCCCTACTCCTTTGAGCCACAGGCGCTGCCCTATAAAGATTATTTTAACTTTGTTTTTGTTTGTTTGTTTGTTTTTATTTGTTTTTGAGACAGAGCCTCAAGCTATTGCCCTGGGTAGAGTGCTATGGCATCACCGCTCAAAGCAACCTCCAACTCCTGGGCAATTGATTCTCTTGTCTCAGCCTCCCAAGTAGCTGGGACCACAGGCACCCGCCACAACACCCGGCTATTTTTTGGTTGCAGCCATCATTGTTGTTTGACAGGCCCAGGCTGGATTCAAAATCGCCAGCTAGGGTGTAAGTGGCTGGCGCCTTAGATGCTTGAGCCACAGGCGCCGAGCTATTATTTTTTATATATAAGGATTATTTAGATCTACCCATCATATACTTTTTTCCTCAGTATTGCTTTATTCCTTCCACTCCTTTCAAAGTTTAATTTTCTTGTTTTCTCTCTGAGGAATACCTTTTTTAAAGAAAGAGTCTCACTCTGTCACGCCAGGGAGAGTACAGTGGAATCGTCCCAGCTCACTGCAACTCAAACTCCTGGCCTCAAGCAATCCTCCCTTCTCAGCCTCCCAAGTAGCTGGGAATACAGGATCATGCCAAGACACAATGCTCAGCTAATTTTTCTATTTTTAGTAGAGATGTGGTTTCCCATTTTTGGTCTAGAACTCCTGAGCTCAAGTGATCCTCCTACCTCGGCCTCCCAGAGTGCTAGCTTTGTAGGAGTTAGCCACTGTGCCTGGCCTCTGAAGAATAGTCTTTTATCAGTTTTTTCAATGCAGGTATACAAGTGAAAATCTTTCTCAGTCCTTTTTTGGTCTGAAATGTCCTTCTTAAACAACATGTAGTTTAGTATAGCATTTGGGGATGACAATTATTTTCCCTCAGCCCTTTGAAGATATTATACTCATCTCTTTTGTTGCTAATGAGTAGGCTGTTTACTTATGATTTCTTTGTAGGTGATTTTTTCTTTTTTTTCTGTGGTTTCTTTTAGGATTTTCTCATTATCTTTGGTGTCGAGAAGTTTTACTACAGCGTGCCTAGCTATAAGGGGTGATTTATATTTTCTCTGTTCAGAAATCACTGTGCCTCTTCAACCTGAGGATTTACATAGCCAACAGTTCTGGAAAGTTGTTAGCCGTCAGCTCTCTCCATATTGTTGCTTCTTCCTCATTTTCTCCATTATCCTCTGCTGGAATTATAATATTAGAGGGATTCTCCCTGTTTATTCTACCCTCTGTGTATCTTAGTCTCCTGTTCTCTTCGATGTTCGGTCTTAAAAATTTTTGTGCTGAATTGGTGCATGTCTCCAAAGTGAGTTTAGAACAGAAAAAGTTCTCTGGGAAGTGATATTGTGTGTGCGTGTGAGTGTACATTTTAGTAAAAGCAAATTTTACTTAGCAACAGTTCTCTCTGAGAGTCCCAGCAAAAGTCCCACCCACACAGCAACCCCACCCCCCCAGGTTTTACTGTGCTTTCAGAAGAAAAAAAAAGATGAATGTTAAAGAAATCAGAAGCACAGAATGACTTACAGTAATAAACTGCTAAATTAGAAACAAAAACGTCAAAGGATCATCAGAGCTGATTACAGAAAAGGGAAATTTTTCTAGTGTTCTCTAAACCTATGGTGAAGGACAGAGGGGCTCAATTGAATTAGCTCAAACCCTCTGAATATATCTGGAGAGAAGAGACCTTTCCTCAACACTTTTTCTCCACCAGCCATTCCCTAATAATTCAAGATGGTTCTTGGACATGGGGGCAGGGCAGTGGAAGGACTCTCTTTCAGCCGGCTGATGACCACTTTTTAGGAAGGAAGCTGAATGCTGGACAAGTCCAGGGACTGTAGATGATTTCTGCACTACCCAGGCTTCTTGTGCAGCACTGGGGAAAAAGAGTGAAAACCAGACCAAAAACCTCTGGAAGGCCACATTATGTTTCTGCTTTCTAACATTTTTCCACTTTTGAGGGTTTGGGTTGGGATAAGGGTAGTTTGAGTGCTGATGGTAGCAGGGACGCCAAGAATGCCTGGGTCCTACCCACACCATAAAGGGCACATCTGGAGTGCAGCAGGCCAAGCCCAAGGGAGCCTGCTCAGGAGGGCTCCACTCTACACACAAGTCCTCCCCATTCCACTCCAGGACTCCAGGGATGCTCTGCAAACTGAAGGAGCTCTGCACTGTGGAAGGACCCAGTGTCTAGCCCTGCCCTGCCCAGGCACTAGCTTTCTCTTCTGTGAAATGGGGATAATAATATTTGCCTACCTGGGCGGTGCCTGAGGCTCAAAGAAGTAGGGTGCCAGCCCCATATGCCAGAGGTGGTGGGTTCAAACCCAGCCCCGGCCAAAAACTGCAAAAAAAAAAAATTTGCCTACCTACCTCACAGGCTGGAGTCCCGTCTTGAAGAACAAAAGAAAAATGTGTTAAAGTATTTTGAGTCTTATTTGAGTGCTATTCAAATTCAGAAATACTGAGAAATGTCAATGGAAAAGAGCCCAGATTCTGCAAAATAATTTAAAGAGGTTTATCAGAGCTAAATATGTGTGACCATGGCCCAGAGAGCCACACCCAAGAAGCCTTGAGTGGCTGGGTTACAATTTGGTTTATACATCTCAGGGAGAAATAACAAATAGAGATAGAAATTACACGTAAAGTCGTAAGCCGATATTGGAAGGCGTACGTTGATTTGGCCTGAAAAGACAGAAAATCTCAAAGGAGGGCATTGCAGGTTATAGGCAGGTTTAAAGATTCTTTGATTTGTTATTAAAGAAATGAAGCTTTGTATAAAGGCTTGGAATTTTGAAATTTAGGAAGTCTGGTAATGACAGACAAGCCACCAGACATACACAGGACATAGACTCCAGTGATCTGTCAAATAAATGACCTGTAGATGTGTTTTAAGATTTGTCTTATACAGCCTTAAGCTTGTAAATGGGTTAAAAAGGATGCATGTATCTCCATGAAGGAAGGGGCCATAACTGATCTCCCTCCTCCTTGCCAGCAAATCAGCTTCAGGGTATTTACAGGGTTTCCTTGGTTAAGAGGGGTTGCACTCAGTCAGCTGGGAGACTGAAGATTTTATTTTAGTCCACAGAAACTGGTAAACTTTTTTCTTTGTATTCTTAGAACTGAAGTTCTACTATGTATTTATTTTAAAAAACATTTGACTATGGCTCAGTGTCCATAGCACAGTGGTTACTGTGCCAGCCACATGCACCAAGGGTGGTAGGTTCAAACCCAGCCCAGGCCAGCTAAACAACAATGACAACTGCAACAAGAAAAAAAAAAAAAATAGCCGGTGTTGTGGCTGGTGCCTGTAGTCCCAGCTATTTGGGAGGCGGAGGCAAGAGAATCTCTTAAGCCCAAGAGTATGAGGTTGCTGTGAGCAGTGACATCACAGCACTCTACCCAAGGATGAGACTCTATCTCAAAAACAAAAAACACTTGACTATGCTATATAAAGTATTTTTTAAAAATTCAGAAAGCCCAAGATAACAGTCATCCTTTATCCCAGCATCTAAACAGAATCACTACTAATTAATTTAGTGTCTTATTCCTTCCAGTTCTTTTTTCCATACAGGTTTATATAGTTGTTGTTTAACTTAATATTAAGAGCATTTTTTTCTCTTTGCAGTAAATATTCTTTCACGTCTTCTGTGTCATCATTGCTTAGGATTTGAGACATGGGCTTTCTCCAGTGGTGTCTGGCCAGCAGTAAACCAGTAGGTAATTAGTGAATATAGCCAATCTCTATACTTCCATAGTTTCCCACTTGTAAACAATGCTCTGATGTGTTTGGACGCGCATATACATATATATATGATCATTTTCCAAGTCAGTTGCTGGGTCAAAAGTCCGCACGGTTTTTTTTTTTTGTTGTTGTTTGTTTGTTTTTTGTGGTTTTTGGCCGGGGCTGGGTTTGAACCCGCCACCTCCGGCATATGGGACCAGCGCCCGACCCCTTTGAGCCACAGGTGCTGCCCGTCTGCACGGTTTTTAAGTACTGGTACAATATATTGCCAAAATGCCCCATAGGATTTTTTTTAATTAATATTCAATCATAGCTGTGTACATTAATGCGATCATGGGGCACCATACACTGGTTTTATAAACAGACACATTTTTATCACACTGGTTATCATAGCCTTCCTGGCATTTTCTTAGTTATTGTGTTAAGACAATTACATTCTACATTTACTAAGTTTCACATGTACCCTTGTAAGATGCACCGCAGGTGTAATCCCACCAATCACCCTCCCTCCGCCCATCTATAACCTAAGACTATGGGGAAGGGGGAGAGGGAGGGCCCCATAGGATTTTCAGTGGAAACTGGTTTTAGGGATTTAGGGTCCTGCCCAGCAGAGGAACCTGGTGGGGCTCTGAGTGTCCTGAGGAGTAACCGATCCTCCAGGAGGTTTTAGGGACTAACTTTACACGCCTCTACCCTGCGACCCCGGAGGCGGATTTCCCCGGGGCAGCCCTTTGGGCTGGCCTTCCCGGAGATGAATTTTCAATTTACAAAGTGTGCCCAGCGGGCGATACCCGGCCCCTTCCCATGCTGAGCGCCCAGCCGTGGCCTAGGTGCAGGCGCAGCGGGGGCGGCGCCGCGCTGGGAGGCGGACAGCAAACGCGGCCACTTCAAAGCTCTCCGTTTGGGGCTGGCAGGGGAAGGGGCTGGGCTTGAAGGCCCACAAAGGGAAGCCGCCTACAGCTGCGCCCCCCGGGCGGGGGAAGGGGCGCGCAGCTTCGCGGTGCGCGCGCTGTGCAGGTGGCCACATCTCCCTCGCCCGGGTCGGGAGAATGCCCTGCTCCGCCCCGCCCACCAGGTCCACCCGCCTCCCGGGGACCTCCCGCCGGCCCTCGGCGCCCTCGGCCTTGGGCATGACTGCTGATGACCAGCCCCACCCAGACCAAAAGTGACACCTCGAGCTTTTCCACCCTGCAGAATTCCCCTGAGCCTCGGCTTTCGTTTTTTGGATTAGGGGAGAGTAGCTTGAAAGAAATAAGAAGTTAAGTTTTGAGTATGAAAAAATTAAAATTCTCTCCCTTTACCCACACCCCAACCCCAGTTCCAACATCACTGGGGAACAGTGGAGTGATAGGGTCCTGGACAGAGCATGGCCTTGTCCTTCGTCCGTGTGGATGGATTTTGGGTCCCAGCTAGGCTCATACGACGCTCATAGACTCCTTCCTCCTTAGGAAGGGGAAAGCCAGTACCCCTCCCCTCACTCCACTCCGTGTCTGGGCCTGTCCCAGGGTAATCCCCGCAGGAGGCTGGATGTCATTTTCCCCAGGGCCGCTTTCCTAGCTGAGGCTGTGTGGAGATCGTGGAACCCGCCCCCTACAACTGCGAGTAGTACACGAAGGCGCTTGAAGAGCTGCACAGCTGACCCTAGTGGCTAGCCCCCAACCTCCAGGGAATGCACAGCCTGCAGACACGTTCTAAGATCTTCATTTCCTCATTTATTCAGCAGGGCCTGTTAGGTGCTTGCTGTGTGCCAGGTGCTGGGATTTCAACCGGAAACAAATCAGTCAAGACAGACAAGACTTTATACATTACCCCATGAGACAAAGGGAAACACAGCTACATCACCCCAAACAACGTTACTTCCCAGAATGGATCCAAACTCTGTCCTACCAGAAGGGAGGAGCTTGGAGCAGCTCTCAAGAGCTCCAAAGGAGCTCCAGGCCCTCTCACCTGATTTGTGGTCACTTAGTGGTAGGTGACCTGGCCTTCTGTGTACCTCCCTTCTGCCACCTACAGCAAAGGAGCTGGCAGTTCACAGCAAACCTCTTTCTTTCTTTTCTTTTTTTAGACAGAGTCTTACTTTGTCACCCTCAGTAGAGTACTGTAACATCATAACTCACAGCAACCTCCAACTCTTGGACTCAAGCGGTTCTCTTGCCTCAGCCTCCCAAGTAGCTGGGACTACAGGTGCTGGCCACAATGCCCTGCTATTTTTAGAGTCAAGGTCTAGCTCTGGCTCCAGCTGGTCTCAAACCTGTGAGCTCAGGCAATCCATCCACCTCCGCCCCGCCCACCAGACTGCTAGGATTACAGGCGTGAGCCACCTTGTCCAGCCAGGAAGCCTCTTTCTGATGATTGAGGTTGATGTTCATGGACAGTACAGTGGGGGCAAAGGACAAGGTGCCTGGTAAGCTGCAGGGTGCTAAGGTTCTGCTCTGGGCAGAGGCACTGGACAAATGGCCCTTGAGTCTAACCCTCATCCTGCAACTGGACCATCCCCAGGGTCAAAAGTGTCCCTCTCAAAGCCACCAAGAAAGTCTAGGAAGGGCAGTAAGTCCTTTTGGACGGTTTTTAGTTCCAAGGGTCCAAGTTGCCGCTTCTCCCTGGACTCAGCCCACACATCCCGGTGACAATCTCCTGCAACCCCAGTGTGACCTCCTGCAATCCAGCTGGGAACAAAGAGAGCCTCAGGGTCCTGAAACCTCAAGACCTTTAGAAGACCCTCTCTGGGGATGTGGTCTTGTTTCTGTTATGAAAACCCCAGAGCACTTCCCAGTCATGCTGTGTAAACAGCTCACCACCAGCCTCAGAGCCCTTCATTAGGCTCCGAAGGGAAGAACGGGGCAAGGTGCTGCACAGGGGTATGCTATTGGGTCCCCGGAAAAGCAGATGCTATATATAGGCTGTGTCACAAATTAAGAGGTCTTAGGCTCTGGACCCATTACCAGATCCCTACAGGGTCCTGCCCCTGACAGGGATGCTAGTGGGAGCACCACCCCCCTCTTGGTAGACAGCAGGGGTCCAGGATGAATTCTCCCTGAACATGGGCTCCCAAGGGCAATGTGGCTCTTCAAGCAGAGGCTAAGCAGCCAACACCCCAGGACAGTGATTCCCAAAGTCAGGTCCCTGAACCAGCCACATCGCCTGGGAACTTGCTATAAATGCAAATTCTCAGGCCCCACCCCAGACCTCCTGAATCAGAAATTTCAGAGGTCTTACTCACCAATGTGTAGTTTAAAAAGCTCTCCACATAGTTCTCCATCTTCCCATCTTCCCTCCAGCCCCCGTGTCCTGTACTGGCAAAGCTGAATCCGCTCTGCTCACAGCTCTCTCCCTACTACCCAGCACAGCCTGGTATTTAGTGGATTCTGGTCAAAGGTCTGTGGTATGGGTGAGATGGGCCCACCCTTGATGAAAGTGCTTACCCTGGGCGGCGCCTGTGGCTCAAGGAGTTGGGCACCGGTCCCATATGCTGGAGGTGGCGGGTTCAAACCCAGCCCCGGCCAAAATAAATAAATAATTAATTAATTAAAAAAAAAAAAAAAAAAGAAAGTGCTTACCCTGCAGCAGCCTTCACAGGGCTCAAGGCATGGCCTGCCTTCCACTGTGGCCACCTCTGATTGTAGGGGAAGGAGCTGGATTGGATAACCTCTAGGGCTTCATCCCATCCAAAGAGTCCAAGGGCCTTAGTACAAAAGGCTAAAGAGGCAGGAAAAACCTGGCTCTCCAGGAGCTGATCCAGTTGTTTTATTAATATTTATTTATTTATTTATTTATTTTTGAGATAGGATCTCACTCTGTCACCCAGGCTCAAGTACAGCACTGCCTCATCATAGCTCAAAGCAACCCCAAACTCCTGGACTCCAATGATCTCTTTCCTCAGCCTCCAAGTACCTGGGACTACAGTTGTGAGACATGACACACGGGTCTGTCTCTTGCTTAGGCTGGTCTGGAACACCTGTGCTCAAGTGATACTCCACCTCAGGTCTCCCAGAGGGCTAGGATTACAGGTGTGAGCCACCATGCTCCACCTAGATTATTATTATTTGGGTTTTTTTTTTAGAGACAGAGTCTTATTTTATCACCCTCCGTAGAGTGCCGTGGCGTCACACTGCTCACAGCAACCTGGGCTTAGGTGATTCTCTTGCCTCAGCCTCCTGAGTAGCTGCGACTACAGGCGCCTGCCACAATGTCTGGCTATTTTTTTTTTTGGTTGTTGCAGTTTGGCCAGGGCCAGGTTCAAACCCGCCACCCTCAGTACATGGGGCCAGTGCCCAACTCACTGAGCCACAGGCACCACCCTCCACCTAGATTATTTTAAACAAATGCAGTTTGCCTGCTCTTAACCCAAGATGGGCCTCTGTGAGTACCTAACAGGAGGCCCAGGGGAAGGTCTGATTTAATGACCAGATTATAATTACCATTATACTTATTAGCACTACCCTTAGAAATAAGCACTTAAAATATTTCTTCTTTTAAGAGAATAAATGCTCTGGCTCGGCACCCATAGCACACTGGTTACAGCACCAGCCACATGCACCAAGGGTGGTGGGTTCAAACCCGGCCTGGGCCAGCTAAACAACAATGACAACTGCAACCAAAAAAATAGCTGAGTGTGTGGCGGGCACCTGTAGTCCCAGCTACTTGGGAGGCTGAGGCAAGAGAATCGCTTAAGCTCAAGAGTTGGAGGTTGCCATGAGCTGTGATGCCACAGCACTCTACTCAGGGCGACATAATGAGACTCTGTCTAAAAAAAAAAAAAAGACAATAAATGTTCACCCTCTTTACTTTCCTCTCTCAGTTTCCTAGCTAAGTGTCTCTTCCCTATTACAGGAAGTAAAAACTTCAGCTCAGCCTACCCTGACAAATTAAAAACTCTAAATCTATTCAATAAATTCTTTATTTATTTTTTGAGACACAGTCTCACTGTTGCCCTGGGTAGAGTGCTGTGGTGTTAGCTTAGTTCACTGCAACCTCAAACTCTTGGGCTTAAGGGATCCTCTTAAGTCAGCCTCTTAAGTAGCTGGGACTACAGGCAAGTACCACCACCATTCCTGGCTAATGTTTCTATTTTTTTAGTAGAGACGAGGTCTTGCTCTTGCTCTTGCTCAGGCTGGTCTTGAACTCCTGAGCTCAAGGGACCCTCCCACCTCAGCCTCCCCGAGTGCTAGGATTCTTCAACAGATTCTTACGGAGCACTTGCCAGATGCTGCCTTTACCCTCATGGAACCCACTCCTCATGAAAGAGAGTGGCTTGATCCCTTGCACTTGGAGCCAGAATGCCCCCAACTGGAACTTGTACACCTCCCACCATTCAGGAATGCCCCATGAACCATCATCGTTGGAGGTGACATATGTGTGCCCAATTCTGTTTCAGAGCTCAATGCACATTCACCCATTCAATTGTCACGATAACCTTAAGAGGCAGCTACTCCCCATTGCACAGAGAAATGTATGAGAAAACAGAGTGGCAGAGAAGAGCTAGGCCTCCCTTTTGCCTTCTCAGCACCCTCCCAGCTCAGGGAGGTCCATTTATCCAGAAGTCTAGGAATACTTTCTTCAGAGCTCAGAGAAAATGGAATGTGGGTTTTCTGAGTATTCTAGCCTTAGCCACAGGTCAGAGCTCTAGCTAAAGCCAAAGGACATAAAAGGTGCTCAATGTCCAGAGAAATTCTCCAGGAGAAACATTCTTCTCCTTTGGCTCTGTCCCCTAATTATCGAAGCCACAAGACTTGCTCCTTATTAAGGTGTACTGTCCGTGACATGCTGCAAGCTGCTCGCAGTCCCACTCTGATCTTTTGAAGTTAGGAAAAGTGCAGAGACATGGCCATTCATCTCACATCCACCAGGCCCCTGCTTCACACTCGACCATCCGCCACTGAGCAGGCTGTGACATGAGCCAAAGCAGACCCCTGCCCTCAGCGACTGGAATGCCTGGGGTGCTGGATGCTGAACCCAGCTACACACACACCCAGAGAAGGAGGGCTAACCCCAGTTACGGTTAGCAAAGGCAAAGGGGTGGGGGGGGGAGGAGAGGGGTGCAACTTATGGGTGAGATTTGTTGCACTGCGAGGTCTGGGGACAGGGTTTATTCAGAGCACTGCACGAAGTCCAGGAAGGTAGGAAGACTGTGGCTTGTTTAGGGCCTCCCAAGTGGTTGGGTATCCACAGCACAAGCACAGAGAGTGCGCTGGGGAGCAGGGGTGGGTCCTGAGAGATGGAGGGCCACTCTGGGCCCCCGGGTTCACAGTAGAGCCTTTGGACTTGCCACATGCCGGGTGCAAGGAGAGGAAGCAGAAAGGTCCGTTTGTGATGTGGCACTCACACATCTAGGAAAGATGCCAGGGCTGCCATGTGGCGTGTGGATGGGATGCGGCCGGGCAAGACAGGAGAGAAAGGGGGGCAGGGGCTGGACTGAGGCCATCACCGAGAGCAGGGCGAGTGGGGGCTGGGTTTGGGAAACACGGAGGCAGAAGGACAGGTGGAAAATGAAGGAGCAGAAAACCTGGGGAGGCACCTCCAGGGAGTGCAGCCCAAGGGAACAGATAGAGAGGGTATCTGCTGAGCCAGAAACATAGGAGTAGCTGCCTTTGTTTTGATCTAGAGCAACTGAACAAACATATGTTGAGGGCCTACTATCTGCCTGGCCAGATTACCCCTTTGTTTGCAAAGCTGTAGATGAACTAGGTCATTCCCAAGGCTATGTGGCAGAAAGCCCCCAGGACTTCCCAGGTGAGTGAGTTTTGACTGAGGGATCTGCTAGTGGGACCCCAAGGACCACCGATGGCCTAGCCTTTCACCCCAGGAAAGCCACTCCACACGGGAGCCCAGAGACCAGAACAGAAAGAGAGAATGCAGGCTGTTGTTGACAGGAGAGGAAAAACCAGGCTTCCTGTTTGAACTTACGCAGGTACTGGAAGCTGTGAGTAATGCTGAATCTTGGCCTGCCCCAAAGGCGGCCTGCGGTGGGGGCTTCTCACAACTGCTATGAAGAGTGGCTTTGAATCATTTGCCGGTAGCAGGAACACTGCATCTAGGCAGGCCACAGGGTGGACAGCACCAGCACTGGTGAGCACCAGCCTCTCTTGTGCTGCTCCATCTGAGTGGTCCATCACCCTCGGTGAGGACCCAACATCATACTCCATAGGCTTCACACGTCTCAGTGCCCTAGTGGTCTTTGCTCCGATGGACAGACTATCTCTAGGCTCTTGGAAACTGTGATTGCCTCCTTTTCCCCAGCCTGGGGTCAGGCCAGTGCAAGATGCCATTCTGGGCAAGGAAAGCTGGCCTATCCCTCATCCGTCCCCTGTAGGGCCTGGGCAGTTTTAGGGTTTCATAAGAGGACTTCACCGTGGAACTAAAGCTAAAAGCCCTGGGCGGCACCTGTGGCTCAAGGAGTAGGGCGCCGGTCCCATATGCCGGAGGTGGTGGGTTCAAACCCAGCCCCAGCCAAAAAAAAAACAAAAACAAATAAAGCTAAAAGCCCTCTGTGGAGGTGAAGTGCCAGGCACAGGTGAAGTGTGGGGACAAATAACACTCACTGACATTTATTGTTCTCTTACTACACACCAGAACTGGCTGAGGCCTTGTCTCATTTAAGCCTTGCGACGATATTCCTGGGTCACAGATGAGAAAACAGTTCTATGCTACAATGTAGGTGTGTTCATATTTTTCCACTGGATTGAGGCATAATTGAAATCTACTAAGCTATACATATTTAAAGTGTACAGTTGATACATTAGTATGTTTATACCCACACATTTCCATCACCCCCCAAAGTTTCCTTTCCTTGTGCCTCTTTATAACCTGCTTCTCCTTCCTTCCACCCCAGTCCTCAGGCAACCACTGATATGCTTTTTGTCAAAATAGGTTTCTTCACATTTTCTAGAGTTTTATCTAAATCAAATTAGATATATACACGTACTCTCTTTTGTCTGGCTTTTTTTTTTTTTTGGCTGGGGCTGGGTTTGAACCCACCACCTCCGGCATATGGGACCGGCACCCTACTCCTTGAGCCACAGGCGCCGCCCTTGTCTGGCTTTTTTCAGTCAACATAATTATTGTGAGAGTTATCTGCGTTGTTGTATATATCAATAGTTAATTCCTTTTTGTCACTCAGTACTATCCATTGCATGGATATATCACAAAAATATATTGCTGGCTGGGCCTGATGGCTCATATCTGTAATCTTAGCACTTTGGGAAGCTGAGGTGTAAGGATCACTTGAGCCCAGGAGTTTGAGGCTGCAGTGAGCTATGATGACACCACTGCACTCTAGCCCAAGTGAAAAGATTCTGTCTCAAAAACAAAACAAGGGGCACCTATGGCTCAAGGAGTAGGGCACCAACCCCATATGCCAGAGGTGATGGGTTCAAACCCAACCCTGGCCAAAAACTGCAACAACAAAACAACAACAACAAAAAGTCAGTGTATTGGGTGGCGCCTGTGGCTCAGTGAGTAGGGCGCCGGCCCCATATACTGAGGGTGGCGGGTTCAAACCCAGCCCCGGCCAAACTGCAACAAGAAAATAGCCGGGTGCTGTGGCGGGCACCTGTAGTCCCAGCTACTCGGGAGGCTGAGGCAGGAGAATGGCCTAAGCCCAGGAGTTGGAGGTTGCTGTGAGCTGTGTGACGCCACGGCACTCTACGGAGGGCAATAAAGTGAAACTCTGTCTCTACAAAAAAAAAAAAAGTCAGTGTATTTATCCATTTACTTATTGGTAGACATTTGGGTTGTTTCCAATTTGGGGCTATTATAAATAAAGTTGCTATGAACATTTGTATACAAGTCTTTGTGTGGACATATTTTCATTTTTCTTGGGTAAATAGGAGTAGAAGTTCTGGATCACATAATAGGTACGTTTAACTTTTCTTTTTTTTTTTGGAGACAGTTTCATTTTGTCACCCTCAGTAGATTGCCATGGCATCCTAGCTCTCAGCAACCTCAAACTCTTGGGCTTGAGTGATCCTTTGCCTCAGCCTCCCAAGTAGCTGGGACTGCAGGCACCCACCACGATGCCCATCTATTTTTAGAGATGGGGTCTAGCTCTAGCTCAGGCTAGTGTTGAACTCCTGAGCTTAGGCAATCCACCCGCCTTGGCCTCCCAGAGTGCTAGGATTACAGGCATGAGCCCCTGGGCCCAGCCATCCTGTTTAACTTTTCGAGAAACTGCCAAACTTTATTCAAAGTGGTATACCAACAGTGTAGTTGTTTCACATTCTTGCCAACTCCTGATATAGTCAGTTTTAGGGTTTTGGGTTTTTTTAAGCCATTCTAATGAATAAAATGGTACCTTATAATGGTTTTAATTTGCATTTCCCTGATGAGTAATGATGTTGAGCAGCTTTTCATGTACTTATCAGCCATTTGTACATTTTCTCTTGTGAAACGTCTGTACAAATCCTGACATCTCTGTAACTGAGATATATCTTACAACTAATGGCTTATTATGGCTAAACTGTCAAGGAGTGTCTTGGTGGGACATAAAAGATGGTGCACCTTACAATGGGGGGAGACTTACATTCATAAAATACACAAAGCCACTTGCCTTGGGTCACACAGTGACCAGGGACAGAATGTTCCATCCTGAGCCTGTGCTTTTAAAGATCACATTATTCTGCACAGCTATAAGAGTCACGACCAGATTTGTTGTCACTTCTGTGCTCTAAATGCTATGTCAGAAAGCACTGGCACATTCACCCTTCAACTCCTAGGCCTTGGCTGGCCTTGGCTCCCCTCTTTATGACAGGAATCTTCACTCAGAGCCTTCAACTAGCAAGGGCTGACCAAGAACAACTCTGTGCCAGGCTGGGGAGTAGAGCAGACAGCTGGACAGGATGCCATCTCTGGCCTGTAGGACTCAGAGTCCAGAGAGGGAAACAAGAGAGACCCACAGAACACACACCCAGCAGAGGTGGTAAGTTCTCAGATGAGAAAGGAGGGACCACTGGCCTTACCAGTTCTTTTTTTTTTTTTAATGGTTATTTGGTTTATTTATTTATTTATTATTGTGGTTTTTTTTTTGGCCAGGGCTAGGTTTGAACCCACCACCTCCGGCATATGGGACCGGCACCCTACTCCTTGAGCCACAGGCGCTGCCCAACCTTACCAGTTCTTAAATGCTCTGTTCAGTTCAAAGCGGTGTGGTGCACAGGTCTTGAGTTTTTAAATCCCGAGCTCCAGCCCTTGCCAGCTGTGTGACCTCTGGCATATGGCTTAACCCTCTAATCCTCAGTTTTCCCATCTGTAAAATGGAGGAAAATTTATGCTATGAGGATTATATTTATTCCCACTTTACAGATGAAAAAACAGAGAGGATTACATAAGAAGATATAGAGATTCTTTTGTCTCAGCTGCCAACATGCCATCTAGACTGAGGAAGACCGAGAAGCTTCAGGTCCATGTGAGCCACGGCCACAGCCGTATCAGCAAGCACAGGAAGCAGCCAGGAGGCCGAGGTAATGCATCATCACAGGATCAACTTCGACAAATATCACCCAGGTTACTTTGGGAAAGTTGGTACCACTTAAAGAGGAGCCAGAGCTATTGCCCAACTGTCAACCTTGATAAATTGTGGACATTGGTCAGTGAGCAGACATGGGTAAATGCTGCCAAAAACAAGACAGGAGTTGCTCCCATCATTGATGTAGTACAATCGGGCTACTACAGATTTTCAGGGAAAGGAAAACTCCCAAAGCAGCCAGTCACTGTGAAGGCCAAATTCTTCAGCAGAAGAGCTGAAGAGATTAAGGGTGTTGGAGGGGCTTGTGTCCTGGTGGCATGAAGCCACATGGAGGGGAGGTTCATTAAATGCTATTTCCTCATGGTCTGAGGAAAAAAAAAAAAAGATATATAGAGAGGACACTTGGTTCAAAGGCAGGCTCTTTGGGCTTTAAAGGATAGGTGGGAATTGGATTGGCAGGGAGGAGGAATGAAGAGACCCCAAGAAAGGAAACCTGTGGGACCCAGGGCAGGGAGTGTAGATCCAGAGGGATGGTGCTGAGGTGGGAAGACCGCTGGGACCTGAAATGCTGACAGCCGTTCTGTGTTGGGCCCAGCACCTGGAAACACACATGGTAAAGAGAACCAGAGGACCGCGCACTCCAAGCCAGACCCTGAAACTGGCCTGAACCACAGTCTCAGCAAATATGGCCATGGCAATGTTTGGCCCTCCAGGGTGGCACAGTGGGAATCCCATATGTCTGCTCAGGTCCTGACCAGCCCCCAGCTTGCTGGGGTGTCTATGGCTAACCACTTGAGCTCTCTGTGCCTCAATTTCTCCATCTCTCAATGGGAACGTGAAAACATAGCTGTCCACCCCACAGAGCTGTGGAGGAGACCAGACGGAGCTGCTGCAAAGTATGAGAAAGAGCTTTGAAACTTATGCTTATGCAAATCCAAGGTAATTTAGAGAATCATGGAATCACAGACTATCACACCTGGCAGGGACCCTAAAGAGCTTTTACTGTGACACCTGCATGCTCCTGATAAAGAAACTGAGGCTCTGAGACTTGAAATAACTCATCGAGTGTTACACAGCTAGTAAGCCAGGACTCAAGCCTCAGCTTGTCTACTCCAAGCCGGCTCTCACCTTCTACCTCACAGGCCTGGGCACTCTGGGTCCCTGGGCAGAAGGCAAAGCTAAAAATGAAACCAAGAACCAACGTAGGCTTTCTTAAGAGACCTAAGAAGCAACTGGTTTCAGTTCAAAGTCTTTGGAGGGCTTTGAAAATGCCTGGTGTCTGCAGACACAATTATGGGACCTTCCCCAGAAGCTCTCCTTTGGCCTGAGGGTTCTTTCTCCAGTTATTGCTCAAGTCACTCTTACGGCATCTGTAAAATGGGCACAGAACTCTTCAATGGGGTTTATGTGGCTGTGGTATTGATGTCAACATTCTCTACAGGCTGAGAGATAAGATAATAGACATGAAAGTGCTTTGGAAAGAAAAAATAATCATTGCTTACACAAGGAAACACAGGGTCTATTCCTATTGTGATGCAATGACGCCAAGAGTGGGCAGTCCTTGGGAGACTGCAGCTTCTGATGAGCAAAGGGAAGAGCTTAGACCCAACCACAGGAGATGCAGCAGCTGCTGAATCCGGAACCAGGCAACCTCCCCAGCAGAGATCAGACATTCCTAAGCTCTCGGAGACCTGGAACCACTTAACATCAGCTTCACAAGGAAAACGGAAGGGTATGAACATGCAGATTCTTGACAATTTTGCCAAGAAGAAAACAGTTGTTTCTAGGACATTGCCCATCATTTTCTCCTGTCACAAAACTCCTTTCTGATCAGTGTTTGGTGCTTTTTGCATCTTTTTCTTTTCTTTTCTTTTTTTTCTCTTTCTTTCTTTCTCTCTCTCTCTTTCTTTCTTTTTCACAAATCTCCAGTACAGGAAGCAGAGAGGAGCATTTCACAGACTCAGCACATTCCTATCCCACTTCTCATACATTTGGGCACCTGATTTTCCCTTGTGATGCGTACCCTGATGGTGAGCACGCGGTACAGTGAGTGGTTTTTGAAGGCAGGTTCCTTATCATGCAGCGTTATCTGCACCATCAAAGCACACTTCAAGAAAAAAGCAGTTTCAACATCAAACTTGAAGGTTTGACTGTTAAAAGGAAGAGCCAGGACAAAGCAACCACAGCTTTTATCGCACATTTATGAAGGCGGCGTGTGGTGGGAATACTATATTTTGGGCCTGCTGCTGAGAATGTCTTCATGGCCTTTGAACAAAAAACAAACCATGCGATGGAAATTGCCAGTAATTGTCTTTACCTACGGTTTTAGAGGGCGCACACCGGTCTTGCGGTTGTGGGCACCGTTTCAACCTGGGGTTTACATCCCCTCCTCTGCTTGGCATAATGAGAATGGAACTGATCAGGGCCTCAGATCTGTGTGCACCTGCGGTCCTACAGGGAGGCGAGGTGGATCGCCCTGAGATAAGGCAACAATGGAAAGTTTCTCACCTGAAAGGTCCGGGGAAGAGCCAGGAGGCCTAGGTGCCTGGGGAGGCTCATCTGCCCCAGAAAAATAAGGAGTACAGAGGAAGCAGCCCCCGCAGCACAGTCCCTCACACCCAGGAACCCCGCCCCACACCATTCACTTTCTCAAACGGTTTCTTCAACATCAACATTGAGGGATTCCTTGTGCCCATTAAAAGAAAATGCTTGCCTTCACGTATTAATCGTTCTTGAAGAAAATTAAAAGAGTGAACAGAACTTTAATGACTGGAGATCTTTTTTTTTTTTTTTTCAAAAAATATGCATGTTCTTTTTTTTTTTGGCCGGGGCTGGGTTTGAACCCGCCACCTCCGGTATATGGGGCCAGCACCCTACTCCTTGAGCCACAGGTGCTGCCCCCCAAAATATTCATGTTCTAAAGACATGTCTTTGGGGGGCAGCACCTGTGGCTCAAAGGAGTAAGGCACCAGCCCCATATGCCCAAGGTGGCGGGTTCAAACCCAGCCCCGGCCAAAAACTGCAAAAATATATATTATAATAATAATAATAATAGTAAATAAAATAAAAATAAAATTAAAATTAAAATTAAAATTAAAAAAAACCCATGTCTTTGGTTCACGGTGAAGGCCCTCCTGGGTGTTCTCCGGAGATAGCTGAGGTTGCCAGGGGCAGTTCGGCTGCCACAGAACACCTGATGGCCATCCACAGAAGTCCTCAGCCCATTTGCTCAGTCTGTGGGCAATGACATCTCCTGCTGGAGCTGAGCTGAGAAAGGCCAAGCCACTCTGACAATTCCCAACTGGATGAGAAAAACCCTGGAAAATCTCTGAGCAAGGGAACTTGTCCCTAGGGCCCCAAGGAAACCCACCTTGCAGGTCCTGGGCTAGATAGCAAGTATGCCACAGCTGCTGAGAAGTGTCTCCCATGGCCTCTTCCAGGCTCTTTGAAGGTGGGGAAGCCCCAACTAGCCCTTGACCTCCTCTGCTCCAAGGCAGGCCTAGGCCTGAGCCAAGCTGGCAGAGACCACTTTAGGGGGCTGATACAGGCCAGGGAAGGAGAGGGGGAGGAGGGAGAATTCCAGGGTCCCAGTGGACAAAAATGAGAAAGAGGCAAGAGGCAAACTGCAGAGAGCCCTAAGCTGAACCACCCAATGCCTCTATTTTCTATTCTTAACCTCTTTTTCTGTGAAAAGAAACACATTAAGGAAAAGCACATAAAGCGTTAATGTACAGTGTAATGAATGATAGTGGGCACTCATGTAGCCATCTCAGAACTGAGAAAAATACCATGGCCAGTCCCCTGGGAAGTCTCCCGAGTCCTACTCAAACCCTTCCCCTTGCTCTTCACTAAAGCTTACCACTACATGGGCACTCCAGCTTTCAGGGTAATACTTCCAACTTTGTGAGGTTTACCCCGAAGTTTGCCTCCCCTAATGCTCTAGAATAGCTTCACCTGGTTTTGAACTTGCTACATGGAATCAATCATACATATTCTTTCAGCTTTTGCTCTGTACCATGTTAAGACTCATCTTAGCCGGGCATTGTGGCTGGTGCCTGTAGTCCCAGCTACTTGGGAGTCTGAGGCAAAAGAATCGCCTAAGCCCAGGAGTTGGAGGTTGCTGTGAGCTGTGTGACGCCACAGCACTCTACCGAGGGCCATAAAGTGAGACTCTGTCTCTAGAAAAACAAAAAAGACTCATCCATGTTGCATGTAGCTTTGGCTCACTCCTTTTCATCCCCACTCTCTCCCTTGCTTACTTTGGTGCACTGATTCTTAGTTTGCAAGAAGCAGAGTTGGCAGAGCCCAGAGTCCTTGCTCCCACCAGCCTGGGGCACCAGGCCTCCCACAGGCTCTAGGGATCTGCCTGGACCTAGTATTCTCCAGATGGCTGTCTGTGGGGACAGACAAGGACAAAGAGAGCAGAGTGCTCCCAACTACCCCTGCGGAGCTTTGCACTGGGGGCACACTGGGAGCTGCAAGCTGCTCGTTTCAGCCTCAGTTCAGATGCCAGTCAAGGAAAGTAACCCACGGCTGCTCTACCATCTCTGAAAACCAGTTGAGGACAACCCAGATGAGAAGCAGGTGGCTTCATAGGACCATATTTCTTAGCGTACTGTCTTTTTGGTTTGCCCTCTATCCAATGTGGTTCCCATTCGAAGGAGTCTGAGTCTTCGGAGCCTATAATCCATATGAAAAATGATATAAATTATAGCTCGCCAGCACAGCCTGGCTGCTCAGGATTTTGGCATAAACACTAAAGCAGGGCCACCCTGATTATAAGGTAGAGGCACCGAGGAGAGGTGAGGGGAGCCAGGCAACCTCCCAACATGCCTCCCTCTGCTCCTCTCCACATGCAGGGAGTAGCCAGTTCACCTCTCCCAGTTACCTTTGGCCATAAGGCTCAGCAGAAACCAGCAAGGCAGACTTGGAAGTACTCATCCTTGGGCCTCTCAGGCCTGTGATGACCCAGCTCTTGTCCCCAGCCCCTCCTCCCCCTGGTCCCCGTGTTCAGGCTGATCCAGGTTCCACCTCCCAGCTTTCGCCCATGCTGCCCCACTTTCCTCTCACCTACCCAAGGTTTACCCTTCCCAGATGCTAAGGAGTTATTCTTATTTTTCATGGAATATTCATGCCCCCAAATGCCTGGCATTCGTCCTCTTCTGAACCACACCAATTAGCCCTGATTACAGAATGAATGCATTGTTCTCTAACGGTTTCATATGCGCAAGCCCCAATCCCCAGATGGGAAGGGTATGCGCGCGAGGTTGGGGAAGGAAGTGAAGACTGGCCAAGCCTCTGGTCCTCTCTGGGCCTCAGTTTTTCCACCTCTAAAAGAAGGATGGAGCCAGAGGCCTCATAGACCCCTACCTCCAACCCTGAAATGCTATGACCTGGGTACTTTAGTCCTCAGTAAGTGACGATGGGCTGTCATCCCACCTTCAGCCTCCACCCTTAGGCCTTGGGCCAGGAAACCTGCTCCCACCAACCCTCAGCTCGAGGCTGCAGCCCCCAGCCTCCACCCCCAGCCCCTGCCACCAAAAGGCAACATCGGGGCAAACGTCCTAAACCACTGCATGCTTCTAAAAATATGGTGTTTTTGTCAGAGAGCAACCTTCTACTTCCTTCAGACTTTGATCTCCATGCAACCCACAGAGGAGAAGACACACTTACAATAACATTTGAAAGCCTTCATCTTCTTTGGGGGCTACCTCTCAAAGGCTTTGAATCCCCAGCTGTGTGGGGGTAACCTATGGGCCTCTGAGCATGCTCAGATCCATCCACAGTTGGTTCAGAGACTAACACAGCTGCTTCTGCCCCTGGGTCTGTGATCAGAAAGGAAAGTCCAGGACAGAGCGGCTGCATGGAACCCTATGCAAATCTGTAAGGTCCTTTAGTGTCTAGCTACAGGGGAGGGCAGAAATGGGCTGTGAAAAAAGAATGGTGAGATTCACTCTAGTAACATCCTCAGACAGAGTAGGCATTCAGTAAATATTCATTAAACTTTTTGATCAATGTTTCTGCCTCAGTGAGATCAGGAAAGTTCTTCACACAACTTTGCTAGCTGAGCCTTGGAAGGATGTTGATGGATGGGGATGGAGAAGGGGTTTCCTGGCAAAGGGCACAGCATGGGCAAAGGTTGGGCCGCACTGAAAACGAGGAAAGCATAAATTCACACCATTGTTACCATAAAAACAGAGCTATGGAAACTCTCCCACTAGCTCTGCAAACACATGAGCTCTTGCTGCCCTGCCGGAAACACAAGTACAAGCAGAAAAACCAGGGACAGTGATAAAATGATCATCTACAAGGAAAGTCAGACAGTTAAGTTCTCAAACTTGTCCTAGAAAAAGTGCTACGTACCTCATTGAGTCACCAGATGGCCAAGGAGAATACTTGGAAGGTGACACTTTTTCTAGAATGAGTTCATAAACTTAATTGTCTGGCCTCATATGAGTACCAGCTGTGTACCAGGCACCATTTTAAACATTGAACATGCAGATCCTTGCAACGGACCTGAGCTGTCATTATCCACATTTTTCCTAGAGAGACACAGAATACCAAAAAGGTAAAGTTCTTTGGCACAGTAACAGAGCCGGATTTGAACTTGGGCAGCCCACCTCTTGATCAATAAGTCCGAGCAGGCTGTGCTTGAGGACTCTGTGCAGGCTGGCTCTGGGCTCGCTAAGTGAGACTCTGGCCTTCATGCTCCAGCAGCTTCCCAGGGAATAACCCCAGTACCCATTTCCTCAGTTCTCCTCTGGGCCAAGCACTTTCTGTTTATTGCCACATTTAGTCCCTCAGCAACCCAAGAACTAAGTCCTGGTGTTTGTTGCCAAAACCAGACAAAGCACCAAGGCGCACAGCAGTTAACCCACGTGGTTAGTAAGTGGCAGCATGAGGATTTGAACTCAAATCAATCTGACCTAAAATCCTGTGCCCTTAATGTCTGTACTCGGCAGCCTTTCTTGGTCTCACCCCGGCCTGGGAATTCCAGACTGTGAGTAATTTAAACATGTCTGAAAAAGTCAAAATCACTATAATTTCCTAAAGACTTTAATAGAGGCAGAACATCTCACTTCAAAACAACAACAACAAAAAAGTTATCAGCAAAACTGCCAAAGGGGCTCTGAGTCACGGTCTTGGGCTTCTCCTTGTTTTGGAGGAGGAAGTGTATGGAAGGTTCCAGGGCACAGGCCAGGCTTAGAAGACCAAGGTTGGGGTCCTGGCTTTGCCCTTTATGTGCTGGAGTAGTGCCTTGACATTTGTGGGTCTATTTCCTCATCTAGAAGATGTGTAGGTTTCCTTGGGTGACCTCTGACTCTGATCCTGGAATCCCTGATGTCAGATTCCCCTCATGACCCCCAGTGACTCCCAACATGGAAGGAACAAAGATGTTGTTCCTTGTAGCATTGACACACAGCTCAGTACATTCACTATCAGAGCTTAGGTCATCATGGATAGGCACCGAAGTCTTCTCTCTCCATCACAGCCCTTGCCACTTCTCAGGAACCAGAGAGCTGCTGGAATTTCCTTGTCTGGTGCAATTCCTTGAACTGTCTGTTCACAGTTTTAACCAGGATTTGCCAATGACACCTGCAGTGAAGGCCTCTTTCAAGCTAATACACAATCAATCACCCTTCCAGGGGAACAAAGGTGATTTATGGATTCATGACCCTGAGTTGAATATCTACCAGCAAACTGCTACAGCTGGGAACAGCGGCGTCCTGGCCCTTGGCAAACCTATATGTATGTGTGAGTCATCTGAGCACAGGTGCACCTCATTTTTGGTAGAGCTGGATGTGGTCCTGAAAGGCTAAATGTAAAGGGAATCCAATTTCAGATGCCCTAGGGCAGGCGTCCTCAAACTTTTTAAACAGGGGGCCAATTCACTATCCCTCAGACCATTGGAGGGCTGGACTATAGTTAAAAAAAAAAAAACAACAACTATGAACAAATTCCTATGCACATTGCACATATCTTATTTTGAAGTAAAAAACAAAACGGGAACAAATACAGTTCACACCGCTTCATATGGCCTATGGGCCGCAGTTTGAGGACGCCTGCCCTAGGGGAAGCCATTAGCTTCCTTTGGTGGGTATATTATTACCTGGTTCTTTGTGTTTTTATTTTTCTGTGTGTAGGACAGGGTCTCCCTCTGTCACCCAAGCTAGAGTGCTGTGGTGCAGACACAGCTCACTGGAGTCTGAAACTCCGGGGCTCAAGAGAGCCTCCTGCCTCAGCCTCCACAGTATCTGGGACTACAGATGTGCACATCATGACCAGCTAATTTTTTTAAGTTTTTTTGTAGGAATGGGGTCTTGCTATGTTGTTCAGGCTTGTTTCAAACTCCTAGTCTCAAGCGATCCTCCTGCCTTGGCCTTCCAAAGTGCTAGGGTTACAGGAGTGAGCACCACACACGGCCACTGTCTGTTTTTTGTTGTTGTTGTTGTTGTTATTGTTTGTTTGTTTAACCAGGGTTTACCAAGGACATCTGCAGTGAAGGCCTCTTTCAAGCTAATACACAATCTGTTTAAACCCAGATAGAAAAAAAAAACAAAACCCCAGATAGAGTCTTGCTAGAGTGCCTCTACCCAGGGCTAGAGTGCCATGGTGTCAGCCTAACTCACAGCAACCTCAAACTCCTAGGCCAAACTGATCCTCCTGCCTCAGTCTCTTGAGTAGCTTGGGATTACAGGCACCTGCTGCAATGCCTGGCTAATTTTGTTTTCTATTTTTACTAAAAACGGGTCTTACTTTTGCTCAGGCAGGTCTTGAACTCCTGGCCTCAAGCATTTCTCCTGCCTTAGCCTCCTGGAGTGCTAGGTTTACAGATGTGACCTATTACACCCAGCTGACCACATCTGGTTTGTGAATGCAGTTGTTTTCTCATGTATTGGGAGTGCAAGCTGTGGAGAGGAAGGTGTGCACAGTGGCAAGACTGACACACATGCATTTAAGTTGTGCACGTGTGTGTCCTCAGAATGATGACATCGTGCTCCATCTAAGCAGTGCCCCAGAGTTGTGTGACATAGTGGCCCTGTGTGTGTGTAGGCCAAGCCTGCGGACACCAGCCAGGGAAGGCTGTCCTTACATGATGCACAGCTGAGACTCCCATGTTGGCCCCGGATCTACAGATCAATAATTTCCCAGCTGGCTGGTGATGTCTTCCCCCAGAATCTAACCAGATGTGACTTCGGATGTGCTGTGGTGTCGAGAGCCTGGGTTGGCATTCTAGATCTTCCATCAGGCTCCTTGTATTGGGCTCAAAGCAGTGGGTTGGGTGAGGGAGAACAAGTCTCCTGGGCCTGAGCGTGCAGGGCTCCACCTGCACCCACAGAGTTCCGGGGTGTGTGGGGATGAGGGCACTTCTCCCTGCTGGCCAGAGAGGAATGAACCCTCCAGGCTGCTGACCCAAAACCCTCTAGAAAGGGATAGAAAGTGGTCAGGGCAGCCTCTCTCCTGGTGGCCATTCCGTGTTCTAGGAAGCCCCATGGGACTCCTTTACTGTCCCCTGGCTGCAAGTGCCCTGCCCGCCTCACCTGAGAGTATTGCTACTTCTCTTCCCTCCCACAGCACCAGCCCCGCTGAATGTCCAGGGGCCTGCAGTGTGGTCCTGGACTCCCTGGGGTCCAGTGTGTGTGTGCGTGGGGAGGGGCTGAACAGTGAACAATGCGGGTGGTGAGACCACCCATCCCAGCAAGCAGGGAGCGTTTCCAGCCAGAGCTCTTAGATCCTCCCTGCAGGTCCCAGTCAGCTCCGAGTCTAGGGCACCAAACTGCCCACCTGGGTAGAGGAGGAAGCACGTGACAGCCATCTGCCCAGCCTCATCTCTCTTCCCATCGGGCAATGGAACAACGATAGAGCTTCCCCCATAAAGCTAAATGGGTTTCTTCTGAGCAGAATATTTCAGAGCCTTTATTTAACACACAAATATGTATCTCAACATCCAAAAGGAGGAAAGCATGGGCTGTGATTTCCAGATTTGCCTCTTGGGGACTTGTTTCTATACCTGTAGTGCCATCCCCTCCATTCTGCAGGGGCCCAGTGAGCTGGGGAGGCTAGTGAGGCACAGCAACCTGGGGCTGCACTGCCCGATGCCACGGCCATGTGTGGCGATTTATGTGTAAATTGATTACAATTAAATTATATTTAGGCCAGGTGCAGTGGCTCATGCTGATAATCCTAGCACTCTGGGAGGCTGAGGCAGGAGGATTGCTTGAGGTCAGCAGTTTGAGACCAGCCTGAGTAAGAGTGAGACCCCATACCTATACCAAAAAAAATATACACACACACACATATATGTACACATATAGATAGATAGATAGCTGGCATGGTGGCACACTCCTATAGTCTAGCTACTTGGGAAGGACTCAGGATAAATACATTTAAAGCCCAGTTTGTCAGTCACACCATCCCCATTTCAAGTACTCAATGGCCACATGTGACTGGTGCTTCTGTATTGGACAGCGCAGAGAATTTCCATCACCAGAAAATGCTATTGCATGGTGCTTACCTAGCATCTCAGAGAGGCTGGGAGACAAGCCAGAGCCACACAAAACTTCTAGGGAAGAGCCACGCCATCTTTACTCTTTTGCCATTGGCCTCAGAATCTGAGAACCAACCTCTCTTGAGCCAGTAAAGCCACAGGTGCTGGCCACTGAGTTAGGCTCCGCCCGGTGCAGCAGAGAAGTCTCACTGAAGCTGCAGTGAGTGAGGTTCATGCTTCCTTCCCAGGGCCTGGAGGGGGAAGGGCAGCCCCTGACTCCATGCTTCCTTCCCAGGGCCTGGAGGGGGAAGGGCAGCCCCTGACTCCATGCTTCCTTCCCAGGGCCTGGAGGGGGAAGGGCAGCCCCTGACTGGGCTTCCTCCCCGTCCCTCTGCAGCCCTTACCTCTGCTGCATGGGGCAGGGGATCCTGGAGGAGGGAAGGGCTGTACTTCTCCATGCTCCTCAGAGGAGTCCTGGAGTGCCCTCACCCTCCACCGTCAGGTGTCAAGGCATCTGAAACATTGCCTTTGCCCCTAGCCAGGGCCCAGGCCTATGGCTTAACTGAGCAGCCCCACCTGTGGGGTTTGGGGCAGCTTCCAGGAGCCATCCCTGCCAGGGCTCTGGACATCACCAAACCCTAGTCTCTGAGGGAAGGGGCAATGTCTCCTTCATCCAGCATCCAAGGCCCTGCCTTGCCCAGGCAGATGTCATTGCCCACCTCTCTGTAAGTGGGCTATTTGGAGATGCAGAAAAGGGCCTGGGTTCCCCACAGGCCCTTAAATTTCATGCTGTCTTGGTCATGCCTGCTCTGAGAACATCTGCCTGGCAGTTGGGGACCTGGTTTTTGGAGCTTGGTTTCTAACAAGGTGGTACCACTGTCCCTGCCTACTGCTCCCCAGCACACCTGGGAATAGGCCAAGACACCATTGGGCTTCTGCCAAGGAATATTTTGAACCCAAGGGTTGGAAAAGATGCTTGGCCAAATCCTCACCCAAAGCCAAGAGCAGCCACTAAATCTACTCAGAACCCCTTTCCACCTATCCCCTATTCTCCAGGTTCTCTGTAAAGCTTCCCTGCAGCATTTCCTCTGCCCCAGGCAAAGGGACCCTGGGTATTCCCTGTCCAGCTGAACTGGACAGCTATGCTGGGAAGATCATCTCAACAGATGAGATGATCTTCCCAGATGAGATCTTTGTCATGTTGACAAACCCATGACAACAGAGACACTCCATGTGGGCATCCTGCTCCTCTCAGATGTCAGTCTAACAGTGATAGACGGGCCCTACCCAGCCCTTGGTACTCTAGGGCCCACCTTATCACAAAGGAGAAACCAGTCCCAGCTGCCCATGGCTGGTTCCATTTGGGCCCCTACCATGCCACCTAACTCTGGAAGGAGAGGGAGAACATTCACACTACAGTCCATGGAAATGGCACCTTCTAGAATTGTGCAGGGTGAGTGTGCCTGGGTGTTCTCACCCTGCAGTGGCCTGGAACAGGCTGGTGGAGCAAGTTTGAACTTTCTCCCTACTAATGGGCAGTTCCAGGGCCTCCCTCAGGGCTTCGCCAGGCAGCTGGTTGCAGAGCAGGGCTGACCCAGGCAGCAGGGCCTCTGGCAGAGGAGCGGGTGGGAGCAGAGGCCTGGGCCTCAAAGCTGTCAGGCTGTGTATCTGAAAGGCATTTTATTTTATTTTTTTTTTGTAGAGACAGAGTCTCACTTTATGTCCCTCGGTAGAGTGCCATGGCCTCACACAGCTCACAGCAACCTCCAACTCCTGGGCTTAAGCGATTCTCTTGCCTCAGCCTCCCGAGTAGCTGGGACTACAGGCACCCGCCACAAAGCCCGGCTATTTTTTGGTTGCAGTTTGGCTGGGGCCGGGTTTGAACCTGCCACCCTCGGTATATGGGGCCGGCGCCCTACCGACTGAGCCACAGGCGCCGCCCTGAAAGGCATTTTAATCATAGACATACTCCTGCCATGTGATGATCACTTTACAAACTCATATAAGAGTCTAACCACCCAAAGGAAAAAAGGGCAAAGGACACAGAGAGGAACTGACAAAATGGCTCTTGACTATATGAACAGGTTTTCACCTTCAGTAAAATAAGGCACATGCAAATACAGTGAGATGTTGGCTTTCTCCTTCCAGAAGGAAAAGATCAACAAGTTGTATAATACCATGTGCTTGTGAGGCCACAGTGAACAATACACACCAGCCTACAGAGGTACCTTGGGGTCACTATCACAATCCACACACACCTTCTTCAAGCCAGCATTTCCACAGCTGGGAATTAGCTCCAAGTATACCTGCATATTTGTGAGATGGTGATTGCACAAGAAGACCCATTCATGGCAGCATTATTACCACAAGTGTCAGAAACAACCTATATAATGGTCAAAAGAGGACTAGTTAATCAAATTATGGTTCACGCACACAATGAAATAGTATGGCATTATTAAAACAGAGGGGTCAGGTGCAGTGACTCATACCTGTCATCCCACCACTTTGGGAGGCCAAGGCAGGAGGCTTACTTGAAGCCAGGAGTTCCAGACCAACCTGAGCAACAAAGAGACCCCTGTCTACAAAAAAATGAAAAGATGGGCGGCACCTGTGGCTCAGTGAGTAGGGCGCCGGCCCCATATGCTGAGGGTGGCGGGTTCAAACCCAGCCCCGGCCAAACTGCAACAAAAAAATAGCCGGACATTGTGGCGGGCGCCTGTAGTCCCAGCTGCTTGGGAGACTGAGGCAAGAGAATCGCGTGAGCCCAAGAGTTAGAAGTTGCTGTGAGCCGTGTGACGCCACAGCACTCTACCCGAGGGTGGTACAGTGAGACTCTGTCTTTACAAAAAAAAAATGAAAAGACAAAAAATTAGACAGGCATGGTGGCTCATGCCTGTAGTCCCAGTTACTCAGGAGGTCCTGCTCATGAGAATTGCTGGAGCCTGAGAGTTCAAGGTTGCAGTGAGCTATGATGACGCCACTGCACTTCAGCTTGGGTGACAAGGGCGAGAACTTACCTTAAAAAAAAAAAAAAAAAGAAAAGGCTCGGTTCCTGTGGCTCAAGTGGCTAAGGTGCCAGCCACATACACCTGAGATGACGGGTTCGAATCCAGCCCTGGCCCACCAAACAATGACAGCTGCAACCAAAAAATAGCCAGGCATTGTGGTGGGTGCCTACCGTCCCAGCTACTTGGGAGGTGGAGTCAGGAGAATCGCTTGAGCCCAGGATTTGGAGGTTGCTGTGAGCTGTGATGTCATAACACTCTACCCAGGGCGACAGCTTGAGGCTCTGTCTCAAAAAAAAAAAAGAAAAGAAAAGAAAAAGGGGTGGCGCCTGTGGCTCAACGGAGTAGGGTGTCAGCCCCGTATGCTGGAGGTGGTGGGTTCAAACCCAGCCCCAGCCAAAAACTGCAAAAAAAAAAGACAGAAAGAAAAGGAAAAAACAGATGATGGATAGCCATCTCTATATACTGATCTCCAAGATATGTTGTCAATTAACAAAAACAAAGTGCAGAGCAATGAGTTCTATGGGACAGGAAAAAAAAAGATTAAATAGATATTTGCTTTAAATACACAGACTACAGGGGTGGCGCCTGTGGCTCAAGGAGTAGGGCGCCGGTCCCATATGCCGGAGGTGGCGGGTTCAAACCCAGCCCCGGCCAAAAAACCACAAAAAAAAAAAAAATAAATAAATAAATAAATACACAGACTACAGATCTGAAAAGATGTAAGACACAGATCTGAAAAGATGTAAGACATGCAGACAAGGGATAACAATGGCTGCCTCAGGGAAAGGGTAGGAGAAGGGTAGAAAGGAAATTTCATTTTCACTGTGTATATATTTGTACCTTTTGAAATTTGTCAAAACTACATATACCTATGTAGTTTTTCAAAAGATAAATGGAATGAGATGTAACAAAACAACCCCCCCGCAGGTGCACATTTCCCATTTTTCTGCCCCCAGGCTGGGGTAAGCTTCACGCCATTGTGGATTGCCCCCATGGCTTCTTCTCTCTGGTCCCATTAGACCCTTGCAGATGACATGGAGCCAGCCCAGGGGAGCTCAGCCTCATTTCCTCCATGGTGCCCTGTACAGACTGAAGGGGGATGGCTGCAGCGCGGGGATGGCTGCCCCCCTTAGAGGAGGAAGCAAGGCTGGAAGCCAGAAGCATTCTTGCTCCCCAGGCAAGAAGCAGCCCAGGGCCAGAGGTCCCAGCACATCCTTGCAGAGTATACAACTGTCCTGCAAGCTCAGGCAAACCCATCCCTCCTCCGCAGAGGCAGTGTAGCTTCCTGGTTCAGGGCATGGACCTCCTGGCTCCAAGGGTAAGCTATCACAGCAGCAGGAGAAGGAAAGGCTCACTGGGCTGTATGACCTCTCACAAGCTTGGTAAAATGGCAACTCACTTATCATGATGGTCCCTTTCTTACCGTGGAGTTAGATGAAGGAGTGCTCATTAGAGGTACAGGTTGGCCCATATGCTAGATTTGATCAGTATCATCATTGGAGAAGCTCAGATCCTGGTCTCAGTTCTGCAGATCCATGTATGTATCCATCCATCCATTTCCCAGGGCTGACACCACTGTGTGCCCAAGAGGTCCTGCCCTTCATAACAGGGAAGGGCTGAGGTCAGAACTTTCCCAGGGCCTTTGCAAACATAACTGCCAGACAGGGGTAAGTCTCTAGATCACCACAAGTTCCTGTACTCAGAAGTTCCTAACCTGAGGTCGACAGAATGGAATGCAGAACTAGGCCTTTTTCCTGGGAAAGGGCATCAACTTTCATCACAAGGTTAGAATTCTCCTTACTGAAGAGCTTCTGCCTTGGCTCACTCTGCAGCCCCCTTTGCAAGGTGGGTTCTCGCCATACACACAAAAAAGGGCACGTAAGGTACAGCCCAAGCTCTGGGCCAGGTGAAAAATGGGTGTGTGAGGACCCATTTGTCAGCTATGCACTAGTGTGAGTATGCGTCAACCCCCACAGCCAGATCACCGCTGAGCGAAGGATCAGATTGGTCCTCTCCCCTTAAATGTAAAGGTAAGATTCTGCGGAGCTTCCCACTGTGCTCCTAGGCCCACCAGGGAACCATCACTGAAGAAGGAGGTTTCCAAGGGAGCTTGAAAAGAGGTGCAGGAGAGCAGATCTGGCCAAGAGGGGGAATGACCAGGGTGCACAGTCCGCGGGTTGGCAGGCTGCAAAACAGGACGCTCCGCACACTTGGCGCAGCCTCCGTTTTATTGTTTTAATTTTTTTGTTGTTGTTGTTGTTTCTGTATGTCCTTCACCTAGCTTTATTTATTTCTTTATTTTTATTATTTTTAAACTTAATTTGTATTAAATCATAACTGTATACATTTTTAGGGTACAGTGTGATGATTTGATATACAATGTGGAATGCTTAAATCTTTTTTTTTTTTTTTTTTTTTGGTTTTTGGCCAGGGCTAGGTTTGAACCTGCCACCTCCGGCATATGGGACCGGCGCCCTACTCCTTGAGCCACAGGCGCCACCCGGAATGCTTAAATCAAACTGATTAATATGACCATCACCTCACTTACTTATTTTTTGTGGTAAGACATTCGTAATATACTTTAGTTGTTTTGAAACGTACCCTTGCGTTGTGCACCTTAGGTGAGATCCCACCAAATACCCTCCCTCCACTTGCCCTCCCCGGTCCCCGCAGCATCAGTTTTATAAAAAAGCAAAGTTAGGTGTGGAAAAGATAGTTTGGAAAGAAGGACATCAAAAGCTTAAAAGCGGGACACTGAGAAGGAACAGAGGAACAGTCACAGGAGGAGCGGTGCTGCTGAGATTGACAAAATGTTTGGCATTTTTAACTGAAACTACAAAAAGTCCAAAATAGATTGGAGACCATAAAAACACAAGCTGCAGCAGGAGGATTCAGTGCCAATCCATCAACAAAACAGACAACAAGAGTTAGTGAAAGAAAGTCTTCCCGGGTGGTGCCTGTGGCTCAAGGAGTAGGGCGCCGGTCCCATATGCCAGAGGTGGTGGGTTCAAACCCAGCCCCGGCAAAAAAAAAAAAAAAAAAGAAAGTCTTCCTGTTTCCGTGTTTCTTACGGAGCTAATATTTTATGCAAGTGATCAGTTAACACATAAGCAACTGTTGACTCTGTATAATCCCTACAAGTTTGCCTTAAAGGTCAAAGTTTTGTGTACTGTTCCTAACAGTATGTTGTGCTTGCTGCTGCAAGTACAGTAAAGCCTCGGTGTTCTGTGGATATTGTGATTCATCATAGAGATGTTCGATCCCGTCACTATGCTGTAATTGATAAATTCTGTCTCCAGGTTTCTGAGCAAAGCCAGAGGAAAGCTTTGAGAAGGAAAGAGGTGGTCGCTACTCTTCTCCCATCTGCAAAAGAGCCACAAAAGGAAAAAAGAATAAAGGAACATTTACGTGAAAGTTTATTTTTTGAGCTGTCTCTCTCAACCAGAAAAGAGAGCTGTCCCCTCAGGACCTAGTTTACTGTCTTCCTGGGAGCGGTGTGCACTGTAGCCCTGATGATGCTTACACTGGGGGATATGGAATCGCTGGTGCCTCTCCACCTCCAATTAAGTGTGAATCAAAAATTAGTGGCTGCTTTTATCTTAGGTCTTATTACAATGGCTATACTTAGAACATGAGCAAGTATTTGAGCTGGCTTCTGAAGGAAATTTATCTTGAAAATATAAATGTGGACTGCCTTTAATCTCTTTCACTCCATCAACACGCTACAAACTATTAAATGATTCCAAATGATTGCAAATACATATATTTTTTTTTTTTTTGTAGAGACAGAGTCTCACTTTATGGCCCTCGGTAGAGTGCTGTGGCCTCACACAGCTCACAGCAACCTCCAACTCCTGGGCTTAAGCAATTCTCTTGCCTCAGTCTCCCAAGTAGCTGGGACTACAGGCGCCTGCCACAACGCCCGGCTATTTTTTGGTTGCAGTTTGGCTGGGGTCGGGTTTGAACCCGCCACCCTCAGTATATGGGGCTGGCGCCTAACCGACTGAGCCACAGGCACCGCCTGCAAATACATATTTTAAATTATTCTATCATTTTATTTGAAGCACTCCAGCACAGTGTGTTACAGCCAGCAAGGATGCTTCTGGGTGACACCTAGGAAATTATTTGAAGAAATTCTTTTTATATCTATATCTGTCCTACAAAGGACTTTAATTAAAGCATTTGTTATTTTCTCAACGTTTTCCAATTTACTTTGATTGTTAAGGGTCATGTGTTCTTCAAAAGTAAAGGCCGGGCGGTGCCTGTGGCTCAAGGAGTAGGGCGCCGGTCCCATATGCCGGAGGTGGCCGGTTCAAACCCAGCCCTGGCCAAAAAAAGAAAATGAAATAAAAATAACCTATAATTCTAGTAATCAGAGTTAACCGCTTTTAAACTTTTTTTATTCCAGGTCTCCATTTTCTTTTATTTTTTAAAGTCATTTCTATTCTTTACGATGTGTTATCACACACATGAAGAAAAATGTGTGTGCACTTACACATGTGCCAACACATAGAGGACCTAAGATGGATAGAAAAACAAAGAGAGCCTCCAAACGTAATTTTTTACAGATTCAAAGATTACATTAATGTGCCTTTCAGTCATTACACAATGTACCTACATGATCCATTTAATAATTTATGCTCTCCAGGTGGTTAAACAATGAAGATTTCCTATGAAAGACTCGATGCAAAAGTTTTTAGAAGCAGAGCACTGTTTCCTGCAAAAACCAACCTCAGGCATACGTTTATGTTTAGGTATATTCCTGGAGAACACTACGGTAGCAGTGCATACATTCATTTCTGTAAAAGAGATCTGAATTATTTTCAAGAGACTCTTAATAATGCATTGTGCTTTCAGATAAAAATCCTAAGACAAAATATCAGTTATTATGACAATAACAGTTAAACCGCATATATACGTTAGAGATCAGAAGAGGCTATAAAGAAAGGTAAATAATTGTGTTAGGGACTTTTTGGGCAAATTTTAATAATAAATAAAAACTTAAAAAATGTCTTAGTAACTGATATAAAATAGACACAGTTATCAAGGGTTTCCCATATTTGGCTTACAATTTAAAGGTGAAAAATCATCTCCATATAAATTACCTGTTATCTGGTAATCCCAGTCTTGGCAAGTCACTTATATAGTCAGGCAGGCAAGGAGCTTAGGAGAAAAGATAAAGGGATTTTCCCCTTATTAACATAAAGCATCAACCAGAGGTAAAGCCAGGGTGAACCAACTAACTAAACAAATGTCTACCGTCCTTTAGAACTTTTAGACTGGGCTTGGCACCTGTAGCGCAGTAGTTATGGAGCCAGCCACATATACTGAGGGTGGCTGGTTTGACCCTGGCCTGGGTCAGCTAAACAACAATGACAACTGCAACCAAAAATAGCCAAGCATTGTGGTGGGCACCTGTAGTCCCAGCTACTTGGGAGGCTGAGGCAAGAGAATTGCGTAAGCCCAAGAGTTTGAGGTTGCTGTGAGCTGTGATGGCACAGCACTGTACTGAGGACAACATAGTGAGACTCTGCCTCAAAAAACAAACAAACAAACAAAAAACACAAAACCAAAACCCATGTACTTAGGGTCTGGACCACAACCCATTCTGTAGTTCACAAGATGAATTAAATATGTCCTGTCTTTTATGAGATCCTAGGATAAACATGATCACTTAGTATCTTTATTTTTTTTTAAATCCTCCACACATTAACTATAAAACTTTTATTTTAGAAACACGATGGGTGGTGCCTGTGGCTCAGTGGGTAAGGCGCCAGCCCTATATACCGAGGGTGGAGGGTTCAAACCCAGCCCCGGCCAAATTGCAACAACAAAAAAATAGCCGGGCATTGTGGCAGGTGCCTGTAGTCCCAGCTACTAGGGAAGCTGAGGAAAGAGAATCACCTAAACCCAGGAGTTGGAGGTTGCTGTGAGCTGTGTGACGCCACGGCACTCACCAAGGATGATAAAGTAAGACTCTGCCTCTACAAAAAAGAAAAATAATAAATAAATAAATAAAAAGAAACACCATGGCAACTGCTTATAACGATAGAGGGTAAAGTATAATTTACATAGTAACATTGATGTTCTTAGGTAGGAAATAAATGTAATTTTATTCTTAGGCTGGTCAGTTTTTTGTTTTTTTTTTGTAGAGACAGAGTCTCACTTTATGGCCCTCGGTAGAGTGCCGTGGCCTCACACAGCTCACAGCAACCTCCAACTCCTGGGCTTAAGCGATTCTCTTGCCTCAGCCTCCCGAGTAGCTGGGACTACAGGCGCCTGCCACAATGCCCGGCTACTTTTTGGTTGCAGTTCAGCCGGGGCCGGGTTTGAACCCACCACCCTTGGTATATGGGGCCGGCGCCTTACCGACTGAGCCACAGGTGCCGCACAAAACTGTATGAAAGTTTTTTTTAACACAAACTATTAACAGTTTGTTTTTGTTTTTTTGGCCAGGGCTCGGTTTGAACCCACCACCTCTGGTATATGGGGCTGGTGCCCTACTCCTTGAGCCACAGGCACCGCCCAGGCTGGTCAGTTTGTTCTTTGGCCTTTACTTTTTTTTTTTTTTTTTTTTTTGGTTTTTGGCCGGGGCTAGGTTTGAACCCGCCACCTCCGGCATATGGGACCGGCGCCCTACTCCTTGAGCCACAGGCGCCCCCTTTATCTTATATTCTATGCTCATTTATATTTTCTACAATGAATACATATTATGTTTTAATTCAGTGGTTCTCAACTGTTGGTAATTTTGCCTGCAAGGGGACATCTGGCAATGTGCAGAGACACTTCTGGCGATAGCAGTAGTCTATGTAACTGGTATCCAGTGCTGGAGGCTCCTACAGGGCACAGGAAAGCCCCTGACATCCAAGGGCTATATGACCCAAAATGTTAATAGTGCCAAGATTCAGAAACACTGAGAAAAACATCCAAACTTACTCTAACAGAGAGAAGGGATCAGGAGGCTTGAGGCATGGCAAGCTAATTTAGCTGTTCCCATGGCTTGAGGGACAACCCCTTCCCACTTCACCATCTTCTGATAGACGTTTCTGGGCTCTTAAGCAGGCAAGCTGAAGTCCACCCAAGGGGAGAAACAGCCCCCTCTTAGGAAACTTGGATTTCCAAAGACCCAGCCCACAGCTAGAGGCTGCTGGCCCCAGCACACATTTCCATCAGCGTCTCATGTCACCTCTCCCCAAAGCACATGCCTGCCTAATAAAAAGACATCAACACGTGTTAGTACTGATGGTCAGGATCCTTCACATCACTGCAAATCTATGAAACCCCAAGGTCTCAAACATCCTGTTTCCAACATTTTGACAATGGCATCTTGTTTTCTTCTGGAAGGAAACCCAGGTTGGATTGATTAACAAATACAATCAGTATTCAAACCTCAGAACTTGCTTTTGAAACTAATTTACAAAAAAAGAAAAAGTCCATGCTAAATAATCTCTCTAATTATATGGTAAGGGCTTAGAATGGAAAACATTTAGAAACACAAAAGACCCAACCAAGCTCATTAGCTCTGTTTGCCTCTAACTTATCTCTATGGCAACTCACAGAGGAGCCAGGGAAAAAAAGGATTTTAAAATCAGATCATGAAGAACTTCACTCAGAACAGCCACAACACAAAACTCTTTTAAATAAATGTTCGGATGATGAAACAGTGAGGGTGTGTTTTCTGGCCATAGCTGGGCACAGATACAAGGAAGCCTCTTCCTGGAAGCCCATGGCCATCTTGGGTTTGCCCTGCAGAAAGGTACTTCCAGGGGCCAGAGGGTGCTTGGTCCCTGCAGCTTTGCATATCCACACAAGTGGGGGGAGGAGCTGCTGGCACCTGGATACTGGGGTGCTCCTCTGGGCTTGGTGGGGAGGCAGCAGCAGTGTGTATTTTCCCAGAATGAGGTCCACAAACATAGAAGGAGCCAATTGTCTAATTTTCCCTGCAACTGTGGCTCAGGTTTCTGAAGGCCTTCCCACTGAGGCCTTCAGGGCATAAATCATGCCAGCACAAGAACCATTTTCTTTTGAACCAGTCTTCTGCTAGCCTGACACTGGTGCCCTCTCGCCCTCCTGGACAGGTGATGGCATCCTGTGTGGCCCTGACCACTGGCCTCATCTTCATAACATAGAGACTTTGGCCCCAGAACCCTGAGACTTCCTGCACAAGCTGGGCCTGATCTTTTCCTTAGGGCTGTCTGCAGCCTGCACAAGTAAGGGGTTAAGGTCATGGTGACCAGGGTTAACATAGCTCCTACCCTCCCTCACCCCTAGAGGCTCTCCTAGAGGAACTAAGCCCTTGGGGAGGGAACAAAGAACAAAGGGGTCAAGTTCTAGTCTACAAGGGCCAGGTCGTACCAGGCCCAAAATTGTGCTTGAAGGCCTGTCTTTCTGGAGCCTGTGTCTACTCAGCAGCAGTGGGCAAGCTGGGTTGGCCTCCAGGCTCCATCAACCCTGAGGAAGTGCTAAGCAGGGAGGCCAGCGCCGCTAGGGTCACACACATGGTGGAGCCTCTCAGAGACAAGAGGGTGGGAGACAAGGAAGAGGCTTGAACAGACCAGGCAGGAAGGGTAAAACTCATTTAAACTTACCAGTTCAGAGCCTGGGGTGCTTCCGGTCCAGCACAGCCTCTTGAAGTAGGGCTTTGGAGGGACTAGATTTGGGCCATCAGAAAAAGCCAACACCTAGCTGGTCTGACTTGGGGGTCTGTTCTGGCTTACCCTCTGGTTACCCCAGAATTGCCCCTCAATGGGACAAGCCCTTTGCCTTCCCAGACAGCCCTCCAGCTTCTCTGGGCCCAGAAGTGCCCTTTGGGGATACAGGAGGATGCTGAGGCCCAGGAGGTCCCTCTTACTGCTTTTTCCCCCCACTTTCTCTACTAGCTCGTGCTCTTTGGTCAGCCTGGCACAGCCTGCCTGGGGTGATAATGAGGAGAGGCAGGGCTGAGGAGTCTCCAGGGACTCTAACAAATGCCCCTCCACATCCCCTCCCTGCAGGCAGCCTTTCCCAACTACCTTCTTTGTCTCCCCAGAATCCACTGTCCAGGATAAAGTAGGAGGAGGCGGTCCCATGTCCCCCACACCTGACTCCTTGGCTGCACCAGAGTCAATCCATATATCCCATGTGCCTAGTCCTATGTGCTGGCCCTGTGCATATGCACAGGTGGAGAAAACAGAAGTGACAGGACATCTTTTATTTCTTTCTTTCTTTTTTATTTTTGTTGCAGTTTGGCTGAGGCTGGGTTTGAACCCGCCACCCTTGGCATATGGGTCCGGCGCCCTACTCACTGAGCCACAGGCGCCACCCAGGACATCTTCTATTTCTTAATCTAGACTATATGCCCCAGACACTAGCAGTGGCCAGGGCAGGTCTCCAGGAAGCAGAGGTGGTGGCCAGACCTCTCCCTGGGAGCAAGCTGCATTGAACATTTTCAGGGAAAAGAAGTCATGGACCAGACAGAGCTTTGTGTCACCTTTCCAGTCTTATCCTGCCCCTAAGCTTAGAGGGCACCTTCTCATTTGCATACATTTGCACACATTTGCATTTGATCTGCAAGTGATGCAAAGGATGGAAAATCCCCCTCAACACTTAGCCCCAAGATTATAGTCTCCAATACTTGCTCCCATCTCTGAAGCACCCAGCTGCAGACAGGGTGTCCTGCCTGTGATCTAGTCCTGGGCTCCCTGCAGGCTGGCACCCAGCCCGTGGCCTCCTGTCTAGAGGTGGCAGCTGCTATGAAGGGGGTGTCAGCAGCAGACACAAGCCTAGCAAAACAAGGTACTTTCACATGTGACTCACACCAAAGACCCAAAGCAAAATTACAGTGTGAAAACGAAAGCCGGTTGCGTCTCTTTTGGGGAATCCCCTCCTGCTCCATCTCTGTTTCACTCCTGTAAGAAGCAGTGGCTATGTCCCCTGTACTCTAGAACCTTCCAAGAAAGTGCTGTGCCATTTATCCATGGTGGGCAGGGGCCATGCCACCCGGACCCATCCCCTTGACTCTCTCTGGGCTCTAGGTCTCAGAAAATACCTCTCAGCAGAGAAGTAGGCAGATGTCAACCTGCGGACAGGACCAGTAAGAGCTCCTGCCTCATAAGCTAGAAATAAGATGGTGCCAAGAAATTATTAATTTGGGGAGATACAATCATGGCTTTATGGTTCTGTAAGAAAATGTTCATATTTGTAGAAACATGTACTGAAAATGTAAGGGTAAAATGACATCATGTTCGGGAGACGCTTTAAAATATTTAATCGGCTGGGTGCAGTGGCTCACATCTGTAATCCTCACACTCTAGGAGTCTGAGGCAGGTGAACTGCTTGAGCTCAAAAGTTCAAGACCAGTCTGAGCAAGAGTGAAATCCCCATCCCTACAAAAAATAGAAAAATGAGCCAGACCTGGTGGGCACCTGTCATCCTAGCTACTCAGGAGGTTGAGACAAGAGGATCACTTGAGCTGGAGAGTCTAATGTTGCTGTGAGCTATGATGCCACAACACCCTACCCAGGGCAACAGAGTGAGACTCTGCCTCAAAAAAATATAAACAGACTGGGCACAGTGGCTCACGCCTGTAATCCTAGCACTTTGGGAGGCTGAGGCGGGTGGATTGCTTCAGTTTACGAGTTCGAGGCCAGCCTGAGCAAAAGTGAGACCCCTGTCACTACTAAAAACTGAGGCAAGAGGATCGCTTGAGCCCAAAAGTTGGAGGCTGTTGTGAGCTATGATACCGCGGCATCCTTGGGACAGCTTGAGACTCTGTCTCAAAAATATAAAAATAAAAACATAAAATATTTAGGGGCGGCACCTGTGGCTCATTCGTTAAGGCGCCAGCCCCATATACCGAGGGTGGAGGGTTCAAACCCGGCCCCGGCTGAATTGCAACCAAAAAAAAAAAATAGCCGGCCATTGTGGCGGGTGCCTGTAGTCCCAGCTACTCTGGAGGCTGAGGCAGGAGAATCGCTTAAGCCCAGGAGTTGGAGGTTGCTGTGAGCTGTGTGATGCCATGACACTCTACTGAGGGCCATAAAGTGAGACTCTGTCTCTACAAAAAAAATAAAATAAAATAAAATATTTAATTAAAAAAGAAGGGGAAGGAAAGAAGGAAGGGATTGAGTGAAACAACTGTGGCAAAATCCTGATACTTTTTTTTTTTGTAAGAGACAGATAGAGTGCCGCCCTCGGTAGAGTGCCGTTGTGTCATAGCTCACGGCAAAGCTCTTGGGTTTAGGCGATTCTCTTGCCTCAGCCTCCTGAGTAGCTGGGACTACAGGCACCCACCACAACATCCAGCTATTTTTTGATGCAGTTTGGCCAGGGCTGGGTTTGAACCCTCCACCTTTGGCATATAGGGATGGCACCCTACTCACCGAGCCACAGGCACCGCCCAAAATCTTGATAATTGTTAAGCTGAAATGATAGACTATATGTGGATTCATTATACTATTCTTTCTACCTTTGATATTTTTCTATTTAAAAAAGTCCCTGACTGGGCAGCACCTGAGGCTTAAAGGAGTAGGGTGCTGGCCCCATATGCTGGAGGTGGCAGGTTCAAGTCCAGCCCCGGCCAAAAACCACAAAAAAAAAAAAAAAAAAAGTCCCTGCCTGTGAACTGTTGCGAGGCTTCCCCAGGCAGGACACAGGAGCTATTCAGTGAACGAGCTAATATTTGCTACTGTCATCATTGTCATTATCCATTTTTTTTATTTTTTGTAACAGAGTCTCACTTTGTTGCCCCCAGTAGGGTGCATGGCATCACAACTCACAGCAATCTCAAATGCTTGGGCTGAAGCGCAATTCTCTTGTCTCAGTCTCCCAAGTAGCTGGGACTACAGGCACCCACAACACCCAGAGCCTGGCTCTTGCTCAGGCTGGTCTCAAACCTGTGAGCTCAGGCAATCTACCCACCTCCACCTTCTAGAGTGCTAGCATTACGGGTGTGACCCACCGCGCCGTCATTGTCATTATTATCCCACCAATTAGGTCACTCTCAGGGACACCTTGTACCATGTCTCACTGGGGGCCACACCAGCTGTATGTCGCAGCTGTCATCCATACCGAAGGTGGGGCTCAGGCAGGAGCCTCAGGACACAGTGTGTCATTTCCATTAGGCCCAGTGTTAGCTGCCCCAATCCAAGGGACCACCTTCTAAGGAGCAGTGGAACCAACCCGCTGGCCACTGGGCCAGGCCTGCTTCAGAGTCATGGTGAGAATGCTGTCGCAGTTCCCTGAGGATCAGTACCCTGCAGAAGCAGTTGTGGTGGTAGTCAGGGAAGAGAGGTTCCCTTTTGAAGGGCCAGGGGACCAAATATCACTCTGTTCACTCCCTCCTCACCCCTGCAGTTCAGAGACAGCCTTTTCCGAAGCCAGCCACCAGGGGGAGCCTGTGTGTAGCCCCAGCTGTTCTTAGGAACTTTCACCCTCCTCCCTGGGCCAAGATAGCCAGGCAATGAGTGGATTGCAACTGCCTGGGAGTGGAGCCAGCTCCCCAGCCCCACTCTACCCCATGCCCAGAAGTTTTTATTTCCATCTGCAATTTTTTATAATAAAATTAATTTTTTTAAATTACAGAAACAACTCATGATCAATACATGGGATGGGTGCTCTGGATTGGTTTGTTTTACTTTGCTGCATTTACTGAGGGGTTTACTCGAGATTTACTGAGTTTGGGCTATGGGGCAGAGGACACCTCAGTTTCCCCTGGGTGCACTCTAGAGGCCCTGATGTTTTCCCAAGTCTTGGAGTTTTAACAGTCTCTCTCTTTGGTTCTCAGAGCTGGTCACAGGGAAGGTAAGATGGGAACCACCCCCAGCCACCAATCCCCACACCTTCTCATCCCCATCCCCATCTCTGCTACCAAGGCCTCCCCACACCCCTCTCACTTGCTCTTCAGCATGCACGCAGCTCTGCCTACTCTAGTCCTGCGGTCTCCCCTCCAAACGCCTGCACAGCTTAGCATCTCTGCCGTCCAGGGCATGTAATGACCCCACACCCTGTTCGCACAGTGCTATTCTCGAGCTTCCCACCAACTTGCATGCTGTTTTCTGCATGCTCCTGCACCAGCTATGACAACAGGCTTAGTCCTCCTTGCCCTGGCCTCATAGCTTGCCTCCCTTGCTGATCTGTGAGCTGGTTCCCTGGGCACCTTCGGGACTTTCTGTGGGTGCAAAGGAAAGGCCCAGACAGCATTTCGTGCTTGGAAATGCAGAGACACGATGAGTCTGTCTTAAGTATAACCCAGCAGTCAAAGGGGTTTAAGTACTTCCCCCTGCAGTTTTGACTCGCAGAACATAAAACAAATTGTTTACCAGCACAGCCACACAAGCATGGGTAGTTCAGGCACAAGCCAGATCCCACCTCACTATCATGTAGGGGGAAGTGCTGGGGCAAAAAGCCCTGTGTCTTCTGTCCCTCTCCACTTTGCGGTCCTAAGAGGAGGGCTGAGCAACAAGCAGGGAGCATTTCTCTGGCTCCAAGGCAGAGGTAGAAATTCAGGTTCATCTCTTAGGGCCTGGTGGTCCTCAGCTCCTCAGTTCCTGCTTCCCCAGAGACCAAACACCAAGCACTGGCCCAGGGTCAGGATGGAGGACCTACCCCGGGCCCTGAATTCCATCATGATGGAAAGTCAAGTTTTTGGGGCCCAGTCTGCAGCAATCAAGGAAACCCCCACCCAAACCAAGGGGCTGTAAATTTCAGAAGGGGAGTTTTTGGCCACAGAAGCAGTCCTACAATGAATCAGAAATGAGCAGAGGGGCCCCAGAAACCTTTTCCCATCCCTAATCTTGTCTCTGCCACAGGCCCATTTTCACAGGGCACAACAGGCCCTGAGAAGTGAGGCAACTTGCTTATGGTAGTGGTCTCAGGGGTGTTGGGAGCGTCCCCCCAAAGGGGGGCAGTGCTGAGAGGGTGAGAAAGTCAGAGGAAAGGGCCACTAATGAATAACTCCACAAAAGGGGCTTGCATGTGTAAATGAAAAGCTGGAGGCACCAAAGCCCACTTTGGAATAGGAAAATGAATCCCAGTTAAATGGGGTACCCTCACTTCCTCCCCAAATGCTGTCCTCACATCTGGGTCCATGCTGGCGGCCCTTCAGGCCTGCTGGGGGCAGGGACAGGAAGATGAAGGCTGTAGGGAGAAATGGCTTTTTTTTTAGACAGAGTCTCACTGTGTCGCCATTGGTAGAGTGCTGTAGCATCACAGCTCACAGCAATCTCAAACTCTTGGGCTTAAGCGATTCTCTTGCCTCAGCCTCCTAAGTTGCTGGGACTACAGGTGCCGCCACAATGCCAGCTATTTTCTGTTGCAGTTGTCATTGCTGTTTAGCTGGCCCAGGCTGGGTTTGAACCTGCCACCCTTGGTATATATGGTTGCACTGTAACCACTGTGCTAAGGGCTCTGAGCCGGAAGAAATTCCTTTTAAAACAGCCCACCTACCTCCTATATCAGCTTATCCCAAAACTATGGGCTGGGAGGAGAAAGAGGAGAAAAGAAGGAGAAGAGAAAAGTTCTAAACTTATAAAAACAAAAGATCAAGCTTGCCCAGGAGGGGGAAACCCTTTTAAGATGTTAGTAATAATACAGCTGCAAACAAAGACTAAAAACAGCAAAGCTGACAAGGAAAACCACAGTTGTCAGCAGAGGCCCAGCAGTGACCCCAAGGTGAAAAGATATACTTTCACCACTCAGAAGGGATCCAGCTCAGAGGACCTAGGCTAATATCCCCCATCCCAGACAGATCCCAAGGCTGGAGGCACAGGGGAAGTGGGGTCACAATGGGGTGGGATTCCCAAACAGTTCTTTGACATTGTCTGTAGGAAATAGCATGCTGTTTTCCCCCAAATGAGACAGAGCTCTGAGGCCCCCACCTTTGGGACAGTGACTTACACTCATCCAATCCCTTCCCTTGCAGAGAGCTCCTGAGGGCATGGGCCTGTCTAGTCCTGGCACCCAGACACGGTTGAAGACGACCTGCTACAGTAGGCACTGGAGGCAGTGAATCTGTCCCTCTGGTAGCCAACACCACCATCTCCCCCAACCACCTCCAAGGAGCTCTTCTGTGTTAAAGGAAGCCATGAAGGGCCTTCACCAACTGAGAGTCCCTGCTGTCTCCTGCTCTCCTCACACCAGAAAGAGGGGAAAGACCTCTGTGGGCTGCAGAGCTAGAGTCATGTTGGAGCCCAAAGACAGGATTTGAGTTACGTGACCTTGGGCAAGTCACTTCCTCTCTTTGAGACACAGTTTTCTCATCTGTAAAATGGGGTTAAAAAACCTACCTCTCAGAGTTACTGAGAGGATCAGATAATGCACAGGGAGGTATTTTGTAAAGTGCTGTGCAAGTGTGTGCAGTCATTCTCAGGCCCAACAAACATATGCTGGACATCCGCTCTCTGCCACGTCATCGCTCTGCCCAGAGGACACAGTCATGAGCAACACGGAGGATTCTGCAGGGACAAAACAGAAAATGGGAGTGAGCTAGGCCACAGCCACCACCCACAGTTCCCCACACAGACAGACTGTGCTGGGGAACTCAGGTCTTCTGGCTCCTGCGTCTTGTTCCCAGCAGCTGTCTGGGGTGGCCTGGGTCCCTCATCAGTGTCATTGCCAAGGCAAACACAGCCAGTCCCCCATCCAGCCCTGGGAGCCTACCAGCCCAGAACCTCTCTCTTTCTAGGACCCCACAATGGAGATTACTCAGCCGGAGGAAGCAGGGCTGCAATTTGTAATCAAAGTTACCCAGCAACATTTCCACAAATTAGTCAGAGGAATCTCTCCACCCCAGGGGGGCAGGGGCCCTTCTCTGACCCCCACTGGCTGGTCTGTTGTCACCGTGCCCTAGCAGGCACTTTGTGTCCTTAGAGAAGCTGCCAACCCCTGAATAGGCAAAGCCCAGTGGTGGAGAGCTTAGGCCCTGGACACAGACCACCCTGAGTTTAAACCTTACCTCTGCCTTCACCAAGTATGTGACCTTGGGCAAGAAACTTGACCTTCTTGGATTCACTTTCCCTAATAATGGTAATTCCTACCTCATTAGGGCGTGGTGAAGACTAAACAAGGTGGCTGAAGAAAAGCACTTTGTATTAATACTAGGCATAGGTAAGTCATGCAATTAAGTTTTACCTATTTAACAAACACTGACAGGACAACAGGCTGGTCCAAGCATGTTACAAACAATAAATAACTTGTTGGAATCCTCACCCCATCTTACAGATGAGAAAGCCAAAGCCCGAAGGGGTTTAATGACTTGTCCAAAGTCATGGAGCTGCCCACTGGCAGAACCAAGATGGAAACCCAGGCTCTCTCCTTCTAGGCCCTGGTTTTAGAAAAAGCTGGAGCAAGGGATGGGAGGTTGATTTAAAAACAGTTCTTCCCCCACAATCTCTGGCCTCTCTGGCCCCAGATGTGACTGAGCACAAACAGGCTCAGGTTTCTGCACTAAGCTGCCTCTCCAAAAAGGGGTACATTTTTTGTATTAATCCCGGATGAGATCAGCCTCTTACAGTGACCACCTCACTCCAGCCTCTAGCCCTCAGAGGTGTCCAACTTTTGCCCTCACACCCACCTTGGATGATGCCCACAGCCACACAGGAAGGGACTGCCCTCGGAGGAGCCAGGAGCCTCCTGCCCTCTGCTAGGATCCCCCTCAGCAGCTTCCCTCCTTAAAGTAAGCCCCCAGCCTCTGCTCGCACACCTCTGGTGACAGGGAGCTCACTGCCTCTGTTGCAGCCTGGGCGGGCCACGGTTGGCCAGCTCTGACTGGTAGACGTGCTTCCTCAAGCTGAGATGAAATCTCTCCATGTAATTTCCTCCCATTAGTCCTGTCTCTGCCCTCAGGCCCCATGGGGCCTGCCGGCTCCTCCAGCCTGCAGACATCTGGAGATGGCCATCTTTTGGCAGGAGGAGTCTCCAGTCAGGCTGAACATTCGGGCGGCCCAGCCTCAGAAGGCAGGGTTCCTGGTGTCCTCCCCACCCTAATCCCTACTCTCCACCCACGACCAGCAGGACGGCAGGATCACAGAGGCAGCTGCTTACTCATGCTGAGCACCTTTGCAGGTCTGGCCCTAAGCTCGGCCCTGCCATCTGGGAGCAATAGTATTAAGTGACAATGGTCACCACTGCACAAGTGTTTACTCTGCACTAGCCACTGTGCTAAGTTCTTTACCAACATGAACTCATCCCATCTTCCCAGCTCTGTGAAACAAGTATTCTTATTACCGCCACCCCAATGGACAAGAAAAAGAAGGCCCCTAAAGGGAGGTGGCTTGCCCACGCTCTCGCCCACAATGAGTAAGTGGAGAAGCCGACTTAACACACAGCTTTTCAAACTCAGCTCTTGACAACCAGGAGACAGACACAACAGCTGAGGAATGGGAGACTCCCTCACAGGAAGCAGAGAACAGCCCAGGATAAGTTGAGTGGCTTCAATTCTAAAGGCAATGGGAGTCTGGAAAGAGAAAGGAGCTCTGTGGACCAGAAAGGTGGGAAGGCTTCCCAGGTTAGAGAGAGAACAGAGATGAGCCTTCTCAGACATGGCAGAATTCTCAGCCAACAAGCAAGTTGGAAACCTCCCCAGTATGCCTTCCTGGGAGCTTGAAGAACCAGACTGGAGCTTTATACAACTCCATCCCCTGGGCAGCAGATATTTATTGAGCATCACGGCATGCTTGATCTGTGTTAGAACACAGCAAGGGCCCAAATGAAGGCTCCATGATCTCAAAAAGCTGAGAATCCAGTACGGTGCCAGTAGCTCAGTGAGTAGGGTGCCGGCCCCATATACCGAGGGTGGCAGGTTCAAACCCGGCCCTGGCCAAACTGCAACAAAAAAAAAATAGCTGGGGGCGGCGCCTGTGGCTCAACGGGTAGGGCGCCGGTCCCATATGCCGGAGGTGGCGGGTTCAAGCCCAGCCCCGGCCAAAAATAAAAAAAATAAAATAAAATAAAATAAAAAAAATAGCTGGGCATTGTGGCGGGCACCTGTGGTCCCAGCTACTCAAGAGGTTGAGGCAAGAGAATCCCCTAAGCCCAAGAGCTGGAGGTTGCTGTGAGCTGTGACACTATGGCACTCTATCAAGGGCGACAGAGTGAGACTCTGTCTCTAAAATAAATAAACAAACAAATAAATAATAATAAATCCAGTGGGGAAAAAAAAAAGAAGCTGAGAATCCAGCAGAGAGGAGTGAGTTCTGGTTAGAGTTATGATGAGCAGTTATAGTTTCATTTCCTCTATATCAAGGACACAAATTGGAGATATCTCTCCCCACATCCCTTCATGTTTTGGATAAGGAGGGCCCCTCCTCATGGTCACTAGCATCCCCCAGAAGACTTCCAGAGGAACCACGTGTCTCTGAAAAATTGTACATGGACAAATACATGGTCAGATCAGTTTGGGAGACAGTGGCTGAGGGGATTGATGGGATTCCTATGGTCCAGGACTTCTCAGAGCCTTTCCTGGCCATGTGCACAGGGACTGGCAGTGACTACAGGACCTGGCACAGGTCCTCTTCAAATCCTCCCTGCCCACCATCTCCTCTTCTCCTTCTCCCACCTCCCCACCTGCCTCTGGCTGGAGGAGGGGTGAAGCTAGACAAAAGAGGATGCTCCTGAGCTAAGAAATCTTGAAGTCCCATGTAAAGCACCAGGGAGGCAGTCTGTTCTAGAGAGGGGCAAACAGGGAGAGCCAGTGTCCTGGGGAGGTGGCACCTGGGAGAATTGTCCCAAATGGCAGGTGTGGGTGAACTGTAGGAACTGGGACATGAAAAGGTGCCACTCTAGGCAAGGCTCAATGGAAGGCTAAACATTCCCCCAGAATTCTAGTTCTCCTAGGCCCTAGGGCCTCTAGTCCAACTTAAACCCAGAGTAACCCAGGGCCCCACTTGAAGAAGTCCCTGTCCTCTTAAATCTCACTTGCCTGCTAGGCTAACCTTTCTCCAGGAAGCCATCCTTGACTGCCATGTTTTATGCCATAACATGCACACAATGAGGGGTTTCTGAGCTCTCAGAAGCTCTCTTGGGCCTGATGTCTTCCACAAGAAGTTAAGTTCCTGGTACTGGGCCAGTACTGGGCCTGCTAACTCCTCCCTGGATTCTAAGTGATCACTGCTGTGAATGATCCATTCATCCACTCATCTAGCCACTCCTCCAAATTTCTGTGCACTGCAGTTTACTAGCTGTGTGCCATGCCCTAGGAACATAGCTTTTTTTCAGACAGGGCTATAAGCCCTTTAGCCCTTTATAGCTCTCTCAAAAAAAGATAGCTAGTGGCACTTTCCTAGTAAGGTATTCCTATCTCAGTGTGTCTGGGGCTGTCTCCAAAGCCCAAATAGGGTTAATATGGGCACATTCATGAATGCCAAGGCTTGCTGGTCCCCACTCCCTCTTGCATTTGTGATGCCTCTTGTCTCTCACCTCTGGTTTCATGACCATGGGCTCCTCATTGCATCCCTGGACCTAGATAAGGGGCACCTGCAGTTTCCAGGTGAATTTGGGCCCAAAGAAAGCAGAAGGCTTACTTTATTCAGCAAACCAGTGGTGGGTCAGGGATGAGGACACAGGGATGGCACTTCCAAGCTATTGGACATTTGCACAGACTGATGGCACCATGCATGGCACACCAGGTGCACCTTTGCTGCGGCCACCTTGGTGTCTCTAACTGTAGACCCCTTCTTTTGGAAACTCAGGGTCATTTTTTTCTTCTGATGAATGAACTCCAGGCCCATTCATTGGGAACAATGGCTGGCACAATGTAGGAAATTAGCCCTTGGGAAACAGTCATAACAAGCCTTCAGAACCAGTGGGCCGCTATCCTTATAATTTTCCCCATAAGCCAATTTGGCCAAACTTCCTTGGGGGTTTCATCAGGAATACTAATTTCTAGCTTCATCATTGAGTTTATTTATTTTATTTTTATTTTTTTGAGACAGAGCCTCAAGTTGTCACCTGGGTAGAGTGCTGTGGCGTCACACAGCTCACAGCAACCTCCAACTCCTGGGCTCAAGCGATTCTTCTGCCTCCGCCTCCCAAGTAGCTGGGACTACAGGTGCCCCCCACAACGCCTGGCTATTTTTTGGTTGCAGCTGTCATTGTTGTTTGGCGGGCCCAGGCTGGATTCAAACCTGCTAGTTCAGGTGTATGTGGCTGGCGCCTTAGCCACTTGAGCCATGGGCGCTGAGACTTTATTTTATTTTTATTTTTTATAGAGACAGAGTCTCACTTTGTCGCCCTTGGTAGAGTGCTGTGGCATCACAGCTCACAGCAACCTCCAGCTCTTGGACTTAGGTGATTCTCTTGCCTCAGCCTCCCGAGTAGCTGGGACCACAGGCGCCTGCCACAACACCTGGCTATTTTGTTGTTGTTGTAGTTTGGCCGGGGCCGGGTTTGAACCTGCCACCCTCGGTATATGGGGCCGGCACCCTACTCACTGAGCTACAGGTGCTGCCCTCATCACTGTGTTTTATTTTATTTTTTTTTTATTTTTATTTATTTTTTTTTTTTGTAGAGACAGAGTCTCACTTTATGGCCCTCGGTAGAGTGCCGTGGCCTCACACAGCTCACAGCAACCTCCAACTCCTGGGCTTAAGCGATTCTCTTGCCTCACCCTCCCGAGCAGCTAGGACTACAGGCGCCCGCCACAACACCCGGCTATTTTTTGGTTGCAGTTCGGCCAGGGCCGGGTTTGAACCCGCCACCCTCAGCATATGGGGCCGGCGCCTTACCAACTGAGCCACAGGCGCCACCCTGAGTTTTAATTTAATTCAATTTATTTATTTATTTTGAGATAGAGTCTCACTTTTGTCACTGTAGGTAGAGTGACGTAGCATCTTAGCTCACAGCAACCTCAAACTCTTGGGCTCAAGCAATTCTCTTTTCTCAGCCTCCCAAGTAGCTGGAACTACAGATGTGCAACACAACACCTGGCTATTTTTACAGGTGGGGTCTCTCTCTTGCTCAGGCTGGTCTCGAACTCATGAACTCAGGCAATCCACCTGCCTTGGCCTCCCAGAGTGCTAGGATTATAGGTGTGAGCCACTGCACCCAGTGATTTATTTATTTATTTGTTTATTTATTTATTTTTTGAGACAGACTCTCACTCTGTTGTCCTGGGTAAAGTGTCTTGGCATCACCACAGCTCATAGCAACCTCAAACTCTTGGGCTCAAGGGATCCTCTTGCCTTAGCCTCCCATGTAGCTGGTACTACAAGCCTGAACTGCTACTAGCCCAGCTAGTTTTTCTATTTTTTAGTGGAGATGAGGTCTTGCTCTTGCTCAGGCAGGTCTTGAGCTCTGTTCTTGCTCAGGCAGGTCTCAAACTCCTAAGCTCAAGCAATCCACCCTCCTTGGCCTCCCAGAGTGCTAGGATTACAGATGTGAGCCACTGTACCTGGCCTGAATTTTAATTTTAATAGTAATTCTTGGGCTCGGCGCCTATGGCTCAAGCAGCTAAGGCATCAGCCACTTACACCTGAGCTGGTGGGCTCGAATCCAGCCCGGGCCCACCAAACAACAATGACAGCTGCAACCAAAAAATAGCCGGGCATTGTGGCAGGCACCTGTAGTCCCAGCTACTTGGGAGGCACAGGCAGGAGAATCTCTTGAGCCCAGGAGTAGGAGGTTACTGTGAGCTGTGATGCCACAGCACTCTACGCAGGGTGACAGCTTGAGGCTCTGTCTCCAAAAAAAAAAAAAAAAAATAGTAGTTCTTGGTTGTTGCATAAAATCTGAAGGGCAGGGGCGGTGCCAGCCCCATATACCAGAGGTGGTGAGTTCAAACCCAGCCCTGGCCAAAAAAAAAAAAATAATAATAATAATAATAAAATCTGAAGGGCAGAGGGAGAGGAGAGCCCACAGATTCATTCGCTCTTTATGAAGGAAGAAGTGACCCCAAACTCCTCTTACTTCATTTTAAAGGCAGCTGCCTGGTACCTAACCCATAGCAGCTGCATCACGGTAATCATGTGTCTTTGTTCTTCTGCAGGTCACAACCACCCACATACACACATAGGACACACACTCCTGAGCATGCAGTGACGCTGCACAGAGTTTCCAGAGAGCAAACTGTGTTTCTAGTAACAAACCACAATCTGCCTCTAGGATCTGTGCCCCAGCTTTGCCCTGAGAGAGGATGCTCCAAGGAAAGGGCTCCTGCCCTAAGCCAGCAGCCCAGCCTCTAGGCAGCTTTGGGCAAGCCCCAACAGGATGCCAGGAGAGCTGGCGGGCAGGAAGAGACACCACTTGGAACTTCTCCCTGCTGTAATTTACTAAATCCATCTGGGGCTCCTTCGAGCTGTTTTCTGAAAATGCCACATTTCAAGGGTCTCCCTGTTAGAAAAGGTCAGAGAGTTCATACGGGCCTTTCATGTTGAAGGAACTTGAAAGAAAAGGAAAGGAAATGTATATTTTCAGCTTTAGCTATGATTAAGTGGGCTCAGGCCATGAGAACATTCAGATGATTTACATGACGTTACACGAAAAGCCAATTAACCTAATAACTTCCGAAAAATATCTAGCTCAAGAGCACTCATTTATTAGAGTGCTTGGAATGTGCCCAGTGTTGTGCTAAGCTCCTTAGTAGGGTACAGTGATTCATCTCAGCTGCACTCTAACAGAGCAAGGCAGGCCCAGGTATGAGACCCATTTCACCTATGAGGAAACTGAGGCTCAGAGAGGGTAAGTAATTTGTCTGGGGTCTCATAGCTGTAAACGGCTGGGCAGGGATGGAAACCTGAGACAGCCCCTGTCTAAAGCCAGAGCTCTTTGCTGTGCCCCCCAGGTCTGAGGGTCCTGACTTTTTTTTTTTTTTAACAGTTTTTGGCTGGGGCTGGGCTAGAACCTGCCACCTCCTGCATATGGGGCCAGCGCCCTCCTCCTTTGAGTCACAGGCACTGCCCATGAGGGTCCTGACTTCGTCCTGCATCCAGCATCCAAGAACAATTAAAGTTCATTTGCATGAAAATGAAGCCTTAATAAATAACCAGCTCTGACCTGGTCTAGAAAACTACAAAAGACTCTGGGGCTTCCCTGCTGCTAATCTTGGTCCTGAAACTCCATGGTAAATTCCAGTGGGACAGCCACAGCAGATCCCACTAGTCACCTTGCAGAACTCCAGTGCTATGGATCTGAGTTGGTGTCTAGAATAGGAGGCCTAGGACGGGTCCCAGAGAGAGAGGGTGCAGACTGAGATCTGTCCGGCTCAAGGGAGAGGTTTTAGGCCCTTTTCTCCAGAAAAGGGGTTTGGCCACTCTATACAGACCCCAGAGTAAGTCCCTAAACTTACTAGTGGCCCTGGAAAGTAAGGTCTCCAGACTAGTGATAGCTTATTTACTCATCAGAATTTGTTTGCCAAGACCACCAAGCACATAAGGACTGTCTCTGGAATTTTTTTTTTTTTTTTTTGTAGAGACAGAGTCTTACTTTATCCCTCTCGGTAGAGTACCGTGGCATAACACAACTCACAGCAACCTCCAACTCCTGGGCTTAGGCGATTCTCTTGCCTCGGCTTCCTGAGTAGCTGGGACTACAGGCCCCCACTACAAGGCCTGGCAATTATTTTTTGTTGTTGTTGTTGCAGTTTGGCCGGGACGGGGTTCGAACCCACCACCCTCGGTACATGGGGCTGGCACCCTACCCACTGAGCCACAGGCACCGTCCTGCCTCTGGAATTTTAAGGGTCATAATGGAACACTAGAGCATGGTACTTGGGATGTGCACTCAGATTACCTGGGTTTTGAATTCTGACACCCTCATTTTCAAGCTGTAAGAACTTAAGTGACTTAACATTGCTGAGCTTCAGGTTCCTCATCAGTAAAAATGGGGATAATGGTCTCTACGTCATTAAATGAGATAATGTGTGTGAAGCTCTTGAAAGGATGCCTGGCACACAGTAATCACTCAGTATGTGAGGTCATGGTGCAGATGGTAATGGAATCAGCACTGACCAGGCAAGGGGCCCATACAGGGCTGCATCACCTTTTGGGGAACAAGTCCAAGCTCCTGTCCCTCTCCAGCTCTCCAAGCCCTCCTGATTCTTCCAGTCCCAGATGAAATCTGCCTCCTACAGAAAGCCACGCTGACTACTCTAGTCCACACTGAGCTTTGTCTGCTATCTGTATAGACCAGTGGTTCTCAACCTCCCTAATGCCGCGGCCCTTTAATACAGTTCCTGCGGGTCGCAACCCACAGGTTGAGAATTGCTGGTATAGACTAATCCAACATCTAACTTGGCTCTAATAACTTTTCACCTTCTCAAAGCTACCAGTGGCTCCTGGAGGGCAGGACACCTTGACCCTTTCTCTCTCCATAGCCCGAGCCCGTGGCTAGGTACAAGGTAGGTGATCCCTCAACAAGTCTTCAGATGGATTTCAGTGTGGCTGTGAATGCCTGTGTCTCAACCCTCTTCTCCCTTCCTTACCTGTCCTCACAACTCTGTCCTCCCCACTCCTCTGGTTCTACCCAGCAGGGTGATGAGTTGAAGGCATGGCCCCCTAGGGTAGTGGTTCCCAGACTTTGGGATTTCACAGTTTTATATAATGTTCAAGGAAACTGGAGGATTGGGAAGTGAACAGATGAGGAAAAAATGTCTGTATTTTCTTTTTTTTTTTTTTTTGTAGAGACAGAGTCTCACTGTACCGCCCTCGGTAGAGTGCCGTGGCGTCACACGGCTCACAGCAACCTCCAACTCTTGGGCTTAAGCGATTCTCTTGCCTCAGCCTCCCGAGCAGCTGGGACTACAGGCGCCCGCCACAACGCCCGGCTAAAATGTCTGTATTTTCTATTGCTAAATAAGGACATTAAAAAAATCTATTCTTGGGCAGCGCTTGTGGATCATTGGGTAGGACGCCAGCCTCATTTACCAAGGGTGGTGGATTTGAACCCGGCCCCAGCCAAACTGCAACAAAAAAACAACTGGGCATTATGGGGGGTGCCTGCAGTCCCAGCTACTTGGGAGGCTGAGGCAAGAGAATCGCCTAAGCCCAGGAGTTGGAGGTTGCTGTGAGCTGTGACAGCACAGCATGCAACCAAGGGCGATAAAAGTGAGACACTGTCTCAAAAAAAAAAAAAAATCTATTCTCATCATTTCAGTTAAATAAAAAAGAGGCAGCTTTCACATCAATAAAACAAGGTCATAATCTTTGATTAAAGGCTAATACCATGCTTAAAAAATTTAACCTTATTGAGAAAACATAATAATAAAAATCCCACGTCACTGTTGCTCTGACTTCTCACCTTTCTCCAGAGACTGTAAAAACTTCTATCTCCACTGACCTGTGTCCACTGGGACTTCATGGTCCTGGGGACATCTACTCTGGAGTAGGCTCCTGCTAAACTAGGGTCACCTAAAACACAGGAAGACCCCTCAAGTGTTTGAGTTAGAGAGATCCGTGTTCCCATTCAGCTTCCCAGAGGAGGCTTATCCCAAAGCCAGACCCTCTCCTCAGGGGCCCAGGTGAAGGCGGCCCTGGATCCGGGTCCCCCTGCCTTTCCTGTCCTGGCAGAGCTGTGTTTGGCTGGAGCTTCCTGCATCTGAAGCAGCACTCTTACACCTTGGGAAAGGAGGCCGGGGAAGACCCAATGGACGGGTCTTCCCCTCGGCTTCATTGCCAAGTTGTGTACTAGCGCCCAGCCCACCCCATGGGAAGGGAGAAAGTGGGCACCCTGTCCCGCAGTTGGGAGGAAGCCAGTCCGAGGCGCTCCGCTGGGCGGGCGCAGATAGGATCTGAACACAGAGACGCTCGGCCTTAGCTCTTTGATCCACAGCCAGCCAGGCTGGGCCTGGACCGGAGGGCGGTGCGGCTGTCTTCCGGCCCGGCTTTGTGCTGCTGCCAGGGGTCCTGTGGGGCCCTTAGCGGGAGAGGAGTCCAATACCCGGCCCTCCCCAACTACCCTCTGTCTCAATTGCTCTCAGAAGAGGCGGGAACATCTGCACTGAATCCGGCACAGAAACCAGCTGGGAGGCTGCGGTTTACTACACCGCGATGAGCGGTAGCCCAGCGTGTCGTGGACGCCCGCGTCGATACAGCCCCGGGTGTCATGTAGATGTTGTGGAAGCTGCAGCACGCTCCTGCACTCCAGAAACCTGAACCCTTCAGCCTGGACCTCGCAAGGGGCTGCCGGCGCCAGGATAGGGCCAAAGTCAGAGTCAAAGGGCTCCCCAAATGCTGCTTCTTAGGTTGAGTCCCGCGGCCCACGTGGCTGCCCAAAGCCCCGAGTCCCTGGCCGCAGGTTCTGGGCAAAGAACTGAGTTGGGAGTGTCATAGACGGGTGTGGCTGGAGGATCAGCAAAGAAGGCTGGGGTCTTTGCTCCTAGTCCTCGAGGCTCTGTTTGCGCCTCAGGGGCATCACATGATTGAGGGGCCCCTAGCAGATTTGTGATTTCTGAGCTCTGCACGCAGCAGGCCCTCAATAAATGTGCGGGGTTTATGCTTGTGTTTGCGCTGTGTGCGGACGGCCTGGAAGGAGGTCCTAGATTGGCATAGCGATGGAGGATAAGTCAGAGATTAGTGCTTTGAAGAGTCCTAATCCTGCTGGTTGCCTGGGCTCTGAGTACAGCCTCAAGCAGCCTCAAGTCGTAGGATGCCCCCAATTCAAAGCACAGGGCGCAGTGGCCTGGGCACGCAGTTTGTCTAGTGGCTCCAGTTCTAAGCCACGTCCAAGTCCCAAGAGTTTAGGGGGCCTGCGTCCTCCGCAGCTGGAGAGAAACCTGGGCGCAGGGCAGTAGTATGTTGTGGTAGGTGAGAATGTAGAGTTAAGGGTTTCTTCTAGACGAGTCCCTGCATTTCAGAAGGATGATTCTCAGGCTCGACCGAAGTCTCACTAGGACTTCGCTCCAGGAGAGCTAGCCCTTTAAGACTATGCCCAGTGGGCGCGTCCCGGCCGCTCCTGGGGCGAGGAGGGGCGGGGCCTCGAATGTTTGGTCCCGCCCCTGGACCGCCCCGCCCCCGGCACTCCGCTGGCGGCGCCTTTGATGTTCGGACCCGCCGGCTCCCGGAGCCTCTCAGGCCCGCGCCCTCGCCCCGCGCCTGCAGCCCGCCCAGGCGGAATCAGCCCGCGCTCCGGGCTCGGAGGTCTGCGCTCCGGGCTCGCCGCCCCCCCCCACCCCGGCCGGCTTCGCGCCCCGCACTCCCGGCGCCTAGAGCCCCCGCCGGCGGAGCGCACCATGCCGCAGCTGGACTCCGACGGGGGGGGCACGGGCGGCAGCGACGACCTCGGCGCGCCTGACGAGTTGCTGGCTTTCCAGGATGAGGGCGAGGAGCAGGACGACAAGAGCCGCGACAGTGCCGCGGGCCCCGAGCGCGACCTGGCTGAGCTCAAGTCGTCGCTCGTGAACGAATCTGAGGGCGCGGCGGGCGGCGCGGGGATCCCGGGGCCCGGCGCCGGGCCCCGCGGAGAGGCCGAGGTCGGGGCCGAGGTGAGCGCCGGCCGGCCCGCGCCGCTCCTCCCCCGCGGTCGCCGAGCTCCGCGGTCCCTGGCGCCCGCGGCCTTCGGGGTCTCCGGCCCACAGAGCCCTCCTGTCCCAGAGCCCCCACCTTTCCCACTGCCCCTCACGGTCCCTCTGGTTCTCCCTCCAGGCTCTCGGGCAGGAGCGCACTTCGCAGAGACTTTTCCCAGATAAACTTCCAGAGTCCTCGGAGGACGGTGAGTTTCCGCGCGCTAAGGCCCCGGCTTCGGTGGGAGAGAGCGGACGCCGGGAACGTCGGGGCGCCGAGGGGTGCCTCCGCCCAAAGCGTTCAGAGAGGCGGTAGAACCCGGGGGGTGGGGGCCTGGGGGGCGGGTTTCCCGAGTGCTGCTAGGCTCGTGTCACTTCCGGTGCCCTGACCTTTAATAGGAGTAAACAGACCCCCGCCATCTCCGCCTCCCCTCCTGCCCAGGTGACTGACTAATCCCCTGTCTTGAAGAGAAAGAGTTGGCCAAGTTTCCTTGGCTGAAGGGCGGGGTGGAGGGTCAAGTAGGGGCCGCCTAGGGGAGGCCTGGACTCCTTCCCCCAAACTTGGCACTGCGGACACTCCCAGCCCATTCCTTTACAAGTCGGGAGCTCGAAGGGGTCCCCCTCGGCAATTCTCATTTTTCTCTTTCAAGAGCAGACAGCCTTCAGCCTGGGCTGCAGCCGGGGCTGGTGTGTCTGACCCAGCTGTGGTTTTTCCAGGCCTGAAGGCCCCTGAGTGCGCCAGCGCCATGTACAAAGAGACCGTCTACTCTGCCTTCAATCTGCTCATGCACTACCCACCCCCCTCAGGAGCAGGGCAGCACCCCCAGCCGCAGCCGCCGCTGGTAAGTGGCCCCTGCAGCCATTGCCCCCCTGTGCCTGCTACCTCTTAAACCAGGTAGGTGAGGCATGAGAAGAGACTTTTGCCTAAAACAAATTAGATAGATGAGAAGTCTGTGCTGGTCTTTTTTCCCATACACACCCAGTGGGATCTGAACCAAAAGGAGAACTTGGCCGAAAGGAGGAGGGTCCGCCCTTGAGCACCCCCCAGCCCTCTGGCTGTTGGTGTTTGTCTTCCCAGCTGGCTTACAAGCAGGTGCAGGTCCTGACCTGGTGCTGGGTGATGTTGGGGGTGAGGTCTTCTCAGAGAACTGTTTGAGCTGAGAGACCACCCTGACTCCTGAGGGTGGTGTGTTTAGCGTGACCTGAGCTCAGAGCTTTGCAGTTAGCTTTCACCCCACAAGTTAAGTTTTTTCCCAGAAAGCCCTGAGCCTCTAACTTGGAGGAATGGGTAGAAAAGCTAAGCTGTTTAGATCTGCTTGTGCAGAAGAAACATGCTCTTCTTGGCTGTCTTCATTGGCATGAGCACACCCTAGCCAGAAAAGGATCCTGAACCATGTGTGGAAAGTGGATTCTTGATCTCAAACACCTTAGGAGGAATTGGCAGAGGTGTTACAAATGAGTGGTGTCAAGAAGGGGACAGTTTAATACATTTATGAATTAAATCTTTAGAAAAGATTTTCACAATCCTTACAAAGTATGCTTTTTTGCCTATTGGTGCAGATGATCTAGAGTGTGAAGAAGTGCTCTGGAGAGGTATAGCTTCACTTTTAAAAAATTCATATTAATGTTTCAGATTGTTCTCAGTTGGGCCGAATAGGGATGAGGGTAGTGGAAGGTTTGGAGGACTCTGGTGGGCAGGTATTGGGTGCAAATGTAACCCCAGCACAGTTTGGGGCCAGGAGGCTGGAGGATTGTCGGGCTAGTGGTAGGATCACCCAGAGGGTGGAGAGAATGATTGCCAGGCTGTTCACAAGTGAGAACAGTGTTCTGATAGCTGCTTCATGCTGAAGCTGGTGGAGGGGAAAAGGAAACCTGAGATGGAAAACCTAGTAGATGGCTGGCTCTAAAAATGAACTCCTTGCCTTTGGACTTCCATTTCCTCATCTCTGAAATAAGCATGTTGGCCAAGTGGTCCATCTGACTTTCTGCTCTAGGGTGGCTTGGTATATGAAACGGATCGTTTCCTTCGAAGTCTGGGGGAGGAGGCTTGCCCCTGACCTGGCCACCTGATGTGGCAACTTTCCCCATAGAACTCTGCTCTGTACAAAGACATGCTTAACAGAGATGCTTTTCTGATCCCCTACAAGGTGTAAATACCCTTAGATTTGGGACCAGGTTGAAATAACTCACCACCAGTGGGTGAGTTGCTTGGGTAGGGGCTAGGGTCACTATGGTAACTGATTAGACAAAATGTCCAGGCTCATACCTTGGTGCCCCAGCCTGCCAGAACTCTACACAGAGCACAGAGAAAAGGCATTGTTTCAGACAGGGTTCATCTCATGGTGTGGGCAAATGATGGGAAAGTGCCCAGAGCAGGGAGGGCCTTGTTCTTCTGTAAGGGTGCGGTGCGGGTGATGGGACCATTTGGTGGTACATTAGTTAAGAGCAGGCAAATGGTGGACTGTAACAGTCAAGATGGTTGGAGAAAGACATACCACTAGCGCCTGGCCCAGATCATTTAGTTTTCAACTTTGGGTCTTTCTCAGGCTACAGCAAATGCATTTCTTTTTTTGTTAGAGACAGGATTTTACTCTGTTGCCCAGGATAGAATATAGTGGCATGATTATAGCTCATTGAAGCCTCAAACTCCTAGGCTCAAGAGATCCTTCCCTCTCTACCTCCTGAGTAGCTGGGACTATAGGCACGCACTACCATGTCTGGCTATTTTTTTTTTTGATAGAGATAGGGTCTCACTGTGTTGCCTAGGCTGACACCTACCCTTAAGCAATCCTACGTCAGCCTTACAAAGTGTTGGGATTACTTGTGTGAACCACTGTGCCCAGCCCAGCACATGCATTTCTATGTAATACATCCTCTCCTATAGGTGTACGTTCCCTTGCTACCCTTGCAGGATCACAGTTGTAGTTTCCCCTGTGTGGCTTCTGGGAATACAGGAGGAGGACAGGCTTTGCCACTGACTTTTTAATACCCTGGCCTCAGCTGTTCTGTGGGGCTGGAGACAAGAATAGAGAGGCAGGAGCCTAAGTTGGAGTGACACTGGGTGAGGAAGATACATGTAGCTACAGAGAGCCTCTGTTAAGCACACCTGGTGGTGATAAAACACATAACAAGTGTCAGTAGTTGTTTGCATTACCCCAAAAGTTGTGTGGATGTTCAAAATTTGGTTGGGGGCCTGGCGCCGTCACTCACGCCTATAATCTTAGCATTTAGAAGGCCCAGGAGGTGGATTGCTTGAGCTCAGGAGTTCGAGACCGGCCTGAGCAAGAGCAGGACCATGTCTCTACTAAAAATAGAAAAATTAGCTGGGCGTTGTGGTGGGAGCCTGTAGTCATAGCTACTTGGGAAGCTGAAGCAAGCTGATCCCTTGAGCCCAAGAGTTTGAGGTTGCTGTGAGCTGTGACACTATAACACTCTAGCCTGGGGCAACAAAGTGAGACTGTGTGTCAAAAAAAAAAAAAAAGATATGGTTAGTTTTTACAAAACAAAGTGAATTGACCCTATGTTTTGGTAGCACATTTAATCTAATTCAAGGGTCATATGTCTAGATTCCTGGCCAGGTGCAGTGGCTCATAACTGTTGGAGCACTCTGGGAGGCCGAGGTGGGAGGATGACTTGAATTCAGGAGTTTGAGAACAGTCTGAGCAAGAGCTAGACCCCGTGTCTTAAAAAAAAAAAAAAAAAAAAACAGAGCCTTGGGCAGCACCTGTGGCTCAAAGGGGTAGGGCGCTGGTCCCATATGCCAGAGGTGGCGGGTTCAAACCCAGCCCCGGCCAAAAACCAAAAAAAAAAAAAAACAGAGCTTTTTATTAAGGACTTGGAACCTCTTGCAAGGACCCTGAGGAGAAACTGCCTTTGGAAGTTTTCCAATGCTGGTCCCTTTCCCAAGCCTATATTTTACAGGACGGCATGCTTCCCAGCCCTCTCTGAGGACATCCAAGGTGTCAGCAATTGTGCTGAGATGCCTAAGGTCAGTCACTGGATGTCCGCAGAGGGAAATCTCACATCTGTGACTTCTCACGTCAGGTGGGATGCCTGTGTGGTTGCCCCATAGGAAGACCTCAAAACTGGGAGACTAAAACCTGGTGAGGCGCCATGAGATAAATGATCAGTTCATAGTCAACTGCCTTGGGATAGAAATTTTTTCTTCAAAAACAATTGTTTCTTTTTGGTATTTGGCTTCTGTAAGCTTTGTTTGAGGAAGGGGAAATTAGGTCAAAGTTTATTCTATGACCAGTGTTTATCAGGCATCTAATGCAGACAGTTACTGCCCTAGATGAGTGACCATTGTTTATTGTTGTTTTGTTTTCTGCTCTGAGACTTTGGACAAGTTGGGGTGGGGAGGGGTGTAGTGAGCTGATCCTTGGCTGGATCTGGGGGGCATTCTGGGATGAGTAAGGCTTCATCCCTTAGGTAAAATTAGGTTCTTAGGTGTGTAAGACTATCAGTCTGGTTATATGAGGCATCGTGCTCCAAGGCCCCTTCCATGGGCTGCATTTAGAGTCTGTGGCCTTGATGGATGCTAAACCTTTGTCGTTTTGATGAAATATCCAGACCAGACAAATACATACAGACCAAAAGTAGGTTAGTGCTTGTCAGGGGCTGAGGGAAGAGGGGAATGGGGACTAACTGCTAGTGGGTATCGGTTTCCTTTGGGGGTGATAGATATGTTCTGGAATTTAGGTAGTGGTAGCAGTTGTACAACCTTATGAATATATTAGAAGCCACCGCACTGTATACTTTAGAGTAGTGTATTTTATAGTATGTGAATTACATGTCAATTTAAATTAAAAAGCGGAGGCTTTTGGCTGTTGCAGGGCTGTGGGGCTGTGTTTCCCTCTCTCTATCTCTACAGTCGTCCTGGCACCTGGGCATGCCCCACACCACTGGGCAGCCTATCTGAGGCAGTAGATTCGTGCTTGGGCTCCTGGCCATCAGGCTCACCTGGCCTTAGTCCACAGGTTGAGGTCCAGGTGAGGACTGTGTGAATGAGCCCTGGGGGAGCAGGAGATGAAGGTATGAGCAAGACGAGCAGAGGAAGGAAGTGCTGCAGACTCATGGCCAGCCTGTGTAGGGAGTTTGCAGAGGTGAGCATGTGCAGGAGCACCCACCCAACCCTCCACGGCCCCCACAGAGAGTGAACTGAGCCTTGCTGGGAAGGGTTACTCCAGCCCTTGTTGGAGTAAGGCCTACTAGGAAGGAGTCAGGCACCAGGCTATGCCTCTGGGAGTGCCCAGTTGCGCAGAGAAGACAGATAAAAAGACCAGAACCAGGCACTGGCCGGAGAAGTGCTGTCACAGGAGGTGTCCTGGGCAGAGCAGGTCCATCCGGGCTGTGAGGAAGGGTCCCCTGAACAGGATTCTGAAGACTGCATGAAGACCCAGGTGGGACTGGCAGGCACCTGAGCTTCCCTCCAAACACACCAGATCTTTCACTTTTCCATTTTCATCAGCACCCCCAAGCCCAAGCAGTCACCATCTCCCACCCAGACAGTGGCAACAGCCTGCCACTGGGGCCCTCTGCCCTGACCCTGACTCACACTCTGCACTTCCTATAGTCACCAAAGGGGTCTTTTAAAAACATAAATCCGGCAGGGTAAGTGGCTTGTGCCTGTTTTAATTCTTGCACTCTGGGAGGCCAAGGTGAGTGGATTGCTTGAGCTCAGGAGTTTGACACTAGCCTGGGCAAGAGCAAGAACCCCCCTCTACTAAAAATAGAAAAATTAGCCAGGCGTTATAGTGGGCACCTGTAGCCCCAGCTACTCAGGAGGCTGAGGCAGGAGGATCACTTGAACCCAGGAGTTTGAGGCTGCAGTGAGCTATGATGGTGCTACTGCACTCCAGCCTGGGCAACAGAGCAAGACCCTATCACAAAACAAGCAAAAACATTAATTAGAGCACAATTCTCACCTAATTAAACCTTGCAGTGGCTTCTCATTGCTTTTGGAGTAAAGTCCAAACCACTCACCGCAGCATGAGTATCTGGGTGGCTGACCACTACCAGCTGCATCATCCTCTTCCTCGAACAGTAGCCACTTCACTGCCCTGGCGCAGAGGCGGGCAGTCTTAGAACCAGCAAGTTCTCTGGCACCTTAGGACTTAGGCACTTGTCCCTCAGCTTGGAATTCTCTTTCCCACTTCTTCACAGAGTTGCCACCTACTCATTCCTCAGTTGGGGCTTAATTCACTGTCATGTCCTCAGGGTGCCTCCTCAGACCATTTCAGGAGGGCCCTCCTTCATCCTCCTGGCCTCAGTTGTCTTGCCCATGCTGGCGGCTCTTTAGGCCAAGGAAGTTGGCACTGTTTTATGAGGTACTCACCATACTTAGACCAAAGAGAGCACATCTGTTAAAGTATCTCTGAGCTTTAGTTTCCTTGTCTGCATGGTGGGAGTGGCAAGCCCTCCCAGAGTTGGAGTGACGACCAGCATCAGTGCCAGGGAGGTGCCAGCATGGCTGGGCTGGGGGCAGTGTTTAGCTATAACTGATCCCTTCTCCCTTGCTGTCCTGGCTCCCCTGGGCCCATTAGTGACTCAGTAGTAGACCCTTCATGAACTTTTTTTTTCTTTTGGTTGCAGTTTGGTTGGGGCCAGGTTTGAAGCTGCCACCCTTGGTATATGGGGCCGGCGCCTGACTCACTGAGCCACAGGCGGCGCTGCCACATGGACTTTGAGCCAGAAAAGATTAGGGGGTCCAAACCCTGGATCTGGGGACTCGTGTAGTGGCCCCTGCTTGCAGTTTTGCCTCATTCAGAAGTTCATGGGAGGGAAAGTGCTATCCTTAGGACCAGGCTAGGAGCCTTAGCCACTAAACTATCTTGAGAATTCTCTCCCACCACCCCATGGTTGCATCTGAAAGAGACTCCCCTTCTTTAGCAATATAGAAGCCCTTTACAGGAGATGTTAGGAACTTAAGCTGTTCTGTAAGGAAAAGACCCTCCTGGTCATTAGCCTAGGAACCATTGTCAAGCCTTTTCTCACATATACCCCTTCATGTCTTGCTATGATGCCTCCCTGGGTGTGGGGGGAATGTCTATAGGCCTCTAGACAATCCCACATACTCTGGTTGCCTTCTTTACAGGTGGGAATGATGTTCTCTACAAATCACTCCTTAGTTTCCATTTTGATTATTTTATTTTATTTATTTTGTGTGTGTGTGTGTGTAAAGACAGAGTCTCACTTTATGGCCCTCAGTAGAGTGCCATAGCATCACAGCTCACAGCAACCTCCAACTCCTGGGCTTAAGCGATTCTCTTGCCTCGGCCTCCCGAGTAGCTGGGACTACAGGCACCCGCCACAACGCCCAGCTATTTTTTGGTTGCAGTTCAGCCGGGGCCGGGTTTGAACCCGCCACCGTCGGCATATGGGGCCGGCGCCCTACTGACTGAGCCATAGGCGCCGCCCCATTTTGATTATTTTCTTGGAGCATAATATTCAAAGAGAATTATGAGGTCAAGAGGTAGGAAGAATCAAGGCATTTTGCTTCCTAGTTGCCCCCAATTCGCGTAGATTCTAAGTCTGTGACTGACTGTTCCCTAGTCCTTGAAGTGCTTTAGCACAGCCAACATGGAGTTTTGTTTTGTTGCTCTTCATTTAATAGGGGTGTGGCAAGTAATGGGACTTTAAATTATTTTGAACTGCTTTTCTTTCCTCAGAAGTCTGGGTAGTATTGGCTATGGTGTTTGGAAAATCTGCAACCCTTCCTCTGCTTCCAATGTGGGACTTTGAGGGTGGCTCCTACCTCATGGATGCCTTTCAGGGCCAGGAAATAACTACAAAGGAGGTCCATTCTGCAGACCCTGGTTTCCTGTCCCTGGGAGCAGGGAGAGATGGCTGCAGTTTTAGAGCAGCATGTCCCCTACATGGCAGGGTGAGCTCACTCAAAGGTAGATGGACATTCCCAAGGCCTGAGGGCTAATCAAGAGCCCTGGATTGGTTGCAAGAACCTGGGATTCTTTTCCCAGCTCTATTAGGGTTCTGTCAGGCCAGTCTCTGGAGCCAGTAAATGGGGATATTTGTGCCAACTTTACCCACCTCCCCAGTTGTCCAGAGACTCGTGTGTGAGTGATGATGAGAGTGGCCCCTCTCTGGGTCTCCTGAAATCATACCTTACCCTTGTCCCTACCAGAAGGGAGGTTTGGCTGATCTGTAAAGATGGGTCTTAGGGTGGTGGCTTAAAGTCACATGACTGCTGAGATCAGGCTGGGTCAAGGTGTGCCCAGAGCCTCTGGGCAGAGCTGCAGCCCCTTTGAGCCTCCTCAGGCTTCTGCAGTCCCAAAGCCATATAGTCACACCCCCTCACACCTTGTGGCCAATGCTTCCTGCTGTTGTTTACAAACAAGGTGGAGGAAATATGTTTTATCAGATCACAGGGATACCCCACCCACAATGGTACAGTGCATGAATCCTCGAGTAACAACCCTCCTCAAGGAGGCCCCTTAGAAGAGTGGAAGGAGAGAAAACAATAAGTCTGAAAGAGCCACCCCCTTGTATCTGCTACTCCTTGACTGGGTGGCCCTGGGGATATTACTTAGCCCCTCTGGGCTTTAGTCTCCTCATCCAAAAATGATGATTATGAGGATTTCTACCTCTTGGGTTACTGTAGAATGGAAGGAGACTGTATGTGAAGAACTGACACAGAGTAGGTCCTTCCTGAGTGGAAGCTATTGTTGGAGGAGTTGTCAGTCCTGTGTAAAGGCCTCTGTCCTAGAAGTCTGAGTGCTCCTGAAGCTGAGGCTGGACTGGAGCCCTTGCCACACTTCCCTGGGACGGTGCTGTCTGGCTCACCACAGCCCTTGGGCCCTCAGCTAGTCCACAGCACAGTGCCTGCTAGAGTCTTGGGTCCAAACCCCTACTGGTGTTGACTGAGCCCTTCCTATATACCTAGACTGGCTCAGCATGTCGTAGCAGGTTCCCTGTGCCCTTCCAGAGCTCAGTTATGGCAAAACAAACAGACTCTTGTTAGAGGTGGGGGAGGGCTCTGAGTTGGCTCTAAGGTTCTGCTTGAGTTGGATACGACCCACAGAGGATGGAGGAAGGCCAGTGAGGGTCATTGGGGAGGCTTTCTGAGAGGAACCTGCACAGGTGACTCTGCACAGACTGCTGTGGGGATAGGGGGGATCGGGTGTTGAGCAATAGACAAGAAGGGCAAAAATTGGTATGTTCTTGGTCACTGGAAAGGAGTACAGAAGCTCAGAGTCTGTTAGGGGCATGAAGCAGGACTGGACAAGGGCTGGCACTGAGGGCCTAGCCTGTGCCTGGGCAGTGCTAGTTCTGTAGCCTGGGAGAGGCAGGTGGACACACGCAGCCTGCTGGCATCATAGAAGGGCAGGGCAGAGTCCTCTGGCAGATGATTTGAGTTGGACATGGCGGGCCAAGGCAGGCAGAGCCTGCAGCTAGGCCAGTGTGGGCATTCGGAGACTCCAGGGTGCTAACAAATGCAAGACATGAGTGGCTCAGAGGGGGAAATTCCCATTTTCCAGTCATTTCATCTGACTTTGCATGCTCTCTCTGGGCTCTTAAGTCCAAGGTCTTGGCTACCTGATGATTGAGGGGAACTACACACCAGAAGTCAGTGGCTTGCTCAGGTCCAAAGGCCCATTGTTGATCCAGCTGATGAGAGATCAGTATTGTCTCCAGTAGGCTCTGAGGTCCTCCAGGTCTAGGGAAGGTCACTTGAGAATCCAGGACATGGTTAGGTTCTTCCATCAGTTTACTGCCTCTTCTCACAGACCTATCATGCTTGAGGTTTGGACCTGGGGAAACCAGCATCCTCCCCTAAAAAGGTGTGGCCTATAGGAGCTGCATACAAGCAGTTTGCAGCTACGATGGGTTTGTCTTTGTCAGAGGGTTTGCCCCGGCATCCCTCCTGCTGGCATGTGGGGCTCCTCTTGGCTTAATCCAAGAGGGCATCCACCCCTTGCTGGATAGGTGCTCTAACCTGGGGTGGAGCTGGGATGGGCTTGAGTCTGGACCCCTCCTGTGAGGAGGCTGCCCTTGTAGCCCCACGCATGCAGACTGCCTGCCTGGGTTGTGCCAACAGACTCTGTTTTAGAGCTCAGAGCCTTCACTCCACAGCCAGAACTCCCTGGAGATCAGAGGAAGCAGACACTCTGCCAAATAAGCTTCCTCCTTCCCCCTGCTTCCTTTTAAAATCAGCTCTCTTTCTAAGGGCAGAACTGTCTGGGTCCTACGCTGCTTGCTTCCAAATGACATGTATGTCCCAGGCATGGATGGGTAGGACATGGCCCCAGAGAACTATGGGTGTGGACTTTGGGGGTTTACTTTTGCTCCATGTCTGAATCGGTCTGGGTGCCAGTGGTGGTAAATCATCCCCTCCTAGAAAACTCAATTTTCCTGAGGGCAGGAGGCTGTGATGGTTCTGCTCCCTCCCTGCCCCCATATGACCTTGTGCCAGTTTGTTACCCTCTCCAGGGCTCAGTTTCTTCCTCTAAAATGGGGTGGGACTCCCTGGTCAGGGAGGATTTCTGAGGTTCACATAAGTGTTGGCTGGAGAAGCCTGTGGGTTGGGTGGGCCTCAGCTGAAGTTTGCTGGGCAGCTCATTGCAAGGACTGCTCTAGGGCCAGCCTCCCTATCAGGGAAGAAGGGGTTGGGGAGGGAGGCATATGTGATGGGAGTCCAGGCAGAGGGACTCTGACTAACTCTGGCCTGGCTCTGGTAGCAGTGGGCCCTGCCTCCTTGCCTGCCTAGCTACCATCTGAAACGCATTACTGATGCTTTGTAAACTCCACATCATTTGGCCACATGAAAGCCTAGGACCTAAAAATAGCTGCTCCCAGAGGACACCCTGCATTGGTGGGGCTCAGCTGACCTCTGCACACACACCCACCACCAGGCCATCTCCCTTGCCAGGGAGCCCCGACTGGCAGGGCCACACCCACTCACCGGTGTGGGCAGCCACCGCCTGGGGCCAGTTTATCTGGGCACAGATCTCACTCATCTGGTCAAAGCTTCAGGCCTTGAGGCCTCACCCAGGGCAGAATGTCTGGAAGAGCCAGGCGGAAGCCACTGAGGGTGTGGCAGTAGTCTCAGAACCCTTCCCCAAACTTGTCCATGCCTGGAATGCCTGTAGAAAGCTCACTGGGAAGCCAGTGGATGCATCTTATGTAAGAGGACACTGAGGCTCCGCAGATGGGGGCACAGGGAGCAGATTAGCCTGATGTTGGCCACTGTCAGGTGATAGGCAGGAGGGCCACTGGCTGATGTGCCTGTTAGAAAAGGGCAGGGGCCTGCTCAGAGCCTTTGTCCGGTGGAGAGCCAGGAGGGCAGCAGCCATGGGCTTCTAAGCTGCTAGGGTTGACTCTTTGCCCTACTTTCTGTGAGTTCCCTCTCCCTATGGTCTGTATGACCAACTGCAAACCACTCTTTTCCCTAAAAATAAACATACTTATGGGATTGGGGGAAGCTTTGTAGCTATCAAAGGAAATAATAGGGTGTTTAAGAAAATTACATTGCATTTTAAATAACCAGCATGAAAGTCATTAAGTTTGAAGTTTCATTTAAATCAGATGGCTCTGTGGCTGGCCCAGTGGCCAGGCAGGCGGAGGGTGGGTGGGCCTACAGAGATGCTAAGAGGAGGCCTTTGGAGAGCTTTGTGGTGGCAGCAGCAGTGAGGTCTCTGCTGGGTACAGCCAAAGTCTAGGTGGGCTAAGCAACGAGTGTGTGCCTGGCTGTGGCAGCCACCTCAGAGCTTTCTGGCAGCCTTTGAAGCAGTCTGCAGCCCCAGGAGTCACCCAGCTGTGGTGGGTAACAACATGGGCAGGGGTGTGGAGACAGATAAACCAGGGAGAGCCAAGGCCATAAGGATTGGTGGTCATGTTGAAGTGGAGATTTCAGAGATGGTAGTTTGGATCAGATAGGGCTGGAAAGGATCTGTAGGGCCCAGGCCACATCTTTTCCTTTCATCATTGGATTCTCAGTGTCCACCACAGAGTCTGGCACATAGTGGGTATTCAGTAAATAGCTGTTAGAAGAATAATAGTAGCCACAATAGGTCAGGTATTGAAAACTTCCCAAATGCTAGGCCTGTGCTGGAAGCTTTTATTCACAATATCAAGATCCTTACAAGCTGAGAAAAGTACAGTACTATTATTGCCCCCATTTTGCAGATGGGGAAACTAAGGTTCAGCAAGGGTAAGAATGTGCTGATACCTGGCAGAGTCAGGATATGGACTCAGGTCTGTTTCACCCCAAAGCCCAGCCCATGTTCTTTGCTGTTCCACTCCATTTGCTCTATAATGTGTGGAGATGGGGCCAAGAAATGAACTGTTGTCTCTGTACCCTATTGGGTTTATGGGGTAGACCAAGCTGGATTCCTCTGGCCTCATGGAAAAACATAGCCCCTCACTATCTCTCCTGGGGACCTCATAGTTCTGAGCCTGGGTCAGGGCTTGCCCCTCTCCTCATAGGATACCTGGCAAGGTCAGGGGTCACAGGGCCCAAAGTGCTGCATTTCTTGGCTGGGAAGTAGGAGCCCAGGGCTTCCAGAAGAAATGTTACCTGGAAAAGTGTTTGAAATGACATTTAGGATTGATTCAGTTTGGTGCATGATGGATGGTTAAGAACTGTCTATAGAAGGATTCTTTCCTCTTTCTAGATCCTGATGGCAGCTCAGAGCCCACTGTTGGACCTGTCTGGGCCAGGTGCTCTGTGTGTGGTCCAGGTTTGGGCTACAGGGTTTCCTAGGCCCTGAGTCACTGGGAAGGGCTGGCGTGAGGAAGCTGAGGGAGTCCCAGGGCATGGATGTGCCCACCCTCTATTCCCCCATGGGAAAGCTGCTTGCCACCTGCCAACACTACTGGGGCATTTTGAGGGTAGTTTTTTTTTCTGCTGCTTATCACCTCCCACCCACCCCCCCACTTGGTCATTGCAGGCAAATCAGGAGCTCTGCAATCTGGCCTGATAGGAATCAGGCAGCAGTCCAAAGGAAATCAAGAGCCAGCAGCCCTGACCGGGCAGAAAGCTGGCTTTCCTGAAAAGCCTTATGTCTCAAGACATGCTTGGTTTTATTTTATTTTATTTTTTGTTCTTAGTTAAAAAAGAACATCAGCAAACACAGTTTTTTTTTTTTTGAGACAGAGTCTTGCTCTGTCACTCGGGCTAGAATGCCATGGCTTCAGCATAGCTCATAGCAACCTTCCAACTCCTGGGCTCAAGAGATCCTCCTGCCTCAGATTCCTGAGTAGCTGGGACTATAGGTGTGCCCACCACAATGCCCAGCTAATTTTCTATTTTTAGTAGAAACAGGGTCTGGCTAATTTTTATTTTTTAGTAGAGATGGGGTCTCACTCTTTAGTAGGGTCTCTCTTTTGCTCTGGCTAATTTTTCTATTTTTAGTAGAGATAGGGTCTCACTCTTGCTCAGGCTGGTTTCAAATTCCTGAGCTCAAGTTGTCCTCCAGTCCTCCCAAGCAAACACAATTTTTTTTTTTTTGGCCGGGGCTAGGTTTGAACCCTCCACCTCGGGCATATGGGACCAGCGCCCTACTCCTTGAGCCACAGGTGCCGCCCATGGGGAATATCTTTTTTTTTTTTTTTTGGCCGGGGCTGGGTTTGAACCCACCACCTCCCGCATATGGGACTGGCGCCCTACTCCTTGAACCACAGGCGCCGCCCGCAAACACAATTATTAATTCATCTAATTCTTACCCCATCCCCATGAGATATTTATACATGGGACATTTATAGATGGGAAACTTCAGGCATGTAGAGACTGCACCTAGTGAGCACTAGAGGAGGGACTAGAACCCAGACATCTGCCTTTGCATACCCTGCTCCTCTCATCCTCCACTGCCTCCTGGGCAAATACACCTGTCTTAGAGCCATAGCTGGGTCCTCTTACCTTCCCCAGGGCTATCCATTTCTCTCCCCTAGGAGTTTGGTGTTGCACCCTCTCCTCTGTATCTGTATACTGTTACACCCAGACCTGTATCTCTTAAGAACTATTTGGTGTGGTTTGCTTTTTCTTTTTTATTTGAGACAGTCTCATTATGTCACCCTCGGTAGAGTGCCGTGGTGTCACAGCTCACAGCAGCCTCAAACTCTTGGGCTTAAGCAATTCTCTTCCCTCAGCCTCCCAAGTAGCTGGGACTACGGGCGCCCGCCACAATGCCCGGCTATTTTTTGGTTGTACTTGTCATTGTTGTTTGGCAGGCCTGGGCTGGATTTGAACCCACCAGCTCCGGTGTGTGTGGCTGGTGCCCTAATGGCGGCCCCGAGCCTTTGGTGTGGTTTTCTATGAATATTCACAGCTCAACAAAGCTAGGGGGCTCTGCTTCCAGAGAGCCCTGTGAGTATGGGGCTTGCATGGGAGCACTCTGGGTCCCAGGGCCTCCAGCAGCTCCCTTCCATGCCTTCTCTTGTCTCCCTTTGGAAGAACAACTAGACCGAATCCAGACAGAGCCCTTAGGGCCTTAACTGGCAGTAGCTGTGGGGGTTAGACCCCAGTGAGCTTCCTGACTGTGGCCTCAGGGCAGAACTGTCCTCCTAGGCCTAGGACAGGCAGCTGAACAGACTGACTCAGATCACTGTTGTTTTTTTTCCTCAGAATAGTGGGCAGGAATGCAGCTGAGCCTGAGGATGAGATCAAGTCTCCTCTTCCTCCTAGCCTCGAGCTGTTGCAGACCAACAGCCTCCTCAGCCCCATCTTTCTGGGCCTCACCTGGCTGTCACTCTTGGGCAGCAGGCTTACCCTTGTAGGCCATCCCTGGCAAGAGCCACCCAGCTTCCAACAGCTGTCCTATCCCTTCTTGCACATGGAGTGGGTAAAAACATAGACCAGACCCTCACATTTCTTCTAGTCATTTACAACTAAGAACCAAAATTATCTCCTACACAAACCAGGTGCTTTCACAAGAGGGGAAATCTGAGCCACATTGCTAGCCAAGCAAGTTTGTTTCAAGAAAGATTCTCAGCAGGGTGTTGTCAGCAAAAGAGCTGCCTGAGAGGCCTGTTGTTGAATAGATCTCTGGTCAAGAACCCCAAAGGGCTAGATTCAGATCCAAGTCTGTCACTGTTTGCTGTGAGACCTTGGGCAAGGTGTTTAACTTCTCTGTGTTTTACTTTCCTAATCTGCAAAATCTGTGCACAGAGCACACAGTAGTTGGGAAGATGGGTGGGATTCTGGCAGAGGTGGAACTCTGCAGACTGCTAGGCACTCGGTAGGCTGCTCCTGGTGAAGGCTGCCATCTGTCTAAATCTATACCTCTGGTGTTTTCTTCCTGCCTTTTCTGTAAAGCCCTCAGGGAAATAAAACTTCTGAATTCCTTAAATGCTTCCCTCCTTGCTTTCCTTTCCTTACTGTCAAAGATGGGCTGAGCTATGAGGTTGTGTCCTGCTTTGGTCCACAGTAGGCTCCTGGAGGGCTGGGTACTGAGGAGGAGCTGGGTAGGTTACTGCCTGGGCTGGGTGGGTGCCCAGCCCTGGGGCTGCTGCAGACTCCCCATCAACTGTAGCATCAACTAGCAGCTCAGCTGCAGCACCTCCCGGAAGCTTATGTTTCCCTCTAAAAACATCCTGTCCTGAGGGGCGTTCACCTCAAAGAGGAGGAAGGAAAACGCAAGTAAATGAATGCATAGAAACCACTAGAGCCCGTGGGCCAGGCCACCCAGCTCAGTGGGGCTCATCTAGTTCTGAAGGTGCCTTGGGGTTAGACCGGGCTTAGAGCAGGCCTGTGGTTTGCTAAGGTTGCGTGCAGGGGCTCCAGTCCTCACCTACTCTGTAGCAGGCCCTGTTATCTGATGTCAAGGCCAGGCAGCTGATGGACTAGCCACATGCACCTAGCAGGGCTTTGTTCAATGGTGGCAATAGCCTTGTGCCAGAGACAGGACTGAAGGCTCTTAGTCCAGGAGGGTGTGGCCTTGCCATCCCCCAGCCCTTCCAGCTTGGCTTGGCCATGTGGCTACGCTTTGTACTCTGTGGTGGGTGTTTAGCACAGGGTGTCCAGCAAAGTGTGGGCGGGAAGCTTGCAGGCCATCCTCCAGAGAGCACCGTGTCCTGGGCAGTGGGTCCCAGAGTGGGAGCTAGGGATAAAAGGGCATGAGCAAGGGATCTTTGGTGCTCTTGGCCTCACTGGGGTCTACAGGAACCTACACATTAAGGTTTGGATGATATGAAGGCGAAGCCCCTTTTGGAAGGTTTGGGGGGGGGGTCTGCTTCCTGGGAAGTACATTCTCATGGTCCCAGGCCTTGGGGAGCATCCTACTCAGTGACTGGTCAAACTTCTTGGCACTTAAGCACTATTGGTGGTGGACAGTGGAGTGTCAGCTCTAGACACAGAGGCCTGCGGGAGCTGTGGGGCTGCCTGATAAGCGCTGAAGCTAGGAGAGGGGCCCCTAGGAATTGATCAGGGCCAGAATTGCTCATGGCCAGGCCCTAGAGCCTGGCTCATAGCAGTATGGGAAGAAAAGCAAAAACTGGAGGGACCTTTCAAGCAGAGCTGCTGTTGGGGCTGTGCAGGGGAGCTGGCAGAGGGGCTGAGACTAGCCAAACTACATTTCCCAAGCCATTGCCCTGGTATGGCCCATGTGTCTGTCTCAAAGAAGGAGTGCTTTTTCTGTTTAGCACAAACACATCATGTGAACTAATGGCAGCCCTGATTTTGATGGTCATTCTAACTCCTAAGGTATTATGGGCAGGAGAGGACAAGGCTTAAGAGGTGGCCAAGGGGTTTCAGGTGCCAGGTAGGATGTCTATCCCAACTCTTAGCAGTGGCCCCAGCTTCTCTCAGCTTCCTAACTTGTGTGCTGCTGTGACCCTGTACCCAGCCCTAGTCAGGGTGTTTTATCCAGTGCAGCCACATTCTCCCTAAACATTGGCTCACGCTGGGCCCCCACCCAGCCCGCACTGCTGAAGACCCAACTTTAAGGGCCCAGCTTTGATTCATTCAATATAGATAGTTCAGGGGACAATCCCAGAACATAGGCAGTGCAAGAGGACAGACAAGTAAACAGGTAACATCACAGTAGAGTCAGTGCAGTAGAGTCAGAGATGAGGGTAGTGGAGGGGACCCCTCTTCCAACAGGGAGGGTAGGATAGGTTTCCAGGAGAAAGTCTCATCTATATGAGGCCTGAAGGTGGATAGGAATTGGCCAAGCTAAGTGAGGAAAGAGCGCTCCAGGCAGAGGGAACAGCATGGCCCTCAAAGTCAGTAGACCCCAGTGGCTGGTGCTTAGAGTGAGAGGGGAAAGCCTAGGATGTGGCTGTCTGGCATTGCTAAAGATCCTAAGAGCCCTAGTACTGACCTTGTGGTGGGATGTGTGACTACAGACAACTTTCTCACCTCATTAAGCCTCACTTCCCACATCTGTGAAATGGGAAGAATGTATAATGCCTACTTCAAGTGTCACATGTGGCATTCATGTTACTTAATTTCACCTTCCACTTGGCAAACAGAACAATAACCATAGCAATAGCCTACCTTACTTTAGTCTAGTCAGCCTTTGCCCTGGAAAGAATATGAGGCTCACGGCACAGATCTACCATCCCCTCCCTGGTCATTTCCCCAAGGCCCTCTCCCCAGCTCCAGAGCAGGCATCAGGAACAACCTTTGGCCTGAGGTGCCAGAGGGATTCAAAATCATAGCCCTATGGCAGATGAGTGGGTAGCAGCATTCAGGAGTTCTGGGGCACTAGAGATCCTACAGGCTTTCGTTCAACAATTCTACTGAGTACAGAGCCCAGAGAGATGGAGACAGAGATGACTAACAAGCATACACTGTGTCCTGGCAATCCTTTGCCTGCAGGGCTGGTGACACCCCAACCCAGGTCACAGGCCTTTCCACAAAGGTAACCCTTAGATTAAAGTCAGGATGAGAAAAAAATAGCCTAGCCAAGAGCAGAAAGTATGGAAAGTTGTAGGATGGAAGAGTAAGTTGTTGAGGCAGAGAACAGGTGGGTACCTGGTGGGAGAGGAGCAGGATGGGGTGGATGAGTATGGCTAGGCTGTGGTGGGGCCTTGTCCAACTGTCACCATCAGGTAGGCTGCTGATGTCAGTGGCCCTGACAGCAAGTGTAGCCAGAAACCTCATCTCAGGTGTCCCAGAACCTGCTGGAGCATTTTTAGGGTCAGGGAAGCACTGGTTCAGGTAACCCTGACCAGTCAGGCTGGGGAAAGGAGAGACTAGCCATAGTACCTTAGTAACAATGTATAGTGGGTGGCGCTCTTGCTCTGACACTTACTAGCTGTGTGTTTGTGACTCAGTTTCCTCATATGTCAAATGGGGATAGTAATTATACCTATATCACAGATTTGTTTTAGGAGTATTTGAGTTAAACTTTGCAAGATGCTCAGAACTGCCTAGCACAGAGCAAACATTCAGCTCTCAACAGCAGGTACTGTTCTCTCCACCTGAAACATTCTTTTGCCTGGCACATAGTAGGAGCTCAGTAAGTACACCCCGACTGTGTGTGTGCTCATAGCGACCAACTGAGAATCCTGGTCTGTTGTGGGGGTTTCTTCTTCTGGCGTAGTCCCCCGCCAGGGAAAGCGTTCTTGGGAAGGCCTGACCAGGATGTACTCCCCCACCCCCTCAGGCTGGAGGGCAGAGGAAATAGCAACTTTCTTCGCTGCGAAAGTGTTGTGTGGGGCTCAAGCGTTTGGGGGTTTTCAGAGTCAACCGTCATAGGCGAGGGAGTTTCTCTGCTGGTAGTGGCAAGGACTCTCAGCGTCTACAGCCAGCAAGCAGACCGCTGCGGTCTGCAGGGAAAATGCCAACTGTGTTTATTTTTCACCTGAGCCTGCAGGAAGTTGGGGGGGGGGCAATTGGGAGGGGGCAAGGACGCCCCAACCAGGCCCAGGCTCGACTTCAGAGCAGAGGAGACTTACCTCAGGAGTCCCCCCTCCCCCATTTTCACCTCCTCCTGCCCAACCCTGCCCTGGCTCCATTCCTGGCATTCTGGGGCACCAGAGTGAGGAATTTCTAGCCATGGGCTAAGGAAAATATCCCAGAAGGACAAAGATTACCTTTGGGACAGCAGATCAGTTTTTGTACAGTTAGGGCAATACAGTAACAAGAAGGACCACCTCCTCTGGGAGGGAGCCCTATCAGTGGTTATCTAGCTGGAGGCTGGACCAGCACTGGCAGGAAAGGAGTGACTCTCAGGGTAGGCCTAGAGTGACTTGAGTCCTAGACCTTCCTGGAGTATGACAGCTGGTGGGGAAGAAGAGGGAGCTCAGACAAAGGCAAAGAATAGGGGTCTAGGGTATCCTGATCAAGGAGTGTGGACTGCTGTTGAGTCATTCATGCATTATTCATGCATTTATACATCACACCGTGCTTTGAGTACTTACTGCATGCCCAGCGCTGTGTTTGGCACTCAGTCCTCAGAGGTAAGATGTGAAATTGTGCTGTTGAGGTACTCAGGGCCTGGTGGGGATGATCAACCCAGACTTGCCTTCTTCCCTTGGAGGTTGGGCACAATCACCATTAGGAGGAGGAAGAGAGGGAGCTCCAATCACTGAGCTCCCCATACACATGCTTGGCACCAGGCAATCCCACCCTACTGTCTGGCAGTCTGGCCCTGAGACAGCCTTGTGCTGAGGCCCTGGAGCGGGACGTTCCACTGGCTGAAGGGGGCATGGGGCACTGGGCCCTGTGCCAGACGGTTCCCCCTGGCTACCACCACCATGCATGGAGTGGGCTGGGGGCTGAGGCTAAGAGGCAGCTTGCAGCACAAATGCATGAATGTGGTAAGGTCCAGCCAGGCCCTCAGGGCTTCCTGTGAAGCCCTGGCCACCCCAAGGCCTCCAGCTGCTTGAGGGTTCTCTGCCTCATCCTTGCCCATCTAGCACTTCTCTTGTGGTTTGACTGCAGACTCCTGTTTAATGAGTTTTTTCCCCCAGTTTCCAGGGAAAACTAGTGGACAGGACAAGCCCAATGGTCACCAGGCAGTCCCCTCAACACTGACACTGTCACATGCATACATACTAGGACAGCAGCTATAGACTAAACTGGTTTCTCTCTGAGGTTTTTTAGACCCAGCCTGAGCTGTGCTGCAAGCTGGAATTTGAGTAGCATAACTGGACTTCAACCAGGCCCAGCATGGCCAAGAAGTGTCAGCTCTGGCTCTCTGTCAGGCAGGAGGGCTTTCCACAGTTTCCTGGCCAAAGCTGCACCTCCCAAGGAAGGGTAGTTTACTGAGAACTCTATGAAACCCACCTTCTGCCTACCTTGGAGCAGAACCCCACCACCACCACTACCACCAAACTCTGGGCAGAATAGAGACTCCAGGGCTGTCTTCCTAGAGCTGGCACCTCAGCCCCTGGGCTCTGCTCTGAAGGCTTCCCCGGGTCAGAGCTGCCCACTCCATTGGCCAGATCACAATCAGTCTCAAGGGCTGAGGGGCCAGAGCAAGGTTAGTTGGGCCTTCTCTGAAGTAGAAGCTTAGACTTGAAAACCCCCTCGTTTTGGAGAGACCTGTGGAGGGTATTCATTCCACCTGTTGGGCTGGGGCTCCAGGCATCTGTGCCCTTAGGTGGTAAATGGCAGAATGCTTTCTTTTAGGGTCCAGTGTTCCTGAAGGAGTGGGCCCTGAGGCCCTATCTCCCTGCCCTCAGCTACCACGAGGCCTGGTCAGGGCTGTCTGGCTAGTATTATCCTGGGAATCTATCAGGATAAAGTTTCCTGGAAACTTCACACTTTAATAAACGCTGGGCTCCTGCTCCAAGAAACTCTAGGGCAAAGCAGGACTTTTGCTTCTGTGACCAATGAGGTGGGTAGGACTGGTATTCCCAGCCCCGTTTTATAAGAGTAAAAACTTTAGACTCAGGGAAGAGATTGGCCCAGGATCCTCTAGAGCAGCGGTTCTCATCCTGTGGGTCGCGACCCCTTTGGACTATATTAAAGGTTTGCGGCATTAGGAAGGTTGAGAACCACTGCTCTAGAGGAAAGTTCAGTAAGCTTAGAGCTGGGCTTCCCAACACTTAAAAAAAACTATCATTGAAGTAAATGAAGAAGGATGTTGGAGGATGAGGCTTCCATGTGAAGACCTGGGCACTGTAGGCAAGGAGGAAAGTAGAAGTGTCAGCATGAGAGAAGGACCTGGGGCCAGATCACATAGAGCTTTGTAGGCCCCTGGTCAGGAGATAGAGTGGGAGGCCCCTGGCGGCTTTAGGCAGAGGAGTGACATGATCTGATTCCTGTGGCTGCTGGATGGAAAACTGGCTGAGAGGCAAGAGAGAAACGGAGGCCCAGGGAGTAGGCAGCTGTAGTCGCCCAGGTGAAAAATGATGGTGGCTTGGACTGAGTTGGGACAAGGAAAAAGGAAGAAATAGTGGGATTCAACACAGATTTGGAAGGTAGAGCCTTAGGATTTGCTGACAAATTGGACATGGCTGTGTGAGAAAGAAAAGAGTCTAGGATGACTCCCAGGTCTGAGAAACTGGAAAGATGGAAAGGAACCTTTGGGGCAGAAATGAGAAGTTTTAGATATATTGAGGTTAGTGTGGGGGGCATTTCAGAACTCTAAGTAGAATTGAATAAACATTTGGAGAGTAGAGTTCCTAGGAGAAGTGGGATAGAAATGTGGATTTATCAGATGAAGATGTTTAAAGCCAGAAGCCTACATGAGAGGAAGAGGATGGGGACCCAGAAACAAAGGCAAAAAGTAGTCCATGGGGTTGGAGAAAAATCAAGCAATGTGGCAATCCGGGAGCCAAGTGAAGAAACTATTTTGAGGAAGAAAGTTTGATGTTGCAGAGAGGCTGGATGAAGACTGAGAGTTGACCATTTAGGTTAGGATTATGGAAGAAGTCACTGGGGACCTTGACAGTAGAGAGAGAGGGCAAGAGACTGGCTGGCTAGGTTGAAGAGAGAATGACAGCTAAGAACTAGATGCAGCAAATGGGGGCAGAAGAACTATTGAGGTTTCTGTAAAGGGGAGCTAGACATGGACTGGTAGGTTAGGAAGCATTTACAGATGGGAGCCTGTTTGTACCATGATGGTAATGAAACTGGGCTTACAAAGTATTTGGCACAGTGCCTGGCATTTGGCAGGTACTTAGTACAAGGATTTCACACGTCCACACACCTTACAGCTGCCCTGGCCAGCTACCCATGGGAACATCAACTCTTGTCTGCCTGAGGACAGAAGGAAACCTGGGTAGTCCTGTTATTGTAAAACTCCTTCTGATGGACAGTTGAGCAGGGGCCTGACGGGGTGGCACTGTTAGTACCTTCCTCAGGACCTGAGGGGAAGGGTGTAGCCTATAGTCTTTAGGAGAAAGATGGCAGGCCAGGACTGCTGCTGGGAGGTGAGAGCCTGTGCCCAGGTAGAAAAGCTTCATGCCTTGGCTACAGCTTGATTCATACCCAAGCCTTCTCTCTAGTCTTGCCCTGGATCCCTAATAGGCAAATGCCAAAGGACCTGTGCCAAACCTCCTCACTGTGATCTACCCCAACCTCCCTCAGACCTGGAGATGAAGGGATCATGAATCCCATTCATTACTAGGAGAGGAAACATAAGTCTGGCTAAATGGACCCAATGGGGAACGTCACCCGCAGTGGGGAGCTCAAGCCACAATCTTTCATTACCATCTTGCCCCAAAGATGTCCTGTTTCATCTGTGTCATGGGTTAGAGATCACTAATCTGTGCTTCCAGCCAGCAGCATTCCCACAAACGGACTTTGTAGAGTGGAAAGCTGAGCCTTGGCTGTAGGTAAAACTCTCTAGCCTGCATCTATGTGTGCTGAGAATGTTGGGGAGCTGGGCCTTGGTTCTTGCAGTGATGCCTTGCAGCCAGCTTTCCTTATGGCTGGTTGTGTAGGGAGCCCCATTCCCAGCCTGCTGACTGAGTCATCTCATAACAGTCATCCAATTGGTGTGATAATTAAGAGTCTTGCTGTGCTGATGAAACAGGAAGTGCAGGGGGCTGGGCAGGTTGTCCCTTGAGGAAGCCAGGCCCCACCTGGCCTCACCTCCCCTGAGTTAAGAGACTAAGAGAGCCCTTACCAGCAAATTCTGTTAGGCCTGATATGGGACCGAGGGTCAGACTCTACCCCAATCTGGGGGCTTGAGGAGGAAAGAGCTCTAGGCTGTCCTGGAGTAGGGCAGGTCCTCAGACCATGTCTGCAGCCAGGGACTAGTGGCTATGAGAAATGTCCCTCTCAGCCCCCCAAAAGCTGTCAATCATCAGAGAAACCTGGAAATCTCGGGGATGAGGAGGCCAGGAAAAGTTTCCTGGACAGAAGAGATGGATTTCCCAGAATTGAGTGTCCAGAAAGACCAAGAAGCTGTCTAACAGGTGGGGAAACTTAGGCAGAGTCTAGGAAGCTAGTGGGCAGAAGGGCAAGGTTACTAGACAAGGATGGCTTGAGTGGTACTCCCTTCCCGAAAGGTTTTGACTACCACCACTTTTCTTTGACAACTGGGCTACCCACACACAGCTCATTGGGACTCTGCCTATTTGCACATCCCCACCCCTGTGCCATTACTCCCTCAAGACTCCTTACATTCACTCACCTTCCTTCTCATTTTTCAGCACAACAAAGCCAGTCAGCCCCCTCACGGTGTCCCCCAACTCTCCCCTCTCTATGAACATTTCAGCAGCCCGCACCCGACGCCTGCACCTGCGGACATCAGCCAAAAGCAAGGTACAAGCTTGGGATAGGGAGGGGGCCCAGTGAGACCAGAGTCTGTGGCTTCTGAGACCAAGTAGACCATTTTATAACCAGAGAACCTAGAGCTGTGCAAACATAAGCCCAAAGAAAATACCAGAAAGATGGAATAGTAGGGGTATGTGAGGGCACCAGAAGGGGAAGTAGTGACAGGTCAAAATTTGAAGGCTTTAGTTTGAGGTAGGAGACTAAATCCTGTGGGTAACCCCCACTGCCAGTATGGGAGCAGGCAATTATGCATTGCTGGTAATTGTGAAACTGTAGCCTTTCCCTCCCCCCAGTGAGAAAATGGAAAGTGGTGGTTATGATGGCTGATTCACCTCAGCCTCAGGCAAAGTCATTCTGAAATCCACCACCACTGTCAGCTGTGGGAAACCTGTTGACTTAACCTTGGGGGGGCGAGTGGAACCCTGGCTCCCCAAGCCAGGCTGGAGTTCCCAGCAGAGGCCCCAATTGAAGACCAGTAGTGGACCAGGAAGTAGCAAGGCCAGGTCTCACATTCCTGAGTGACTTCAGCTCTACAGTACTAGCCAACTGGTGTCCTTAGGCAACTCACCCAACCCCTCTGCCCTTGGCTTCCTTACCTGTCAAAGAGGGACGATCATTACACTGGGATAGTCTTGAATAAACCAGTTTATGTCTAGTTCTATAGCAAAAGGGGGTGGGATCTTAGTCAGAGGCTCTAGGATGCAGTAACTGAAGTGGCTTGCCAGGTCAGGCCAGCGCACTTACTTAGCCTTTCTCTCCCCTACAGGAGTTCATAGGCCTCTGCAGACCCCTGACCTCTCTGGCTTCTATTCTCTAACCCCAGGCAGCATGGGACAGCTCCCTCACACCGTGAGCTGGTGAGTGTGGGCCCAGTGGGAAAGGGACATCTTGCAATGGTCGTACTTGCCCTTACATTTCCCTCTTCCATTCTTCTGCATTGGGCATCCTGCTGCCAGCTCTGTACAGATACCAGGGGCTGGCTAGCAGTTCTACCCCAACCTGGCTCTGAGATAAGGGTCATCCTGGCCCACTGGCATTCCCCAGATAGCCTGACACACTCCCTTTGTGGAGGTAAGAGAGCTGGCTCCTGGTCCCAGCCCTGCCAGGAAATCTCCTCAGTGGCTAAGAGACTTGGTCTCCTCGTCCCCTCTGGGCTGAGGGGAGAACTCTGGGCTGCTCCAGGACTTCCAGAGCCATAAGTACATGAGGAAGAAAAGGTAGGCCTGAGCAGGGAGATGACGTACCCAAAGTGCTCAGCATGAAGGTCCACCAGAGAGGCTGATGCTTCTCAGTTGTCTGATGGACAAGAGTATACTTCCTACTGGCCTCAGTGCCTACTGCTGGTTGGTCTCTTCCTTCCTGAGTTGCCCAAGGAATTCTTTACGGTGCCTGCTAGTACCCAAGCAACTGACAGCTTGATTTGGAGAGTCTCCTAAGGCTGGGCCAGGAAAAGGCAGCCTAGACCCTCAAGTCAATAGGCCTGTCCTCACTGGAGCTGAGCAGGCTACTTGGCACTTTACTCATCAATCACAGTATGAACTGCACAGATCTCTAGCCTGTTTGGACTGGGGTAGTCACCCAACAGCAAGAAAAATTTGGCTTCTCAGGGAGATAGGGCAAGTCATAGGCCCAACCTGGGGCCCACCTGCCCCTTTTTACTTGTGCATCACACTTCTCTATTTTCAGATTCTCCTTGGACAAAGCTCCATTCTGAATACAAATCAGAACTACCCCACAAGTACCCCAGGATCAAAGTGGAGAGAGAGTGCTCAGAGCCCAGCCTGATTAGGCTAGACCAGAATTCTGTGGACACAAATCACTGGGCCAGACTCTCAAAAGCATCCCCTAGGCCAGAAGTTCTGAAGACCAAGAGATTTGAGTCTAGGGCAAATAGGAATTCTGTGCTTTTTGTTCCCACAATGTAGTGCTTGGCTGGAAGGAGAAAAGTGAGGGTGTTAGCCACCTCTGCACTGTTATAGGCAGGGTTCTGGGCACAGGGGAAGCACTGCTTACATTGACTGATCCTTATCCCTGCCCTCTCAAACTCAGTCCACCTAGGGGGCAACCTAAGCAAGAAGCCAATTATAGGACACTGTTAGAAGTGCTTTGACTGGGGGACTGTAGGAGCCCAGACAGGTGCCTCATCCAACTTGGGAATTTCAAGACTTTGGGGAGAAAGAGTCACTTAGCTAAGTAAGACCTGATGCACAGAAGTTGAAGCAGGCAGAGTAGAGCAGAAGAACAATCTAGCATCAGCAGTAGAAAGTACCTGAGACAGAGAAAGGGGAAAAAAAGGTACAGTGGTATCAACCTTGTATTGTCAAGGAAACTTAGGAGGCAGGTTAGAGGAATCTGGGGCCTGCTAAGCTGGGTAGATAGAAAGCTGCCCTTCTATCCCTTAAGCACCAATACAAGCCTATAGAAAGAGGCGCAGCCCAAGTTGCCCCCTGGTGGCAGATCCTCAACACACACTGGATTGGTCCCAGCAGTGGCCCGTGTGTGGGTTTGGGTCAGCCCACGCCAAGTGGGGGAAGTCCTTCTCCATGTCTGGCCAGCAGCCAGACTGCTAACAGCTATCTCTCCCAATCACAGGCCCAGCCCTCCTCTCTACCCCTTGTCCCCTTCCTGCGGATATAGACAGCACTTCCCTGCCCCCACTGCAGCCCCTGGCACCCCCTACCCCAGGTGAGTCCCCTACCTTGCAGCCAGGCTCCTGCTTCCTGTCGCCCAGGCTTCAATGCCCATACAAGGCCATGCCCAGGCCAGCGCTTGCCCTGTGTCAGTCTTTTGTCCATCTGTCCGTCTGTCATTCTGTAACCCCCTGCTACCCTGTGCCTGAGAGCAAAGGTAGTGAGGTCTCAGCCCAAGCCATATTAGGCAGCAGAGCACTGCATGCACACAGGGCTTAGCCTGCGTGTACTCACCAAAGATGGCTCAGGACTGTCCTGGGCATCCTTGAACTCTGCCCAGTCAACATCTTTTACATAAGTGTCCCTAACCTCAGGCCTTTAAGGGCCGCCTGTGTAAGCAGTAAGGAGCAGAGTGGTCTCTGCCGAATCAAGAAAGTAAAGTGGGCCGGGTGCGGTGGCTCACACACCTGTATGCCTAGCACCCTGGGAGGCTGAGGCTGGTAGATTGCTTGAGCTCACAAGTTTGAGACCAGCCTGAGCAAAAATAAGACCCTGTCACTACTAAAAATAGAAAAACTGAGTCAAGAGGATAGCTTGAGCCCAAGTTAGAGGTTGCTGTGAGCTATGGTGCCACAGTCTACCCAGGGTGACAGCTTGAGACTGTTTAAAAAAAAAAAAAAGTGAAGTGGGAAATATGGATGCATGTGTCCCTTCACTTAGCTCTCTTAGTGACAGACCTGGAACTAGGTATGCAACAGCAAGAGATTTGGCAGTCATTTCCAGCCTTGCTGGAACTCACAGCAGCAGCAGCTGAACGGGCCATCTGGGTGATGGAGAAGCTCAAAGGTGACCCCAGCCAAGTCTGATGGGTCAAAGAGAGCTTCAAGGACAGGGTAGTATGTTTTGAGAGAGGACAAAGGGAACAGTAGTAACTGAGGCTGGCTGGGAGTGCAGATTGATGGAAAGCAGCAGGGAAGCAATGGGGCTAGAAATGTCACCAGGGATACTTATTATATTAAGGCTGTGCAGGCCCCCAGGAAGAGCCTGAGTTTTATTCTGCAGGGAGTAGGGGAACTTCAGCAGGAACAGGCCAGGGGGATCATTCAGGTATTTTTTAAAAGGTCACTCTGGCTATTGTGTAGAGGTCTGGAGGGGTCAAGTGAGAGTGTGAGGAGGTCCCTAGGGCAGCCACAGGCTCCTGAGGCTGGGTTGTCAAGGGTAGGATGTGAGAAGGGGACAGATTCAAAAGCTACTTGGGACTTATTGAGCAAGCAACCACCTAAATGGCATATACGTAGATTTTTGCATTGTGGCTGTGCAATGTGTTAGGAGCAGATATTTGTATTTATCTGTGTACTTATGTCCAGCCCAATGTGGGTAGGGTATCTGTTCACCTGTGTCCTCGTGTACTACTATGCATGGGCCTCTGTGCGTGTGTGCAAAGGTCTGGCCTATAATTCCTAGCTCAGTGTTAACTCTTCTCCTGCCTCTAGGTTCACCCACCCATCCTTGATGCTAGGTTCCAGTGTAGCCGGTCATCCCGCAGCCATCCCCCACCCGGCCATTGTACCCCCCTCAGGGAAGCAGGAGCTACAGCCTTATGACCGCAGCCTGTGAGTGAAAAGACATGATGAGGGGAGGGAAGCAAGAATGTGTGGGATGGGCAGGTGAGTAGATCTGTTTATCAGTCAGGATATACATGACTCCCACTAGTCCCAGGAGGCCCTTGGCCAAGCTGTCTTGTGGCTCTGGCTACTGATCATTGCGTTTTTTGATCGTCTGGAGGTGCTTGAGGGACAAGGAGTTCATTTCAGCCAAGAAAGGAGGGGCTGAGATGTCCTTAACACATGCTTTTCCCACTTGGCTATAGTATTCCCATAAGAAACAGTTACTAACTCTCTGCTCATCCATTTTGGGGCAGCTAAAAGATTCCATTTACACCCTAGTGTCATATACTTAGGCACACGCTGGACCCAACTAGAGGAGGATGCTACCATTAGGTGGGCATGGGGGGGCAAGGAAGCTCCTGAGCTACCTGGGTATATGCCCCTCAGGAAAACACAGGCAGAGTCCAAGGTGGAGAAGGAGGCCAAGAAGCCAACTATCAAGAAGCCCCTCAATGCCTTCATGCTGTACATGAAGGAGATGAGAGCCAAGGTCATCGCAGAGTGTACACTTAAGGAGAGTGCTGCCATCAATCAGATCCTGGGCCGTAGGGTAAGGCCATGGGCAAGTGGGCTGGCAGGGATGGCCCTGATCACCTTCACCATGGTACAGCTTGTTGAATCCCTGATGTATTCCATCTGCCCCACTTCCCTATTGCAGTGGCATGCACTGTCGCGAGAAGAGCAGGCCAAGTATTATGAGCTGGCCCGCAAGGAGAGGCAGCTGCATATGCAGCTATATCCAGGCTGGTCAGCACGGGACAACTACGTGAGTGGCCACTGACACAAGGAAGGGGTGGGTAGGGCATCCTGAGATACCATGCCCTAACGCACAACCTCAGCAGGGAAGGTAAAACTGTCCCTGAAGGCTCAGATGAGGAAGGACAGGGAGGGTCCAGGCTGACAAACCACCCCCTAAAGGCAAGCCCACGTCCTATTCCCCACTCCAGAATGCACTCCCACATAGGGGCGTTGCCCAGTATTTGACTGGGCCAGATGGGTATTGGGAGAGGGAGCAGCCCCTAATTTGCAACCCCACACCAGCCTAATAACTACAATCAAGAAACACCAGGGCCTGACAGTAGGAGGGACTTATATGCCCAGAATCCCAGGGGCAGCCAGGCCAGGCAGCAGGCTACAGATATCCAAGTATCCACTTCCCAGATCTGAGCATCCTTTTTGTTCCCTACAGGGAAAGAAAAAAAGGCGGTCAAGGGAAAAGCACCAAGAATCCACCACAGGTGAGGCCTTAGCAACAGTGGAGACTCTTCTCCATGCCCTCATTTCAACGGAGAGGGAGAGAGTACTCACCCAGGAGCCTTCAGGGACTAGGCTGCATCTGACAGGTGCAGCTATACAAGAAATAGCTCTACCAAGTGCTAGGGAAGACCAGCTGAAGCCAGTTGATGTAGCAAGTAGTATATTGCCTTTCGTGCCCCTGCCCTCACCTTTGCTAGCTCTGCTAATAGCCTCTACCAGAGAGGCTAGTGAGCAACTCACTGGATAGTTTGATGCATAACACAAACAAGGCACCCTGGCTAGTTCTCTGAGTCAGGCCCCATGCTTAGGCCCAGTAGTCACACAGACTGCTGGCTGAAGCCTGGCAATTTGTCACCCTCCCCATCCCCATTTTTCTTTTTTTTTTTGTAGAGACAGAGTCTCACTTTATTGCCCTCGATAGAGTGCCGTGGCCTCACACAGCTCACAGCAACTGGGCTTAAGCGATTCTCTTGCCTCAGCCTCCCAAGTAGCTGGGACTACAGGCGCCCACCACAACGCCCAGCTATTTTTTTTTTTTTTTTTTGGTTGCAGTTCATCCGGGGCCGGGCCTGAACCCACCACCCTCAGTATATGGGGCCAGCGCCCTACCATCTGAGCCACAGGCGCCGCCCCCGCCCCCCATCCCCATTTTTCATAGCTATGCAAAGTGCTCTATATTAGAGGGCGGCCAGTACCCCATTGCAGGCCTTCGTCCTGTGGGTGAATTCTGCCAACTCTGGTAATCTCAGATTGCCACACGGGGAAGCTGCAAGATAGGACTGGGACAGGGCAGAGTCCCCAGCCCTTTCTCTGAAGTAAAAAATGGGTCCTTCTTTTCATCTGGAAGTGTGCAGCACAGGCGTAAGCAATAGGCTTAGCTTTATCTCTTGAAGGAATGTTGGTCAGCCAGATTGGGCATTGACAAGAATAAAGAAAAGCTGGATAAAATGGGTAGAAAGTTGGAGAGGGGAATGGGTAGCTCTAATGCATAAGAGGCTGGATCCTCACGGACTTCTCTGGGCCATTATCCTGCAGCCTCTATGCTGCAAGGTGCCCACAAGCCACAGAGAGGAGCCAGCCTGAGAGGCTAACCCTAACCCTTCCCCCACCCCACCATTCTTCCCACTACCTCTCCTGCCACACAGCTGGGTACCCACCTTTGCTGATACCTTGCTCTGGGCTCCCAGTGGGGCTGGCTGTGCCATAGAGAGGCCTATTCTGCCTATGGGGGCTGTGGGGTATCTATAACTGGCTAACACTGATGTACCTCTTCTTTCTGGGCCCTGTTCTGCCCTGCTGCCTACCTGCTCACCTTCTGCCCTGCTCTGCCCTGCCCTGCCCTGCCCTGTTCCTCTGGCATGTCTGTGCGCAGACCCTGGCTCGCCTAAGAAATGCCGTGCTCGCTTTGGCCTCAACCAGCAGACGGATTGGTGTGGTCCGTGCAGGTGGGTTTGTCCCCACCATCATTCTCCTTTTGCTTCAAGCTGCTTCCCTTCACTCTATACATGTTCTGCTGGGGCTGTGGCCCACTCCTTTAGCCCCTCAGCCCCCTAGTATACCTACTGGGGAATCCATACAGTGAATATAGATTATGGAGATGATCACCTGGGTCTAAATGGAAGTAATGGAGGGAATGCTCCAAAAGGCAGGCTCAAGGAGGTGGCCCTAGTGCTAGTCAGGCCTAGCTAGTCCTCAACAGGTAAATCTCTCACATACCACTCTCACCAGCTACCTCACTTCAAGTTAGGATCCCTGCCTGCACCATCCTGAGCAATTAAATTTAAGAAAAACACAATGACAACAGTACAGAACCACCTAATTAACCTAGTTGCTATCTTGATCCTTCAGGTCTTGCTTAGCTAAGTGATCCTTTCTCCTCCAAAGTCTTGAAATTCCCAACTTGGATGAGGTACTTGTCTAGGCTCCTACAGTCCCCCCCACCCCCACCCCCCAAAGCACTTCTAACAGTGTCCTATAATTGGCTTTTTGCTTAGGTTACCTCCTAGGTGGACTGAGTTTGAGAGGGCAGGGAACTAAGGATCAGTCAATGTAATCACTGCTTTCCCAGTGCCCCAATCCTGCCTATCACAGCAAGGCTCAGTGCAGAGGTGGCTAAAACACCCTCACTTGCTATCTTGTACCTACTGAAACAAGGACTGGAGAGGAGCATGGGTTTCATCATATGCAAAACAGGATTATTTGTGAGCCTGAAAATGTTTCTTCACCAGTGGTTAAAGTTGCCTCGTTTAGGTTCAGGCCAGGCCTGGCAGAGCCACGACCAAGTTAGTAAGGTCACTGGCTTTAAGTGAGCCCTCCACTCTCGGCAAAGGGAATTTTTAGTATGTATGTACTCAAATGTGTGTGTACAATGGGAAACAGCCCTGTTCTCAGAGTAAGTCCTCTTCCCTCTATTCCATGCTAACTCAGAGACAAACTGACCCAGAGGACTCTAGTATGGTAAAGGATGAGACAAGTCACTGTTCACTTTTCCCCCAACCCAGCTCTGAGGACTAAGATTGCTTTAGCAAAGGAGGCACAGGAAATGTAGCCCCTTAGGCTAGGCTCCTGTGGAAACAGGAGGCAACCCTGTATAGACCTAGCTACAGAAGGCCCTCATGCCATCCTGTGGCTCTTCTGAGAACTGCACTTTGTACTAGGTTTGGGCCAGGCCAAGAACAGCTGCAGTGCTGATTCAGGTCAGAGACCACTGACACATCCATCACCCAAACAACGGGGAGAGGGGGTAAAAGATCAGCCAGCCTGGTGCAAAGACAGAACTTTTTGGTTGTGGTGTGTGACTATGAATTCACCCTCTGTTTACAGATAACTCTCTTCACTATTCCTAGGAGGAAAAAGAAATGCATTCGGTACTTACCCGGAGAAGGCCGCTGCCTCAGCCCCATTCCTTCCGATGACAGTGCTCTAGGCTGTCCTGGGTCCCCAGCTCCCCAGGACTTGCCCTCATACCTTCTGCTGCCCTGCATCCCTACAGAACTGTTTTCTAGTCCTGCGGAGTTGGCATCTACACCCCCAGGTCTCTCCACTGCTCTAAGCCTTCCAGCCTCAGTGCCCCTACAAGTGCCCCACAGTGCCCTGCAGAGTACCCAGGTACAACAACAGGAATCTCAAGAGACAGGCAGCCTAGCAGGCACAGGACACCTGGCTTCCTCCAGGGACCCACCACCTGAGAGGAAGCAAGAGGCCCAAATCACGTGGAAACGAGCTGGGGGTCCTGTGAACACCATCTCAGTGTCCAGACCTTGAAGATTTCGGAGGCTGCAACAACTTCTGCCTAAACCTGAGGCCGTTGATTCAAACTGCTCTGAATGGTGGGAATCAGATCTGTGTTGATGTGTCATCTGATTAAGTGCATCTCTTGTACCTATAAGCAGCCTACATCTACTCTTTTTACCATCAGTCTTGCTAGCCAGAAGCCTCTGCCTCATTTTTCTGCTACAGGCCACAGATGGGCTAGCCTAAACCCAGCTACTTTCTCTACCCTGCCTTCCCTATCACCCACTGCCACACGCTCCCTGTACCAGACACTTCATGGACCATGAACAAGCTGGTTTGTCAAAACAACATGTGAGCATGGTCACAATCACAAAAAGCTCAAGATGACAATGCTTCTCTTAAGGGAATGGAGATTCTGTTTACAGAAAACCAGCTGCTACTCATAAGCCTCTTAATAGTCTCAAGATGCCTGCAAGAAGGTTAGGGGAGGGAACAGAATAGGTTAAGTTTAGGCCTATCAACCTAGGCAGTAGGAATAACCTGACACAACCCTGTCAAAGCAGTGTGGGTAGAAAGGATATCTGGCTCTAGTTCAAAAGAAACTCAACCTAAGAAGCCCTGACCCCAAGACCTCAGGTTTGTCACTAGCCATGACAGGTTACAGCCGAAAGCAGTCGTGGCCCAAATCTGGCATGCATCCCTTCTCCTTCCCTAAGAGTTCCATTTCCAGCTCATCCATGGCAGCCTAGCCAGCTCATAGGCAGCTGTGAGACAGAGCAAACCCCAAACCTCAGGCCAAAGCCTATCTTCTAACATTGAAACCAGGCCAGCTTTAATTTCCCTATGGGCCTGCAAAGAGGAGGACCATTATAAGTAAAGTAAGGAGCCTGGAAAACCTCTTGTAGTGGTGAACAGGTTTTTACCACAGCCTACTTAGTCTATTTTTGAGCCAACCTTTGACCCTGAGCCTTGAAAAACAAGTTCAAATTAACTTTGTTTTTAGCATCCTCCTCACTGTACAGAGCCCGAATCCAAAGAAAAAGGGCTGTCCATGTACTCACTCACACCCCTCAGGAAAAGTTCCTATTTTAGCCACTGGTTTCTCAGAACCCAAAGATGACATATTCTAATGTTACACTGCAAAGAAATCTTGAGAAACAAGGACCATTATAGTGTTGAAGATATTTTTGTATTGTTATTGCATCATCATAGAAAAACTTTTTTAAACATGAGAATAAAGATACTTTTTTACTGGGTTTGTTTTTCAAAGCTGAGGAATAAGCTATTCCAGCAACAGAGCATGACTTGTTACTTTTCTTTAGTCATGAAACTAGGAGTTTATTCCTCTTACAGTACACATTATCACACTTCCAACCTACAGAAGCCAAAGATTACCTTGGTCACCTCCATAAAGAGGCTTGGGCCCTGCCCCACTGACTGCTGGGCCCTTACCTCCACTGAAACCTTAACTCTTAACTCCTCAATCCTCTGACCCCATAACTGATGCAGGCCAGTCTTGTCTCTAGTACTCAGGAGAATATTGGAAACTGCCATCGGTAGATCTTGAAAAGACAATCCAACCTGAAATATGTACTCATGACCACTAGGCTCCACTTTCCTCTAAGGGCAGAGAGAAAAGAAAACATTCACAAATGTGTCTTATTTCAAGGAAATTAAGAATCTTTTATAACTTTGTATCAAATCCTAAAGCTTTTTTTTTTTTTTCCCCAAAATTAAATCCAGGCCTGCCCAGTGGCTCACGCCTATAATCCTAGCACTCTGGGAAGCTGAAGCAGGAAGATTACTTGAGCTCATATGAGTTTCAGACTAACTTGAGCAAGACCAGGGCCCTATCTCTACTAAAAATAGAAAAATTGACCCTATCTCTATTAAAAATAGAAAAATTACTCCAGTGTTTTGGTAGGTGCCTATAGTCCCAGCTACTTGGGAGACTGAGGCAAGAGGATTGCTTGAACCCAGGAGTTTGAGGTTACCATGAGCTAGGCTGACAGCACTGTATCTACCCTTGAGTAACAGAGTAAGACAAAAAAAAACCCTCAAGATCCCATAGGCTGGGAAAGGTGGCTCACACCTATAATCCTAGCACTCTGGGAGGTCAAGGCAGGTGGACTGCTTGAAACCAGCCTGAGCAAGAGTGAGATCCTCGGGCCCATCTCTAAAAATAGATTATGGTAGGCACCGGCAGTCCCAGCTACTCAGGACACAGAAGAATTGCATGAGCCTGAGAGGTTACTGTGAGTTATGATACCATGGCATTCTACCAAGGGCGACAAAATAAAATTGTCTCAAAAAAAAAGTAAATAAATAGGGCAGCGCTTGTGGCTCAGTGAGTAGGGCATGGCCCCATATACCAAAGGTGGTGGTTCAAACCCAGGCCTGGCCAAACCGCAATAAAAAAATTGGGCATTGTGGCAGGCGCCTGTAGTCCCAGTCACTGGGGAGGCTGAGGCAAGAGAATCACTTAAGCCCAGGAGTTGGAGGTTGCTGTGAGCTGTGTGACACCACAGCACTCTACCAAGGGCTATAAAGTAAGACTCTGTCTCTACAAAAATAAAATCGAGATCCCAATATAAGGCAAGGATATTTTAATAGTATCTTTTCTCCATACAGACTGCCATCATGAAGTACTTTTCATACTGTCACATAAGACCTCTGATATGTGATAAATCTACAACCTACTTTTTACATAACAGTTTCTACCATGTTACAGTGCTAACTTCCCGAGACTTATCATGAATGTAAAAGGTGTCATAAAGCCACCTCAATAGGTCACTCAAGTATTAGATGATAAATGTTTGGCTGTGTTTTACAAAAGACAGCCATATACCACCATCATGTAATTTTCACTTAAGAATTTATAGTTTGGGGATTTTATGTTTAAAAATAATTATAAATAAATTCATCTTCCAGAGTAGTGTCTATTGAAAGTAGGTCACTGGAGGGTATAACCTCAGACATACTTCTGGGAGGGTGCTGGAAGAGACCAGCCATTCAGCCATTCTTGACATCTGTCCCATTTAAAAGAACTCTGCTTTGACTGGCCTGGTTTAAAAAAACTACATTCTAACCAAGGCTTATGCAAGACTGGACTGCTGCATCTGATTTGGTGTCTCATTTACAGTACACCAGGTACACAAACAATGTGCCCTCTGTATGTGAGGACAGAGAGGGGGTACTTTGGCAACTTTGTAAGTCAGACAAGCCCTAAAAACAAAAGAAAAAACACCAAAATCTCCTGAATTGAAAAAGGAAACTCAAATTCTCCCAAATCACACTGGCACTTTCTATGAGACTAAAGAATGACTTGAGATTGCAACATCAATCAAGTTCAACTTTAAATACCACACCAATCCCACCTCATTCCAGCCGAGTACAACTCCTGTTCTTGCAGACATCACAGGACAAGATACCCTAGGCTCCTTTATACATTTCCACACAACTCATAGACTTGTAACTTACTTGAAGTACAGATCTTGATCCCTCCCCTGGTGCAGCTACTGCCCATCCTGTGCTTGGTGGATATAGGGAAAGAGCTCAACCCTGGCAAGCTACTAGAGCTTTCCCATGTGTCTCAATTTGAAGGTGTTTCCTTTTACAAGAGTCCCATCTTGAGGCTCTCTTCTGATATGTAACTATCTTTTGAATGGCTCCAATGATCTCAAGTTCTCAGCTGTGGAAGCCTAAGCTAGCTCAGAAGCACTGCTGCCCAGCTGTGTTCGTTGTATAATAAGCCTGGTTAGAAAGGCCACAAGTAGCTGGAAGCAGAATGGTTCTTTACATCAATTGTTTATATACATGTTATATTATGGTTGTTTACATCCATTTCTAGGAAAACAAACAGAAGAGGCAAGAGTAACAAGGCCATATCAAACTCCTACTTGCCGGGCCGATATATGAAAATAGAAGAATTTAAGGCCCTAAACTAATAATTACATTAATTACATTTAAAGCTAAGTTGGCTTTCTTTGAAATGACAGGTAACCAACTGTATATAATACTGAAAGGCAACAAGTATGTCACCCATGAATTTAAACTATCACTCAAAGTTCCACATGGGAAATACAGAGGGTGCAAAAAACATGCATATGCATTTTAAGAAAGAAAAAGCTGTATTAAAATTGTAATATATAATGCTTGCTATGCTGTATATTGTATCTTGTGTCTCATAATTGAAGTCAAACATGACTTAGTTTTATAATTTTAGTGTATTTTTTTCTTTTTAAAATGTGTGCACTTTTTTTGGCACCCTCTGTATATCAAGCAAGAGCCCTTTCAACAACATCTTTATGACACCAACAATGTTCTTTTCCACTGACAGTTCAGCAGCAAGGATAAAATTCACCAAATCCTGCTAAGATGTCCAAACAGCTCAATCTTGGGCCAAGAGACATATTCTAAACTATTTCCTATCTTGACATGCACATCTAGTTCTCTTACTCATTCTCTTTGCCCATTGGAGGCACTGAATTTTAATGGTAAACAAGAATAAGTCATGAGGGCTCTAGTTGTAAAATCCCTAACATTCAGAAGAGTGCCTGAGGGCCCCAGACTGAGCCGCTGTGAAAGAACTGCCCCGGCAAGCTCCACCACCCTCAGGGTCGCAGAGCAAGGATTGGGCGGGAACTAGTAACCTAGTGACTGAGCAGCCTAAAGGTGGGGACTGAGCTGCCTTATAGACTTAAACCTCGGGGCAGAGTGAGATCGGTTTTGGCACACTGGAGCCTGGGGCTGTTGCCCTGGGTAGAGTGCTGTGGCGTCACAGCTCATAGCAACCTCAAACTCCTGGGCTTGGCTCCACCTGGACCTCCACAAGAGCTGCGCCATGACCACAGACTCGTGCCCACCATGCCCTGACCAGGAACTGCGGGGGGCTTGCAACCCTGCATCCTCCCTACAGTACCCTCCCTGCCTCCACACCAGCCCGCGCATCTGGCCAGGGACTCTGGTAACTGCGTGCCCTCAGGAGCCCTCCCTACCTCTGCGCAGAGCCCTTCTCCTCCCCAGAGACTGCTGGAGCCTTGGGCTCTCTGTGCCAAAGTCACTGGGCACCAGGCACTCCCAGAACCGTGCGCACCACCTCCCGCCCTGTTGCTGGATACGGGTATGTCACATTCCGGACCTGCTTCCACAACCAGAACTCCCTAGCTGGAGCAGCCCCAGAGGAACTACACAGGGTCACTCCCTACAAAGATCCAGCAACAATAGAGTGATACTGCTGGGGTCTAATCTTGGAGAGACACCTCCCCAACTCTGAGGATGGCCAGAGGCAACGGTGAAAAACAATCATGAGGCGAAATCAACAGAAAAACTCCGGCAATATGAATAAGCAGAGTAGATCAACTCCCCCAAGGATCAATGGGGCAGACACAGCACAAGATCCCATGCACAAACAAATAGCTGAGATGTCAGAAATCCAATTCAGAATCTGGATAGCAAATAAGATCGAATTAGAATTCCAAACAGTAACCCAAAAGATATCTCAAGAATTCAATGAATTCAAAGACCAAATGACAAAGATTTTGACACACTGAGACAAGAAGTTGCAGCCCTCAAAGATCTGAGAAACACAGTAGAATCCCTCAGTAACAGAATGGAGCAAGCAGAAAAAAGGATTTCTGACATTGAAGACAAAGCTTTCTAATGCTCCCAAACTCTCAAAGAGGAAGAGAAATGGAGTGCAAAAACAGATCACTCTCTCAGAGAGCTCTGGGAAAATTCAAAGAATACCAGTATTCGTTTTATAGGGATCCCTGAAAGTGACGAAGTGGCTTCACAAGGCACAGAGTCTCTTCTCCATGAGATTATAAAGGAGAACTTTCCAGACATGCCAAGAGATTCTGAAATTCAGATAGCAGACAGTTTCAGAACTCAAGCATGACTCAACCCAAATAAGACATCCCCCAGACACATCATAATCAATTTCACTAAAGTTAGTATGAAGGAGAAAATTCTGAAAGCAGCCAGACGAAAGAAAACCATCACCTACAAGGGCAAGAATATTAGAATAACTGCAGATCTCTCTGCTGAAACCTTTCAAGCTAGAAGAGGATGGTCATCAACTTTTAATCTCCTAAAACAAAATAACTTTCAACCCAGGATCCTGTACCCAGCTAAACTGAGTTTCATTTATGACGGAGAAATTAAATACTTCAATGACATTCACAGTTTGAAGGAATTGCCATAACTAATTCAGCTCTCCAGGATATTCTCAGGCCTATCCTCCATAAAGACCAGCGTAATCCTCCACCACAAAAGTAAACCCGCCCAGAAAATTCTGATCAAATTCCAACTTAACACAGTCGCAAAAGGATAAAAAATGTCCACCGGACTCTCAAAAGGCTTATCAATATTCTCAACTAATGTGAATGGTTTAAATTGTCCTCTAAAGAGGCACAGGTTGGCTGACTGGATACAAAAACTCAAGCCAGATATCTGCTGCATACAAGAATCGCATCTTACATTAAAAGACAAATATAGACTCAAGGTGAAGGGATGGTCATCTATACTCCAGGCAAATGGAAAGCAGAAAAAAGCAGGTGTTGCTATCCTATTCGCAGACACAATAGGCTTTAAACCAACCAAAATAAGGAAGGATAAATATGGACACTTCATATTTGTTAAAGGTAATACTGAATATGAGATTTCAATTATTAATATTTATGCACCCAACCAGAACGCACCTCAATTTATAAGAGAAACTCTAATAGACATGAGCAACTTGATTTCCTCCAGTTCCATAGTAGCTGGAGATTTTAACACCCCTCTAGCAGTGCTGGATAGATTCTCCAAAAAGAAGCTAAGCAAAGAAATTTTAGATTTAAACTTAAACATTCAACATCTGGACTTAACAGACATCTACAGAACATTTCATCCCAACAAAACTGAATACAAATTCTTCTCATCAGCCCACGGAACATACTCCAAAATCGACCACATCCTAGGCCACAAATCTAACCTCAGCAAATTTTAAAAAATAGAAATTATTCCTTGCATCTTCTCAGACCTTCATGGAATAAAAGTTGAACTCAATAACAACAGAAACCTGCATACCCATACAAAAACATGGAAGCTAAACAACCTTATGCTGAAGGATAGATGGGTTATAGATGAGATTAAGAAGGAAATCACCAAATTTTTGGAACAAAACAACAATCAAGACATGAATTATCAGAACCTCTGGGATACTGCAAAGGCAGTCCTAAGAGGGAAATTTATAGCACTGCAAGCCTTCTTCAAGAAAACGGAAAGAGAAGAAGTTAATAACTTAATAGGACATCGCAAGCAACTGGAGAAGGAAGAACACTCCAAACCCAAACCCAGCAGAAGAAAAGAAATAACCAAAATCAGGGCAGAACTAAACGAAATTGAAAACAAAAGAATTATACAACAGATCAATAAATCCAAAAGTTGATTTTTTGAAAAGATCAATAAAATAGATAAACCTTTGGCCAATCTAACCAGGAAAAAAAAGAGTAAAATCTCTAATTTTATCAATCAGAAATGGTAACGATGAAATAACAACAGACACCTCAAAAATTCAAAAAAATCCTTAACAAATAGTAGAAACTCTACTCTCAGAAATACGAAAATCTGAAAGAAATCGACCAATACCTGGAAGTATGCCACCTACCAAGACTTAGCCAGGATGAAGTACAAATGTTGAACAGGCCTATACCAAGTTCTGAAATAGCATCAACTATACAAAATCTTCCTAAAAAGAAAAGCCCAGGACCAGATGGCTTTACGTTAAAATTCTACCAAACCTTTAAAGAAGTACCTATATTAGTAAACCTCTTCCAAAATAGTGAAAAAGAAGGAATATCACCCAACATTCTACGAAGCAAACATCACCATCATCCCCAAACCAGGGAAAGACCCAACAAGAAAAGAAAATTATAGACCAATATCACTAATGAATATTGATGCTAAAATACTCAATAAGATCCTAACGGAATCCAACAACACATCAAAAAAATTATACACCACGACCAAGTGGGATTTATCCCAGGGTCTCAAGTCTGGTTCAATATACGTAAATCTATAAATGTAATTCAGCACATAAACAAACTAAAAAATAAGGACTATATAATTCTTTCAATTGACGCAGAAAAAGCTTTTGGTAATATACAGCATTCCTTCATGATCATAACACTTAAGAAAATTGGTATAGAAGGGACATATCTTAAATGAACAGAGGCCTTCTACAGCAAACCCACAGCCAATATGGTATTGAATGGAGTTAAAATGAAATCATTTCCACGTAGATCAGGAACCAGGCAAGGTTGCCCATTGTCTCCATTCCTCTTTAACATTGTAATGGAAGTTTTAGCCATTGCAATTAGGGAAGAAAAGGCGATCAAGGGTATCCACATAGGGTCAGAAGAGATCAAACTTTCACTCTTCGCAGATGATATGATCGTATATCTGAGAAACACTAGGGATTCCACTACAAAACTTTTAGAAGTGATCAAGGAATATAGCAATGTCTCAGGCTACAAAATCAACACCCATAAATCTGTAGCCTTTATATATACCAACAATAACCAAGCCGAAAAAACAGTCAAAGACTCTATTCCTTTCACAGTAGTGCCAAAGAAGATGAAATATTTGGGAGTATACCTAACAAAGGACGTGAAAGATCTGTACAAAGAGAATTATGGAACTTTAAGAAAAGTAATAGGTGAAGATGTTAACAAATGGAAAAACATACCATGCTCATGGCTGGGAAGAATCAGCATTGTTAAAATGTCCATACTACCCTAAGCAATATATCATTTTTTTTTTTTTTTTTTTTTTTTGTAGAGACAGAGTCTCACTGTACTGCCCTCATGTACAGTGCCATGATGTCACACGGCTCACATCAACCTCCAACCCCTGGGGCTTATGCGATTCTCCTGCCTCAGCCTCCCGAGCAGCTGGGACCACAGGCGCCCGCCACAACACCCAGCCATTTTATTTTTTGTTGCAGTTTGGCCAGGGCTGGGTCTGAACCCGCCACCCTCAGAATATGGGGCCGGCGCCCCACTCACTGAGCCACAGGCGCCACCCAGCAATACATCATTTTAATGCAATTCCTATTAAAGCTCCATTGTCATATTTTAAAGATCTTGAAAAAATACTTCGTTTTATATGGAATCAGGAAAAAACCTCAAATAGCCAAAACATTACTCAGCAATAAAAACAAAGCAGGAGGAATCATGCTACCAGACCTGAGACTGTACTATAAATCAATAGTGATCAAAAACAGCATGGTACTGGCACAAAAAAAGAGAAGTAGATGTCTGGAACAGAATAGAAAACCAAGAGATGAATCCAGCCACTTACCGTTATTTATCTTTGACAAGCCAATTAAAAACATTCAGTGGGGAAAAGATTCCCTATTTAACAAATGGTGCTGGGTAAACTGGCTGGCAATCTGTTGAAGATTGAAACTGGACCCACACTTTTCACCATTAACTAAGATAGACTCTCACTGGATAAAAGATTTAAACTTAAGACATGAAACTATAAAAATACTTGAAGAAAGTGCATGGAAAACTCTTGAAGGAATCGGCCTGGGTGAATATTTTTTTCTCCCCTCCCCGGCCTGGGTGAATATTTTATGAGGAGGACTCCCCAGGCAATTGAAGCAGTATCAAAAATACACTACTGGGACCTGATCAAACTAAAAAGCTTGGGGCAGCGCCTGTGGCTCAGAGGAGTTGGGTGCTGGCCCCATATGCCAGAGGTGGCGGGTTCAAACCCAGCCCTGGCCAAAAACTGCAAAAAAAAAAATAATAATAATAATCATCAAACTAAAAAGCTTCTGCACAGCCAAGAACATAATAAGTAAAGCAAGCAGACAGCCCTCAGAATGGGATAAAATATTTGCAGGTTATACCTCCGATAAAGGTCTAATAACCAGAATCCACAGAGAACTCAAACGTATTAGCAAGAACACGTGATCCCATCTCAGGGTGGGCAAGGGCCTTGAAGAGAAACTTCAAGTTTCTACAAACACATGAAAAAACTACAAACTACAAACTACAAACACATGAAAAAAAGCTCATCATCCTTAAGCATCAGAGAAATGCAAATCAAAACTACCTTGAGACATCACCTAATCCCAGTAAGAGTAGCCCACATAACAAAATCCCAAAACCAGAGATGTTGGTGTGGATGTGGAGAAAAGGACACACTTCTACACTGCTGGTGGGAATGCACACAATACGTTCCTTCTGGAAGGATGTTTGGAGAATACTTAGAGACCTAAAAATAGACCTGCCATTCGATCCTATAATTCCTTTACTAGGTTTATACCCAGAAGACAAAAAATCATAACATAACAAAGACATCTGTACCACAATGTTTATTGCAGCCCAATTTGTAATTGCTAAGTCATGGGAGAAGCCCAAGTGCCCATCAACCCACGAATGGACTAGCAAATCGTGGTACATGTATACATAGAATATTATGCAGCCTTAAAGAAAGATGGAGACTTTACCTCTTTCGTGTTTACATGGATGGAGCTAGAACATCTTCTTCTTAGCAAAGTATCTCAGGAATGGAAGAAAAAGTATCCAATGTGGGCGGCGCCTGTGGCTCAGTGAGCAGGGTGCCGGCCCCATATACTGAGGGTGGTGGGTTCAAACCCAGCCCCGGCCAAATTGCAACAACAACAAAAAAAAATAGCTGGGCGTTGTGGCAGGCGCCTGTAGTCCCAGCTACTTGGGAGGCTGAGGCAAGAGAATCGCCTAAACCCAGGAGTTGGAGATTGCTGTGAGCTGTGATGCCATGGCACTCTACCAAGGGTGATAAAGTGAAACTCTTGTCTCTAAAAAAAAAAAAAAAAAAAGAAAAAGAAAAAGTATCCAATGTATTCAGCCCTACTATGAAGCTTTCACATGAAGGCTATAACCCAACTATAGCACAAGACTATGAGGAAAGGGCCAAGGAAGGGCAAGGGAGGGGGGAGGTTACGGTGGAGGGAGGGTAATAGGTGGGGCCACACCTACGGTGCATGTTAGAATGGGTACAGGCGAAACTTACTAAAGGCAGAATACAGATGTCTTCATACAATAACTAAGAAAATGCCATGAAGGCTACGTTGAACAGTTTGATGAGAATATTTCAGATTGTATATGAAACCAGCACATACATTGTACCCCTTGATTGCACTAATGTACACAGCTATGATTTAACAATAAAAAAAATATTAAAAAAACCCCAAGAAAAAACAGAAGAGTGCCTCAGTTTGACCCCCAAAAAAGCTTAGTTCAAATGTTCAAAAACCACTCTGCCTTATGTGGGTCGGATGAATACTCTAATGAAATGCTCTTCCTGAAGTGTCAAAGTACTAGCAGTCAGGCCCTAATGTCTCTTTACAGTCTGTATTCACAGAGAGATGTATACTACTGACACCCAACCTTTTTTGCTGCTAGGTCTAAACTGAGCGCTGCTTTCCTCCCCTTGGCATTCCCTTCAACCAAATCCAACTTGACTTTTGACACCAAATTGGTTTCATTTGGCAGAATTTTGCCTAGACTCTTCCAGCCTTGTAGCCCCCATAATACTTAAATACTCCTTCCCAGTAATATTTATGCTTTGTCTCATGAACTATATGAAAAGCTCTGAAGAGGGAAACATCTTATGCTTCCTACAAAGTAACAGAAGCCAGGACTATACTTCACACATCCAACCATTTCATAAACTTTCCCTTTACTTGCAATCTTCTCCCTATTACTCAGCTACTTTCTTGGCTGGCAATCAGTTACACAAATCCAGATAATAGAAAATTTATCAGCTCAGTGCCTGTGGCTCAAGCGGCTAAAGTGCCAGCCACATACACCTGAGCTGGCAGGTTCGAATCCAGCCTGGGCCCGCCAAACAATGACGGTGCAACCAAAAAACAGCCGGGCATTGTAGCAGGTGCCTGTAGTCCCAGTTACCTGGGAGGCAGAGGCAGGAGAATCACTTGAGCCCAGGAGTTGGAGGTTGCCGTGAGCTGTGATGTCACAGCACTCTACTGAGGGCGACAGCTTGAGGCTCTGTCTCAAAAAAAAAAAAAGAAAGAAAATTTATCCTCTTAATGCTGAAACAACTTTTTAGGAAGAACATTTATTTCATTGATTCTTCCCACTTCAATATATACTGAGCTTTTATTCTTTCATTTTTTTTAGAGACCTATCACCTAGGTGAGACTACAGTGGTATAATCATGGCTCACTATAACCTCAAATTTCTGGGGCTCAAGTGATCCTCTCCTGCCTCTTGAGTAACTAGGATTACAGGTGCATGCCACCATACCTGGCTATAGTGAGCTTTAGAGAAACCAAAAAGATCTTCAAATGGAAATGGTGGTAAGCAAAAGTTAAGCTTCTGAAAATGAGCAAGATTCAGATGGCTATGGATAAGGTAAAAGATACTCAAAGCAAGAGGTCTGTTTCTCTTCTTCTCTCCTTCCTGGTAAAAACCACTTCAAATCCCTAAACTGCCTTATTGAGAGCCTAGACTTTAAATAAAAAAAATTTTATATTGGAATCAGAAAACAGACCATAGAATTGGCCCCTGAAAGATTATGTGATTTGAAATATATGCCTGCCCTAAGTCAGATTCCCATGGTTACTCACTGTTACTCTCCTTCCTTCTCTAGCTAGTTACAGGATAAGCTCTGGATTACAATGACATAAAGTTACAAGGCTGCAATTATCTATTCATCTTTATCATCCACCAAGTCACAATATAACTCTTGCTTAATTCCAGAAGCTGGTGTATATATAGGCAGTTGTAAACAAATCAGAGCCAAAATGCCATTTAGAGAGCTAAAACTTAAAAGGGATGATTCTGTGAATCCCTGGAAAAATATAAAAATTGCAAAGCAATATCTACTTTGCATATTAAGAGATTTATGAAGATGAGCTAATAAAATACAACAGCACTTCAAAAGAAATAACTTCCTCTCCCCCAATGTAAGAATTATTAGAATTTGTTTGAGGGTAACATCCTTAGCCCATGACAATGTTAGTGAGAAAATAGTAAGCTGGCCAGACACAGCAACTCACACCTATAATCCTAGCACTTTGGGAGGCCAAGGCAGGAAGATTGCTTGACGCCAGGAATTCAAGACCAGCCCAAGAGTAAGACAAAAAAACAGAAAATTTAGCTGGACGTGGTGGCATGTGCCTGTAGTCCCAGCTACTTGGGAGGCTGAGGCAGGAGGATCACTTTAGCCCAAGAGTTTGACGTTGCGGTGAGCTATGATGAGGCCACTGTACTCCAGGCCAGGGCAACAGAGAGAGATCCTGTCTCAAAAGGGGAAAAAAAAAAAAAAAAAAGGAAACTAACATTGAGAAAGGGTTTGGAAGGGTTAGTCACAAGTAACACAGTCAATGACAAGCTCAGAAGCCAAAGGATTGTGACAAGAGTCTTCATTAGTACTAAAAGTACCATATTGTCGGCAGCAGCGATTCCAACAGAGGAAACTGACAAAAGTTCTTCAGTCCTAGCTGGCAATCAACCAATTTGCCTAATCCCTTTTTCCTCTCATTCTTTTTGCTGGCGAAATAAAGGACATTTCCTAAATAAGCCCTGGGGTTAATTAAGAAGGGTTTCTTTCTCTCTGCTACATATATTAGTAATTAGATGAAGTCTTTCATAATTCAACATTAATAACCACTTCCCAAACCAAGACTATCACCAGTTCTCCCCTTGCATGCATCAAAAAAAAAAAAAAAAAAAAAAAAAAAAGCCCTTTTTATTAAGGCCCTGTATCTGGAATCCACAAGGATCTTTCACTTATGTTTCTTATACAGAAGTTATTAATGGAGCAGTTCTGCTATATACAAATTAAGTCTGCCATTAAGTGGCCTCTAAGTCTTAGCAAACCTATAAAGCAGACTCTGCTAGATCTCTGAAACCACAATAGCTACTATTTCCAACTTGCTCAAGGCCATGCAGGCACCAAAACTCCAGCCTCAAGGTATGACTTCATATTAGACTATTAGTGGTTCTCAACCTTCCTAACGCCACAATGTATTTTCATTGTTAAAAAGGAGTCGCCTGTGGCTCAGTGAGTAGGGTGCTGGCCCCATGTACCAAGGGTGGCGGGTTCAAACCCAGCCCTGGCCGAACTGCAACAAAAAAAATAGCTGGGCCTGTAGTCCCAGCTGTTCGGGAGGCTGAGGCAGGAGAATCACTGAAGCCCAAGAGCTGGAGGTTGCTGTGAGTCCTGTGACATCATGGCACCCTAGTGAGGGCGGTAAAGTGAGATGTGTCTCTAAAAAAAAAAAAAAAGAAAGAAAGAGTCACAACCCACAGGTTGAGAACCGCTGGTTTAGAAGAACAGCTAGAAAGTAAAAGGATAGCCAGGAATGAGTGTACCGCTGAAGACTGACGGTTGGCTGCTATGGATAATGAGACACAACCACTCACTCCAGGTGAGAGCCTAGAAAATTGGAGATTCCTAAAGGAATAATAGACATAAGAGGGAAAAGTAGGGTAGTAAAAGAATGCAGCAGCCAGGCTCGACGCCTGTGGCTCAAGCAGCTAAGGCGCCAGCCACATATACCAGAGCTGGCGGGTTCAAATCCAGCCCCAGCCCGCCAAACAACAATGACGGCTGTAACCAAAAAATAGCTGGGTGTTGTGGCAGGCACCTGTAGTCCCAGCTAGTTGGGAGGTGGAGACAGGAGACTCGCTTGAGCCTAGGAGTTGGTGGTTGCTGTGAGCTGTGATGCCATAGCACTCTAACCCAGGGCGACAGCTTGAGGCTCTGTCTCAAAAAAAAAAAAAAAAAAAAGAATGCAGCAGCCAGCTTGAAAAGGGCTCCTTAACACCATACCTATGATTTCTTTGGGTACACAATGGCTACAAAAGGACTATTTTCTCCTGGATGAGCTGCAAGATCCCTATTAGAGTTTAAGATTACCAGGATTTCTTGTTTTGTTGTTTCAAGACTAGGGCCAAGAGAAAGTCAGAAAAGAACAAAAATTTCTATATTGTCTGTCCATTCAATCTTTTTGAAAGATCACAGTATTCTTTAAATATGGGTAGTTGGCAGCACCCATAGCTCAGTGGGTAGGGTGCCAGCCACATACACCGATGCAGGTGGGTTCGGACCCGGCCCTGCTAATCAACAATGACACCTGCATTAAAAATCTAGCCAAGCCTTGAGGCGGGCACCTGTAATTCCAGCTACTCCAGAGGCTGAGGCAAGAGAATCGCTTGAGTCCCAAAGTTTGAGGTTGCTGTGAGCTGTGATGCCACAGTACTCTACCAAGGGTGACACAGTGAGATTGTCTTAAAAAATGAAAGAGAGAGAGAGAGGAAGGAAGAGAGAAAGAGAGAGGAAGGAAGGGAGAGAGAGAAAGAAAGAAAGAGACACAGAGAGAGAGAGAAAGAAAGATAGATAGATAGATGTTATTTACTCCTGTAATTCTACCCACTCCTGAGTGTTAAACAGATCAAGAGATAGTAGTAACAGGCTCCTGTTTCCTAGAAGCTTATACTTCCTATACAAATTAAACATGGCATATGCTAGAAATCCTGGACATATAGTGAAAATTTGTGTTTATCATGTATTGCTAGGGACCCCTGAAATGGTTAAGTTTTAGCAGACACTGGTCATTATAGCAGGAATCAGTAGATGAGACACTTCAGTGATACTGGACTCTGCTACCTTCTCCCACTAAAACGAGGACAAATGGAAAATAAGCTTATTTCCAGAGAGTAAAGAGACTCAGAAACCCACAAGTGGTCACAGGGATTGGCAAACGTTTTCTGTAAAATTTCAGACAGTAAATATTTTAGGTTTTCTGTTCAAATACAGTCTCTGCTGTATTAAAACAAAACAAAACAAAACCCTTTAATGTAGCCAAGCAGTGGCACATGCCTGTAATCTCAGCTACTTGGGAGGCCGAGGCAGATAGATCAATCTTAAGCACACAAGTTCAACAGCCTGGGCAACCCAGCAAGATTCTATCTTACTTTAAAACACAACAACAGGCTTGGCACCTGTAGTTCAAGTGGCTAGCGCGCCAGCCACATACATCAGAGCTGGAGGGTTCGAATCCAGCCTGGGCCTGCCAAACAACAACTACCACCAAAAAACAGCCGGGTGTTATGGCAGGCCCCTGCTACTTGGGAGACTGAGGCTTAAGTCTAAGAGTTGGAGGTTGCTGTGAGCTGTGACACCACTGCACTCTACCCAGGGCAACAGCTTGAGACTCTGTCTCAGAAAACAAACAAAAAAAAGAAACCACACACAACAACAACAAACCCCCGCCTCAACCCTTTAAAATGTAAAAACCATTTTTAGCTTCAAGATGCCTTCAAAGTGCAAAAAAGGGTACAGGCCTGATTAGACCCACACATATTTTGTTGTTTACTACTTCTTGTACACAACAACAAATGGGAATTATGTGAAATGACATGTGTGATTTTATTAAATTTGGGACAAATGAGAGGTGAGGTAAAGCCAAATTACTGTCGTGATAATCAGAGCCTGAAGAACTCAGAGTATAAGAGAATACAGTAAGGTTACAAATGAATACAGATGATGTAACTGTGAAAGGAAGAAGAAAAAAAGAGCACAAGGGGAAGAAAAAAATAAAAAAATCAATGGGGCGGCGCCTGTGGCTCTAAGGAGTAGGGCACTGGCCCCATATACTGGATGTGGTGGGTTCAAACGCAGCCCCGGCCAAAAACTGCAAAAAAAAAAAAAAAGACTTTTCAAGCTAAACAATTTATATAAATTTAACCCATTTAATATTAAGTGAAGACACACATTTAAAGTCCACAAAATTAACTACCTACTACATAACTTACTTTTTATTAAAAGTATCTTGCATTCATGATGGGTATTTCCTGGGTTTTGCACATATTTTAATATTAAAGATTATTTTTTACATGCAGTAATGCAAGTTTTCCCCACATAGGAGCATTGATAAAAAGATGACATACCACATGGGTTAAGTGTCTTTTTTAATGGAGAAGCTAACAAATTGTCCAGTTACATTTCTCCACAAACTGGATAGTAACTAAGTCTCTAATCCAGGCAATATATTCAACACTAAGAAATGAAAATTAAAAAAGAAAAGCCCTCAGGTCCAATTAAGGGAGCCCATCTATATGCAGGCTATTCACTATCAGTGGTACTCTTTGACTGTACATGTCTGGAAGGCATCCTAATAACCCTATTCAGAACATTTACTTCAAATAGCCTTTCTCTGGCTTCCAACTTATGAATTAAGATAGTATTTTAATTCTATTTCAGAAAACTTTTTGCAAGTTGTTTTATGTACAATGCCAACTTTTAAAAGATCACTAAAGTTAACCGGACGATAAACTAGGCAGAAATCACTTTACAAAAAAGAGGGAAAGCCCAAAATGCCACTTTCTACAGAGAACCCACAGATCAGTTTTATTCAGAGCAAAGAAAAAAAAAACTTCCATCTACTAGAAGAAAGTCAGCCATAGGTTTGGAATCTGTACTCCAACTACACATGCAATGAGGACAGTATTCTGCTAATACAATGGATTTGCTGCTGCATTGGTCTACTGTTTGTCTAATATTAACAATTATAAACAGAGCAGTGCAACTAGTAGTTGAAATAATCCTTACAGTGTTACAGTGTCAGGCACATTTCACTTCTCTTCACACCACTGGTTCTCTTTGCGTACCTAGAAGAAGAGACAGCTGTAAGGACTTTCTTTCCTTTTTTTTTTTTTTTTTTTGTAGAGACAGAGTCTCACTTTATGGTCCTTGGTAGAGTGCCGTGGCATCACACAGCTCACAGCAACCTCCAGCTCCTGGGCTTAAGCGATTCTCTTGCCTCAGCCTCCTGAGTAGCTGGGACTACAGGCTCCTCCCACAATGCCCGGCTATTTTTTGTTGCAGTTTGGCCGGGGCTGGGTTTGAACCCACCACCCTCGGCATATGGGGTTGGCACCCTACTCACTGAGCCACAGGTGCCGCCCTGGACTTTCTTTCTTAAAACTTGTAAATACTACCTACTGATTCATCAATAGCCAGTGAGGTAGGTCAGAAGGACAGATGGAAAAGTAGGAAAACACCAAGTGTAAACTTCCTGAATTTTTTTCTTTGCCTTCTCAGGTTTTTACTTTGCCTTGCTAAAATGACCAAAAAAAGTAAAGGCAATGGCAGTTCACCAAAGTTGACAGAGCAAATTTAATCAGTTCATTCAACTGATTTTGGTTTACAGCCACGTCAACAAAAATCATTCTGATCTATTTGTTCATTTCCTCCCCATTCAGTAAGTTGCTCTGATGTATACTACTAAAATACACTTCTACTATGCTAAAGCCTACTTTTCTGAAGTAAAATATGTATGATCAATACAAAAAGTCTCAGGTGCCAAAACTATTAATAATAACTGAGTAACTGCTAATAAATTAATATGAAAGAGCTCCTTTGGTTGAAAACTAGTTGTTCCTATAAAAGAGCAGAATCATCATCAAAAAAAAAAAAAAAGAAAGACAGAATCATCTAAGTGATCTAAGTGTTTAGACTCAGAGATAGGCCAATAAGAGTATGTCTGAGACAGAGGATATTTATTATCCCTCAAGTATCAAGACTTTTTGACACAGGCACTTTCTTCCCTGGCATGTTATAGGTTTTAGCTTCTTAACAAGAATGTGACTGAGGACAAAACTATGTAACCTACCTGGGCTTCCTCCTCTTCAGTAAAGTCATTTTTGATATTGAAGGTCTTACGAATCTCTTCAGGAGTTTTCCCCTTGATCATATTGGCAACAGTCTTGCACGTAACATCAAGCAAACCTTTGATGTCTAAGTAGTTTGCGGCCTGCAAAGTGATATTTCATTAAGGTATACTTGATGTTTTAAATTAAATACATTTCTAATTTAATGACAATCCACATCTAATTAAACTTCAAATGCTAATTTTAAGAGATTAAAGGGAGAACATCTAATCAGAAATAAGTTCTTCTGTAAAAGACATATTGAATGAATATCAAATCCTTCTGCTGCCTGAAGCAAACTACACTAGCTCAAAAGTTTAATAAGAGCCTCTACTGGGGTATTTGTATATGCAAGCACTACATATCAGGTCTTAGCAAAAATATTTATTCACACTCAGAGTTTAAATAAAAGCAGTTATAGGATCACATTTTATTAATGTTCTTAAGAAACCAGCTTTTGATTTCACTCACTTTTCCTGTTGTTTTCTATTTCTTTTTTTTTTTATTTTTTTTATTTTTTGTAGAGACAGAGTCTCACTTTATGGCCCTCAGTAGAGTGCCGTGGTGTCACACGGCTCACAGCAACCTCTTAACTCTTGGGCTTACGCGATTCTCTTGCCTCAGCCTCCCGAGCAGCTGGGACTACAGGCGCCTGCCACAACGCCCGGCTATTTTTTGGTTGCAGTTTGGCCGGGGCTGGGTTTGAACCCGCCACCCTCGGCATATGGGGCTGGCGCCCTACTCACTGAGCCACAGGCGCCGCCCTATTTATGTCTTCTTAATGAACTGATCCCCTTATCATTATGAAACAATTCTCTTCAACAGTGGTAATATTCTTTGCTCCAAAGTCTGCTTTATTTTAACATAGTCATTTCAGCTTTATTTTGATTAGTGTTACCACAGCATATAATCTTCTATCCTTTAAACCTCATTATCCCTTTATATTTAAAGTGAACTTTTTATAGGCAACACAGCTGAGTCTTGCTTTTTTAACTGATCTGACAGTCTTTGCCTTTTAACTATGGAATTTAGACCATTTACATTTAATGTGATCACTGACGTGTAGATTTACATTTAGCATTATATTTGGGTTCAAAGTATTAAAATTCCCATCAATGAATTTAGCAAATTTAACTCTACAAGAAGTGCAAAAAGCTCTGGAAAAAAAAACCACTTATACATAGAAACATACCAGAATAAGTTCAAAAAGTGTTCCTTGGTCAACTTTCAGGAATTCTTGGTCCCAAACAGGGATATCGTCTGTTCGCTTTTCTTTGTTCTCATCATCCTCAGGAGGAGGAGGGTCATCCTTGTGGTGGGTGCACCACTGAATGACCTACAACAATAAAGTTCATTCCTCTGTGGCATTTTGTCACAAGGTACTCATTCCACTACTGGGCAACATTATTCCTACACTGGAATAAGAACTAGCTAGACTCTGACTTGAGGAACTGAGTTAATAGCCAAACTTAAAAAACAAAAATGAAGCTTAAAGAATCTTTACAGCTCTAGAAGATAGAAGCAAACCATGCAGACAGAATACTGTGCTTGACCACATTAAAAGTTTCTGTGCAAAAAGAAAAAGTCAGACAAAACAATGATTGGAAGATACTTGCAAAATGTACAACCACTGGGCAGCGCCTGTAGCTCAGTGGGTAGGGGGCCGGGCCCCATATACTGAGGGTGGTGGGTTAAAACTCAGCCCCAGCCAAACTGCAACAAAAAAATAGCCAGGCGTTGTGGCAGGCACCTGTAGTCCCAGCTACTCGGGAGGCTGAGGCAAGAGGATTGCCTAAGCCCAGGAGTTAGAGATTGCTGTGAGCTGTGATGCCACAGCACTCTACTGAGGGTGATAGGGAGAGACTCTGTCTCTAAAAAAAAAAAAAAAAAAGTACAACCACTAATGGATTAGCCTATAGAATATAAAATCTTAATTAATACAGAGAAATGAGTTAATGACATGTACAATTAACAAAAGAAATCTGAACATAAGAGAATGTTCAACTTCCCTAGATGCAAAACTAACACTACTGTCAGATACTACTTTAGATTCCAAAAAAAGATAAAAACTTAACAATGCAATACTAATTGTTGGCAATAGTGGGAAGGAAATATAGTGTAAATTGGTATACATGTATTTTCCTTTGAAAAGTAATCTAGCACTACCTAGTAAAGCTCAACATGTGCATACGTTATAACTAAGAAATTTCAAACACCCCAGACATATGTATAACACCATTGGTATAGAAACAAAGCACAAAAAGCACGAAAGCTCCCTTAGTAGAAAGTTTCAGGAAGTTGATTAGCTAGACTATACATATCAGCATGGTCACTATGCTCCAGCTCTTATACTAGCCTGCCTGCTTTTCCTCAAAAGACAGGGCATGCTCTTGCCTTAGGCTCGCTGCATTTACTCCTAAATCCCAGAATTCTTTTATCCCACATATTCACATCTTTATTTAAAAGATCATCTTCTCAATAAGCTATCTCCTGACTACATTTATTTTAAAACTCTCTACCTACCAATTCCCTTATATTGTCCCTTCCCTTCTTTATTCCCCGTATCTTTTCCCATTTGACATATTTCTTATGCTGTGTTTCCCCACCTCTTTAGAATGTAAATTCCATAACGGTAGAAATTTTGTCTCTGTGGTTCATGCTATGCCCCCTGCACCTAAGAAGTACCTGGCATTTGAATGAAGGCAAGCAAAAGTCCTTTTAAAAGCATTTCACTTTAGTATAAAATAGAATATGTTAACTGCAAGACAATATTAAGTGAGAAAAATGACATTTAACTAGATAAAATAAACTTCTAACATGAGCTGACATAAGATAACTGGTAGAAACTTTTAGTGCCAAATTCATAGAAACAGAAAGTAGAAAAGTAGTTACCACGGGATGGTGGGGAGGAAAGGTGAAGGAATAGGGATTTATCATTTAATGGGCAAAGAGTTTAAGTTGGGATGATGAAAAAGTTCTGAAGATAGTGGTAATGTTATGAATGTACCTATGCCATTGAATGGTACACTTAAAAAAACTTAAAATGATTAAATTCTATAATATGTAAATATATTTCACTTTTTAAAAGCCCATTAGAAAAATGAGCGGAAAAAAACAGACAATGCATTAAATATAAATGGCCAGGGACAAATACAAAAAGTATGATCTTAGATCACTTTTTACTCAGTCTAGGGAGATTTTAAAAGACTGATAATAGCCAATATGGTAAGAGTATGGCAAAATATGAAGTGAAGCTACATCTCATACAGGAGTCAAATTCTCAAGAGAAAGAGTAAGATGAAACTCTCTACTGAGTGACCTTTAAAAAATCCCGTAGGAAAAGAACTAATCAGAGCTGAACAGTACCATCTCTAAGTTTAGCCAGTTTTTACCTCACTGTGAAAAAAGCCTGCTGTTTCTTTAGAATGAATAACCACCTGAATAGCTCGCTGTGTTAAGAAGCAGGTGCCTCAAAACACTAAAATCCTATTCAATGTGAGAAATGTTTACACTTGGACACAAGGTAAAGTAACCAACTAAAAAAATGCCACATAAACATTTCTTATTCTCAAGCTTCCTTTGGGGCACACTCATTCAGTGGACAAATATAAATATTTTCCTTTTTCACTAAGTATCTATTGCTACATTTCAGTAATTTAAATGTACTAATGTTCTTTGAATGCGAGAAAAGAACAATTCACATATTCATCTGGCCTGTTTTAAAAAACTACAATATTTATAGTCATAATCATACCATATAGAGTTAAAATAAAAGAGAATGCTATATATCAACACAGAAAGATCACCATTTTGTTATACAAAAAAAAGAAAAAAGACAACTTTTACAGGTGTGTAGTTTACTCCCTTAAAATAGGGAGAAATATTTGTTAATAACCGCATTACAAAATACTCAAAAGTATAAATGGTTACCTAACAGAGGGGTATCACAGAAGATAGGGACAAAAATGAAAACAAAGTGTTATATATATATGCCAATATTTTGACTTATTTATTTTTATTTACTTTTGAGACAGAGTCTCACTCTGTTGTCCCAGGGTAGGGTGCTACGGAGTCATAGCTCAACGCCACCTCAAATTCCTGGGTTTAAGCAATCCTCTTGCTTCAGCCTCCCTAGCAGTTGGGACTACAGGCAGTATGCAACCACGTCCAGCTAATTTTTTTATTTTTAATAGAGATGGGGTCTCACTCTGACTTAGGTTGGTCTCAAACTCCTAAGCTCACACAATCCTCCCGCCTCAGCCTCCCAGAGTGCTAGGATTATAGGCATAAGCCATGACGCTTGGCCCAGGATTTTGACTTTAGGTATTTCAAAAATATAAATCTAATGAAGGTGGTCGTGATTCATTTCCAATGTGCTCTGAGACGTAGCTATCTTTATGGAAAAACTATTTACTAATAATATCTATCAAAATGTAGGTGGATAAACCATTCTATGACCCAGCTATTCTACATCTAGATTGTCTATCCCAGAGATTATTTGCATAGGTATATCCAATCAATGACAATGATCAACTCTGGCAAGGGAGAAAACAGAACTTTTTTCTAAATACTCTTGGATTGCTGTAGGTTTGGGTTTTTCTATTTTTGTTTTTTGAGACAGGGTCTCACTCTGTCACCTGGGTTAGAGTATAGTGGTATCATCATAGTTCTCCTGGGCTCAAGCAATCTCCTATGTCAGCCTCCCAAGTAGCTGGGACTATAGGTGTGTGCCACCATGCCTGGTTAATTTTTTCATTTTCATCTCTACAAAAAAAATTAAAGATCTTACTATGTTGCCCAGCCTAGTCCAAAACACATGGGCTCAAGCAATCCTCCTGCTTCCAAAGTGCTGGGATTACAGGCATGAACCACCACGCCTGGGCACATATAAAACGTAAAAGCTGAGATCAAGTCTGAGTGTCCCCATCTAAAAAGTAATCCTTTTAAAAACCTTACCTTTTTTAATATTGCTGCATTAACATTTGGTAGAGGAACTGGGTCATCATCTCCTTCATCATCCATTCCCAAATCTAAGAAAACCAGAAGAAAGTTGCCATCATTTCCTAGCTCCATTATAATACATACACCAACCAGGCTATGTCTCACAAAAGTACAGTTGTCCCTCTGCATCTATAGGTTCTGCATCCACAAGATCAGCCAACCAAGGAATGAAAACAAAACAAAAAAAAAGATGGTCTCATCTATATAAAACATGTAGACTTTTTCTCGTCATTCTCTATATAACAACTATTTACATAGCATTTACGTTGTATTAAATATTATAAGTAATCTAGAAATGATTTAAAGTATGAAAAGATGTATGCAAGATATATGCAGTATCATCTGCATTTTCTATAAGGGACTAGAGCATCCCTGGATTTAGGACTGTGGGGGCAGTTCTAAAACTACTGGATACTGAAGGAACAACTATAATTTGCAAGACATATCTAAAAAATATGTACAAAGTACTTTGCTAAGAACTGTTCTCCTAAGAGCATTTAAAATTGGTGGTTCTTAACAATGGGGTCCGTGTGGGCGGTGCCTGTGGCTCAAAGGAGTAGAGCTCCGGCCCCATATGCTGGAGGTGGTGGGTTCAAGCCCAGTCCCGGCCAAAAACTGCAAAAAAAAAAAAAAGGGGGGGTGGGGGGGTGGGTCCATGAACCACCTCAAACTGTATAAAGCTATATAAGAAAACAAACAGAAAAAAAAAAAGATTTATTCTTACTCTTTATACCAAATTCTCCAGATGGTCTATATTTTAAAAAGTGAAAGATCAAAGTATTACAAGTAATAGAATTTCAATCTATTCAAATCTGAAGCCCAAAGACATATCTATCCACACACAATAGATCATGCAGCCACTGACAAAAACAAGCAACTCTGGCCCAGGCGCTGTGGCCCATGCCTGTAATCCCGGCATTTGGGAGGCCAAGATGGGTGGACTGCCTAAGCTCACAAGTTCAAGACCAGCCTGAGTAAGAGTGAGCCATCTCTAAAAATCAGCCGGGTGCCTGTAGTCCCAGCTACTGGGGAGGCTGAGGCAAAAGGATCGCTTGAACCCAAGAGTCTGAGGTTGCTATCAGATCTAACATCACAGCACTCCACCCAAGGTGAACAAGTGAGACTGTCTCAAATAAAAAAAACAAAAACAAAAACAAACAAACAAAAAAAGCTGCTCTGTACATACTGATACAATCTCAAGATCAAAGTGTTTAAAAGCTAGATATAAAAAAGTAAATGTTGGGTGGCCCCTGTGGCTCAAGGAGTAGGGCGCCAGTCCCATATGCCAGAGGTGGTGGGTTCAAACCCAGCCCTGGCCAAAAACCAAAAAAAAAAAAAAGTAAATGTTGGGCGACCCCTGTGGCTCAAAGGAGTAGGGCACTGGCCCCATATACCAGAGATGGTGAGTTCAAACCCAGCCTAGGCCAAAAACTGCAACAACAACAAAAAAAAAGTAAATGTTATGTGAATAAAAATGGGAAAATGCTTATAGATACTTAAAATTTCCCCAAAAGGATACATAAGGTACTGTTAACAATTATCATGTACAAGGAAGTTAAAGAGAAATGTAGGCTAAAGGATACTATTATGCAGCTGACAGTAATCCAGGCAAAAGATGATAACTTAGGCAAGATTTGTTGCTGAGGAAACAAGAAATATTCTAATTCTATATGCATTTTTAATTTTTTTTCATTTTTTATAGAATAAAAGGGTCTCACTATGTTGCTCAGGTTGGTCTCAAACTCCTGGCTTCAAGCAATCTTCCTACCTCAGCCACCATAAATGCTGGGGTTACAGGCATGAGCCGCCACACATAGCCTTCCATATGCATTTTGAAGGTAGAGTCACTAGAATTTGCCAACAAAAAGGAAGTAGAATGCAAAAGGAGCCAGGAAGACTAAGGTTTATGCCATGAGAGGATGGAATTGCCATCAACTGATTAGAGGAATTGTTATTTTTAGGAAGAGAGGATCAAGAGCCCTACTTCATAAATGTAAGGTATTAGATAGCCAAAGGCAATTGTATATGTAAGTCTACAAATCAAGAGAAGAGATCAGACCTGTAGGCAACTTTGGGAATTGGTAATATAGATGGTTTATAATGCTATGAGATTATGACCAACAGAACAAGTGAGTACACATATAGTGAAGAGGTCCAAGGACTAAGCTGTGGGGAATTGCAGGCTTTAAAGATGGGAAGACAAGGCTTGGCGCCTATAGCTCAGCAGCTAGGGCGCCAGCCACATACAACCACATACAACAGGGCTGGCAGGTTCAAACCTGGCCCAGGCCTGCCAAACAATGACAACTACAACAACAGCAACAAATAGCTGGGTGTTGTGGCTCCCTGTAGTCCCAACTACTTGGGAGGCTGAGGCAACAGACTTAAGGCCAAGAGTTTGAGGTTGCTATGAGCTGTGATGCCATAGCACTCTACCGACGGTGACACAGTGAGACTCTGTCTCAAAAAAATAAGAAAATAAAAATAAAATAAAGATGGTAAGACAGAAGGCTGTAAGTGAGGAAAGTAGTATACTCAAAAGTATAAATGGTTAAAATTTAAAAGTAGTAAGTGAAGTCTCTCAGAAGCCAAATGAAGAGGGAGAATAATCAGCTTGGTGCCTATAGCTCAGCAGCTAGGGCACCAGCTACATATACCAGAGCTGACGGGTTCGAACCCAACCCAGGACTGCCAAACAACAGTGACAACTACAACCAAAAAAATAGCTGAGTGTTGTGTTGGGCGCCTGTAGTCCCAGCTACTTAGGAGGCTGAGGCAAAAGAATTGCATGAGCCCAAGTGTTTGAGGTTGATGTGAGCTGTGACACCACAGCATTCTACCAAGGACAACATAGTGAGACTCTCTCTCAAAAAAAGAGGGGGAGGGCGGCGCCTGTGGCTCAGTAAGTAGGGCGCCGGCCCCATATGCTGAGGGTGGCGGGTTCGGACCCAGCCCCGGCGAAACTGCAACAAAAAAATAGCCGGGCGTTATGGTGGGCGCCTGTAGTCCCAGCTGCTCGGGAGGCTGAGGCAAGAGAATTGCGTAAGCCCAGGAGTTGGAGGTTGCTGTGAGCCGCGTGACACCACAGCACTCTACACGAGGGCGGTACAGTGAGACTCTGTCTCTACAAAAAAAAAAAAAAAAAGAGGGGGAATAATCAAGCATAAAATACTATCAAATAAGTCAAGATAAGAACTGGCAATATACTTTATGACACTGAGTTCATTGAGCTTAACACACAATTTTAAGCAGGGTACAGTGGCTCACGCCTGTAATCCTAGCACTTTGAGAGCCATGGAGGGTGGATTGCTTAACCTTAGCAATTTACGACCAGCCTGAGCCAGAGACCCCCATCTCTACTAAAAATAGAAAAACTAGCAAAGCATGTGGCAGGCTCCTGTAGTCCCAGCTACTCTGGAGGTTGAGGCAAGAGGATTGCTTGAGCCCAGGAGTGTGAGGTTGCTGTGACCTATGAAGATGCCACGGCACTTTACCCAGGGCAGAGAGTAAGATTCTGTCTCAAAAGAAACAAACGAAAACAGTTCTAGTGGAGTGGTAAAAAAGGCAAAAGTAGATTAAAAAAGAATTCAATTCATGTTATCCTGAATGGACAGATTCACTCATGTCCCTTCTCCTTCCCACCAATGCCTGTCCCAATTTCATCTTAGGTTAGAGTAAAACTATAACATAACAATGTCCATGTGACATTCCATTTGGATTAAGTCACTTATGTTTTTCCTGAATAAGTATGAAATATTTTAAATCAGACAAGAGAAAGAAATTACATAATGTAAAAATACTGTGTTTGGGAAATTAAGATAGTAGAGGAAACAGAACAGAAGATCGGCTTCTTTAGACCTAAATGTTATTTGGAAGAAGGCTTAAGTCATATTTTTTTTTTTTTTACTTTGGAGAGACAGAGTCTCACTTTATGGCCCTCGGTAGAGTGCCGTGGCCTCACACAGCTCACAGCAACCTCCAACTCCTGGGCTTAAGCGATTCTCTTGCCTCAGCCTCCCGAGTAGCTGGGACTTCAGGCGCTCGCCACAATGCCTGGCTATTTTTTGGTTGCAGTTTGGCTGGGGCTGGGTTTGAACCCGCCACCCTCGGTATATGGGGCCGAAGCCCTACCGACTGAGCCACAGGCGCCGCCCAGGCTTAAGTCATATTAAAAATAAGGCCCTTACAGTTGTAAAGGATTACTTCTCCAGCATTTAAACTAAGGATGTACAATGTTTTTTTGCTTTTAAGTTAAATGCCCAACATTAACAGTCATTCCATTAAGCTATTAGATTTCAAGGACTTCTAAAAGACACCTGTATCCTGATACCAGACCCTGAATCTGAACTAATCAGCCAATCCACATGTACACATGCCAAGATTCTCATTTCTGATTGTCCAGTTTAAAAGGTTTTATTTTTGTTTTTGAAGTCATATAAAACCTATAACCAGAGATAATGCAGATGGAAAACAAGAAAAGCAGTCAAGCTGCCAAATTCAAAAGGCTCCAGTTCTCAAGAGGCTAGAATCTTATACATATATAAGCCAATGATACTTAAAACCAACTATTCACCTCCAATCCCCAAAAGCTATGGAGGGAAAGAGTCACTTAACCGATGCTGTCTATCAGAATACTTGTTTCAGTGATCAAAGTTGATGTGGAAAACCTTCAAGGAGCCCTAAGTTTTTAAAATTGGCAAATGCTTCTTAGAAGTACCACTAGACAAATTAGTTTGTGAGGTACCAAGATAAAATAAAGAACACTTTCACTGCCAAAGCCAAGTATTTAGACAGCAATTTTGGTATCAGTTTCTATTATCTTCTAGATAAAGCCTTACTCACCTGCCTTTTAGGGAAACTTGGATTGCTTTCACACTCTTTATTAGTGACCATAACATACTTCTTCATTCAACAAGTACTTGATGAACAGTGACTATAGGATGTACCAAGGAGTTCACAACTTAGTAAAAGTGATCTATGTACGTAAATTACCAGGACACAGGATTGTGTCACATGACTCATTGGCACTAATTATCAAGAATGGTATGTTCGGGTGGCGCCTGTGGCTCAGTCGGTAAGGCGCCGGCCCCATATACCGAGGGTAGCGGGTTCAAACCCGGCCCCGGCCAAACTGCAACCAAAAAATAGCCGGGCGTTGTGGCAGGCGCCTGTAGTCCCAGCTACTTGGGAGGCTGAGGCAAGAAAACTGCTTAAGCCCAAGAGTTTGAGGTTGCTGTGACCTGTGACGCCATGACACTCTACTGAGGACAACACAGTGAGACTCTGTCTCAAAAAAAAAAAAAAAAAAAAATTATATGTTCAGTTTCTATCAGAAAACAGAAGTCACCCACTTAGAAAACAGAAGACAGAGAGGCGGAGCAAGATGGCAGCTGAGTAACAGCTTCCTTGCATCTGGGCACCGTGAGTCTGGGGAGATAGGACTCCAGGCATCTCTGGCTGGTGGGATCTGCCTACCATCACCCCTGAGAGGATACAGGGAGTCAGCGAGAGACTTCTGGACCCCAAGAGGAGGACTAAAACAGTGGAAAACCAGCAAGTGGTCGCATGTGTTCAATCTGTCTAAACCTGCCCGCAACTTCCACAGGCACGAGAACGTAAAGAGCAAGAGGAAGTGAAAGGAAAATTAGGGCAAGGAAACAGATAAAAGAAATCACTCATGAGGAAGAATCAGCAGAAAACTCCAGGCAACATGAAGAACCAGTCCAGAACAACCCCGCCAAGGGACCATGACGTAGCTACTGCAGAGGATTCCACCTATATAGAAATGTTAGGAATGACAGAAAGGGAATTTAGAATACACATGTTGAAAACAATGAAAGAAATGATGGAAACAATGAAGGAAACTGCTAATAAAGTGGAAAATAACCAAAAGGAAATCCAAAAACAGAATCAAATCAGAGATGAACGATATGAAGAATATAAAAAGGATATAGCAGAGCTGAAGGAACTGAAACAGTCAATCAGGGAACTTAAAGATGCAATGGAAAGTATCAGCAACAGGTTAGACCATGCAGAAGAAAGAATTTCAGAGGTAGAAGACAAAGTTCTTGAGATAACTCAGATAGTAAAAGAGGAGAAAAGAAGAGAGAGAAAGCAGAATGTTCCCTGTCAGAATTATGGGACTTTATGAAGCGTTCCAACATACGAGTTATAGGAATTCCAGAAGGGGAAGAAGAATGCCCCAGAGGAATGGAAGTCATACTAGAGAATATTATAAAAGAAAATTTCCCAAATTTCACCAAAGATTCTGACACACTGCTTTCAGAGGGCTATCGGACCCCAGGTCGCCTCAACTCTAACCGACCTTCTCCAAGACACATTGTGATGAACCTGTCCAAAGTCAAGACAAAAGAAAAGATTCTGCAAGCTGCCAGGAGTAAGCGCCAGTTGACCTATAGGGGCAAATCCATCAGAGTGACCGCAGACTTCGCTAATGAAACTTTCCAAGCAAGAAGACAATGGTCGTCTACCTTTAATCTACTTAAACAGAACAATTTCCAGCCCAGAATTCTGTACCCTGCTAAGCTAAGCTTCAAAATTGACGGAGAAATCAAATCATTTACGGATATACAAACATTGAGGAAATTTGCCACAACAAGACCAGCTCTACAGGAAATACTTCAACCTGTTCTGCACATTGACCACCACAATGGATCAGCAGCAAAGTAAGAACTCAGAAATTAAAGGACAGAACCTAACCTCCACACTGATGCAAAAGATAAAACTAAGCAATGGACTCTCACAAAATAAGACGAATAGAATACTACCACACTTATCAATTATCTCAATAAATGTTAATGGCTTGAATTCCCCACTGAAGAGACATAGATTTGTTGACTGGATTAAAAAACACAAGCCATCCATTTGCTGTCTGCAAGAAACACACCTGGCTTCAAAAGACAAATTAAAGCTCCAAGTCAAGGGTTGGAAGACAATTTTTCAGGCAAATGGAATTCAGAAGAAAAGAGGAGTTGCAATCTTATTTTCAGATACATGTGGATTTAAAGCAACTAAAGTCAAAAAAGACAAAGATGGTCACTTTATATTGGTCAAGGGAAAAATACAACAAGAAGACATTTCAATTCTAAATATCTATGCACCCAATTTAAATGCTCCCAGATTCTTGAAATAGACCTTACTCAGTCTGAGCAATATGATATCTGATAATACCATCATAACAGGGGACCTTAACACTCCTCTTACAGAGCTGGACAGATCCTCTAAACAGAAATTAAACAAGGATATAAGAGACTTAAATGAGACCCTAGAACAACTGTGCTTGATAGACGCATATAGAACACTCCATCCCAAAGATAAAGAATATACATTCTTCTCATCACCCCATGGAACATTCTCCAAAATTGATCATATCCTGGGACACAAAACAAATATCAACAGAATCAAAAGAATTGAAATTTTACCTTGTATCTTCTCAGACCATAAGGCACTAAAGGTGGAACTCAACTCTAACAAAAATGCTCGACCTCACCCAAAGGCATGGAAATTAAACAATCTTCTGTTGAATAACAGATGGGTGCAGGAAGAAATAAAACAGGAAATCATTAACTTCCTTGAGCATAACAACAATGAAGACACAAGCTACCAAAACCTGTGGGATACTGCAAAAGCAGTTTTGAGAGGAAAATTCATCGCTTTAGATGCCTACATTCGAAAAACAGAAAGAGAGCACATCAACAATCTCACAAGAGATCTTATGGAATTGGAAAAAGAAGAACAATTTAAACCTAAACTCAGTAGAAGAAAAGAAATATCCAAAATCAAATCAGAGATCAATGAAATTGAAAACAAAAGAATCATTCAGAAAATGAATGAAACAAGGAGTTGGTTTTTTGAAAAAATAAATAAAATAGATAAACCATTGGCCAGACTAACAAGGAATAGAAAAGTAAAATCTCTAGTAACCTCAATCAGAAATGATAAAGGGGAAATAACAACTGGTCCCACAGAGATACAAGAGATCATCTCTGAATACTACCAGAAACTCTATGCCCAGAAATTTGACAATGTGAAAGCAATGGATCAATATTTGGAATCACACCCTCTCCCTAGACTCAGCCAGGAAGAAATAGAGCTCCTGAACAGACCAATTTCAAGCACTGAGATCAAAGAAACAATAAAAAATCTTCCAACCAAAAAATGCCCTGGTCCAGATGGCTTCACTCCAGAATTCTATCAAACCTTCAAGGAAGAGCTTATTCCTGTACTGCAGAAATTATTCCAAAAAATTGAGGAAGAAGGAATCTTCCCCAACACATTCCATGAAGCCATCACCCTGATACCAAAACCAGGAAAAGACCCAAACATAAAGGAGAATTTCAGACCAATCTCACTCATGAATATAGACGCAAAAATTCTCAACAAAATCCTAGCCAATAGATTCCAGCTTATCATCAAAAAAGTCATTCATCATGATCAAGTAGGCTTCATCCCAGGGATGCAAGGCTGGTTTAACATACGCAAGTCCATAAACATTATCCACCATATTAACAGAGGCAAAAATAAAGATCACATGATCCTCTCAATAGATGCAGAAAAAGCATTTGATAAAATCCAGCATCCTTTTCTAATTAGAACACTGAAGAGTATAGGCATAGGTGGCACATTTCTAAAACTGATTGAAGCTATCTATGACAAACCCACAGCCAATATTTTACTGAATGGAGTAAAACTGAAAGCTTTTCCTCTTAGAACTGGAACCAGACAAGGTTGTCCTCTGTCACCTTTACTATTCAACGTAGTGCTGGAAGTTCTAGCCAATACAATTAGGCAAGACAAGGAAATAAAGGGAATCCAAATGGGAGCAGAGGAGGTCAAACTCTCCCTCTTTGCTGACGACATGATCTTATACTTAGAGAACCCCAAAGACTCAACCACAAGACTCCTAGAACTCATCAAAAAATAATGTTTCAGGATATAAAATCAATGTCCACAAGTCAGTAGCCTTTGTGTACACCAATAACAGTCAAGATGAGAAGCTAATTAAGGACACAACTCCCTTCACCATAGTTTCAAAGAAAATGAAATACCTAGGAATATACCTAACAAAGGAGGTGAAGGACCTCTATAAAGAAAACTATGAAATCCTCAGAAAGGAAATAGCAGAGGATATTAACAAATGGAAGAACATACCATGCTCATGGATGGGAAGAATCAACATTGTTAAAATGTCTATACTTCCCAAAGCAATCTACCTATTCAATGCCATTCCTATCAAAATACCAACATCGTACTTTCAAGATTTGGAAAAAATGATTCTGCGTTTTGTATGGAACCGGAAAAAGCCCCGTATAGCTAAGGCAGTTCTCTGTAACAAAAATAAAGCTGGGGGCATCAGCATACCAGATTTTAGTCTGTACTACAAAGCCATAGTGCTCAAGACAGCATGGTACTGGCACAAAAACAGAGACATAGACACTTGGAATCGAATTGAAAACCAAGAAATGAAACTAACATTTTACAACCACCTAATCTTTGATAAACCAAACAAGAACATACCTTGGGGGAAAGACTCCCTATTCAATAAATGGTGTTGGGAGAACTGGATGTCTACATGTAAAAGACTGAAACTGGACCCACACCTTTCCCCACTCACAAAAATTGATTCAAGATGGATAAAGGACTTAAATTTAAGGCATGAAACGATAAAAATCCTCAAAGAAAGCATAGGAAAAACACTGGAAGATACTGGCCTGGGGAAAGACTTCATGAAGAAGACTGCCATGGCAATTGCAACAACAACAAAAATAAACAAATGGGACTTCATTAAACTGAAAAGCTTCTGTACAGCCAAGGAGACAATAACCAAAGCAAAGAGACAACCTACACAATGGGAAAGGATATTTGCATATTTTCAATCAGACTAAAGCTTGATAACTAGGATCTATAGAGAACTCAAATTAATCCACATGAAAAAAGCCAACAATCCCTTATATCAATGGGCAAGAGACATGAATAGAACTTTCTCTAAAGACGACAGACGAATGGCTAACAAACACATGAAAAAATGTTCATCATCTCTATATATTAGAGAAATGCAAATCAAAACAACCCTGAGATATCATCTGACCCCAGTGAGAATGGCCCACATCACAAAATCTCAAAACTACAGATGCTGGCGTGGATGTGGAGAGAAGGGAACACTTTTACACTGCTGGTGGGACTGCAAACTAGTACAACCTTTCTGGAAGGAAGTATGGAGAAACCTCAAAGCACTCAAGCTAGACCTCCCATTTGATCCTGCAATCCCATTACTGAGCATCTACCCAGAAGGAAAGAAATCCTTTTATCATAAGGACACTTGTACTAGACTGTTTATTGCAGCTCAATTTACAATCGCCAAAATGTGGAAACAGCCTAAATGCCCACCAACCCAGGAATGGATTAATAAGCTGTGGTATATGTATACCATGGAATACTATTCAGCCGTTAAAAAAAAATGGAGACTTTACATCCTTCGTATTAACCTGGATGGACGTGGAAGACATTATTCTTAGTAAAGCATCACAAGAATGGAGAAGCATGAATCCTATGTACTCAATTTTGATATGAGGACAATTAATGACAATTATGGTTATGGGGGGGGAAACAGAAAGAGGGAAGGAGGGAGGTGGGTGTCACACTTTATGGGGGCAAGACATGATTGCAAGAGGGACTTTACCTAACAATTGCAATCAGTGTAACCTGGCTTATTGTACCCTCAATGAATCCCCAATAAAAAAAAAAAAAAAGAAAAGAAAACAGAAGACACACCCTCTGCAATTCAGTTTCTGCCTTTACTGCACCTAAATATCTATTGCTAGAAGTCCTCTAACTTACTAATGAAATCCTAAGTGACCAGTCTACAATATACGAATCTGGCAATCACTCCTAGTTACCTAGAAATAACCTCTTTTCCAAAACTTGGATTTCACTGATCCTCCACCTCTAACTTCTATACTCTTAATACCTTGGCTCCACCCCAACATCATCATGTTCCATAGAGGTGTACTCCCATAAACCAACATAAAGCAAGTCTTCTTATCTATAGCAGTCTACAACTCAGGAGCCAAGATCTACCTACTCAACTGGCTAGTTACTACACTGCTACACAGATCTTTTAAAGGAACCTCAAACATAGTTCAAATTCAAAGTCATTTTCTTCTCAAATCCACCTTTGGCTATACTAACTAGTATCACAATCTCATCCCACCTGAAGACCTAAATTTTACTTTTCCCTAATACACCCTATCTACTTTATCTCAGAATAACCTCCTAAAATCCTAATTTTACTTAGATTTAAAACATCACCTCACTACTAACTGCATCCTGCAGTCTTTCCAAAAGCCTGAAGAGTAATACCAGCCTAGATGTTACTAAAGCATCATTTGGCAAACAACTTTATTATTAATGCACTAAATACACCATGTGACAGTTTGCCTTGTTTTGCGTCTGGCTCCCCTCCTAGTTTACAAATTCTCCATGTGCAAAGACCATGTCTTTCTTACCTTCTTTTCCCCACCATATAGCTAGTGCTTAGCACATAACTTTTCCCTTTAAGTATTTATAGACTGCAGAGCTTTCTTCCATAAACACTTCTGACATTTAAGTACCAAAGAACACACTTAAGTTTTTTTTTTCCTTTATTCTAGACACTGACTTGTACTACCCCATTGGTAATACTAAGACATCCACCTTAACTAGTCCAAGTTTCAAGGCCTGTTTTTTTGGCCTCACCTTCTATATACTACACATATATTTTGCAGCAGTTAAAGGAATGACAGAAGAGAAAAAAGAAAACTTTAAAAAAAAAAAAAAAACCCTACACAGCCATCCACGGAGCTTATTCCTTGCACTGAAACTGCGCTCTATTTAGCTACTATATAAGAAAGTATCCCTTTTCAAAGGCTTTATTTTTTGTCATTAGAACTTGTGAATCCAAATTTACTTGAAAAGAAATGGACCATTGTCTGAGGTTTGGAAATCAATATTTATTAACTTATGATTTTACTAGTTTAAAAAGGAAAAAACTTTACTAATTCCGACAATGAAGAAAAAGTGACCAATATTAGAACAAGGTAGATTATACTTTAAAGAAAAACAGAAGAAATTTTATCCCTTCGTACTCTTGAATATCTAATAACAGATTGCTGCTCATATGAATTTGATATTCACAAATTATTTCAGATTACACATTCCTTCACATTTCTTCCTACCCAGGTTTTCTAATAAACTTACCTTCCAACATCGTCTTGATAGTCACAGACTGTTTGGCAATTTCCACATCAACTTCAAATATCTCTCCATCAGAACTCTGCAACTTAATGGAAGGCATCTAAAAAAGGTATATTGAATGTGAAATTGAAGAGATATTAGTTCTATGTGACATTTTATCAACTACAGTCTGTCGAAGCCTCCAACGTTATTAACCACAAAATTCTGAAGATCTAGAGTATACAACCCTACAAAACTCTGTTGTAAGCCTGGCACAGTAGCTCACGCCTGTAATCCTAGCACTCTGGGAGGCCAAGGAGAGCAGATCACTTCAGCTCTTGAGTTCCAGACCTGCCTGAGCAAAAGCGAGACTTCGTCTCTACTAAAAATAGAAAAACTGAGGCCAAAGGATCACTTGAGTCCAAGAGTTGGAGGTTGCTGTGAGCTATGATGCCACAGCACTCTACCCAGGGCAACAGCTTAAGACTCTGTCTCAAAAACAAAAACACTGTTTATTATAAGTAGTTATTCACAGGTTAGCCTACAGATATTTCTACAAAATTTTTTTTCTAAGTGTAATTACAAGGAATAGAAGCTTTTAAGGCCTACCCTACTGAACTCACTATTGGTACATTTAAGAATTAGTCTATATTTTTGATGTCTAAAATAAAACATACTTATTTGCTTTTCATCTGCCTTTTGGTAAATACAGACTATGCCATTTGAATAGTTAATTGCATAGTTAATTGCAAACTTGAGCAAAGTCAACCCCCAAAGAAACAAAGCTACCAAATAAAACAGTAATTTCCCCATGTTGGGACCCACCAGTGAAAAATGAGTTCAGTCCAAAGAATGGATGAGGATACGCTCATTTCTGTCTAAACCAATGTAAGACCATATATCAAGAGAATAAAATGACTTAAAGATAAGCAGATGTCAATAAAATTTCTTAAACCTACTAAAGAGCTTAAATTTCAAAATCTTTTTTTTTTTTGTAGAGAGAGTCTCACTTTATGGCCCTCGGTATAGTGCCGTGGCCTCACACAGCTCACAGCAACCTCCAACTCCTGGGCTTAAGCGATTCTCTTGCCTCAGCCTCCCGAGTAGCTGGGACTACAGGCGCCCGCCACAACGCCCGGCTATTTTTTGGTTGCAGTCTGGCCGGGGCCGGGTTTGAACTCGCCACCCTCGGTATATGGCGCCGCCCTTCAAAATCTTTTTTAACTTTTATTACTGACCGTCCAAGTGTAAAGCAGATCTTTTAGCAAAATCTCCATAATTACCTATTACTTGCCCTAAATATGTATTAACTCAGACTAATTCTGAGCCATTAGGAAAAAGACACCTCTTACATAAAGTTGAGCAACTAACTTAAAAGAATTTGAGTTCTGAAAAAAAAAAAAAAAAAAATCTCTAAAAGTTGTAATCCAGGGTCAGCGCCTGTGGCTCAGTGGGTAAGGCGCTGGTCCCAAGTACCAAGGGTGGCCCGGGGCCAAACTGCAACAAAAAAATAGCCCAGTGTGGTGGCGGGCGCCTGTAGTCCCAGTAGTCCCAGCTACTCAGAAGGCTGAAGCAAGAGAATCACCTAAGCCCATGAGTTGGAGGTTACTGTGAGCTTTGTGACACCACGGCACTCTACCAAGGGCGACAAAGTAAGGCTGTCTCTACAAAAAAAAAAAGTTGTAATCCAGCAATTTTTTACTACCTTCAGATTTTTCAAAAAAGCAAACAACATGCAAGAAAAAGACAAAGGCTAAAAAGAGCATACCCATCAAAATTAATTCAAAATCTCATCAAGTTCATTTAGGGTATAGCTTTTAAATGATCCGTGCTTCTGAGGTATTTGTAATCCTGTGATATCACTATTTACTTGAAGCATCTCTGAAGGCTTCAAGGTGCAGTGCATTTCAAACATACATTGCACCCATTTTTAGGTTCAAAGACATAAGACATACTCCCTAAGGTAAAATATCCATTCAGCTTTTCTGACACAATCTCCAAAAAGACAAGGTGGTAGAAAAGGAAGCAAAAAAGTAAGACATGTTTTAAGACCAGCCCCTGAAATATCCTGCTCTCACTCATCCATAGTTGGAGAGAATCAGATTTCACTTTTCAGTTCACAAACAATGTTTCTCCATGTTGCTTAGTGTTTGCCAATAATGCAGTTGTCCCACTCACTGGAGAAAGGCCCAGAGGATCCTTCCTGTGACAACAAAAGGTATCCCCTAATCAGTGTAACCTGGTTTATCGTACCCTCAATGAATCCCCAACAATAAAAAAAGGTATCCCCTAAATAAAATATTTTAACACGAGCCCCATTTTAATTACACAATATTTAATGTTCTTTTTATTATTACATACACAGTCCTGGATTAAAGAGTTCAGAATCACAAGCCTAGCAATGCAGTTGATAAAATTAAAACAAGATGACCATTTCCTATTTCTTTCAAATAACTGATGATAAATAGCAAGATGTGCTTAGTCATAGTCAAATTCATTTATTAGATTACCTTTACAGGAGCTGAACTCTCATTACATAGCAGGGAGGCAATGGGTTAATCTATAATTCAATGCACTTTGTAATCCTAGACTAAAAGAAGTCTTAGTGATACTAGAATTAAGTGCAACACGTTTAAGTAACAATAGATGAAATTTTAACTTGACATGCTTCCTTCAATTCTTTAGGCTTCTGTACTTGTCAATTAAATAACACTGTGGCTGGCATGAAATGGGTTCGATCACATCATAAATTAAAAAAAACCTGCGTTTTAAGTGGCCCCTGATTCTGACTCCTCTTTTTAGACTGCACATTAGAGGAGACGGTATTGTTCTTCTATGACACAGTTACATTCCATTGTGACGCTCTGATGAAAAATTCATGCCCCCCAAACCCGAACCTGAACTTTCCATTAAAAAGTGAACCAAAGCAGGTGAATGTCCTATCCATTTGAAAAACAGACAACTTAAGTTTTACAGAGGCAGGGCTCCTAAATTCACACCACCATGACGATATCTGCTATCACAATGGTTATTTCAACGACTCCCAGCTGTGGTAAAATAATGCAGAGACATTTTCAGAAAGAGCAGGAGGCTATCTGCAGAGACTCAGCGACAGCGGAGTTGCCAGGACTGGTAGCTAGCGACGCCAGATACAGGGGAGAGAAAGGATAGGAGCCATGAATCCAGCGGTCACGGGGCCATCACCGCCACTCTCTCTCCCGACAACAAAAGCCGACACACAACATGCCCACGCTCACGACAGTCAAGGGACCCCCATTCAAAGCTCCACCACTACCCCCGCTCCGGTCCCCGAGGCAGCAGGCTTAACGCCAAGGGAGGTCTCGAGCCGCAGCCCGGGCCTTGCCGCCAAGCGCCGCGCCGGCCGTGCAGCGAAGGCCCAATCCCTGGTTCGGCTCACACTAGGCGCCGTAAGGACGAGCGGCCTGAAGAGCTCTCCCCGTCAGAGGCCGAGTCGGGGAACCGGACCCTCCCCTGGCTCCCGGAGAACGAGGTCGGCAACGGGTTCCACCAGGCCTGAGGGAAGACCAGGCCCAATTGCCGACCGCCGCAGGCGGGCCCAAACCCTAGCAGTGCCGCCACTCGGCCCACAGTCCGGGCGCCACAGCCCCTTCCAGTTCAGCCGGCGGCTACTCACGGCGTTCGGTTTCAAAGGACAGCCCGAGGCTGACGAGAGCTGAGGAGCGCCTACACAGTAAGACGAGAGGCAGAGGACAAGGCCACTACGGCGGCGCGGCGCGGCGTCGGCCTTTATAGAAGCGAGCGCAGGCGTCGAGGACCCCGGGCCCGTGGCGTCACACAGCTGTCTGGGCTGGCCGCCGAGATCGCCTGATGGCAGGCCGGGGACGACGGGGCGGACCCAGGGCGCCGCAGGGCCGGGGGAGGTGGCGGGGCGCGGCAGGCCAGGGGAGGGGTTTTGCCTTCCCCTGCCCTTGAAAGCGCCGCTCTTTCTCCTCAAAGCCCGCACCAGGCACCTGCTGGGGTACCTCCGCGGCTTGTCCTAAGCTGAGTGAAAGACCCCTGTCCTGAAAAGCCTGGAAACAACGCGGGCGGGTAACTGACAGCGCTTGTTCTGTGCTCGATCACCCCGGGAGGCCAAGTACTGTTAGCCTTTGCCCCGGTACAGTGAGGACGGGTTCAGAACGGTTACGTGGCAGAGTCAGGATGTGAACCGTACTTCACATTTGGGTGCTTTTAACCCTTATTTCCTCCCATTGACTTTCGAACGGGGGCCTAAAACAGCCATTGTTATAGGGAAGCCCCAAGTCTAGGGAGAAGGCCTCTACCTAGCAGTTTAAGTATCCGTTCTTTGAGGGAACATGCCCCGAGGCCCGCGTGAGGTGCAGTGCTGGGAGTTTGGCAGTGAACCAGGCGGCAGGGCCGCGCCGGGACACAACCCTGCAGTATGGGTTGCCCCCGAGAAGGCCGTAATGAGGTCGGTAGAATGACGCCAACCTTAAAGGAAAGGGAGAAAACTGAAAGCCCTCAGCGCTACACTATGCTGCTCTACCTAGGGAACATTATCTACCCCCACCCCATCCCCCAAGAGACCCAGGCGCCAGGCTGATCTAGCCAACAGGCACGTGATGGTACGCCTGACCCCAGGAAGACAAAAGACACTTCCACACAGGGCCCCAGGAGGAAATTCGAGACCTACAGTTCCTCTGGGATGGGACTGGTTAGGGAAGCCAAGCAGCTCCTTGGGTTACCAGGTCTTTGTCCACGATATGTGGTGTCTGGTATCTGCCAGGTGCCACAGTTGATGACAGAAGATGAAAGGCCTACAGCTCTCATGCTTTTTCTCAGCAGCAGAGCCCTGCCCTCCGCAGCTCCAGCTTCTGGCCTCCTAGCCAGGCCCACTAGAGCCCCTTTGCTCCCCTGCCTGTGGCATACAAGGTGGTACCTTATAAATGGGTTGAGCATCCTAGGTGGGCCTGTGCAGTGCCAGATCACACAGCTAGCCCCAGGGCCCAGTACAAGGCCCAGCATAAAATAGGGATATTTTTCCAAATAGGTCTCGTCAGTTTCCAATACTAGAATCAATAAGAAATACTTGTTTTTAAAATGGGAGAGTTCATTTACTTGTGTATGCTAGCAGGAAAGGAAAAGAAAGATACATAAGAAATTGGTTGCTTCAGGGGAACAGAACTAGGTGGCTGGGGAGACAGGTTGGCATGAATTTTCACTTTACAACCTTTTCTACCCTTTGGATATCAAACCACATGAATGTATTATATATTCAAACTTTGATTTCAAAAAGTAAATTGTGCCTTAGAGCTGAGGCCAGAAGGGGGAACTATATATATATACATACACACATATATATCATAACAAACTGGCTCAAGTCAAGAAAAATGCAGATTCCTGGGTCCACTCTCAAGCTTATAAATCAAACTCCCTGGGTGCAGGGTTTTTTGCCCTTTAAACAAGTTCTTCAGGTAATTCTTAAGCCCAGCATAAGTTGAGAAATGGTGGTAATAGGGTCTCAGTGACACAGCACTGATAAGGAGTGCCATGTTTGTCAAGGGTGACTGGCTTAGCTCCATACTTTCTGAATCAACCTTACCTTCCTCAAACCCTTCATTTAGGAGGGCCAAGGTAGCTGCAGGATTGTATGACAAGCTGGGAGTGACTCATCTCCATTCACATAGCCATAATCACAGCCCAGGTGAGAAAGGGGCAGCCACCCACGGAGTCCTCTTGGTGTGTGTGGATATGGGTGTGGGGTAAGGGGAGGCAGGTATACCCAGAGCTGGCCCTAAGGAAGGTGAGGCCTCACGCTGACTTCAGTAACTCCACACACCACATAATCATAACCCCTTGTGAAGGAAAAAACCAAAAAGGGACTTTTCCAGTGTCACACAGCCACTGAAAAGCAAGGCTGAGACTCCAGTACGGGCCATATTTTTCCCATCAGAGCTGGGATAATCTTAGCCCCATCCCTCAAATGCCAGGAAGATTTTCTATTTTACAACTGTTCCCATTATACAACATTCAGGGAAACTAAAATCCTTGGATTCAAGTAGTGCAGATGGGAAAATCCAGTTTTTGTGTTAAATTCATTTCCAGATCTCCATTTGTAAGTCTTCATTAGAGTCTTCATGGCTATAAAGCACTCACAGGGAGATTCCTATAAGGAAAAGCCTTTTAATACACCTAAAACAAGACTTTGCAGCTTAGAATTCAGTTCACATTCTCTTTCTCAAGCACCTACCCATGGGACAGACTCTGGACTAGGGACATATATTCCATCCCACAGGATAGCACTTAAGTTAGGAAGTAATTCAGTTCACATGGTCAATGATCTCCTGGCTGCGTTGTGCTGGTGTGTCAACTCGGTCTTGTTTCCCTAATAGAGTGATAAGCATAAACACTCTGGAATTAAACCACTTACCTCTGTTATGTGGTCTTGGGTGAGTTACTTCACCTCTTTGAGCCTCATCTTCTGCTGGTGAAAAAGTTGGAAAAAAGGTATCTTGATGCTAGAACCACTTTTCCAAAAGGCTGGAGGTGGGGAAAGAATTGAACCAGGAAAGAGAATACTGTAGTTAGCTACCGATGTGGGTCTCTGAGAAGGGACTCTGTCCATCCCCTCAACCCAGGGATAGGGAGAGCTTAGGAACTCCAGATAGGTTTGGGAGTGCTGAGAGATGGGAGAATTTCTGCTTTGGTCTCAGGGTAGGTTCCAGATAATCTTCCATGATGAGAAGGTATGCCACACAGAAATGGCAGCTGTGTGTGCTTAGGCAGGTAGGCCTGGAACTAAGCATCTCAGGCCCATGCCTAATATGTAGGGATCTGAAGGAGCGTCATAGTATATACTGAGGTCCGAGAACAGCATGGAATTTCCTGAGAGAAGGGGAAGATAGCCAGGCAGGGACTTCTGAGATGTAATAAAGGGGAGAACTGAAGCAGATGAACCTAGACCAGTGGTTCTCAACCTTCCTAATGCTGCAACCTTTAATACAGTTCCTCTGGGTTGTGATCTGGAAATGAGAACTGCTGACCTAGACAATCCAGGCCAAAGACTTTGGCATAAATGAAGGCATCTATAGGCATAGGTGAAACCAACAATGGCAGCCCACAACTGGCAGGGATGAGGACTTTCTGCCTCCCTGAGCAGTAGAGGATGATGTTGATGACCAAGCACCAGAAAACCTTCAGCCCCTTCTGCAGAATGTTAACTGTGTTGCTGGAATGGAGTAGAAGGACAGAGCCCTTCTTCCGACTGAATGTTCCCCTGAAATGACTGATCACTTACTTGACTGGATTCACCATGAAGTGACCAGATTATTTCTATCAAATGAAAATTAAATGCTGTAGAAAGTAATTAAGAAAATAAGAAGTCAGACACAGTGGCTCACATCTGTAATGCTAGCACACTGGGAGGCTGAGACAGGAGGATCCCTTGAGCTCAGGAGTACAAGACCAACCTGAGCAAGAACAAGACCCTCTCTAAAACAGAAAAATTAGCCCAGAATTGTGGTGGGTACCTGTAGTCTCAGCTACCTTGGAGGCTGAGACAGGAGGATCACTTGAACCCAGGGGTTTGAGGTTGCTGTTGAGGTAGGCTGAGGCCATGGCACTTTATCCAGTCAATAGTGCAAGACTCTGTCTCAAGAAAGAAAAAAAAAAGAAATAAGAGAGCTGTCATTTTGACAAACCCATGTGTTCTGACTTTAAAATTGTACACAGCCCCAGGTGTACAGGAATGCTGCATCCTGTTAGCCCACTTGCTAACATTCTGTGTGATCTGGAATGAATGGCTTTCCCTCACTGAGCCTCAGTCTTCTTGTCTATAAAATGAGGTTTATAGCAATACTGAAACATCATAGGATTTTTGTGAAAACTAATGATTTTAGTAACCAGAATGGCCAAACTTAAAAGAATAACAGGCCAGGTGTGATAGCTCACACCTGTAATCCTAGCACTTTGGGAGGCCAATATAGGATGATTGCTTGAGGTCAGCAGTTCAAGTCCAGCCTGAGCAAGAGTGAGACCTTGTCTCTACAAAAAAAAAAAAGAAGAAGAAGAAAAATTGGCTACGTATGGTGGCACAACTCTAGTCCCAGCTACCTGGGAGGCTGAGACAAGAAGATGGCTTGAACCCAGGAGTTTGAGGTTGCAGTGATCTACAATGACACTCCAGGCAATAGAGTTTTTAAAAAAGGACAATACAAAGTGTTGGTAAGGATGTGGAACAAGTGAAACAACCATACATTGCTGGTGAGAGTAAAAACTGGAAACTGGTACACTTCAGAAAAGGGGCAGTATCTACTAAGGCTGAATATACATGTGCCAAGTGGCCCAGCAATTCCGATTCTGGATCTACCAGCAGAAGTAAGTGTTTATGTCCACTAAAAATGTTATTTAAGAATGTTCATAACAGTTTTATTCACAAAAGTCAAAAACGAGAGAGAACAAATCCATCAATGAATAAATGAACAAATCCATAGAATGAAATTGTAGTATATTCTTTTAATGGAATAGTAGACAGCAATGAAAAATAAACTACTGATATAACAATAGCATTGATGAATCTCATAATGTTGAATATTAGAAGCTAAACACAAGAATATTTATTTTATGAGCCCGTTTAAATGAAGACCAAAAAAAAAACCCAGGCAAAAGCTAAGGTGAGAGAAGAAAGAATAATGTTTACTTTTGGCAGGTGGCAGGTATTGATGAGGGATTCTGGGATTCTAGACATTTCCTATCTTGACCCAGGTGGTGGTTTTCCAGGTGTATGCATATACAAAAATTCACTAAGCTATAGCTCTATTTGTGCACATGATTGCATGTAAATCATAACTCAATAGAGAAAGGGGAAAAGAGACTGTGATAATGCATGGGACATGCTTAGCATGTTCCCAGGGTCAATTTCTGAAGGAACTTTGAGCCCCTGTAGCAGCCTTCACATGGCTGCCCAACCACTCACAGCCAAGGGCTGGAGGAGTAATTGGAGAAGTTGGGAGGGAAAGCGAGAGTTTCTGTAAGACCCCTGTCCTCAAGGATGACTTATTTACCCATGGCCAGAGAGTCCAACTGGGGAGACCTTGGATAAAGCTACAGAAAGAGCCATTTGTCAGATTCCTTGCATCTACCTGAGCCAGTGCAATGCTTTCCCTAGTGGGCTATGGACTTACCCTTGAGAAGCCACTATGGAAGTTCCAGGCAGAAGTATCATCTACACCTAAGTGGTAGAGGAGAAAACTTGACCCACATCGATAACCTACACAATCAGAGGTTAGAACTCCTGGGTTCCCCTTGGGTCCAAGCTGGATTGGAGGGTCTTGTTACACCAAAGTGGGCCTACCCACAAGGCAAGGACTAAGCAGTGATACTGCCCAAAACAGCATGCCTATAAGCACAGCAACTAACATTCTTGGAGTACAGCCCTGCTCTTCCCATATATTCTTATAATCTCACAACCACCCTAGGAGGTTAGTCAGCTCTTGCATAGGTCACTATCGAAGTTTTGAACCAGACTGTGTTATGGTCCAGTATTTCACTTCCAAGAAACACAGTCGACATTGTCCTTTCTGATTCACCCACGCAAGTTTCAACTTGCTATGCTTATTGGTGTGGCTGAGAAGGCTTCATTTGTTTTCATCATGCAGATTTTATATTTCTTGATTTTTGTGTATCTCAAAACTTCCGTAATGACCCATGTATTATTCTCCCTTTACAGGAGAGATTGCAAGGCTGAGATGGGTTAAATAACCTGTCCGAGACCATACAGCAGGAAAGTGGGGAGATGGGCTCTGAACCTAGATCTGGCTAACTCACTACAGACAAGTCAAAAGTTCACAGAATAGCATGGGCTACACTTTGTTCTACCCTTCCCCAAAGGAAAAGACTATGGGGATATGTGGATGTCCCTTATGTGCTCAAGAGTGGCCACAGTTGGCCCAGGCAAAGGCAGAGGGGGACAAGGACAGGACTCTATAATCTGGTCCTGGTCAATCCCAAAAACTACCAGCATTGATTGGCTTTGGCCAGCAGATGGTGCCAGAGGGACAGATGGCTGTCCCCAAGCATCTTCACTAAGCCTGCCCTCTTCTAGGCTAGCTACCTCACTGAGCTGTCTCCAGAGGTTGCTCTCTCTCCTCTCCAGGACCAAGTCCTGTTCAGAACCCTGGTTTGGCCATTGGAGGCCAAATGCCAGTGCAGCTTGATCCCCTAGCCACAGTGTGACCTTGGAAGTAGCCTCCAGCCCTGAGACAGTGTTCTGTGAAATGGAGAGCTCACTGCAAGTCCTGGCAGCAGGGGCAGGGTAGGTGCAGCCAGCAGCAGGGCAGCATGGGCTCCTTTACAGAAAACAATGATAGGTATGACCTATTATATAGGCACACTGGAACAAACACTACCAGTAGAGGGTGATCTGTCTGAGAAGTCTGCAGCCTAGCCAGCCACCATGGAGCTTCAGGCAGGCCCTGAGTTGCTGAGCATCCCAGGAGCCAAACCAGGGGTGATCAATGAGGTAAAGTCAAGTGTGACCAGAGTATGTCCTATAAGCCAAGTGCAGGCTTGTGACTGCTAAGTGCCCATTGGGAAGGCCTGTCTGCCAAAGGACTACTAAGTGGCAGGCATTTCTTAGGAGAATCTCTGAGTTTAGGCCTAGCAAGCTGCTGGCACAGACAATACCAGCATTCAATGAATATTTATCTTGCGTCCCTCTCCTTCATGCTGGGGATAATTGAGAGTGGTAAACAGAGATAAAAGGATTTCTACCTTCAGGAAGCTTCCCTTTCCTTCCTTTACCCAAGTGGGTTAGATGTGATATATATTAAAAAAAGAGAGAATGTTAGGTAAATACTGTGAATAAAAAGGTTTAGAAAGTGAGATGAGTCCAATACATTCAAGGAGAAACCGGCATAACAAGGCCCCAGCTGGCTCAGTGCCTGTAGCTCAAGTGGCTAAGGCACCAGCCACATACAGCCAAGCTGGCGGGCCAGCCCCGGCCTGCCAAACAACAATGACACTACAACCAAAAAATAGCCGGGCGTTGTAGCAGGCGCCTGTAGTCCCAGCTGCTCTGGAGGCTGAGGCAAGAGAATCGCGTAACCCCAAGAGTTAGAGGTTGCTGTGAGCCGTGTGACACCACGGCACTCTACCCGAGGGCGGTACAGTGAGACTCTGTCTCTACAAAAAAATAAATAAAAAATAGGGCAGCGCCTGTGGCTCAAAGGAGTAGGGCGCCAGCCCCATATGCCGGAGGTGGCAGGTTCAAACCTAGCCCCAGCCAAAAACTGCAAAAAATAAAATAAAATAAAAAATAAAAAAGCCCCAGCTGCAGAAAGAGTTGTGAGGAGTGTTCAAGTACAGTGTATGCAAAGTACATAGAAACGAGCTTGGTATATTCCACAACTGGCAAGGCCAACACCATTAGAACTTAATGAGAAGAGAGTGAAAAGATTACAGCATAGAAGCAGGCAAGGACCAAATCATGAAGAGCTTTGTAGGACATCATAAGAAAGTAGGATTTCATTCTATTTGCATCAAACAGCCTCAGGTGACAGAATTAAGTACCATGTGGCATGATCTGATCTATAAGACAGAAAGGTCACTGTTGTCGTTGTATGGAGTATAAATTGTAACTGGAGGGGGGGCGTGGAGTCCAAGAACTTTTAGGAGGCTTGGACTACAGCTCAGTGACAATAAAAGAGAAAGATGTATTTGGAGGCATAGCTAATGGACTACAAGACAGACATCCAGGATAACTATGAATGCTGGTACTGTTTACTGAGCTAGGAAAGCACCAGGTGTTTAGGTGGAAGGAGATTAAGAATTCAGTTTGAGGTGGTGCCCGTGGCTCAGTGGGTAAGGTGCCAGCCACATACACTGAGGCTGGGGGTTCAAACCTGGCCCAGTCCAGCTAAAACAATGACAACTGCAACAAAAAAATGGCCAGGCGGGCATCATGACAGGTGCCTATAGTCCCAGCTACTTGGGAGGCTGAGGCAAGAGAATCGCTTAAGCCCACGAGTTTGAGGTTGCTGTGAGCTGTAATGCTGTGGCCCACTACCGAGGGTGACACAGTAAGACTTTGTCTCAAAAAAAAAAAAAAAATTAGCTGTATGTAGCAGTGCATTCCTGTAATCCCAGCTACTCAGGAGGCCATGGCAAGAGGATCACTGGAGCCAAGGATTTGAGGTTGCAGTGAGCTATGATGACACCACTGCATTTAGCCTGGGTGAAAGAGCCAGACCCTTGTCTCAAAAATAAATAAAAAAGGAAAAGAAGAAAAGAGAACAAGGAACATGGTTTGAGTCACTGAGCATTGGGTTACTATAATATTTAGATGGAAAGAAGTAGCAAAGGAGTCCGGAAAGCAGCAGTGACAAAAGTAGGAAGAGAAAAGCAAATGTAGTGTAATGGTACACAAAGAAAGAAATTATTTCCAGGAAACTATTTTAGTCAATTATTTCAAATGCTAACAAATTTAAAGTAAAAAAATATCTACTGTACTTGGCAATGTGAAAATCACCTTGACAAGACCATTGCAGTGGGGTGGTGTGTTGAGAAAACAAATTTGATGATACACAAAAACAGAGAATAGATACAGTTCCTTCTAAGAGTTCTGTTAAGAAAAGCAGCATAGAAAAAGGGTACAGACTTAGGGAACTGTTAAATTCAAGGGAGTCTGTTTTTAGGTATAGATACAGAGCTATGTTTGTAGGCTGATAGGAATAATCCAAACAGGCCAAAGTTAGAAGTGCAGCTGCAGAGACTGGTGGATGTGATGGCAGGAAAAAAATAAGAGAGAGATTGGCTCGGCACCAGTAGCTCAGTGAGTAGGGTGCTGGCCACATACACAGAGGCTGGCACCTTTGAGCTCAGCCTGGGCCTGCTAAACAATGACAACTGCAACCAAAAAATAGCCAGGCCTCGTGGCAGGCGCCTATAGTCCCAGCTACTTGGGAGGCTGAGGCAAGAGAATCACTAGCCCAAGAGTTTGAGGTTGATGTGAGCTGTGATGCCACGGTACTCTCTGTCTCAAAAAAAGAAAAAAAGAGGCATTATCTGATTGTACTTCTATTTTTTTTTTTTTGCAGTTTTTGGCTGGGGCCGGGTTTGAACCCTCCACCTCCGGTATGTGGGGCTGGCACCCCATTCCTTTGAGCCACACATGCCACCCCCAGTACTTTCAAGTATTAATATAGTTGAGGTCATCAGCATTCTAGAGCAGGAAGGAGAGGTACTGGCGATTTGAGAAGAGTGCGCCTGTATCAGTCCCTGAGAAAGAATCTATCTAAGGAAGTGTAGAGGATTGTCTGGAAGTATGTATGGTGCCCTCTCACAGTTGTATGAATCCCATGTCAACTTTCTGAGCCATGTTGTCAGGCAACAGGCTCTCATCAGCCCCATATGCCGAGGGTGGCGGGTTCAAACCCAGCCCCAGCCAAACTGCAACCAAAAAATAGCTGGGCGTTGTGGCGGGCGCCTGTAGTCCCAGCTACTCGGGAGGCTGAGGCAGGAGAATCGCCTAAGCCCAGGAGTTGGAGGTTGCTGTGAGCTGTGTGAGGCCATGGCACTCTACTGAGGGCAATAAAGTGAGACTGTCTCTACAGTGTTTGTAGGCTGATAGGAATAATTACCTTGAGCTACATCCAACCATGGCCACACACAAACAAAATGGTAAGTTCACTTACTTTTGCCTCCTTGTTTAATATTTGACTACTTCAGTGACCTAGCATACTTCCAACTCCCTGCTCTTGCTTGTAAAATAATTAGAAGCTCCTACGGGTTGACACAATACTCAAGATGTTAAACTAAAAAATGCTAAGTGCAGAACAGGGTCTATTACCAATCATGTTTTAAAAGGGTAAGGAATATGATACCTATGTGCTGATAACTGCAAAACTAACCTAACCAAAGAGCAAATTAATTTCCATGATGATCATGAAGGAAGTGTAATAGAGCACAAGCACCCTGAGAAGCAGGCATACCTGTATGTGCTGGCATGACTGCGAACGTATCCATCACCTTACAGGAATAAAGTTGGAAGGAAGATTATTTTTGTACACGTGTTTACTTCTTTACTACAAGTATGTATCATATAATAAAAGTTGAAAAGATCAATTTTCTAAGATTGAGCACTCACACAGTTTAGGGATAGGCAGTGTTTGTGGGTCAAGTCCCTCATATCAGAATTTGTGAATGATTAACTGGACACTATGACGCCAGACAACAGAAAGTTAAGTTGGTCTTGACTTCTGGCTCCTCTCAAAGAGCACAAAGTAAAGTAAGGATCTTCAGAAGAGTGGGAAGATGGTTAGGTGATGATGGGCTAGCCTAACATTCACTCATTAACCTTGTCAGCCTAAAATGCTGACTAGTTTCCAACAGTCTTGTATAGAATCCCAGTTCATTAAAATCTAAAACACTTGAGTCATTCCTCAGCTGCAAGAATACTATGATACCCTGAAATCAACTAGGCATTCAGAGGGGGAAATGGAGAAGTTACTTTTTTTTTATTAAATCATACCTGTGTACATTAATGCGATCATGGGGCACCATACACTGGTTTTATAGACTGTTTTGACATATTTTCATTACACTGGTTAACATAGCCTTCCTGGCATTTTTTTATTAAGACATTTATATTCTACATTTAGTAAGTTTCACATGTACCCTTGTAAGATGCATCCTAGGTGTGGTCCCACCAATTACCCTCCTTCCACACATCCTCCCTCCTCCCCTCCCCTCCATTTCCCCTTTCCCCATATTCTTGGGCTCTAATTGGATTATAGCTTTCATATAAAAGCCATAAATTAGTTTCATAGTACTGCTGAGTACATTCGATACTTTTTCTTCCATTCTTGAGATACTTTACTAAGAAGAGTATGTTCCAGCTCCATCCATATAAACGTGAAAGAGGTAAAGTCTCCATATTTCTTTAAGGCTGCATAATATTCCATGTTATACATATACCACAATTTGTTAATCCATTTGTGGATCGATGGGCACTTGGGCTTTTTCCATGACTTAGCAATTATGAATTGGGCTGCAATAAACATTCTGGTACAAATATCTTTGTTACGTGGAGAAGTTATTTAGATGGATTTTCAAAAGTTGGGGATGGAATGCTCCACTCCATTATAAATCTCCTTAAAGAAACCATGAGTTTTCCTTTAATATATTTGTTAATTCAGATCCGTTTTGAAGTTCTTTTATCTTCAGGAGCAATTGTTAGGTTATGGGAGTTAGGCTGAACTTCAGCCAACTCTTAAAATCTGGTTCAAATAAATGCTCTTGAGGCTGGGCGCAGTGGCTCCTGCCTGTAATCCTAGCACTCTTAAGAGGCCCAGGCTCTCACAAGTTCGAGACCAGCCTGAGCCAGAGCAAGATCTCTTCTCTGAAAATATAGCCGGGCGTTGTGGTGGGTGCCTGAAGTCCCAGCTACTTGGGAAGCTGAAGCAAGAGAATGGCTTAAACCTAAGAGTTTGAGGTTGCTCTGAGCTGTGACAGCACAGCACTCTATTGAGGGCGACAGAGTGAGATTCTGTCTCAAAAAAAAAAAAAAAAAGAAAAAATGCACTTGAGACACACAGGCATCCCACAAACCCTGAGGATGCAGTCATCAGCCTACTTGATTTGGGCCAATACTCAAAAAGCCCAGTGTGTAAGTCTGCCTTCACCACACTTCCCAAAGGAACTTGGCTTCCTGAATAGGGGTTGGCCACAGAAAGGTTACTTATTTATTTACTTATTTTTGAGTCAGAGTCTCAAGCTGCCGCCCTTGGTAGAGTGCTGTGGTGTCACAGCTCACAGCAACCTCAAACTCTTGGGCTTAAGTGATTCTCTTGCCTCATCCTCCCAAGCAGCTGGGACTATAGATGCCCGCCATAACGCCCAGCTATATTTTGGTTGTAGCTATGATTGTTGTTTGGCAGGCCTGGGCTGGATTCAAACCCACCAGCTCCGGTGTTTGTGGCTGGCGCCCTAGTCACTGAGCTACAGGCGCTGAGCCAAGGTTACTTTTTCTAAACCCAGAAGATGTATAGGCTATACTCACCCTTCAAATGCCACTAGACACAAAATAATCTGTGTAAAATGCCTGGTACATGGAAATACTCAGTGCTAGACATTATTCAGTATTAGCTATTTCTGCCATTTTCAAGGTTTGAGCATCCAGTATCTACTCTCCTAGTCCCTCTGACTTCAACTCAGCCCTCCACATAATCATTTCAGCACTGAATGCAGTAGAAACTTAAGTTCATTCAAGATATGTCAGCCATTGGCTTTTTTTTTTTTTTTTTTGTAGAGACAGAGTCTCAACTTTATGGCCCTCGGTAGAGTGCCGTGGCCTCACACAGCTCACAGCAACCTCCAACTCCTGGGCTTAAGCAATTCTCTTGCCTCAGCCTCCTGAGTACCTTGGGACTATAGGCACAACCATGTCTATTTCTAGTAGAGACCAGGTCTTGCTCTTGCTTCACTGGTCTTGAACTCCTGAGCTCAAATGATTCTCCGCCCCAGCCTACCAGAGTACTAAGATTACAGGCATAAGGAGCACCCTTAATTCCCTTTTCTATCAACAAGTTTCAGGTCTTACCCAGCTGGACCTGGTGGCTCACACCTGTAATCCTAACTAATCTGTGAGGGCAAGGCTGGAGGATTGCCTGAGCTCACGAGTTTGAGATCAGCCTGAGCCACAGCAAGACCTATCTTTAAAAATAGCTGGGCATTGTGGTGGCCACCTATAGTCCCAGCTACTTGGGAGGTTGAGACAAGAGAATCGCTTGAACCCAGAGTTTGAGGTTGCTGTGAGCTCTGATGCTATGGCACTCTACTGAGGGCAGCAAAGTAAGACTCTGTCTCAAAAAACCAAACCAAATCAAACCAAACCTAACCAAAACCAAGATTCTGGTCTTTGACCTCCACTCATAGTAACTGCACTTGCTTGTGGCTACAGCCTACCACTGCACCAAGAAGTTTTAAATTATCTCTTGGAAAAACACATTCATTCAAGTCTTTCCTCTGACAACACTCTGGATGGTTAAAAAGATTATATACCATGGTTGAGGGTATCTAAAGAGTTCCTCAAGGATCTAAGAGGTAAAATAAGCCAGAAGCAGTGGTTTGCTGCATTAGCAGCATTGTAGACAAAAAAAACCCTTAATAACCCACAACCAAGCCTGCTGAAAATACATACTAGTCGTCCCTCAGTAACCACAGAAGATAGGTGCCAGTACACCTTCCTCCCCAATGTTCAAGTCTTGAAGTCGGCCCTCCATAGTCAGGGGTTTTGCATTCCAAGAACACTGTCATTTCAATTCAAGGATGGGTGAATCCGTTGAACACAAGAGTGAAAAACGGCTGACGCTGAGACCTTTAATTCACCTCTATTTATAATATTAAATACAATGTAAATGTTATGTTAATAGTTATACTATACTGATTTATTTCCATTATTTTTTATTTTTGTATTGCTTTTTAGTGCCCTCCCCCAAGTTAGTTTCACTTTGTGGTTGGCTGAACCCTTGGATACAGAAACAATGTACTTAGAAGTGACCTTCAGCCATAAGGCTGTTTTTCCTTAAAGTATAAAAAAATATGTGACCGTGGGCGGCACCTGTAGCTCAGTGAGCAGGGCGCCGGCCCCATATACCGAGGGTGGCGGGTTCAAACCCAGCCCCGGCCAAACTGCAACAAAAAAATAGCCGGGCATTGTGGCGGGTGCCTGTAGTCCCAGCTACTCGGGAGGCTGAGGCAGGAGAATCGTCTAAGCCCAGGAGTTGGAGGTTGCTGTGAGCTGTGTGACGCCACGGCACTCTACTGAGGGCAATAAAGTGAAACTCTGTCTCTACAAAAAAAAAAAAAAAAAAAAAAAAATGTGACCGTTCCCTACTGTTCAATCATTTAGTTATAATTATTTCCTCTTTCACCTTTTAAGAAAGAGGAATTCTGGTTTAGGAATGACAGAGAATACAAATTAAACTGGGGTCTGTTGCCTTTTCTACTTAGTTATCATTGATCTTTGTATGTTCAACTTTTATACAATTCAAACGTAACCCAAATATACATACTAGCTGATTAAAAATACATTTCAACCTATTTATAGGACAGCACTAGTGCAATCCAACACCCATTTTTGTTCAGACAGCAACACCTGCCCTATTAAATAATGTAATAAAAAGAAAATGTACTTTCAGCCCTACAACAAAGTTCAAACTATAACTGAAACAAATATGAAGATTACCAGGCATGCTTAAAATAATACAACTGCAACCTTCATAAGGTTGTTCACTAAAATGGAATTAACAGTTGTGAAGAAGGAAAAAAAAAAAAAAGACACTAAAATTTTTGTAAAAGTTTATAAAGGCTACAAATATGTCAAAGAATATGAGAATAGATGAAGGTTTTAATGAAAAACAGCTTTGGCTTCTGGGAACAAAAAACTCAAGCCTGTTTACTAAACTTCAGGCCCATTTCTAGCAATACATTTATGGTTGAAAGTAAGGAAATACTTATACAGGACTGGTAAAAGTCACCATTGAAACAAAGGGTCACATGGTATACCTTATTTACCAAAAGCCATGAACCACAAGCCATCGCCACTTGACCAATTTTTCTTAAAAAAATTTTTTTTTAAGTTTTTGGCTGGGGCTGGGTTTGAACCCACTACCTCCGACATATGGGGCCGGCATCCTTACTCCTTTGAGCCATAGGTGCTGCCCGATTTTTCTTAAATTTTTAGTTTAGAAACAGAGCTGTGAGATTTTAACCCTAGATGTAAATTAGAATCATTTGAACAACTTAAAAATACATATGCCTAGACCCTCCTCCAAACAATTTAAATCAGAATCTGTGTAGGCATCAAGGTTGAGACCCGTAAGAATAACATTCTCTTCCTATTAAGGTTAGTCTTTCTAAAAAATACTGACATGTTATACTTCCACTTAAAAAACTCCTGCTCCAACAAATGTTTAATATGCAGCAAAGAAAAAAGCCATGAAATGAGCACTAAGCACATCGTTTTACAAATTCATTTTAGCCTTACAAAGTTCCAAAGGAGCACAATGTAAGGGTATACAGCACACCTCCTAGGGGAGGGCACAACTACAACTTGGACTCTACTTAACAAGGCAAACAATGTAATCTGAAAACAAACAAACAAAAAAAGTTCCAAAGCAAACTTCTGCAAGCCATCAGTATAGACGCAGAACACTGTCTTATGACAAGCATCTGTGCTTAGAATAAGCTTTTTAAGTATTTATCTGAAAATTCTCTGCTACTTTTGTTGCTAATTGAGAAATCAACAATGACGCCCAATTAGTGATCCAACCATACTTATATATTTTTAAATAAATTACACTTCCCAACACATTTTCCTCTCTAATTTCATAAGAACGTAGAATATTAACGGTTTCTAGTTTAGATGGCTAAACCCTAGCCATTATCTACACTCAGACTAAAGCCACAGTAATTATTCTAAAACCGAGCCATTCTTGCTATAATTATGTTCCATCCTGCTAACTACAGATTTAGAAAATTTGTAACTGGATGACAGCACCACATACCGATTGTAAGACATGCATTCCATAAGAGTCAATTATGCTATCGTAAGACCTGAAAAATTGTTGCGTGGTATCTAGATTATTTGGGCATTGAATTAAAACTACTGCACACAGATATGGTAAGCTATTTGTTCAGTCAGAGTGAAAGGACAAAGTAACAACAACAAAAAAAAAAAACAGAAAGAGGAAAAAAAGAAAAGATTTTTTGCAAAAGTAGAAAAGAATAAAATGTAATGTAGAAAAGACTAGCTTTGCTAGGTATTTGGACAGTTTAACTCCACAAGCCACCAAAAACTATCAATTGGATCAGACAAGAGATAAATGTGTGTATCTCAAGCATCTTAGAGGAAATCCTATTCACTTCCTTGTAGGTACCAAATTCAACACAGTACAAAGCAAGGAAATGTTTATTTACTACACAAGTATGATCAAGTGTTCTGAAGTATACCCTAGTAGCTTAAGATATCAATTATTAGTTCCCACAGAAGAAATTTTTAACTTCTAATCCTGTTAAAAGGATAAAGGGGGGGGGGACTCAAGAACTCATTAAATGTTGAACACTTGTCACTTCAATCAAGCGCCACTTTTGTCTTTGGGTGAATGTACATAACACTAAATGAATGATCCAACAAGTCTTCACTAGTATCATTGAAAAAACTTAACACAGGCTAATGCTTTAACAGCTTTCTTATCCAAGACAAATTTAACTGTAAGACCACATGACTTGACAATAAGGTACAAATGTTAAAAATTTGCCAATCTGTCAATTATTTTACAGAGTCCACATAATATTTACATAGCAATAAAATATTTATAACCAGAAACTACACTGAGTGGTGTAAGTAGACACATCATTTAGTTTTTTAAGCGCTATCTGAAAACATGCCATTTTATTAAACAAATCCCAAAGACTTAAGTCTCAAGTTATATATAAAGTTTCAAAATTAAATCTTACTAAAGCAGCACAGATTTCCTTTCTTACAAGCAAGTTAATAAGCAGGAAGAACACACACAAAGAGCACACCAGAAATCCGACAAACATGGAATACAAATAAACCCGAAGTTAATTTGAAGAATGTCAAGGAGTTACCAGAGATTATATAGTGGCCTTGATTTTTATTTTTCTTTACCTAGTAGTCTACAAATTCTAAAATTTAATCAATTGATTTAACTTTTTAAATAAACAGCACCAGTCTTGCCCACTGATAGCATTAAAATTTGATTTTTCTCAGTTCTTAGTTCACAAGTTTATTATGAAAAACACTGCAGTGCTCTTGTGCAGTTAACATCATCTTACAGGAGGGGGTAAAACAGTTCTGTTCAGAACAACTCACCAGGTCTGACAATAACAAAGAACAACATGGGGCTGAGATTTGAGAAGGGAATAAACTGAGTGCAGACAAATCATATAATTAAATTAAATGGTATCCCTGAAATAAACAATTTCAAAACTCACAAGTAGAGGGGAAGCCTTGGTACTTATTTTTACAAATGTTCATTAAGCTCCAATGATTGTTTGCTGCTATCCTTATCTACAGTCATGCTGAATAAAGCTATAGCTAAATGGAAGTTAAATTGTATTCACGTGGTGTTAATGTTTACATCTTATTATCTGCAGTCTCTCAGAGAAAGCAAAAGTAACTATAAATAGTGCTATGCCAGAAACTGGTTTCTTGACCAACAATGTCGCTTCAGCATGCAATGAACTGGTTCATTCTAAAGTGGTCACGGCTGTTGATGACAAGAGGCTTTGTATTTTTATATGGCACATCTTTTGGTCCGTGTGAAAACAAGTTTTTTGAATGTTAACTATTTTCTGACACTTTGGAGTTACTGTTGCTCTTCCCATTTCCATTAGGTCAATGTATGGTTCATGGTAATACTGTACAAGTTTAAAATTTCATTACAGGAAGTAGTCTGGAGTACGACGAGTAACATGTGGCTCGCCTCTACGGGGTGCTGGGTCAAACTGCAAGCTGAAAAACAAGACAGATTCATAGTTTATGTTCCAGACATCTATGTATGTATGATCAAAAACAAGAATAGTATTCTTTTAAGGTTTACATTCTTTCCTATCCATTCCTGATTGAATGTAACAGGATCCTAATGATGAGGGTCTTCCAGAGAGGCTCTGCTTTTATCTACTGGGGTGCCTTTCTTCTAAGATGAATTGAAAGGGCTCTACTAACAGAATAAATTTTTTCGGAAGCTAATGTACTGTATCTGTACTCTCACATTTACCATATACTACATTAATTCCATTAATAAAAATATGGGCTTAAAAGTAAAAACCTAAAAATTCATATTAGGGTCTATATGTTAAAGTTTCTGTTGGTGTGTTTCAATGGTCCAATTCAAGGAAAACTTAAAAATCAAGTTGGAATCTGATTTAGCATGAACTCTCAACCCATTAAAACTATTTTCAGTGGTACCAATGTTATCAAAGGAAAAAAAACTTCAGTGAGGACAATTAAATGCTCAGGTGTAGATACTTACAAAGAGTATTTTAGAGTATCATCAAGTTCCATGATTGCAGCTTGATTACCACAACGATAACAATAGTTTGGAGCACTGAAAATCGTCACTACATTCCTGTCATGGCACCAGTTATATCCCTATAAGTAAAAAAAAGAATATGAAAAACTACTTTGCTCCTTATTTACACAACTTAATGTGACTCCACTCAAAGAGACAAAATAAGATCTCTACTGCCCCCTCAATGGACTTAAGAAATGTCAATGCTTTGTTTCTGAATGATTTTAATTTTTTGTACTTTGTACAACCTATAAAATATACATATATGGGCGGTGCCTGTGGCTCAGTGGGTAGGGCGCCAGCCCCATATACTGAGGGTGGTGGGTTCAAACCCAGCCCCAGCAAAACTGTAAGAAAAAAATAGCCGGGTGTTGTGGTGGGCACTGTAGTCCCAGCTACTCGGGAGGCTGAGGCAAGAGAATCACCTGAGCCTAGGAGTTGGAGGTTGAGTGAGGTGTGTGACGCAACAGCACTCTATTGAGGGCAATAAAGTGAGACTCTGTCTTTAAAAAAGAGAGAAAAAAAAAACCCAATATATATTTTCACCCAAATTTCTAAACTAGTTTTTCCCCCTTTTTCATTATAAAAAGAAAAATACTTTAAAAAACAGCACCAAGCACTAAAAAATAAACTCTTTGTATATCTGGCCTTCTGTAAATGGCAATGTTTCATCAGCCTCTATTACTGCAGTGGCCTTAAACATGGTTTAAAAGAGTATGTAGGCTTGGGGCATTGGCTCATGCCTATAAACTTGGCACTCACTTGGGGGAGGTTGAGGAGGGAGGATCACTTGAGCCCACAAGTTTGAGGCACTCTAGCCTGGGCAAAAGAGATAGACCTGCCTCTACCCCTCTTTCACCCCACAGCCAGAAGAGTAAGTGTTTATATAGCCATTCTCCATTCTTAACAATGGTAAATATCTGCTCCTGGAGACCAGAACTTTTTAACTCTTCTTCTCAGTCACTGGTGAAGGCCCTTATATGCTCACTGCCAGTGTAAAAATGAGACATGCAAAAAAAAAAGAGACACGCCTGTAGGATCTCTGGCTCTGCTTCCTCATAGTCCATCTGAAGGAACTACTTCATCTTTTTTTTTTTTTTTTGAGACAGTCTTGCTCTGCTGCGCGGGCAAGAATGCTATGGCATCACACTAGCTCATAACAACCTCAAACTACTGGGCTCAAGCAGTCCTGTCTCAGCCGCCAAAATAATTGGGATTACAGGCACCCGCCACCACACTCAGCTACTTTTCATATTTTTAGTAGAGACAGGGTCTCCCTATGCTCAAGCTAGTCTCAAAATTCTGACCTCCAGTGTCCTTCCCATCTCAGCCTCTAAGTGTGTTAGGATTACAGGTATGAGCCACTGCTCCTGGCCATATTCTGGTACTTTTTGTTTAGCGTTGTTCACAAATTTCTACCTTTAGCAAAATCAGACTTTATTGACAACAATCACAGCTGTATTAGTATTAATCTCAATAGACTCTTAATTTTAAAAGTATGCTCATCAATGTTCTATGCTAAGAATCTTAGCCTGGTTCCCCTTTACCTTCTTTCAAACCACTTCTAATCCTACCATTTGAAAGACTTAATTTCTCACTAATTTAAAATTCCCTAGTATCTCTTTTTCCTTAAAGTTTACTAAAAACCGAATCATGTGTCAAATAATAGAACATACCTCCATTACCAACTGGTGAGCTCTAGACACCAATGTGAGGCCATTGGCATGATTAAATGTCTCAGAAATATCTTGCCCAAAGGTATAACCAGCTCCTCGAGGAGATATACCCCAACCACCACGGTCATCTGGATCTGACCACAGCAAGTCACACATTGGACCCTAGAAAGCAGATTCAAGTTATAAAACGCCCCTTTCACAAAAATGGTTAACATATAATTTAAATAATTCATCAGAAGGAACACCCTACGAAGTCACACTTTTTGAGTGTTTTCTGAAAATAATATAATGTGCAATTAGTCATTAAATATCTATGTTAAATAAGATTTCCCAGAAGTCATTATGAGGCACAGGTGACAATAGTTAGTGAGTCTCCAATAACAACATGCCGTAACTAACCAATCTGCTTCTAGCATGCAAATTTCAACATTAGGCAGAGGCCCTGAAAAGATAACACAGGTCCTGATAAGCCCATTTCTATAGCTGTTGTGATCTTGGCAGATTTCTTGTCAGCTTCTTCTGAACAATGGGGTAGATAAGAGTGTACACCACTAATGGTGCTGTTTTTGAGTATTAAATGAAAGAATACATGTAATTAAATTTCTCCTCTCCATAAAAGTTTTCTGAAAAGATTTCACTATCAAGTAGAAGTTATACCTCATGGGGAACTTCTTGTAGGCGATCAAGGGCTCTGATGTGATCCAGTGTATCTATGGATGGCGAGAGGCCACCATGTAGACAGAAGATCTGAAAGGAATGGTTTAAAATGTTAGCCTCACCTAAAAGTAACTTTGATTATTACAAAGTAAGCTGCAGTACTGAAGTAGCCTCAATGGCCCCAATGGTGTTTCCGTGCTCTGCCTGAACAAGGGAGTCTATCTTTGTTCCAGCCCACTCTAAACTATAGGCAATCCTAGGGTTACGAACAATATAGGTTCTGTAGGTTTGTTCTTCAGTTGAATTTGTACGTAAGTTGGACAGGTACATTTACCTATCGCTGTATTGAGTACACTCCCTTTCTTTCTGATAAATCACTGCTATCACATCCAGCCTACATCTCAATCAGCTCCTTTGAGAAAACATTCATTCCTGCCCCCTAGAGGCAAATATCTTCATACTTCTAGAATTTTCATGCTTTTGTTAACAGATCATACTTGTACAATTTTCTGGCAAGTTCTTCCACCTACACCTCTACCCAGACCAATAAATAGCTCATTTCATCTCCCTTTTCCAAAAATAGCCTGAGACTATGAATAGACTACAACGTACATTCCTGTGATTCTACCATACAGTTCAGTGCCAGATACAAAAAAGGTACAAATTTGATAGAATTATTGTCTACTAAAAAATTGGATGAATGTTATCAATAACTACCAAAAAGTATCTCAAAAGGGATGTGGGAGTACAAAAAAAAAGTCACAGATCTCAACATTAATCAAGCAGATTCCTGAAAATAATCAGCAACAGGAGTTTTAAGGCCCACATACCTGTCCATCCACCAAGGCAGTGAGAGGAAGATAGTCAAAAAGATCTGTAAAGTATTTCCACACATTTGCATTTCCATATTTTCTTAAACACTCATCATAAAAACCATAAACTTGTGTGATCTGTCTGCTCTCATGATTCCCTCGAAGAATGGTGATGCGTTCACGATAACGAACCTAAAACAACAAAATGGAACACATAAACCACTAGCTTATTTAAAAATCAAATGAAAACCTGGAAACCTTTTTTTTTTAATTTTTTTGTAGAGATAGAGTCTCACTTTATTGCCCTCAGTAGAGTGCCAGGATGTCACACAGCTCACAGCAACCTCCAACTCCTGGGCTTAGGCGATTCTCTTGCCTCACCCTCTCGGGTAGCTTCTACAGGCACCCACCACAACACCTGGCTATTATTTTGTTGCACTTTGGCCGGGGCCAGGTTTGAACCCGCCACCCTCGGTATATGGCGCCAGTGCTCTGCCCACTAAGCCATAGGCGCCGCCCTATTTTTTATTTTTTTGAGACAGTCTCACTATGGCCACACTTGGTAGAGTGTCACGGCATCACAGCTCACAGCAACCTCAAACTCTTGGGCCTAAGCAATTCTCTTGTCTCAGCCTCCCAAGTAGCTGGAACTACAGGCGCCTGCCACAAGTTGTAGTTGTCATTGTCGTATGGCAGGCCTGGACTGGGTTCCAACCTGCCAGCTCCAGTGATGTGGCTGGCGCACTAGCTGCTGAGCTATATAAGCGCCAAGCCTGGAAATCTAATAAATTTCAAAATATCAATGGGATACAAGTGTTTTTGTTACACCGATGAATTGTATAATGCTGAAGCCAGGGCTTTTAGTGTACCATCACCAGAACAGTGTACATTGTACTGGATGGGTTAAGTTTTTTTTTTTTTTGAGACAGAGTCTCACTTTGTCACCCTTGGTAGAGTGCCATGGTGTCACAGCTCACAGCAACCTCAAACTCTTGGGCTTAGGCGATTCTCTTACTTCAGCCTCCCAAGTAGCTAGGATTATAGGCACCTGCCACTACGCCTGGCTATTTTTTGGTTGCAGTTGTCATTGTTGTTCAGCTGTCCAGGGCTGAGCTTGAACCCGCCAGCCAGGTGCATAAGGCTGGGACCGTAAAGCACTGTGCTGTAGGCGCTGAGCCAGGATAGGTAAATTTTTATCCCTGAACTCCTTCAGCAAACTTTCTTTTTTTTGAGACAGTGTCACTTATCGCCCTCAGTAGAGTGCTGTGATGTCACAGCTCACAGCAACCTCCAACTCCTGGGCTTAGGCGATTCTCTTGCCTCAGCCTCCAGAGTAGCTGGGACCACAGGCGCCTGCTACAATGCCCGGCTATTTTTTGTTGCAGTTTGCTGGGGTTGGGTTTGAACCTGCCACCCTCGGTACACGGGGCCAGTGCCCCAGTGAGCCACAGGCGCTGCCCCTTCAGGAAACTTTCTATAGAAAAAATTCAGAGTTGTAATTTTGTTGAAAAAATATCACACATACCCAGTAAATTTATGTAACAATCACCACAACCCAGTTTTAAAAACGTTCCATTACTCCAAAAAGATCCCTCCTGCCTATCTGCAGTCATTCCCCACTCCTACTCCCAGCTCTTGGCAACCACTGATTTACTGTCTCTTGAGATTGCCTTTTCTAGAAATTTCATATAAACGGAAGACAAAAATGTAGTCTTTTTTTTTTTTGTAGAGACAGAGTCTCACCTTATCGCCCTCGGTAGAGTGCCGTGGCATCACACAGCTCACAGCAACCTCCAAATCCTTGGGCTCAGGCAATTCTGCAATTCTCCTGACTCAGCCTCCCAAGTATCTGGGACTACAGGCGCCCACCACAATGCCCGGCTATTTTTTTGTAGCAGTTTGGCCAGGGCTGGGTTTGAACCCGCCACCCTCGGCATATGGGGCCGGCACCCTACCCGCTGAGCCACAGGCGCCGCCCCAAAATGTAGTCTTTTGTACTAAAGATCACTTAGAATATTTTTTGAGGCTCATCCATGCTGCAACATGGATCAGTAGTAGCGTGTTCCTTTTTATAACTGCACAGTATTTCATCCAGAATGAACCGGTGACTGTTTACAGTTTTGGAGGGGCTATTATGAATAATGTTGCTATAATGTTGCATGTACGTTTTCATGTGGATATATGCTTTCACTTCTCTTGAGCGGATTCCTAAGGTAACTGCTGGGTCAGATGGTAGATTTATGTTTAACACTTTGAAAAACTGTGAAACTGTTTTTCAAAGAGCTAGACCATTTTACATTCTCATCAGCAATGTATTAAGATTCTACTCTCTCATACTTACCAACACTTGGTCTTTTTGCAGTTTTTGGCCAGGGCTGGGTTTGAACCCGCCACCTCCGGATTATGGGGCTGGGCCCTACTCCTTTGAGCCACAGGCGTCGCCCCCAACACTTGGTGTTAATCAATTTTACTAATACATAGTCATTCTGACAGGTGTAAAACAGTATCTCAATGCAACTTTAATTTGCATTTCCCAAACTGAATGATACCGAGCATCTTTCTATGTACTCTCTCTGACCAACCATTCATATATCTTCTTAGGTAAAGATATATATTCAAATACTTTGTCCCTTTTTAAATTATCTGTCTTACCATTCAGTTGTAAGAGGTTTTGATAAAAATATTTAAATACAAATGCTTTTTAGGTGTTTTGAAAAACAAAAAACCTTTATTTTGATGAAATCCAATTTTTTACAGGTCATGCTTTTATCATCATATCTAAGAAATCTTTGTCTAACCTTAGATCACAAAAATTTTTCTTCTATGTTTTAACTCTAACTTTGGTATCTTTACCTCTTACAGTTTGGTCTATGATCCACTTTGATACATTGGTTCCAGCAGCATTTACTCAAAGGACCATCTCTTTCCCCAGTATTTGTTGACTAGGGTTGCCATAACAAAATATCACAAAATGGGTGGCTTCAACAACAAAAATTTATTTCCTCACAGTTCTGGAGGCAGAAATCCAAGATCAAGGTATCAGTACAGTGGGTTTCTTCTGAAGGCCTCTCTCCTTGTGTCTTCCCATTTCCTTTCCTGTATTGCTAATCTCCCCTTCTTTTTTAAGACCACCACTCCGCACACTAGATTAGGGTCTACCCACATGACTTCACTTTACCTCAATTATTTCTGCAAAGGCCCCAGCTCCAAATATAGTCACATTCTCAGGTCCTGGAGGATCAGGACTTTAACATACGAATTTTGAGGGATATAATTCAGTCCACTACACCCCTATTCATGAATTCTTAAAAGTAGTACATTCCCTTCTCTTCCAAGCACTGGGATTTATACAGGGCTGTTTCCTTTTGTTTTTGTTTAAAGAGACAGGGTCTCACTCTGTCTCCCTGGCTGGAGTGCAATGGCAAGGTCATAGCTTATTGTAACCTTGAACTCCTAGGCTCAAGCAATCCTCCCACTTCAGCTTCCTGAATAGCTAAGACTACACACACACCATCATACCTGGTATATTTTTTCAAAGTTTTCTGTAGGGATAGGGTCTTAACTATGTTGGCTCACACTGGTCTCAAATTTGTGGCCTGAAGCAATCCTCACACCTTGACTTCCCAAAGTGGTTATTAGCATTAGCCACTTTGTCCAGCATGTACTGGGCATTATGCACAAGTTAGCTTGCAATCACAGCAGAAATCTTCCACCCTCAAATCTAACTCCATTTTATACAGGCAGAACACAGTGACCTCCAAAACTATTCTGTAGCACTTTACATGACTCGGATATTAATCATCTAAAATTCAACTCTTTCTGAAACCATATGTCACTGCTTCTCTAATACTAGAAAAGTCTGTGGCAGCCATTCTGTCTTTCTGAATATTCTTTAATAAAAATGAGGCTGTTGAGGGGCGGCACCTGATGGCTCAGTGGGTAAGTCGCTGGCCCCATATACCGAAGGTGGAGGGTTCAAACCTGACCCCGGCCAAACTGTAACAAAAAAATAGCCAGGCATTGTGGTGGGCATCTGTAGTCCCAGCTAATCGTAAGGCTGAGGCAAGAGAATCGTGTAACCCCAGGAGTTGTAGGTTGCTAGGAGCTGTGACGCCACAGGACTCTACCGAGGGTGACAAAGTAAGATTCTGTCTCTCTTTAAAAAAAAAGAGGCTGTTGCCTAGGAAAAGAAAAAAAATCTCTCTAAAAGGTAAAGTCAAACAATTTCTTTTAAAGGAAAAACAGCAGACTCCTGCTACCCTAAAAGCTATTATACTGTGTTTCACCTTCAAATGTCTCAAAGATATAACTGAGATACGTACAATTTTGCAACTTGCTTTCTTCAATTGTCATTTTTACTGTTCTGGGTTATGAGGTCATGCTTAATGGCCTATTCCACTGAGATAAACCATAATTTATAAATAACCACTGTTAAGTATTCAGATCAATTTTTTTCTTCTCTAATATTAAAGATAATGCTTTATCTTGTTTTCACATAAATTACTCTTTTCCTCAGTAAAATTATTATAGGATGACTGTGTCATAGGATGTAAACAATCTGACATTTGATATGCTTATACATTTATACTTCAGAAGTATCTAGAATTATATTACCTAACCATACCCAATTTACTGAACTAAAATTTCTATTTGATTAGACTCTAAAAATAATACGACTAAGACCTTCTCTTCCTTTTGTTTTTATTCTATACCATCACCTGATTCAAACGCCTATGACGGGTAAGTCTAAAACCTAAATGTTTCCATTCCTAAGTGTGCAAATTTGTTCTACGAGTTAACGCTCACATACAGAAAAATCACAAATCACTGGGGAAAAAAGGAGATTCAAGAAGATGGTCTTATCCAGTTCAAAATGCCCAAATATAAAACTCAAATTACCTTGAGAGCTACAAGCAGTGTAACTGTTTCAACTGAATAATATCCTCTGTCAACATAATCTCCCATAAACAAGTAATTTGTATCTGGTGATTTGCCACCAATTCTAAACAGTTCCATGAGATCATGAAATTGCCCGTGCACATCTCCACAGACAGTGACTGGACATCGAACCTCCTGCACGTTGGATTCTTTCGTCAGGATTTCTTTAGCCTACAAATGGAGAAAAAAAGTAAAGCAATACTTTATCAAACAACACTAACAAGGTCATGGTTACTTACAATTTAATGTAGCTTAAAGAGAAGACTCAGTATAAGATGAAGCTGTTTTTTGATTCTACTAAAATAAGCAAGATATGACAAGATTCCATCCATTACCTATTTTACCCCTGGTATGGGGGGATGCGTATCAAGACGCATATCCCCATCTTCATCATCAATATTAAGAGGTTTTTTTTTTGCAGTTTTTTTTTTTTTGTTATTAAATCATAGCTGCGTACATTAATGCAATCATGGGGCACCATACACTGGTTTTATAGACCATCTGACGTATTTTCATCACACTGGTTAACATAGCCTTCCTGGCATTTTCTTAGTTATTGTGTTAAGACATTTATATTCTACATTTACTAAGTTTCACATGTAAAAATATGGAACGCTTCACGAATTTGCGTGTCATCCTTGTGCAGGGGCTATGCTAATCTTCTCTGTGTCGTTCCAATTTTAGTATATGTGCTGCTGAAGCGAGCACAATATTAAGAGTTTTTAAGCATATCAAACTGCCATCTAATTAAATACTAAACAGATCATTATTAGCACCTATACATGATCAATGAAAATGGAGCAAGACCTTCAGTTGTCTACTTCCTTAGCTTTGGAGTTCTAACTACAATGCTAGCACTGCAGGATTCCAGTCTCATAAGAGGCTAAAAGTCCTGCTTGACTTTTCAAAAAAAATTTTTTTGAAGGACATTAACATTTTGCCTGTATTTTAATGCATTTCTTTATACCCAAATACAAACTTTTTGGATGACAACTTGGACTGTTTGAAATACATGTTTTTACAAAATTAATTGGCAGCAAATGCAATCTCCCATGTAATCGTAAATTCAGAATACACACATAAAAATATGTAAGACCCCACCCCTGTCCTCAGGGAGCTTACAACCCAGAAGTATGTTTAAAATTAACTTCACACACACACAGTGTAACCAAACACACCATTTGAGGTGTTAAATACTATTTTTTTTGTAGAGACAAGAGTTTCACTTTATCGTCCACCGTAGAGTGCTGTGGCGTCACACAACTCACAGCAATTCTCTTGCCTCAGCCTCCCAAGTAGCTGGGACTACAGGCACCCACCACAATGCTCGGCTATTTTTTTGTTGTTGTTGCAGTTTGGCCGGGGCTGGGTTTGAATCCGCCACCTTCAGAATATGGGTCGGCGCCCTGCCCACTGAGCCACAGGCACTACTTTTAAGGGCAAAGTAACATTTCACTCAGTACAAACCCTATTATTCATTCAATAAACATTTGCTGATCATTTACTATATGCTAAAAACTATGAAGTGCACTGGGATAAAATCACTTGGTTAACCACGTGAGTGACAACTATGTGCCAGGCCCAGTGCTAACAACTGGACATACAATGGTGAATAAGACAGGTCATTCCCAATGCAACAGAGAAGAGACCAAAAACAAGTAACCAAGTAAACAAAAATACAGGCTGTGTTAAGTGCTATGAAGGAGTGCTATAAAGAGACAGGGTAATCAAGAGAGACCACTATGTGAAGTGTTGCTAATGAGCCGTGATAACCAAGGACAAGGATTAGGTTTAAAGCAATGGTATATAATTTTAAGTGTAAACTCAACAAATCCCAATGCCGGGGGCGGCCCCATATACAGAGCGTGGCGGGTTCAAACCCAGCCCCGGCCAAACTGCAACAAAAAAATAGCTGGGCATTGTGGCAGGTGCCTGTAGTCCCAGCTACTCGGGAGGCTGAGGCAGGGGAATCGCCTAAGCCCAGGAGCTGGAGGTTGCTGTGAGCGGTGTGATGCCACAGCACTCTACCGAGGGTGATAAAGTAAAACTCTGTCTCTACAAAAAAAAAAAATCCCAATGCCCAGGTTCTCTTCCCCCAATTAAGTTAGGATCTCTGGAGTGGTATCCAAGCATCAATAATTAAGATTCCCCTTTCCTCCATCAATGTCTCCCTAGGTGGGATCAAGTTTCAAGCATTTGGAGGAGCCTATTTCAGGATGCTCACCAACCACTGACACTCCAAAACTAATTACTAATTTGATCAAATATTTCACTACGTTTAAAAAATCTCTCCACTGTACTTAAAAAAGAGAGATATCCTAAGAAAATATGTATAACCCAATGTTATCAAATTCTACTTTATTTTGAAATTTTTCTCTACATGATAATTTTAACTTCTCCTAATTATTACTAAAAAGCAGAAGTTCACTGACATACTCCATTACCAAGTCTGTCTGGCATTAACACCATGTCTAGTGTTTTTAGTACATAGTACATATTAATGAAAATAGCTGAGAATGGAATTGTAAATTCTATACTTCAAAGAAACTGACAAAGAAAATTCAGAAAATTTTAAAGGACATGATACCAAACAGTCACATACCATGTAAATCTTGCTGTGATGTAATTTTCACAATTCAATCAGAAGTTAAATTTCAAAGTATACCTCTGGACAGTTGCTGACATGTAAGGCAATTCTCTACATAAATATAAAATACTGCCATCCCGATCAGGACTGCCTTATTATAACCTATTCAAAATTTCTATTCAAATCATGAAAGAAAAATTAAGCCTAACTGCTGTTTCTTCCTTTTATTTCATTTCAGCAAATCACGATGATAAACACTGTTTATTTTAAAAACTACGTAAGTTACATGATAATACATTCTTATAAAATATTTTGTTATACATAAAACTTAACATCCCCTTTGACCACGCCACTATCTCACTCCTCTCGGGCAAAATAACCACCAAAAGCCATTTTGATGTAAAGATGATCCTTAACAATGAGGATGAGCCCTTCACAAATATCCTAAGCTGAAAGTGCATTTTAGACTCAAGGTATTTTCAACTTACAGTGGTTAAGTTGTGAATCCTAGCAGCACCTAAGGGAACATCTTTCTAGGTCTCCTGATGGGACCTCTACTGGGTCATCTCTAGAGCCTCCAGGCTGTCATCAACACCAGTTTCAAAGGTGGCTAAAAGTATAGGCAGAACCAGGATTTGAAAGTAATTTCATTAACAATAGAAAGTTAGTGGTTTTTTCCTACTTTTCAATAACCACCTTTTTGCTCTCTGGCATTTTGACTTCTATAATTATATACCAAGGTAGAAGCTAAAGCAAAGCACAAACATCAACCTTTTTCTGCTTCCCCTAAATATTTTTCCAGGTCTTTGAATTTCTCAACATAACAAATATTTAAAAATAAATTTTTAAAAGTTTCAAAAATAATGTAATTAGCACCATATTGATTTTGATATATCAGAACTCCTCTGAAATGCAAATGGTGGTATAAGCTGGAATAAATGAATTCAAGCAAAAAAGATTCAATATAAACTTCCCAGAACAAGATTAAAATTGGAAATAAGCTATTCTATTAATAAGATCTAATCACAACAAGGCATGGTGCAGCTTAGCACTCTAAGAGGCTGAGACAGGATATTGACTTGAGGCCAGGAGTTCAAGACCAGCCTGGGCAACATAGCAATATCCCACATCTATAAAAAACAGAAAAGTTAATGGGGCATGGTGGTGTGCCTGTAGTTCTAACTACTCAGGAGGCCAAGGCAGGAGGATCTTTTGGGCCTAGGAGTTAGAGGTTACAGTCAACTATAATCACACCACCATAGTCTAGCCTGGGCCACAGAATGTGATCTTGTCCTTAAATAAATAAATAAATAAATAAATAAATAAATAAATAAATAGGCCAGACACTGGCTAACGCCTATAATCCTAGCACTCTGAGACGCCAAAGTAGGTGTGAGCTCAGGAGTTCAAGACCAGTCTGAGCAAGAGTAAGACCTCATTTCTAAAAAAGCCAGGTGCTGGAGCAAGTGCCTGTAGTTTCAGCTACTTGGGAGGCTGGGGCAAAAGGATTGTTTGAGCCCAAGAATTTGAGGTTGCTGTGAGCTATGATGCCACAGCATCTACCAATGGTAACCAAGTGAAGACTGTCTCAAAAAATAAATAAGCTTTATCACAAGTAACTGCATGAAGTTAACATTTTACACTGTCCTAGAATCCAAACAATTTAAACATTTACTTAAACTCGAAGTAAAGCAATCTTTTTGGATACTATCTCATTACCAATGTTCTCTGAACATTTGGGGTTTGGATTGAGAAATCTCACCCTTTTGAAAATGAAGTGGTGAAACTGAAATTAATAGGTTGAAAATAACCCACTATAAAATACTCACCTAGCACTCTCTGGGAGGTCGAGGCAGGCGGACTGCTTGAGATCACAAGTTCAAGACCAGCCTGAGCAAGAGCAAGACTCTGTCTCTAAAAAATCGCCAGGCATTGTGGCGGATGCCTATAATCCCAGCTATTTAGGTGGCTGAGGAAAGATAATCACTTAAGCCCAAGAGTTTGAAGTTGCTGCGAGCTATGATGCCACAGCACTTTACCACGGGTGACAAAGTGAGACTGTATCTCAAAAAAAAAAAAAAAAAATCATGTATCAGTCAAATGGCCTATCCACTTGTTTGACATTCTTGAATATGGGTTATCATAACTACCATATTAACATGAAATCATCAACAAGCAGGCTTAAACTAGACTTCATTTAAATCATTCATGCCAAGGTTCTTTAAGATAATTAAAAGAGAAAAATACATGAACCAACAACAGATTTAAAAGGTACACAATAACTAACTGCATGCCTCATTTTATTCAGCTTCACTTTACCACACACTTCACAGATAATGTGTTGTTGGTCTTTTTTTTTTTTTTTTAAACAAACTGAAGGCTGTGACGACCCTGCATCAAGCAAGTCTATCACCACCATTTTCCCAAAAGCATGTGCTCATTTCATGTCTCTGTGTCACATTTTGGTAATTACCTCAATATTTCAAACTTTGTCATCATTATATATATTTGTAACGTGATCTGTGATCAATGATCTTTGATGTTACTATGGTAATGCTTTGCAGTGCATGTAAGAAGGCAAACTTAACTGATGAGTGTGTCTTCCACTGGCCATTCCCCTATTTCTCTCACTCTCCCTGGGTCTCCCTATTCCCTGAGAGACAACGATATGGAAACTAGGCCAGTTAATAACCCTACAATGGTCTGGAAATATTCAAGTAAAAGCAGGATCACATATCTTTTCCTTTAAAACAAAAGATGTGCTTAGCTAAGAAGGCATTTCTAAGGCTGAGATAAAAAAGTCTTTCAAAAGCTAGGCCTCTTGCACCAAACAGCCAAGTTGTGAATGCAAAAGAAAAGTTCTTGCAGGAAAATTAAAATTGCAACTCCAGGGAACACATGAATTCATAAGAAAGCAAAACAACCTTATTGTTCATATGGAGAAAATTTTGGTGGTCTGCATAGAAGATCAAACCAGCCACAACATTCCCTTAAGCCAAAGCCTAACTAACCCAGAGTAAGGCCCTGACTCTCTTCAATTCTATGAAGGCTGAAAGAGGTGAGGAAGCTGCAGAAGAAAAGCTGGAAGCTAGCAGAGGTTGGTTAATGAGATTTAAGAAGCCCTCTTCATAACAGAAAAAAATACAAGGTGAAGCAGCAGGTGCTAACAGAGATGCTGCAGCTAGTTATTCAGATGATCTAGCTAAGATAATCGATGAAGGTGTTAAACTAAGCAACAGATTTTCAATGCAGAAAAAAATAACCTTTATTGGAAGAAGATGCCATCTAGGACATTCCTAACCAGAGGAGAAGTCAATAACTGGCTTCGTAGGACAGGCTGACTCTCTTGTTAGGGCTAACATAGCTGACTGACTTTAAGGCGAAGCTCACTGATCGTTCTAAAAATCCTAGGATCGTTAGAGTTATGCTAAATCTGCTCTGCTTGTGCTCTGGAAATGGAACAACAAAGACGACAGCACTCCTGTTTACAGCATGGTTTTCTCTGTATGTTAAGCCCACTGTTGAGACCTACTGGTAGAAAAAGATCCCTTTCAAAGTATTACTGCTTATGGACAATATACTTGACCACCCAAGAACTCTGATAAAGAAATATAAGGAGATTAATGTTACTTTGACCTTCAAGTTTTATGACTTTAATACATTTCATAAGGGCATAGCTGGTATAGACAGTGATTCCTCTAATGGGTATGGGCAAAATAAACTGAAAACCTTCTGGAAAGATGCCAGCCCCATATATCGAGGGCGGTAGGTTTAAACCCGGCCCCAGCCAAATTGCAACAAAAAAATAGCTGGGTGTTGTGGCGGGTGCCTGTAGTCCCAGCTACTCAGGAGGCTGAGGCAAGGGAATCACCTAAGCCCAGGAGTTGGAGGTTGCTGTGAGCTGTGTGACGCCACGGCACTCTACCAAGGGTGATAAAGTGAGACTCTGTCTCTACAAAAAACAAACGAAAAAACAACAACAAAAGTACCAACAGTAACAGGAACTTGATTCCAACCCTTAAAAAAGATTTTGAGGGGTTCAAGATGTCAGTGGAGTCAAGAATTGCAGATGTGCTGGAAAGAACAAGGGAATTAGAAGTAGAGCCTGAAGATGTGACTGAATTCCTGCCATCTCAAGATAAAACTTGGACAGATGCTTATGAGTAAAGAAAGTGGTTTCTTGAGATGGAATCTACTCCTGGTGAAAATGCCATTAACATTATTCACATGACAATAAAGGATTTAGAATTTGCCAAAAACTTAGTTGATATAGCAACCGCAGGGTTTGAGAAGACTGACCACAGTTTTGAAAGAAGTTCTACTGTGAATAAAATGCTATCAAACTTAGCCGGGCATTGTGGCGGGCGCCTGTAGTCCCAGCTACTTGGGAGGCTGAGGCAAGAGAATCGCTTAAGCCCAGGAGTTGGAGGTTGCTGTGAGCTGTGTGAGGCCACGACACTCTACCAAGGGCCATAAAGTGAGACCCTGTCTCTACAAAAAAAAAAAAAAAAAAAAAAAAATGCTATCAAACAGCATCACATGCTACCTTCTCATGAAAGAAAGAGTCAGTCGGTGCAGTAAATTTTTTTTTTTTTAAGACTGAATCTCATTATGCCGCCCTTGGTAAAGTGCTGTGACATCACAGCTCACAGCAACCTCAAACTCTTGGGCTTAAGTGATTCTCTCACTTCAGCCTCCCAAGTAGCTGGGACTATAGGTGCTTGCCACAACGCCAGGCTATTTTTTTTGTTGCAATTGTCATTGTTGTTTAGCTAGCCAGGGCCAGGTTCGAACCCACCAGCCTCTGTGTATACGGCTGATGCTGTAAGCACTGCACGACGGGTGCAGTAAACTTTTTTTGAGACAGATTCTTACTTGGTCACCCTAGATATAGTAACATGGCATCACAGCTCACAGCAACCTCAAATTCTTGGGCTTAAGCAATTCTCTTGCCTCAGTCTCCCATGAAGCTAGGACTACAGGCGTCCGCCACAATGCCTGGCTATTTTTGTTGTTGTTGTCATTGTTGTTTAGCAGGCCTGGGCTGGGCTCGAATCCACCAGCCCCGGTATATGTGGCCAGCGCCCAAACCACTGAGCTACGGACATCAATTGTCAAGCCTCAAACTCTTGAGCTCAGGAATTTCCGCCCACCTCGGGCCTCCCAGGGTGCTAGGATTACAGGCATGAGCCACTGCGGTCGGCCTCAATGCAGTAAACTTAATTTTGTCTTATTTTAAAACCACCACCACTCTCATCAGTCAGTGACCATCAACTTGATCAAGCAAGACTGTCCACTGGCTGAAGGCTTAGATAATCGTTAGCACTTTTTAGCAACAAACATATTTAAACTAAGGTACAGTATGTGCACTTTTTCTTAAAGACAATGCTATCATGCATTTAAGAGCACTATAGTGTACATGTAACTTCTACATGCATGGACTTTATTTAGTGGTCTGAAATAAACCTACAAAATATCTGAGGAATGCCTATGCTTATATGTCATTTTTAGTTAACTAATATTGTAGGGACAAACACTCATTTTTATATATTTTATATTAAATCAAACATTTAAAAGCACAAAATGATTACAACTATAAAGTCTTTGTATAAAAAAAAAGTTAGTAAATGGGCGGCGCCTGTGGCTCAGTGGGTAGGGCACCAGCCCCAAATACTGAGAGTGGTGGGTTCAAACCCAGCTGCAGCCAAACTGCAACAAAACAAAACAGGCGGGCATTGTGGCGAGCACCTATAGTCCCAGCTACTCATGAGGCTGAGGCAAGAATCGCCTAAGCCCAGGAGTTGGAGGTTGCTGTGATGCCACAGTGCTCTACCGAGGGTGACAAAGTGAGACTCTTGTCTCTAAAAGAAAAGAAAAAAAAAAAAGGAAGAAAAAATTAAAATGCTAAGAGATTTTTATTTCAGTGGTACAGCTATAAAATATGGTTATCTGTCTCATTCCTACCAACAAAAACTATTTAGTGGGTCATGTCTGTAATCCTCACATTTTGGGAGGTCAAAGTTTGACCCACATAGTGAAACATCCTCTTTACCCAAAAATAAAAAATTAGCAGGCACAATGGCTCATGCCTTATGAGGCAGGAGGATCCCTTGAGCTGAGAACTATTCTCATTTCTATTTTTTAACCCACACAGAGATCTCTCTTACTTAAAACTGGTTAACATTTCATTTTGTATCCTAAAATTTCAAATCGATTAAGTTTCTACAAGATTATAGCAATCATTTAAAACCACTACTGTATAATTAATACCTTCCTGAACAGATCAATACACGTACATTATCATTACTTATTTGAACTATGCCCTTCCAAAAAGTTTTCAACTGTGGGATTATGGTTTTCATTTTTTTTTTTTTTGAGACAGAGTCTCACTATGTCACACTCAGTAGAGTACTGTGGAGTCATAGCTCACAGCAACCTCAAACTCTTGGGCTTAAGGGATTCTCTTGCCTCAGCCTCCCATGTAGCTGGGACTACCGGTGCCCACCACAACACCTGGCTATATATTTTTGTTGTAGTTGTCATTGTTGGCCCAGGCCGGGTTTTGAACCTACCAGCCCCAGTGTATATGGCCAACGCACTAGAGCTAAGCTACTGTGGGATTATGGAATAAAATAGTTTTTTGTTTTGTTTTGCAGGGGCAGAGAGGGTCTCACTGTATTGCCCAGGATAGCTAGAACACAGCAACAGCATCACAGCTCACTTCAATCTCAAACTTCTGGGCTTATATTACCCTGTTTCCCCGAAATAAGACCTAGCATATGCTCCCAAAGATGCGCTAGGTCTTATTTTCAGGGGATGTCTTATCTTTCCTGTAAGTAGGTCTTATTTTCAGAGGATGTCTTATTTTCAGGGAAACGGGGTATTATCTATCCTCCTGCCTTAGCCTCCTAAGTAGCTGGACTATAGGAATAAGCCACTACTCCCTGCAAACTTCTCCGTATTTTGTAAAGACAGCTCTTGATATATTGCTCAGGCTGGTCTCCAACTCTTGGCCTCAAGCAATCCTCCTGCCACAGCCTTTCAAAGTGATGGGATTACAGACAGGTGTTAGCTTACGTGACTGGCCCATTTTATAATTTCATGTATGCTACAAAACTGGATTATGCCAACTTGTTATGCAAAAATAAAAGAATGCACCCATTCTCAGCTACTTCAGACATAAAATGTTATCTCAGTGATTTAATTCTCATTTTTCATTTCTGAGTTCAAACTTTTTATTCCACGTTTACTATCAGTAATTTTTCCTCTTACATACTGTTCACCGTTTTTGTGTTTTTAAGTATCTACTCACTGAACACTACATGTTTTTATGTATTCATATACATAAAATGTAGTTTTGAAAGAAACTACTTTTAATGTTATTTTAAATAACTTCTAACCATTTTCTCGTATTTTTAATGTAGTCAGAACATTCTATGCCCAGTTTTTCTGACTAATATGAGGTTACAAACGTCATATTTGGTTATACTGTTTGCTATTTTTGCTTTATAATTTTTCTCCTACAACTGTTACAAAGAAAAGCTATCATCTTGCCATTTTCTAATAGTTTTTCTTTTCAAAATTTATACTTGAATCCTAGATTACATGACCACTACTTAAGCTTCTTTTTATATCTGTACCTTAAATCTGAATACAGTTAAAAACATTTTGACATTAAGTTACTTTTTTTTTTAAAGACAGAGTCTCACTTTATCACCCTCCATAGAGTGCAATGGTGTCACAGCTCACAGCAACCTCCAACTCCTAGGCTTAAGCGTTTCTCTTGCCTCAGCCTCCCAAGTAGCCGGGATTTCAGGTACCCGCCACAATGCCCAGCTATTTTTTGTTGTAGTTTGGCTGGGTTCAAACCGCCATTCTTGGTATATGGGGCCAGAGCCCTACCCACTGAGCCACAGGAGACGCCCAACATTAAGTTGCTTTTAAAAAATGTTTTAATAATGACCTTTATGTATTTTGGAATCCTGCATCAAAGAACCAATGAACTGAGACCTGTAGCTTTAGACAAACTTTTCCAATTAAAAAAAAATATATAGGGGCAGGGCACCTATAATCCTAGCACACTGGGAGGCTGGGATAGGTGGATTACCTGAACTCAGGAGTTCAAGACCAGCCTGCCCAAGAGCAAGACCCCGCTTCTTAAAAAAAAAAAAAAAAAAAAAAAAGCCAGGCACTATGGTGTGTGCCTATAGTCCCAGCTACTTAAGATGTTGAGGCAAGAGGATCGCTTGAGCCCAAGAGTTTGAGGTTGCTGTGAGCTATGACACCACAGCACTCTACCAGAGCAAGAAGGTGAGATTCTGTCTCAAAAAAAAAAAATCAAAAAGCAAAAAAACAAGTCATCAATTTTTTAAATATATGGCAACACCTAACCAGACTCTCACTCCCTTCACTACTGACAACAAATGTTTCCTGAAGAAGTACTTTCTCAAAGATGAGACTGAGGTAATGACTCTTATCCTTCAAGTGTTCAGGACTTGAGTACTCCAACTAAACCAGATCATGCCATTCAAAAGCAAGGCCATCTGAGAGCAGAAAGTGGCTTTGCTGGATAGCAGAGCACTCTTGGCACTACTCCAGGGAAAATGACCAAGTGCAATTTTTAAAATAATTCCACTGATCTCCACCAATATTCTTCTCAGTTTCAAAAATAGGAACAGGAGTACCAACTCTGGCACTAAAATATACCAAGAACTGAGTTGCTTCAAATACTGGTTCAATTTCTGAGGTTAACATTCATTTCTATTGTTAACCACTTAAAAGTGGTCATGGTGTAACTACCTTACAGGTATTTACTAAACATGGTTTCTTTCAAAAGAAGAAAGTATTCCTACACAGTATATGTCAAACAAAAAAGAACCTCAAGGCTTACACTGAGACAAAAGCGTACAGGTTCATCAGAGGTCAATTATCTGAGCTTAAGTACAGAAATCTATTTTTTATATCATAAATTTTGCTCTTGGTGGGAAAAGTCTTATGTAGAAACAACCACCAATCTCTTCAAGTAAGGAAGAAGTCAATGCTGACCTATTTGTCTTTTCTGTGGGATCAAACTCAAAACCAGACACAAAATACCTCTTTACAATCTTAGTATTAATATTACTAATAACACTATTTGTCAAAGGAGGCTCCATTAAGTCATTTTTACCATAAAAAAACTTGCTAATTATTAATTCTTGTACTCACTGTAATTTTAATTCAAGTAAGTTTCATAATCTTATGGGACCACCACCATAAACACAGTTCACTGTTGACCAAAATGTCATCATGCAGCACATAACTGTACTTGTCTTTCAATTACACGGAACAGCATAATATTTTATGAAACATTCCAATCTTCTTAAATTAAAATCTGCATGGTTTTATATTTTAAAACCTCCACAGGTTGGGTGGCACCTGTGGCTCAGTGGGTAGGGCGCCGGCCCCATATACCACCGAGGGTGGCAGGTTCAAACCCAGCCCCAGCCAAACTGCAGCAAAAAGATAGCAGGGTGCCTGTAGTCCCAGCTACTTGGAAGGATGAGGCTAGAGAATTGCCTAAGCCCAAGAGTTGGAGGTTGCTATGAGCTGTGTGATGCCACAGCCCCCTACAGAGGGTGACAAAGTGAGACTATCTCTACAAAAAAGCAAAAACAAACAAACAAAAAAAAACACCACCTCCATAGCTGGCTTGGCGCCCATAACTCAGTGAGTAGGGAACCAGCCACATACACCAACACTGGCAGGTTCGAGCCTGGCCCAGGCCTGCTAAAAACAACAATGACAACTGCAATCAAAAAATAGCCAGGCAGGGTGGTGCCTGTGGCTCAAGTAATAGGGTGCCAGCCCCATATACTGGAGGTGATGGGTTCAAACCTGGACCTGGACAAAAAAAAAAAAAAAAAAAATAGCCGGGCATGTGGCAGGCACCTGTAGTCCCAGCTACTTGGTAGGCTGAGGCAAGAGAATCGCATAAGCCCAAGAGTTTGAGGTTGCTGTCAGCTGTGATGCCACAGCACTCTACTGAGGGCGATAGCTTGAGACTGTCTCAAAAACAAACAAACAAACAAACAAACAACAAAAAAAAACAAAACAAAAAAACCTCCACAGCTGACCACCTCCCTACACTAACCACCTGAAACTGACCTAATTTTTGTAGCCCGGATATGCACCACATGTACTTATCAATACAGTAAGCCTAGTTTCTTATATTGACCACCTCCATTTGTTGACCAGTCTGTTAGAGTCCGTTGGAGGGTCAACTTACGGAGCTTCCACTGTAATATAACCATCACCGTAATGTCCTAGGGAATAGCATTTTTTTTTTTTAATTTGGCTTTAAGGCTTAGGACTTAATGAAAGAAAGTGTTAACAACAAGGGATAAGTCTTAAATCTGAAATTTGTTGGCTTCCCATCTATTTATGTCATACAATCAGTTTTACCTCTGACCAAAAGGAACAACCATTTTCTTTAAAATTGAATCTTTTTTTTTTTTTTGGTTGTAGTTGTCATTGTTGTTTGGCAGGCCCAGGCTGGGTTCAAACTCGCCAGCTCTGATGTATATGGCTGGCGCACTAGCCTCTGAGCTACACGCGCCAAGCCTAAAGTTGAATCTTTATCAACTAACCTACATATATGCATGATTAAACATTCTCAATTATTCCTACATGGGGAAAAATGTTAAGCCACTTAACAACTGAGAAATGTTGCTACATATGCAGTTATTTTAAAAATTCTCACAACAATCCATCGTGAACAAGATTCAACAACCTCTCTGGGTCTGTTTCCTTACTCATCTACCAATGGTAACTTAACTCAGATGGTTTTTAAGGCCTCTTCCATCATCACTAAAATTCCACTCCATCCTAAAGCACTTAAGCCTCTTTTATTAAGTTAAAGCCACCAAAAGAATACTGGATAGGGATTCCTGATCATTTACAGATAATGGTGTTACTTAATCGCCACTGTTTGTAATCACCATTGTAAACAATCATGAATGTTTACATTTGTAAACATTTCCTACCTAGATTTAACTATAAAGTCAATCTGCTAGCTAATCTGAAACTGTGTTATTAATTAGAGCAAAACCAAACTAACAAATCCTTATTCACTAAGATAATGCAATTCAGACAAAGCTAAATATGAGGGCTTAACAAACACTGGCTGGCTGAATGCATTCCCAAAACAAATATACATGGTGATAGAGTCTGCATCAGGGACACTCAGTCTATAACCTTTGTGAACTCTTAACTCTGCATGCCTTTAGCCAGGTAAACAAATTCTGTTTGTTAACCAAGAGCAGTACAGAACAAACGTTTACAACATTTTTTCAGTCCCAACACCAGAAGGGTAATATTCTCATCTCATAGTAACTAAATAGCTAAGGCTGAAATGAGGACCAGCAGTGCAAGAGCAACTCAGGAGCTGATCATGTATAGTTTAGAAAATACCCAGATTCAGATTCATACTCATTACCTGTCACTGCCTTGTACATCCATTCCAAACCACAATCCACAACAAAATATATAAAAAGACAGAAACACTGTATTGTGAAGAAATTAAACAGTTAATCGAAGATGGTTCTTCACTGTTCTTTCACACCCCATCTCCCAGTCATTTATTAGCAGCTAAGGACCTCTCTCTTCTTTAGCCTATTCTAGTTTTACCTTAGTAACAGAAAGAAAAGTCATTTGGATCAACAAAAAACAAAATCTTCCCTTTATAGTTCTAGTCCAATTAAGATCTTGCTTGTGTATGAGAATGCAGATTGAGGACTTTTCCAGACAAGAGTAGTATTATTTGTACACCCTGGGGAGAATGCTGTGGCTTCATCGCTCACAGCAACCTCATACTCAGGGGTTTGAGTGATCCTCTTGCTTCAGCCTCCCAAGTAAATGGGACTACAGAGGCACCGCCATAACCCCAAGCTAATTTTTCTATTTTTAGTGGAGACGGGGGGTCTCATTCTCGCTCATGTTGGTCTCAAACTCCTGAGCTCAAGGGATCCACCTTCCTTGGCCTTCCAAAGTGACAATGGTAGTATTATAATAAAAAATAAGTAATTTATTTTCAAGTAGAAGGGAAATGGGTCAAAGTAGAAAGCGTAAATAGTTATTTGCCTGTCACACATAACTTTCCCTATCTTTCCTCAGCACCCTCAAAAAAGACCCTACCACCTCAACCCAAACTCACTGGTCTCTTGGTTGTCCTGATTTGTTTCCTCTAAACGAAACAAAGGATACCTCAGAGGTAACTCTGATAAATTTTACTTACAATGAGATATAAAACAGGGGAACTCCAGACTTGTAATACAAACGTCCCATCTACTCCTCCAGAATCCACCATTCTCTCTACAACACCTTAGCCTTACTGCCATTTTTTGTAGACAAATTGTGGCCCCAATGAAGAGAACAGGGATTCCTGGGACACCTGTATATCTGAATACAACTACTCGCCTTTTCCATATTTCCGTATTAAATCAACACAAAACTGACATTACTGCTTTTTGCCCAGGAAATCATGAAACAAACACACAGATGTGTGCCTGACTCTGGAAGCTATGAGGAGGAAAAAGAAAGGCTTTTTATAAGCTGTGATGAACATGTCAACTTTAGTAGAGTATTTTAGAACTCAGTCTCCGGATCATGATTTATGCTACCTGAGAATACATGGAAAATGATCTGGGGTTTTCATCTCACCAATCTTATCTAAGGAGCAAACACACTTAATAATTAGCCACATTCAAAATAGAAGAATTACTGTTTCCAGGACATAAGTAGGACAACAGTATGTGACATGAATAGAAAAGCTTTCAAGCAATGGGAAAAACAAGTGCTTCATTTTACAAAATTGCTACTTCCACAATTTAGTTTGGCCCTTCACCTACATTGCTCATTGTTAACACTACCTCTGAAAAGAGAACTGGATTTGTAAAGCAATACTGGAACACTAGTCTCAGAATCCACAAGCCTAGGGAATCTCAATTTTAGCCCCTACAGTCCAGTCACTTTGCCTTTTTGAGGCTTTGGTTTACAGCTATAACCAAAATCAAAAACTATCTCATGAACATGTTAAGAGAATTATATATATGAAAGTATGGTGAGAATAACGCTCTGTAACCGGTTTGTTCTCAATATTCAAATTACTTCTATTGAAATAGGCCAAACAGCCTTTTAATTTAAATACACATACATAGTGAGACAAATGTATTACCCAATTTATATAAAATATAATCTTGGTCAATACACTTTTTAGTTGTCTAATTAGTAGGAAGCTGTTTGCTTTTTCCATGTTCATGTAACATGTATTGAAACTAAGTGAAGCTTTAATGACTGCATTTTATTTATAGTGCTTGCAGGGCAATGGAAAACAGCATACCTAGAGTAGGGCAATGGAAAACAGCATACCTAGAGTAAAGAACTCCTTTGGGGGTGGGGGGGAAATCTGGCTATCAAACAACATTCTCCACACATTTGGTAAGACCTGAAAGCACAAAGCCAAAAATCATACCTAAGTTAAACCAAAGGTTAAGTCATATAATAAAAGACTGTTTATTGTAGCTAATGCAAAAGCAAGTTGATACTATTTACTTTTTTCAATCTATAAATGGAAACATACCAGGCCAGTTGTACAGATGTAACAAATGCTACCAGGATAGAACTGTGCCTAAAACAAAACTACATACCAAATTTTTAAACAATCAATTATGATCCACAAAATGACAAAGTATACTGCACACATAACAACTCTGGCTTTGATATAAACTTTAAGCATGTAACATAAAAACCATGTTCACCTTTGTCTATAAATGTACACTTGGTTTCTCTCCATTTTGAAAACCTACTACTATTAGTGCAATACCATTAATAATGTCCTCAGGATATTTTAATCACAATTATCTCTTATGGTATATATCCATCTTTACTACATAACTTTATTTTGGATCAGGCACCTTCAGGTGGGTAGAGGGAAGGTTTTTGTATCATTCCTTCTTGTAATTAAAAGTTAACCCTTAATATTTCAAAAATTTCTATTTAGAAGGCAATCACACCAAAGACCATATGTAGCTTCCACCCAGACATGCCACTGGCCATGCAAATATTAACAATGGAAAGAGAACTTTTGTTTTACTATAGAAAAACTTGTACAAAAGATATCAAAAGTCATGCGTCCCAGATACCTAAAAAACTGTCTTCAAATTAATGTAGTTTGGAAGTTTAACACAGTTCCAAAATACAAGTTAAAAACATTATGAAGTCTGTATGATGATATCCACCAAAAGGGATACATTCCATAGAAACTTTTATGAAACATCTAGCTCCTAATATTATTCCTATCTTTTTGGTTCTTGAACTAACATCTGTGCATGCTGAGTGAGCAATGGAAATCTGGTAAGTTGATTTACCTCACTATACCTTAGTTTTAAAGACAGGAATGGATTAACAAGCTGTGGTATATGTATACCATGGAATACTATTCAGCCATTAAAAGATGGAGACTGGGTGGCACCTGTGGCTCAGTGAGTAGGGCGCCAGCCCCATATACTGAGGGTGGCAGGTTCAAACCCGGCCCCAGCCAAACTGTGTTGTGGCGGGCGCCTATAGTCCCAGTCTCTGGGGAGGCTGAGACAAGAGAATCACCTAAGCCCAGGAGCTGGAGGTTGCTCTGAGCTGTGACAACACGGCACTGTACAGAGGGTAACAAAACCAGACTCTGTCTCTAAAGAAAAAAGATGGAGACTTACATCCTTTGTATTAACCTGGATGGAAGTGGAACACATTATTCTTAGTAAAGCATCACAAGAATGGAGAAGCATGAATCCTATGTACTCAATTTTGATACGAGGACAATTAATGATCTAGTACACCGTGGGGGTAGGGGAAGGGGAGAGTAAACAGAAGGAAGAAGTGAGGGGGGTGGGAGAAGGAAGAACAGAGAGAGGGAAGGAGGTAGGGGGTGGGGTTTCAATGTGACACATCTTTGAGGGGCAAGACACAATTATAAGAGGAACTCTAACAAATGCAATCAGTGTAACCTGGTTTCTTGTACCCTCAATGAATCCCCAACAATAAACAAAATTAAAAAAAAGAAAAGAAAGATGTAGAAAACAACGAACACTTGATCCATTAAGCTGCAACTACCACATCTTAATACCCAGTAGTATCTTCTACAGTCTCTAACGTAAACTCTCCACTTTCATACTTCATTTCCACTCATTTCCATACTGTGCTTGTTCCCCCACCTAGGTTCAAGGACCTTGAGAATAAGCACACTTATTCTTCACTACTTTTCTTTTTTTTTTTTGGCCGGGGCTGGGTTTGAACCTGCCACCTCTGGCATATGGGACTGACGCCCTACTCCCTGAGCCATAGGCGCCACCCTCTTCACTACTTTTCATTCCCCTCATAAAGAGTATGAAATCTCGGATACTACGTGTTCAAAGTTTCAACTCAAAGTACTAATTTAAAATAGAACTGATTGTATAATCCCGCAAAAGTAATCTCAAAACAAGTTTTAACTCTTAGTTTTATGAACAGAAAAGCAAGAACCAAGTAAAGTGGTTGATCCAAAGTCTGTCACAATTACCTCACATCAAGCAGAAAGAGGACTAGTGTCCAGATCTAACACACAGTTGAGTGGTGTTTCGATTACTTCGTTACTGCCTTGTCAATGTTTCCTTCACAAACGACTAGTCAACTAGCCAACTATTGACTCAAAGTCTTTTATATAAAGTACTGAACCTTGGGCGGCACCTGTGGCTCAGTCGGTGGGGCGCCGGCCCCATATACCAAGGGTGGAGGGTTCGGACCCAGCCCCGGCCAAACTGCAACAACAAAAAAAAGTACTGAACCTTAAAATCAGAAATGTCATCATCTACAGTACCTAGAAATTAAGACCTGCCAATATACATTAGGTAATTTTTAAAAGCCTATTCCAAACCTCTAAAATAAAACCAACCTCTTTTGATGTGAGAGAATTAAGGAGTCAAATAAGAGGAGATTCAATATATTGCTACCATCAGAATTCAGCTGCAACAGATGATATACCACCTCATCAACTTGTAATGGAGTTAAGTTGAGATATCTAAATTTGACTTACTTAAATTCCAATTGTTCACAGTACGGTTTCTGAAAAAGCCTGTCTTGAGAACATATACACCAAATACATGAGTCTAATTTTCACATCAAATTACAAACAAATCAGAATAGCGCTCCAATAATTATTTTCACTAACATGTAATGTTAATGATATTCCACAATTCTGTACTAAAATTACATTCTGTAAAGTTGATTTTAGGGTGGCGCCTGTGGCTCAACAGAGTAGGGCGCCAGCCCCATATGCCGGAGGTGGTGGGTTCAAACCTAGCCCTGGCAAATAAATAAATAAATAAAAGTTAATTTTAAAACCGAGTTACAGGATTTTAAAAATACAAGTCAAAGCTAATAGCTAAAAAGACTTTGTTTTCCAAAACAAACCAGAATTAGGTACAAAGTTTGGAGTTATGTAGACTATAACATTCCATTTCAACATCTGTGAAATAAACACTAAGCACAATGTCTGAACTACACTAAGAGCTCAGTCGCCAGTTATTACTACTGTTACTTGCAGCCACAAAATACAAAGTACTTAAAAAAAAAAAAAAAGCAAGGACACAAAATGTGCTGCTCTTCCAGTTTATGTTGCTCATCTTAAAAATAAATGGCAACATGCCAAGTATGTTAAATGTAGAAAAAGGTTCCACGCGACCCAATTTGAGTCATCGGACAAATCACAGATTAAACTAACATTTGATTTCCAATCCAAAAGCTCCTCATATAGTATGACTCACCATATTCTCTATCTTTCAACAATAAAAAATAAGTTATACTCGCCCCTTATAAACACCACCATTACCTTCGTAAAAATTAGGTTAGAGATTAACTTTAAAATTCTTAAAGACACCCCGTAAATAGGCCTCTGGAGAAGGTCGCTTGGTGAGTTTAATACAAACCACCCAGGATGGTACTAAAGCTGTGTGACCTTTAGATAGATTCTGGTATCTGGCATACAAGACTGCCTTTGAGGGACCCTCTGGGCAGCGTTGGACAGAAAAATAAGGACTGAGCACAGAAGAAAAGCCTCTTAGCCCACCGTAAAGAGGCCCGGGCCCCATCCCCAAGCCACAGAACCCAAGCCCCTTCACCTGGATCCCAATACTGTCCCCGACCAGGATCCACAGGGCCTCTGCTGCCCCTGCCACCCCGCCCGGCATCAGGGCCGGGAGACTCAAAAGCCCCGGAGTCGGGGTAACGGCGCCATTTTAGGCGGCGGTGGCGGCGACAACCAATCCCTGCGCGAGAGGCAGGGGGCGCCGGGTTTCTCAGAAGACGCCGCCGGCCGGGTCGGGCGCCGGTCTGAGAGGCTTGGGGGGCCCGGGCCGGCGGTCTCCGCCATGTTGCACTCTCCCCACAGCCGCCTCCTTCTTGGCGGGCTTGGCCCCGCGGCGACTCCCGCAGCCAGACTGCAGCTCACCTTCTCGCAGAGGCTCTTGACCTGGGACTCGGACAGCTGCTTGCACTCATTCAGCTGCTCGATCCACTGGTCCAGCTCCTTGGTGAACACCTTCTCGTCCATGATGCCACCCACCCGAACCGGCTGCCGCTCCTCGCTCCTCCCGCGCCGCCGCCCGCACACGGGCCACACGCACACACCGTCTTCGGCTCCCGAAAGACTTCTCTGGCCACTGACGGTTGCTCTGCGCTGACCCGCTGGCTCTCTCCCACAGTGCTCGGCCGCCGGCCGCTGCGCCTCCTCCGTTTGCCCTAGCTCCGGAACGCGGCTCTCTGTAATGGCGGCCGCCCGGCGTGGTGACGTCACGCCCGGCGTCAGGAGGCGGGGATCGGAGGGGAGAAGGGGCGGGACGTCAGACGCGCAGCAGCAGGGCAGGTCCGGGTCGGCTGCGCTACCGGAGCGGGACGCAAACTACGGTCTAAGACGCAGACGCAGCGTACCGGGCTGGCAAGTGAGGCGCCTTCATTTTTAGGGCGTGGTCTCCCAAAAGGGAGGGGAGCGCGGGTGAGGGGGTAAGAACGGAGTCCGAGCAAGCGCAGTGCTCGAAATCGCGAACGAGGCTAATCCCCGAGCAGCGCCACGCCCTCGAGGCGCGGCGCAGGCGCGGCCTGGTGGGTGCGGAGTCTCCTGGCAGTCTGGGATTTGTTCCCTCGGGAACGAACTGCTGGTGGTACGCCTCAGCTCTTCACCTGGAGACTGGCATCCGGATTTCGGAGACCAGAGTTGCGACACCATGGCTCCTCCGTGGTGCAACAGCGATGGAATTGTGTGGGGTTCCCGCGGCTTTAGGGGCAGGAATGGGCATCGAGTGGCGGGCGTCCTCGTTGAAGTAACCACTCCCACTTCTGGGAGCTGCCGGCACTTTGTAATTAGGTCACTCGCAGGCGGAGGAGGGTGTACCTGCTGGGGGAGTGCCGCGAAGTGCACCTGACTCCCTCCCTACACACCTGGGCCTAGGAGTCTGGTTGGGCGCTATGGCAGAGCGAAGCTTGGGCTTTTCTTTGGGCCACCGACCTCGCCTGGCTTCCCGGCGCCCTGCGCGCGTCGCCTTCCTTTGAGTCAAGTTCCCCCTAGGAATGAGAGACCCTCAACCCTTGCCCACCCTGGCCTGCTTCCTAGAGGGAAAGCCCACAGAACACGGATACACCTGTCCTGACCGCATCCGCATTCAGCGACGATCTGCACTTTAAAGGAAACTATTATTCTTTCTGGCTGAATACAAATCATAAATAAATAAATAAATAAAACTATTATTCTCTAGGATCTGACCTCGGTCTGGTTATGTATCTCTTTGTGGCTCGCAAAACGTTTTCTCATTCCATTGTACCTGAATTTACAGAAATACTTGGCTCCACAGAGCACAAACTATGTGCTAGTTCTCATGCCTGAGGGATAGAGGGGTCCCTGGAGCTTATATTCTCCCAACAGTACTGACTGAAAATAGGTTTGGTTTGGGATAGGCAGAAAATGATGTCTGCAGGATCTGAGAGAGAATGTCCCCAAAGGACATTTTACCCCCAGGGCAAGGCAAAAGCTGAACCTGGTGGCCTGTCTTACAGCCTCTTTACCCTCCACACCTGTCAACCCTGCCACACCCAAGCTCTTAGTGATGCACTGGAGGACAGCGCTCACTGTCCGAGGGCATCATCCAAACCAACAACAGGCTGAAGGCGGCCTAGGAAGTCCCATCAGACAATAGCAGAACTGAAAATCCTCTTTCATTCAAGACAACCTGCTTGGCAAGGCCAACTGGCTGGACCTCCCCAGGCTGAATTGCAATTCTGCTTTCTCCTTGTATCTCCCACTAGTGTGCCCAGAAAAAAATACCTCACATCTCCTCCAGAAGACTTACTGCATATTTAATTTACCAGACTGGGAAAAGTTCCTTTTAGCCCAAATTCTGAACCTGCTTTGCGGTTAACATTGCCAAATAATAAAGGAGTAAGAGTTAAGACCATGGTAGAATGAATAAGAAAACATTATTTGGTGCCCATAGCTAGTGTTCTATCTTTTCTTACTCTTCACCATTGCCCTGAACCTGTGTGAGAACTGGTCCTGTATAATAGGGCAAGAAGCAGATAGGCACTCAAAAAGGAAAAGGTGGAGGGCGCCTGTGGTTCAGTGAGTAGGGCGCCGGCCCCATATACGGAGGGTGGTGGATTCGAACCCGGTCCCAGCCAAACTGCAATTTAAAAAAAAAAAAAAAAAAGCCGGGCGTTGTGGCGGGCGCCGGTAGTCCCAGCTACTCGGGAGGCTGAGGCAAGAGAATTGCCTAAGCCCAAGAGCTGGAGGTTGCTGTGAGCTGTGACGCCATGGCACTCTACCGAGGGCAACAAAGTGAGACTCTGTCTCTAATAAAAAGGAAAAAGTACCATTTGCCAAAGGTAGTAGTCAGGAATAAAACTACATACCCTAAGTTCAAGGTTTCAGCCACAGTCACACAGCTGACCTTCCAAAGACTGAAATATGGAACACAACCAACATAAATTCTCTTTGCCTAGGTTCTCTTACTCGGAAAGAGATAGTTTGGTAGATGAAAAGGGTATTCAGCACTTACTATGTGATTATAAGGAGTTTTCCTTAAGTACTGTGAGCTCCTTGTCGGTAACATGAGTGTGGGTGTTATTTATTTTCTTGGATGCAGATTACTTGGCTCACCACCATCAAAAAATGCAGGGAATATATAATTATATGAATTTAAACATCCTGCCAAGTAATTAGATGCCATGACTTAACTTCTTCTTAAGGAATGAATTCTAGGAAGCTCTTATTAACATTCAGACAGTAAAGTGAAGTATAGCATGCATTATTATAAATAATACATAACTAAATTATAATAGCTTGTCCATTCGAAGAAATCCAAATGTTTGCTTCTTCTGTAGAACTCAAAATAATCATTTGATCTGAAAATTAGTTTCATTAATCTGGTCTTGACTAATTTGACCTGACTGGTTCAATTCTAGAACCGAGGAATATTTGAAGCAAAAGTTTAAAACAAAACCAGCACAAAAATCGTCCTTTTAATCTCTTGGTGAAAACCAGAGAGTGAATAAAGCAAATATGCTTTGAGAAAGAATCTTTGCTCAGATGGCAAAGTCAGTATACAACAAGTCTGAATGTTGCCTGTGATGTTTAAACATAACTATAAATAAAAATCATCTGATGATGGGGGCGGGGCAGAAGAATAACCTTGAGCAAATAGCTTTGTAATAAGCACTCTAAGCCAGGATATAAAAATTGACATTAAACATAGAGAAGGAATGAGTTGTATTTGTCAGCAGTTCTCTTTGTTTTACCCTAGATTTATTTTGTGGTTGTTGTTCCTTCCAGTTCCCTGAACTCCTGAGACAGAAAGTAGAGCAGGGTGAGAAATGGCCCTGGAGCTGAAGGACATGGGTTTGAATTCTTGTTCTGTAATGTGATGTTTGGCAAGTTTACCTAAATTTTTTGAGTCTCAGTTTTCTCATCTATAAAGTGGGAATAATCATAATAGCCAAATAATAATATTCTTCTGAGAACTGAATGGAATTAAATAAAATTTATTGTCTAATATGTGTTAAATATTTTTTTTGTTATAATTTCTAATGGGGCTCTGATTTTAAATGCACTCTATTAGCCAGGCAGGTGACTCACACCTGTAATCCTTATCACTTTGGGAAGTAGAGGCAGGAGAACCACTTGAGGCCAGGTGTTATACCAGCCTGGGCAATATAGCAAGACCCCAACTCTACAAAAAATACAGAACTTAGCCAGATGTGGACACACTTGCAGTCCCAGCTACTTGGGAGCCTGAGGCAGGAAGACTGCTTGAACCCAGGAGTTCAAGTTTGCAGTGAGCTATAAGGAAGTGCTACATTCTAGCCTAGAGAATGGAGCAAGACCCTATCTCAAGCAAGCAAACAAACAACTCCCTCATGCCAATTAGAGTCCCTCAATGTCTTCAGTGAAACAGAGTGGTGTTTGGAAACATAACATACGGGTATCAAAAACATCATGTAGAGACAAAGCCATTGGATGACGTGGAAATGGGAGAAGAAATTCAACAAAAGGTAGAGATGAAACAAAAAGAACATCCCCTTTCTTCTCTTGCCATCAAATGGACATTCAGAATACTTGTGTAGAGAGAAAGTCACTTAGTAATAAATCCAAGAATTAATAGTTAATGGGTCTCATGCTCCTGTCAGCTCAGAATCTTATATCTGAAAAGGATGCCATAGTTGGAAAGGCTAACATTATCTTTATACCTAGGCCTTCTATGCCCCAGAAGCCACACGGTGAAGTCCTAAGCAGCCAAAATCCAGGTGGCTGTGTTTGTGAAAAGCCTGCCATGCTCTAGGCAACTGGGCCGGCCCAGTACCAGAAGATTTCTGCACTCAGCATATATGACAATGCCTGAGACTCATTGGTAGCTATCTCTATTTCTCTCCTTTGTAGTTTTCAGAAAAATTAAGTTTATACTGTCCTCTTATATGGAATTAGAATTTTATAGATATAGCCTAAATTTTGTGGCCAGGAACTTTTCTACAGATAGAATACAGCCCTTTCTCCAGATACTGCAGTTTGGCTAAAGAGAAATGACTATGTCTCCTGTTGATACCCACAAGGTCCAGACAATATTCTCAATTACAGAGGAAATATTTTTCCGTTGTTGGAAAAAATAATTTCTAAATAGAAGGCAAATTTCATCACTCCAGAGGCTGGGTAAACCTTAAGAATACTATTACCAACTCTGTAGCTATTAAAATTCTATAACAGAGACTATTATTCATACTACATTAAGTAAAAAATGTACCTTATAAAACACAATATGAGATAACCAACTTTATTAAACATAAGTATGTTTATAGAAGACTTTAGAAAGCTATGCAGTGAGGTGTTGATACTGGTTGATTCTGGTGAGTGGAATTGTTTATCTTCTTTTTGGTTTCTTGATTCTTCTATAATGAATACATACTGCTTTTATAATTATGAAGGAAAATTCCCAGTATATCTGAGTAAACATGCCAAGGCATCTCTTGGCAAAATGATATGCCCAAAGAACACGTAGCCAATAGTTGTGCTAAATATTCCACTGTACCCTGGAGTATTACTCAAAAGCTCTGACTTTGTTATAAAAAAGAATCTCAGCTCTCCCATGGCCTTCTCACAGGGTCTCCTCACAAAACATTTCAATATGGCTTTTTCTCCTGGCTTCCCTCTCACTATAAGTGCTTCTCCTTGGCTCAGCTTACTCCTCAGTTCAATGCCATACTTGTCCATTCCATTCCACTTTCTTCAGCTCCCTGGATTGCTCCCTTGTCTCTGTATGAACCCTATCTGTCATTCAAGATCAGTTCAGGTTCCATACCCTCTGAAAGTCTTCTCTGTTGATTGTAGGTCTCTCTCAAATGAGGATACCTAGTAGATTATCAGGAGATTCTCAGAGGCTGGCGAAACAACACAGAGACTTAGGTTGCTGTGAGCTGTGACGCCATAGCACTCTACCAACGGCAGCAAAGTGAGACTCTGTCTCTTAAAAAAAGGGCGGCGCCTGTGGCTCAGTCAGTAAGGCGCCGGCCCCATATACCGAGGGTGGCGGGTTCAAACCCGGCCCTGGCCAAACTGCAACCAAAAAATAGCCAGGCGTTGTGGCGGGCGCCTGTAGTCCCAGCTACTCGGGAGGCTGAGGCAGGAGGATCACTTAAGCTCAGGAGTTGGAGGTTGCTGTGAGCTGTTTGATGCCAAGGCACTCTACCAAGGGCCATAAAGTAGTGAGACTCTGTCTCTACAAAAAAAAAAAAAAAGAAGTAACTAAACAGTGTTCAGGCAGAAAAGGACTGAGATTATAAAAAAAAAAAAATGAAAAGAAAAAATGCTAAAAAGAAAATAAACAGTGCTAGGAAATTCATTCGTAAAGTTAGAAATATAGGCTCGGCGCCTGTGGCTCAAGCGGCTAAGGCGCCAGCCACATACACCTGAGCTGGCAGGTTCAAATCCAGCCTGGGCCCGCCAAACAACCATGACGGCTGCAACCAAAAAATAGCCGGGCATTGTGGCGGGCGCCTGTAGTCCCACCTACTTGGGAGGCAGAGGCAGGAGAATCGCTTAAGCCCAGGAGTTGGAGGTTGCTGTGAGCTGTGATGCCACAGCACTCTACCCAGGGTGACAGCTTGAGACTCTGTCTCAAAAAAAAAAAAAAAAAGAAATATAGGTCCATACTCAGGAGGCTGAGGCAGGAGGATTGCTTGAGCCCAGGAGTTTGAGGTTGCTGTAAGCTATGATCCTAGCACTGCATTCCAGCCTGTGTGACAAAGCAGGACTTACTGTGATGTATGCATATGTGTGTGTATATATACATGTATAAATTATACATATTACATATATATAAAACATACATATATATATCCATACTACTTTTCTATCTGATGGAAAGAAACTCCCCATGTAGGAGTGTTTGTTCTCTAAGTCAACAGAGGGAATTAGCAGTAAGGCCCCTTTCTCAATTACCAAGCACTTATATACTCATCTTTAAATTCCAATATTTATTTATTTTCATTTTTATTTATTTATTTTTATTTTAGAGACAGAGTCTCACTTTATGGCCCTCGGTAGAGTGCCATGGCCTCACACAGCTCACAACAACCTCCAACTCCTGGGCTTAGGTGATTCTCTTGCCTCAGCCTCCCGAGAAGCTGCGACTACAGGCGCCCGCCACAACGCCAGGCTATTTTTTTTGTTGCAATTTGGCCGGGGCTGGGTTTGAACCCACCACCCTCGGTATATGGGGCTGGCGCCCTATCCACTGAGCCACGGGCACCGCCCTAAATTCCAATTTTTAAATCAGAACCAGTAAAAAAGGAACAGATAGTGTATGCAGAAAAGAGAAAACTGATGAGCTATTTAGTACCCACAGTTGATGGTTGGTTCTTGGAGGAAAAATGCTAATCAGTTGTCTCCATCTTTGGAGGAACAAGCGGGAGGAAATGAGCCTCTGTCACGAGTGAGTGTAAGGGCCAACATATGCTAAGCACTTACTACACACTATCCTATACACCAGGCACTCTTCTATTTAGGAGGTAGATGCTATTATCATCCTCATTTTACAAATGATGGAACTGAGGTATAAAAGGATTAAGTAACTTGTATAAGGTAAAATATTGTAGCAAACAATAGAGGAACTGGGATTCACAGTTAGTCTGGCTTCAAGTGCCAGAGAAGCACCAAACTCTTAACTACTGGAGAGGCTTGAGCATCACATCACAAATGATTTCCATGAAAGGTAAATCTTGACAGTTTGACTATCGGACAATTCTAGTGCCTAGCAATCTCCAAGGAGAAAGCACATAACCCATGGCTTTAAAAGTTCCGGCATGGTGACCAGCCTGTGGCCCTGCCCACCACATCACCCCCTGCTCTGTGCCCTCCTCCACTGCCTTCTTTCCACACCATGCTCTTTTGCTATCCACTCTCTCAACGTGCCCCCTTTATTTTTCCTTTCTTTCTCCCCTATAACCTTACATGTCCAGCCTGCCAGGATAACCCATAAGCACTATTTGACTCCTCTTCTGGTACTCAGAATCAAAAAGGCTGCTGGTTGTTGAGCTTTTCAAGTCACCTTGTTTGCAGATGAGATCATCCCAGTCCACAGACTGAATATAGGCAGCCTAGGAAACATTGAAAAGAAAAGAGACCAGCTCGGCACCTGTAGCTCAGCGGCTAAGGTGCCAGTCCCAAAGCTGGCAGGCTCAAACCCATGTCACGCCTGCCAAACAACAAGGACAGCTATAACAAAAAAATAGCCAGGAATTGTGGAGGGCAACTATAGTCCCAGGTACTCAGGAGGCTGAGGCAAGAGAATTGTTTGAGCCCAAGATTTTGAGGTTGCTGTGGAGTCTACCCAGGGTGACATAGTGAGACTCTGTCTCAAAAAAAAAAAAAAAGACCAAACGATTCTAAAAGCAAATTTCCCACCTAGACTCAGTGCTCTCTCCTCTCTCCCCACATCAGGATATATGGGTTGCCCTGAAGTAGTGGTCTGTCTTGCCTTTAAATCATATAAACAGGCCAGGCAAGTGGCTCACACTTGTAATCCTAGCACTGTAGGAGGCTGAGGCAGGTGGATTGTTCGAGCTCATGAATTCAAGACCAGCCTGAGAAAGAGCAAGACCCCATCTCTACTAAAAATAGAAAAACTATTTGGCCGGAGTCTGTAGTCTCAGCTACTGGGGAGGCTGAGGTAAGGGATCACTTGAGCCCAAGACCTTGAGGTTGCTGTGAGCTATAACACTATAGCATTCTAGCCAGGATAAAAAAAATGAGACTCAAGGTCTCAAAAAAAAACTAAATCACATAAACAACACAATGTGGACAGGACTCTCTTCCTCCCAGAAACCAATTGTAGCCTAAGAGAAAGAGAGCAAGCTCATCTCATGTCTGCCACCATCAATCTGAAGACTTTGAACACATTGTTTCCCACCAGTTTCTCCGTCTAACAATATGGAGATTACACTGTACTGGGGAGTTCTCAATGGAGGATGAGGATACTTCCAAAGGATAATGTAGGGTAATCTTCTTTTTTATTTAAATTTTCATTGAGACCATTTTAGATTAGTATACAAAATAATAATACAGAGAGATTCCAGTTATACAAAATAATACAGAGAGATTCCAATTTCCCGGTGGTAACATCTTGGAACCTGGATATTGACATTGATTTGATTCATTTTTTCTTATTCAAATTTCCCCAGTTTTACACACACACACTTGTGTATGTGTTAGTGTATCTATATAGTGCTACACAATTGGGTATTTTCTTTGCATGTGCTTTTTTTCTGGGACTGGTTCTTAGCTTTCATCAGATTCTCTCAAATATCAGAGATCCAAAGAGGGATTTGATTCTCAGCTCCGGGAATTCTAGAAGACCATACCTGAACCTCTATAGCTCTCTGTCCTAACATTCAACATTTAATTAGCACTTTCCATGTGGCAGGCATAGGGATGCACATGAGGAAAGAATGATGGAGAGAGGTGTCGGGAAAGGAGGAAGAACCCACAGATGGGTAATACACAGTCCACCCCGCTTATGCTCCATCAGGGCAAACAGTTTGATCAGCAAACCAATCATGTATTAAGCACACACAGAAGAAGGATGACTTTGTTGCGTGGGGAAGTTGGGGAACTATTTCCACGGAAGCTAGTGCTTGACAACATCTTGAAGGACAGTCCAGAATTCTTCACTGAGAAGAGAAGAATCGTTGAAATCATTCCCTCTTAAATCATATCTATGCTAGACGTTTTGAAGAAAACATAGGAAACCATGCCTATAAACATTTGTTTATTCTACAATGTTAAAATGTCAAATTCTTTAACTCCCACATGCTAATGCTGAGGCCAAGGGATTTTTTCCCCCTGAGTCTATGTTCCAGTATCTTGTCCAAATTGGATCCAGATCCTGCCTGCTTAGCCTGAGAAAGGCATTTTATCTCTGGTGGCTCAATCACATCAGAGCTTATATTTAAAGCATGAGTGATGAGAAGAGACCGCAGTTAAGTTCCTGGCTCTGCCTCACCTCTACGGTGCCCTTCTCATCATCGAAAGCTCTAGAAGCCAGTCCTGCAATGGCTGGTGGAAGTCAGAGCTGGTCAGAGCTATGAGGAAAACTTTTTGCTCCCCAGCCTATTCTCAATTACTGAAGTCTCCTTTTCCCATAAGGGCTCATCAGAAACCCTCAGGGCTTGGGCACCTTGGCCCTTCATGTCTGCCCTCCCTATGTTGGTTGGCTTCCTGGTGTAGGCTCTAGCTCACACACCCTGAGGGGGCCCTTTTCTTGGTGTGGATTTCAGGTTCCACATCAGTCCATTCAGCTTCCAAAACTGTTCTCAGAGAGATCATTGTATCTGGTGTAACTCCCCCGGGTCTGGGAGACCAAGGCTCTACCACTGGATACCCTTTAAAGAGCCCCCTGGCAGCCCAATTGAAGGAACCATTTCTTGTGATCTCTGTTTCCTCATACAAGTTATTTAACTTTCTAAATGTTAGTATCTTCATCTGTTAACAAGGGAGTCATAATAGCACCATCCATGTAGGGTTATTTTAATCTTTAAATAAATTAACCCATGTAAAACTCTTAGCACATAACAAATATTCCATCTCCATTAGCTATTATTGCTAACATCTACTTTTTTAAAATTTCAGATTAATATGTGGGTACAAACAACTAGGTCACAATGTTTTCATCTGTTAGGTAGCATCTTTCTTGTTAACATCTTTTTTTTTTTAGAGACAGAGCCTCAATTTATCGCCATGGCGTCACAGCTCACAGCAACCTCCAACTCCTGGGCTTAGGCAATTCTCTTGCCTCAGCCTCCGGAGTAGCTGGGACTACAGGCGCCTGCCACAACACCCATCCATTTTTTTGTTGCAGTTTGTCCGGGGCCAGGTTCAAACCAGCCACCCTCAGTATATGGGGCCAGCATCCTACCCACTGAGCCACAGGCACTGCCCAACATCTATTTTTATAATAAATTTATTTCTGATTACAAATGAATTAATTTTCTTCATAGCAAATTTGTAAACTATTGCCAAGTTTAAAGATGAAACAATCATAACATCCAGAGATGAACGCTATTATCATTTTTTATGCATAACCTTCCAGTTTTTCTTAAACATAATCACACATATTTAAGAGAAATAAAAAGCTGGATTCCTATAGTATAATTTCTTTTATTCAACTCATATATTATGAGCATTTTCCCATATACATAGATTAATGATTTTCAATTGGTATGCTGTGGCACCCTGGTGTGCCATAAGAGTATCTTAGACGTGTCACAAGAATTTTTTTTTATATGATTTTTGTTTTAATATAATTTTCTTTTTTTTTTTTATTGTTGGGGATTCATTGAGGGTACAATAAGCCAGGTTACACTGATTGCAATTGTTAGGTGAAGTCCCTCTTGCAATCATGTCTTGCCCCCATAAAGGTGTCACAAGAATTTTTAAAGACCATTAATTAAATTATTTTCAAAAGCAGTTCCAAGCACAGTAAGTATATTTGTATTTTACCTTTTTTTTTTTATCAACATAATTTAAATGTGCCGTGGAAGTTTAACTATAGGTTTAAGTGTGCCATGAGATAAAAAAGGTTGAAAAACACTGACTTAGATGCCATTAGAAAATAGTATTTTTAGGCTCGGCACCTGTGGCTCAAGAGGCTAAGGCACCAGCTACATACACCTAAGCTGGCGGGTTCAAATCCAGCCCAGGCCCACCAAACAACAATGACGACTGCAGCCAAAAAGTAGCTAGGTATTGTGGTGGGTGCCTATAGTCCCAGCTACTTGGGAGGCGGAGGCACGAGAATCGCTTGAGCCCAGGCGTTGGAGGTTGCTGTGAACTGTGATGCCACAGCACTCTACCCAGGGTGACAGCTTGAGGCTCTGTCTCAAAAAAAAAAAAGGAAAATAATATTTTTAAAGGCTACCTAATTTTCTAGCATATTGATATAACCCAATTTTTACAATTAACCCGTTAGTTTGGCACTTAGATTGTTTCCTATTTTTATATTTATTTATTATTATTATTTTTTTTTTATAATTTGGCCGGGGCTGGGTTTGAACCCGCCACCTCCGGCATATGGGACCGGCGCCCTACCCGCTGAGCCACAGGCGCCGCCCCTATTTTTATATTTATTAATACTATGATAAATGTCCTTGCTTATAAATTTTTGTGTACATCTCTGCTTATTTCCTTAAGATAAATGCTTAGAAGTGGAATGACTGCACCAAAGGCTATACCTGGTTGTTGTTTTGATGTCAGATACACAGAACTGGACTAACCATAATCTTTGGTTCATTACACAGTCTCATAATCGGTATTTTGTTCACTTAGGTGATAAATCCAGTAATAATTTAATCAATAGCTGTGACTCCACAACCCACCACCCCAGACTGCAACTATATCCAACCACAGTTCCCCTGCTCCTACCACCCCACCTCCATGTGTTCCCCACCCAAAGCATCCATCCAGAATCCCATGCTCAGTTCCTTGCTTTCCTTTTTATATAATTTTATTGTATTTGTATATATTCTTAAAGAGTAATTTATTACTTTTATTTGTTTGTTTGTTTTTTAGAGACTGGGTCTCCCTATGTTGTCCAGGCTAGAGTGCAGTGATTATTCACAAGTGGGGTCATGGCTCATTATATACTTGAACTCCTGGGCTCAAGCAATCTTCCTGATTCAGCCTCCAGAGTGGCTGGGACTATGCAGTTATGTACCACTACACCTGGCCTAAAGAGTAATTTTTTTTATATACAGGATCTTACTGTGTTGCCCTAGTTAGGGTGAAATGGCATCATCATAGCTCACTGCAACCTCTTAACTCCTGAGCTTAAGCAAGCCTCCTGCCTCAGTCTTCCAAGTAGCTGGGACTATAGGCACATACCACCATGCCTGGCTAATTTTTCTATTTTTTGTAGAGACAAGGTCTTGCTCTTGCTGAGGCTGGTCTTTTCTTTTTTTTTTTTTAGACAGAATTTATGTCGCCCTTGGTAGAGTGCCAAGACATCACAGCTCACAGCAACCTCAAACTCTTGGGCTTACGTGATTCTCTTGTCTCAGCCTCCCAAGTAGCTGGAGCTACAGGTGCCCGCCACAACACCTGGTGTTGCAGTTGTCATTATTGTTCAGCTGGCCCGGGCTAGGTTCGAGCCTGCCAGCCTCAGTGAATGTGGCTGGCACTATAACCACTGTGCTATAGGCACCAAGCCAACTCAGGCTGGTCTTGAACTCCTGGCCTCAAGCAATCCTCCCGCTTTGGCCTCTCAGAGAGCTAGGGCTTAAGCGATTAAGCCACCAGGCCTGGGCCTAAAGAGTAATTTAGAAAATTGGTTTCACTTTTATAAAAAGGATATCATGTTGTATGTTACCTTTTAGGACTTGTTTTATTTTTCACTTAATGTTATTTTGACAAAATACATCCTTATCATTGCATTTCCCTGCAGTTCATTCATTTTGGCTGATGTAAAATAATTCAATGCATAAATATACCATGTATCTTCCACTCTCCCAATAATGGTTAATTGCATTGTTTCTAGGATTATGTTCTTGCACACACTGCTACCATGAACATTACTGTAAATGTCTCTGTTGTACAAGCATCAGTGTTCCTCTAGAAGGCCAATTTATACTTCCATGAGCCACAAATAAGAGACCCTCTGGATCTACATCCTCTGATAGTCCTGTTTCTACTATACGTACTTGGGATCTGCATTGTCAGGTTGCTTGCCTCTCCTTCAAAAACATATGAGAATGCTCATTTTTCCACACTCTTTCCAATGCTGGAGATCATTTAAAAATTGTTGACCATGGGACTACAAACTAATACAACCTCTTTGGAAAGAAGTATGAATAATCCTCAAAGAACTCAAATTAGACTTTATCCCATTACTGGGCATCTACCCAGAAGAAAAAAAATCATTTTATCATAAAGACATTTACACTAGATTGTTTACTGCAGCTCAATTTACAATCATCAAAATGTGGAAAAAACCTAAAAGCTCAGTCCCAGGAATGGATTAACAAGCTGTGGTATATGTATACCATGGAATACTCTTCAGGCATTAAAAAAACGGGAGACTTTACATCTTTTCTATTAACCTGGATGGAGTTGAAATACATTCTTCTGGTAAAGTACCACAAGAATGGAGGAACAGCCAAACATGGTGGCTCAAGCCTGTAATCCCAGCACTTGGGAGGCTGAGGCAGGTGGATTGCCTGAGCTAACAGGTTCAAGACCAGCCGGAGCCAGAATGAGACCCCATCTCTAAAAAATAGCCAAGTGTTGTGGCGGGTGCCTGTAAGTCCCAGCTACTTGGGAGGCTGAGGCAAGAGGATCACTTGAACCCAAGAGTTTGAGGTTGCTGTGAGCTAAGATGCCACAGCACTTTACCAACAGTGACCAAGTGAGACCTTGTCTCCAAAAATAAAAAAAGAATGGAGGAACAAGAATTCAATATACTCAGTACTAATATGAAGCCAGTAGATGATCTAATACACACCCACATAAGAGAAAAACTCAAATAAATTCAAGGTGGGGGGCTCCGCACCCATAGCATAGTGGTTACAGCGCCAGCAACGTACACCGAGGCTGGCAGGTTTGAATCCAGCTCTGGCCAGCTAAACAACAATGACAACTGCAACAAAAAATAGCTGGGCATTGTGGGGTGCCTATAGTCCCAGCTGCTTTGGAGGCTGAGGCAAGAGAATTGTTTAAGCCCAAGAGTTTGAGGTTGCTATGAGCTATGATGTCACAGCACTCTACTGAGGGCGACAAAGTGAGACTCTGTTTCTAAAAAAAAAAAAAAATTCAAGGTGGGGCTGGTGGGGGGCAGGGAAACAGGGAGCGGAGAGAGGGGAGAAGGAAGTGGGATGGGAGTATTCCCACTTAATGGGCACAATGTTAGGGGATATGGCACACCTCTTGGGGGCGGGACACAATTAGAAGAGAGACTCTACCTAAAAAATGCAAACATTGTAAACTAATTCTTTATCCTCTCAAATTAACCTGAAACAATAATTTTTTTTTTTTTTTTTTACCATTTGATGGGAGAAAGATAATATCTCCCTGTTGTTTAATTTTGTGGCTAGGTACTGACTCCTTCAAAACCTGAGTGAGAAGGGAGTTGGCTCAGAGAACTGTTCCCAGTCTGATAACCTTAGTGACATTTCTGAAACTGATTCCCCAGTGGCTCAGCTGCTTTCCCATGTCCTAAAAGAGGTGACACTGTTGGAAGGAGGGAGTGAGGGGGGCCAGGATGGGAAACAAGCCCAACTCACCACAGTGAAAGCTTGTCTCCTGGTCCCAGCCCCTGCCAGCATCAGATCACTTTTTCTCCTAATGAAACAGGCATTATCTCCCCCTACTCTCCACCAGAGAAAAACCAGTATAATGCTACCCTTTGTTATTTGAATTGATAAATTTAAACCTCCTTCTCTGCTCTGCAGTAAAAGAACTTTCTATTTTGGGCTTGGTGACATAGCAAACCAAGCAGAGAGCGGCAAGCTGCAGTATGAGTTAATAGTTTTTCTTCAAGGGAGAAAGAGAATCCACAAACAGAAGGACCTTCCAAAATGTGTCTGCATAGCAACGTGCAGCCCCTTTGCCTATTCTTCTGCTGACAGATAATAATTTCAATGCTGAAAATTGAACACTAACTAACCTTCAGAGAAAGTTGGTGAATTAATCCTGAACTATCAGGTTTTTAAAATTCAAATCAATTTCCAAGAATTTCCTAGCGCTAAGACTAGGTACCGCAAGAGAAGATAGTTCTGTCTTCAAGGGCATTTCTAGCCACCAAAAATCATACTAATTTGAGGAGTGCCCAAATATTTGCCTAAGAATATGATTTCCTCTGCCAGTCTGTTTCTGTGCATGAAATCTCCCACATTGGGATAGGGTTCTGGGTTTTAAGAATCCTCCAAGCAGGGCGGTGCCTGTGGCTCAATGAGTAGGGTACTGGCCCCATGTACTGAGAGTGGAGGGCTCGAACCCAGCCCCAGCCAAACTGCAAAAAAATAGCCGGGCGTTGTACTGGGCACCTGTAGTCTCAGCTACTTGGGAGGCTAAGGCAAGAGAATCATCTAAGCCCAAGAGCTGGAGGTTGCTGTGAGCTGTTATTCCACAGCACTCTACCAAAGGTGATAAAGTGAGACTCTGTCTCTAAAAAAAAAAAAGAAAAGAATTCTTCAAACATACATTGAGGCCACATTCTTAAGAGGGGAAATCTATTTAAACCATGATACCTGCTATCACATTAACTACAACCTGAAAGAATGGCACAGAGAAGAAGTCCATCCTCCCACCCTCTCTTTGGTTAATTTTTTTTCTTTTTCTTTTTTTTTTTTTTGAGACTGGGTCTCATTCTGTTGCCCCAGGCTAGAGTGCTGTAGTGTCATCATAGCCTACAGTACCCTCAAACTCCTGAGCTAAAGTGATCCTCTTGCCTCAGCCTCCCGAGTAGCTGGGACAACAGGCACCAGCCACATGCCCAGCTAGTTTTTCTTTTTTTAGTAGAGACTGGGTTTTGCTCTTGCTCAGGCTGATCTTGAACTCCTGAGCTGAAGCAATCCACCTACCTTGGCCTCCCAGAGTGCTAGAATTATAGGCAAGAGCTACCATGCCAGCCCTGTTAAATTTTTTCTTATGGGAAGTTTCAAATATACACAAAAGTACAGATAATAATGTCTTATACCCTATTACTATTGCCTGCTGTCACCAATTGTCAGTATATGACAATTTTCACTCAGACTCATTTTAAAGCAAATCCCAGTTATTTTCTTGTTTAAGCACTCTATAGGGATCTGGAAGAAATAAGCACATTTTTTCTCAATTACTACCATGTCATCTAGTATCCAATCAGAAATCAAATACCCTGACTTTCCTACATGTCTTTCCACAATAGTTTATTCTAATGAGGGAGCAAAACAATGTTATTTGCATTTGTGGATACATGTCTTATGTCTTTCTTAGTTTACAACTTTTAATTTTTAACTTATAATAGTTCCCCCTTTTCTGGACAGTGCCTGTGGCTCAAGGAGTGGGGGACCAGCCCCATATACTGGGGGTGATGGGTTCAAGCCCAACCCCAGCTAAAACTGAAAATAATTCCCCCTTTTTTATTGCCCTATTTTTTGGTGTTGATGAAGATGATGGAACTTTGAGTTATTATTGTTGTGTAACAAACCACCCCAAACTTACTGGCATAAAAATAATGAATTTAATGTGTTCACAGATTCTACGGGTCAGGCATTCAAAAAAAGCATGATGGGGATATGGTTTCTCTGTGCTCCAAACTGTCTGAGGCCTCAGCTGAAAAGAAGCCAAGTCTGGAATGAATTCACAGTGGGAGCAGAAGCATCTGAAGGCTTATTTACACACATGTCTGATGCCTAGGCCTGAAGCACTCAAAACTAAGACTGTGGACAGGAGTACCTACACGTGACCTTTCTCTGTGGCTTGGCTTTCTCACAGCATGACAGTCCCCTTTTACATGGCAGCTTGGGGCTACAAATTCAAGTGTTGTGGTCAAGAGGGTAACACTTTTTCTGACTTGGTCTCAGAAATTCAGAGGGTCAGTTTTGCTGTGTACTATTGGGTAGAACAAGGCACAAGCTCACCCCAACTCAACCCTAGTGGAGTTGATTCTACTTTTAGAGTAGCAGGGTTCCAGAAGAGCATGTGGGATGGACAATATTATTGCCCCACTTGGAGATTAGGATGGTCAATGGAGCCTGCCTTTCCTACACCAACCAGGAAGTAAGTTACAAACAGTGGAAACCTGGTGGAAGAGAGAAGAGAGGAAATTTGTTTGTAGGGCCAGGTCCTACAGTTGTGCCCTGTTATGGCATGCACACCGAGAAGGTGGGCTGAGCTAAAGTCCAGTGCCATTTGTCATATCTGTGCCTTACAGTGAGGGTGTGTCTCTAGGAAGAAGCAGCACACAGATACCATATGGGCAAGAGGTGTCCCTAAATGGATGGTAAATGTCAGGGTCCCTCTCTGGAGGCAGGGTCCACTAAGACCTGTGGAAACTGGTGCAACCAACTGAAACAATATAAAGTAGAAACAACAGTGAAGGCTCAGCGCCTGTGGCTCAAGTGGCTAAGGTGCCAGCCATATACACCTGAGCTGGTGGGTTCGAATCCAGCCCAGGCCCGCCAAACAATAATAATGGCTGCAACCAAAAAAAAAAAGAAAGAAAGAAAGAAAGAAACGACAGTAAAGAAAGAAACATGAGGGGCAGCGCCTGTGGCTCAGTAGGTAGGGCAACGGCCCAATAGACTGAGGGTGAAGGGTTCAAACCCGCCCCGGCCAAACTGCAACAAAAAAGCCAGGCATTGTGGCAGGTGCCTATAGTCCCAACTACTCGGGAGGCTGAGGCAAGAGAATTGCCTAAGCGCAGGAGTTGGAGGTTGCTGTGAGCTGTGTGATGCCATGGCAGTCTATGAAGGGTGATGAAGTGAGGCTCTGTCTCTGCAAAAAAAAAAAAAAAAGAAAGAAAAGAAAGAAAGAAAAGAGACATGAGACATAGAATAGAATTAAAGGTGGAAACTCAGGGGTCCATTGCTCGTTTGTGGGCTTTTGGCAGTGGCACTGAGTGTTTGCTCCACTCTGCTTTTATTGAAGTCTATTTGCCCAGAGGGTAAGATGAGGGAGGGAACAAAGATGCCAGCAGTTTCTCTGATTGAGCATATCAGCTCCTATTCTTATTATTATTAACCTTAAGTGTAGCCTTGAGAGATCTGAAATCTGAGCCTTGTATTGGGAGAACCTCCTGCTTGAGATCACACACTCAGATTTCTAGGGAGATGTTAAACTCTGCTAGTTCCCTGTGGAGTAAAATGCCACCTATGTTAATCTCCTCTGAGGAATCGGTGGGAGGGAGGCACTTTCCTCCCATCACCACTACAGAGGATCTTCCTCTGCCATAAGGGATATAAGTTCTTCTGCCCATATCTTAGGGCTCAAGCTACTCCCTTGATCTCTGCTCCAGGCAAATGCAAATCTCCACAATGGGTATCTGCTTTGCCTTTTTACTAGACAGGAAACGACCCAGTTAACGTATCTTTCTAGGTCTTTGCCATAGTCTCTTCCATGGCCATTTTTCCTCAAAGTGCTCACAGACCCAGTGGGGATATTTGTAATCTGTATCCCCAACCCACTAGAATTTCAGAAAAGTCAGGAAGCTTGCTAGCAATGGCTAGCTTAAATGTCAACTAGCTGACTTTTATTTGTTCTGATTCACTCAAGCTTACTTTTCAGTTTTCCTCTTTTTCTGGGGGTGCTTTCTCTTGTCAAGAATGGGGTCTTCAGTCCCGAGTCTCCCTGCAGTAAAAGGTCACTTGATATAACTTACACTTACTGTATATCTATTGAACACATGCTCCTTTGAAGAATATTAGGACTTCTTTGAGTTTAAGCTGCTTATACAAGTAGCACGAGAAATGTCTGAGTATTTCAAAAATGGTGCTGGTGTGGGTGGCACCTATGACTCAGTGGGTAGGGTGCCAGCCCCATAGACCGAGGGTGGTGGGTTCAAACCCAACCCCAGCCAAACTGCAACAACAACAAAAAAAATAGCTGGGCATTGTGGCGGGGCCTGTAGTCCCAGCTACTCGGGAGGCTGAAGCAAGAGAATCGCCTAAGCCCAGGAGTTGGAGGTTGCTGTGAACTGTGATGCCATGGCACTCTACCGAGGGCAATAAAGTAATACCCTGTCAAGAAAAAAAAAATGGTGCTGGTGCTATTTCACCAGACCTTAAAGAAAAAATCACATGGACAACCTCTTTTAAAAAATGTAAATGACAAAGCTCAAGCACCAGAAATTTTAAGTTTTATTTTCTAAGAACTATGTATTATTTTTAGCTTATAGTTAATATTGATTTTACTTGGAAAGGAGTGAATAAAGTTAACTATCTTGTTAGATAAAGATTTATTTCTCTATTTGTACTTATGTATATATAGACACATTAATGTAGGCCTTAGATGTATTATGGATACAAATGCACACCATCGAGCTAATTAAAAAGACATAAAGTGTGGCCATAAAGTTTGTGTACAATTTAAATAGCTATAACTATTAATTGGACATGAACTTTATGGCTGCTCTGTATATTAATAAAATGGTGCTGGATTACAAAAATGTTGTTTTTAGATGGTGTAAGACTTTAGTTTCAGATAACATTTTGATTACATTGACCTATCTTTCTCAGACTGAGGGCCCACCCTGATCCATCTGTTGCCAGCTTTGGCCGGATGCAGAAAATGGCCACAAGATTTCTAAGAAAACGGGCCAAACAGAATTGAGGTTTTCTTTTCTTTTCTTTTTTTTCTTTTTTTTGAGACAAGGTCTCAAGCTGTTACCCTGGGTAGAGTGCCATGGCATCACAGCTCATAGCAATCTCAAACTCTTGGGCGTAAGCGATTCTCTTGTCTCAGCCTCCCATGTAGCTGGGACTACAGGCACCCGCCACAACACCTGGCTATTTTTTTATTGTAGTTGGCATGGTTGTTTGGTAGGCCTGTACTGGATTTGAACCCGCCAGCTCTGGTGTATGTGGCTCGTGCCCTAGCTGCTTGAGCTACAGGCGCTGAGCCTCTTTTCTATTTTTCAATCCTCTTTCTTCATTAACCTAGCTTTTCTTCTGTGTGGCTTGAATAGATAGGAATTTCTTTATTTTATAGAAATCAAGAGTTATGTAATTCAGGGCTGTTGTGGCAGCTCAATGACATCCTAAGACTAAAGTCCTTTTGGTCTTTCTGCTTTGCCACCTTTAGAGTATTGGCTTGTTGTCTCATGGTCACAGATAGTCACTGCATTTCCAAGCATCACATTGTTATTCTTACTGGGAGATCTGGTTCAAAAAAGGATTTTCTCCTTGGGAGAAAATGTGGCTTCACTCTTTTCATATCCAGGAAAATTCATTCATTCATTATTCTACCAACATTTTTTTTTTTAATATTTCCTACGGAAATATTCCTATGGGCCAAGCACTGTGCTAGATGCAAGGCTTCCCTAGTGAGGTTGCTGGGAGGACTGGAGCCTTTTGTGGCAGCCGCCTGGCTTTAAGTCCCAGGAGGTCTATCTCAGGTAGCCTCGCCTCCTGCAGCCCCATGTCAGCTTTCTTATTGGGCCCCTCCATTAACCTAGCTTTTAGATATTTATTCCCCAAGAGAATAAATGCTTTAGTTTGTTTATGGGCATCAGGAAACTAAAATAATACTGATAAAACAAAGTAATTTACAAGGATTTTAAAGAGGATAAGCTGGGCATGGTGTGTTACTGCAGTCTTCGCTACTCAGGAAGCTGAAGTGGGAGGAGCACTTGAGCCTAGGAGTTGGAGGCTGCAGTGCAATATGATCAAGCCTGTGAATAGACACTGTACCCAAGCCTGGGCAAGATAGTAAGACCCATTTCTAATTTTAACAAAAGCTTCATCAGGCTTGGTGCTTGTAGCTCAGCGGCTAGGGTGCCAGCCACATTCACCAAAGCTGGCGGGTTTGAATCCAGCCTGGGCCTGCCAAACAATGACAACTACAACCAAAAAATAGCTGGGCATTGTGGTGGGCGCCTGTAGTTCCACCTACTTGGGAGGTTGAGGCAAGAGAATCACTTAAGCCCAAGAGTTTGGGCTTGCTGTGAGCTATGATGCCGTAGCACTCTACCCAGGTGACAGCTTGAGACTCTGTCTCAAAAAAAAAAAAAGCTTCATCTACCCCTGAGCTGGCATGTTATGAGACAGCTCATGGAATACAGTTATAAATTTCTGTCGATGAGATCATTAAGAAGCTGTATTCATCCTGTTGAGGCTATGCTGGGAGTCGGCAGCTAGGCTGAGGAAAGCTTCAAATGTCAGGGTCCAGTGCCATTAGGTTAAAAAAAAAAATTATAAGGTCTTTGGTATAGAGTGTTAAGTTAATCACACTTTTTAGTTCAGGACTCATTATACTATAATTGGTCCATACAAGGCCCCTCTTTTGTTTTGTATGTATGTATGTATTTCCTCCTGTTCTTATTCCTCCCTCTTGTCCTTGCCCATTAGGCAACCATTCTAATATATTCATATATATTTTTGGCTTGTATGTGTTCATGCAAAGTGTGTTGCTTAGTTTGCATGTATTTTAATTCACATCAATAGTATGTGTGTACTGTTCTATATCTCCTTTTATGTCTTATGTTTTCCACTCCTTGCTTTGTTTTGAAGACCATTTTGCTCTGTGCCCATCTAAGCCCTCATTCTGACTGCTGCAGACTATCCACAGTGTGCGCCCGCTGCATTTGGCCTCTGCTTCCCCAGTATCGGACACTCCAAGGGCCTTGAACATCCCACCACCAAAGTAAAGCTGCCACAGGTAACCTTTTATGTACTCATTTTGGACCCAGGTGGGAATCTCTTTAGGCAAACTCTCACCCCATGCTGTCTTTATGTGCCTCAGAAAAGGCACCTCCTCCTCATGGAGGATGCAGTCCCACAGTGCAAGGCTCAGCAAAGTAGAACTCAAGCTGGGTTTCAGGCCCCACTCACTCCTTGGGTAGAGGCTTGTGGAGGGCACAATCTGTGCAACTATAGGATACTGCCCTACAAACAGTCCTCTATTCTTACTTCCACCAGGTTTCTGTTGTTTGCAACATTTCTCCTGGTTAGTACAGGAAAGGGGAGGGTGCCGGTTGATTACAGAAATCTCATCATAGGATATGCATATACTTAAGTTGATAAGTAGTGCCACACTGCAAGAGCCCTTTATATGTATGTGGCTTGGTGCAGTTTGTGTGAGCTCCACAGGACCTGGACAGTCAGGTATGGCTGCAGACCTGGCGGTAGACCAGACGAGCCTGCCTATGGCCAAGGCAAGGGGCCTAGGCACTGTGCTTGTCCACTTTGTCTTAAAGATGGCAGAGAAGCGTCTTTTTCCTTATCACTGCTGTCCTCCGTGCGCAGAACACAGGCAAAGTGACTGTCCTCATATCCATAGGGCAGCAGCTCTTGAGTGGCTTTGCCACAGTGGTGGAGCTGGCTCTAGGCCATTCTGCCTTTGCCACTTAGTGACCAACCTCTGACAGATATGGATAAGGAATGACAATTCCCTTCAAGGACTCCAGAACAGGTTTGGATTCAGCCATCCAGGACAGCTTTTTTAAACTGTTAAGGTTTAAAATCCATCACAAATTCTTAGTGACCATTCAGATACATTTAAGCACTCTTAAAATAACTATGTGTGGAGGTAAATGAAACATGTAAGGGATAAAAAAAGAACTATTACTTATTTTTCTGCTGGTATTTTCTCATATCTCCAATGATAATTACAATGAGAACTTCAATAAGGGGACAGAAGACTCAATTTTTCAGGAAAGAATAAAATTTTCAAGACATTTCTGAAAGAATAATGATCTCAGAAAATAGATTATTACTATACTTCTTGTGATTGTGAATTTAGAATTACATCTCAGTACTTCTAATAGGCCTGGGTAAGCAGCCCATTAAGCAAGGATCTGAGCCATGCTGAATACCATAGTTACTACCCTTATCATCTGCAATTAATTGTAAGGAAGCAAGGAGGTGGGCTTTAAAAAGCAATGCAAAGGATCAGAGGAAGAAAAGTACAAATCATTGTGTGCACAAAGCATCTAGATCCAGAAAATATACACCAATTAGGGGGCCTAAGACATAAAAACCATAACATAAGGTTGGCATTCAGAAGGAAGAGCACAAATTAAAACCTGAAGATGGCTGCCATGTGACAAGATAGATCCAAAGATTCACAAATGGCCTGGCTGGTTTGCCCGAGACAAGGCTATCCACCATCCAGTGGGCCCTGACTTATCCTTCTTGAAGGGCTCCAGCATGGCTTCATCCCCTTGCCCCGGCATCCTTCATGCCTTTGCCCCAGAAGTGCATTGTTCCCTCACAGCCCTGGAGTCAGCCTGTTCCTGCCTATTCCTCGAGTGTCTCTTGGTTAGATCTCCACCTCGATGTCCTGGGAGTCACTAACTCACATATTTGAGTTGTTGATCTTCCCTTCTTCTGCATGTCTTCTATCCCGTATGAATCCAGAGTCAGAATCTCTCCCTGCTGTGTCAGCCTAGGCCCTGCTCTCTTATCGTTAAGGATGAGGCTGGGAGCAGTGGCTCACGCCTATAATCCCATTACTCTGGGAGGCTGAGGTGGGTGGATTGCTTATGCTCAGGAGTTCAAGACTAGCTTGAGCAAGAGCGAGACCCTAAAAATAGCCAATCCTGGTGGCGGGCACCTGTAGTCCCAGCTACTCAGGAGGCTGAGGCAAGAGGATATCTTGAGCCCAAGAGTTTGAGGTCGCCGTGTGCTATGACACCACGGCACTCTAACCAGGGTGACAGAGTGAGACTCTGTCTCAAAAATAAAATAAAAGAATGATTGGCTCCTGTAGTTTATTGCAAGGTCCCAGTTCAGGCTACTCTTCCTACCCTCCCTTCTACTTGACTCCAGGTCTAAGGTTTGCCATGTTTATTAATTTATGTGTTTATTTGCCAGATTTAAAATATCTTTCTTCTAAGAGGCTCAAATTTTGTGAAAAAATTTCAAGTAGTGGCTACTTAATGATCAAGAAGTTTATTGTGCTCCCAGATGACTACTCAAGAAATGGACACACATTAAGGCAAAGAAGATTTGAATTGGATCCTGAGGAATTTCCTTTCTTTCTTTCTTTCTTTTTTTTTTGAGACAGAGTCTCACTATGTCACCCTCGGTAGAAAGCCCTGGCGTCACAGCTCACAGCAACCTCAAACTCTTGGGCTTAAGCAATTCTCTTGCCTCAGCCTCCCAAGTAACTGGGACTACAGGCACCTGCCACAATGCCCAGCTATTTTTTTATGGCAGTTGTTCAGCTGGCCTGGGTGGGGTACAAACCCATCACCCTTGATGTATGTGGCTGGTGCCATAACCAATGGGCTATGGGTACCAAGCTTCCTAAGGAAGTTTCAACAGAAGAGAAAATGCAAGGCTGAACTAGTCCATGGGCATGAGGATGTCAAGGAGCAGACAGAGCAGGGGACACTGCCTAACCTAGACTCAAGGCTTGCCTATGTGCAAGCAGGGAAAATCCAAGGTTCTTGGGTAGCTAGATTCAAGGGTAGCTAGATTTAAGACCTGACAATAAGTTTGTGAACTTGCCACCATGCACTTATGTTTGCAGCACTGTACAACAACTCAATAAGGTTTCAAAACCTTGGTATATCAACATCTCACAGCTGTGTTTGTGTTAATGTGTGGTGGCTGGTATCTTGCTGAGTGGTGTTCGTTGTTGCTGCATGTTTTTGTGTGCCATTGCCAGAATGTTGGAACTTGACTTAGAGCAATGAACAAACATTAAATTTCTGGTTAAACTTGGCAAGAGTCGAAGTGAAATCAGGAACATGTTAGTCCAAGTTTATGGACATAATGCCGTGAAGAAAATGGTAGTGTACAAATGGATTAAATATTTTTCTGAAGAGAGAGAAAGTGTTACTGATGAAGAGAGGTCAGGGCAGCCAGTGCCAAACAAAAATGATGAAAACATAGGAAAAAATTGTCAAACTGTACATCAAAATAATTGATTAACTGTGAGAAATATACTAGACCAAGTAAACATCCATAAAGAAACAGGAAAATCTTAACTGAAAATCTTGGCCTGAGAAAGGTGTGTGCAAAAAAGGTCCTGAAGAAGCTCATCAATGAACAAAAGCAAAGGAGAGTCAAAGTTTGCCAAGATCTTTTGGAGAGGCAAGACGATATTTTGGGCTGTGTTATCACTGATAATGAAACGTGGGGATACCAATACAACCCTGAAACAAAGTATCAAAGTGCACAATGGAAGTCAGCCCAATTCCCCATGACCAAAAAAAAGTTCCATTCATCCAAATCAAAACGAAACGTTAACTTTTTTTGATGTCAGAGGAATTGTTTATTATAAATTTGTACCAACCAGACAATAGTTAATGAAGTTTACTGTTTGAAAGTGATGAAAATGCTGTGTGAAAAAGTTAGACAAAACCACCTAAACTTTTCACCAACTACTCAGGGCTCTTGCATCATAACAATGTACCAGCTCACACAGCACTGTCTGTGAGGGAGTTTTTAGCCAGTAATAAATTACTGTATTGGAATACCCTCCCTACTTTACCTGATCTGGCCCCCAATGACTTTTTAGTTTACCTGAAGATAAAGGAAATATTGAAATGAAGACATTTTGATGACATCCATGACATCAAGGCTAATATAGCAACAGCTCTCATGGCCATTTCAGAAAAAGAGTTCCAAAATTGCTTTGAATGGTGGCTTCGGAGCTAGCATGGAAGGGGAACTGAGGGGCCAGTTTCCAAGGGGGGTACTTTGAAAGTGACCATAGTGACCTTCATCAATGAGCTTTGTAGCACTTTTTCTAGGATGAGTTCGTGAACTTAATTGTCAGGCATCGTATTGTCCCTGCAAGCTATAACTTTGCATTCTTGACAGCTGAAAAAGTACCTATTCCTAGAGTAATAATTAGGGCTGAGAGCCTGCCTAGGGGCCTGCTAAGAGCTCAAGTTAGCTGACATGTCTGATCTTCCGAGCCCCTGGAATAAGGGCTTGTTCACGTCTCATTTTTTTAACCACTTTTAGGTGTGCAAGGGAAGTGGAAATTTTAGTGTTAATGTCCATTTAGTAGAATAAACTTTCAAACAAACAAATCTACCTGTATCCAAGCTATATTTGCCAATTATTCATTCAGAACTACTATATAAGGTTTCTACTAAAGAAAACTTTCCAGAGTTTTCTCTGCTAGCCAGAGAAAACCTGACATCACCACTGTTTCTATGAGCTCCTCAGAGGGCAGCGAGACAGGTCTGTCCCAACACCCAGCAGCTCCTCCCTTGTGAGCTTGTGAGTGAGAAAGTTTCCTGCTGTTGCCCTGTCAACGGCTAGGGAATCCTAGCTCCGCATACCAAGCTCCTTAAGCCATGATGAATCTGCTTCACTTCCTCCTTTATTTCCTTACCAAGAGCAGTAGATCCGGTTTCAGTGTGGCTGAGGACGTCACCCCTTCCCCCGCAGTCATCCTTTCAGTCATCTTAACAGGTTGCTTAAGAGATAAGCCATCCTCTCTAAACTTCCTTTTGAAACCCCAAACTAGAGATTGTAGTTCTCAAACAGGGCCCCTATTAACCTGTCCCTTGGTTCCCATTAGCCTAAAATCTTCAAAACAAGCCCCCAAGGTAGGTCTCTGGAGCTTGGGTGGAGGTGGTGAACTGGCTCATAGTACTGAACTAGGGAACAGACCTGAATTTTAGTATGAGCCTTAGTGCATAACTATGACCTTGAGCAAGTCCCTGTACATTCAGGGCCTTTTGAGCACCTTTAAAATAATGCTATGACCTTTCTCAACAATCAAATTTCCCACAACTCAATGCAAAAAGAGAAAAAGAGTTATAGCTGCTACTGCAAGTTAAGCTACCCAGAAGAACCACACACTAATAAGACACAGAGCCAGGGTGATGAACACAGCCCGCTGGGGACAAGTCCATAGTCTATACCGCTTAGGAATGGCTGAGTCACTGAAGAACATGGCTCCCATCTGTATCTCCGTTTCTCTCCATTCTCCGTCCTCTCCCTTCTTCACTCTGAGACTAGATGATTTCTATTTTACAGGAAGAAAATATATGATGCATTCTCCCTAGTTCAAGAAGCAATCAATATAGGGACTGAATTGAACTCAGATGTTTCTGATACATAAGCCAACATTTAGATAATCACCCCACCCTTGCCAGCCTTTTGAAAAATGTTGGCTTATACTCTTTGGTCTCATATGAATGATTTATTTTATTGTTCTTGAAACATAAGAGTACTCTGTGCTATAGGGTGAGGGGCCAGTTAAATAAGAGGTCTTGCCATGATGAGATTACTAATCTAATGGAACAGACAAATCAGAGGTGAAAAAGCTCTAACTGCACAGATAAAAGGCACAGGCAAATGCAAACACAGCTAATCACCACTCCACAGAGCTAGTGGAGGCGTATGGAGAGTTGAGGGACTGGTTAGTATACTGTATATGAAGAAAGATTGCACATTTTTCTAGAAACAATCCATTTGTATTTCTCCTTCTTTTTTTTTGAGACAGAGCCTCAAGCTGTCGCCCTGGGTAGAGTGCCGTAGCATCATAACTCACAGCAACCTCCAACTCCTGGGCTCAAGCGATTCTCCTGCCTCCACCTCCCAAGTAGCTGGGATTACAGGTACCCACCACAACACCCGGCTATTTTTTGGCTGCAGCCGTCATTGTTTGGCGGGCCCGGGCTGGATTCAAACCCAACAGCTCAGGTGTATGTGGCTGGCACCTTAGCCGCTTGAGCCACAGGCGCCGAGCCTGTATTTCTCCTTTTTAACCCCAAATCTTAACATTAATTCTGTTGAGAGTGATCATTTCAAAATTATTTACAATTTCAAACATCTATAAAAGCAGACCTTTGTAAAACTAATAATTATTCACTAATTTATATGGTGAATAGTATAATGATTCCTTCAGGTACCCATTATCCAGCTTCCACAGTCATCAACTCATGGTCATTATTATTTTATTTGTAGCTCTACCAACTTCCTCCATCCTGTGCTGTTTTTTTTTTGTTGTTGTTGTTGTTTGTTTGTTTGTTTTGAGACAGAGCCTCAAGCTGTCCCCCTGGGTACAGTGCCGTGGCATCACAGCTCACAGCAACCTCCAACTCCTGGGCTCAAGAGATTCTCCCGCCTCTACCTCCCAAGTAGCTGGGACTACAGGTGCCCGCCACAACGCCCGGCTATTTTTTGTTTGCAGCTGTCATTGTTGTTTGGTGAGCCCGGGCTGGATTTGAACCCGCCAGCTCAGGTGTATGTGGCTGGTGCCTTAGCCACTTGAGCCACAGGCACCGAGCCCATCCTGTGCTATTTTGAAACAAATCCCAGGCATCTAAAAAATAAAAACTCATCTTCAATATAATAACTCCCACACTTAAAATTAGTAATTTCATAATATCTGGGTGTCATGTTTTAGGCGGCAAATGCTGCCATTCCCATAGGCTGTGCAGTAAATAGGACATGTTTGTACCTTGCTGATAAGATCATAGAAAGTGGGTGACAAGCTCTCACAGAAAATATAATTTATATTATTTGTTTATTTTGCACTTCAGGATGGGAAATCATGGGAATGAACTCTTCACAAAAGTAAGGTGAAGTGAGCCTGCCTCTTCATGAGCGATTACCGTAGGAAGGCAACGTCATGGTGTCACACATTGCCTCAGAGCTACACACACTGGGAATGTAGGCACGCAGCATGGATAGGGGAACCGTTGTAGATCCAGAACACAGTCCAGAAGTTACCCTCTAGGCATCTAGAGAGTTTTCCGATGCCAAATGCTGTGGGTTTCTGGGGTTTCAGTTTTTTTAAAGAAATACTTTAGGAATTCATATGACATTAATAACATATTCCCCATATTCCTCTGTTAGTCACTGGTGACTGTTCCTTCAAAGAATGCTACAGAAACATAGGTCAATGTATGCAGTACCTAAAGATTCATGTACAAAATACTCTTTAAACTGAGTCTTATTTTAAAAGCTTTATAATAGAGCATATTTTATAAAGCTAATAAGTATTCCCTAGTTTCTGTTCTGAATTTTTGAACATGCATTTTTTTCTTAAAATGTAAGAATCCCAAGTAGGCTTACAGGAGGAAATCACATAATCACATATTCTTGGAGCTACGTATGCCTTTTCACTCCTGCACCATTAGTGCAATAGCCACCAAACTGGTTCTTATGCCTCTCATCCCACCCTTTCACACTGAATTGTCTCCCTAAAGCATATATCTGGTCCTGTCACTACACTAATATGTATTTAATGCCTCTATCACCTTCCAAAAATCCCCTGGTTCCTTAACAGAGCATTCAAAGTTCTCTGTCATCTGTTCCTGACTTAGAACAACCTCATTTCCCTCTGCTCTCTCTCTACCCTCCACATTCTCTATTTTCCAGCCATATCACTAGTAAATGTTTTCAGAGCATATCCATACTTTTCTAAATGCTGAACCACTGAATTCACTTCCAGAATAAGGGACAGTCTAGCCCAGCAGTTCTCAACCTGTGGGTCGTGACCCCTTTGGGGGTCTCCTGCATATCAGATATTTAAATTATGATTCATAACAGTAGAAAAATTACAGTTATGAAGTAGCAACGAAAAAAAGTTTATGGTTGGGGATCACAATATGAGGAACTGTATTAAAGGGTCACAGCATTAGGAAGGTTGAGAACCACTGCGAAAGCCCAATGTTTAAGAGTTGGATTGAATCCTTGTTCTGTTGCTTACCAACTGTGTGACTTGGAAAAAATCACTTAAGGCTGGGGGAGAGGTGACTCACACCTGTAATTCCATCACTCGGAGGCCACGGCAGATGGATAACCTGAGATCAGGAGTTCAAGTGCAGCCTGAGCAAGAGTGAAACACTGTCTCTACTAAAAATAGGAAAAAAATAGCTGGGCATTGTGGTGGGTGCCTGTAGTCCAGCTACTTGGGAGGCTGAGGCCAAGAGGATCGCTGGAGACCAGGAGTTTGAGGCTGCTATGAGCTCTGACATCATGGCTTTCTAGCCCCGGCAACACAGTGAGATTCTTTCTCAAGAAAGGAAAGAAAAATCATTTAATCTGCCAAAGCTACAAGTTTTTTCAGGTCTAAAATGGGATAATGATAGCACATTTCTCACACAGTTGCTGGGAAAATTCATTTGAATTAGGCATGAAAATGCTTAGCACAGTGCCTGGCACAGAATAAACTTCCAATATATGATAATTCTTATCTTCCATATTTATTTGGTAGAGGTCCACCTATCTGTCAAGACCCAGCTTACTTGATACCAACCATTTAGCCTTTCCAGTTCTCCCAACTAAAGAATTATCTCTCTTCTAGGATCCCACAGCTCATTCATATTTCTTTTCTCAGCCCTAACTACTTTCTGCCTTGTATTATAATTATTTATATTCATGTCTCTGTTCTGCTTCACTAAATTCCAGCCATGTGCTATGTGCCATCGGGAATTTTAAAAATGAAGAAAACTTGGTTCTTTGCCAAACAACTCACAATCCAGTTAGCAAACAGACAAGGCAACTCAAATCCAATTCACCAATGTTTGCTAAATAAAGTGGAGGCTCATTATCATCATTACAAATGTTCTGTTTCTGTAAGGTTCTCTTGTACTGAAGAATCTCAAAATATGAGCTAGATTTTAAACCCAAGACCATTTACTCTAATACTCAGCAGAATTTACCTCTCAAGAGCAAACACAGTAAAAATACAATCGAACATAGCTGAGTTTAGTATAATATCAAAGGAAAAGTAGTATTGATGATATAATTTTTAGATGATACCATCACACTATGATTTCTTTTTTGCCCCCAAAGCTTTATCCAAAATAAATTACATAAGGTGTTAGATCTAAATTATGGCATAGGGCTAGAAGTGACTCCTTTCCGTAATGATGTAGTTGTGATGCACGTTCTTGATGTATTTGTAATTCAAGGCAGAACAGATGGTGAAAGCTGCATTCCCATACTGTATCCATTATCCTATCTACAGAAGTCAAGGCCATGAAATAAAGAATTGTCATGGCCTTAAGCTACAGAACCCTGGCAATCCTACCTGCTGAAGGAGTCCTCTGTCTTACACCAAATGATGCCTTAAATGACTGCCAGGTTTCAGTGTCATCAAGACTTCAATGAGGCTGTTGAGGCTTCTCCTCACCCAAATACCAGAATGTGGTACCTACAACGCCTACCACAGGAGGAAAGAATGCAGCTAGACAGCATATTTTGACCATGTGAACTGGGCACATGTCATCAGGATGGCTTCTCATGACATGACTGCCCTGGACTGCAAAAGAAGGAGAAGTGGCTTACTCTCCTGGGCGAGGTATCCACCCCCTTTCTCCTGCTACCCTCCACTCCAGGCTGGCTGAGCCTTATGCCAGGGTTAGGCTGGTCTCCTCACTGTACCTCCAGAGTTCTAACTCTGTGGGTAACTGTGGCAGGGGAAACTTTGTTCAATTATGGGCAGCTCCATGTTTCTAACATGATGTGTTTCTGAAAATATCCAAAAGTCAAATGTATGAAAGTCAAATAATAGGCTTATATGTGTTAAGGATAGTTCATTCCCAGAAAGCTAAAAATCAGTATAAAATCCCCAACTGCATTTCACATTTTAATCACAGTATCAAGCAATATATTTTTAGCATTTGTAGATATTCTTTCTTTTTAAATTCTTTTTATTTAGTAGTATTATTATTTTTGTGTGTATAGCAGATTCTCACTCTGTTGCCTAGCTAGTGGTGTCATCATAGCTCACTACAACTTCAAACTCCTGGGCTCAAGGGATCCTCCTGACTCAGCCTCCTGAATAGTTGGGACTACAGTGTGTACCACCATGCCCAGCTAATTTAAAAAAATTTTTTTGAATAGTCAGGGACAAGGTCTCACTATATTGCTCAGGCTGGTCTCAAACTCCTGTCCTCGAGTGATCTTCCACGTTAGCCATCCAAAGTGTTAAGATAACAAGCATGAGCCCCTGGCCTGGCCAATTATTTTCTTATTCTTCAAAGAATATATGTCAACTAGTCTACAACTAAGAGTTCAGATGGGGCCAAAGATTCGTTGCTCTCAGTATCTCTAAGGAGCTCCTCTTTGTCTTAATGGTAGCACATTTTTACAGAGATGCTTCTAACCACTAGCATCAGCGGCCTCATTTTTCCAATTCTACTCATGTTTATTCTTAATAAAAAGGGGGAAATATCCCAACTGTCATAAAAATTCCATTGTGCCAACAATGAGAGCACCACTGACAAGACTGTGCCATGGCCTGGCACAGGGTGCCGCACTACAACAGCCCCACTCATTGGGTATGGGTCTGAATATAAGACAGGAGACGAGGGAGAAGCTAACAATACAGTTACTATGAAGTTATAATGGGTGTGAGATGAGCGTTGCTTCTTCTACTAAAACTACCATTGTACAGCACTGTCTGGGTTGCAATTTACTTACGGGTACATTACTTCATTTGATCATGACCTCAGTCTTTCATTTCATCCCACATCCCTTTTTCAGTTTTAAGGAAGCACTAAGATAGTAAGATGATGGAAATCAGTATTTGCTTAGCATGAATATAAACAAGTATTATTTATCTTACTCAATATGGTAAGTGCTGAGTAACTGTGTAGGCATCTGAACAGGTGTTAAGAAGAAAAATATGTTAAAGGAGCTCTTTTACACAAGGACCATAGAAAGCGCACACACACAAAAAAGAAATCACAGAGTTTATAAATATCAGTGATGTCCAAACAGGCATCTGTGGAAATTGCTGTTGGTTTCCACAGGCCACCTGAAGAAGTCTAGATTCTCAGCTCATCAGTGGAGTGAGCAAGATGCCCTTTCCCCAGAGTAAGAGCTTCAGCACCTGATGTGTTGAACAGAACTTCACTCAATGCTTTGCACAGGGTAGCCCACAGGAAGTAAAAGAACAAATTAAAATAGGACTTGATTCAAACAGAATGTAAAAAACATGACATATGAGAAATTTGAACACTGACTGGATATTTGATGCTATTAAAAACTTGTTAATAATTTGTAGATGTTATGAGTGATTGTGTCTTTTTAAAAACAGCCCTTTGCTTTTAGAAAAATACGTATTGAAATATTTAGAGAAGAATTATATGATGTCTAAAATTTGCTTCAACATAATACAAGACGGGAGGAAATGAGTGAGGGTGTAAATTAAACGAAATTGACCATGTGGCTGATAACTGTTAAAGCTGGATGACGAGTTCATGAAGAATCATTATGAGGCTGGGTGCGATGGCTCCCACCTGTACTTTTAGCACTCTGGGAGGCCAAGGTGGGTAGATTGCCTGAGTTCAAGAGTTTGAAACCAGCCTGAGCAAGAGTGAGACCCCTGTCTCTAAAAATAGCCGGTCATTGTGGTGGGCACCTGTAGTCCCAGCTACTTAGGAAGCTGAGGCAAGAGATCACTTGAGCCCATGAGTTTGAGGTTGCTGTGAGCTATGGCACCATGGCAGTCAACCAAGAGCGACAAGGTGAGACTGTCTCAAAAAAAAAAAAAAAACAAGAATCATTATGAGATTCTGTTTACTCTATGTTTGAAATGTCTCATAACAATTTATTTTCTTTTTGAGACAGAGTCTCAGGTGGCACCTGTGGCTCAGGGAGTAGGGCGCCGGCTCCATATACCAAGGGTGGCAAGTTTGAACCTGACCCTGTCTAAACTGCAACAAAAATAGCCAGGCATGGGCAGTGCCTGTGGTTCAAAGGAGTAGGGCACTGGCCCCATATAGCAGAGGTGATGGGTTCGAACACCACCCCGACCAAAAACTGCCAAAAAAACAAAATAGACGGGCATCGTGCAGGCACCTGTAGTCCCAGCTACTTGGGAGGCTGAGGCAAGAGAATCACCTGAGCACAAGAGCTGGAGCTTGCTGTGAGCTATGACACAATCACACTCTACTGAGGGTGACGAAGTGAGACTCTGTCTCTAAAAAAAAGAGAGAGAGAGAGAGACAAGACAGACAGAGTCTCACCTACCCACTGAGTCACAGGCGCCACCCCATGCCTCAGATTCTTACTGGTCTTTTTCTTTTTGAGACAGAGTCTTATTTTATTGCCCTTGGTAGAGTGCCATGGCGTCACAGCTCACAGCAACCTCAAACTCTCGGGCTCAAGCAACTCTCTTACCTCAGCCTCCCAAGTAGCTGGGACTACAGGTGCCTACCACATGCCCGGCTACTTTTTTTGTTGCAGTTGTCATTGTTGTTTGGCGGGCCTGGGCTGGGTTTGAACCCTCCAGCTCTCGTATATGTGGCTGGCGCCCTAGCCACTGAGTGACAGGCATCGAGCCTCTCATAACAATTTTTTTTAAACCTTAGAGGATAGAAAACATAAGTTAAAACTGTATACAAAGAATCCTGCCACATCAACATGGACAAATATAAAAAAAAATTATTGGGGGTGGCGCCTGTGGCTCAGTGAGTAGGGCGCCAGCCCCATATACCGAGGGTGGCGGGTTCAAACCCAGCCCTGGCCAAACTGCAACAAAAAAACAGCCGGGTGTTGTGGCGGGCGCCTGTAGTCCCAGCTGCTCGGGAGGCTGAGGTAAGAGGATTGCTTGAATCCAGGAGTTTGAGGGTGCTGTGCGGCAGGCTGACACCACAGTGTTCTAGCCTGGGGACTCTGTCTCAGGAAAAAAAAAAAAAAAGAAGAAGAAGATATTCTTCAAGAAGTCTTCAAGTCTCTCCATTCACATTTAAGTCCATAATACATTCGGATTTTTTGGGTGCATTTGTTATGAGGCAAGAATCCAGTTCCTCCTTACCCATCGTCCCAGTCTAATTTACTTACTGGTCTAGACTTTCCTCACTTACTGTCTATAGCATTTCTATCATGTATCAAGTTTCTATATACGTATGGGTTTAGTTTTAGGCTCTTTGTTCAGTTCTACTCATCTATTTTCTACACTTCACTGGTGTCTTAATTACAACTTTCAGAATGAGTCAATCCCTAGTTAGACAAGTTCTTCTTTTAAAAATGTCTTGGCTGTTCTTAGCCCTCTGATGTTCCATATGAATTCTAAAATGAAGTCATCAAGGTCAGTTGTTTTTTTTTTAAAAAGCACTCATGCGAACATTCACACATAGAGACAGACACGAGTGCACACTCTGTTGAGATTTTATTACAATTCCTGGTGAAGAGGTGTCAACTCTTTCATATTGAATGCCTGTTGAAGAGGGACAGTTGTTGCAGGAATCCTTATCTTCTTGCTGACTTTAAACAACATTCATTAATATATGATTTTTTTTGTAAACTATAATTTTGTAAATTATTTTTTGTAGGGTTTTTTGTAAATTAACTTTTTCAATTTGTGAATTTTCTTTCTAATTCTAAATAGCTTTTTTTCTTTTACCAATTTTGAATTATACAAAAATGTTCTTTTTTCTGGAGTGACTAGAATACATGTTTTTCACCCTTTTATCTGTTAAAATAGTGGACTACAGGCTCAGTGCCCATAGCACAGTGGTTATGGCGCCAGCCTCATGTACCGAGGCTGGGCTCAAACCCAGCCTGGGCCAGCTAAACAACAATGACCCGCAACAAAAAAATAGCTGGGCGTGTGGTAGGCACCTGTAGTCCCAGCTACTTGGGAGGCTGAGGCAAAAGAATCACTTGAGCCCAAGAGTTTGAGGTTGCTGTGAACTGTGATGCCATAGCACTCTACAGAGCGTGACACAGTGAGACTCTGTCTCAAAAAAAAAAAAAAATAGTAGACCACAATAATAGATTTCCTAATCAATCTTGTTTCCCAGTAAACACACAATTTAGTTGTTATATGTTATTTTTATACCTTCTTACCTTTACTTTACTTACTAATATTTTCTTTAGGATTTTTCCTGTTTGTACATGAAACCAGACTGTTATTTTCCTTGTTATATTGGCCTTGCCTGACTGCTTTCAAGACTATTTCAGGCATGCTTTCATTTAACAGGGTTTTTTTTTTTTTTTAGTGGCCATTATGCACAAGGGACTATTCTGGTCACTTGGATATATTGTGAACAAAGTGAAAAATATTCCTATCTGATAGAGATTATATTCTAGCCTAATAAAATGAACTGAGTTGGGCTATATTCCCCTTTACTTATTCTCTGGAGGAGATGTATGACTTGAAAACTGTCTATTCCTTAAATGTTTGGAAGAATATATCTGTTAAACTTCCTGGCCTACTGTTTTAACAATAGATTCTATTTCACTGGTGGTTATAGGATCCTTCAGGTTTTCTATTATTTTTTAGTCAGTTTTAATTACTATTTTGTAGACATTTTTCTATTTCATCTAAACATTCAAATTTATTGGCCTGAAGTTGTTGGCAATGTTCTCTTACTTTAAAAAGAAACCTCTCTACTGCATCTGTATTTGTGGGCTTCTTTTCATTTGTTACCTTATTTGTCCCTTCCCTGCTTTGTTTAATTTTTATTCTATATCATCACCAGAGCCTTGTCAATTTCTTTCTTCCTTTCTTTTTTGTTTTTTTGGGACACAGTCTCATTCTGTTTCCCAAGCTACAGTGCGATGGTGTCAGACTAGCTCACAGCAACCTCAGACTCCAGGGCTCAAGTATCCTCCTGCTTCAGCTTCCCAAGTTGCTGGGACTACAGGCACCTGCCACCATGCCCAGCTAACTTTTCTATTTTTAGTAGAGATGGAGTCTCATTCTTGTTCAGGCTAGTCTCTAACTCCTGAGCTCAAGGGATCCTCCTGCCTTGGCCTCCCAGAGTGCTAGGATTACAGGCATGAGCCACTGCACCTGGCCTGTCAATTTCTTTTTTTAAGATGATAAGGCACACTTTATTCCAGGAGGGCCATAGCAGGAGGTATAGGAGCCACTGCAATAAGGTCTTGCAGTGGGGGAAAGAGGCTAGTCTTATAAAAAAATCAACTTGTATTTAATAAATGGTGCTGGGAGACCTGGATATCCACATGTAAAAGACTGAAACTGGAACCCCACCTTTCCCCACTCACAAAAATTGATTCAAGATGGATAAAGGACTTAAATTTAAGGCATGAAACAATAAAAATCCTCAAAGAAAGCATAGGAAAAACACTGGAAGATATTGGCCTGGGGAAAGACTTCATGAAGAAGACTGCCATGGCAATTGCAACAACAACAAAAATAAACAAATGGGACTTCATTAAACTGAAAAGCTTCTGTACAGCTAAGGAGACAATAACCAAAGCAAAGAGACAACCTACACAATGGGAAAGGATATTTGCATATTTTCAATCAGACAAAAGCTTGATAACTAGGATCTATAGAGAACTCAAATTAATCCACATGAAAAAAGCCAACAATCCCATATATCAATGGGCAAGAGACATGAATAGAACCTTCTCTAAAGATGACAGACGAATGGCTAACAAACACATGAAAAAATGTTCATCATCTCTATATATTAGAGAAATGCAAATCAAAACAACCCTGAGATATCATCTAACCCCAGTGAGAATGGCCCACATCACAAAATCTCAAAACTGCAGATGCTGGCGTGGATGTGGAGAGAAGGGAACACTTTTACACTGCTGGTGGGACTGCAAACTAGTACAACCTTTCTGGAAGGAAGTATGGAGAAACCTCAAAGCACTCAAGCTAGACCTCCCATTTGATCCTGCAATCCCATTACTGGGCATCTACCCAGAAGGAAAGAAATCCTTTTATCATAAGGACACTTGTACTAGACTGTTTATTGCAGCTCAATTTACAATCGCCAAAATGTGGAAACAGCCTAAATGCCCACCCACCCAGGAATGGATTAACAAGCTGTGGTATATGTATACCATGGAATACTATTCAGCCATTAAAAAAAATGGAGACTTTACATCCTTCATATTAACCTGGATGGACGTGGAAGACATTATTCTTAGTAAAGCATCACAAGAATGGAGAAGCATGAATCCTATGTACTCAATTTTGATATGAGGACAATTAATGACAATTATGGTTATGGGGGGGAAACAGAAAGAGGGAAGGAGGGAGGGGGGTGGGGCCTTGGTGTGTGTCACACTTTATGGGGGCAAGACATGATTATAAGAGGGACTTTACCTAAAAATTGCAATCAGTGTAACCTGGCTTATTGTACCCTCAATGAATCCCCAACAATAAAAAAAAAAAAAAGCAAAAAATAAATAAATAAATTAGGTTTAAATTTTGTTATATTATTTAAACTAGGTTTAAATTTTAAATTAGGTTAATTATTATTTAAATAATAATCTAATTTAAGTTGCACATGAACTTTATGTCCACGCTGTATAATGAATAAAACAGACAAGAATCCCAAAAAAAAAAAAAAAATTGATTTGAGATGGATAAAGGACTTAAATTTAAGGCATGAAACAATAAAAATCCTCAAAGAAAACATAGGAAAAACACTGGAGGATATTGGCCTGGGGAAATCTTCATGAAGAAGACTGCCATGGCAATTGCAACAATAACAAAAATAAACAAATGGGACTTAATTAAACTGAAAAGCTTCTGTACAGGTAAGGAGAGAACAACCAAAGCAAATAGACAACCCACACAATGGGAAAGGATATTTGCATATTTTGAATCAGACAAAAGCTTGATAACTCTGATCTATAGAGAACTCAAATTAATCCACATGAAAAAAGCCAACAATCCCTTATATCAATGGGCAAGAACATGAATAGAAACTTCTCTAGCTGGAACATAATTCTTCTTAATAAAGTATCTCAAGAATGGAAGAAAAAGTATCCAATGTACTCAGCCCTACTATGAAACTAATTTATGGCTTTCATATGAAAGCTATAACCCAGTTATAACCTAAGAATGTGGGGAAGGGGGAGAGGGAGGGATAGGAGAGGGGAGGATGGGCAGAGGGAGGGTGATTGGTGGGATTACACCTACGGTGTATCTTACAAGGGTACATGTGAAACTTACTAAATGTAGAATATAAATGTCTTAACACAATAACTAAGAAAATGCCAGGAAGTCTATTTTAACCAGTGTGATGAAAATATGTCAAATGGTCTATAAAACCAGTGTATGGTGCCCCATGATCGCATTATTGTACACAGCTATGATTTAATAAAAAAAAGAAAAGACACAAGAGCAATAAATAAAACCACAATAATTATAACAATAACAAAAAAAGAAACTTCTCTAAAGAAGACAGACGAATGGCTAACAAATATGAAAAATGTTCAACATCCTTAATTATTAGAGAAATGCAAATCAAAACCACCCTGAGATAACATCTAACCCCAGCAAGAATGGCCCACATCACAAAATCTCAAAACTGCAGATACTGGTGTAGATGTGGAGAGAAGGGAACACTTTTTGGAAGGAAGTATGGAGAACCTTCAAAGAACTCAATCTAGACCTCCCATTTGATCCGGCAATCCCATTACTGGGCATCTACCCAGAAGGAAAAAAATCCTTTTATCATAAAGACACTTGCACTAGACTGTTTATTCCAGCTCAATTTATAATCACCAAAAGGTGGAAACAGCCTAAATGCCCACCAACCCAGGAATGGATTAACAAGCTGTGGTATATGTACACCATGGAATACTATTCAGCCATTTAAAAAATGGAGACTTGGGTGGCACCTGTGGGTAAGTGAGTAGGGCACTGACCCCACATACCAAGGGTGGTGGGTTCAAACCCGGCCCCGGCCAAACTGCAACAAAAAATAGCCGGGCGTTGTGGCAGGCGCCTGTGGTCCCAGCTACTGGGGAGGCTGAGGCAAGAGAATTGTCTAAGCCCAGGAGCTGGAGGTTGCTGTGAGCTGTGATGGCAAAGCACTCTACCAAGGGCAATAAAGTGAGACTCTGTCTCTACAAAAAAAATAAAATAAAAATAAATAAATAATGGAGACTTTACAGCCTTTGTAAAGGCTGTAACTAACCTAGATGGAAGTGGAACACATTATTCCTTTTTTTTTTTTTTTTTTTGCGGTTTTTGGCCAGGGCTGAGCTTGAACCTGCCACCTCTGGCATATGGAGCTGGCACCCTACTCCTTTGAGCCACAAGCGTTGCCCCAAAGCAAGGAAAACCACATTATTCTTAGTAAAGCATCACAAGAACGGAGAAGCATGAATCCTATGTACTCAATTTTGATATGAGGACAATTAAAGACAATTAATGACATGGTGGGGGTAGGGGAAGAGGAGAGCAGAGAGAGAAAGAAGGAGGGAGGGGTGGGGAAAGGAAGAGCAGAGAGAGGGGAGGAAGGAGCGGGGTGGGGCCTTGGTGTGTGCCACACCTTTTGGGGGCAAGACATGATTTTAAGAGGGACTTTATCTAACAAATGCAATCAGTGTAACCTGGTTTCTTGTACCCTCAATGAATCCCCAACAATAAATAAAAATAAATAAACTTGTGTCCATTGCTTTGTTCTCTGTTGTATTATATTCTCAATAATCTCAATTTTTCATTTCATAATTTCTGTTCCTATAGTTATTATTTCCTTCCTTCTAGTTTGGTTTTATTTTGTTCTTTTTGAAACTTCTTCAGTTCAGTGTTTAATTCTAATTTTTGGCCATTCTTTCTCTTCTGATAAAAACATTGAAAGTTACATATTTTCTTCTAAGCATTAAAAGTCTTTTTAAAACTTTTTAAAATTTATAATTCACATACAATGATCCACAAATCATAAGGGTTTAATGAATTATTACAAAGCGAAGGGAACATGTATAACTCCCATGTAGGTCAAGAAACAAAACCAGGGAAGAGACAAATAAACAAGGTAACAAATGTTTCTTAGTCATATATTCAATATTCTCTTTTATTTCTTTATATGCAGTAAATAAGCTGTTGTATGTTATGTATCTGATGAGTTTAATTTATGAAGTTTTTCAAGGTTTGATTCTGTTAGCTATTTTTTTTTTTTTTTTTGAGACAGAGTCTCACTATGTTGCCCTTGGTAGAGTACCATGGCGTCACAGCTCACAGCAACCTCAAACTCTTGGGTTCAAGCAATTCTCTTGCCTCAGCCTCCCAAGTAGCTGGGACTTCAGGTGCCTGCCACAATGCTCGGCTATTTTTTTGTTGCAGTTGTCATTGTTTAGCTGGCCCAGGCTAAATAATGGTTCGAACCCACCAGCCTTGGTGTATGTGGCCGGCGCTATAACCACTGTGCTACAGACGCTATTTCTATAAACTCTCATTCATCTTGGCTTGTTTCTTCATGTGTTTGTCATTTTTAATAGTGAACTTATGCTCACAAGAACTGTATCTGTGAAAATTCTTTAATACCTTAGTATTAAATTAATACCCTAATTTCCTTCCTAAAGGAAACACAATTGCAAATGTCTGAAGATTTCTGGTAAACTTGCTCAGCGACATCCATCCATGCCTCAGATTCTTTTTCTTTCTTTCTTTTTTTTTTTTTGAAACAGAGTCTCACTTTATTGCCCTTGGTGGAGTGCTGTGGTGGCACAGCTCACAGCAACCTCCAACTCCTGGGCTCAGGCGATTTTCTTCCCTCAGCCTCCTAAGTAGCTGGGACTACAGGCACCTGCCACAATGCCCAGCTATTTTTTGTTGCAGTTTGGCCAGGGCCAGGTTTGAACCTGCCACCCTTGGTATATGGGGCCAGCACTCTACCCACTGAGCCACAGGTGCCACCCCATGCCTCAGATTCTTAATGGTCAAATTTTTTTTTTTTTGGAGACGGAGCCTCAATATGTTGCCCTCGGTAGAGTGCAGTGGCGTCACAGCTCACAGCAACCTCAAACTCTTGGGCTTAAGTGATTCTCTTGCTTCAGCCTCCCAAGTAGCTGATACTACAGACACCTGCCACAATGCCTGGCTATTTTTTTTTTGTTGCAGTTGTTGTTGTTTAGCTGGTCCAGGTCTGGTTTGAACCTGCCAGCCTGGGTGTATATGGCTGGTGCTATAACCACTATGCTAAGGGCACTGAGCTGTTACTGGTCATTTTTAACACCATTCATTGATTCTTTTTTTCTTTTTTTTTTTGAGACAGTCTCTGTTGCTGTGATTAGAGAGCTGTGGTATCCTAGCTCACAGCAACCTCTAACTCTTGGGCTTAAGCAATTCTCTTGCCTCAGCCTCCCGAGTAGCTGGGAATACAGGCACTCAACACACCTGGCTAGTTTTTTTTCTCTTTTTAATAGTGATGGGGTCTCACTCTTGCTTAGGCTGGATTCTAACTACTGAGCTCAAGTAATCCACCCATCTTGGCCTCCCAAAGGGCTAGGATTATAGGCATGAGCCACTGCGCCCAGCCCATTCATTAATTCTTCAGGAAGTATCCAAATTACCAAAGTCATTCTGAATTTAAATTGTTTGTTCCATACATAGTAAGATACATAATTATATAAAAGTACTGGGAATAGGGTGGTAAAGATATAAAAATATTTGACAACTCTAACTTTCCAAGATCTAATAGTTTAGGACACACATAAAATTAAGAGGTAACTAATATCACAAATAAAGATGTAAAACAATATAAGCAATATGGGAACCTAGAGGAAAAACAGATAACCTTACATGAGAAGAGTCCATGTCATACGAGGGAGGCTAGATAAGCTTAAACACAAAAAATTAATACAACTTGGGATGATCAAAAGGAGTTAGAAAGAGTAAGTCAAGCAGGCCTAATGTCTAAATAGCTATCAGATATATGGAAGTTGAAAAAATCAAGTTAATGCCAGAGAAAAACCATGGTTACCACTTTTAAATATAAGGAAAGCTACGAAGGAAAGATAGTTTGAAAAGAAATTGATCCGATTTATGGCTCGGCGCCCATAGCACAGTGGTTACCTGCCGGCCACATGTACGGAAGCTGGTGGGTTCGAACCTGGGCTAGGGCCAGCTAAAACAATGACAACTGTAACAAAAAAGAGATAACTGGGCATTTTGGCAGGCTCCTGTAGTCTCAGATACTTGGGAGGCTGAGGCAAAAGAATTGCTTAAGTCCAAGAGGTTGGAGGTTGCTGTGAGCTGTGATGCCATGGCACTCTACCAAGAATGACCAAGTAAGACTCTCTCAAAAAAAGTTTACTGTGCCCATAGCACACTGGTTCACAATAGTTATGGTGTCAGCCACATACACCAAGGCTAATGGGTTCTATCCCAGCCAGGGCCAGGCCAGCTAAACAATGACAATTGCAACCATAAAAGCCAGGCGTGTGGCAGGCACCTGTAGTACTGTCTACTTGGGAGCCTGAGGCAGGAGAATTGCTTAAGTCCAAGAGTTTGAGGTTGCTGTGAGCTATGATGCCAAAGTACTCTACCAAGGGCAACATAGTGAGACTATCTCCAAAAAAAAAAAAAAAAAAAAATTGATCCAACTTAGATATGGTAAGTGAAAGGTGTAAACCCAGAGACAAGGCCATGTTGGAGATGTTCAGGCCAGGTTTATTGAAAGGGGAGGGTGACACTTCTGGACTGTGCAAAGGTGGCAGCAGCATCTGGGGGTCAGTTAGAGATCCCTTTATTTATTTATTTATTTTTTTTGTAGAGACAGAGTCTCACTTTATGTTCCTCGGTAGAGTGCCATGGCATCACACAGCTCACAGAAACCTCCAACTCCTGGGCTTAAGCGATTCTCTTGCCTCAGCCTCCCAAGTAGCTGGGACTACAGGCGCCCGCCACAACGCCCAGCTATGTTTTGGTTGCAGTTCAGCCGGGGTCAGGTTTGAACCCGCCACCCTCGGTATATGGGGCCGGCGCCTTACCGACTGAGCCACAGGCGCCGCCCTTTAATATGGGCCTGTAGGGAATGGTCAAATTCCACAAAGGCCTGGAAAGTTAGGGTGCTTTGGCATGACATTCTGGGGGAGGAGCTAACCAGATCCTTTGTGCCTTTGTCTTGGTGGGGGGAGGGTTCGTGTGTAGCTGTGTTAGGCCCCAACATTCCCGACTCTAGTTAAAAGGGGTGATGGGGGCTCGGTGCCTGTGGCTCAAGCAGCTAAGGCACCAGCCACATACACCTGAGCTGGCGGGTTCGAATCCAGCCCAAAAAGCCTGCCATGACGGCTGCAACCAAAAAACAGCCGGGTGTTGTGGCAGGTGCCTGTAGTTCCAGCTACTTCGGAGGCAGAGGCAGGAGAATCTCTTGAGCCCAGGAGTTGGAGGTTGCTGTGAGCTGTGATGTCATAGTACTCTACCCAGGGCAACAGCTTGAGGCTCTGTCTCAAAAAAAAAAAGGGGGGTGAGGGGAATGATGATAGTCTATCTTCCAAAATTGCTTCTGGCTTGATAAGGTAATAGTTGTCTTCAGTGGGATAAGTCAGGTGTTGGTAGAGCTGTTCAGGTTTGGGGTACATTGGGAGAGGGTTTGGAAGTGGTAGAAATTGGGTGGCAACTGCAGCTGACATCTTTTTTGTACTGTCTTGAATAAATGAGGACAGGAATTGAATGACATAAGGGGCAATGGTTAATAACAGGAGTACAGTGAAGAGGCCCAAGCAGGGTAAGATCCAGCGTTCCCATGGGCTGTTGAATCAGGATCTCTCATTTTGAGAGCATAGGTAGGTAGCTTGTTCTTGGAGCCAGGCAACACTTTCTGGGACCAGACCTGACTTCTTGGTATAGTAACAACAGGTATCCTGTGAAAAGTGTAAAGGCCCCCTTTCCTCTGCCTGAGTAGATCTAAGCCTCTAAGATGGTTGGGCAGGGGACAAGTGGAAAGTAATAAAAGGATGGTCAAGATAACTTTATCTTCTAGAGAACTTAGAAACTATAGAATATATAGAGGGGGATGGCTTGGCGCCTGTAGCTTAGCAGCTAGTGCGCCAGTCATATACACCGGAGCTGGCAGGTTCTAACCCAGCCCGGGCCTGCCAAACAACAATGACAACTACAAGCAAAAAATAAATAAATAAAGGGGGAGCTGCATTTTATTTTTTTTAATAATGGAGATAGGAAAGAGAAATAGAGGTTTTTTTTTTTTTATTATTGTTGGGGATTCATTGAGGGTACAATAAGCCAGGTTACACTGATTGCAATTGTTAGGTAAAGTCCAAATAGAGGTTTTTTTAAACTTAGGAAGTCTAGAGGATATGGGCATTGATATTTATTGTAATTAATTTACTTACCTGTGTTATAGAGGAAGTTACGTAAGGCCATCCTGGTGTGATGGAGTTGAGCCCCTTTTCAAGTCAGACATGCTGGTCAGCTGAAACCCATTCCCATGTTGATTTAGGGGACCACCGGTTCCAGAAGGTGAATAAAATGTTATACTCTCCCTTCTACAGCTTTTCTCCTTTGTTGAGAAGAGGCAAGTTCGGGGGTTTTAGCAAAGATGCCTCTTGGGGCATTTTATTTTAGAGACTCAGAGTCATAATGGTGGGCAGGGCTACATTCTATAGAAGGGTGTGGTCCCCTGGCCTGGGCCTTTTGAGTAACTATCTCTGGAGAAGTTTTAAAGTGGCAGCCACTATTGAAAAACTTTCTTGCTTTCAGTACCATTTTCTCTCTCTCTTTATCCTCTCTCCAACCAAAGCCAGTGGGTAGAGGGAAGTTGGTGGGCAGGGAGAGGGGAGCTGGTGGGAGGGGCAGGGAGCCAGCGGTGGGTGCAGAGAGAACTCCATGGGGGGGGGGGCGTGGTGCTAGGTGGCTACGGGGCCTATGCTCTGGCCTGTGCATCTGTGCTTATCTTGGTTATGGCCTAGAAAGCATGCATGGCCTCCCACACCACTGCTGTGGGAGCTGCCAGCTGTGCAGGAGCTAGCGGATCTGCAGCCTTGTGGTTTGCACCTCTTGTGCCCACAGCAACAGCTGTGCTGGGGTGAGGGGGCACACAGGTGGTTGGGCATGGGGAAGGAAGCCATGAGAAGTCCAGGGTGGGGTGGGGGAAAGTGGTGGGTCTTGAGGCTCTGGTGATGGGTTAGGAGGTGGAAGAGCATTAGAGGCTGTTGGAATCCCTGGAGGAGACAGCCGTCGTCGTTGTTTGACAGGCCCAAATGACAGCTTCTACTGCTCCTCCACCTCCTAACCCATCCCCTAAAGATCAGGGGATCTGTCTTTAAAAAAAAAAAAATATATATATATATATATATATATATTTATTGAAACTCCATACCTGTAAATTTCTGGGAATTTTCTTTGTAACATACGTTTATTGAATGAATGTTCCATTCTTATTAGAAGCCTTATAACATTCTGAGTCCAGACTAGTATGTGATGGCCTGAGTTAGAAGGCAAGTTACTGTGTGGTTAGTGCCTTTGCCACTTTTTCACTGGAGAGTGTGTGTGGTATTTTGTTCCCTCAATTATCATTCCATTTACCTTTTTTTTTTCTTTAGAAAATGATTTAAATTCGGGTGGCGCCTGTGGCTCAGTGAGTAGGGCGCCGGCCCCATATACCGAGGGTGATGGGTTCAAGCCCAGCCCCGGCCAAACTGCAACAAAAAAATAGCCGGGCGTTGTGGCGGGCGCCTGTAGTCCCAGCTGCTTGGAAGGCTGAGGCGAGAGAATCGCGTAAGCCCGAGAGTTAGAGGTTGCTGTGAGCCGTGTGATGCCACAGCACTCTACCCTCGGGCAGTACAGTGAGACTCTGTCTCTACAAAAAAAAAAAAGAAAATGATTTAAATTCTTTAAGAATTTCTATTGAGGTTTCTAATAATGGCTATTCTGATGGGGTAAGGTGGTATCTCATTGTAATTTTAATTTCCATTTCCCTGATGATTAGTGATGTCGAGCGTTTTTTCATATGTTTGTTGGCTATTTATCTTCTTTCAATAAACTTCTGTTCATGTCAAAAAAAAATAATAATTTCTATTGAGGTTGAAGGAGATATTCCTGCAGTGTCTCTACTGAGGACGGGCGAAGGGCCAGCTCCCATGTCTCAGATGTTCTTCCCCTACCTGGGTGGAAAAGAAAGCATCCCTTGTTTCCCAAGAACCAGGAGCGAAAAACGAAAGACTGAAAAAGATCAGGGACACCTGATCTTCTCAGATAACTTAATGTCCCTAGGACCTTAAAAAGCCTAAAAGAGGGTCCAGCACTGGGCTTGAAGCAAAAAATGAAAAACAAAATGATTTGAGGTCCCAGACCCCAAAAGAGGGCACAGCGCTAAGACAAAACCCTCTATTAGGTGCAAACAAATGAAGCAGCAGCAACGCGGATATGAGGACATAGAGGCAGGGAGCAAGCTGAAGGGGGTTCTGTTTGAAGCTATTTAGAGATCTTACTCATGCCAGGCATGGTAGCTCACACCTATAACCCCAGCACTCTGGGAGGCCAAGGTGGGTGGTTTGCTTGAGCTCAGGAGTTCAAGACCAGCCTGAGCAAGAGCGAGACCCCATCTCTAAAAAAAAAGCCGAATGCTGTGCCCCACTACTTAGGAGGCTGAGGCCATTGAATCACTTGAGCCCAAGAGTTTGAAGATGCTGTGAGCTATGATGCCGTGGCATTCTGCTGAAGGTAACAAAGTGAGACATTGTCTCAAAAAAAGAAAAAAATAGAGACCTTACTCACATTTGAATGGCAGTTGGGATAAAATCCTCTAGGACTCTCTGAGAGCTGGGTCATCAGAGTCGGGTCTGGGCACCACTGGAATTAGGTCCAGAAAGAAAACTGGGGTGATTAGGGTAGGTAGCAGTGAAATGCACGTAGGTCGCCAGCCAGCTGCTAATCTGCCACCAGTCCCAGGTTTCAGCAACACATGAAAGGTGTAAGCAGTGGTACCCAGAGATGAGGCTACAGTGGAGATGTTTAGGCCAGGTTTATTGACGGGGAGGGTAACCTGCTTGGGCAGTGCAAAGGTGGCGGCTGTGGCAGGTGTCAGAGACCTCTTTTATACGAAAGTGGCAAATTCCACAGTTTGCCTGGAAAGTTAATGTCCTTTGGTGAGAACTTCTGGAGGTGGGGCTTGCCAGATCCTTTCTGTTTGTCCTAGGAGAAGAGGAGGAGGGGGAGGGGAAAGGTTCATGTGTAGCTGTATTAATTCCCCAACAGTAAGGTCGAAGAAGCAACAAAATGATAAAAGTGGAAATATTTAGCAAACTTGTAGAGACTGAGACTTCAGATAAACATCAGGTTCAGAACTACAAATTTTGGAATAATACCCTCAAATATCTTCAGAGGTGGTAGTCAAGCTATAAGAGCAATATGCTTCTCTGGAGGAAACAGGGAAGAGAGGCGGGCTTAACAACTGAAATTCAGAGAATGCTGACAGGGGAAAAGGTGGGAAGATAAATTATCAGTGGTGCAAGAGACAATTTGAGGGTGAGAAGAAAATGATGGCATATAACAAAATAGATGAGAGTGTTTCAAGAAGGAAAAGATGATTCACAATGTCAAATGTGACACAAAGGTCAGGAAAAAATAAGGACTTCAAAAAAGCCATTGAATTTACAATAAGGAGATCATTGGTGCCCATCAAAAGCAAGGTTTAGTCACTGTCGTTAAAACAGAAACCAGACTCAAGTATTTGATGGATCAAATTTTAATTTTATTCTTCAAGGTTTTTTTTTATTTTTATGAGACAGAGTCTCAAGCTGTTGCCCTGGGTAGAGGGCTATGGCATCCTAGGTCACAGCAACCTTCAACTCCTGGGCTTAAGCGATTCTCTTGCCTCAGCCTCCTGAGTAGGGTGCCGGCCCCATATACTAAAGGTAGCAGGTTCAAACCCAGCCCCGGCCAAAATAATAGTAATAATAATAAAATAAAAATAAATTAATCTTTGAGATCAGTCTGAGCCAGAGTGAGACCCTGTCTCTAAAAATAGCCAGGCTGCTTTTCTCTCGCTCTTCTCCATTGTGGTGAGTGCGAGCAGTCGCCACATCCTCTCTTAAGACTTTCAGGATCAAGCGGTTTTTGGCCAAGAAACAAAACCAAAATCGTCCCATTCCCCAGTGGATTCGAATGAAAACCGGTAATAAAATCAGGTACAACTCAAAGAAGAGACACTGGAGAAGAACCAAGCTCATGTACTTATGCTGTATCATGGTCACTATCATCATCTTACCATATCAAGCTGAAAATGTCATCAGTTGGACATTTGCCACACTTCATTGGGAAAATGAGTTTTCTCTTCGTTTACATGCTATTCCCTAATAAGCTGGTGCAGTAATAAATATGTGAGACCTTGTGTTGGAAGTACTGAGTTGCCCCTCCCCCAGAAGACCTAACACAACACTGTCCTGTAAAACTTTCTGCAATGATAGAAATGCCCCTAGCTACCAAGTTCTTGACATGCTTAATATAAAGTTTCACTTGTTCAGTTTATCATAATTAAATTTAAAGTGGTTTTTTTCTGTTTTGTTTTTGCAGGCAGAGTCTCTGTTGCCCATTGACCCAGGCTAGAGTGATGTGGTGTCAGCCTAGCTCACAACAACCTCAAATTCCTGGGCTCACCCCAGTAGCTGGGACTATAGTCTCCTGCCATGACACCTGGCTAGTTTTTTTCTATTTTTAGTAGAGATGAGGTCACTTGCTCAGGCTGGTCTTAATAGCTCAGGCAATCCTCCCACCTCTGGCCTCCCAGAGTGCTAGGATTATAGGTGTGAGCCACATTCTTCCTTAAACATCTGCATAAAGCTATTCTATACCAGTTCTTTTTATTAATGTTTTTGAAACAGTCTCCAGCTGTTGCCTTGAGTAGAGTGTTTCTGGCATCACAGCTCACAGCCACCTCAAACTCTTGAGCTTAAGCTATTCTCTTGCCTCAGCCTCCCAGGTAGCTGGGACTACAGCTACACAAGGCCCGGCTATTTTTTGGTTGTAGTTGTCATTGGCAGCCCTGGGCTGGATTCGAACCCACCAGCTCTGGTGTATATGGCTGGCGCCCTAGCCACTGAGCTGTAGGCGCCAAGTGTATACCAATTTTTTTTTAATAAATTATAGCTGTGTACATTGATACAATTATGGGATACAATGTACTGCTTTTGTATACAATTTGAAATATTTTCATCAAACTGGTTAACGTAGCCTTCACAGCATTTTCTTGGTGGTTGTGTTAAGACATTTATATTCTACACCTAGTAAATTTCACATGTACCCTTATAAGATGCACCCTAGGTGTGGTCCCACCAATTACCCTCCCTCCACCCATCCTCCCCTGTACCAATTTTTTTTATTAAACCATAGCTGTGTACATTAATGTAATCATGGCGTACAATGTGTTGGTTTTATATACAATTGAAATGTTTTCATCAAACTTGTTAACATAGTCTTCACGGCATTTTCTTAGTTATTGTGTTAAGACATATTCTACACCTAGTAAATTTCACATGTACCCTTGTAAGATGCACCCTACGTATGGTCCCACCAAGTACCCTCCCTCCACCCATCCTCCCCTCCCTCCATACCAATTCTTTTTTTTTTTTTTGCAGTTTTTGGCCGGGGCTGGGTTTGAACCTGCCACCTCTGGTATATGCGGCCGGCGCCCTACTCCTCTGAGCCACAGGCACCACCCACCAATTCTTTTTTTAAAAATTAAATCATAGCTGCGTACATTAATGTAATCACGGGGTACAATGTGCTGGTTTTATGTACAATTTGAAATGTTTTCATCAAATGGTTAACATAGTCTTCACGGCATTTTCTTAGTTATTGTGTTAAGACATTTATATTCTACACCTAGTAAATTTCACATGTTGTACCCTTGTAAGATGCACCCTAGGTGTAGTCCCACCAAGTACCCTCCCTCCACCCATCCTCTGCTCCCTCTATACCAATTCTTTTTTTTTTTTATTAAATCATAGCTGTGTATATTAATGTAAAAATAAATAAATAAATAAATAAAAATAGCCAGGCTTTGTGGCAGTTGCCTACAGTCCCAGCTACTTGGGAGGCTGAGGCAAGAGAATCACTTGAGCCCAAGAGTTTGAGGTTGCTGTGTGCTATGGTGCCATGGCCCTTTACCAAGGGCGACAAAGTGAGACTTTGTCTCAAAAATAAATAAATAAATAAAATTAATCAATTAATTAAAAACTCCACTAATGAATATTCAACATAGCCTCAAAAGGTAAAAATTGGAAGCTGCAAGAGAATTCGGAAAAACTTGATTTTTCCCAGGACAGACAAGAACCACAGTCCTAGTATCTCCCCTTTGACATGGCACAACCCTAAAGAAGTGCTACTGGGTATCCAGAGATTTATTCTCTTGCCAGCCACAATAGGGATGGAACATATTAAACAGTTCTCTTTAAAAATTTTAAATGCCATGTTTATTCTTGTATTTAATGAACATTTTATGCATGCAGAACAGATAATTGATACATTTATCACTCATGCCTACTTCATGTCTAAATAAATGGAGACTAATCCACAGATACCTCAGAATTTCACAGGCAGTCCACAACAAGAGTAGAGGGTATGGTTATGCCTTATTTATTCCCAGAGTCATTCCTAATGATTCAAAGGGAACGAGTCAGGATAAACTCAGACAACTTAGACAACAGAACTAAAATAAAGATCATAACTTTGCATCCTTAAAGGAGACCCTTCGTACCCTGGGAACAACTAAATTTCATCAGTACAAACCCACTATACCCTGCATACATGTCAAACATTTAGTCCTTAAATATCTCCAAGAGATAAGCTATTCTTGTCCCTATTATCCAGCTGGGAAAATTGAGGGAACAAAATACCACACACACTCTCCAGTGAAAAAGTGGCAAAGGCACTAACCACATAGTAACTTGCCTTCTAACTCAGGCCATCACATACTAGTCTGGACTCAGAATGTTATAAGGCTTCTAATAAGAATGGAACATTCATTCAATAAACGTATGTTAAAAAGAAAATTCCCAGAAATTTACAGGTATGGAGTTTCAATAAATATTCTTTTTTTTTTTTTTGGAGACAGAGTCTCATTTTGTCACCCTGGGTAGAGTGCTGTGGCATCACAGCTCACAGCAACCTCCAGCTCTTGGGCTTAGATGATTCTCTTGCCTCAGCCTCCCAAGGAGCTGGGATCACAGGCGCCCAGCTATTTTTTGTTGCAGTTTGGCCGGGGCCTAATTTGAACCTGCCACCCTCAGTATATGGGGCTGGGGCCCTACTCACTGAGCCACAGGCGCCGCACATCAATAAATATTCTTTTTTTTTTTTTTTTTGTAGAGACAAGAGTCTCACTTTGTGGCCCTCAGTAGAGTGCTGTGGCCTCAAACAGCTCACAGCAACCTTCAACTCCTGGACTTAAGCGATTCTCTTGCCTCAGCCTCCCAAGTAGCTGGGACTACAGGCGCCCGCCACAACGCCTGGCTATTTTTGGTTGCAGTTTGGCTGGGGCCGGGTTTGAACCCCCCACCCTTGGTATATGGGTCGGCTCCCTACCGACTGAGCCATAGGCGCCGCCCAATAAATATTCTTATACTACCAAATGTTCTGTTTGGAGGGAGGATAGCAAGAAATTAAAGGAATCAATTTTCCAAATTCAACAACAATCCAAGGAGTTTTTTTTTTTCTTTTGAGACAGAGTCTCACTATGTTGCCCTCGGTAGAATGCTGTGGCGTCACAGCTCACAGCAACCTCAAACTCTTAAACTTAAGTGGTTCTCTCTTATTTATTTATTCATTTATTTATTTTTTGTAGAGACAAGAGTCTCACTTTACCCCCTTCAGTAGAGTGCCATGATGTCACAGGACTCACAGCAACCTCTAGTTCTTGGGCTTCCACGATTCTCCTGCCTCAGCCTCCCGAGCAGCTGGGATTACCGGTGCCTGCCACAACGCCCAGCTATTTTTTGGTTGCAGTTCAGCCGGGGCTGGGTTTGAATCCACCACCCTCGGTATATGGGGCCAGCGCCCTACTCACTGAGCCACAGGTGCCACCCCTTAAGTGGTTCTCTTGCCTTAGCCTCCCAGGTAGCTGGGACTACAGGCGCCTGCCACATTGCCTGGCTGTTTTTGGTCTATAGGCACCTGCCACAATGCCTGGCTGTTTTTTGGTTGTAGTTGTCATTGTTGTTTGGCAGGCCCAGGCTGGATTTGAACCCACCAGCTCCGGTATATGTGGCTGGCACCCTAACTGCTGAGCTACAGACCCTGAGCCCCAAGGAGTTATTGATGACAGAATTATTACACAAGTTCTGTTTTTAAAGGTTTTCATGAGACATCAGATGCTTTTAACATTATAATAACACTGTTCAATGTAACAGTTAGCAGCCACAAAGAAGTTACTCAAAGGAGATGCCCGAGAATAAGTGCTGCCTGAAATGTGTGTAAATATTCTAGGGGTTGGTTTAAAAACTCCCTAAGACTATGGAGTCACTTGTCTGAGGAAACCAAATCCTAGCTTGCATTTTCATTGCAACTCTCATCCAGGGGATTTATAGAAGAAAAAAAAAATAGCCCTATTATCTACCTTATCTTCATAAACTAGTTCAGTCCAACAAGGGACCACAGCAGAGCCTGGTGCCAGATCCTAAAAATGATGGACCTTGGGCTCCCTCTGGAGGACATTTGGACTATCTGACTTTGAAGATAACTTCTTAGTCAAGAGGAGCACATAGGACATGTTGGACACCAACAATCTGTATAAAGTAGTTATCCAAGCCGGGCACGGTGGCTCACGCCTGTAATCCCAACATTCTGGGAGGCCAAAGTGGGTAGATTGCCTGAGCTCATGAGTTTAAGAACAGCCTGAGCCAGAATGAGACCCCTGCCTCTAAAAATTGCTAGGGGTTGTGGCAGGCACCTGTAGTCTCAGCTACTGGGGAAGGCTGAGGCAAGAGAATCACTTGAACCCAAGAGTTTGAGGTTGCTGTGAGCCATAACGCCCTGGCACTCTACCCAGGGCAACTGCTTGAACAGCTTTATCTGTTTAAATAAATAAGTAGTTATCAAAAAGGAAATTAATAACAACATAATTACAGAGACCATATTATGCCCCACCAGTAAAATTATCCCATATTTCATTCTTTTTTTTTTTGTCCAAGTGACTTACAATGTGGAGTGCTTAATAAATTCATGCATTGATTCACAGAGCAAACGTCACTGAATGCCAATATATGCTAAGCATTGTTCTAGGCATGGAGAATATAGCAGTGAACAAAACAATACATTCCTGCCTTCAAAGAGCTTTTTTTTTTGAGGGACAGAGTCTCACTTAATCACTCTCAGTAGAATGCCATGGTGTCACACACACAGCAACCTCCAACTCCTGGGCTTTTCTTGGCTCAGCCTCCTGAGTAGCTGGGACTACAAGCGCCCACCACAATGCCCAGCTATTTTTTGTTGTAGCTTGGCCAGGGCCAGGTTCGAACCCGGCGGCTGGCACTCTACCCACTGAGTCACAAGTGCTGCCCCAAAGAGTTCTATTGTAATAAAAGAAACAATTAGTAAACAAGATAAATAAGTAACATATATACTTTGTCAGATAGGAAAATGCTATCTGAAAAAATAATTTTAAGTAGGGTGGGAGAGGAGCCTTTGTATATATGTAAAGACTAGTAAAGAGACTGTCTTTTTTTTCATTTTTTTTTTGTGGTTTTTGGCCGGGGCTGGGTTTGAACCCGCCACCTCCGGCATATGGGACCAGCGCCCTACTCCTTGAGCCACAGGCACCACCCTAAAGAGACTGTCTTGACCTGTAAAGAAATAAAGAGAGAAATCATGCAGACACAGGGAATGAGATTTTTAGGTAGAGAAAACAGCAAGAGCAAAGGTTCTGAGGCAGAACTGTTATTCTCTAGAAAATGCAAAGGGACGAGTGGGCCGGGAACACAATGAACTATAGGGAAAGAAGCCTCAAAAGGAGTGAAAAGAGGGTAAAGGCATTACTGTGTAGTAACATGTAGGTTACTGTAGAGTCTGTAGCTTTCACTCTGATTGATATGGAAAGCCACAGGGGTTTGGGCAGAGTAATGACATCATTTGATTTAAGTTTTATTAGGAATACCCAAGAAGTACATCGGTAAGAAACTGAATGTTGAACAAGGGTAAAAGTGGGGAGAACAGTTAGGAGATTTCTACAGAATCCAGACAAAATGTCTGGAATGTTGTGAATAGCGGGGGAGGAGTAAAAAGTGGTCAGATCCTGGAAATACTTAGAAGATGGAGCTGAAAGCATATAGTGTATGAGAGAAAAAGAAGAGTTTAGGATTACTCCAAGAATGTTCTCCTGAGAAATACTAGAAGAATGAAGTTGCCCTTAACTAAGATGTGGATTAACACTGAGGGGAGCAGGTAGGAATGGAGAAAAGATCAGGACCTTAATTTTGGACATACTGGCTGGGTGTGGTGGCTCATGCCCGTAATCCCAGCACTCTGGAAGTCCAAGGCAGGAGGATTGCCTGTGCTCATGGGTTCAAGACCAGCCTGAGCTAGAGTGAGACCCTGTCTCTAAAAACAGCCAGGCATTGTGGTAGGCACCCATAGTCCCAGCTACTCTGGCGGCTGAGGCAAGTGAATTGCTTGAGACCAAGAATTTGAGGTTGCTGTGAGCTATGATGCCATGGCGCTATATCCAGGGCAACAAAGTGAGACTGTCTCAAAGAAAAAAACAGTTTGAGATGCCTCTTATATGTTTTAATGGAACTGTTGAATGGGCAATTGAAAATCTGAGTCTGGAGTCTAGGGGACAAGTCCAGACTGGGGAAAGAGATTTAAGAGTCATCAAATTTAAAAAGCATTAAGGACTTAGGTCTGGACAAGATCACCAAGGGAGTATAGACAGAAAAGAGAAGCAATCTAAGAACTGAGCCCAAATATTGTTATTACTTTGACTATAAAAACATCATATCTCTTGCTGTCTTATTGTTTATAGGATTCATTAAACTGTTATTAAGAGAAACCAACCAGATAAAATAACAAATCTACTGTTCCTCCAGAAGACTATAAATAAACTATTTGGGGATTCTTTCTAAGCTTTCAGATTTCAAAATTAAAATGAATATTGAAATGCCCAATACATTTTTAGGAAGAGTGTTGTTTACTGTCTTTGAGAAGTTTCCCAAATAATTCAAAAGTAATCAATAACAATTATTTTTTAGATATCCTAGGATGGTGGCGCCTGTAGCTCAGTGGGTTGGATGCTGGCCACATATACCAAGCCTAGCAGGTTCAAACCCAGCCCGGGCCAGCTAAACAACGACAACTGCAATAAAAAATAGCCAGGCGGGCAGCGCCTGTGGCTCAGTGAGTAGGGCGCCGGCCCCATATACCGAGGATGGTGGGTTCAAACCCAGCCCCAGCCAAACTGCAACCAAAAAATAGCCGGGCATTGTGGCGGGCGCCTATAGTCCCAGCTGCTCGGGAGGCTGAGGCGAGAGAATCACATAAGCCCAAGAGCTGGAGGTTGCTGTGAGCCGTGTGATGCCACGGCACTCTACCGAGGGCAGTAAAGTAAGACTCTGTCTCTACAAAAAAAAAAAAAAAAATAGCCAGGCATCGGGTGGTGCCTGTGGCTCAGTGAGTAGGGTGCTGGCCCCATATGCTGAGGGTGGTGAGTTCAAACCCAACCCCGGACAAACTGCAACAATAAAAAAATAAATAAATAAATAAAAAATAGCCAGGCATTGTGGCAGGCGCCTGTACTACCAGCTAATTAGGAGGCTGAGGCAAGAGAATCGATTAAGCCCAAGAGCTTGAGGTTGCTGTGAGCTGTGATGCTACGGCACTCTACTAAGGGTGACATAGTGAGACTGTCTCAAAAACGACAAAAAAAAAATAAAAGGCAAAAGTACAGAAAATATAAAATATCCTACTATCCTCCTCACTGCCTACCTTTTCCTTCTGCAGGAGTAGGCAAAGTTGTTAACTGATGAGTGTATCAAGGGCAAAAGGTTATAATGATTTTTGTTTTTTTCTGAAAAAGTAATCCTGAGGTCAGATTACCAGAAAAAAGCCCTTGTAATCAGTAGGATGAAAGCCAACTTAAAGAAGACAAAACTAGGGTGGCGCCTATGGCTCAGTGAGTAGGGTGCTGGCCCCATATATCAAGGGTGGCGGGCTCAAACCCAGCCCCGGCCAAACTGCAACCAAAAATAGCCAGGAATCGTGGCAGGCACCTGTAGTCCCAGCTACTCAGGAGGCTGAGGCAAGAGAATCACCTAAGCCCAGGAGTTGGAGGTTGCTATGAGAGTGATGCCACAGCACTCTATGGAGGGCAATAAAGTGAGACTCTGTCTAAAAAAAAAAAATCGACTCATTACTTCAGTCATGTGCTCAAAAAAATAAGTGATTTGTCAAATATTTACAAGAGAGGGTCATATGTGGAAAATGAAAACAGATCACAAACATAACTCAGATATGCTTGTCTGACTAACATCTTTTGACAGTAAAATATCAATCCTGGGCTGTGCCTGTGGCTCAGTGGATAGGGTGCCAGCCCCATATACCAAGGGTGGCAAGTTTGAACCCAGCCCTGGCCAGCCAGCTAAAACAGCAATGAGAATTGCAACAAAAAATAGCTGGGCATTGTGGTGGGCCCCTGTAGTCTCAGCTACTCGGGAGGCTAAGGCAAGAGAATCTCTTAAGCCCAAGAGTTTGAGGCTGCTGTGAACAGTGACGCCCCAGCACTCTACCAAGGGCAACAAAGTGTGACTGTCTCAAAAAATAAATAAATAAATAAATTTGTGGGGGCCAGGCGTGGTGGCTCATGCCTGTAATCCTAGCACTCTGGAAGGCCAAAATGGGTGGATTGCCTGACCTCACAGGTTCAAGACCAGCCTGAGCCAGAGCAAGACCCCATCTCTAAAAATAGCCAGGCATCGTGGCAGGGGCCTTTAGTCTTAGCTACTCAGGAGGCTGAGGCAAGAGAATCACTTGAGCCCAAGAGTTTGAGGTTGCTGCAAGCTATGACACCATGGCACTCTACCGAGAGGGACAAAGTAAGACTCTGTCTCTAGAAAAAAAAAAGGATGCCCACTCTACTACTTCTAGTCAACATTGTATTATGCTTCCTACCCAGTGCAATAAGTCAAAAAAAAAAAAAAGGTAATAAAAGGTACAAACTTTGGAAAGGAAGAAGTAAAATTATTTTTATCTGCAGATGTCATGATTGCCCATAGAGGAAATCCTAAAGAATATACAAAAAGAAGAAAAGAAGAAAGAAAGGAAGCCAGCCAGCCAAACAGGCAAGCAGGCAAACAAGCAGAGAGGGAGGAAGGAAAGAAAGAAACCTACTAGAACTAATACACGTAAGTGAATTTAGCAAGGTCTCAGGATGCAAGATCAGTATAGAAGAACAAATTACATCTCTGTATTTTATAAATGAGCAACTGGGGCTCAACGCCTGTAGCTCAGTGAGTAGGGCATCGGCCATTTACACCGAGGCTGGTGGGTTTGATTCTGGCCCAGGCCTGCTAAACAACAATGACAACTGCAAACAAAAAATAGCCAGGCCCTGTGGCAGGCACTTGTAGTCTCAGCTACTTGCGAGGCTGAGGCCAGAGAATTGTTTAAGCCTGCAAGTTTCAGGTTGCTGTGAGCTGTGATGCTACAGCACTCTACTACGGGCAACACAGTGAGACTCTGTCTCAAAAAAAAAAAAGAAAGGGCGGCGCCTGTGACTCAGTCAGTAAGGCGCCGGCCCCATATACCAAGGTTCAAACCCGGCCCCGGCTGAACTGCAACTAAAAAATAGCTGGGCATTGTGGCAGGTGCCTATAGTCCCAGCTACTCGGGAGGCTGAGGCGAGAGAATCGCTTAAGCCCAGGAGTTGGAGGTTACTGTGAGCTGTGTGATGTCATGGCACTCTACCGAGGGCCATAAAGTGAGACTCTGTCTCTACAAAAAAAAAAAGAAAGAAAGAAATGAGCAACTGGAAGATGAAACTAAAAAGTAAGACCATTTATAGTAGTATCAAAAAACAATACATAAAAATAAATTTAACGAATTATATATTAGGCTGCTACAATGAAAACCACAAAATATTGCTGAGAGAAATTACTAAAAACATGAAAACCAGCCAGCCATTGTGGTGGGCATGTGTACTCCCAGCCACTCGGGAGGCCAAGGCAAAAGGATGGCCCAAAGCCCAAGAGTTTGAGATTACTGAGAGCTATGATGCCATAGCACTCTACCCAGGGCAACAGAGTGAGACTTTGTCTAAATAAATAAATAAAGTGTTTGCCAATATATGGCTCTACTATCACCAGGGAACCAGGCTGTCACCCCTACAGGATGGTACCCCTCCTCACATGTGGCAGGATGCCTACCAAGGCTCTAGTCATCATACCCACATTCCAGGAAACAGGAAGTAATAAGAAAAGGTGTACTTGCCCTTTAAGAATATTTCTAGAACTTTTATACAACACTTCCAAATACATTTCAGTGGCCTGGAACTAACTGCAAGGGAGGCCAGTAAATGTGTGTGTGTGGGGGGGTTGTTTTGTTTTGAGACAGAGTCTCACTCTGTTGCCCTGGGTAGAGTGCTATGGCATCATAGCTCACAGCAACCTCAAACTCCTGGGCTCACATGAGCTTAATTTTTAAATTTTGTATTATGTTATAATAATCTCTGCTATTAAACTTACAAATCTTATAAATGCTTTTATTGCTGACCAACACAACATACTATTTTTAATCACGTAGTGAACAGCTTTTAAAACAATGGGTCAGATATTTCTTTTCTTTTCTTTTTTTTTTTTTTTTTGAGACAGAGTCTCAAGCTGTCACCCTGGGTAGAGTGCTGTGGCGTCCCAGCTCACAGCAACCTCAAACTCTTGGGCTTAAGAGATTCTCTTACCTCAACCTCCCAAATAGCTGGGACTACAGGCACCCATCACAATGCCCAGCTATTTTTTTGTTTGTAGTTGTCGTTGTTTGGTAGACCTGGGCTGGATTCGAACCTGCCAACTGGCTGGTGCCCTAGCCACTGAGCTCTAGGTGCCAAGCTGGAGGTCAGATATTTCAATAAGAACTTATTTCAGGAAGGCTCAGTATTTTAGGAGGCAGCTGACTCAAGATTATATGACTATCAGAAGGAAGAAATCAGTGTAATTACTGTGAGTGTCATATGACAGGATATGCTACCTACTCAAGTAGTAGTGGCAAATAGAGAAGCAGGCAGAGAGGAGATGACTTTATAATTTCAAACCAAAGCATCACAGCAACAGAGTTTTGGAAGGAAGAAGAAGGAAATAGTAAATGTTTCAATTACAAAAAAATCATTGGATGATGCTAATGGAGACCATAGGCTGTCTTAACAGTTCACATTACATTTTTATTGTCTGTAAAATAAGAAGGGAAGAGTAGTCAGTTTGTATTTTTAAGACACTACCAGAAAAAAAAATCTGTTCCTCTTCAAATTCTTCCCCTCACAATGGCCATCTCCACCCTAAAATTAGAAACCAAACTATTAAGAACCAAGGGTAAGACCATAAATATTAATATATGCTGTCAAAACCTCAACTGTATTAATGTTAAATAATCTGTAAACTACTAAATGATAAATATGCTAGTCAAACCAGAAGATTTGCTTCAATGCCTTGCTCAAGTTTCGTCCTTTTAAATAACCTCCATGATATGTTTAAATGCTGCATCAGAATGTTCAGTGTAAAACCAAACCCATGTTTCATGTTTATCAAGTAAACTTGCTTGCTCAGAAATGTTTGCTGCTGCCAGACATTAGGATCTAACTTCATCACAGATTTAGAAACTTTCCTTTTTGTAATTATAAAGTTTTGAATCAAAGCTAAGAATGACCACTAATCAAAACATAACAAATAATAGATGATCAAATAAAGGTATATGATGAAATATAAACTATAGTTTTATTAGAATGTACCAGTCAAGCAGTTTTTATAAATTAATGTTCAAATTAAGAAAACATGAATACCTTAAGGATTAATAAATTTAAAAATAAATTTAGGAGAATATACACATAACTATACAGAATTTATGATGTATCTGTAGAATTCTCTAGTCAGCATTTTTGTGCATGTAACATTAATAAAAAGGATTTTTTTAAAACCATACAGTGTTTCTGGGATTCCCTGAATTTTCAGCTGCTGCATTTTCTACTCTACATCGGGCAGGTTCTTCTTCCTTTCAGTTTGTGCATTTCCTGTATTCTAAAAAGTAAATAGAAACACGACCTTAATTGAGGAAATGGTCAGTCTTTGGCTGAGGAAATACAGCCAGGGATAAATACTTGTACTTTGCCCCTGAAGGGTACTTTATAAGGTACAGGGACACTATTTACCAGAGTATTTCTCTTTATCATCATCCAACAGAACCAAAAGTGCCCTTTATGGGGAATCTTCTCTGTAGTCTAAATCACTCATTCACAGTAATTTAGGGTTTATATTTGGTCATAGAGCTGAGTCAATGCACATATGCACTATTTCAATATACTTTTAAGATACCTGAAAGAGTTGAATGTAAAACTGGGAAGGGCTTGGATCTGATTAGATAATTCAAAAAATAAGTCAATGGGCTGGGTATGGTGGCTCACACCTGTTATCCTACCACTCTGGGAGGCCAAGGCAGATGGATTGCCTAGGCTCAGGAGTTCAAGACCAGCCTGAGCAAGAGCAAGACCTTGTGTCTTAAAAAGAAAAATAGCCAGGTATTATAGCTGGCACCTGTAGTCCCAGCTACTTGGGAGGCTGAGGCAAGAGGATCACTTGAACCCAAGAGTCTGAAGTTGCTGTGAGTTATGATACTACAGCATAATACTGAGGGTAACAAAGTGAGACTCTGTCTCAAAAAAAAAAAAAGAAAAGAAAAAACGTCAATGCCAGGGCCAACAATAGAACAAATAAGTGGCTATTCCCCCCTATATTCTCTCATGTTCTAAAATATAATCCAGACTCAAAATTTAAGACATTTTCTTAACTCTTACAATAATTTATTGAAAGCATTTGAACTTGCCTTATATGCAATTTCAGTCACTTATCAGAACTGCATTTGAATAAGCAGTACAAAGAAACTATAACCAACACTGTCAACTTCTGTTTTTTTCTAATAACTACTACTTGTTTCAAAATTACTTTTATAAAAGGTCATCTTTTCAGGAATTCTTCCATGAGCAAGAAGAGTTTTCCTCCTCATTTATTTACTTATCCTAAAAATGTCAAAAGTGTCTCAAGAGTTTCTTTTTTTCCTGTATTGAAATGAAATTTCCTGGGGCCTCTCATAGAACAATGGGATAAACACATGTGTCACATTTCTAGACTGCCCAAGCTCAGGAGACCTAATTCACCTAAGCATTCAAAAATGTGCAAATGGTGTGCTGTACATGCTATTACATGAGTAAGTCACTCAAATTTAAAAATGTAAAGCCTTTTTATTGCTTTTTATAAGGAACTAAAAGATGACCACTAATGGCTTGCTTGTTCTACAAAATCTCCTTTCTGCAAAGCGAATTGTGGAGTTATTAACAAGTTCTAGGCCAAGACTAAGGCATAGCCCTAAATATCACAGTGATAATACTTCTAACAGTGTCTGATAACCCTTTTATCCAAATGTTGTAGAGATTGAAGCCTTGTTAAAATGCCTTCTTACAGTTTCAGATCAGCTTTTCTATATGTTTAGTTTCTTCAAATGTCCTTAATAAGTATGTGCTATTTTTTATCATGAGTAAAACTATAATCAATTTTATTAAAAAAAAAATAGAAGTCATGAAGTTGATAAATCACTTACAGAGATAACCTCACAAATCCAAGATAGGAAGCCATCTATATGATTTAATTCAGGGGGGTGGGGGTGACCATGATCTCTTTCCCTTAAAAAGAGTACCTTTAGAGAGCATTCATTTGGATGTTAAAGGCTTCATGATTTCTGAATAAAATTCAAGAATCTCTCTGGTAGGTAGCTGTTGGGGACATTTCAGTAAGATTACCTGAGAGCTAGCTTGAGAGTGAATATTCATGAAAATAGGACAGTAGGTAGACAGTAGAAATAGGGAAATAAACTGAAGATAAAACAATAAAATAAAACAAAACAAACAAAAAATAAAAGGAAGAAAGAGGCTAAAGACAAATACATATATCCTCATGGCCATATGCCATGTGTCCCATCATCCATTTTCACTGGGATGGCTTACCTGCCCAATGTTTGACAATACACATAGCAGAGATACTATTTTCTCTGGGTACCAAGTATTTTAATCATTTGATATTCAAATAAGGGCTGGTATTTACTATCCCCCCAAAAAGAACTTTTAGAAACTTTTAGTAATTGGTTATCTAAGGAAATATAAATGTTTCTAGGGTTTAAAAATTATAGAATTTTGAATTTGTATATAGCTTTCCAATTATAATAGCTAAACTTATACACTGAGTCAAGGGCTCTAAACAATATTCTTTAGTAAAAACTATAAATGAAAAAAATTTTACCTCCTGTTTTTCTTGATTTTGATCCATATTAAGTAAAGTTGGTATTTTAGATGAATCTGTTTTCTTTGAATCCCTTTTCAACACTTTTGTCTGTTTAGCTTTTACAAAATTACATAAAACAATGAAAATTTGTTATTCCTACCTTGAAATTTTACTTTCCTTTTCAAGAACTTCAACTGGAAATTCTGATGTCTACTAACATCACTTTCTCAATTTATTACAAAAGAACTGAACACGTTCTTGAGTTGTAATGATAAAATATGGAAAATTATTTGCTTTATAACTTTACAAATAGCCTACCACATATTAAAAGAAGACACTTACTTTATTTGGTTTTATTATTCTCAGTATGAATGCTAAGTAAAACAGATAATTTCTCTTAAGTTATGCATATGTATATTCTTGCTATTATATTAACTTTTCACAAGGTGTCACTATTCTTCAAAGAAACATAACATTTATTTAAGATAAACATGAGTTTCATTTTTAAGTAATTCTCAAATTTAAGACGAAAGTAAATCCTAAATTTATAAATCTTATCTACTAAATCCTGGAATGTTCAGACCATATATAAAATTCCTGCTATTTTTTTTTTTTTTTTTTTTTTTGAGACAGAGTCTCACCATGTCACTGCTGGTAAAGTGCTGTGCTGTCACAGCTCACAGCTACCTCAAACTCTTGGGCTTAAGATTCTCTTGCCTCAGCCTCCCAAGTAGCTGGGACCACAGGCGCCCGCCACAATGCCTGGCTATTTTTTTTTTATTGTTGTTGCAGCTGTCATTGCTGTCTAGCTGGCCCGGGCTGGGTTAGCACCCGCCAGCCTGGGTGTATGTGGCCAGAGTCCTACTCACTGAGCTACAGGCAATGCCCAAAATTCCTGTCATTATATGAGGAAATATCATGGAGAAAAATATGAACGCGATTTCTTCCACTGAACCAAAACCATCTTCCTCAAATATTGTTTTAACATTTCAACAACATTGAAGTAATGAAAAATCGACTCTTTGAAGCTGTCTTAACTCCTCTTATTTAAGATTATCTCTTTTAAGTCTTACTCCTTATTTGATGGTGGGGAAAAATATGTCATCAGCTAAAAATGTTTTTCTCACCAATTTACTTTTTTCTACCTAAATCACACTATAAAATCTACATGATATTATAAAACATCTTATACATGATATTATCCAGATTTGTAAAGCTATGCAACAAATGTATACCTTCCATTCCTTTAATATCCTTCGACTGTATTGTAAAAGGCAATTCTGGAAAATGGAATTCTTTCCTGTCAGATCTGGAAAAATTCAGCTTCCTTTTGTTCCCATTTGCCATTTGGTCACTTTGACCTGTTCGCTCATTAAATATACCCTTTTCCATTTGGCTCTAAACAAACAGACAAGAATTCATTTGAAGAAATATGTGAAACTATTTGTAGAATGAAAAACCCAGAATTGCTAGCCATTGGCATGATATAAGGTAGGCATAATAACTATTTTAATACTTATAAAGAATATCATTAAACATATCAACAAATCAAACTCCAATGAAAGTTTCAGAGAGGAGACATTTTTTACCATATTTAATTTTCTGAGAATAATAGTCTTGACCATGAGACCGACAATATTAAATGTTAATATTTAATACTAATCACTGCACTCTGACTTTGAACAAATTGGTTCAGTTCATTTTCACAGTAACTTCTTTATCTATTTATAAACTGATATGTTTAATGGATATTAGGAAAAACCCAAGGAGAAAAATTATTCATATACCCAGCATCTTGGAAACCTTTTGTGTTATCTATTTTTGTTAATTTGACAACAAATCACTAAAATCTTTCTTGGTCAATGAACACTCTTCCACAATGTAATGTGTAAGTATCTTACTGTATGAATGTACCCTAATGTACTTAATCATTCACCTATTGGATAGGTTTGTGTTATTTTTTATTATTATAAATAACACTGTGCCTCCATTTTTGTTGTTGTTGTTTGTTAGTTTGCTTGAGACAGAGTCTCACTATGTTGCCCTTGGTAGAGAGCTGTGGCATCTCAGCTCACAGCAACCTCAAACTCTTGGGCTTAAGCAATTCTCTTGCCTTAGCCTCCTAAGTAGCTGGGACTACAGGCACCTGCCACAACACCTAGCTATTTTTATTGTTGTTGTTGTTGTTGTTGTCATTATTGTTGTTCAGCAGGCCCGGGCCAGGTTCGAACCCGCTAGCTCCAGTGTATGTGGCTGGCACCCTAACCACTGAGCTATGGGTGTCAAACCTATGCTTCCATTTTGAATAAATCACTTTCCTATGTAAAAAATGGGGGGATGATCTACAGTGATTATTATCATCATTATTTTTTTTTTTTTTGAGACAGAGCTTCACTATGTTGGTAGGGTGCCATGCGTTACAGTGCACAGCAACCTCAGATTCTTGGGCTTAGGTGATTCTTTTCCCTTAGCCTCCCAAGTAGCTGGGACTACAGGCATCCAACACAAGGCCCAGCTAGTTTTTGTTTGTTTGTTTGTTTTTGTAGAGACAGAGTCTCACTTTGTCACCCTCGGTAGAGTGCCATGGCATCACACTGCTCATAGCAACCTCCAACTCCTGGGCTTAGGCGATTCTCTTGCCTCAGCCTCCCGAGTAGCTGGGACTACAGGCGCCCACCACAACACATAGCTATTTTTTGTTGAGTTTGGCCAGGGCCGGGTTTAAACCTGCCACCCTCAGTATATGGGGCCGGTGCCCTACTGACTGAGCCACAGGCGCCACCCCTACAGTGATTATTATTTTTTTTTTTAGAGACAGTTGCACTTTGTTGCCCTTGGTAGAGTGCCGTGGTGTCACAGCTCACAGTAATCTCCAGCTCTTGGGCCTAGGTTGCCGCACCCCCGGCATCAAGCCGTGGCGGGATGGCTCTGTCCGCGTTGTAAAAACTGTGGTAAGGCGGTGAGTGCTCCCCGGAGCGTTGCCCCCAGTCCCCCTGGCCTGCGACAGCAGCGCATAAGTTGCCTAGCATGCCTTTTAGTGAACGTAAGAATTCATGAGGTGCGGCATAAAGGCCTGAATAACCTTTACCCTGAAACCTGTTTGAAACTTGTTTGTTGAGTTGAATGGTTAATTGTTGCTTGAATGTCCTCAGAAACTAAGAATAAACATAATGACTTACTAATCCATGACTTCATCTATACAATGGAGACTAAATGTCTCCAAGGGAACACGTTCCCACCATAAAAGTCAGTTAATTGAAACAATGTATCAAGAGAATGCAGGAATGACAAGTTAAGATGTTCCTACCAGATACCCACTCCCTCCGGTCTCTTATCTCTACCTTATGTCCCTTTAAAACTGTTTCTTTGAAATAAGTTTTCTATGAAATTGCTTTCTCTATAATTTTGTCACTATACACTTAAAACATATACATAATTCACTATCAATTCACTAACAACATAAAAATCATAATCAAATATAAAAATATAAAAATACAAAATGTGAACAAAGCAGTTTTACAAAGAAAGAAGGTTTAAACATAGATAAAGAGAAGTAAAAAAGTAACTGCTGATAAGCAGCAGTCCTTTGTTCCCCCTTACGGGCAAAAACATTGTCTAAGAAAAGACGGTTGACTACTCCCATCTACAAAACTCGATAAGAACTTTGTAAGCATCAGCAAGTCATAAAAATATCTTTTGTAGTTTGTAAGACATTGTCAAAAATGTATAAATACCATGCCTAAAAATCAGTAAAGTACAGCTACTTTCTTCATCACCCGTGGTGTGTAGTAGTCTGTCAATTCACCCTGCGTCGACCTTCCAATCAACCTGAGCCGTTCGCCCTGAAAGCCCTCGGACTGAGACTCATTCGACTGGCGGTCCGCAACAGCTGGCGCCCGAACAGGGACCTGAAGGACAGGTGATCTTTCTTTTTCTTTCTTTCCTCTCTTTTCAGATTGAAGGCGACTCTCACCAGGGAGCTCGAGTCCCGCCGGTAAAGGCTGACCGGTTAAGTGTGAGTAATCCGCAGGACAACATGGGGCATACATTAGGAAAAGAGGAACACATGCTCAGTGTCATGATACAGCGTCTGTTAGAGAAAAATGGTTTTCATGTGTCTCTCAAACGGTTGGAGGAGCTTATGCATTTCATAAAGTTGGTTAGTCCTTGGTTTCTGGAGGAAGGCTCTCTCTCTCTCTCCGACTGGAAGAGAGTGGGACGCGAAATGCGGAATTACATGCAGGAACATGGGGAGCAGGTTTTGCCCCCACAAGCTTTTCCTTTGTGGTTACAGGTTAGAGAACTTTTAGCTGACAATACCTTTTTAGAAGCATTCATAAGAGAAACTGATTCGGAGGCTGGAGGCCCTGAAACTAAGGTGGCACCCATTTACGATGAAGTCCCCCCAGAGGCTCTTAAAGACCCCGAGCCAATATCTAACGCTGAGGGCGTCATTCCCTCAGCTCCAACACTCAAAGATATTCTACCGCCGCTCCCACCGGTTGATAATTCATCGGATAGTGACGAGTGGGATGTGGTGGATGAATTTACTAAACCAGATGAAAAAGATAACATGCATGATTTCATTCACCCTCGCCGAGCTTATCCGGCAGTCCGTATGCCTGTGACTACACCCAGGCCAACTTTGCGGGCTCCACTTCCCCGTGTGCCTCCTTGTCTCCCCCCGCCGCCCATAGGCTTTCAGGTGGCGGTGCGAGAAGCCCGTCAGCAGGGAGATTTTACTTTCGCTTTCCCGGTACGCTTTCCTACCGAGGAAAGGGCACCACCCACCTGGGAACCTCTGTCGTTAAAGACACTTAAAGAATTGCAACAAGCTGTCCGTACATCGGGAGCTTCTGCCCCTTATACTTTACAAATTGTAGAATCAATTAGCAGTCAGTGGCTTACTCCGTATGATTGGCAACAGACGGCCAAGGCCACACTTTCCCCAGGTGACTATATTTTATGGAGAACAGAATATGAGGACAGATGCAGAGAAAGCGTTAATCAACATGTGGGTAGAAAGGCACAGCCCACGTTATCTATGCTTTTAGGAACAGATGAATTTGCCACCTCTGAAAATCAAATTAAACTACCACGGCAATTTTTAGAAATAATTAACCATAATGCAGTTTCTGCTTGGCGCAGAATACCTCCTCCAGGTACTAAGGGCACAACTTTAGCAGGCATAAAACAGGGTATGGAAGAATCCTATCCTGACTTTATTTCTCGCCTAGAAGAAGCTATTAATAGAATGCTCCCACCGTCTGAAGGCACAGCATTATTACTCAAGCAGTTGGCTTGGGAAAATGCAAATACGCTGTGTCAGGACTTAATACGTCCACTCAGGAAAACAGGTACAATACAGGATTATATTAAAGCATGCATGGATGCCTCACCAGCAATCGTCCAGGGAATGGCGTTTGCTGCAGCTATGCGGGGTCAGAAATTCAGTTCATATGTTAAAAGTGCTTTTGATAGAGACCCCAGCAATACATGTTTCGGGTGTGACCCCCCACATGATTTACCCACTTGTTATAACTGTGGGAAGCCAGGTCATATACAGAAGGATTGTAAGAAATCCACCGGTGCCAATAACAATAATAGTAAGTCCCGTGGGCTTCCCCCGGGACCATGCCCTCGTTGTAAGAAGGGCAGGCATTGGAGAAATGAATGTAAATCTAAGTTTCATAAAGATGGAACCCCCTTGTCTGACAAGGGTGCAAATGCTAATAATGGCAATAGGTCAAAAAACTAGATGAGGGGCATTCTCCCAGCCCCGACCCCAAGGGAGAGCCTAAGTCTACTGTAGTACAACCTTTTTTAGAGCCTACATCTGCCACTAATTGTATACCGCCAGAATGGACAATTCATGACCTCCCGCGTGGAACTCCTGGCAGTGCAGGCCTTGATCTTGCCAGCTCTAAAGACATAATTATATCTAAACATGATGGTGTTACTCTAGTTCCTACTGGAATTAAAGGAAAATTGTTACCGGGCACAGTGGGTGTTATTTTAGGTCGCAGTTCCAATTATACCAAACATTTTGAAGTTATTCCGGGAGTTATTGATTCTGACACTGAGAATACAATTAAAGTCATGGTAAAGTCTTTAGTAGAAACTACACAAATTCATAAGGGACAAAGAATTGCTCAGTTATTGTTGTTGCCATATATACCACTTCCCACCTATCACTTACATGATGCCAGGGGAGAGGGTCAATTTGGATTTACTGATCAGGACTGTGTAGCTCTCATACATGATTTATATGATAGACCAATGCTGAAAATGAAAGTTGAGGGCAGGCCTATTAAAGGGTTAATGGACACAGGAGCTGATGTAACTTGCATTGCAGCTTCTGACTGGCCAAAATCCTGGCCAGTACATCGGACTGGGTCTTCATTAGTCGGTTTAGGTTCTGTTTCTGGTGTTATGCGGAGTACATCTCATTTATTATGTGAATATAAGGATAAGAAAATTTACTTTCAACCTTATGTGTTACCCTCTCTACCCTATACTTTGTGGGGACGAGATCTTTTACATGTTCTAGATATGAAACTAGTTACAGGGGATCAGCTGAACGATCAGTGTTTTTCATAGGGGCCACTGCAGAAAACTATGCCTGTAAGATAAAATGGTTAACAGATGTTCCTGTGTGGGTTAGTCAGTGGCCCCTAACAACAGAAAAGTTACAGGCATTACAAATTTTAGTACAAGAACAATTAGATAAAGGTCATTTAGAGGAATCCACTAGTCCATGGAACACTCCTGTGTTTGTCATTAAGAAAAAATCTGGCAAATGGAGACTTTTACAAGATTTAAGAGCAGTAAATGCCATTATGGAAGACATGGGCTCCCTTCAACCTGGGCTCCCATCTCCTGTAGCAGTACCTGAACAATGGCCACTTATAATTATTGATTTACAAGACTGCTTTTTTACTATTAATCTACATCCTGATGACTGTCCTCGTTTTGCTTTCAGTGTTCCTTCTCTAAACTTACAGGAACCGTTTAAAAGATATCAATGGAAAACTTTACCACAGGGCATGAAAAATAGCCCTACCTTATGTCAAAAATTTGTGGCGGCTGCATTGGCAGCACTGAGAAAACAATTTCCTAGTGCTTACATAATTCATTATATGGATGATATCTTACTAGCTCATCCTGAGCTACCACAAGTACAGCTAATGCTAGAAAAGGCTATAGAACAATTAACTAAATTTGGTTTAGTAATTGCCCCAGAAAAAATTCAGAGAGATAAACCATTAAGTTATCTGGGACAATGGATTCACTCTGACTATATTGCACCTCAAAAGGTGCAAATACGGAGAGATAAATTACAAACTCTTAATGATTATCAAAAATTACTGGGAGAAATAAATTGGATTCGACCTTTTTTAAAAATTACTACAGGAACTCTTAGTCCTTTGTTTGCTATCTTACAGGGAGACTCTAATCCCCGTTCCCCTAGACATTTAACTCCAGAAGCCTTGCAGGCTTTACAAGTTGTTGAACAGGCTTTAACTCAAGCTAGGGTTAAACAAATTAATTATCAAAATCCATGGTCTCTACTTATTTTTTCTACTGAGTATACTCCTACAGCTTGCCTATGGCAGGAAGGTATTTTAGAATGGATTCATTTACCACATGTTCAGACAAAGATTGTTGCTGATTATCCATACCTGGTGTCTTTATTAATTGATAAAGGAAGAAAAAGATCACGGGAATTATTTGGTAAAGATCCTCATGTAATTGTAACTGCTTATAATAAAACTCAAGTAGAACAACTGTTCCAAAATAATGATGATTGGGTATTAGCCTTACAAGGCTATGCAGGTCAAATCTTATACCATTATCCTAAACATCCTTTAATTGAATTTACAAAAACAGTTTCACTTATATTTCCTCTTATGTGTTCCAAACAGCCTCTGTCTGACGCAATAACCTTATTCACAGATGGCTCCTCTACAAGTCGAGCTGTAGTTTTTAGTACAGGCCTGTCTCCTCTTATCAAAGAGGTTACACAAGCCTCTGCCCAACAAACAGAATTATGGGCTCTAATCTCAGCCTTTAATAACTTCAAACAAAGGTTTAACTTGTACACAGATTCAAAATATATTGCTTCTCTTTTTCCGGCTCTTGAAACTGCTCTTTTAACAGGAACCTCAACTATTCTACCTTTATTAAAGAAACTACAAACTTTAATTCAGCAAAGAAATAATCAATTTTATATTGGTCACATAAGAGGACATACTAATTTACCTGGCCCTTTGGCCCAAGGAAATGCCACTGCAGATTTGTTAACACGTACTATGGTGGCATCAGTGGCTGAAGCTGAAGAAAGCCATGCCTTACATCATCAGAATGCTAACGCATTAAGAAAAATGTTTCAAATTACTAGAGAACAAGCAAAACAAATAGTATTAAAGTGTAAAGCCTGTCCTATTACCCATCATCCTTTAAAATTTGGTGTTAATCCTCGGGGTTTACGCCCCAATGTATTATGGCAAATGGATGTAACACATGTGTCTAGTTTTGGAAAACTACAGTATGTACATGTTACTGTTGATACCTTTTCTCATTATATCTGTGCCTCTGCGAGATCTGGCGAGGCTTATAAAGATGTTGTACAGCACCTATTTTACTGCTTTCAGCAGCTAGGTGTTCCTCATCAATTAAAAACAGACAATGCTCCAGCTTATACCTCTCGAGCATTTGAACAATTTTGTATACAGTGGAAGATTTCTCATTCTACGGGGATTCCTTATAATCCTCAGGGTCAAGCGATTGTTAAAAGAACTAATCAAATATTAAAATTACAGATTGAACGTCTACAAAAGGCTCATAAATATTTCTCTCCTCATCATATTTTAACCCATGCTTTATTCGTCCTGAATCACCTTAATGTAAACTCCAACAATTTAACCCCTGCTCTCTCCCATTGGCAGCCACAATCGGCTGCCACCCTTCCTAAAGTTCTTTGGAAAGATTTATTATCGGGCCAATGGAAAGGCCCTGATGTATTGTTAACCTCCGGACGAGGCTATGCTTGCATATTTCCACAGGATGCCGACTCTCCCATCTAGATTCCAGACCGGCTCATCAAACCGGCTCCTCCGGAGACCCCGGCGCAGAAGACAACGCCTGCGGCGGATGAAGATCCTATCTGCACAAATGAGGACGACTGTGGAAGTTTCACCGAAACCCTCCAAGATCACATGGACACAGATCCGTGCCCTGGTGAAACAAGCTAAACAGCTTCTCATGTCTCAAAGAAACCCTCTAACTCCTACAATGTACTTTCTTGCGTTTCTATCACTAATCTCTACTCCTAAGGTAAAAACTGCAGCTTATTGGTCTTATGTTCCTAATCCTCCACTGCTACACCCTGTGGGCTGGCTAGATCCAGACCCCATAAAAATTCTTTCTAATGATTCTATCCGCTTAGGAGGTTTAACTGACTCAGAATCCAGACATCATGCTGCGGCTTTAATTAATTTCACTGGCAAAGCCGACTCCTTGCCTATTTGCTTTACTTTAAGAGGCAACACACCTCCTTTTTGTTTACCTACTAGCTACAGGGTATTTTTAACTGATGCTCCAGATCCTCACGATGCAAATAGACGTTATGTTTGGGAATATGAGTTACAAACTATTGGAAGTCCTAATTATAATGAAACCTGTTTACCTGTGGACTCGTTACCTCTCCCTAACTGTAAAGAAAAATATAGAGATAAAAATCAATTCTGGGAATCATCATTGACTAAAACACCTACTTGGCTTTCCTATGAATTCCCAAATGCTGCCAACAAGCATTCTCCTATAAATTCAAACACAGTCATCTGGGATTATTCTCCTACTTCTTGTTTTGATCATAATAAATATTTCTCGAACCAATTAAATAAATTTCATCAGTATCAGTGGTCTGGTACTCCCCAACCAATACGACGATGGTTCACACCTGGTCTAGTTGAGCCCATATGGGTAGCTCAAGACAAAAATAAAACTCAAATACACTATGATTTATTTAGACTTGTTGCTGCATCCAACTTAATTTTAGAAAAAAAACCTAATATGCCAAAACCAAATGCAATGTCAGTAAGAACTTGTGTTGGATATCCATATGCTCTACTTTTAGCTCCAAATAAGTATTTAACTATTACACAATCTAAAAACTCTTATCATATTTCTTGTACCGCTTGTAAAGTTACAAATTGTCTTACTTCTACTAATTTATTCAATGAACGCTTGTTTAATTCTGTTTTAATTGTTAAAAGACCCTCTTATGTACTATTACCTGTTGATTTACAAGATGATCCTTGGTATGATAATTCTGCTTTACAAGTTTTACATACTGTTAATCAGTTAATTCGACCTAAGAGGTTTGTAGCTGCTTTAATTCTCGGTATTTTAGCTTTAATTTCTATAGTTACAACATTTGCGGTAGCCACTACTGCTTTGGTTCAAAAAGTTCACACAGCTCACTTTGTTAATTCTCTCAGCAACAACATAACTCTAGCTTTAATGACTCAAGCCAGCATAGATAATAAACTTGAAGCAAAACTTAACATCCTAGAAGAAGTAGTTTTAGCCTTAGGACAAGATATAAAATTTATACAACATAAACTCCAAACCAGATGTCATTCTGCCTTTCCTGCTATTTATGTAACTCCTTTACCTTATAATATGTCCACTTCCTGGGACAAAACTAAAGCTCATCTACAGGGTGTCTGGAAGGACAATGATATTACACATGATTTACATACTCTTCAAAAAGATATCACTGCCATCAGTGAAGCTCATTTACCTAGCACTTCTCTTGATTCACTGGCTCAATCCCTCTCTGACAATCTTAAATCTTTAAATCCTGTGTCCTGGATTCAGTACATTGTGTTTATTGTCATTATTGGATGCTTGATATTCTGTGTTGTTTTACTGTTACCTTGTCTCCTTCGTTGTGTCTTTTCCTCCTTAAAGGCTGTTCGCCAAGACCTCTTTGAACTACGTTTCATTAACAAAAAAGGGGGAAATGCCGCACCCCCGGCATCAAGCCGTGGCGGGATGGCTCTGTCCGCGTTGTAAAAACTGTGGTAAGGCGGTGAGTGCTCCCCGGAGCGTTGCCCCCAGTCCCCCTGGCCTGCGACAGCAGCGCATAAGTTGCCTAGCATGCCTTTTAGTGAACGTAAGAATTCATGAGGTGCGGCATAAAGGCCTGAATAACCTTTACCCTGAAACCTGTTTGAAACTTGTTTGTTGAGTTGAATGGTTAATTGTTGCTTGAATGTCCTCAGAAACTAAGAATAAACATAATGACTTACTAATCCATGACTTCATCTATACAATGGAGACTAAATGTCTCCAAGGGAACACGTTCCCACCATAAAAGTCAGTTAATTGAAACAATGTATCAAGAGAATGCAGGAATGACAAGTTAAGATGTTCCTACCAGATACCCACTCCCTCCGGTCTCTTATCTCTACCTTATGTCCCTTTAAAACTGTTTCTTTGAAATAAGTTTTCTATGAAATTGCTTTCTCTATAATTTTGTCACTATACACTTAAAACATATACATAATTCACTATCAATTCACTAACAACATAAAAATCATAATCAAATATAAAAATATAAAAATACAAAATGTAAACAAAGCAGTTTTACAAAGAAAGAAGGTTTAAACATAGATAAAGAGAAGTAAAAAAGTAACTGCTGATAAGCAGCAGTCCTTTGTTCCCCCTTACGGGCAAAAACATTGTCTAAGAAAAGACGGTTGACTACTCCCATCTACAAAACTCGATAAGAACTTTGTAAGCATCAGCAAGTCATAAAAATATCTTTTGTAGTTTGTAAGACATTGTCAAAAATGTATAAATACCATGCCTAAAAATCAGTAAAGTACAGCTACTTTCTTCATCACCCGTGGTGTGTAGTAGTCTGTCAATTCACCCTGCGTCGACCTTCCAATCAACCTGAGCCGTTCGCCCTGAAAGCCCTCGGACTGAGACTCATTCGACTGGCGGTCCGCAACACTAGGTGATTCTCTTGCCTCAGCCTCCCAAGTAGCTGGGACTATAGGCACCTGCCACAACGCCCAGCTATTTTTTTGTTGCAGTTTGGCCGGGGCCGGGTTTGAATCCGCCACCCTCAGTATGTGGGGCTGGCACCCTACTCACTGGGCCACAGGCACTGCCCTCTACAGTGATTTTTTTTTCCAGTGAAAGTAAGTGTGTAGGATAGCGCCTGTGGCTCAAAGGAGTAGGGCAACGGCCCTATATACTGGAGGTGGCGGGTTCAAACTCAGCCCTGGCCAAAAACTGCCAAAAAAAAAAAGAGAGAGAGAAAGTGTTTATTTGGTTATTGTTTTTATTGCATAAATCCAGGTATTAAAACATTTTTTGGAAATGAAAAACCAGAAATTTTTGTAACTTTTAAGGGCGAAAATCTTATTCTGCCCAAGTCAGAGTATACAAATTAAGATATGGAAAATTGATTAAAATTGCACAAGCTTTAAGGAAATGATGGCCTATTTTAATCTTAGGAAGAAACAAAAAAAACTAAATGCACATTTTTTTAAGTGCTAATTCCTCAAAGATAGAGAAAAGGAAAAGGGAGGCAATGTTAACAGAGGCCATATTTTAATGACTAAATTCTTGCCTTACTTGCATGGGACCTGCATCCTCTTGCCTGCCATTATATATAACTTGTCCAATAGATTGTGAAGAAGTACGTCTCTTTTTTGCTCTTTCAGTTAACCTATTATTTAAAAATGAATGAGAAGTTATTAGAACTTCCTAGAAATGCCTTTGCTTTAGTTTCAAGAATGAATATGGATGGAAGTCTACTGTTTGAATGTTGAATGCCAAAATTGCCATTGTTAGTCCCTGAGTTCCAATTGCTCTAGATAACAGGTTGAAAACCCCTAACATCAGTGGTGATAACCAGGTGGGGAACTCCTGCTTGCCTATTTGCTCTCTTTTATCTACTCTGAATTTAGGTCTCTTAACTACTGGGTTTCTCAGTTTATAATCTTGCTGTCCAAGAATGGCTTACAACCATGGTTACTGACACCACAGTTTTGGGGTCACCTCAAGAACAACTGAACTACTGCTAAACCTTTAGACTGACACAGACTGTATACTTGCTTGCCTTTGAAGACCATTAGGCTTCACAACCTAAGCCCACATCAGTCTGCTAATAGTGGTTCTCAACCTTCCTAATGCCACAACCCTTTAATATAGTTCCTCATGTTGTGGTGACCCCCAACCACAGAAGAACTGTATTAAAGGGTCGCAGCATTAGGAAGGTTGAGAACCATTATGCTTGAATGTTCTTGGGCTAATAAACCTAATAAACCTCCTTTCTCACCTAAAATCACAGTAGTCTTCTTAATTTTAGAAGTGGCTGGTCAGGCGCGGTGGCTCATGCCTGTAATCCTAGCACTCTGGGAGGCCAAGGCAGGTAGATTGCCTGAGTTCAGTTTAAAGACCAGCCTGAGCAAGAGGAGACCCCGTCTCTAAAAATAGCCGGGCGTTGTGGCAGGTGCTTATAGTCCCAGCTACTCAGGAGGTTGAGGCAAGAGAATCACTTGAGCCCAAGAATGTGAGGTTGATGTGAGCTGTGATGCCACAGCACTCTACCGAGGGCGACAAATGAGACTCTGTCTTAAAAAAAAGAAATAGAAGTGGCCCTATAGGTAGCACCTGTAGCTCAGTGGGTAGGGCGTCGGCCACATACACTCAGGCTGGTGGGTTCAAACCCAACCCAGGCCAGCTAAGCAACGATAGCTGCAACAATAACAACAAAAAAATAGCTGGGCATTGTGCCGAGCACCTATAGTCCCAGCTGCTTGGGAGGCTGAGGCAAGAGAATTTCTTAAGGCCAAAAGTTTGAGGTTGCTGTGAGCTGTTACACCATAGCACTCTACCGAGGGCAACATAATGAGACTGTCTCAAAAAAAAAAACAAAAGTAGCCCTATGCCTTGCTAAACAGACCCTCAATATCTATCACACTGCCCTTGATCAATAAGACCATATGACCATTTTCCCAATCTATATCCAAGGCTAAATCTACAACTGGCCCAATATGCTGTTTTCCTCTCAAAATATTTGATCTTGAAGGGCTGTTTGACTACGCACAATTATTTTTGTCTATCCTTTTTACACTTAGAGAATTTGCTATGATATAAAAATAAAGATTACTTTGTTAAGGCACATCTATACTAGAATTTAGATAATATCAGCTTTTTTCTCTTCAGAAGGAAAGACATTTTTCCAAGGATTTTTTTTAAGTGAAATTTTACCGAAAGACATTAGTGAAAATTTAAACATCTTTATGGCCAAGGAAACATCAATTTCTTTGGCCAGGCACAATGGCTCATGCCTGTAATCCTAGCGCTCTGGGAGGCCAAGGCAGGTGTATCACCTGAGCTGGTCTTAGTTCAAGACCAGCCTGAGGAAAGTGAGACACCTTATCTAAAAATAGCCAGGCATTGTGGAGGGCACCTGTTCAAGAGGCTGACACAAGAGAATCAGTTGAGCCCAAGTGTTTGAGGTTGCTATGATGCCAGGGCACTCAACCCCAGGGTGACTGAATGAGACTCCCCCCCACAAAAGTTAATTTCTTCTACAGCATTCATAAGAAGCACCCAGTTAAAAAAAAAGAAAGCACCCAGTAAATGACCCATTATACAATTATAATTTCAATATACCTTCCTCAAGTTCAGGTTTCACAGAGGGACTATGAATGTGATTCTTTGAAACACCATTATACAGGAACATTGTATTACTTACATCTCTTGTCTGTTACAGCTCACCTTGCATTAGAGTGAGAGAGATTTGAATTGAGATTTGCAGCCATCAAATTACCACTAGTTAGATTGATGGGTGGCATTGTCATACAACCTCCAGAATGTAGATCTTCTTTCATGTCATTAGAATTAGTGCTAGGATTAACAGGGTTTGGTGGTTCAATTAATACAGATTTTATATCTTCAGATACAGCATGAGCATTTTCAATTGCATCCTGTTGACAATATCCATTTTCATACTCAGTCTTTTTTGGTTCTGAGATATCTCCTTTTCCTCCTTTAACTTTAGTAACTCTGACTTTGATATCCTTGGACCTTTTCTCTTTTTCTGTTTCCTGGAATAGATACATCCAAAATCTACCTAGTGAGAACAGTTATTTTTGTCCTTAAGAGTATAACCATAATGTAACTATAATATAATTATACTGGCTGAAACGAAACCAAACTTCTTACCTTTCCCCCTACTGAGCTACTTAGCAGTGTATTGGTGTACATTGTTTTTCTTTCTTCTCTCATAAATTCATTTTCTTTAGAATTTTCTTTTGGCTTGATGAATGAATTGACTTTTGCTTCCTGTAGTAATTTAGCTCTTAGTTCTGGTATGAATCTGACAAAAATAAGCAATATCAACCAATAGTCTTTTTTTTTAATTATTAAATCATAGCTGTGTACATTAATGCAATCATGGGGAATAGTCTTTTTATTTACGCGGATATTTTATCTTTAATAACCATTTAATCAATTAATTTACATTTCAGCTCCAGTATAAATAATACTGTATAATTATAATGTATGCCAAGAGTTAGCAAATAAAAATTGCTTTCTGGTAAAGTTATATCTTTCAAAAATTTTGCTTTGGTAATCTACAATATAAGACTTTTATAAAATAGACCCAGCTAGGCACAGTGGCTAACACCTGCAATCTTAGCACTCTGGGATGCTAAGGGTGGGAGGTTCACTTGAGGCCAGGAGTTTGAGACAAGCCTGAGCAACAGAGAAAGATCCTATCTCTACAACAAAATTTAAAAATTAAGCAGATGTGTTGACACGTGCCTCTAGTCCCAGCTATTCAGGAAGCTGAGGTGCAACAATCCCTGGAGCCCAGGATAGCAGCTGTAGTGATTTATAATCTTACCACTGTGCTCCAGCCTCAATGACAGAGCAAGATCCTGTCTCAAAAAAAAAAAAAAAAAAAGCTAATTCCTTTCGCAATGCAAAATTAGATTCCCTTATGAAAATTTTACTCAATAAAAATATCACGGCTGGGCACTTGTAACTTAGCGGCTAGGGTGCCAGCCACATACACTGGAGCTGGCAGGTTCAAACCCAGCCCGGGCCTTCCAAAAAACAATGACAACTACAACCAAAAATAAAAAATAAAAAAAATTGCCAGATGTTGTGGCAGGCATCTGTAGTCCCAGCTACTTGGGACGCTGAGGTAAGAGAATCGCTTAAGCCCAAGAGTCGGAGGTTGCTGTGAGCTGTGACACCACAGCACTGTAAGGCCACAGCACACTACCAAGGGTGACATAGTGAAACTCTGTCTCAAAAATAAATAAATAAATAAATAAATAGACTCAGCGCCTATAGCTCAAATGGCTAAGGCACCAACCACATACACCAGAGCTGGTGGGTTCGAATCCAGCCTGGGCCCACTAAACAACCAAAAAATAGCTTCGCATGGGTGCCTGTAATCCCAGCTACTCCAGTGGCTGAGGCAAGAGAATCTCTTAAGCCCAAGATTTTGAGGTTGCTGTGAGCTGTGATGTCACAGCACTCTACCCAGGGTGACATCTTGAGACTCTGCCTCAAAAAAAAAATAAATAAATAAAAATAAAAATATAACTCTTAATTTTGATATATTATCTTTTTCAAAGAAGATGCAGATCACTTTTTGGCAGTTCTTTAAAGAGATAAGACTAGTCTCAAAAGTGAACTAACAAGTTTCTGAAATTGTACTCTAGAGAAATATTTCCTTTTTTTTTTTTTTTTTTAAGTTTTGGCCGGAGCCAGGTTTGAACCCGCCACCCCTGGTATATGCCACAGGCACCACCTGATATTTCCTTTTTTTAAAGAAATATTTTCTTTTTTCTTTTTCTTTCTTTCTTTTTTTTTTTGAGATTCACCCTTGGTAGAGTGCTGTGGTGTCACAGCTCACAGCAACCTCCAGCTCCTGGGCTCAGGCAATTCTCTTGTCTCAGCCTCCCGAGTAGCTGGGACTACAGGCACCAGCCACAACACCCAGCTATTTTGTTGTTGTTGTTGTTGCAGTTTTGGCAGGGGCCGGGTTCGACCCGCCACCGTCGGTATATGGGGCTGGCACCCTACCCACTGAGCCACAGATGCTGTCCTTTTTAAGAAATGTTTTCAATACAAAATGTGACAGAACGCATCAATATTGAAGAAATATCATTTTGTTTTAGCTTGGTTTCTTTCTTTTTTAAATTTTATTGGTTTTAGATTGATGATTGATTGATCGATTGATTGACATAGTGTCTTTTTTTTTTTTTTTGAGACAGAATCTCAAGCTGTCACCCTGGGTAGAATGCCATGGCATCATAGCTCACAGGAACCTCCAACTCGGGCTCAAGGGATCCTCTTGCCTCAGTTTTTTCCATTTTTAGTAGAGACGGGGTCTTGCTTTTGCTCAGGCTGGTCTTTAACTGGTGAGTTCAAGCAATCCACCCACCTCAGCCTCCCAGAGTGCTAGAATTACCAGTGTGAGCCACAGAGCCCAGCCATGACACAGAGTCTTGTTCTGTCACCCAGGCTGGAACTTCTGGGCTCAAATGATCCTCTGGCTTCAGCCTTTTTAGGTATGCTCCACCATGCCCAGCTAATTTTTAATTTTTGTTGAGAAAGGTCTTATTATGTTGTCCAAGCTGGTCTCAAACTCTTAGGCTTAAGTAATTGTCTCATCTTAGCTCCCCAGAACATTGGTATTACAGGCATGACCGCCATATCCAGCCCTCTCTCCTTTTATTTATTTATTTTATTTTCTAATTTATTATTATTATTATTATTATTTTGGAGATAAGAGTCTTATTCTGTTGTCCTGGGTAGAGTGTCATGGAGTAGAGCTCACAGCAACCTCAGACTGTTGGGTTCGAGTGATCCTTTTGCCTTAGCCTCCCGAATAGCTGGGTCTACGGGTGCCCACCACACATCTAGCTCATTTTTCTATTTTTTAGTAGAGACAGGACTACTAAAGAGACAGGTCTCTTGCTCAGGCTGGTCTTGAACTTCTGAGCTCAGGCAATCCATTGCCTCAGCCTTCCAGAGTGCTAGGATTATAGGTGTGAGCCACCCATGTCCGGCCTCCTCTTTCCTTTTAGAAGTTATTTATTTTTTAGGCTTGGCGCCTATGGCTCAAGTGGCTAAGGCGCCAGCCACATACACCTGAGGTGGCGGGTTCGAATCCAGCCCAGGACCTGCCAAACAACAATGACGGCTGTAACCAAAACAAATAGCTGGGCGTTGTGGCAGGCGCCTGTAGTCCCAGCTACTTGGGAGGCTGAGGCAAGAGAATCGCTTAAGCCCAGGAGTTGGAGGAGGTTTCTGTGAGCTAAGATGCCATGGCACTCTACCCAGGGTGACAGCTTGAGGCTCTGTCTCAAAAAAAAAGAAGTTATTTATTTTTTAATAGAAAATCCAGTTGTATGGTTCAAAATTCAAAGGCTATACTGAGAAGTTTCCTTTCCATCCTGTCCCTGAATTGCACAGTTTCCCCTCCTTGAAACAGCTACTGCTATCACTTTGAGAAAGTTTAAGAGCATCAGTCCATCAATGAATTCTTCCCTAGTGCAGCCCACCTTGGCCAGTGCTATATGGGGCGTATGTTTAGCCTAATAGCAAGTAATGTGAGGAGATGAAAAAAAAAAAAATCAAGGGCTGCGCCTGTGGCTCAGTGGGCTGGGTGCTGGCCCCATATACCAAGGGTGGTGGGTTCAAACCCAGCCCCAGCCAAACTGCAACAGAAAAAATAGTCGGGCGTTGTGGTGAGCGCCTATAGTCCCAGCTGTTTGGGAGGCCTAGGCAAGGGAATCGCTAAGCCCAGGAGCTGGAGGTTGCTGTGAGCTGTGTGACACCATAGCACTCTATGGTGGGCGATAAAGTGAAACTCTGTCTCTATGAAAAAAAGAAAAAAAAAAGAATCAAAGAAATAGTGTGATTAGTTTAGCTAAGTGAGAAAATGTCACACTTCTATCCAGTCTCCTTTGCATTGTAGAAGTCCAAGAAAGAGACATCTATTCACAGAGGTCTTTTCCAAACATTTTCTGAAAGTTATATAATTTGAACTCAAGGTACTTTCACCTCCCAATAGCAAAATCTTAATATCTAAATACTTAAGATAAATTAACTTTGTCTAATTATATTATGATATGAAGCAGAATTTTTTATTTAGTAGCTAGCACATTTCATCAATGGCACATTAAATATATCACCTTATTTTTTAGTTCATGGTAAAATTCCTAAAATACTTGAAGTTCTAGTTACTCTCAAGGATTCTCTTTAGTTTGCCTTTTTCTGTTTAAATAGTCTACCTCCAATGGCATTTCCTAAACTTTTTCATATCTGACCTTACTTCCATCATATTTTTAATTGATGTGCATCTTTTTGACTTCAGATCCAAAGATGATCTGAATGATTTTGTAATTAATGAGAAACTTTTCCCGTTTCTTTCAAAGCCCAAATAGAAAGTGGTATTTTTTAGAAATATGACAAAATCTAAATTGTCAATATATACTATATGCTGAGCTTGTCACAGGCAAGAAGGGCTACAGGAAGTATGGCCCCTGTCTTCAGAGAACTTCTTTTTTTTTTTTTTTTTTTTGTAGAGACAGAGTCTCACTTTATGGCCCTCGGTAGAGTGCCGTGGCGTCACACAGCTCACAGCAACCTCCAACTCCTGGGCTTAAGCGATTCTCTTGCCTCAGCCTCCCGAGTAGCTGGGACTACAGGCGCCCGCCACAACGCCCGGCTATTTTTTTGTTGCAGTTTGGCCGGGGCTGGGTTTGAACCCGCCACCCTCAGTATATGGGGCCGGCGCCCTACCTACTGAGCCACAGGCGCCACCCGAGAACTTCTAAATTAGGGGGTTGAATAAGATAACAGGCATTACAAGAGAGAATGAACAGAGAAAAAATCATTTGGGGAGTGAGCACTAGTTATAATAAATAGATCAGAGATGCTATCAGAAGAGGAAAACCCGGCGGTGCATCTTACAAGGGTATATGAAACTTGGTAAATGTGGAATGTAAGTGTCTTGGCACAGTAACTGAGAGAATGCCAGGAAGGCTATGTTAACTAGTGTGATGAAAGTGTGTCAAACGGTCTGTAAAGCTAGTGAATGATGCCCCATGATCATATCAATGTACACAGCTATGATTTAATTAAAAAAAAAAAAAAGAAGAGGAAAACCCAGACTACTCTCTGACTCAGAGGTTCAAATGAGAGTAAAGCTATAAAGTATCAATTGTGTATTTAATATTCCCTTGTTCTATGATGACATTCAAACTCTTCATATGAAGAGTTTAGGACATTATAACTGTATCATGAACTATTTTTTTTATTATTAGACTTTTCATCAACTTTATTTATTTATTTATTTATTTTTTGAGACAGAGCCTTAAGCTGTTGCCCTGGGTAGAGTGCAGTGACATCACAGCTCACAGCGACCTCCAAATCCTGGGCTTAAGAGATTCTCTTGCCTCAGCCTCCCAAGTAGCTGGGACTACAGCACCCGCCAGAATGCCCAGCTATTTTTTGGTTGTAGTGTCATTGTTGTTTGGCGGGCCCAGGCTGGATTCGAACCCACCAGTTCTAGTGTATGTGGCTGGCGCCTCAGCCGCTTGAGCTACAGGTGCTGAGCCACATCAATTATGTTTTATTATTAGACTTTTCATCCACGACACTTATAAGTCTACCATCTACCTAGTTGATATCTGATGCAGTAATTCAGTAAATTTTGTTAAGCTGCATATCTCCGATATACAACATTAACCTATGTAGCCATTCTCCTGCTAATAAAAAGGACTTAAAAGGCTCTGTGCCCATAGCACAATGGTTACAGCGCCAGCCACATACACCGAAGCTGACAGGTTCAAACCCAGCTGGGCCAGCTAAAAACAACAATGACAACTGCAACAAAAAATAGCTGGCATTGTGGCGGGCACCTGTAGTCCAAGATACTTGGGAGGCTAAGGCAAGAGAATCCCTTAAGCCCAAGAGCTGGAGGTTGCTGTTAGCTGTGACACCACAGCACTCTACCAAGGGTGACATAGTGAGACTCTGTCTCAAAAAAAAAAAAAAAAAAATCTACATTCACTCAAAATGCTTACTTTTCAATAAATCCATCCCTGGTAAAATACTCATGATGCAAAAGATCAGTAGATGATATCCTCTCAGCAGGATCAATTTGTAAACAAGCCTAGAAAAGGAAAAATATTTTAATGACAAGCGAGTTCTTAACAGCGCTCCCTATGGTAAAAATTAAATTTATTTGACGAATAAAAAAGTAATTAATTATCCAGAGCTAAAAGGATTCTTGAAAAACTGGCCAAACTAGAATTTTAACTCATGTTGTCTGACTCTGAATCCAGTGCTCTTTCTACGGCATAATACAATTTTATAAACATTGAAGTCTCCAAATCTTTCAATATTCCATTATTAGAATATTTCTTTTTTCTTCCTCTTCCTTGGGAGTATTTTAACTGAGTAGAGAAACAACCACAAAACCACAAAAACGAAAAACAAAAATAAATAATAGTACGAAGTTTTGATATTAAGTTGTGCCTAATGAAATGACTATAATAATAAATAGAACACATTTCTTTAATCAAAGATAGAATTTATAAAACCATCTGCTTCACAATTTTTCATTCTTCTCTGAAGGAAGGCATAAACATAATAGTAATAGGTGACATAGGTGACTTTTATGCTTACTAAAGAAAATGGCTTAGCCTGTTCCTATCACTTCATACCAACTACAACTTTATAAAATAGGTATATATATATATATATATATATTTTTTTTTTTTTTTTTTACAGACAGAGTTTCACTTTGTTGCCCTTGGTAAAGTGCTATGGCGTCACAGCTCACAGCAACCTCTAGCTCTTGGGCTTAGGCGATTCTCTTGCCTCAGCCTCCCCAGTAGCTGGGACTACAGGTACCCGCCACAACACCCGGCTATTTTCTTTTTTTTTTTTGAGAGACAGAGTCTCACTTTATTACCCTTGGTAGAGTGCTGTGGTGTCACACCTCACAGCAACCTCCAACTCCTGGGCTTAGGCGATTCTCTTGCCTCAGCCTCCCAATAGCTTGGATTACAGGCACCTGCCACAACGCCTGGCTACTTTTTTTTTTGGTTGCAGTTTGGCCAGAGCCGGGTTTGAACCCGCCATCCTCGGTATATGGGGCCGGAGCCTTACTGACTGAGCCATAGGCGCTGCCCTACCTGGCTATTTTTTATTGCAGTTGTCACTGCTGTTTTAGCTGGCCAGGGGCCAGGTTCCAACCCACCACCCTTGGTATATGCGCCAGTGCCCTACCCACTGAGGCACAGGTGCCCCCCGAGGTGTATTATTTTTATCCTCACTATACAGATAAAGTGGACTGAGGGCCAGAGAGATTAAGTAATTTGTCTAAGATCTCATATCTAGAAAAGTTAGAATTAAAATCCAGAAAATTCCAGGAAGAAATGAAAAGGTTTGGGGGGACAAGGAATAGCCAGGTCCCATAAAACTTGGGAAACATAGATTTCTCCAAAAGAGGAACAGACACAATTCTTCAGTTATTTCTATGAGAAAATTTAAAAATAAATACATCAGAATGCTGATTAGATAGAGAAAATCATTTAGGTTGCCTTTTTAAACTTAGTCTTTTACAAAGTTATTGTATAGGGCGGTGCCTGTGGCTCAGTGAGTAGGGCACCGGCCCCATATACCGAGGGTGGCAGGTTCAAACCCAGCCCCGGCCAAACTGCAACAAAAAAATAGCTGGGCGTTGTGGCGGGCGCCTGTAGTCCCAGCTGCTCGGGAGGCTGAGGCAGGAAAATCACGTAAGCCCAAGAGCTGGAGGTTGCTGTGAGCCGTGTGATACCACGGCACTCTACGGAGGGCAGTAAAGTGAGACTCTGTCTCTACAAAAAAAAAAAAAAGTTATTGTATAAATTCCAGGTAATTATATACAATATTATGCTTCTGTTTATTTCAAAATGCATACTTTTAAAATTTATTATTTCCTTACTTATGTACTTATTCATTTTAAGTCAGAGTCTCACTCTGTCCCCCTTGGTAGAGTGCCCTGGCATCAGCCTAGTTCATAGCACCTCAAACTCTTAGACTCAAGCAATCCCCTTGCCTCAACCTCCCAAGTAGCTGGGACTATAGGACCTCATCCTGGCTAGTTTTTCTATTATTTAGTAGAGATGGGGTCTTGCTCTTGCTCAGGCTAGTCTTAAGCTCCTACGCTAAGGGATCCTACCAGAGTGCTCGGATACAGGCATGAGCCACTGCGCATGGCCAGAACAACTTTTTTAAGGGCTATCTACATATTAGAAATTGTTCGTGCTAAAGGAAATTGGCTAGTTAGAGAAAAGAAAAAATAAAAGCAGATTTACTTTTTACAATAAACACATCTTACATTTTGAATTTCATACTGAGTAGTTGGTATATTTATTAACCTAGTGAAAACACAATTTAGGCTTGGTGTGGGGGCTCACTCCTATAATCTCAGCTCTTTGAGAAGCTGAGGTGGGAAAATCATTTGAGGCCACAAGTTTAAGACCAGCCTGGCCATATAACATGACCCTGTCTCTATAAAAAATAGGAAACATTAACCAGGCTTGTGGTATGCATTTTGGCCCAGCTACTTGAGAAGCTGAGGCAGACACACACACAGTGAACTATGATCACTGCACTCTAACATGAGAAACAGAAAGAGACTCCATTAAAAAAAAAAAAATTGGATGGCGCCTGTGGCTCAGTCGGTAGGGCGCCGGCCCCATATGACGAGGGTGGAGGGTTCAAACCCGGCCCCGGCCAAAACTGCAACCAAAAAAAAAAATAGCCGGGCGTTGTGGCGGGCGCCTGTAGTCCCAGCTACTCGGGAGGGTGAGGCAAGAGAATCGCCTAAGCCCAGGAGTTGGAGCTTGCTGTAAGCTGTGTGATGCCATGGCACTCTACCGAGGGCCATAAAGTGAGACTCTGTCTCTACAAAAAAAAAAAAAAAATTATAAAGGCTGGGTGCAGTGGCTCATGCCTGTAATCCTAGCACTCTGGGAGGCTGAGGTGGGCCGATTGCCTAAGCTCAGAGCAAGACCTAGTCTTTAAAAATAGCTGTGTGTGGCTGAGCTCCCATAGCGCAGTGGTTACGGTGCCAGCCACATACACCTAGGCTGGGGGGTTTGAACCTGGCCCAGGCCAGCTAAAACAACAATGACAAATGCACCAAAAAATAGCTGGGCACTGTGGCGGGTGCCTGTAGTCCCAGCTACATGGGAGACTGAGGCAAGAGAATTGCTCAAGCCCAAGGGTTTGAGGTTGCTATGAGCTGTGATGCCACAGCACTCTACTAAGGGTGACAAAATGAGACTCTGTCTCAAAAAATAAATAAGTTATATTAAAATAATAAAAAACAGCTATATAAGGTTTTTGTTTTTTTCAATTCATGGTTGAGTTTGGCCTTGATGTAACGTCAAAAAACATTAAAATTACAGCTGCCAATGTCTTGTGGCTACGTTAAGACAGTGGTCCCAACCTTTTTGGGACTAGGGACCAATTTCTTGAAAGATAATTTTTCCATAGCTCAAGTGGGTGAGGGAGGTGGAGTTCTGGCAGCCTGGTGAGAGATGGGGGAGTAGATACAATAGAATAACTGAATCTTTGTAATTTATAAAGAAAAATGGTTTATTTGGCTCATGGTTTTATAGACTATACTAAAAGGAATTACATTTGCTTCTGGTGAGGGTCACAGCAAAAGGGAAACCAGAGTACGGGGACTCCATGGTAACAGCAGAAACAGAAGAGGGAGTGGGGAGGTACCACTTTCTGCTCTAGGTAGGGGAGGGACTCTCAAGGGAACTAATAAGGAAGAACTCACTCATTACTATGAGGACTGAACCAAGCTATTCATGAAGGATCCATCTCCAACATGGTGGGAATCAAAATTCAACATCTAATATCCAAATGATAGCAAGGTACCACAGTACAAAGAACAGATCTCTAACCTGTCTAGACTACTTGTAAAAAGTAGTGATAAGTATGGTAGGAACTTTTGCAATTTATGTCTAATTGTCATTAAAGTGGGATAAACTAAAAACAGTGGATATGATTATCTTTGGGGGTTCTGACAGCCTATGAATTTTAATTCCTCTGTATTAAAATCTTTTTTTATTTTAAGACAGAGTCTCATTCTATCACCCTAGGTAGAGTGCTGTGGCTCACAGCAATCTCAGACTCCTGGGCGATCCTCTTGCCTCAGTCTCCCAAGTAGCTGGGACTACAGGAACCTGCCACAATGGCTAGCTAGTTTCCCAATTTTTTTTTTTTTTTTTTTTTTTAGTAGAGAGGAGAGTCTCACTCTTGCTTAGGCTGGTCTTGAACTCCTAAGCCCAGGTGATTCACTATCCTCGGCCTCCCAGAGTGCTAGAATTACAGGCAATGAGTCACTGCACCCATCCTCTATTAAAAACTTTTTAGAGATAGCATTACTTTAGGAATCTTTTTGGAATTCCATTAAAGTAATCATTTAAAACTATATTATAATTAATGCAAATTTCTCAGATAAAAGTTCTTAATCTCATAACATACATGAACTATATCTGCCAACAATCCATTAAGCTTTGGGTATTTTTTTCTTGCATTTTTGAGGTGTTGAACTTGAGGAAGGACCACCCCAGCAAAAATGGGACTTGTAGAAAAGATATTCTGCAAGTGAGGTGTCAAATTGCCTGAAAAGAGAAGAAATATGTATATAACAAAACAGAGAAATTAGAATACAATCAAAATAATGAAATTGCTATGTAATCTGCATTAAATTACTAAAAACCAAGACAAGGAAAAATAAAAGTTATGTCTTTTAATTGTGTAAAGTTAAACAAGAAACTAATTATGTCATTTTAAAAATTGAGGTTTCCCTAGCAATCTACTGATAACACATGGGCAACAAAGAATGTAAAATCACCAGGTTCATTTTCTATTCTCAACCTATAAGACGTAAGTAATTCCATCAGAAAAATCACAGTCAAATTTTATACATTTGCATTTGGATAGCTCCATTGCTTAACAGTGAAGTGTTCATCAGCAAAATACATTGAAACCTTACTCAAAACAGCTTAAAGTATTAAAAATTATTTCAAAATCAAAATACTGCCAAAAAGAAACAGACTAGTAGTAGTAGAATGCAAAGAACAACAGGAATGGAAAGAACTAAGGTCTAGCACCAGTTTTGCTTTAACTATTTCTATGACCTCGGTAAATCTCTTCCCCTTTTGTGTCTGTAAAATGATAGGATTAGTCCCATCATCTCTAAGGTGTTTTCTAACATTAACCTTATAACTAGGACTTTAAAGAAAATACAAACAAAATGTAATGCCTTTAGGCTTTGAACTGTACCTTAATTTTTAATCCAGATTTCACTGGTCTTAAAACTATTCTCAGTACCTGATCCTGTAATTACAAGTTTATGTTGAGCTTCCCCACCACACAAAGGGCTCTTCAAGGTCCTCATTCAGAAATAAAACCTCAAACCAGGTATCTTATGCCTGTAATCATAGCAGTTTGGGAGGTCAAGGTGGGGATTTACTTGAGGCCAGGAGTTCAAGACCAGCCTGAAGAACAAAGTGGAGACCCCCTTCTCTGCAAAAATAGAAAACTTAGCCATGCGTGGTGGCATGTGCTCATAGTCCCACCTACTTAGGAGGCTGAGGCAGGAGGATCACTTGAGCCTGGGAGTTTGAGGTTGCAGGGATCCTTGATAACACCACTGCACTATAGCCAGGGCAACAGAGCAAGACTCTGTCTCTGGAGAAAAAAAAAGTTATTGAAATACCATGTGTGAGGCTAAGGCTAATCATTAAAAAGTTTGGTTGGTCAAACAGCATCATTAAATAATTAAACTCTCAGCCAGGCTCAGTGGCTCATGCCTGGAATCTGGGAGGCCATGGTAAGAGAATCTCTTGAGGTCTACAGTTCAAGACCAGCCTGAGCAAGAGCGGAAACCCCTACTCTACTAAAAACAGAAAAATAAGCCTGGTGTTGTGGCAGGCACCTCTAGTCTCAGTTATTCAGGAGGCAGAGGCAGAAGGATCACTTGAGCTAGTCTGATGCCATCTCACTCTAGCCTGGGCAACAGAGTGAGACTGTCTCCAAAGAAATACAAAAAATAATAATTAAATTCTTGGCCTGGCATGGTAGCTCATTCTTGGAAATCCTAGCACTCTGGAGTCCTAGGCAAGAGGATTGCTTGAGCTCAGAAGTTCGAGACCAGCCTGAGAAGAGCAAGACCCCATCTCTACTAAAAGTAGAAAAATTAGCTGGGTGTTGTGGCAGGCACCTATAGTTCCAGCTACCAAGGAGACTGAGGCAAGAAGATCGCTTGAGCCCAAGAGTTTGAGGTTGCTGTGAGCTATGATGTCATAGTGCTCTATCCAGGGCAACAGAGTGAGACTCTGTCCAAAAAAAAAAAAAAAAGAATTTTGTTGTTATTATTTGTAGAACAACAAAATTAAACTCCCATCAAAGACATTCTTGAGTAAGTTATTTAGCTATCTGGCTACTACTATGGTTTTAAAAAAGGAGAGTGGTTTCTGAGTACATAATTGATTGTCTATCTCCAAGTGTTGGGCTCTATTATTTAAAAGTGCTTGCTTACAGGTATAAATACTTGTAAAAGCCAACTTTTAAATAAACTGAAGTAAATTACTATTACACTATTTTTCTTAGTAACAACCATCAACATATGGCTTAGCTATTTGCATCCTAGGAAAGAAAATATTATTTGCAAAACCAGAAAATTTTCTGCCTTCTGTATCAGCCCAAAGCATCCATCTGCTGCTATCTATCAAAACAATATGCTTCCCTGTTCTTATATAGAAGAGCTAAATTTGAAAATCAAACAGAATTGATCTGTTTATTTTTTAGAATTGATCTATTTATTATTTAGCAACATTTATTTTAGATATTTAATAGAATATTTCAGTAATACCTACCTACTTTTAAAACAATTTTATGGAGTAAATCCAAATCAGAGCTGCTAGGAAGATAGGGATTTCCTGTGGCCATCTCGATGATCATACAGCCCAAAGCCCAAATATCCACAGGTCTGAAACATATCAGAATAAATCACTTACTTATGCAGAAATGCGTGTAACATCAAGGCCAAAGAAATAAGAATTATAAGTGTTATCATTTATAAATTTCCACTAAAGATATACATTAAATATTATCACACTTTACCAATACAATAACAATAAATACCACGTATTTAAGTTGTATCAGAAGTCACGTTGCAGTCAAGATAAAAAGTAATTCTAAAATTGTTTTTAAGCTCAGTGCCCATAGCTCAGTAGTTAGGGCGCTGGCCACGTACTCTGTGGCTGGTGGTTTCCAACCTGGTCCATGCCCGCTAAACAACAACAACAACAAAAAATAGCCAGGTGTTGTGCAGACTGTAGTCCCAGCTACTTGGGAGGCTGAGACAAGAGAATCACCTAAGCCCAAGAGCTAGAGGTTGCTGTGAGCTGTGACGCCACAGCACTCTACTGAGGGCAACAAAGTGAGACTCTGTATCTAAAAATAAATAAATAAATAAATAAATAAAATAAAATAAAATAAAATGTTTTCAGTATACATGTATACTTATACATGTATAAGAACATTACCACAAATGGCTTATGAATTAGAAGATTAAACACTAAAATATTTAAAAATAAAAATTTTAATTTCAAAAATTTTACCACTTACATGTCATTTATTTACCTTAATCCAGTAATCGAAATTTTTTTACACATAATTTGTTTTTTAAAAAATAGTTTCTGGCCAAACATGGTGGCTCAAACCTATTATCTCAGCACTTTGGGAGGCTGAGGCATTAGCCTCACTCGAGGCCAAGAGTTTGAGACTAGCCTGAACAACATGGTATGGTCTCATCTCTACAAAAAATAAAAAAATTAGCTGGGTGTGGTATACGCCTATAGTACCAGCTACTTAGGAGGCTTGGTGGAGGTTTGTTTGAACCCAGGAGTTTGAGGCTGCAGTGAACTATGATCATGCCACTAGACTTCAGCCTGGGTGACAGAACAAGACTTTACCTTTAAAAAAGAAAAAGAAAAAAACAGTTTCTATGGAAGAGACTTTTAAATACACGAAAAGACACTCAACCTCACATTTAGGAAAAATATAAATAAACACTAGGAGATCTATTTTTCTTTTTTTTTGGACACAGATCCTCACTTTGTCACCCTCAGTAGAGGGCTATGGCGTCATAGCTCACGGTAATGTCAAACTCTTGGGCATGAGCAATCCTCTTGCCTCAGCCTTCCAAATGGCTGGTACAATAGGCACCGGCCACAAACACCTGGCTATTTTTTAGAGACAGGCTCTCACTTTTGCTGAGGCTGGTCTTGAACTCTGAGCTTAAGCAATCCACCCGCCTTGGCCTCAAGATCTGTTTTTAACTGATCCAAATGATAAAGATCGTAACAATTGACTACTTTTATATTGGTGAGATTATGATGTACTGTTCTAGGAGTGTAAACTTAGACAACTTCTTTAGAAGGAAAATAGGTAAAAGGTACCAAAATTTAAACTGTACATACTCTTGACTATAAAACTTTATTCCTAGGAAATTTATCCAAATAAATACTCATAATGTCTAAAAAGATAAATCTTATGAGAATCTCATTATAGCGCTGTTTGTGGTGGATAAAGATTGGAAACAACTTAAACATCTAGAAGGAAAAGGCTAAGCAAATTTTTGCACAACCACACAATAGCCTATTATTCATGTGTTTAAAATGATAAGTCTACATGTGCTGAAATGGAATGATCTCTAAGTTACATATACAAGTGAAAAAAGCAAGACTCATGAAAAAAATCAAAGATCTAAATAAATGGAGAGATACTCCATGTTCATGGATGGGAAGCCTCAATAGTGTCAAACTTTATATAAAGATTCAATGCAATCCTAATTAAAATTCCTGTAAATTAAAAAATCATAATGTGAGGTAATGCATATGTTAATTAACCAGATTTTGTTATCCACAATGTATATATATACTTCAAAACATCATGTTGTACATGATAAATACACACAATTTTATTTATTTATTTTTTAGAGACAGAATCTCACTTTGTTGCCCTTGGTAGAGTGCCGTGGCATCACAGCTCACAGCAACCTCCAGCTCCTGGGCTTAGGCAATTCTCTTGCCTCAGCCTCCCAAGTAGCTGGGACTACAGGTGCCCGCCACAATGCAGTGGCTACTTTTTGTTGCAGTTTGGCCAGGGCCGGGTTTGAACCCACCACCCTTAGTATATAGGGCGAGCGCCCTATTCACTGAGCCACAGGCACCACCCCAATACACACAATTTTATCCGTCAATTTTTTAAATGCCAGGAAATTATTTTGTAGATATTGACAAATTGATTGTAGAGTTTATAAAGCAAAAGACCTAGAATAGCCAACACAATGTTGAAGAAGAGCAAAGTCAGAAGACTGACACTACCCACCTTCCAGATGGACCATGAAGCCACAATAAGACAGCATGACATTGCCAGGTGTGGTGGCTCACTCCTATAATTCTAGCACTCTGGGAGGCCAAGGTGTGTGCATTGCCTGAGCTTATGGGTTTGAGATCAGCCTGAGCAAGAGCAAGACCCCATCTCTAAAAAAAAGCCAGGCGTTGTGGCTGTAGTCTCAGCTATTTGGAAGGCTGAGGCAAGAGAATGATTTGAGCCCAAGAGTTTGAGGTTCCTGGGACCTATGACACCAGCACCCTACTGAGGGTGACAAAGTGAGACTCTGTCTCAAAAAAAAAAAAAAAAAAAAGACAGCATGATATTGGTGAAAGAATAAACAAATAGATCAAGGGAACAGAACAAAGAACCCAGAAATAGACTCACAAATATACTCAACTGATCTTTGGCAAAGGAGGAAAGGCAATTGAATAGAGAAAGGATAGTCTTTTCAACAAATGGTGCTTGAACAAGTGAGGATCCACAAGCAATAAATAAATAAAGTAAATATAGACATACACCTTATACCTTTCACAAAAATTAAATCAAAAAGAATGATAGGCCTAAAATATAAAATACAAAATTACAGAACTTCTGAACAATCACATAGGAGAAAATCTAGATGACGGCATCAAAAATATCCACAAAAGAAAAAAAGTGAAACTTTTTAAGCGAAACTTCATTACAATTAAAAATTTTTACTCTGTGAAAGATACTGCTAAGGCTTGGCGCCTGTAGCTCAGCGGCTAGGGACCAACCACATACACCAGAGATGGCAGGTTCAAACCTAGACCAGGCCTGCCAAACAACAATGACAACTACAACCAAAAAAATAGCTGGGCTTTGTGGCAGGCACCTGTAGTCCCAGCTACTGGGGAAGCTGAGGCAGGAGAATCGCTTAAGCCCAAGAGTTTGAGGTTGCTGTGAGCTGTGATGCTATAGCACTCTACTGAGGGCGACATAGCAAGACTGTCTCAAAAAAAAAAAAAAAAAAGAAAGAAAAGAAAAGAAAGATACTGTTGAAAGATAAAAAGTTAAGCCACAGACTGGGAGAAAATATTTGTAAATCACCTACCTCATAAAGGACTTGTATCCAAAATACAGAAAACCTCTTAAAACTCAACAATCAGAAAATAACCCAGTTTTAAAGCTGACAAATTGTATGAATAGACACTCACCAGAGAAGATGTACAGTTGGCAAATAGGCATATTAAAAGATGCTCAGGCTGGGCACGGTGGCTCACGCCTATAATCCTAGCAGTCTGGGAAGCCGAGGTGGGTGAATTGCTTGAGCTCAGGAGTTTGAGACCAGCCTGAGCAAAAGTGGCAGGGGCCTGTAGTCCCAGCTACTTGGGAGGCCAAGGCAGGAAGACTGGTTGAGCCCAAGAGTTTGAGATTGCCTTGAGCTATGACGCCACAGCACTCTGCCCAGGGCAACAGAGTGAGACTCTTTCTCCAAAAAAAAAAAAAAAAAATGTCTAATACCATATGTCATTAGAGAATTGCTAATTAAAATTACAATGAGATGCTAGTACACTACACACCTATTTGAAAAGCTAAAATACAAAACACAGACAACATCAAATGCTGGAAAGGATGTAGAGCAACAGAGACTGTCCCTGATTGCTAGTAGGAATGCTAAATTATATAGCCATTTTTGAGGATAGTCTGATAGCTTCCTACAGTCTTACCATATAAACCAGCAACTGTACTCTGTGGTATTTGAAATTTGGAGCTGAAATTTTAGTCCACACAAAAACTTGGAAGTAAATGTTTATAGCAGTTTGCTTCATAACTGCCAAAACATGGAAACAATCAACTTCAACAGTGGATAAACCAAAGGTGGTACATACATACAATGGAATATTATTTAGTGGTAAAAAAGAAAATTAGCTAGCTACAAAAAACATGCGGGGCTGGGTGAGGTTGCTCACGCCTGTAATCCCAACAATGCAGGAGGCTGAGACAGGAGGGTTGCTTGAGCTCAGGAGTTTGAGACTTGTCTGAGTGAGAGACCCTGACTCATTAAAAAGATGACAACCCCAGCTGGTGCCGACAATCCCAGTAGCTATATAATCCCAGCAGCTTCCAGAGGCTGAGGCAGCAGGAGGCCCATAGCACGAGTCTGAGGTTGCAGTGGGCTATGATGACTCTGCACTCTGCTCAGGGCATAGGGTGGGACTCTGTCTCAACAAAAAATAAAAGAAGGAACCCTAAATATATATTGGTAAGTCAAAGATGCCAATCCCAAAAACCTATACACTGTGTAATTGCAATTAAATGACATTCTGAAAAAGGCTAAAGTGGGCAGCGCCTGTGGCTCAGTCGGTAAGGTGCCGGCCCCATATACCGAGGGTGATGGGTTCAAACCCGGCCCCGGCTCAACTGCAACCAAAAAATAGCTGGGCGTTGTGGTGGGTGCCTGTAGTCCCAGCTACTCGGGAGGCTGAGGCAAGAGAATCGCTTGGGTCCAGGAGTTGGAGGTTGCTGTGAGCTGTGTGATGCCACGGCACTCTACTGAGGGCTATAAAGAGAGACTCTGTCTCTACAAAAAAAAAGGCTAAAGTATAGTCACAATAAAAAGATCAGTTGTTGCCAAGAGTTCAGGGAGAAGGAAGGAAGAATAAAAAAAGTAGAGCACATACAATTTTTAGGACCATAAAACTATTCTGTATGATACTGTAATGATAGATGTATATACCATATATCAAAACTCAGGAAGGACAACACAAAGAACAAACCCTAATGTAAACTATGGAATTTAGTTATTAATAATGTATCAATTTTGATTCATCAGTTGTAACAAAGGAACCACATTAATACAAAATGTGAGTAATGGCAAAGAGAGGGAAGGAGGGAGGGGGGTGGGGCTTTGGTGTGTGCCACACCTTTTGGGGGCAAGACAGGATTATAAGAGGGACTTTAACCAACAAATGCAATCAGTGTAACCTGGTTTCTTGTACCCTCAATGAATCCCCAACAATTAAAAAAAAAAAAAAAACCAAAATGTTAGTAATAGGTAAATGTGGGAGTGGAATGGAGGGGATATATGGAAACTCTTGCCCTTTCTGTTTGATTTTTCTTTTTCTTTTCTTTTTTTTGAGGCAGAGTCTGACTATGTCACCCTCAGTAGAGTGCTATGATGTCACAGCTCACAGCAACCTCAAACTCTTGCACTTAAGTTATTCTCTTGCCTCAGCCTCCCAAATAGCTGGGACTACAGGCACCTGCCACAACGCCCAGCTATTTTCTTGTTGCAGTTGTTATTGTTGTTTAGCAGGCCCAGGCCAGGCTTGAACCTGCCAGCCTCAGTGTATGTGGCTGGAGTCCTACTCACTGAGCTACAAGTGCCGAGTCCTCTCCTCCCCTCCCCTTCTTTCTCCTCTCCTCTTCAGACAGAGTCTTACTAGGTTGCCCTCGGTAGAGTGTCATGGAGTCATAGCTCACAGCAACCTCAAACTTTTTTTTTATTATTGTTGGGGATTCATTGAGGGCACAAAGAACCAGGTTACAATGATTGCATTTGTTAGGTAAAGTCCCTCTTATAATTGTAACCTCAAACTCTTGGGCTTAAGCGACTTGCCTCAGTTTCCCAAGTAGCTGGAACTACAGGTGCCTGCCACAAAGCCTGGCAATTTTTTTGTTGTAGTTGTCATTGTTGTTTAGCAGGCCCAGGCTGGGTTCGAACCCACCAGCCCTGGTATATGTGGCCAGTGCCCTAACCACTGAGTACCAGCACCAAGCTTCTGTTTGATTTTTCTATAAACCTAAAATTGTTCTGAAAATTAGTCTATTGATTTTTTTAAAAAGAGGAAGAAAGATTACCTGCTAGGTATAAAATGTGCTCCTGTTTATTTTTAAATGAAGGAGACAGAGCTGTGTACGTGTGTATTGCTAGATCATGACTTAAGAAATAAGAGTTGTCCAGGTATGGTGGCTCATGCCTGTAATTTTAGCACTTTGGGAGGCCACAGTGAGAGGATCACATGAGGCCAGGAGTTCTAGACCAGTTTGAGACCAGCCTGACCAATAGCGAGACCCCATCTCTCCAAAGACTAGAAAAAAAATTTAGCTGGTTATGGTGGCATGTGCTTGTAATCCCAGCCATTTGGGAGGCTGAGGCAGAAGGATCTGTAGAGCCTAGGGTTGAGGCTGCAGTGAGTTATGATGACATCTCTGCGCTTCAGGCTTTTTTGAGACTCTATCTCAAAAAAAAAGAAAAAAAGGTATTCTAACTAATAAATTAAAAAGAGATGATAAAATTAAAATGCCATCAGTTGCAAACCCCAATAAATCAACAGAACTAGCTACTAGGCATTAATGACTGCTAACTTCACAAGGAGAGACATTCAGACATTATGTGCCTCCTAATAAAAGAAAACAAGAGTCTGTATCTATAGTCTTGCCAAAAGAGTTGAATCTCAGACTAATCCAGCTTCTGGGTCCAGCCACCAATTTGCAGAAAATATAAAGGTCATATAAACATGTTGAACTCCTCTGAGTATACAATCAACAAAATTCCGAAGTGAGAAATTCACCAAAGCAGTTTGGATTCTTGAAGAGGTAAATTGTAGAAAAAGACAAGAATAGAAAAAGTTCCCCTATAGTTTAAAATAGACTTAAGAAACTTACCACATCTCAGGCATTGTGACAGGCGCCTGTGTTCCCAGCTACTCAGGAGGCTGAGGCAGGAGAATCGCCTAAGCCCAAGAGCTGGAGGTTGCTGTGAGCTGTGATGCCACAGCTCTCAACTGAGGGAGACAAAGTGAGACTCTATCTCTTTTTCTTTTATGAGACTCTATCTCTTAAAAAAAAAAAAAAAAAAGACAAGACTAGATTTTGTTTTCTTTTTCAGAGATGGGATCTCACTATGTGCCCAAGCTAGGCAGAATCATTGCTCACTATAGTTTCTAAATTTGGGGCTCCCATCTGCCTACTGAGTGGCTGGCACTATAGGTCCATGCCATCAGCCCCAGTTATTGTTTTTTGTTTGTTTGTTTGTTTTAAGACAGAGTCTATGTTGCCCTCAGTAGAGTGCTGTAGCATCACAGCTCACAACAACCTCCAACTCTTGGGCTTAAGTGATTCTCTTGCCTCAGCCTCCCAAGTAGCTGGGACTACAGGTGCCCGCCACAATGCCCAGCCATCTTTTGCTGCAGTTGTCATTATTGTTTAGCTGGCCCAGGCTGGGTTTGAACCCGCCAGCCCCTGTGGGCCCGGCTCCAGTTAAGTGTTTTTACAATAATAACAAGATTGGCCCAAAGAGATAGAGAGACTGTAAACCTTCAATTTGGCTAGTAGGAATGTAAAATGATACAAATGCTTTAGAAAACAGTCTGGCAGTTTATCAAAGATTAAATGCAAGAGCCACATTCCAGGTCCTAGGTATATATCCAAAATAAATCAAAACATGTATCTGCATAAGAACGGGTTCACGAATGTTTGTAGCAGCATTATTCATAATAGCAAAAAACTAGAAAAAAAACAAAATGTCACAACTGATGGATGGGTAAATAAAATGAAGTTTATCCATTCAGTGGAATATATTTAGCCATTAAAAGAAATAGGCCTTGACCTAACACTTGGCCTATTTCTTGGGAGGCCAAGATAGAACAATCAGTTGAGGCCAGGAGTTTGAGACCAGCTTCTGCCACATAGTGAGACTCTCCTTTCTTTACTCAAAAATAAATTAGCCAAGCATATTGACACATGCCTGTAGTCATAGCTACTCAGAAGGCTGAGGCAGGATGATTGCTTGAGCCTAGGAGTTCAAGGCTGCAGTGAGCTATAATCATACCACTGCATTCTAGCCTGAGCAACAGAGCAAGACCCTATCTCTAAAAAGAAGAAAAGAAAAGTCCTAATATATGTGAGTATATAGATGAACCTTGAAAACATAATGCTAAGTGAAAGAAGCTAGTCTCAAAGGACCATGTATTATATCATTCCATTTATATGAAATGTCCAGAATAGGTAAGTTCATAGAGAACAAAAGTAGGTGGGTGTTTGTCTAGGCCTAGAGGGTTTGGGAGGAAATAGGGAGAGATTTTCTGTATCTGTGTTTTGTTTTACAATAAAAATGTTTTTTAAAAAGACTCACTAGCAAATTTGTTTCAAACACAATGTGAAGTCTCCTGGAATCCAACCATACCACAAGTCAGACACCAAGTTTGACCATGTGGAATGTAAGAGATTATGCCTTTCCTTGAGGAAATTATCTTTTAGCAGGTTATTTTCTTAAAAAAGAACTAGATTTTAACAATAGAAAGCATGTTAAATATTAACAACATTTATAGAATATATTAGAGGGTTTAGAAGAAGATATAATTTGAGGACTAGGGAGTATATCAGAAAAGTTTAGGCTACATCATGAAAAGAGAATAAAACTGAGATATAGAGAACTCTTCTCCAGACTACATTATGACCAAAGGCAAAAAGAATTGCAGAAAAGAAGTTTGAGGACTTTGAACAAGAAAAGCTAACGTTTATTGAGCATTTCCTATACTATATTTTAATCATGCATAGAAACATTTAATCTTCACAATAAACCTATGAAGTGAGCCTATTGTGATTTCTATCTTACAGATAAATTATGATTTCCATCTTACAGATAAATTATGATTTCCATCTTACAGATACCTTTTCAACTGTACCTAGCACGGACTGTCTCATGAGAGATGAGAGAGTCCGTGGTAGGTACAATAGGAAGGTATCCTGGGGCATGGATTGTGCAGACCTCCTGGGGTAGAATCCTGGTTCTACTATTAACCAGTTATGTGACTTTAGGAAAATTACTTTATCTCTGTGGGTCAGTATTATTTAATGGGAATGATAACAGTCTCTCCTTCATCATAGAGTTGTTGGGAAGATAAAATGATTAAATGCATGTAAAGCATTTAGATTAGTTTCTGGCAGAAAGTATGTACTTGCTGATATTAGATATCATTACAATAAAAGAATACTTGTTTCTGGGAAAAACACATGAGAATTCTGTCCTCCGTTTCTATTGAATAAGGTATTAAATTATAAACCTTTGTCCCTTTAAGTTCCTCAAACTGATTATTATTTTAAGTTGCTGTTTCACATTAGTCTGAGACCATGCTATTTTTGAGGCTCCTAAAATACTACAATTTAAAAATTATTTGCCAGTCTTTGCTAAGAGAGTGCAATCTTTCCAGGAAATAGGAAACTTGGCAGTTTCTTTGCAGCATGTAGAAGCAGCTCTGCCAAGGCTGTGGCACAATTTAAAAGCACGGGTGTCCAACCTTTTGGCTTCTCCAGGCCACAATGGAATAAGAATTCTCTTGGGCTACACATTAAATACACAAACGTGAACAAAAGCTGATGAGAAAAATAAAAAAAGTCTATGCATAATTTTTGTGATACCCACCACCACAGATAAGCAAAAAAGTCCTCACATAATAATCCTAATTATGGGGCAGTTCCTGTGGCTCACTGGGTAGGGCGCTGGCCCCATACACGAGGGTGGCAGGTTCGAACCCAGCCCCAGCCAAACTACCAAAAAAAAAAAAAAAAAAAAAACCCGGGCATTGTGGCAGGTGCCTGTAGTCCAGCTTCTCAGGAGACTGAGGCAAGAGAATCACGTAAGCCCAGGAGTTGGAGGTTGCTGTAAGCTGTGACGCCATGGCACTCTACCAAGGGCAATAAAGTGAGACTCTAGCTCTAAAAAAAAAAAAAATCCTAATTATGCAGTGGTCCATTCAGAGAGTCTTCTATAATCATCAAGCAGGTCCCAAGTTTGCAATCACTAATATAGAAAATGTATACATTTAAAAAATAAAACATCTTTGGGTTTTTTAAAAGTATTTTTATTGTAAAAGTAAAAGAAAAGTGAGCAACAAGGCCAGGAGCGGTAGCTCATGCCTGTAATCCTAGCATTCTGGGAGGCTGAGTCTGGTGGATCACCTGAGGTCAGGAATTCAAGAATAGCCTGAGCAAGAGTGAGACCCTGTCTCCACTAAAAACAGAAAAATTAGCCAGATGTTGTAGCAGGCACTTACAGTCCCAGCTTCTGGAGGTTGCTGTGAACTACGACACCACAGCACTCTAGCCAGGGCAACAGAATGACACTCTGTCCCAAAAAAAAAGATACAGAGAGAGAAAGAGAGAGGAAGGAAGGCCTTAAGGGAGGGAGGGATTAGTGGAATATCTGACATTGTATTTGAGAAAGTAATGCATCTATATCTGGTTTGATGGAAGTATTTCAGTTCTCAGCGAGTTCTCAAAGTGCTCATCAGGTATTTTGGTTCTAATTTTACTCTTAATGTGCACAAATGTAGGTGCTACTAAAAAGCAATGACATGAATAAGGCATGATTGTGAAAAGAGATATTTGTCTCTGGAAAGACAGAACCTACAGAAGTCCAGTAAAGAGATATGATCCATTTTTTTCTTTAAGTTGAATGCCAGATTGCAGCTCTATGCATTCCATTTGAAAATTGGCAGGTAACATATTTATGTCAACTGAAAGTGGAGTCTCCAGGCGGCGTCTGTGGCTCAGTGGATAGGGTGCCAGCCCCATATACTGAGGGTGGCGGGTTCAAACCTGGCCCTGGCCAAACTGCAACAAAAAAATGGCTGGGCATTGTGGCAGGCGCCTGTAGTCCCAGCTACTTGGGAGGCTTAGATAAGAGAATCGCCTAAGCCCAAGAGTTGAAGGTTGCTGTGAGCTGTGTGACACCACGGCACTCTACCGAGGGCGATAAAGGAAAACTCTGCCTCTACAAAAAAAAAAAAAAAAATGGAGTCTCAAATGCACCAAGTATTGAGTATTTTCCCAGAAATCTTGAAATCTGTTTTCAATTTCTTGTATCAAATCAGAAAACAAGGCTGCATATTTTCACTGTTCACTGTGGTTAGCCAACATGTCAAAATGCATAAAATTATTTGCCTTAATTTGAGCTTGTCATAATTTCAGTTTCAGTTGGAATGCTGTCATGGTTTAAAACATTGTATTGAGAAGGTGGTTGTCATCTTGAAGACACATGTTTAACTCATTTAAATGAGTGGTTAAATCCACTAAAACTGCTAAATCTGTAAGCCAGTCTTCATCATCAAGTTGTGGCACACATTTGATTTGTGATACCATAAATGACTTGATAACATGTTGCAAATCATAAAATCTTTTTAACGTCTGGCCTTGACTTAAGCCATCGTATTTCTGAAAAGAAAATGATGTTGCCATTTTCAGCATTAATACTTTCTAGAATTGGTGATAATTCAATCCCTTTTCCCTTATGAAATTCACAGTCTTGATTTACATGATGTTATCCATTTTTAAAGCTTTGCACGTGAATTTTCTTGATGTACTAAGCAGTGATATTTCATTAAATGTGAGATTTGGGGAGCAATTGCATCATCTTCCATTAATTTTATAGGTCCCTCTCTTTTACCTACCATTGCTGGAGTACCATCAGTAACTGTACCAGATATGTTGATAATGGACAAAGAAAATGGCATTAACATATTTTTTTACTACTTTGAACAAATCACTTGATTTAGATGAGTTTTCTAAAGGCACTAAAGAAGCCATTTCTTCAGTGACATTATATTTGTCAATACCTCTGATAAAAGTGGCAAGTTGAGCTGTATTTGTAGCATCAGTGCTGTCACCCATAACCAAAGCAAACAATTGAAAATTAGCAGCTTTACTCTCCAAACTTCTATCAATAGACTTTCCAATTTCTTCAATTCACCTGGCTATAGGCTGGTGAGACAAACTGATTTTAGAAAGATCCACCTTTTTCTCAGGGCAAATTATATCTGCAATGCTTTCCATGCATTGCTTAATAAATTCACCATAGTAAATCATTTTGATTTTTTTGCTATTACAAATCTGAGTTCTAACTTCTTAAAAAAAAATCTGTTGAGCAGACTTTTTTCAGTTCTGTTGTTTTGTCCTTATGACACAATCCTTTATACTCATCAAATTTGACCGCATGTTTTTGCCTATAACGCTTTTTCAAATTATAGTCTTTGAAAACTTGCACAAATTCCCTACAAATTAAGCAGAGAACGTTACTATTTGCTTCAACCAAAGAGTAGTTATCTACCCACTTTTCATTGAACAATCTTCCTTCATTTCTAATTTTTCTTTTTTAGGGTTCTGTTTTCTTTTGAGATATTGTAGAAACCATGCTGGGATTAAAAATAATAATAGATAAGGGACTATATTTACTCTTACTATGAAAATTAATTGACAGGAAATAGCAAGGTTTGGGCCCTTCCCCATCTTGGCTGCTGATGCAGAGTGAGGCAGAGGGCCAATTGTAAAGCACCGCAGGCAACGTGTGAAGTACCATCAAGGTGAAATACCTTAATAATCAAATAAGAATGCCTACCTGACTTCTAAGTAACATTAAATGCCATTGTTGCAATGGTAGGTTGAAATATTTTTTTTCTTTTGGACACAGTCTCACTCTGTTGCCCTGGGGTTGGGGTGCTATGGCATCATAGCTCACAGCAACCTCAAACTCTTGGGGTCAAGTGATTCTCTTGCCTCAGCCTCCAGAGTAGCCGGGATTGCAGGCACCTGCAACAACTACCCAGCTATTTTTTTTTAGAGAGAGGATCTCGCTCTCAGGCTGGCTTTGAACTCCAGAGCTCAAGGAATCTGCTTGCCTTGGCCTACCAGAGTGCTAGGATTACAGGCGTGAGCCACCATGCCTGGCCTGAAATATTATTGATAATTGCTGCCTCGCCAAGTCCCCACAAGCACATGTAATATCTGATGGTGTCAATTCAACTGTCCACCCTTGGAAGATAACACACTGGAAGCTGCACATCTCCATAGAACTGAAGTCATGCATGTGTACAAATATCAAGAGCATATGTATGTTTATTTTGCATGATATTCTGACATGACATTATCATCTATGAAGTTCAGGCTCAAGAACCGCACTATCAAAAAAAAAAAAAAAAAGAACCGCACAATCAAGTTCCACTAAAAAAATTTCATGATGTTTTAATTATTTTGTGTTGGGCTGCATTCATAGCCATCCTAAGCTGCATGTGGCCAATGGGCTGCAGGTTGGACACCCTTGTCTTAAAGCAATTGTGGATACAACCTTAGGGATGTCTACATAGGTTTCTTGGGGCTGAGGCCAGTCAATTCATGAGGACTGAATGAGCATAGCATCAGCAGTAAGTGGCATTGTAAGTGCCTATAGGTTTTTTCTCGTTACCTTTAGACATATCCCTCTTCTTAGCCCCAACTCAGACGCAGAGGACAGAAAATGTCAAGAGTAGGGATGGCAAATATGCCAAGGGAAAAAAGAGATGCTTAGGAAAGGCCAAGCAGGATCCCAAATATACATACTTTCCATAAGAAGTATCTTTTAATACTAATTCTGGAGCTCTATACCAGCGTGTGGCCACATAGTCCGTATAAATGTCCCCTGGAGCTGCTAGTGTTCGTGCAAAACCAAAATCACAGAGCTTTGTAATTCCTGACTGGGATACTAAAATATTCTCAGGTTTTATATCTCGATGAATAATCTAAAAAACAAACAGAATATGAAATATATTAAAATGAGACTTTATGAGAATCTCTCAAAAATTATACAGAGAAAATCTTACTAATTAGGATAGTGAAGTTATTTCCTTACCACATGCAAAGGGTCAACTACACAATACATACATATGCTTTCAATTTTTGCTCCATTCATCACCTCAAAATGCAATGAAGCCAAGAAAATAGACATAATACTGAAAAGGCAAATCACATTCCTATAAGGAAAATCAAAAGAACTTAGTGAAAGAAATGAAACTTTCCTTTAACCCTATGTCCCACTCCAATTACTGCCCTTTCTCTCAGATCCTTCACAACAAAACCACTGGAAGACATTGTTTGTACTCAGTCTTCACTTTCTGACCACTCAGTCACAGTAGATAACACCATCTCATCTTCTGCTTCAACACTGCATTAAACTTCACTAGCCAAAGTCATCTACATTTTTGCTACATTAATAGACACTTTTCAATCCATATCTTCCTTGAGTTCTTAGTATAAAAAAATTGCTAACTACTTCTCCATTCCTAGTTTCTAGAACTTAAAATTCTCCTTCCATCTCCATGGCAGGTCTTTTTTCTCTGTGCTTTAAATGCAGGGTTCTGGTTTTAGGCTTTTCCTTCATACATTGTTTTCTGGTCAACTCATTTACTCTGTTTTTGGACCACTTTCGTCATTTGGTTACAGGGACAACATATTACCTTAGGCTTCTTCCCACCTATTGGCTGCTCCATCTCAATATCTACTCTTTTGTTTTAATTATTATTTTTTAACATTTTATTTATTTTAATTGATAAATTAAAATTGTATATATTTACTATGGACATGTTTTGAAATATCTAGGTATATATTGTGGAATGGCTAAATCAAGACAATTAACATATGTATTACCTTACATATTTTTTTTGTAAAAACACTTAAAATCTATTCTCTTAGCAATTTTCAAGATTAAAATACATTGTTATTGGCCAAGCATGGTGGTTCACACCTGTAATCCTTGCTCTCTGGAAAGCCAAGGCAAGTGGATTGCCTGAACTCAGGAATTCTAGATCAGACTGAGCAAAGAGCAAGACCCTAACTCTAAAAAATAGCTGGGTGTTATGGCAGGCAACTATAGTCCCAGTTACTCTGGAGGCTGAGGCAGGAGGATAAATTGAGCCTAAGTTTGAGGTTGCTGTGAGCTATGATGCCACAACACTCTACCCAAGGTGACAAAGTGAGACTGTCTCAAAAAAACCAACATATTAACTATAGTTACCATTTCATACAATGGATTTTTTTCTTTCTTTTTTTTTTTTTGAGACAAAGTCTCACCATGTTGCCCTCAATAGAGTGCTGTGGCGAATAGAGTGCTGTGGCGTCATAGCTCACAGCAATCTCAAACTCTTTGAGTTAAGCGATTCTCCTGTCTCAGCCTCCCAAGCAGCTGGGACTACAGGTACCCGCCACAATGCCTGGCCATTTTTTGTTGCAGTTGTCATTGTTGTTTACTGGCCCAGGCCAGGTTCAAACCCTCCAGGCTTGGGGTATGTCGCCAGTGCCATAATCAGTGGCGACATACCAGTGTCTATTAATGTGCTATGGGTGCCAAGCCTATACAATGGATTTCTTGGTCTCCTTTTTTTTTTTTTTTTTTTTTTTTGAGACAGAGCCTCAAGCTGTTGCCCTGGGTAGAGTACAATGGATTTCCTAAGCTTATTCTTAGCTATCTGAAATTTCATATCCATTAACCAGTATCTCCCCAATCCCTGGTAACCACTATAATCTGTACTTACGAGTTCAATGTTTATACATTCCATATATTAGTGAAATCATGCCATATTTATCCTCCTGTGCCTGACATACTTTACTTAACATAATGTCTTCTGGATTCATCCAGGTTATCACAAATAACAGGATTTTCTTCTTTTTATGGCTGTATAGTATCCCATTGTGTATATACCACATTTTTGGGTGGAGGTGGTGGCCTCTGGGAGGCCAAGGTGAGTGGATCCCTTGAGCTCAGGGGTTCAAGACCAGCCTGAGCAAAGCAAGACCCAGTCCCTACTAAAATAGAAAAACCAGCTGGGCATTGTGGTAGGCACCTGTAGTTCCAGCTATTCAGGAGGCTAAGGCAAGAGGATCTCTAGAGCCCAAAAGTTTGAGTTTGCTATGAGGTATGATATCATGACACTCTACCCAGGGCCACAATGAGACTCTATCTCAAAAAAAAACCAAAAAACACACCAGATTACCTTTATTTATTCATCCTTGATATACACTTAGGTTGATTCTATACCTTAGCTATTGTAAATAATGCTGCAGTGAACATGGGAGCACAGATATTTCTTTGACATACTGATTTCATTTCCTTTGGATATATATCCAGTGGTAGAATGCTAGATGATATGGTAGTTCTTTTTTCAATTCTTTTTTTTTTTTTTTTTGTTGAGACAGAATCTCACTTTATCACCCTCGGTAGAGTGCCGTGGCATCACACAGCTCACAGCAACCTCCAATTCCTGGGCTTAGGCGATTCTCTTGCCTCAGCCTCCCAAGTAGCTGGGACTACAGGTGCCTGCCACAACACCCAGCTATTTTTTTGTTGCAGTTTAGCTGGGGGCTGGGTTTGAACCCACCACCCTTGGTATATGGGGCTGGTGCCCTACTCGCTGAGCCACAGGCGACGCCCCTATTTTCAATTTTTTGAAGAACCTCCATACTATTTTCTATAATGGCTGTATTAATTTATATTCCCACAAACAGTATGCAAAGGTTTCCTTTCCTCTAGATCCTCTCCAAAATTTATCTTTCACCTTTATTTTACTTATTTAGTTTTGAGACAGAGTTTGACTATGTTGCCCTCGGTAGAGTGCCTTGGTGTCACAGCTCACAGCAACCTCAAACTCTTGGGCTTAAATGATTTTCTTGCCTCAGCCTCCCAAGTAGCTGGGACTATAGGCACTGGCCAAAGTGTCCAGCTATTTTTTGTTGTTGTTGTCATTGTTGTTTGGCAGGCCCAGGCTGGGCTTGAACCTGTCAGCCTCAGTGTGTGTGGCCAGCACCCTAACTGCTGAGCTATGGGTGCAGAGCCTATCTTTCACCTTTTTTTTTTTTAATAATTTTAAATCATAGCTGTGTACATTAGTGCAATCAAGGGGTACAATGTGCTGGTTTCATGACAATCTGAAATATTCTCATCAAACTGTTCAACATAGCCTTCATGGCATTTTCTTAGTTATTGTATGTAGACATTTGTATTCTGCATTTAGTAAGTTTCTCCTGTACCCATTCTAAGATGCACCGTAGGTGTGGCCCCACCCAGTACCCTCCCTCCACTCTAACCTCCCTCCTCCCTTCCCCTTCCTTGGCCCTTTCCCCATAGTCTTGTGCTATAGTTGGGTTATAGCCTTCATGTGAAAGCTATAAATTAGCTTTATAGTAGGGCTGAGTACATTGGATACTTTTTCTTCCATTCCTGAGATACTTTGCTAAGAAGAATATGTTCCAGCTCCATCCATGTAAACATGAAAGAGGTTAAGTCTCCATCTTTCTTTAAGGCTGCATAATATTCCATGGTATACATGTACCACAATTTGCTAGTCCATTCGTGGGTCGATGGGCACTTGGGCTTCTTCCATGACTTAGCAATTATGAATTGGGCTGCAATAAACATTCTGGTACAGATGTCTTTGTTATGTTGTGATTTTTGGTCTTCTGGGTATAAACCTATTAAAGGAATTATAGGATTGAATGGCAGGTCTATTTTTAGGTCTCTAAGTATTCTCCAAACATCCTTCCAGAAGGAACGTATTATTGTGCATTCCCACTAGCAGTGTAGAAGTGTGCCCTTTTCTCCACATCCATGCCAACATCTCTGGTTTTGGGATTTTGTTATGTGGGTACTCTTACTGGGGTTAGGTGATATCTCAAAGTAGTTTTGATTTGCATTTCTCTGATGATTAAGGATGATGAGCTTTTTTTCATGTGTTTGTAGATCGTGCATCTGTCTTCTTTAGAGAAGTTTCTCTTCAAGTCCCTTGCCAACCCTGAGATGGGATCACTTGTTCTTTTCTTGCTAATACGTTTGAGTTTTCTGTGGATTCTGGTTATTAGACCTTTATCGGAGATATAACCTGCAAATATTTTCTCCCATTTTGAGGGCTGTCTGCTTGCTTTATTTACTATGTTCTTGGCCGTGCAGAAGCTTTTTAGTTTGATCAGGTCTCAGCAGTGTATTTTTGATACTGCTTCAATTGCCTGGGGAGTCCTCCTCAGAAGATGTTCACCCAGGCCGATTCCTTCAAGAGTTTTCCCTGCACTTTCTTCAAGTATTTTTATAGTTTCATGTCTTAAGTTTAAATCTTTTATCCAGTGAGAGTCTATCTTAGTTAATGGTGAAAGGTGTGGCTCCAGTTTCAATCTTCTACAGGTTGCCAGCCAGTTCACCCAGCACCATTTGTTAAATATGGAGTTTTCCCCACTAAATGTTTTTAATTGGCTTGTCAAAGATCCAATAACGGTTAAGTAGCTGGATTCATCTCTTGGTTCTCTATTCTGTTCCAGACATCTACTTCTCTGTTTTTGTGCCAGGACTATGCTGTTTTGATCACTATCGATTTATAGTAGTCTCAGGTCTGGTAGTGTGATTCCTCCTGCTTTGTTTTTATTGCTGTTTTATATGTTTTGGCTATTCAAGTTTTTTTCTGATTCCACATAAAACGAAGTATTATTTTTTCAACATCTTTAAAGTATGACAATGGAGCTTTAATAGGAATTGCGTTAAAATGATATATTGCTTTGGGTAGTATAGATATTTTAACAATGTTGATTCTTCCCAGCCATGAGCATGGTATGTTTTTCCATTTGTTAACATCTTCAGCTATTTCTTTTCTTAAAGTTTCATAGTTCTCTTTGTAGAGATCTTTCACGTCCTTTGTTAGGTATACTCCCAAATATTTCATCTTTTTTGGCACTACTATGAAAGGAATAGAGTCCTTGACTATTTTTTCGGCTTGGTTATTTTTGGTATATATAAAGGCTACAGATTTATGGGTGTTGATTTTGTAGCCTGAGACATTGCTGTATTCCTTGATCACTTCTAAAAGTTTTGTAGTAGAATCCCTAGTGTTTTCCAGATATACAATCATATCATCTGTGAAGAGTGAAAGTTTGATCTCTTCTGACCCTATGTGGATACCCTTGATCGCCTTTTCTTCCCTAATTGCAATGGCTAAAACTTCCATTACAATCTTAAAGAGCAATGGAGACAATGGGCAACCTTGCCTGGTTCCTAATCTAAGTGGAAATGATTTCAATTTAACTCTATTCAATACGATATTGGCTGTGGGTTTGCTGTAGATGGCCTCTATTAGTTTAAGAAATGTCCCTTCTATACCAATTTCTGAAGTGTTCTGATCATGAAGGGATGCTGGATATTATCAAAAGCTTTTTCTGCATCAATTGAAAGAATCATATGGTCCTTATTTTTTAGTTTGTTTATGTGCTGAATTACATTTATAGATTTACATATATTAAACCAGACTTGAGACCCTGGGTTAAATCCCACTTGGTCGTGGTGTATAATTTTTTTGATGTGTTGTTGGATTCTGTTTGTTAGGATCTTATTGAGTATTTTAGCATCAATATTCATTAGTGATATTGGTCTATAATTTTCTTTTCTTGTTGGGTCTTTCCCTGGTTTGGGGATCAAGGTGATGTTTGCTTCATAGAATGTGCTGGGTAATATTCCTTCTTTTTCTATATTTTGGAAGAGGTTTAGTAGTATAGGTACTAGTTCTTCTTTAAATGTTTGGTAGAATTCTGAAGTAAAGCCATCTGGTCCTGGGCTTTTCTTTTTAGGGAGGTTTTGTATAGTTGATGCTATTTCAGAACTTGATATAGGCCTGTTCAACATTTCCACTTCTTCCTGGCTAAGTCTTGGTAGGTGGCATACTTCCAGGTGTTGGTCGATTTCTTTCAGATTTTCATATTTCTGAGAGTAGAGTTTCTTGTAGTATTCACTAAGGATTTTTTGAATTTCTGAGGTGTCTGTTGTTATTTCATTGTTACCATTTCTGATTGATGAAATTAGAGATTTTACTCTTTTTTTCCTGGTTAGGTTGGCCAAAGGTTTATCTATTTTATTGATCTTTTCAAAAAACCAACTTTTGGATTTATTGACCTGTTGTATAATTCTTTTGTTTTCAATTTCATTTAATTCTGCTCTGATTTTGGTTATTTCTTTTCTTCTGCAAGGTTTAGGTTTGGAGTGTTCTTCCTTCTCCAGTTGCTTGAGATGTCCCATTAAGTTATTAACTTCCTCTCTTTCCGTTTTCTTGAGGAAGGCTTGCAGTGCTATAAATTTCTCTCTTAGGACTGCCTCTGCAGTATCCCAGAGGTTCTGATAATTCATGTCTTGATTGTTGTTTTGTTCCAAAAATTTGGTGATTTCCTTCTTAATCTCATCTATAACCCATCTATCCTTCAGCATAAGGTTGTTTAGCTTCCATGTTTTTGTATGGGTACGCAGGTTCCTGTTGTTATTGAGTTCAACTTTTATTCCATGAAGGTCTGAGAAGATGCAAGGAATAATTTCTATTTTTTTATTTTATTTTTTCTTTGTTTTTGGTTTTTGGCCGGGGCTGGGTTTGAACCCGCCACCTCCGGCATATGGGACAGGCGCCCTACTAATTGAGCCACAGGCGCCGCCCAATTTCTATTTTTTTTTAATTTGCTGAGGTTAGATTTGTGGCCTAGGATGTGGTCAATTTTGGAGTATGTTCCGTGGGCTGATGAGAAGAATGTGTATTCAGTTTTGTTGGGATGAAATGTTCTGCAGATACCTGTTAAGTCCAGATGTTGAATGGTTAAGTTTAAATGTAAGATTTCTTTGCTTAGCTTATTTTGGAGGATCTATCCAGCACTGCTAAAGAGGTGTTAAAATCTCCAACTACTATGCAACTGGAGGAAATCAAGTTACTCATGTCTGTTAGAGTTTCTCTTATAAATTGAGGTGCGTTTTGGTTGGGTGCATAAATATTAATAATTGAGATCTCATCATATTATTACCTTTAACAAATATGAAGTGTCCATCCTTAATCTTCCTTATTTCGGTTGGTTTAAAACCTTTTGCATCTGCGAATAGGATAGCAATGCCTGCTTTTTTCTGCTTTCCATTTGCCTGGAGTATAGATGACCATCCCTTCACCTTGAGTCTATATTTGTCTTTTAATGTAAGATGTGATTCTTGTATGCAGCAGATATCTGGCTTGAGTTTTTGTATCCAGTCAGCCAACCTGTGCCTCTTTAGAGGACAATTTAAACCATTCACATTAGTTGAGACTATTGATAAGCCTTTTGAGAGTCCGGTGGACTTTTTTAATCCTTTTGTGACTGTGTAAGTTGAAATTTGATCAGAATTTTCTGGGTGGCTTTACTTTTGTGGTGGAGGATTATGCTGGTCTTTATGGAGGATAGGTCTGAGAATATCCTGGAGAACTGGTTTAGTTATGGCAAATTTCTTCAACATGTGAATGTCATTGAAGTATTTAATTTCTCTGTCATAAATGAAACTCAGTTTAGCTGGGTACAGGATCCTGGGTTGAAAGTTATTTTGTTTTAGGAGATTAAAAGTTGATGACCATCCTCTTCTAGCTTGAAAGGTTTCAGCAGAGAGATCTGCAGTTATTCTAATATTCTTGCCCTTGTAGGTGATGGTTATCTTTCATCTGGCTGCTTTCAGAATTTTCTCCTTCATATTAACTTTAGTGAAATTGATTATGACGTGTCTGGGGGATGTCTTATTTGGGTTGAGTCATGCTGGAGTTCTGAAACTGTCTGCTGTCTGAATTTCAGAATCTCTTGGCATGTCTGGAAAGTTCTCCTTTATAATCTCATGGGGAAGAGACTCTGTGCCTTGTGAAGTCACTTCATCGCTTTTGGGGATCCCTATAAGACGAATATTGATTTTCTTCAAATTGTCCCAGAGCTCTCTGAGAGAGTGATCTGTTTTTGCTCTCCATTTCTCTTCCTCTGAGAGTTTGGGAGCATTCAAAAGCTTTGTCATCAATGTCAGAAATCCTTTCTTCTGCTTGCTCCATTCTGTTACTGAGGGATTCTACTGTGTTTCTCAGATCTTTGAGGGCTACAACTTCTTGTCTCAATGTGTCAAAATCTTTGGTCATTTGGTCTATGTTTATTTTTTATTTTTTGAGACAGAGCATCAAGCTGTCGCCCTGGTTAAAGTGCTATGGCATTATAGCTCACAGCAACCTCAAACTCCTGGGCTCAAGCGAGTCTCCTGTCTCCGCCTCCCAAGTAGCTGGGGCTACAGGCGCCCGCCACAACGCCTGGCTACTTTTTGGTTGCAGCCATCACTGTTGTTTGGCGGGCCCGGGCTGGATTCCAACCCGCCAGCTCAGGTGTATGTGGCTGGTGCCTTAGGCGCTTGAGCCACAGGCGCCGAGCCCCATTTGGTCTCTGAATTTGTTGAATTCTTGAGATATCTTTTGGGTTACTGCTTGGAATTCTAATTCGATCTTATTTGCTATCCAGATTCTCAATTGGATTTCTGACATCTCAGCTATTTGTTTGTGCATGGGATCTTGTGCTGTGTCTGCCCCATTGATCCTTAGGGGAGTTGATCTACTCTGATTATTCATATTGCCAGAGTTTTTCTGTTAATTTCGCCTCATGATTATTTTTCACTGTTGCCTCTGGCCGTCCTCAGAGTTGGGGAGGTGTCTCTCCAAGATTGACCCCAGAGGGATCATTCTATTGTTGCTGGATCTTTGTAGGGAGTGACCCTGTGTAGTTCCTCTGTGGCTGCCCCAGCTAGGGAGTTCTGGTTGTGGAAGCAGCTCCAGAGTGTGACACACCCAGATCCAGCAACAGGGCAGGAGGTGGTGCACACAGTTCTGGGAGTGCCTGGCGCCCAGTGACTTTGGCACAGACAGCCCAAGGCTCCAGCAGTCTCTGGCCAGGAGAAGGGCTCTGCACAGAGGCAGGGAGGGCTCCAGAGGGCACACGTCTACCAGTGTCCCTGGCCAGACGAGCAGGCCGGTGTGGAAGCAGGGAGGGTACCGGAGGGAGGGAGGACTGCGGTTTCCACAGTTCCTGGTCAGGGGATGCGGAGGCCTGGTGGGCGCCGCTCTTATGGAGGTCCACGCGGTGCCAAGCCCAGGAGTTTGAGGTTGCTATAAGCTGTGATGCCATGGCACTCTACCCAGAGCAACAGCCTGAGGCTCCAGTGGGCCAAAACCCATCTCACTCTGCCCCTGAGGGTTAAGGCTATAAGGCAGCTCAGGCCCCGCCTTTAGGCTGCTCAGTCACTAGGTTACTAGCTCCCGCCCAATCCCTGCTCTGCGACCCTGAGGGCAGAGCTTGCCAGGGCAATTGTCTCACAATGGCTCCCTGTGGCCCACAGCCAAATACTATTAGCTCCGTCCAGCTCAGTGGCTCAGTCTGGGGCCCTAGACAATGCCCAAAGTTCTCTGCACTCCTGCTCAAGCTCTCCCCAAGGCAATTCAACTGAGTGCCAAGTCCAAAAACACTGAAACAGTTCACAGGTAAGGCCTTTCCGGTTTGCAGTCTCAGTGCTGCTTGTACTTACGGTTGCCAGCGGGATTAGGTCGATCAAACATGCGCAACCACTTGCCAGTTTTCCACTGTTTTTGTCCTCCTCTTGGGGTCCAGAAGTCTCTTGCTGACTCCCTGTATCCTCAAAGGGATGATTATAGGCAGATCCCACCAGCCAGAGATGCCTGGAGTCTTATCTCCCCAGACTCACCATGCCCAGTTGCAGGGAAGCTGTTATTCAGCCGCCATCTTGCTCCACGAGCTATTTTTCACCTTTTAAAAATTCTTCTTAGAGACAAGGTCCCAGACTAGAGTGCAGTAGTGTGATCACAACTCACTACATCTTTGAACTCTTGGGTTCAAGCAATCCTTCTGTCTCTGCCTCCCAAAGTACTGGGATTACAGGCATGGGATTACACCTTGCCTCTTTTATCTTTTGGATAACAGCCATTTTAACAGGTACGAGATATTCTGTAATTTTAATTTGCACTTTTGTGATTAGTCATTTTGAGCATTTTTTCACATTCCTGTTGGCCATTTATATGTCTTCTTTTGCAAAATGTCTACTTAACCATTTTTAAATTACTTTTATTATAAATATTTAATAGTCATACATATTTATGGGACGTTACATCTTGATACGGGAATATGATGTGCAATAATCAATTTTTTTTCACTCCCACATATGAGTGAAAACGTGGTTATTTTTGTCTTTTTGTGCTTGGTTTACTTCACTAACATAATGTCCTCCAGTTTTATCCATATTGTTGTAAATGACAATTTTTATGGCTGAATAGTATTCCATTGTGTATATACACCACATTTTCTTTATCCCTTGATCTACTGATGGACATTTAGGTTGATTTCATATCTTAGTTTGTCAACAATGCTGCAATAAACACGGGAGGGCAGGTATTTCCTAGGCATAATGATTTCCTTTATTTTGGATATATACCCAGCAGTTACATGGTAGTTCCATTTTTAGTGTTTTTTATTATTGCTGTTTGTTTGTTTTTTTGAGACAGAGCCTCAAGCTGTCGCCCTGGGTAGAGTGCCGTGGCATCACAGCTCACAGCAACCTCCAACTCCTGGGCTCAAGCGATTCTCCTGCCTCCACCTCTGAAGTAGCTGGGACTACAGGCACCTGCCACAGTGCCTGGCTACTTTTTGGTTCCAGCGGGCCCAGGCTGGATTCGAACCTGTCAGCTCAGGTGTATGTGGCTGACACCTTAGCTGCTTGAGCCTCAGGCACCAAGCCTATTTTTAGTTTTTGTTATGTTTTGTAGAGACAGAAGACAGAGTCTCACTCTGTTGCCCAGGCTAGAGTGCTACACTGTCTGTCAGCCTTGCTCACAGCAAACTCAAACTCTTGGTTCAAGTGATCCTCCTGCCTCAGCCTCCTGAGTAGCTGAAGACTGCAAGTGCCTACCGTAATGTCCTGCTAATTTTTTATTTTTTAGTAGAAACAGAGTTTTACTCTTGCTCAGGCTGGTCTCAAACTCCTGAACTTCAGGCTCCCAGAATGCGAGGATATCCTGTGTGAGCCACAGTGCCCTATTTTTAGTATTTTGAGGAACCTCTATACTGTTCTCCACAGTAGTTGTACTAATTTACATTTCCATCAACAGCATACAAAATTCCCCTTTCTCTATATCTTCTCCAGCATACATTATTGCTCATCTGTTGGTTAAAAAACATTTTAACTAGAGCCAGGTACATTAGCTCACACCTGTAATCCTAGCACTCTAGGAGGCCAAGGTGGGTAGATTGGTTGAGCTGAGGAGTCAAGACCAGCCTGAGTAGGAGCAAGACCCTGTTTCTACTAAAAATAGAAAAACTAGTTGAGTGTTGTGGCAGGCACCTATAGTTCCAGCTACTCGGGAGGTGAGGCAAGAAGACTGCTCAAGCCCAAAAATTTGAGGTTGCTGTGACCTATAATGCCACAGCACTCTACCCAGGGTAACAGTGAAATTCTATCTCAAAACAAACAAAAAACATTTTTTTAACTGGGGTGAGATACCTCATTGTACTTTTGATTTGCATTTCTCTGATGATTAGTTATGTTGAACATTTTTTCACATACTTGTTGGCCCTTTATGTATTCTTTAGAGAAATGTCCATTTTTACTAGGACAGGGTCTCACTCTGTCACTCAGGTTGTAATGCAATGGCAAAATCCTAGCTTACTGTCATCTGGAACTCTCAGGCTCAAACTATTCCTCCCACCTTATCCTCCTGACAGTTGGGACCACGTGTATGTATCATCAGGCCTAGCTAGGTTTTTTTTTTATTTTTAGGAGCCTGTTGCCCCAGGCTAGTCATGAACTCCTGACCTCATGAGATCCTCCCAACTCAACCTCCTGAATTGCTAGGATTACAGGCATAAGACACTGTGCCTAGCCTCCTCCACTGCTCATTTTTTTGGGGGGTCTGGGGGGTTCAAACCGTTTTATTGAAGGGAATTGGGGGCAGGGAACAAAGAAGCGCATGGGATGCTGCGATCCAACGTCTTCGGCCCGGCCAGGACCTCACTAGCTTTGCAACCGCGGAAAGCCACTGCTCATTTTTTAATCAGAATGTTTTCTTACTATTGAGCTGAGTTTCTTGCATGTTTGGGATTTTAACTCTGAAGTTAGTTTGCAAATATTTTCTGTATGCAAAATGTTTGCAAAATAGTTTCTGTATGCAAAATAGTTTGCAGATATTTTCTCCCATTCTGTGGGTTATCTCTTCATTCTATTGGTTCTTTAGATATGAAGATTTTTGGTTTGATGAAATTTGTCTCTTTTTGCTTTTGTTGCCTATATTTTGGGGTTCATATCCAAAAAAAGCATTGCCCAGAACAATGTCATGGACCTTTTTCACTATGTTTTCTTTTAGTAGTTTTACAGTTTAAGTCTTATATTTAAGTCTTTAATCTATCTTTAGTTGATTTTTATCATGTGGTTCATCTAGTCTTATGGCTTTAATATCTCTATACTGATAATTTCTAAATCTCTCTAACCGATATACTTCTCCCAGAAGTGAAAGAAATGAAAGTCCGTAAGAAATCCACAAAGCTGATAACAGACCCCTCAAATTCAGCAAATCCAAAATTAAATGCATCATCTTCTCCCCAAAACCTACTGGTTCTCAACAATCCATTACTTCAGTGTATAGAACCAGTATTGACCCCATGACTCAAGCCAGTAGGCTTCCATATACTATTTTAACCTATCTCTCATTCTGCAGGTATTTTCACTTTCTGATGGTGTCCTCTAATACACAAAAGTTTTAAAGTTTAATTAAGACCAGTTTGTCTATTTTTTCTTTGATTGCTTTTACTTTTGGTATCTTCTCTGATGATCCATTGCCTGATGCATGGTGACAGATTTTTCACCTATGTTTTCTTCTGTGAGTTTTACAGTTTGAGCTCTTCCACTTAAGTCTTTGGTCCATTTTGAGTTAATTTTTGCGTACAGTGTGAACTATCAAATAATGAGTTTAATTAACTTTTACTTTGCATTTGATTGCTTCCCAAGACTACATAACCCTCTATAGCAGCAGTTCTCAACCTATGGGTCGCAATCTCTTTGTAACAATGAAAATGCATCTTGTGTATCAGATATTTACATTACGATTCATAACAGCAGCAAAATTACAGTTATGAAGTAGCAACGAAAATAATTTTATGGTTGGGGGGTCACCACAACATGGGGAACTGTATTAAAGGGTCACAGGGCTCAGCGCCTGTGGCTCAAGCGGCTAAGGCGCCAGCCACCCACTGAGTGGCAGGTTGGAATCCAGCCCAGGGCCTGCCAAACAATGATGGCTGCAACCAAAAAATAGCCAGGTGTTGTGGCAGGTGCCTGTAGTCCCAGCTACTTGGGAGACTGAGGCAGGAGAATCACTTGAGCCCAGGAGTTTGAGGTTGCTGTGAGCTGTGATGCCATGGCACTCTACCCAGGGTGACAGCTTGAAGCTCTGTCTCTAAAAAATAAAAAATAAAGGGTCATGGCATTAGGAAGGTTAAGAACCAATGCTCTATAGTATAATTTGATTCATAATACTTCTGTTCTATATAGACATGTGTGTTTTGAATTTAAATACCAATCAAAGAATAGAGTTCAAATCTCCACAACCTCCAACAACCTCAGAGACACTGAGTTATAAATCACCCAAAGCTTCAATTTAACAAACTTTTCAATCTGATGTTATGCAATTACCCAGGCTACAGCGCCATTGCTTGAGATTGGATTCAAGCAATCTCCTGCCTCAGCTTCTCAACTACAGGCACAAGCCACCAAGCTTGGCTAATTTTTCTATTTTTAGTAGATATAGTATTCTCATTCTTGCTCAGACTTGTCTCAAACTCCTGACCTCAAGCAATCCTTCCACGCCACCATGCCTGGCTAATTTTTTAATTTTTTGTAGAGATGGGGTCTTGCCATGTTGCCCAGACTAGTCTCAAACTCTTGGCCACAAGCAATTTTCCCACCTTGGCCTCTCAAAGTGCTAGGATTAAGGTGTGAGCCACCATGCCTGACCCTCTAAACATAATCACTGATACTGCCTTTAGCATCCCATACTCAGTCTGCCCTATATTCATAATATTGTGTGTTCAGTAAATGTTTTTTAGTTCTACAACTGAATTGTAAGGTAGTGCTCCCAACTCCCATTTTCAGGATGTCTATCAATATTGTACAGAAAAAGAATTATAGCAACCCTCCTAAAATAAAACAATGGTTAAAGGGAACTTAAGATTTATATTCATCCTATAATTTGGCTTACTCTGAAACACTTACATTATTATTGTGAAGATATTCAATTCCTCGAAGGATCTGGAAGAGATATTTTCTAAGTCGTTTACTCTCTAGTCCATGACAATAATGCTGTAACTCATCTAATACTGTGTGGTCGATAAATTCAAATACTAAATGAATTTTCTTCTTCTGTCTAAAAACTTCAATCAGATTGACCAGGTTTTCATGACGAAATTGCTATTGACAAAAGAAACAAATTTTTAATAAATTATTTCAAGCGTAATCATTTATACTTATAACACCTATCTACTTTTGAAAAGAAACAAATATATTCAGTTATTCTTCCATGCATTTCAACTGAAATTTTTCAACTGATTTGCACACATTCTTTTTTTTTTTTTTTTTGAAACAGAGTCTCACTTGGCCACGCTGGTAGAGTGCTGTGCCATCACAGCTCACAGCAACCTCAAACTCTTGGGCTCAAGCAATTCTCTTGCCTCAGTCTCCCGAGTAGCTGGGACTACAGGTACCTGCCACAACACCTAGCTATTGTTTTTTTTTTAGAGACAGGTCCTGCTCTTGGTCAGGCTGGTCTCAAACTCCTAAGCTCAAGCAATCCACCAGCCTTGGCCTCCCAGAGTGCTACAATTACAGGTGTGAGTCACTGTGCCCAGCTCACATTCTTAAGAAAATTTTAATCCATTTTGTGATCATATTTATGGAACAAATTAAAATGTATTACTTTACTTCAAGTTGGCATTTGATAACTTATTTTAAAATTTTAGAGATAATATACTATAATGAAAATACTAATGCTAAGAGATAGCCTATCTTTTAACTTGGTTTGTGACTAAATTTAACAACTGAATTTAAAAGGTTCTGTTTTCAAATGAGTATGGATTTCAACACCACTGAGTATGTGATCTGAATTTATGCAAATTAATTATTCTCTAATTTTGATGTTAAACTCTAGAAAGTAAGCCAAATGTTTTAGGAAGACACTATCAATTTGCTAGACTATAACAAAAAAAGCATTTTAACATCTAGAAAATTGTCATATATGTGATATAGCAATTTATAATCACAAGAAATTTACATAAATATATAATTGTGGGTAAATTTTGTTCATTGTACCATTCTATTAAACAACTAAACACCTTTTTAGACTGGTAACATTAAAATAATTTTAAAATATTGAAAATGGCCATATATCAGCTTAGAAAACAAATGAGATTTGATATTTAATGCTGTTTAGTCTGTTTTTCAACACATTAACTTAGTTACAATTAATTCTAAAATACTTAAACACGTTTTTCAAATTACCAAAAATATTCATTCACTTGGCTAAAAATTAACAGATATATTTTCAATGTTGGGTTCATTAGAAAACTATACTTTTTTTTTTTTTTTTTTTTCATTTTTTGGCTGGGGCCGGGCTTGAACCCGCCATCCCAGGTATATGGGGCCGGCACCACACTCCTTGAGTCACAGGCACTGCCCAGAAAACTATACTTTTCTGCAAAAATATTTGTCTTTATTCTAATGGCACAATGTCAATTTGTCTACTTCTCTATAACTAATACAGAGATTAAAGTCCTTAAAACAAAACTAGAAGAAAAACACGCCAAAATATACTAGATTCCTTTTCTTTTTGCTTCCAATTTCCCTAGTTGACAAGATGTTGCAGCAACAGCATACTGGCAGCAGTACAAATAACTGACTGCTTTTGGACACTACTATATTAATCTTTCACCTAAGGAAAATTACTGGCTTCCTGACCAGTGTTTATTTTAAAGGCAAAAGCCATGAAAGCAGTAAAGAGTTAATATGAGTTAATAAGCATTAGGGAAGATTCATCCAGGAATGAGAAATGATAAACCACGAAATGAAATCCCAAGAAACGCTTCATTACCCTTCTTCAAGGTATTTAATTTTTTTCCACTACAGATATTCCTACTAATTACTCTAAAACTGTAACTTATTAATGAAATTCTAACAGATAAAAATTTAGTTCAAATTAAGTCATTATGACAATCATTTTAGACTAAGAACGTCACTAATCCAAGAAATGTCTCTAGTGGGATTGGAAAAAAAATCTTATAAAAAGCCAACGAGAATAGCAAATGTATCTCAAAATAATTTGTGTAATAGTTATAATACGTAGTAAAATACATTTTCTTTTTTTTTTTTTTTTGTAGAGACAGAGTCTCACTTTATGGCCCTCGGTAGAGTGCCATGGCATCACACAGCTCACAGCAACCTCCAACTCCTGGGCTTAAGCGATTCTCTTGCCTCAACCTCCCGAGTAGCTGGGACTACAGGCAACCGGCACAATGCCCAGCTATTTTTTGGTTGCAGTTGGGGGCTGGGTTTGAACCCGCCACCCTCGGTATATGGGGCCGGCGCCTTACGGGCTGAGCCACAGGCGCCGCCCAATAAAATACATTTTCAAGTTCATCTACCTGTTCTTGCCACATATTGGTTATTTTTACAGAACGACTAAGTAGAAAAAAAATCAGTTTAAGTGCAACATTTGAAAAAAGAGCAAGAGATACTGTCTGGAGAAAAGTTTCCTTCTAATCATATTTTCATTTATGGTGCACAACTGTTGCCTTACAGTATTATTAGGTTTTAGGCCATCAGGATAGTAACTACTATCTTTCACAAAATCATAATATCTTTACTGACTTTAACTTTCCTTTTCTTTGTCTAAAATAGAGCAGTTCCAGTAATTCACAGATGCCTAATTTATTTCTTCTATTTATAAAGCAAAATTTTTGTTAAGCCTAGCATGAAACAAAGTTTATTGAGGAAGAGAAAGATAGACTTACAGAGTAAGAAAGCTTACAAAGCAGGATAAATCGGCCGTAGACCATAAACTGGCCTCCATTGCCAGAGCAAGTAGGCAAAGAGGCTAGAAAGCAAATTGATCCATATCTAATACAGATTTACAAAGAAAGAAAAACATCACTTTTGGATCTGACAAAGATAAACAAAAGTTTGTGTTTACTTCATCACATATAAAACTTCCAATTGTTAAGATCATTTAAGCACCTAGATAGATTCCAATAAATAGAACACATAAACACTTAAATTTTTTTTTTCAGTCTCACCCTAGACAGAGTGCTAAGGCATCATAGCTCACAGCAACCTCAGTCTCTTGGGCTCAAGCAATCCTCTTGCCACAGCCTCCCCCAGCAGCTGGAACTAAAGTGCCTACAACAATGCCTGGCTATTTTTAGAGACAGGATCTTGTTCTTGATTAAGCTGGTCTTGAACTCCTGAGTTTAGGTAATCCACCCACCTCGGCCTCCCAGGGTGCTAGGATTATAGGCATGAGCCACTGCATCCTACATATTTAAATATTTTTAACCAGACTGAGCAAGAGTGAGATGCTGTCTCTACTAAAAATAGAAAAATTAGCTGGCCCCCATTGCGGTGGGCATCTGTAGTCCCACCTACTCAGGAGACGAAGGCAGGAGGATCACTTGAGCTTGGGCAATTGAGTTGAGATTCCTGTGAACTATGACAACCATGGCACTCGACCCAGGGTGACAGAGACTCTGTCTCAAAAATAAATAAATATTTATGGGCGGCGCCTGTGGCTCAGTCAGTAAGGCACCAGCCCCATATACCAAGGGTGGCGGGTTCAAACCCAGCCCCGGCCAAACTGCAACCAAAAAATAGCCAGGCGTTGTGGCGGGCGCCTGTAGTCCCGGCTACTTAGGAGGCTGAGGCAAGAGAATCGCTTAAGCCCAAGAGCTGGAGGTTGCTGTGAGCTGTGTGAGGCCACGGCACTCTACCGAGGGCCATAAAGTGAGACTCTGTCTCTACAAATAAATAAATAAATATTTTTAAAACTACTAGTTCTGAACCTAATCCCCAAGGAATTCTAATGCTCTTTGCTCCACACACATCAGTTCTTTCCCTCTCATATCTACACATGATTCTACCTTCTGCCCTAATCTCTCCTGATAATGCTCTCCATCTCTAAAAGTCTATTGGTCATCTCTACTTAAATGTGCTTCTGTCAACTCAAATTCAACATTTCTAAAATTGAACTGGTATCCAAACCATGAAATTCTCTCATACTTTCATTAATTGTAGAAATCTCTGAACCTTTGACTCTTGCCTCTCCATATCCTTCTATACTCTTTCAAGTCTTCTTTTGCAATATATCATATTCTAACTTTGCCTTGTATTCATATTGCTACATTCTAGCAAGAGACCTCATGACAACAGGATTCCTGAATCAAACTCAAAACAGGCCTATTTTTATTCTCTCAATTCTCCAATCTATTTTACCTAATAGTGCTAGATTAATATTTACAGTTTCTTTACACTGAATTCAAAACCTTCATTGACGTTTCATCTGTTACCAAAAAACAAGTTTTAACTTAATCTAAAAGACTTTAAAATCTACCTCTAATTTAATGTTTTAATCTCACCTCTTTCTAATTCCCCAAAAACTCTATAGAAAAATGTTTCTGCTCTGTCTTTCCACTCTGCTCTTTGTCCTTTGTGCACTTCAGCCTCTCAGAGCTTATGTGGTTCCTCAACACAACAGTCTATCTAAATCGTACACATTCTTTAAAGCCAAATTCACGTTTCACTTCCTCCAAGAAACTTTCCCTGCCTAAGAGGACTTTGTGTCAATCACTAAGCATTAATTATGAGCCACTTTTTATTCAGTATTTTTATAGACCCTCTGGGTTTTATGAAGTTCTTAAGAGCAAGAACCGTCCTTTACCTCCTGAGTCTTGACATCTAGCACAAGGCCTTGTACAAAGCAGACATTTTTATGAAATATTGTACTTGAATATTATTGAATAATTATTTCACAAGAGTGGCTTAGTTTTTGTTACATTAGACAACAGCCCATACACACACCTTTATCATTATGCGATTACAAAATGTAGACAATGTCTTATTTTTCTTTTATGTGTCTCAGTACATGTGTTAGCTGAAAAAAAAAATTTTTTTTTTTTTTTAGTGACAGTCTTGTTTTGTTGCCCTAGGTAGAGTGCTGTGGCGTCACAGCTCAGATCAACCTCCACCTCTTGGACTTAGGCGATTCTCTTGCCTCAGCCTCCCAAGCAGCTGGGACTACAGGTGACCGCAGCAACGCCCGGCTATTTCTTTGTTGCAGTTTGGCCGGGGCTGGGTTTGAACCCGTCACCCTCAGTATATGGGGCCGGCGCCTTACTCACCGAGCCACAGGCGCCGCCCGCTGAAATTTTTGTATACAATTTTTTTTCCATAAAAATTTTTCTTTTGACTTATAGAGCAATTAAGGCAAAAGAAGCAAACCTTTAGAAACTTTATTTCCCTTGTTGCAATTTTGTTGACAGACTTTTCTGGTTTCTCATAAAATATCTTAATGGCCACTATCTGTCCCGTTTCCTTGTGTTTACATTTCATGACTGTTCCGTAACTTCCCTCTCCCACTTTTCCAAGGGTTTCGTACATCTCCATTTTCAAGCTGGATTTTCGCCCCTTCATAGAAATAAAGAAAATGAAAACTGTTAAACACTTATACTTTCATTAATTCAAGCTGCATAATGCATAACAAACCTGTACTTTCAAATATAGAGAAATAGAAAAAACGGGATTTTTCCCACAGAGCCTTCTCTTTGTCGACGGCGGCAACTTGGCAGGAAGGTGTCCTTGTGAGGCTTCCAACCCCTAAGAGAACTTAGGGGTATTCCTGCCGCCTCGGTCCTTCCCATTAATACTGAGATTCCCTCGCTACATGTCACCATCCATTAGGCGAGGGGTCCTCACACATCCTGTGGTGCTCCGGTCAAATAAGAGGTCCCAGCACTACTGCAGTAGCCCACTTATCAGGCTCTCCCGGGAAAGCCACGGTCCCGCCCTCTCCTCAAACCGGACGTCTCAGGATCCCTCGCCCAGGGGTCGACGCCTCAGCCCATTCTGTGGTCCCGCTGGCCTGGTCCCGGCGCGCTCCCTGCCCGGCAACCGGACACCGACCCTTCTAGCTCCCGGCCGCCCGCTGCCATGGAAACGCGGCGGTGGGAGGCGGAGGCTGCGCTCAAGCCCTAGAGGGCAAAACCGGAACCTCGGCAGGGTCACGACCCGGAAGAGAACGCGAGACGAGGGAAACCAGCTCTAGGTGGGCGCCGAGGGAAAAGGAGCGCTTGGGGATGAAAGAGGGGAGTGCAGGGTATCGCAGTTTGAGTCTCCTCACAAGGTTGGTTCTGAATGGGGATGGGGAGCATCCGCATTTTGACTGCAGCCCGAGTGACAAAATCGTTAGGGAAGGAAAACGGGGTGGAAGCCTGTTCGATCTGCGTTCCCATTATGTTCCCAGGTTGGAGAACACCAGCCACTTGTACTGAGTTCCAAAATGCTAGCAGGTGTCATTAAACAGAAACAAGTTATAAATAGCGAGACTTCCAAGGAAGTCTTGTGCGATTAGTTTTCTAAATTACCTGGCTAACATCCCTAGATATGAGTTTGATCCCAGAAGTCGACATTCGTTCTTAAAATGGGGATGAGATGATTCTCAAGAACTTTTTAATAAACACCTGCTATATACCTTTAAAATTTTTTCAACTCCACATCTTTGTTTTATTGTTGGGGATTCATTGAGGGTACAAAGAACCAGGTTACACTGATTGCATTTGTTAGGTAAAATCCTTTTTCTTTTTTTTTAGAGACAGAGTCTCACTTTGTCGCCCTCGGTAGAGTGTTGTGGTGTCAAAGCTCACAGCAACCTCCACCTCTTGGGCTTAGGCGATTCTCTTGCCTCAGCCTCCCAAATAGCAGGGACTACAGGCGCCCGCTATAACGCCCAGCTATTTTGTTGTTGTTGTTGCAGTTTGGTCCGGAGCCAGATTCGAACCGGCCACCCTCGTTACATGGGGCTGAGCCACAGGCGCCTAAAATCCCTCTTATAATTGTGCCCGTCCCCAAGAGGTGTGTCATACCCCGTGATCCCCCCACCCCTCCCTCCTTACCTTTCCCTGCACCCCTTACCGTGTCAATTGTCCTCTTATCAGAATTAAGTACATAGGTTTCTTGTTTCTCCATTCTTGCGATGCTTTACTAAGAATGTGTTCCACTTCCATCAAAAGATGTAGTCTCCATCTAACTCCATGTAGTTTTTAAACGTCCTTGTTGACTCTCAAAACTCTCAGTTAAAGGGTTCTGCCACATACAGAGTGATGTACAAGGACGCAGAAAGAGGACAGTTGTCTAATTAAGTAGACAGTGTTCAACTAGAGTGACAGCCTCAAATAATGATATCACTAGACGAAGTGTCCGTGGAATGCCATTTTTACTGGGGCTTAATTTCTTTTTTTTCCGTAAAATTAGTTAAATATAAAAGACCAAATCTCGCTGTGCTTCCCCTGAAGAGGAAGGGAATTATTATCTAATAAATTTTAGTCCAGTGGATCCCACCCCAGCATGCATATTAAAACCACATCTGGGGAGCTTTTAAAGAGCTCATCCCCAAAGAGTCTGTTTGAGATATTTTAAGAGCTTCCCAAGTGTTTCTAAATGCTGGTAGGGGTTATAGGGAGAGAGGACTAGGAGAGAAAGAAATGGTCGTGATTTTCGTTTATCACACGAAATATTCAGAGTTGTCTTTCCTTTTGAAAAGTTATTCAACCACACTTTGAGGTACTGTCTATAAATAAGAATGTTATAATAAATCGTATTATTTATCATAATATGGGCTCAGACTTGCTGTAAGCATGTTTATTAAATATTTGTTTGGGTTATATATTTCTAAGAGAGAATGCATAAACCAGACTGAGCCCTTGCCCTCAGAAAGCTCACAATCCAGAGCTACAGAATTGCTACAGTATACAGTTAAAGAGCTTTAAAACTAAAGCTTTTTCTACAAATTGGTTATGACAGGCCTGGTGGCTGGAAGAGCTAGTGATTCTTGCCTAGTATACTACTTTGAGACTTCAGGAAGCACATTCACTGAATTAGTCAAAATACTTCATTTTGGGCTGGACACACATAATCCAAGCACTCTGGAAGGCTGAGGCAGGTGCATTGCTTAAGCTCAGAAGTTCAAGACCAGCCTGAGCAACAGCAAGACCTCCATCTCTACTAAAAATAGGGGAAAAAATTATTTTGGAAAATCAAACTGTCAGTTTCCAAAACAATTATAAATTGCTAGATAAATTATATAGGAGAGATTTTTAAAAATTATATAGTTTCTGTTAAACATGTAACCCCACACGTCTTCCTATGGAGAGGATTAGGATTGCTATGGCAGGAAGGCAAAACAATAAAAGAATATTCAACTTTGATGTAGAGAATCATTGTGAACGCACAGCAAGATCTATCAAAAGTTAGGCCCTGGCAGGGTGGCAAGTGAGTAGGGCGCCGGCCCCATATACCAAGGGTGGCTGGTTCGAACCTGCCCTGTCCAAAATAGCCGGGTATTGTGGTGGGCACCTGTGGTCCCAGCTACTCGGGAGGCTGAGGCAAGAGAATCGCCTAAGCCCAAGAGCTGGAGGTTGCTGTGAGCTGTGACGTCACGGCACTCTACCAAGGGTGACAAAGTGACACTCTTGTCTCTGAAAGAAAAAAAAAGTTAGGCCTGGCAAACTTGATCCCTACAGCAGACATATAAAAGCAAGAAATGAATTTGAAGAAAGGGAGGTACAACGAAAGCAGGAAAGGTTAAACTTTTCTGTTTCTATGGAACCAAAGGCAAGCTTGATGCAATGGCAAAATCATTATTCCACCTTCCCTTTTCCTATTGAGCTAAAGAATTTCCCAAATGGATGAACAATTGCTGAGTAGCCTCCTGACCAACAAAGTCCTGAAGATGTGAATAGGAGGCCACAGAATGAAGGAATCCAGCGATCAGGATAAATGTTGAGGGTGGGGTATGTCAACTCCTCTAAGTTGAGTGCTCTGGTAGGAGGGCACTTCTAGCCTATTTGCACCTTAGTTGCTAGTGTAGAAAACCCGAGTTATCTCATGCTAGATATCATGCTAGATATATAACCCTCACCATCTGCACGATCTCTCTCCCCAGATCTGAATCATATTTGTAGGCTTCGTGACCACTCATTGATAATGCTCTCAAGCTCACCCCATTTCTTCACAGATAAAATGGTACCCGTCCGTTGGCAAATCCACAGACACACATCTTTTCAAATAAAAGCAGAGCCATAAAAAAAAAATAAGGTCATTAATTCCGTGGACTTCAAAGAAGTCTCGGACAATCTCAACACTATTCTTTTATCTTTGCTCAAAATTTCCAATCCTGGAAACCCCACTGCAAAGCAGAAGAGCTATTTGGTGGCCCTAAGGAAGCATTTCAGATTTAATGTCGTATGGCCCTCAGCATTCAATGCTGCATTAGACAGCGAACTTTTCACTCTTCCTCCTTGTCCCACGTACCAGTTGGTAAGCCAGCCAGAAAGGAGTAAAGTCCAAATTATTTTTAAAGAAAGCAAAAGCAAAACAAGCTGTTACCCTGCCACGATCTCTTCGGTAATGTCCCTATACCTGGGACAAACGGAACAACTAATAAAGAGGTGTCACGCCCTCAAACCCGGAAACTTAACCACCGGATTCACAAACCGGACTGAAACTCAGATCCAGGCGACGCTCTCACCTGACCCATTCTAATCGCGTCATAGGGACACGTGGTTCTAGATACTTCGCCCCCTCCCCCTCAGGGGTGGATTGTTGACAACGCCGCCGGCAGTCACGTGACCTTACGTCATCCCACCTCCTTCCCCTGAAATCTCTGGTCCCGGATGCGTCCCTCTTTCCCTCCCCCTTTCCGCCGATCTTAAACTAGCGATGGGGAGGAAGATATATAGTGTTTCAGTTTCGGTGTCTCTTAAGCCACAATCTCCACTCCGAGCACAAAGAACCCTAATTTGTCGATTACTTCAGGAAGGCAAGATGCAAACAGACCTCGCCGAAAACCTCCAGGAACAAGCACTCATACACCTAGCCCTTCTCCTTCACCCCCAGGCTATGTGGTACTGGCTGAGGGCGGAGGGATCTGGAGGCGGCGGAGGGAGACGTCATTGCAGGGTTGTTTGTGCAGTCTCGGCGGCGGTGGTGACCCACAGTGATTCGACCGCTGCGCCGGGGGGTGGGGGGGCTGCGTGGGACTCTTTTCTTTCAGACTGACCGCGGGGCAGCTGGGGAGCATGTCGACCCCGGCCAGGAGGAGGCTCATGCGGGATTTCAAGCGGTAAGGGCCTTCACTTTCGCCTGGATGACGACTCCTCCCCAAAGCTGAGGGGCTGCAGGGCGGGGATCTGGACACCTCTCTTATAACTCTTAAGAGGACTGGCTGCGGGCCCAGCGGGACCGACGGAAGCCCATTCTTATCCTTAGCTCCCAATTCCTGATCATTGCTGCCCACTTTGGCAGCCCAAGAAATTTCGATACACCTCCTCCCCCACTCCCCCTAGAAAGTAAAAAGGTGGCGATCGGCTGGCCTAGGGTTCCCTGCTGTCCATTTCGGCCACCTGCCCCACGTCTCCCCTAAGCGATCAAACATCCTGTCCCTGCACCCTGCGGCGTCCTCTTCTTGTCCCATACAAGTGAGCCCTTCCGGGAGATTTTTCCTCTTCTGCTGCACCAGTCAGCTTTGTTCCCCGGCCTCGCAGTCTTCTCTGAGGATCAGGGTTGGGGCGAAAAGCAACCCCCCTTCTTTTCTGCAGTGAGGGTGGGGTCTACTGCGCAAGGTCCGGGGGTTGTTAACCCATTCCCCCCGAAACCCGACTGCCCCCGCCTGCCTGAAAGACCTTGAGAACCGACTTAGAGCTCTGGGACCTTAAAGCTGGCCACTCTGGCTGCCAGTGCCTTCTGGAACTCAGCTCTGGCTGGTGAATAAAGCCCTATCTATAGCCTCCAAAGTCTGGAAAAATGCCTTTCCTCAGACTGGCGCTAATCTGATACTCCCTGCGCCTCCTTTTGTAAAATAGGATTTGCCAGGAGGCTTGGGTTTATGAGGAGAGAACGACTTTGTCTTTCAGTTTATTTTGTGGTGAATACTTAGAGGTACCACGTACATTAAAAAAGGAGTGAGAAAACTTAGCATTACGATACTCTGCAATTTGGGGGGAAGATTCCTGAGGAGACCTGCCTTGATTGAGACGAAATATTCAGTACAAAAACTTAGATTTGCCGCTTATGAAGTTAACGTTTAATCACGGCCATTTAGGTTTATTTTCTGTGAAGCATTGGAAAGCCATTGTTTTGGGTTTTGGCCAGCTTATTCATTCCTAGCTTCTCTTAGCCATTTAAAGGTAGTTATCAAATAGTATTGAAGTCTAATGGTTATGGTGGCCTAATTTGCTTGAAATTGATTAAAAGCTATTTTTATGTAGACTATTAGCAAAGTATTATGCCACATGAGAACGACTACATAAATATTTGTGTGTATGTACAGTGTAGCATTTTTAAGATGGAGGTGGCAGTCTTTAAAAGGAGATGGTCTATTTGGTGGAAAAAATCCTCTCTAAAGCTTGAAATCAGTAGATTCGATTTACTCTCATGAAAAATTCAAAGAATAAAGCTTTCAGTTCACGTCCATTGCCCCCCTGGTTTCCTACTGTAATTCTCTGCTTAATTCTTAGTTGAATATATGGCACCTTTGGAAGTTTTCCAGGGGTCTTTCTGGTTACAAGAATTTGACTGTAACATAACGACTGTTGGAACAGTTATATTGAGTCTTCTGGTCTGAGAGGTAAATTTTGTGCTACTGCAGAACCTTTAAAATAGGCTCTGGTGGAAAACCTGATGCTTCTGATTATTTTTAAAAACCATTGCTATCTGAAACAAATAAAGTAAATCTCCTGCTTAAAACTAGCTTCCTAATTAGATTGAATGTATGTTTGATCATTTAGTGTTTACATTGAAGTTTGCTATTTTTCCTTGTAGCCATGTTGTGCAAATAGCTGTGTTAAGACTTACCCAGTCTTTGCTTGGTAACAAAATCAGTACTTCTATAAAAATAATTTTTACTGTTGAGGTTTTTTAAAACATTTTTTCTTCCAAGAGGACAGTTTGTATAAGCTAGTTTTTTGAAGAGGGATGATTTCCAAGCCCTGTGGACTTTTAAATAATTTGGAGAGGTATTTAATAAAAAGTATATATGTACCTGGTCTATATGTTTAAGTCATATGGTTCATTCCAGTTCAGCACAAAAACAAGGAAATGGATTTCGCTTGAATCCCAAAATAGTGTCCATAGGTGTTTGGCCTCCTTAGTGGCGTTACTGTTCAACTTTTAAAATTACCACTCTGGATTTTTAGATTGCAAGAGGACCCACCTGTGGGCGTCAGTGGTGCACCATCTGAAAACAACATCATGCAGTGGAATGCTGTTATATTTGGGTGAGTTGAAAGATTTAACAATTAAATGTGTGGTGATTCTTTAAGAAAAGTGAATCTGTTACATTTATCTAGGAAACAAAACTGAGGTAGAATGAAGGTTCTTAAGGATTGAAACTACAGATTAATTTGTAAAAAATTTTCAGTAAGAGTTTTAGGGTGTGACATGGTGGCTTACGCTTGTAATCATAGCACTTTGGGAGGCCAACGCTGGATGATCACTTGAGTTTTAATAGGAGTTTAACACTAGCCAAGACAACATAACAAGACCCCATCTCTTAAAAAAGCTTTTTTAAAAAATGTGCTGGACTTGGCATATACCCGTAGCCCCAGCTACTTGGAAGGCTAATGTAGGAGGATCGTTTAAGCCCAGGAGTTCAAGGCTGCAGTGAGCTGTGATCACACCACTGCACTCCAACCTGGCCAACAGAGTGAAAACGTATTTCTTTAAAAAAAAAAAAAAAAAAAAAAAGCTTTTGGCACTACATGAAATTTATTGACTCTTTGGTGTAACTGCATATGGGTTTATAATAAAAAATACTATTGGGTTTTACTTAAAAAATATGATTTGAAATTAAATGGAATAGAATAATAAGGGAGAAAAATTATTTTGTACAAAATATACTATGCAAATGTTTATGCTCTCATTCCATTGAAGCTGTAAAAAGGCTCGGAACCAAAAAATTGATAACTTCCATTGTAGCAAGAATTTAAATAAAAAATGTTTTATAGCCCAATGTGAAATGTCTGAATGGAAATATAAGCCATTTGACCCTTACATTTTACATATTGCATACATGTACATGCTTTTTAATTTAAAATTTACTTATTTATTTTATGGTTTTTCTGGACTCAGTCTTTTTTTTTTTTCTTACTCAGTCTTTTTTTTTTTCTTAATTTCTTCTGCTAGTCATCCTCAATTCTTTTTAAATTAGAATTTACCCTAAAAAGTAAAAGAAATACTTTCATAAACAGAATTTTGACTTCCACAGAAGTCTATGTTTAAAGACTAGTGGAAAATGAATGAAGTTCTTCCTTCTGGTAAACTGTTTCTGTTACATTCAGTCTGTTATCCTGCTCTTTGAGATCCTGAATGTGCCTTGCAAATAATACTTAAACTTTATGTTGCTGCTTAGGAAAGATTAAATTGGGATTTGGAGGCAAGGTAAACATCTGAGCAAAAGAATCTGGCTTTTTTGCTGACATCAGCTATGCTTAGCCAGTTTGGGCAAGAGTTACTGCTCTATCACAAAGCAGGGTACTTTGGTTTAGTATCATAATTATCTTAATCTAATGGGTATTGATTTTCATCTTATTACTGTGAAATGAAAAGATAACTTTTAAGAATATATATATTTACCAAATGACTGCTTAGTATTTATGAACTGAATTCTTTTAGTGCTAGAACTATGGACAAGTTTTTTGTTTTGTTTCTTAAAAACCACTAGAAAATAAAAGTTATTCTTTGTGCTTGCTTCTGTGAAAATCCAGGGCTAAGATGGTATTAAACTACAAAATGAGCCCCTCTTTGTCTGTTGGAGTTTATCCTTTCCGTTATTGAACATCAGCAAAAAGCAGAATGAAAAACTTGTTTTAATCAGAAATCTTCTTGTTTTCAGACCAGAAGGGACACCCTTTGAAGATGGTAAGTCATAATTAACTATGTTTTCTATAGTAGTAAGAGGGTGCTTTTTAGTAGGAAATTGTAATATCAACAGATCTACTTGCAACCATTTTCTATCAATAAAACTAAGGCTACTGAGAATTTGTGATTTATAAGGGACCCTCCATCCCACATCAGCTTGGTCACCTTCATAACCAGGTCCCTCTATTACTTTCATATTTGTAAGCCTAGATGGTGAGGTCTGTGTTGAGAATAACTTACGTTTAGGTGGCTTTGTAGCACAATAAAGATAGCCCTGAAGTAAATACCAGGAGAGTAGTAATCATGTTTTTTTATACGTTGATGTTTATATTGATAGGATGTTGAGCTGAAATTTTCTTTAACCTATATAGCTGCCAGTACCTTTAAGTACTACTAGTATTAACTCTCATAAGTAGTAAGCATTCCGAATAATCTTTTGCATCTCAAGTTGGGTATTTTCACCAGGAGCCAGGAAAATGGGAAACTAGTTGTAACATATATTTATAATTGAGCTTATTAAATTATTTTTAACTAGGCACTAAGATTTTTTCTTAATTATGGATTTGTTTTAAATTATTAAGCAGTTTTGTTATAATTAGCAAAATGACTTCGGAGTTAATCCAGTAAGGATATTTGCACGGGAATACTGACTGTAGCACTATTTGTTTATTTATTTTTTTTATTACATCATAACTGTATACAATGATATGATTATGGGGCATGTAGCACTATTTGTAAGGAGATAATTTAAATGCTCAGTGGGAGAAAAGCCTATGGGTCAGTGTATGGCCTGTGAGGAACTTGCCACACAACAGGTGAGTGGCAGCTGAGCAAGGGAGCTTCATCTGTATTTATAGCCATTCTCCATTGCTTGCTTTCCATTGCTCACATCACTGCCTGAGCCCCTTCTCCTATAAGATTCTCTACCCACCCAGAAGGGAAAAATGAAAACGAGTTTCCATGAAACTCGTTCCTGGTGCCAAAAAGGTTGGCAACAACTGTAGAATAAGAATAAGGTAGATTTGGTCATATGTCTTAGTAGACAAAAATATTGCAGAATGTTTATTGCAGTATCACATTTTTACTAAATACATGGGTGTGTATGTGTGTTACAGTATTAACTGTGATGTTGGTGACAATCTCTAGGTGGGGGTAAGGAATTGAAGGAGGTACTTAAGGACTTTAGCTTTTTTTCTATACCAGGAGCTCTTAAGTATGGTCCCTGAACCCCTGAGGGTCTCTGAAACCCTTTAAGTGAATCCATGTGATTAAAAACTGTTCATACTAAGACATGTTGACATTTGCATTGATGGTACAAAAGCAGTGGTGGCTAAAAATAGCACTTAAGCAATTTAGCATCTTAGAACAAATCAAGACAGTGGTACCAATCTATATTGTTATTGTATTCTTTGCATTTTAAAAGATGTCAGTTTTACTTAAAAATGCCTTGAAACGGTAGAAATTATTGACATTGTTAAGCCTGACCCTTCAGTATACATACATCTTTTTAATAATGTGTGTAATGACATGAGAAGTAGGAATAAAACACCTTTCCTGATACCGAAGTATCATGGTGGTCATAATACTTCTGCATTTGTTTGAGTTGCAGCTTGAACCACTGCTTCTTTCACGGAACATTTTTACTTGAAAGAATGACTGACAGACAAGCTGTGGTTATTAAGGTTTGAATATATGGCAGATATATTCTCTAAAATGACCTAAATGGGTTGTCAGGTTAAGGAAAATGACTGAATATATTTGTTGCTGATGAAAAAATGAAAGCTTCCCAATACTTAAAAGACTTTTCCTGATAAGATTAGCAGTGGGTATTACTTATTGTGGGTGGCTTTTTTTTTTTTTTTGGATAGTATATGAATATAATGGAATATGGCAACATTTGGAAAATGCATGCCAATATTTTACAAGTGACTAATGCGTAATATTACAAAATTATGGATGGGTAAAAGATTTATGCAGAGTAGGGTAGTGCCTGTGGCTCAGTGAGTAGGGCACTGGCCCCATATACCTAGAGTGGCAGGTTCAAACCCGGCCCAGGCCAAACTGCAACAAAAAATAGCTGGGCGTTGTGGCGGGCGCCTGTAGTCCCAGCTACTTGGGAGACTGAGGCAAGAGAATCGCCTAAGCCCAAGAGCTAGAGGTTGCTGTGAGCTGTGGCACCATAGCACTCTAAGGAGGGCAACAAAATGAGACTCTTGTGTCTAAAAAAAAAAAAAAAAGATTTATGCAGAGTACAACAGATTTTAATGTAATTGAGTACAAAAAGGTTATTGATAAGATTTCAGATTACACGTTACATTGCAACATACCACCTTTATTTTTGGTGTAATATAAAAAAAATGTGTAGTTACCTGAAAAGGCTATGAAAATACTTTCTTTTTCAATAGCCTATTTGTGTGAGGCCAGATTTCCTTTATATACTTCAGCCAAACAGCATATTGTACAATTACCCGAGCACAGAAGCAGATAAGAGAATCCAGCTGTTTTCTGTTGAGTCAGTCAATAAAAAGGTACAAAAAATTGGTAAAATAGCGTTCACATTTCTTACTAACTTTTGGGGGGAGGAAATACTTGTCATTAAATATCTTAGTTATTATATAATGGGTTTGTAGTTATTTTTAATGAATTAATAAATACTTTAAGATTTTCTGTTATAATTTCTTTTTTTTTTTTTTGTAGAGACAGAGTCTCACTTTATGGCCCTCGGTAGAGTGCCGTGGCCTCACACAGCTCACAGCAACCTCCAACTCCTGGGCTTAAGCGATTCTCTTGCCTCAGCCTCCCAAGTAGCTGGGACTACAGGCGCCCGCCACAACGCCCGGCTATTTTTTGGTTGCAGTTCGGCCGGGGCCGGGTTTGAACCCGCCACCCTCGGTATATGGGGCCGGCGCCTTACCGACTGAGCCACAGGCGCCGCCCTTCTGTTATAATTTCTAATATAACAGATGTCAATAGGCTTAACCAGTGGTGCACTAGAGGCAGCCTATACTGATTCATGAGAGCCAGTTGTTAAAATTTCAGGAATTTTTACAACCTGGTTATTAAAGAACCAAACATTTTATCCGCACCTGTGGCTCAAGCGGCTAAGGTGCCAGCCACATAACACCTAAGCTGGCGGGTTCAAATCCAGCCTGGGCCCACCAAACAACAATGATGGCTGCAACCAAAAAAATAGCCGGTCGTTGTGGCGGGCACCTGTAGTCCCAGCTACTTGGGAGGCAGAGGCAGGAGAATCGCTTGAGCCCAGGAGTTAGAGGTTGCTGTGAGCTGTGATGCCACGACACTCTACCTAGGGTGACAGTTTGAGGCTCTGTCTCAAAAAAAAAATAACTATTATAATTGTAACATCATTTGCCTTTTTTTTGTTTTTTTTTTTTGTAGAGACAGAGTCTCACTTTATCGCCCTCGGTAGAGTGCCATGGTGTCACATAACTCACAGCAACCTTCAACTCCTGGGCTTAGGTGATTCTCTTGCCTCAGCCTCCCAAGCAGCTGGGAACATTATTTGCCTTTAAATTAAAATCACAAACATGAAAATTTTAAATCATAATTTTTCTTTCTAAAATTTTGATCAAGTTAAGATATATATGTTAGAAATGATATTCTGGTTAAAAACTTTTCAAAGTTTATAGCCGGGCGATGTGGCGGGCGCCTATAATCCCAGCTACTCGGGAGACTGAGGCAAGAGAATTGCTTGAGCCCATGAGTTTGAGGTTACTGTGAGCTGTGACGTCATGACACTCTACCAAGGGTGACAAAGTGAAACTCTGTCTCAAAACAAAACAAGGTCAGCGCCTGTGGCTCAAGGAGTAGGGCGCTGCTCCCATATGCTGGAGGTGGCGGGTTCAAACCCAGCCCCAGCCAAAAACCACAAAAAAAAAACAAAATAAAGACCTTTTAATGTTTAAAGAATTTAAGATATGGGGAACCCATAGCTGAGTGCTTAGGGAGCTGGCCATGTGCTATGGGGCTACTAAACAAACAAACAAAATAGCCAGGCTTTGTGGCAGGCACCTATAGTTCCAGGTACTAGGGAGGCTGAGGCAAGAGAATTGTTTGAGCCTAAGAGTTTGAGGTTGCTGTGAGCTATGACACCACTGCACTCTACTGAGGGTGACAAGGTGAAACTCGGTCTCAGTAAAAAAAATAAATAAATAAATAAAACAAAAACAATTTATGTTACCGTGAATATATAAAGGAGAAACTGCCTATGAAATTTGAGGTAAATTTTTATCAAATGAAAAAATTTCCAAACAAAAAAGTAAGGAGGTAACAGTTGTATACCAAGTATATGACCAATGATATAAAATATTTCACTAAAAATGAACCTTTAATCATGGTAGACTGAAGCCAGGAGCTTAGAATTTACACTGACAAAGAGTGTTTTGTTTTGTTTTTAACTACATTAATGAAATAAGGAAAGAACTTTGTAGAGACATCTGGAATGCTTTAAGGTTTTATTGATTTCATTAGAAATAAGTCCCAACTAAAAAAAAAAAAAAGAAGTAAGTCCCAACTTACTGGATACGTCCAAGGGGTTTTAATTAGAGGGCCTCTCCAGTCTTCAGGTGGGCTCTGGATAGTTTAACCCTAAAGAAATCTGTATAGACAAACATGAAACTATTAATAGTAGTTAAGTATGGATTTAGACTGATCAAAATGTTGTACCATATATGTTGGCCTATAATCAAAGTTAGGCATTTATACTAAAGCGTAATGATTCTTGTTATATTTAAATGAAGGGATTGGTGTAGGACAGCACCAATCTTTATATAAGCATCCATGCCTCCTGTCTGGTTCCTTTGTTATGTGGTAGTCAGTCCCTCTCAGAATCCCTTGGCACTCCCCTCTCAGCTGTAATGAAGTATTTGTGGTTCCCCAAATGTGCATTTTAAATCTTGGTAGCTAGGGCCTATTTGCCTTCCTAAAACATGACAGTTAACATGCTCACCAATAAACACGTGAATATCCTTGTTCCCCAGCTGTTTGCCAATGTTACATGTTATCAGTGTCACATAGAGGTATATTTAGTATGTTTTGTGTGCTAAACCAAATTGACATACTAACTTTTGTGTATTTGTGTAAAAACCAGTAAGGGGCTAAGGATTGATTGATGAAGAGAATAAAAGTTGTGCTTGTTTTTACTGTAATTATTTTGGTTTGTTTTCTATCTAGGTACTTTTAAACTAGTAATAGAATTTTCTGAAGAATATCCAAATAAACCGCCAACTGTTAGGTTTTTATCCAAAATGTTTCATCCAAATGGTAAGTAGCAATTTATATTAGACTTTGCAATGAAAAGGGAGCAGGGAGACTTGTTTCCCTCCTTTTAGGTCTTGTCCCTTACTTTTCACTAATAGGGCTTACTTGTAGGTTCTCCTTCCATGTCCATATTAGCTACCTTTTTGTAGATGAAATCTCAAATTTGAGGTAAAACTGTTTTGTTTTAATAACTTCTGAATTGAAAGTAATATGTAAGCCAGGCACAGGAGCATGCACAGTCCCAGCTGCACAGGAGGCTGACTTCAGTGGGAGAATCACTTGAGCCTAGGAAGTTGGAGGCCAGCTTGGGCAACATAGTGAGACTTTGTTTCTAATAAATAAAATAACATGTATCTATTTGTAGAAATGTGAAAGATGCCTCAAAAGTGTTGCCTAAAATACAGCTTTTAAAAAATAGAATTTTGGCCGGGAGCAGTGGCTCACAACTGTAATCCTAACACTCTGGGAGACGGAGGCATGAGTATCACTTGAGGTCAGGAGTTCGAGACCAGCCTGAGCAAGAGCAAGATCCTATCTCTACTCAAAGTAGAAAAAATTAGCCAGGTATGATTGTGCGCACCTGTAGTCTTAGCTACTCAGGAGGCTAAGGCAGGAGGATCACTGGAGCTCAGGAATTTAAGGTTGCTATGAGCTGTCATGATGCCACGGTACTCTAGCCAGAATGATAGAGTTAGTTAGTATCTATTTATATATATATATATATATATACACACACACACACACACACACACGTATACACACACATATATATGCACACGTATACACATATATATAAAAAATTGTTTCCGCAAAATTGGGATCATGTTGTATATAAAGTGGGGTAATTTTTTATGTTGTGAACATTTTTTCTTACTAATATTCTATTACACCATTTTTAAAGTCTCTCTAAAAAGTGTTCTCTTATAGATTTACCATAATCCATTTAACCAGTGTCCAATTGTTAGTAGTTTTCAATTGTTTAAAATTTTAAATAGCACTTTGAACATTATTGAAAATAAATCCTTTCAGGCAGCACCTGTGGCTCAAAGAGTAGGGCACCTGCCCTATATACCAGAGGTGGTGGGTTCAAACTCGGCCCCGGCCAAAAACTATAAAAAAAAAAAAAGAAAAATCTTTTCAGATACCAATGATCACTTATTTAGAATGAATTTTTAAAAGTGGAATTAGTGCTTTTGGCTTGGTGCCTATAGCTCAGTGAGTAGGGCACCGGCCAAATACACCAAAGGTGGCGGATTCAAACCTGGCCCAGGCCTGCTAAACAACAATGATAACTGCAACCAAAAAATAGTCGGGCACTGTGGCGGGTGCCTGTGGTCCCAGCTACCCAGGAGGCTGAGACAAGAGAATCGCTTAAGCCCAAGAGTTGGAGGTTGCTGTGAGCTGTGACACCACGGCATTCTACCAGGGGCAACACGGTGAAAGTCTCAAAAAAAAAAAAAAAGGTGGAATTACTGCTTTTAATACAGTTTTCCATTTTTTCCTTCAGTATCTGTTACTATTCTTCATTAAATGATGGCTGAATGACAATTTTGTAATAAATTTGGTCTTCCTTGACTTCTTGCTGTTGATAATATTACATTTATATTCCTGGATTATAAATCACCATGTGAAAGACTTCTCCAAAATCTTGAAGGTCTTTTTCTTCTTAAAAATGTTTGATCATTTAAATAGGTCTTCCTCATCAGCTCACTGACTTTTAGGAAGATCATTTTCAGAGGTCCTCCTGATTGTGTCTCTAATACTGCACACTGTATAATAGTTTCCTATCCAGAGGAGAGAGGTGTTTGTGTCTGGAATCAAGATGACTGTTCAGTAACAGCCTTTTATGTTTCATTACTGTGAAATTTGCTTTTTCCTCTAGCTGTTGTTTTGGTTTTGGCTAAGATAGGTTCAGTTTTATTTTCTGTTTCTTTAGGGAAATTCCCAAGTCACTTACCATTTATTGCACTGTGTAATTTTACCTGGCTCAGACCTGGTATTGAATCAAACTAAACCATAGTAAGAGGGCCTTTAAATTAAGGTGGGAAAGACTGTAGATAAATAGGGGTATACATGTATAGACATAAGGTTACCTACTCAAGCAAATCTTAAAAAAAAAAATGTATTTGGTTTTCTCATCCCTTCGGATTTATACTATTGTCTCCCTTTTCTGCTATTTAACCTTTATTTAACCTTCTAGTTTACTCTTTTAAAAACATGTATTGAAATTTACATACCATGCTTTTCACTCATTTCAATTATATAATCCAGTGGTTTTTATTATCACAGTTATTGCCACCATCACTATGATCAATTTTAGAACAACAGAAAACCCCATAAATATTATAAGTCACTCCTCATTTCTCTGCCACCCACTCCTCCCATCCTAGGTAACCACTTATCTATTTTCTGTGTCTATATTCAAATATTTTGGACATTTCATATAAATGGAATCTTATAATACGTTGTCCTTTGCAACCAACTTAATCTCATTTAGCAGTTTTCAGGGTTCATCTATGTTGTAACATGTATCTTCACTTCATTTTTCTTGCTAAATAATATTCCATTTTATGGAAATACTGCATTTTATCCATTCATCATTTGACAAACCATTGGGGTATAGTTACTTTTGGATTCTCAAAATTAATTTCTAGTTCAAAACCTTACAATTGTTTTATATTTTTATGGTTTTTACAGAGGTGCTGGTTTTTGCTTTGGGCATGCTAAGTTTAATATTCTCATGGGATAGGAAAATAAGTAGTTGGTTATGCTGCTGTGAAGCTGAGCGATAGAGGGCAGAGGCTAACAATTGGGATTCTGAGCACATAAATAGTAATTGAGGTCGTGGGAGTTTATAGGATTGCCCAGTGGGTATATAAAGGGTGAAAAGAAAAGGGCCTAAAATAGAGCCCTGAGGAATGACAGAACATAAGTGTGATTTGTTCCCTGTTCTGTGGGAAAACCCTCACTTATCCCTCTTTTTATATGGACTATTCTGGCTTGCTCTATGAAGCTTTCACAGTTAGCAGGATCTGTAACACTTAGATGCATTTGCCCTTTGTCAACATAGCAATTCTACTTCTAGAAATTTATTCTGAAGATAGTCTCACAAGTGGGTAAAAAATTTGTTTATTGCTTATGTTTTCACATAATCTAAGGGAGGGGGGATCCTCCCAAATATTTAAGACTTAATACACGTTAATCACTTGGGGTTTTTTATTATTATGAAAGGAATATATTATACTCATTGCAGAACAAAATCATAAATACAAGGAAGTATAAAGAAAATTAGGATCATTAATAATCCTGCTATACACAGATATCCACTGCTTACATGTTGGCATTTCAGCTTACAATAAATGTTTTTATGACTACATATACTTTGAATGAAAATATTTATATATAATTCTTTTGCCAAAATATGGAATTATCCAATATAAATAATTAAAAATTTGTCTCTTAGGGCAATACAGTATGGGTGTCTTTCTACCTAAATAAACAGCAGATATATAAATACCATTTCTCGTGACTATTGGTATTGGTTATATGAATGTGCCATTACTTACTTAGCAGGCCCAATATTCATGGGCCACAAGGTAGTTTCTAGTTTTTCACTCCTATTAATAGTATTATAGCGAACATCTGGCAAATAAATGTTTGTGTATGTCCATGATTATTTCCTTAGAATAATTTCTAGGAGGGGAATTGCTATGTCAATAAATAGTTTTTCAAGAGCTTTATTTAAGACTATTTAGAAACATGAAATATAAAAAAAAGAAATATGGAATATAAACAGATTGCTATGTGGTATGTGTTGAAAAATTTACCTCTTTGCATCCTGATGACAAGGTACTTAGTCTCTCTAATGAAATATGAAGACTAGGTAATGATTTATAATAGAAGTTCAATAGAAGTTTATTTGGTTCATGGTTCTGAAGACTGAAAAGTCCAAGAGCATGACCATCACCTGGCAAGGGCCTTTGTGCTGTGGCATCCCATGGTGGAAAGCAGAAGGGCAAGCAAAGCAAGCACACAAGACAGGAAGTCAAGCTGAACTCATCTTTTCATGAGCCCACTCCTGATATAATGGCATTAATCCATCCATGAGAGCAGCAAGCCCTCATAATCGAATCATCTTTTAAAGGCCCACCTCTCAGTACTGTTAAAATGGCAATTACATTTCAACATAGGTTTTGGAGGGGACATTCAAACCTTAGCAGGTGAAAAATAGGAGACCTTAGTTTTAATAAAGATTTTCCTATGATACAGAAGAGTTATGACCTGACATTTGACACTTGTGACTAAGCAACATTAGTTGTGGTGATTTTTCTTAACTATCAGGTCTGACAAAGTTACTTATGTAACTAATTAGTGTTGTCTTTGCAGTGTATGCTGATGGTAGCATATGTTTAGATATCCTTCAGAATCGATGGAGTCCAACATATGATGTATCTTCTATCTTAACATCAATTCAGGTAAGTGTGTGTTAGGATGTATAGTTTTTTAGTATTCTGTGGGATATAATCAGCAATCTAAAGACCACATCAGCAGATTAACTTCCCTAGGACCCAGGTAACCAATGGCAGGGATCAGATAAGAACTGATTTTCTGACTACATGGAAACTAGTCCACTGTCCCTTTTCTGATCATGTGTAACTTGTATGTTCTCACGGGTTAAACTTTATTGGTGCAATGGTGCATACCCAGAGGTGGTGGAAAAAAAAATCTTGGGGAAAAATATTGCTTGTAAAAACCATAAGGACCTCAAGAAACTGCTAAATGTAGAGAAGCATTGAGTGTTGCCTTATCCAAGAAAATTTTATTTAAAAAAAGAAAAGGAAAAGAAAGTAGTGTAACTATTTGCCAAGCAGTGTGAATTTTTCTTTTTTCTTTAGACAGCTGTCACCCTCGGTAGAGTGCCATGGCATCACAGCTCACAGGAACCTCAAACTCTTGGGCTTAAGTGATTATCTTGCCTCAGCCTCCCAAGTAGCTGGACTACAGGCACCCGCCACAACACTGGCCTATTTTTTTTTTTTTTTTTTTTTGTAGAGACAGAGTCTCACTGTACCGCCCTCTGGTAGAGTGTCATGATGTCACACGGCTCACAGCAACCTCTTAACTCTTGGGCTTACGCGATTCTCTTGCCTCAGCCTCCCGAGCAGCTGGGACTACAGGCACCCGCCACAATGCCCGGCTATTTTTTTATTGCAGTTTGGCTGGGGCTGGGTTTGAACCCGCTACCCTCAGCATATGGGGCCGGTGCTCTACTCACTGAGCCACAGGCGCCGCCCATGGCCTAGTTTTTTATTGTAGCTGTCATTGTTGATTTTATCTGGCCCAGGATGGGTTTGAACCTGCCAGCCTCGGTGTATGTGGCCTGCACCCTACCCACTAAGCTATGGGCACTTCCAGCTGTCTGAATATTTCAGAATAGATCTTCTTTTCAGAGACAGAGTTTCACTTTGTTGCCCTTGGTAGAGTGATGTGGCATCACAGCTCACAGCAACCTCCAAATCCTGGGCTTAGGCGATTCTCTTGTCTCAGCCTCCCGAATAGCTGGGACTACAGGTGCCCACCACAAGGCCTGGCTATTTTTTTGTTGCAGTTTGGCCGAGGCCACATTCAAACCAGCTGCCCTCAGAATATGGGGCCGGCGCCCTACTAACTGAGCCACAGGTGCCACCCTCAGAATAGATCTTGAATGAGTTTTGGAGGGGTGGAATTGAGGGGATGTCTTAGTTGTATGGATTGAGAGGAGCAGAATAATATTTTGGTTTGTGACCTTTTAAAACTTTTTTCTATCACATTTCCTCTTTTAATTCAGATAATCTTACAAAGATTGATTTCAACCTTCCTATTTCATTCTCTCACTAGTAAATGTATGTTTTGTTGATTAAAGGGAATAAGATTTACACACACCGCCCAACTTACTGTCCAACATTTGCTAAGTTACCACAACAATAGAGTTTACCATTGGCAATGTTGGTTACAAAAGTATTTATGGGTATAATACCTTAACCAAATTAGGTTGTTTATCTCCATGGTTAATGAGAAAGTCTCAGTATGCTGAAGAATATTCTTTTCTAATTTCTTTGAAATTGGAGGTCTTTTTTTTTTTTTTTTTGTAGAGACAGAGTCTCACTTTATGGCCCTCGGTAGAGTGCCATGGCATCATACAGCTCACAGCAACCTCCAACTCCTGGGCTTAAGCGATTCTCTTGCCTCAGCCTCCCGAGTAGCTGGGACTACAGGTGCCCGCCACAATGCCCAGCTATTTTTTGGTTGCAGTTCAGCCGGGGCCAGGTTTGAACCCGCCACCCTCGGTATATGGGACTGGCGCCTTAACGACTGAGCCACAGGCGCCGCCCGAAATTGGAGGTCTTAAGGCAATTAAGATTTATTTGTTTTAGAAGCTTAAGCTTAAAAAAAAAAAAAAAAAAAGAAGCAGCTTAAGCTTTTCAGCAGCAGTAAACCTCTCATTACTATATTTATCAAGCTGTTTCTTTTCTTTTTTTTTTTTTGTAGAGACAGAGTCTCACTTTATCCCTCTCAGTAGAGTGCCGTGGCCTCACACAGCTCACAGCAACCTCCAAGCTCCTGGGCTTAGGTGATTCTCTTGCCTCAGCCTTCCAAGTAGCTGGGACTACAGGTGCCTGCCACAATGCCCGGCTATTTTTTTCTTGCTGTTTGGCTGGGCCCAGTTTGAACCCGCCACACTTGAAATATGGGACTGGAGGGACTTTACCTAACAATTGCAATCAGTGTAACTGGCTTATTGTACCCTCAATGAATCCCCAACAATAAAAAAAATAAAATAAAAAAATAAAAAAAAAAGAAATATGGGACTGGTGCCTACTCACTGAGCCACAGGCGTCACCCTATCAAGCCCTTTTTGAAAAGATTTAGACCTAAAACTATGTGGCATACTAATCTCTGAAATAATTTCTGTTGTTTTGTATAACTTTTCTATACACCATATCTGACCTGTTAATATAAAGAGTAACTCTGTAAATCTGTCTTGTCTTCTCTTTTCCTTCTAGTCTCTGCTGGATGAACCGAATCCAAACAGTCCAGCAAATAGCCAGGCAGCACAGCTATATCAGGAGAACAAACGAGAATATGAGAAAAGAGTTTCGGCCATTGTTGAACAAAGCTGGAATGATTCCTAATAGACAACTGGTCTGTTAATCTTTTCATCATTGTTGTGTATAATTTACCTCTTGAGTAGAAAGGCTAACAAATTTTAAGTGCCACAGGTTTTAAGGATTCTGCAGAAAAAAGAAAAAAGTCCTTCAGTTTAGAACCTACAAAAGCTTGTGTATCTTGATTAATGTACTTTTTATTGCATGGTGTGAACTAAGTTATTGCTGCATAAATTTGTAATATATCCTGTTTGTATTTTTTTCCAAGTGTATAATGTTGGTGTGGAGTTTTCATGACAGAATATACACATTTTGTAAATCTGTACTTTTTTCAAATATTGAATGCCTTATTTTTGAATTCTTTAGATTTTTAAATTGGAGAAAAGCACTTAAAGTTTTTTATATATGAATATTACATGTAAAGCTGTTAAAATACATAACTTCAGTGCAAGAGACTTTGTCACTTATTTCCTTCATCTGTGTAGGAGGGGTTAATAAGTCTCTAGCTCTCCATCAGTTAATAAGTTCATTTCCAATTTCAAAAGAACATAATTATATTTTATCAAGAAAGTCTTCAAATTTGATTCTAAATACCAGTTATAATCTTATAATCTCCAACTTTATTTTGAATGTACCTATATTAGTTTCAGTTGAGTAATTCTAGACATAACTGGTTTGATTATGTCCAAGCCTGTACTTCATTCAGCCAGTTGTTACAGTTCATGCATTACTTACTGTTAAAACTGTACCTTTTGCAATTTCATGGTTGGCCCCTCTGCCCTGAGCAGAGAATTGATGCAACTTATTTTGCTGCTTGGTAGCACTTTAAAAGTAAATTAAAGTAAAATGATAAACATTTGCCAAAAATTCAGGCCCCACCATAAACAATGAATTGGTTGCATTGGTTTGAGTAAGGCACATTTATTTGAAAGGAATCTTGGTGTAATTTAAATATTTGAAAACTACCTTTAAATGCAGTTGCATATCTGTTTATTCTGGGGAAATGTTTTAACACTGGGGCCTGCTGAGTTGCTTTCTCTTGTGGAGATTTTTTTAATCTCCTAAGTTGTATAAAAGTTGTACTGCATCTTAGTTTGCTGGATAAATTTAAAACACAGTATTGTAGAAAGCTAATATAAAGCTATCCTATGCCTTCAAATAGTATAGAAGATTGAAAATATACAAGTAAATTCTGTTGAATCACCTGTGTAGTCTCTCTAGTAGTAAAAAACAGCTATTTCAGTAACCCTAAGAGTTTCTTGTCATAACCAGACTAGTCTCCTGGGAATAAACTTCTTCTCTGTTAGAAGACTGGGTTAGAGGATGGCAGTATCTACAGCTTCTATTCATTAAGCAGAGCTTAACACTGAATGGCTAAATGCTAACATTTCCCTTTAAAAGTTAGCACTTGGCAAATTCTGGGTTAAGTGTATGATTTTAGGAAACTTTGGTACGAATGGAGAATTCACTCACTGGGATGATGGCTTTCCCCCACCACCACCAAAAGATGCTTGATTTAAAAGTACTTTATGGTCATATTAAATATGTGGTGATTTTAAAACTATAAAAGTTCTAAAACAAATTACAGACATTTATTCCAGTAACTCCAAGATTAAAAATGCAGTAGCTGTGAGGGTCTCCTCTCTTATTTCATTAAATGCTATTTGGTTACTGCTTTAATATCCATTTTTATCCTTAACCTATTTTTTTCTGTTCCAATTTAAAATGGGAACATTTCAAGTATTGATAATTATTAGTGAATTACATCTTACTCTGCAGGAAACTCAGTGAGTTATAACTCTTAAGTTTAACACATGCATAAAACTCATACTCGGTCCACATTTTTTGGAGAAAATCCTTAAGAAGGTTCCATCTCTAAGTAACTCCTCACTGTTTGTTTGTTTGTTTTTTCCCCCCTTCAGCCTTGTTACAGGTTTACAAGGCTATGTCATACAAAAAATACATATAACCTTCACGTATAACCTCTACGTCAATTTTACAAATGTATGGTATGGCAAGAAGCTAGAAAAGATATTACTTTGTTGGTACAAAGTTATATTGGTGGATTTATGTTGAAATTTAAATGCATTTGTGATATACTTCCTTTGTAACAATACCTCTACCGTACGACAATCTATGCAGGGCACTAAGCACTTTAACAGATATTATTTAATTTCAAATTCACAGTAACCCTATGAGGGGTAGGCATTGTTATATTACAGATGCGGAAACTAGGTACAGAGAAATGAAGCAATTTGCTGAAGGTCAAGCAGCCAGTAAGTGGTAGAGCTGGGATTTGAACCCAGTCTGGTCTTTGAACCAGCAACTGTACTATCCCTTAAGAAATATTAAGGCTGGGCGCCCATAACTCAGTGCTTAGGGCACTGGCCACATGCTCTGGGGCTGGTGGGTTCCAATGGACTGGGCTTGCTAAACAAAACAAACAAAAACAATAGCTGGGCGTTGTGGCGGGTGCCTGTAGTCCCAGCTACTCGGGAGGCTGAGGCAAGAGACTCACTAGAGCCCAAGAGTTTGAGGCTGCTGTGAGCTATGACATCACAGCACTCTACTGAGAGTGACAAAGTAAGACACTGTCTCTTAAAGAAATATTAAGAGATTGAGATTAGTGTTGGGAATTGTATTGAACTTAAATATTTAACCCAATTTGTAGAAATAAACTTAAGTTGTTTTAGTTAGATACAGACTTACAACTACTCAAATGAAAAGGTTTTCCTGGCCAGACCCGGTGGCTCTCGCCTGTAATCCTAGCACTCTGGGAGACTGAGGTGGGTGGTTAGTTTGAGCTTACAGGTTTAAGACTAGCCTAAGCAAAAATTGAGACTGCATCTCTTCTAAAAATAGAAAAACTGAGGCAAGAGGATTGCTTGAGCCCAAGAGTTGGAGGTTGCTGTGAGCTATGATGCCACAGCCCTCTATCCAGGGCGACAACTTGAGACATGGTCTCAACCAAGAAAGGTGGGGCAGGGTGCAGGGCTTGATGCCTGTAGCTTCGTGGCTAGGGTGCCAGCCACATACACCAGAGCTGGCGGGTTCAAATCCATCCTGGGCCTGCCAAACAACAATGACAGCTACAACCAAAAAATAGCTGGGTGTTGTGGGCACCGAAAAATAGCTGGGTGTTGTGGGCACCTGTAGTCCCAGCTACTGGGGGGCTAAGGCAAGAGAATCGCTTAAGCCCAAGAGTTGTAAGTTGCTGTGAGCTGTGACACCACAGCACTACCGAGGGTGACATAGTAAAACTGTGTCTCAAAAAAAAAAAAAACAGCCAGGCATTGTGGTGGGCTCTTGTGGTCCCAGCTACTTGGAAGGCTGAGGCAAGAGAATTTCTTGGGCTCAGGAGTTTGAGGTTGCTGTGAGCTGTGACACTACCGCACTTTACTGAGGTCGACATAGTAAGACTCTGTCTCAGAAAAAAGAAAAAATGTTTTCCTGCACCATTTTCCAACTCTTTTTAATGTAAATCAGTCTGAAATATAGGAACACTCTTTCTGGTCTGTGATATAACAGATTATGACTTACCAATAAATCACACTTTTTTCCCCTTCCTGGAAATTTTCATGAGTCTATAGGACAGCCCCTCCTAACCCCCAAAGTTTCATTAATATTAATAACTTCTGGAACTGATTTAAATTCTTATATTGGTGGAAGGTAGTAGAGATGAAAACTATTAAAAGTGCTATATTTTGAGAGGCTGAAGCAGGTGGATTGCCTGAGCTCAGTAATTCAAGACCAGCTTGAGCAAGAGCGATACTCCATCTCTAAAAAATAGCTGGATGTTGTGGCAGGCGCCTGTAGTCCCAGCTACCTGGGAGGCTGAGGCAAGAGGATCACTTGAGCCCACAAGTTTGAGATTACTGCAACCTATAGCACCACAGCACTCTACCAAGGCCAACAAAGTGAGACTCTTGTCTCAATAAAAAAGGGGGGCTATATTGTTTTTGTTTTGTTTTGTTTTTTTGTAGAGACAGGGTCTCACTTTATGGCCCTCGGTAGAGTGCCGTGGCCTCACACAGCTTACAGCAACCTCCAACTCCTGGGCTTAAGCGATTCTCTTGCCTCAGCCTCCCGAGTAGCTGGGACTACAGGCGCCTGCCACAATGCCCGGCTATTTTTTGGTTGCAGTTTGGTCGGGGCTGGGTTTGAACCCACCACCCTCGGTATACGGGGCCGGCGCCTTACCAACTGAGCCACAGGCGCCGCCCAAGGGGGGCTATATTTTGCTAAATAACCAAAAGTACCTACCTACTTAATTTATTGATTTAGTATTAAGAAATAACCCCAGGGTGCCTAGGACACTGCAGACTTAATATCCAAGGTGTTTCATACCTCAACCAAGTTATTGGAGGTCAGCATCAAATTTGGGGGACTTGATGGTGTTTATGATGTTAATTTCACTGCATTCTGCAATGCAGAGTCCTAGTAGAATCTCAATATGTGCAGATTATGTATATAAACAAGAAAACCAATAGTTGAAAAGCTATTTATTGGCCAGGAATAGTGGCTTCTATAATCCTAGCATTCTGAGAGGCCTATCTTGGAGAATTGCCTGACCTTTGGAGTTGGATATCAGCCTAAACAAGAGGGAGACCCCATCTCTACAAAAAAACAAATACTAGCCAGGTTTGGTGGTGTGTGCCTACAGTCCTAGATACTTGGGAGGCTGAAACAGGAGGATCACTTGAGCCCAAGAAATAGAGGATGCAGTGAGCTATAGTGACACCACTGCACTCTAGCCCAAGCCAGCAACTCTCGCTCAAAAAAAAAAAAATTGTCCATAGGAGAGGTGCCTGTGCCAATATAGTGGCTCCTTTCAGTTTATCATCTAGTTAAAAAAATGAGCTATTATCAAATAGGGGGGAAAGGATAGTTATCTTCAGTTATGCTAATATATAACAGAAAACAAAGATAATAGGAACGAAATTTTATTGTTGAAAGGACTGACTCTGGGCTTGGCACCTGTAGCACAGTGGTTACGGTGCTGGCCACATGCACCAAGGCTAGTGGGTTCAAACCCGGCCCAAGCCAGCTAAACAACAACAACTGCAACAAAAAAAATAGCCAGGCATTGTGGTGGGTGCGTGTAGTCCCAGCTACTTGGGAGGCTAAGGCAAGAGAATCACTTAAGCCCAAAAGGTGAAGGTTGCTCTGAGCTGTGACACCATAGCACTCTACCGAATATGACATAGTGAAACTCTGTCTCAAAAAAAAAAAGGGATTGACTTTGTTTAAACAAAGGAGAAATGTTTGTGCCATTCTTTCAATAAGCCTTCCCCACCATCACTACTGTTTTTAAATTCAGTAATTCAGGAATGTCTTGAGGAATATTTCCTCCATCAGTAGTATGGACTAGGAATTTTTTTTAGTTAGGCTAAAAAGATGAATGAGCTGTGCCCATTCCAAATCAGGTTGAGTATGTGATTGTCACACAGTTAAACATTAGCTCCTTAATGGTTAGAATTTAAGAACCTTAGAAGGACATGGGCTCTAGGCTTTCTCTTTGGCATATGACATATTCAGACTTTAATGAGAAACTTGCATATGGAATGACTTTCAGGAACTCTGGCATTTCACTAAGTGCTAAAGCTTGGCTACATGTTGCTTTCATCAGTGACTCTTGGATTAATATGTTTAGAAGACTCTAAAGTATAATTTATAGAATATGGTCTCCTGAGAGAAAGAAAATGACCTTTTAGTCAGAGAAAGTCTTTATGGTTGGTGATGGTCCTGGTTACAAGTATGATGTTCCTGTAGTCTTTGGGGGGAAAGATTGGCTGATCTGAAGTCTTACTTGGAAAACTCAGATTCATAAAGTGCCACTGGGCTGAGAATTTGTATAAAGGGAATCAGCCTCTGAAAAGATTCCCCCCAAGCTCCACCTACCTGAACAATTTAGTGATTCTTTCTGTAATGCTCGAGGGGTTCTCTATTATCTTTAAGGCTGCCAGAATGCAAACATAAGAGCACTTAACACAGACCCTCTTAGAGCAAAATGTTGGTAATGACTGCTTTCTTTCAGAAACCCTTCCCCCTTTACAAACAAGATCTTTTGCCAAGAATACCACAGCCCACCAACTGAATTGGACTAGCTGCACTCCTGAACAAAAGCATATCAAATACAGAGAAGCTTGTAGCTCTATGGCTGGCCCCTTTACAATGTCTTTTTATAGAATTTAAGTTGGAAATTTTGTTTTTGTGTTGGTGCTAGAGCAAAGAAAAGAAGGAACTAGAAGTTGCTTAGCTACTACTTGGTTTCAATCTGCAGGGTATTTTCCTTTTCCTACAAAAAAAGATGCTTTGGCTGGCCAGCCAAAGGTAGCTCATGCCTGTAATCCTACCACTCTGGGAAGCTGAGATGGTGGATTGCCTGAGCTCAGGAGTTCGAGACCAGCCTGAGCAAAAGTGAGACTCCATCTCTAAAAAACAGGCAGGTGCCTGTAGTCCCAGCTACCTGGGAAGCTGAGGCAAGAGAATTGCTTAAGACCAAGAGTTTGAAGTTGCTGTGAGCTATGATGCCACAGTACTCTACTGAGATGACAAAGTGAGACTCCGTCTCAAAAAAAAAAAAAAAGATGCTTTGCTTAGCCTGATGACCTTACTGGGCAGAGAATAGGGAGGAATCCAGAGACTTCAGCCTGTAGTCATAAGCTTTGGCTATAGGCTTGAAATAGTACCTCCAAAGAAAGCTAAATTAGTAACCTTGCTGTGTGGCAGTCAGCTATTCCTGCATGGACACATGGCTGTGGTTTCAGGTGGAGACTCCCTAGAACATCAGCTGCAAGGTTGCCTTTAGAGTGAGGACAATAACTCTAAAGGGGTGAATATAAGAGATCTGCCCAGCAGCAGTAGCAGTACTGGGGCCTGGCAGTGGTGAGTTTAAGAGAAAAGTTCCACTCCTGGCTTTTGTTAGCATTAATACATTGGCTCATTGTTTTTTTGTTTTGTTTTTGAGACAGAGTCTCACTTAGTTGCACTCAGTAGAGTGCTGTGAAATCACAGCTCACAGTAACCTCAAACTCTTAGGCTTAAGCGATTCTCTTGCCTTGGCCTCCCAAGTAGCTGGTACTATAGGTACCCACCACAAGCCCCAGCTTTTTGTTGCAGTTGTTGTTGTTTAGCTGGCCTGAGCCAGGTTTGAACCCACCAACCTCCATGTATGTGGCTGGCACCATAACCACTGTGTTACAGGCACCGAGCCACACCTGGCTATTTTTTGTTTGTTTGTTTAGCAGGCCCTAACCAGGTTCAAACCCACCAGCTCCGGAGCATGTGGCTGGCACCCTAACCACTAAACCACAGGCACACAGCCTGGCTCATTGTTTCTAATTTAACTTTAAGAGATGGGGTCTTACAATGTTGTCCAGGCTAGACTCAAATTCTTGGGCTCAAGAGATCTCTCATTTGGCTGAGAATATAGGCACACACTGCCACTGCACCTGGCTACATTGGTTCTTTGACAAAGCTAGGTAGGTCTTCCTTTGCACAGCATAGTTTGATAACAGGTCACAATCACTATGCCTTCCTCTCAAACCAAGTCAGGAATCAAGCTGTAAGAGCAACAATTTAAGAACCAAAGATTGAAAGTTACACCCAAAGATTAGGAACTGGTTTTCAGACAGCCCCTGGCTGTGTACACTCAGGCCCTGGCAAGAGGCCTATAGGATAGCAGAGGACTTCTGGGGCCCAGGCTCTGACTCCTCTGGGGACACTTTAAATAGCAGTAGTGGGTTTTGTTATAAAAGTAGAAAATAGGCTCAACAACCGTAGCACAGTGATTGCAGCGCTGGCCACATGCATCGAGGCTGACAGGTTTGAACTCAGCCCAGGCCAGCGAAACGACGACAACTGCAAAAAAAAAAAAAAAAAAAATAGAAAATAGTTGTAAATGCTAATTTGGTGAGCACAAACAAAGGTAGAAGGAAACTTGGGTCAGTTGCATAGCCTGAGATACTGGGAAAATGGGTGCTACAGTGAGCTGGGACTTGAAATTCACAGCCACAGTGATAAGGAATCTAATCAGTTTGCAGGACAAAACTCCAGTACAAGCCTCTGTCAGTGCTGGAGCAAAGTCCATGCTCAGGTAAAAAGAACATTGCCACAGGCTGCACAAACTCCAGACCTTCCATATCCACTACAGGGGTTCCAATACACCCACTCACTGTTGAGAGGGCTGCAGTGGCCACATGAGCTCTGGCTAAGGTTTGCCACCTAGAAACCACTTTCCCCTGGAGGTTTTGCTTTAGCTTTTCCAGAGCAGTTTTGAATTTGGTTGGTAATCCATTGTTCAGTGCCTGCCACTGTTCCATCAGTCAACCACATTTACTTGGGACCTAATGAATGCCAGGTTGTATGTGAGGCCTTGCACCACAACTTAAAACAGAAGTCTGCCCTTTTACAGCCCTGGGATGGAGTCTGGTTGAGTAGGATAATTGTGGGCACTCATTTTTCTTTTGTGTAAATCTAAGTTGAAAAGTTTTCTTACCTTCCTAGCTTGGCCTTAAAGGGAAACTAGGACAGGAATAAAGCAGTGAGAACATAAAGTACCAGGTACCTTCACAGTTTCTGCACTGACTCCTATAACGAAGATTGAAGAAGGAATCATCCCCACTTTGCACATGCCTACACGAAGATAACCCAGCAAGAAGGAAATTATTAACCAGGGGCAGTAGCTCACTCTTATAATCCTAGCACTCTAGAAGGCCAAGGCGGGAGGATTGCCTGAGGTCAGGACTTGGAGACCAGCCTGAGCAAGAGCAAAACCCTATCTCTACTAAAGATAAAAAAAATTAGCCAATTTTTATGGCAGGCACCTGCAGTCCCAGTTACTTGGGAGGCTAAGGCAGAAGGATCCCAGTTTGAGGCTGTTGTGAGCTAGGACACCATGGCAATCTAACCTGGGCAACAGACTCTGTTTAAAAAAGAAAGAAAGAACTATCTAGTTGCTCACAGGAGGGATGATTTAACATTCTTACTATGAGGAAATGAAATGTCAAAGGGAAAGGAAAGAGACACCAGCAAGAGCTTTAGTCAGTGGGCCCACCCAGCTCAAGGTTGACCTCTTCACTGTTTTGTTTCTTTGAAAAGGGGTATCATCGGGCGGCGCCTGTGGCTCAGTCGGTAAGGCGCCGGCCCCATATACCAAGGGTGACGGGTTCAAACCCGGTCCCAGCCAAACTGCAACCAAAAAATAGCCGGGCGTTGTGGCGGGCGCCTGTAGTCCCAGCTACTCGGGAGGCTGAGGCAAGAGAATCGCTTAAGCCCAGGAGTTGGAGATTGCTGTGAGCTATGTGAGGCCACGGCACTCTACCGAGGGCCATAAAGTGAGACTCTCTCTACAAAAAAAAAAAAAGATGTAAAAAAAAAAAAAAAAAAAAAAAAGAAAAGGGGTATCATCATGTTGACCAGGCTAATCTCAAAACTCCTGGCTTCAAGCAGTCTTCCTCTGCCTCAGCCTTCCAAGTATCTGGGACTACCTGGCTTGACCTTGTCTACTGCCCCTTCATTATGGTAGGAGAGGACTAATGCCTGCCTCAGGGCCTAACAGACTTTCTCCCAGACAGATGAGGTTGGAGTGCCACATTCAAGGATACTCTAGATTTACTTGGTTCGTTAGTCTATTAGGCTGGAAAAATGGATGGGATTTGGGCTGGGACCGTGTGGATTACAATCTAAAAAGTCATCCCTATCTTTCACATTGTCAAGGACAAAAGGACCTGTCACATGCCCAGGTCTAGGTTAGGTAAGAATTAGCCTGATTCTAAGGGGAACTTGATAATCTCAACTTTGATTTCCAAGGGAATTTGTGTTCAGATAATGGTCTCTTTACCCACCCTTAGTTGGTCTTCAGTGTGCTGGTGTCTGTGGGCAAGGCTTTAGGCCCACTTCCATCGCTGACATGAGGACGTGGACACTGCTGTCATTGTGGGAAAACCTTCCAAACCAAAATAAGGAGACAACACTGCCACCACCCAATATCTCCAGGAGTCCTAATTTTAGAAAGGGCATAGTGAGATGGGCAAATCGGTGTGTACCTAAGGTCCTAGCTATTGGGTAGGCTAGTAGGGCCTTGTGGGAAGATTGCTTGAGGCCAGGAGTTTGAGGCAGTAGTGTGCTATGTGATTGCACCTGTGAACCGTCACTGCACTCCAGCCTTGGCAACATAGCAAGACCCAGACTCTAAAAAAAAAATGTAAAAGAGCACAGTAAACTTTGGAGGTTAGAAATAATCTTGCCTGGCTTGCTTTTCATTTTACACATACACATAGACAATGAGGGCAGAGATTTTTTTTTTTTTTAGCATGTATTCAATATTTGTTGAATGACATAATTTCCATATGACCAAAAGTCTATTTTATAAGTTCTAAACCTTGCCTCTGCACATCAGTGTTTACTTATTCCTACAGAAAGTTATCTTTACAGAAGTTAAGAATAAGAACCATTGCCAGGGGAGGCTGAGGCAAGACAATCGCTTAAGCCCAGGAGTTGGAGGTTGCTGTGAGCTGTGTGAGGCCACGGCACTCTACCGAGGGCCATAAAGTGGCCCTACAAAAAAAAAGAACCATTGCCAGGAGCAGTGGTTAACACCTATAATCCTAACTCTTTGGGAGGCTGAGGCCTAAAGATTGCTTGAGCCAGGAGCTCAAGACCAGCCTGAGCAACAAAGATCCCACCTATACAAAAAATGCAAAAATTAGCTGGGCCTGGTGGTATGCACCTATAGTCCCTTCTGGAGGCTGAGGCAGAAATATTGCTTGAGCCCAGGAGTTTGAGGTTGCACTGAGCTATGATGACACCAATGCACTCTACCTTGGGCAACAGAGTGATCTCAAAAAAGAGGCTGCGCCCGTAGCTCAGTCAGTAGGGCACCAGCCACATACATCAAGGCTGGCGGGTTCGAACCCAGCCCGGGACAGCTAAAACAACAACAACAAGAAAATAGCCAGGTGTGGTGAGCACCTGTAGTCCCAGCTACTTGGGACACTGAGGCAAGAGAATCACTTAAGCCCAAGAGTTTAAGGTTGCTGTGAGCTGTGACACCACAGCACTCTACCTGAGGTGACAGCTTGAGACTCTCAAAACAACAACAACAACAAAAAAAACAGAATGAAAGCCACGACTAGATGTCACAGGGCATAAGGGCCACAATACCAAAAGTCTCGTGCTCTCCTTCAAAACATATGGGTACCGGGCGGCGCCTGTGGCTCAGCGAGTAGGGCGCCGGCCCCACATGCCGAGGGTGGCGGGTTCAAACCCAGCCCCGGTCAAACTGCAACAACAAAAAAAAAAATAGCCGGGCGTTGTGGCGGGCGCCTGTAGTCCCAGCTACTAGGGAGGCTGAGGCAAGAGAATCGCGGAAGCCCAGGAGTTAGAGGTTGCTGTGAGCCGTGTGACGCCACGGCACTCTACCCGAGGGCGGTACAGTGAGACTCTGTCTCTACAAAAAAAAAAAAAAAAAAAACATATGGGTACCTAGCAGAGACTCTTTAAAGCTAGAGAACTGGGCAGCACCAACTTATCTGACATTTAGGGTAATCGCATATCACGTGACACAATACATATTTTACTACAGATTACAAAGCATCAGTACATGGGCAAAGATACTTAATATGATTCCTCCCAGTGCCCATACATAAGCTACTGATCCAAATGGATGCTAGATAAGTTCACAGGGGATTCTTACCTCTGATAAGGTAGAGGATTGATCAGGTGGGCCAGACTCTTTTTTTTTTTTTTGTAGAGACAGTCTCACTTTATGGCCCTCGGTAGAGTGCCATGGCATCACACAGCTCACAGCAGCCTCCAACTCCTGGGCTTAAGCAATTCTCTTGCCTCAGCCTCCCGAGTAGCTGGGACTACAGGCGCCTGCCACAACACCCAGCTATTTTTTGGTTGCAGTTCAGCCGGGGCTGGGTTTGAACCCACCACCCTTGGTATATGGGGCCGGCGCCTTACAAACTGAGCCACAGGCGCCGCCCCGGTGGGCCAGGCTCTTAAAGAATGTTTCAGAAAGCTCTTTTCTAGGTGTTTGGGTAATATGAGAGCATCAATGTTAACTCAGCATGCTTAACTATACTAAATATTAGGCCTCACAAGGCCTGAGACATACATCTCCTGGTAATTATTTGTTCCTTCCTATCATGTCACCCCAGGTCTTGAAAAGGGCGCTCTCTCTCTCTCTCTCTCTATATATATATATATATATATACACACACATATATACATACACACACACGGTTAAGAAACATGCAGCTTTTATGGTGGTATGAGCTCTTACTTCAGGGTTAACAGTGGGCTATTTTACCTATACAAGAAGTGCTGCCATGCAAAACTTTAGATTCTTTACCACTTTCTATTCCAGAAATAAAGGATGAAATTCTAAAATACTAGTGAATTTTATATGTGAGATAGCCATAGAGGTTGTAAAAGATGAAAAGCAGGCAGTTTGAGAGAAGAAGAAAAGGAAAATAACTTAACCAGAGAAGTCCTGAAAATAAAAAAACAAACTGAAAAATATTGGGAAAAAATCATTACACAACTTAAACCTGCTTCATACAATGGTTGCATTCCTAAAAGGCCATTATTTTATTGTGACATCATATCATATAAAGAAAATAGAATTGCTAGGCGTGGTGGCTCTTGCCTGTTATCTTTGCACTCTGGGAGGCAGAGGTGGGTTGATAGGTTGAGATCAGGAGTTTGAGCCCAGCCTGAGCAAAAGTGAGACTTCTCTACTAAAACCAGAAAAACGAGCCACGTGTGGTGGTGGGTGCCTGTAGTCCCCAACTACTCTGGAGGCTGAGGCAAGAAGGATCACTTGAGCCCAGGAGTTTGAAGTTGCTGTGAGCTATGATACAACTGCACTTTCTCAGGCCCACAGAGACTCTAAAAGAAAAAAAAAAAGGCCAGGCACAGTGGTTCACGCCTGTAATCCCAGCACTCTAGGAGGCCAAGGCAGGTGAATCTCTTGAGCTCCAGAGTTCAAGACCAGCCTTAGCAAGAACAAGACCCCATCTCTAAAAATAGCTGGGCATTCTGGCAGACACCTATAGTCCCAGCTACTTGGGAGGCTGAGGCAAGATGATCACTTGAGCCCAAGACTTTGAGGTTGCCATGGCATTCTACCAAAGGTGAATGTAAGACTGTCTCAAAAAAAAAAAAAAAAAAAAAAAATTACCAGAAAATAGAATTGATGATGTTGCTCAGGCTGGTGTCAAACTCTTGGACTCAAGTGATCCTCCCACCTTTGCCTCCCAAACTGCTAGGATTACCAGCATGAGCCACTGCACCCAGACAAGGACCACCATGAATAATCATGCTGTTTCCTATTTTGTAATTTCATTTTTTAAGCCTCACAAGTTTGTCAAATAATCAGAAAGGAAAAAAGATACATTTGAGGATAGAAGGGACTCGATTAACATGGTGCTTGGCCCTCTAACTTCTGCTGTCTAAGTCCTTGCCCCCAGCTCTCTGTGGTAGGTATTTCTTTCTTTTTTTTTAAGAGTCTCAACCTATCACCCTCGGCAGAGTGCCATGGCATCACAACTCACAGCAACCTCCAACTCCTAGGTTTAGGGGATTCTCTTGCCTCAGCCTCCCAAGTGGCTGGGACTACAGGCGCCTGCCACAACACTCAGCTATTTTTTGTTTCAATGTGGCCGGGCTGGGTTCGAACCTGCCACCCTTGGTATATGGGACCATCGCCCTACCCACTGAGCCACAGGCCTCGCCCCAGTACAAGTATTTTTTAAGAGGCCATGTGCAAGGCAATTCCTCAAGTCTATAAGATCCAAGCCTCAGGCTCTATCCAGGAAAAAAGTGTAGGAGATCTTCTAAACCTACAAATCAGCTGGAGCTGTGGTGGCTGGCTGGCTGCAGCCTTAGACCTGTCAATAAAATAGTACTAAAATAAAGTCCTTTTTACTATGTGCAGTGGCTCACACTTGTAGTCCTAGCACTCTGGGAGGCTGAAGTGGGTGGATTGCTTGAACTCAGGAGTTTGAGACCAGCCTGAGCAAGAATGAGACCACATCTCTAATAAAAATAGGAAAACTAGCAGGGCATCATGGCACACACCTGTAGTCCCAGCTACCCAGGGAGGCTGAAGCAAGAGGATCGCTCAAGCCCAATGTGAGCCATGACACCACAGCTCTCTGCTCAGGGTGACAGAGACTCTGTCACCAAATAATAATAAAATAAAACCTTTTTGTAGGCTGCCCTTGCCTCTTCCCATGAGCTGGTGGTTACCTCAGGTCTATAATTCAATTCTCATTTCTCAAGAAAAGATGAGTCTGTGTGGTAGTGGGATATAGGTATAGTATAAATTTAAGGTGGAAATAAGGAAATAAAGGATCTAGTATGCCGTGGGGCGGGGGGGGAATAAAAGGCCATAAAACAGAATCACACTTAAATTGTTGAAAAATCCAAACTATAAAATTCATGACCTGCCATTATCACATCAACAAAAAAAGATCATTTTAAAGAAAAAGTCTGACATTTAACAACTGAAAATAGAAAAGAGCTTTTACAATGTTGATGGTTTATAAATACATAAATATCCATGCACATTTTTATGGTGACAGCTACTGGAAGAATGATCACTTTTTAAAAGCCTAGCTAGACAGATTCCTCCTCATCCCACCTGCCTCTTTCTGTTGGTAATACCAGGAGTCTTAAGAGAGCTACTGTGGTCTGTTTCACGTTCATCCCAGCCTCTTTTCTAAGCCTGTAGATGGTGATGAAAATGGGATAAATCTTCTGCCTTAGCTACGATGCTAGGGGAAAAAAAGAAAAGGTTATGTAACCATGTAATCCAGTGAATTCATGGATTCAAATTCATCTTCATAAATTAAAATATAGCAGTGATGCAGTATTTATGTACTAACCCAATGGTAAGTATACTCAGAAATTATTAATATTTTAAAATTCAGCAAAAAAATGACCACACCATCCATTTGGAGGCCAGAACCTAATTTTCTTGTCATTTGTGATCTATAAATGTTCACAATTAAAAGAGATAATGGAAATACTTAAAATACAACTTTTCCTGGCATCCTCTACAGTCAACACTTCTAAAAGCAGACTCACGCAAACACTTACTGTTCTAAATTAAAACCATTCAGATTCAGGTAGTAATTCACAACATTTCACATTGAGTCAGGATTATTTAGGATATGTGAAGGTTATATATTTCTGGATTTCACACTATTAGAAACTGTAAAAGCACGTCTTCAGATAGTGGTAAAATGAAGCGGATATATTCTTTCTGGGTACTCTCTAGCACCTTTGGTAAATTTAAACTTGGCTTTAGACAACTTTTAAGCAGGGTGTTAAGAAATCACTTTGGCTGTCACCTTGTATTTGAATGAATTTCCTTAACATTTAGCAGTGTGAGTGAATCAATCTGAGAGTCTTTTTAGTAATAAGAGATTTCAAGGTATGACCTATTTTCTATTTAAGCCAGTCCTTTTCAGATGAAAAAATAAAATTCCTCAGCAAAAGCAAAATATAAGAAGTCTTTCTCCATTTAGAAGAATGCAATATCACCTAAAGAAACCATTTTGTGTCCAAAGAGAAAAAAATCTTCTAAGCCACCTGTCAAAGTTCCAATGGGATAGGCCAAGACTGAGAGGGACACAAGTGCCATTTGGTTTGGGCTGCTACCAAGTAGTCTTTTCCAAAAGGTGCTGACAACAGGTGATCCACTCAACTCATTTTGTACATCAGATAAAACTGGTCGGCAGGGTCAGACACAGCTTTTCTGGCTTCTATTTCAGAGTGGATAAAGAGCAAAAGACAAGTACCTGTACTGAGCATTTATCTTGGGATACAAGACCTCTTCTGATTTAACTAATCTAACAAGTTGAAAAAAAAAAAAAAAAAAAATTTTTTTTTTTTTTTTTTTTTTTTGAGAGAGTCTCACTCTGTCACCCTGGGCTGAGTGCTGTGTCATCATCACAGCTCACAGCAACCTCAAACTCTTGGGCTCAGGTGATCCTCTTGCCTCAGCCTCCCAAGTAGCTGGGAATACAGAGGTAAGCCACCACACCACGCCTGGCCAAACAAGTTGAATTTTTAAAATACTCAACCAACACTTGCCTCCTTAGAAACACAGCTTTTTCCACCAAAAAAGTGGAAAGCTCCATTACCTCCGAGCTTGCCAAGACTGAACATAATGCACAAAAAGAATGAAATGTGGACACACTTGCTTTTCTAACTTTCTTTTCACATTTCATAGTCATTTTTCATACTGCCATTTTCCCTCCTGGGATAAAAATGTTCTTGGAAAAATGGACCAAGTAATTAGGTTGACAGCTTCTTTCTTTGAGTCAATAATGATGGTTTCCTGGTCAATTACTCCTCTTTCTCTTTGATTAAGACATTATCTTGAAAATATTAACTCTTGACACATAGTGATGATACCTTTCTTGAGTCAGCCGCTGTTCTTTGTTAATTATCACTCATTAAAAGTTAAGCTGCACAGCCACAAAGGCTGTTAGCAGGTGCCTAGGATAGCAGTTAGATAATCAAGATTGTTTGCTCAATACATTGAATCTGTTTGAATCCCCTTTTTTCCAAAGAAAAAAATCTTACACTGCAACAATCTTGACAAATCTCACCTATCCAAGACCAATGCTTTTTTCTAAGACTAAAAAAAAAAAAGTTAGACACATAGATGTACTTGCCTCAAAGCTGCAGAATAACCATGAAGTATTTTTAAAATCCTACTTTAATAAGCTTATGTCTGTCTCCAAGTTTTCATCACTCTCTGGTCTTGAGATACCCACAATGCCGGGCAATTCATTTCCACTTGGTAGCTAGCTTTAAAATCCAAACAAACGCTTACTTTTAGAATTAAGGATCAATTCTAGAAAGAACAATATTGTCAGGTGCGTGGTTTGACATCAGGGTTTTTTTTCTCTGTTGCCTATTTGCCAGACTAATGTATCACGTGCAAAAAATACAGGCAAGGGACAAAACTACTCCTACAAAGTACCCATGGCTCTCTGAACAGTAGGTTCTCAGGGTGGCCATCAATGGAGAGGGGACAGCCTTCAATACCACACAATCTGTCATGGCACATAGATCTGATCATTCATTCTCAGGATGGGCTTAGTCTTAACAACTGGCAAAACTCTATGCACCCTCTTAGTATCTCATTTTTCAGGATCAGCTGAATTTCATTTTCAGTGGCATCAACAGTCTAAAGTTAAACATGGGCTCAGCGCCTGTAGCTCAGGGAGTTGGGTGCCCGTCACATACACTGAAACTGGAAGGTTGAAGCCTGGCCGGGGCCTGCTAAAACAACAATGACAACTGCAACCAAAAAACAGCCCGGCATTGTGGCGGGTGCCTGTAGTCCTAGCTACTTGGGAGGCTGAGGCAAGAGAATTGCTTAAGCCCAAGAGTTTGAGGTTGCTGTGAGCTGTGATGCTACAGCACTCTACCGAGGACAACATAGTAAGACTCTTGTCTCCAAAAAAAAGAAAATGTTAAACCTGGTTGGGAGGTGGCTCACACCTGTAATCCTAGCACCCTGGGAGGCTAAGTTGGGTGGATTGCTTGAGGTCATGAGTTTGAGACCAGCCTGAGCAAAATCGAGACCCCTTCTCTACTAAAATATGGAAAAACTGAGGCAAAAGGATCGCTTGAGCCCGAGTTAGAGGTTACTGTGAGCTATGATGCCATAGCGCTCTACCCAGGGTGACAGCTTGAGACTCTGTCTCAAAAAAAAAAAAAAACTTGGTTACTAAGTTTTATTTGAAGGAAGTTGCAATACACATAATCCAAAAATGCTATAAAATTATGACTTTTGTAGGGGCTTCTTACACATAACTAACTGCTTATGATTATTAGCACTGGTTTTTCAGGGATGCTAACTTCATGCCTAAAGACTCTTCCCTGGAGGCTGCAACTACACAATGATAACATCAAGAAACATTCTTAGCTGAGATTCTAAGGTGGCAATGTTCCTTATTTGTTTTTTTTTTTTAAGTTTTTTTTTTTTTTTTTGTAGAGACAGAGTTTCACTTTATAGCCCTTGGTAGAGTGCCGTGGCATCACACAGCTCACAGCAACCTCCAACTCCTGGGCTTCAGCAATTCTCTTGCCTCAGCCTCCCGAGTAGCTGGGACTACAGGCGCCCGCCACAACACCCAGCTATTTTTTGGTTGCAGTTCAGCTGGGGCCGTGTTTGAACCTGCCACCCTTGGTATATGGGGCCAGCGCCTTACCGACTGAGCCACAGGCGCCGCCCAATGTTCCTTATTTTTGAGGTATGAAAACCTTTAATGGATTTAAGCAGGGGTCCTCAAACTATGGCCCGCAGGCCACATGCGGCGATGTGATTGTATTTGTCACCGCTTTGTTTTTTTACTTCAAAATAAGATATGTGCAGTGTGCACAGGAATTTGTTCGTAGATTTTTTTTTTTTTAAACTATAGTCTGGCCCTCCAACGGTCTGAGGAACAGTGAACTGGCCCCCTGTTTAAAAAGTTTGAGGACCCCTGGTAGACAAACCCTTCCCAACAAACACACACAGCGCCTGTAGCTCAAGGAATAGGGCGCCAGCCCCATATACCGGGGATGGCGGGTTCGAGCCCAGCCCCGGCCAAACTCTGCAAAAAAAAAAAAGTGTCCCCATGATGCAGTGGCTCGTGCCTTGTAATCCTAACAATATGGGAGGCCAAGGCAGGAAGATCCCTTGAGCTCAGGAGTTTGAGACCAGCCTAAGCAAGAGCAAGACCCCATCTCTACTAAAAATAGAAAAATTAGCCAGGCGTCTTGGCAGGTGCCTGTAGTGACAGCTACTCATGAGACTGAGGCAGGAGGATTACTTGAACCCAGGAGTTTAAGGTTGCTGTGCCCTAGGCTGATGACATGGCACTCTAGCCTGGGTAACAGAGTAAGACTCTGTCTGAAAAAAAAAAAAAACAGTGTCTCGAACACCAACCTGAAGGTTTTAACTACTGGTTCAGATTGAAAACTAAAAGAATATTTTTTCAGGAAAACAAACCAGCTGGGCGCAGGGGCTCATGCCTGTAATCCCAGCAATCTGGGAGGTGAAGGCGGGTGGATTGCCTGAACTCTCAGGTTCGAGACCAGCCAGAGCCAGAGCGATTTTTATCTCTAAAAATAGCCAGGCATTGTGGCAGATGCCTGTAGTCTCAGCTACTCAGGAGGCTGAGGCAAGAGAATCACTTGAACTCAACAGTTTGAGGTTGCTGTGAACTATAATGCCACAGCACTCTACTGAGGGTAACAAAGTGAGACTCAGTCTCAAAAAGAAAGGAAAACAAACCGTCTGAAATCAAGTTGGAGGTGTTGTTTGGGACTAATACATGACTAGCTGAGAATGCCATTAGTTCCTTGATAAGGGGACCTCCTTATGTGCCCTGCCTCCCCAAATAAGACCCAACTGGAGTAAAACGGGCTTATCTATGTTGCTGGAGGTAGAATTGAATAAGGGCCCCCAGCTTTAAACTCTACTGTCGTGGTCAATTTTTAAGTATTTTCTGAGTATCTTCTCTACGGTATGACTATACTAGGTTTTGGAGTTGTAAAGGCTAAAAATTTTAGGTACCATCTCTTCCCTCAAGGTTACAACTGCTCTAAAAGATGCTTGAATAAAGTACAAAAGGAACTTTGAGAGAACTGGGACAAATGTGATAAAATACAACTGGAAAATGTCTGAAAAGTACCTAGGATGCCCAGTCCCACCCTCTGAGGTTCTTTCTGCCACCCCCTCTATAGCCCCACCTCCAAGGTCCAGACTGAAGTTTCAAAGAAAGAGTTCACTGTGTAAAAAGTCTATAACCCGAGATGAGACTAAGCCCTGAAGAAGAGAAAACAGCTTAAAAAGAAAAAAAGAAAGAAAAAAAAGAAAACAGCTATAGTATCTGGCTATTATTCCAGTCACATTACTATCAACAAGTCAAAAAAAGGTCAAGTAAGTCTAGTCAGGTCCTCTCTGGTTGGGGTAAAAATGAGTTACTTTTATTAACAAGATTTTTTTTAATAAATTGGAAACTTTAGAACTGTAACCAGTATTTTCTTAATAATCAAGCAAAAAAGGGCGGTGCCTGTGGCTCAGTAACTAGGGTGCCGGTCCCATATACTGAGGGTGGCGGGTTCAAACCCAGCCCCAGTCAAACTGCAACAAAAAATAGCTGGGCGTTGTGGCGGGCACCTGTAGTCCCAGCCACTCGGGAGGCTGAGGCAAGAGAATGGCCTAAGCCCAAGAGTTGGAGGTTGCTGTGAGCTGTGTTGACACCACGGCACTCTACCAAGGGCGATAAAGTGAGACTCTGTCTCTACAAAAAAAAAGTAATAGGCTTGGCTCCTGTGGCTCAAGCCGCTAAGGCGCCAGCCACATACACCTGAGCTGGCAGGTTCAAATCCAGCCTGGGCCCGCCAAACAATGATGGCTGTAACCAAAAAAATAGCCAAGCATTGTGGTGGTGCCTGTAGTCCCAGCTACTTGGGAGGCAGAGGCAGGAGAATTGCTTGAGCCCAGGAGTTGGAGGTTGCTGTGAGCTGTGATGACATAGCACTCTACCCAGGGCAACAGCCTGAGGCTCTGTCTCAAAAATAATAACAAAATTATAGCAAAAAACTCAAAACAGTGTTCCTAGACAATCTGAAGAGGCCAAGTTTGTGTTATCCACCAACAATGCATAATTTATCATACTGACTTTTTAAATTCTAAAATAGTTTTTTACCACTTACGGGGAAATAATAATGAAAGGGCTTAGATCTTTAGGGTAAACAAGAACATTCAAAAAATAATATACTCTAATATAGTGTCTTGATCAAAGCAGGGTCCATTAACTCTATAACATTTCATTATATGCACTCGGATATCCTGTTTACCTTTTTCATTAATTCACTTCTGGTAGTAAACTGTGGCAGGTCTTCCACTTCAATCCCATCAGCCATTTCCATCACCTTGTCTAAAAGGTCTTTATTGTAACTGCACAATAAAAAGTAGTAAGATAAAAACTTTGGAAAAATTGCCACTGTGGATTATTTAGTAATTGCAGGTTGGAGGGGTGATGGGAGCAGTCCCCAGAAACAAGTCTCTGTCCCCTCTCACCAGGAATTAGTGAGATAGCTCCTCTGCAGGGCATAGGAAATGCAGCCTCAGAGTGATTCTATATTCTGGGTAGTTCAAAGAATTCTGAACCATAAGCTGAGCCTAGTTTCAGACCTGGAATGGCCAAGTATCAAGGTGAAGTTTAGAGTTTGACACTGGGTGATGATTCAGTTATAAAAGGAGTTAAGTGACCAAGTACTTGTGGCAGTTATGGTCAGATTCATTCTGGTTGCTACCCTGCTGTATGTACTTTTCAGAGATGAAGGTCTCACTTTGTTGCCCAGGTTGAACGCAAACTCCTAGGCTCAAAAGTCTTTCCACCTCAGCCTTCCAAGTTGCTGGAACTATAGGCCCATGTCGCTGTGCCCAGCTCTAGAATTAATTTTAATTAATAAATCTTAATTAACTATTACAGAATCAGGAACAATGTTTAAACGCTTAGATTTCTTACATATCCATATATAGGGACTAAATAATAAAGTAAAAATTTAAGAGTTAACACATGAAGATAAAAAAAATTTGTATGTTTCATTGAAAACAAATGAAAAAAGTATAAAATAAAAAAGTCAATTCTGAAAATTAAAAACCAGTTATGTTTTCCTGTAAAAACTGTAGAAAGGATTATTAAACAAAAAGTAAACACCTAACCAAATAAGAAATAGCAGGTTGCTGCACTGCAAACTGTCAAGATGACTCATTTGATACTGCAAGAGAAACATACATATTCAATACAAGGTTAGGAAATGGTTCTTCCTGCTTGTAGATACAAAAGTGGGCTTTAGGAATGCCAACAGAACAGATGTTTCAAAATTTATAAAAACAGAGGCACTGTACCTCTAAAAGTACATATTCTCAGATATGAGATAAGGGCCAAAAATATTTCTGATTATTTTTTAAACATGCAGAATGTTGATCTAATAAAAATAACTTTATTTGTTCACTTGCCCAATTCTCTGACATTTGCTTAACCACAAATTCTGTTAATCAGGATTTCCCAAGAGCACCAAGAAGGCAAGGAAGAGAGATGGGTGCATTTGGCACTGCTTCCCTGCATCCTAAGCCCCAACATCTGAAACAAAACCTGGTGGCTTAGGCCTGGAGGAGCCATGTGATCAGAGTCAGACAGCCATAACAGGTAGAGAAACCAGAGCAAACAGAGCCATCCTATTCTCCTAACACAATTGCCCACCTTCTTAATAATGTGGTAAACAAAGCCCCTTATTAGGCACTTCAAAAGTAGGCCCCTGCCCTCTTAGTGCAGTGGGCTTTGGGACCTTGACAAAAAGGTATCAGGCTCGGTGCCCTTAACACAGTGGTTACAGCGCCAGCCACATACACCAAGTTTGTCAGGTTCGAACCCAGCCCGGGCCTGCTAAACAACAATGACAACCACAACAACAATAAAAAATAGCTGGGCGTTGTGGCTGGCGCCTGTAGTCCCAGCTACTTGGGAGGCTGAGGCAAGAGAATCGCTTAAACCCCAAGAGTTGGGAGGTTGCTGTGAGCTGTGACGCTACAGAACTCTACCGAGGGTGACATAGTGAGACTCTGTCTCAAAAAAAAAAGTATCTGAAGTTTTCATGGGAAGGCAAGTAGAGATAAAGTTCTCAGGACCCAGGAAGGTGGGGGACGGGGAGAAAAAGCCACAGAACACAGAATTACATCTGGCTATATGTAGTAAACCCCACCAACCCTCCCCCAAAGTTGCATGATCCCAGGTACATCGCTTCCTTTCCTTCGGCTTTTTCATTTGTTAAATTATCCATTGTCCTTACACGTTTGCCATGTGGGTAAAAGGAGCTAATGGACTTAAAATGCATTCTGCAAAGATGATGGTGGTTTCAGGTAGTAATAGCAAAAACACAAATAACAATAGCAACTTTGAAGTCCATCTTGTATTTAGCTCTTGACCCTTTAATTACTGTTGTCATCACAACCACCCATTTTACCAAGTGAGGAAACCGAAGCTCAGTATCTTTCAGAGGGGCTGCCGAGGCGGGAATCACCCGTCGGACTGGCCAATGCGCAAGGAGGTCGGGGGCACTGTCTAGGTCAGGGGTGAGCCCTGAGAGGGCTGCCGGTCAAAAGGCAGGGGTAGGACCGGACGGCCTCAGGGGTCCGCACCTGCAGCCCAGAAAGAGGTGGTTGGCCCAGACCATGGAGAGGGACAGCAACTGGTCCAGGCGGCCGCCGCCATCGGGCGGGTCACGGTAGTCGGGTAGGTGGCGCAAGATGAATTCCATGCGGGCCTTCCATTGCTTCTCGCTCTCCGAGTAGGAGCGGAACTGCTCCGCGAAGTCGGCCGCCTGCCGCACACCTGACACCAGCTCCTCAACCGCGGCGGCCGCCTCGCCACCCACCATGCTACCCTCATCCGCCTAAGGCCGGACCGCCCACTGCCTTCCCGACGCGCATCGCTCTACCACCTGCCCACTAGAGGGGCCCCGGTGGCGTGCGCAGGCCCCGGAGGATGGGCCTGGAGCGCCCTCGCCCGGCCAGGCGGCCTGTGACAGCTCAGCCTGCGGTTCTAGGCCTATGCAACCCACAGCACCTGGCTGGGAGCTACCCAGGGCTGCAAGGGCGGTTAATGGGCTACCCCGCAGGGAACCAGTGGGGAAACTGAGACACCCCCCCCCCAAGTGTAGAGTCTGGCGCCTCCTTCCTAGTCAGCAGCTAGATGCCAGCTAAAATTATGCTGTGTGTCCTTCTTGCCCTGAGAATTCTCCGGGTATCGCCTTGTCCTGAGCAACCATCAGGGGACCCAAGCAGAACATGGATATTCTCAGCTCTGGGGACTTATACGTGTAGCTGCCTGAGGTCTGTCTCCCAGGAGTCTTGACACCCCACTAAGCTTGGGGCCCGCCTTCCTGGAGCGAGTCATTCATCCCAATATATACCTGCCAAGGCATTTTGCTAGGTGCTGAAGAGGCAACGAGACAGAGTTTCACGTTATCACCCTCGGTAGAGTACTGTGGCGTCACAGCTCACAGCAACCTCCAACTCATGGGCTTAGCGATTCTCTTGCCTCAGCCTCCCGAGTAGCTGGGACTACAGGTGCCCGCCAGAACGTCCAGCTATTTTTTTGTTGCAGTTTGGCCAGGGCGGGGTTCAAACCCACCACCCTGGGAATATGGTGCCAGCACCCTACCCACTGAGCCACAGGCACTGCCCAAAAGAACTTTTTTTTAATTTTTTTTTTGATAGAATCTTGCTCTGTCACCCAGGCTAGAGTGCTGTGGTGTCAGCCTGGCTCACAGCAACCTCAGACTTCTGGGTTCGGTGACCCTCCTGGGTCAGCCTCCCTAGTATCTAAGACTCCTGGCGCATACAATGCCACCTGGCTAATTTTTCTTTTCTTTTTTTTTTTTAAGTAGAGACAGGGGTTCAATTTTGCTCAGGCTGGTCTGGAACTCCTGATCTCAAGCGATCCTCTAGCCTCAGCCTCTGAAAGTGCTAGAATTACTGCACCTGGCCGGAAACAGAAAATGTTAAAGTCAACAAATATTAATAAAGAGAAACCCCGAGAGCTACAAGTATAAATAAGCAAGACACCTGGTCTACTCTTCGCATCAGGGAAGTGATGCTAAAGAATGAACAGGAGTTAAGTAAAGGGGAGGAGGCCATGGCAAGAGAATTGCAAGACAGTGGAACAGAAGAGGGGGCGGGGCGGGGTGAAGTGGGTAGAGTGGAGGAGATAAGGCTGCTGAGGTCAGCCTGGGTCAGGATTCAAAGAGGAATGAGAACCCTGAAACATTCTAGCCAAAACAGTGAAACCTGTGTTTACAGAAGGTGTTGGAAGGAGCCAGAAAGAATATAACCACAGTAGATGAGCAGGTAGGCCCAAGGATTTGGATTTAGCTGGCATGACTCTCTGCTGTCTGTTCTAGGGTTAAGTGGCAGACCCACTGAAAGAAGACCTGCCTTTTAAGTGGTGAATTCCCTATCCCCTGAAGCATTCTAGTGCTGTAATTGAGTGTTGGAGGTCAGAAACAGAGACCCCGAAATTCTGTGCTTTGACATGCTGAATTGAAGAAAGCTCAAGGTCTCTCTGACGTTCTCCCTACTCTCCTGTCTCAGTCCTCTGTCTCTCCCAAAGCACAACCAGAAGCTGTTCTCTAAAGTTCCCTTATCTGCCTACAGTTCAAAATGCCAAAGAAGAGAACAATTACTTCTCGTCCCATCCCTGAGTTTTCATTAACTGAATTCATATCCCAGGAAGAAAGACTGAAGTCTGTCAACACACCTGGACAGACATTTGTCACCAACCATTGTCTGCTCTGCCAGCCTAAGACTTTGTCCCAGGCTATTGCACATTCTTCAAGCCCATTGAATTCACCTAAAAATCATTTACTACCCATTTAAAATCATCCACACCTCCCTATCTCCCTTCCCTCTAAGAAGGGCATGTAATCATCTGTAACCCATTGCATGGTTGGGTAGCCACTCTGTAACTCTCCACCATGAATGTTAATTAATTTGTATGCCTCTTCTCCTATTAATCTGCCATTTCTCAGTTGATTTTATGCAAACCTTGAGAGAGCAAAGGGGAAGTTTTCCCTTAGGCCCCAACATGGCAAATCATTTGAGCCTCCCCCAACCTTCACAGTTTACTGACTGAAAAGTCCCCATTGTCCTCCATCTGGTGAAGTATTGGGGTAGAAAGGCGGGCCTAGAATCCAGGTTCTAGGACTCCAGCATAGGTCCTATATTGTGAGTGGGGCCAGTAGAGGAGCTGATTATGTGCTGTCTGCTGCTGCTTTTGAAGTGTCAAGGCCTCCAGCAGGCAAGAACCAATAGAGCATGGAAATACCAGGCAATCTGAGGAGTAGAATGAGCCTGGAGACCCAGCACCAGGCTCCGTGTCCAGGCTTACAGTTAACAACAGGGAGGCATGCTGATGTGCTCAGGTGGGCAGGGAGAGTGTGAACAGGGTCTGTGAAACCAAAGACAGACTCAGGTACTGACAGCAATCAGGAATAGATAGCCCAGAGCTAAATTTCCAAAAATCAAGTGTAGATCACATGTCCTGTGGGGCTTCTTAAAATGACAGGTTTCCCCAGGCCCCCATTGGATGCTCAAAATCAAGGCTCCAGGTAATTCTGCTTCCACCTGTAGGTGACCTATCTTTGAAAACCACTCAACCATTATTAAGGGTTCTCTGAGCCAAATTCTTGGTCACTTGATTGAACAGTGCAGAGGCTATCCCAGAAATAGGAATGTGGGCTCTGTGACTAGCAGCTGCAGCCACAGAGCCAACCCTCCCTACATGTATGAAAAGCTAAAAGTCACACTTCACCTACCTTATTTAGCATTATCACTGACCAGTATGGGGCATAAACATATAAGTACATATAAACATGTTTAGACATGCGTAAAGACATAAAGCCAAAAGTACACAAATAAGTATTTGTGTACAATATCAAATTGTTAACATTTTACTTACAAAATGTGAAGCAGTTTAGAAATATTGGTTGGGCGGCGCCTGTGGCTCAGTTGGTAAAGTGCCGGCCCCATATACCGAGGGTGGCGGGTTCAAACCCGGCCCCGGCTGAACTGCAACCAAAAAATAGCCGGGCGTTGTGGCGGGCACGTGTAGTCCCAGTACTCTTTAGGCTGAGGCAAGAGAATCGCTTAAGCCCAGGAGTTGGAGGTTGCTGTGAGCTGGGTGAGGGCACAGCACTCTACCGAGGGCCATAAAGTGAGACTCCGTCTCTACAAAAAAAAAAAGAAAGAAATATTGGTTAATATTAACATTCCATAGGACCCTATGACAAGTCCAATTATTGACCAGTTTATTTTTATTTTTTATTTCTTATTGTGGAGTACTGTTTTTTTTTTTTTGAGACAGAGTCTCAAGCTATCACCCTGGATAGAGTGCCATGGCATCACAGTTCACAGCAACCTCCAACTCCTGGGCTTAAGTGATTCTCTTGCCTCAGCCTCCCAAGTAGCTGGGACTACAGGCGCCTGCCACAATGCCTGGCTATTTTTTTGGTTGTAGTTGTCATTTTTTGGCAGGCCCAGGCTGGATTCGAACCCTCCAGCTCTGGAGTATGTGGCTGGCGCCTCAGCCACTTAAGCTACAAGTGCTACCAGTGTGGTGTACTTATTAATACAGCCAAAACAAGATCCTACCTCATTTTTTAAAACATCTCTATTGAAATATTATTTAAATACCATAAAATTCACCCACTTAACATATACAATTCCTTATATTTAGTGTATTCACAGATTTGTGCAACCATCAACACAAGGTAAGTATAGAATATTTCATCACCCCACACCCCTTTGCAGTCACCTCCCATTCTGCCTAGCCTTGGGCAACAACTAATCTACTTTTTATCTCTATAGATTTCCTAGTCTAGACATTTCATGTAAATTAATGTTTCTGTGACTGGCTTCTTTCAGCCACATGAGTAGCATGTGTCAGTACCTCATTCTTTTTTTTTTCTTTCCTTTCTTTTTTTCTTTCTTTTTTTTTTTTTGGAGACAGAGTCTCACTTTGTCACCCTTGGTAGAGTGCTGTGGCATCACAGCTCAACTCCCTTGCCTCAGCCTCCCAAGAATCTGGACTACTGGCGCCACCACAATGCCTGGCTATTTTTAGAGACGGAGGTCTCGTTCTGGCTCAGGCTGATCTCAAACCTGTGAGATCAGGTAACCCACCTGCCTTGGCCTCCCAAGTGCTGGGATTACGAGCCTGAGTCACCACGCCCGGCCTTAGTACCTCATTCTTTTTATAGCTGAATAATATTCCATTGCATAGATCTACCATACACATCACTTGATGAATATTTCAGTTATATCTATTTTTCAGCTATGATGGATAATGCTGCTAGCATATTCATTAACTTTTTGTGTGGACATATGTTTTCAATTCCCTTGAAATTGAAATTGGTATATAGTTGATTAATGAGTCATATGGTAACTCTATGTTTAATTTTTATAAAAACTAACAGATTATTTTTCACAGTGTCTCCACAGTGTCTGAATCCAATATATGAGGGTTCCAAGATGGGTGGCTTGCCTGAACTCAGAAGTTCAAGACTAGTCTGAGCAAGAGAGTGACCCCATCTCTACTAAAAATAGAAAAATTAGCTGGATGTGGCATTGGGTGCCTATAGTCCCAGCTACTTGGAAGGCTGAGGCAAAAAGATCACTTGAGCCCAGGATTTTGATGTTGCTGTGAGCTATGACGCCACAGCATTCTACCTAGGGGGACAGAGTCTCACTCTGTCTCCAAAAAGAAAAAGTATGAGAGTTCCAATTCTTCACATCCTTGTAAACACTTAGTATTTTTCCTTTCTTTCTTTTTTCTTTTCTTTCTTTCTTTTTTTTTTGGAGACAAAGTCTCACTCTGTTGCCCTGGACAGAGTGCCATGGTGTCATCATAGCAACTTCAAATTCTTGGACTGAAGCCATTTTCTTGCCTCAGTCTTTTGAGTAGTTGGGACTACAGACCCCTGCCACTTTGCCTAGTTAGTTTTTTTATTTTTAGGTCTTTCTGTTGCTTGGGCTGGTCTCGAACTCCTCAGCTCAAGCAGTCCATCTGCTTCAATCTCCCAGAGTGCTGGGACTATAGGCATGAGCGACCTGTGGGCCTCCTTTTCTTTCTTTTTTTTTTTTTTAGAGACAGAGTTTTACTTTGCTGCCCCTCAGTAGTGTGCTGTGACATCACAGCTCACAGCAACCTCCAGCTCTAGGGCTTAGGCGATTCTCTTGCCTCAGCCTCCCAAGTAGCTGGGACTATAGGCGCCCACTGCAATGCCCGGCTATTTTTTTTGTTGTTGCAGTTTGGCCAGGGACGGGTTTGAACCCGTTACCCTTGGTATATGTGGCCAGCGCCCTACTCACTGAGCCACAGGCGCCACCCAAGGGCCTCCTTTTCTTTATTATAGCAATCCTGGGGAATGTCATGTTGTACCTCATTGTATGTGTGTGTGTGTTTTTCTATAAGCCAGTCCTTTAGTAGAACTCTATTTATTACCTCTCCTCCCCACGTCTCTCCCAATATATTCCTTTCTTTTTTTTTCTTTTGAGACAAAGTCTTACTATGTCACCCTCGGTAGACTGCTGTAGTGTCACAGCTCACAGCAACCTCAAACTCTTGGGCTTAAGATTCTCTTGCCTCAGCTTCCCAAGTATCTGGGACTGTAGGCCCCTGCCACAATGCCGAGCTATTTTTTGTTGTTGTTGCAGTTGTCATTGTTGATTTTAGCTGGCCCGGGCTGGGTTCAAACCCTCCAGCCTTGGTGTATGTGGCCGACACCCTACCCAGTGAGCTACAGGCACCACCCAATATATTCCATTTCTAACAGAGAAAGAGAATGACTACATAAGGATGCTTCAGTTTCCATGTTTCCTTATCAACACAGACCCTATTTCTGACATCCTGCAACAGGCCTTAGAATCTTCTACACGCCAGTCCACATTTACCAAATGAATAACCAAGGATCTCATTCTTCTGTGAAACACTATCTATTCTGTGTATATATCTCACCTTGGCTTTGTATGGTCCTTTCCCCTGAGGCTGTCACTGCCTCTTCAGGCAATGGGTTCTAAGAATGATGACTGCCTTAATTCTAAAATATAGTAATCAGTGTTTTTGTGTTTGTTTTGGGTTGGTTTATTTTGAGACAGAGTCTCACTCTGTCACCCTGGGTAAAGTGCTGTGGTGTCACAGCAACTTTAAACTCTTGGGCTCATGTGATCCTCTTGCCTCAGTCTCCTGTGTAGCTGGGACTACAGGTGCCCACCACAACTGGGCGTTTTTTCTTTTTTTTTACAGACAGAGTCTCTCTCTTGCTCAGGCTGGTCTTGAACTCCTCTAAGTACAAGCAGTAATCAGTGTTTTGTTTTTTAATTTCATGTTAATGTGAGGGTACAAACAACTAGGCACAATATTTGTATTTGTTAGGTAGAGTCCCTCTTGTAGTTGTGTCCTATACCCAAGAAGTGTACTATGTATACTTACATTGTGCCCATTGAATGGGAGCACACAGGCCCCTCCCTTCCCTCACCCTTGGGTCCCCTCCCCCCACCTTGAATTGAATTGAGTTTTTCTCTTATGGGAACATGTAATAGATAGTCTACTGGCTTCATATTAGCATTGAGTATCTTGGATATTTGCTTTCTCATTCTTGTGATACTACTAAGAAGTGTTGTGTTTTGTTTTGTTTGAGACAGAGTCTCAAGCTGTTGCCCTGAGTAGAGTGCAGTGGTGTCAAAGCTCACAGCAACTTCCAACTCTTGGGCTTAAGTGATTCTCTTACTTCAGCCTCCCAAGTAGCTGGGACTACAGGCACCCACCACAAGCCCATCTATTTTTTGGTTGTAGCCGTCATTGTTGTTTGGCAGGCCTGGACTGGATTCGAACCCCCCAGCTCTATTGTATGTGGCCGGCGCCCTAGCCACTGAGCTACAGGCTCCAAGCCAGAAGAATGTGTTTCAGCTCCATCCAGGTTAATATAAAAGATGTAAAGTCTCCACTTTTTAGGGCTGAATATGTATTCCATGGTATACATATACTACAGTTTATTAATCCATTCCTGGGTTGATGGGCATTTACGTTGTTTTGAAATCTTGGCAATTGTAAATTGAGCTGAGATAAACAGTCTAGTGCAAATGTCCTCATGATAAAATTATTTTTTTCTTCTAGGTAGATGCCTAGTAATGGAACTGCAGGATCAAATGGGAGATCTAATTTGAGATCTTTGAGGATTCTCCATCCTTGTTTTGAAAGAGGCTATATTAGTTTGCAGTCCTACCAAGAGTGTAAAAGTGTTTTGGTGGAGGGAGGGTAATGGGTGGGGCCACATCTATGGTGCATCTTAGAATGGATACAGGCGATTGCACTAATGTACACAGCTATGATTTAACAATAAATAAAGAAATAAATAAATAAATAAAAACTCGAAAAAAAGAAAAAAAAGAGTGTAAAAGTGTTCCACTCTCTCCACATTCCTGCCAGCATCTACAGCTTTGGGATTTTGTGATGTGGGCTAATCTTACTGGGGTTAGGTGATATCTCAGGATGGTTTTGATTTGCATTTCTCTGATGATTGGGGATGATGAGCATTTTTTCATGTTTGTTGGTCATTTGTCTATCTTTCTCAGAAAAGTTTCTGTTCATATCTTTTGCCCAGGGATAGATGGGAATGTTTGCTCTTCTTTATTGATTAATTTGAATTCTTGTTGATTCTAGTTGATTCTTTTCCCATTCTGCAGTTGTCTATTTGTTTTAATTGTTGTTTCTTTAGCTGTGCAGAAGCTTTTCAGTTTAATTAAGTCCCTTTTGTTTAATATGGTTTTTGTTGTGATTGGCACTGAAGTCTTCTTCATATAATCTTTCCCCAGGCTTACATCTTCAAGAGTTTTTCCCACACTTTCTTCTAGGATTTTTATCATTTCATATCTTAGATTGAAATCTTTTATCCATCTTGAGTCCATTTTTGTAAGTGGTGAAAGATACAGGTCCAGTTTCAGTCTTTTACATGTGGTTATCCAGTTCTCCTAGCAACATGTATTGAATAGGAATTATTTTCCCCAGTGTATGCTTTTGTTTGGTTTATTAAAGATCAGATGACTATAAGAGACTAATTTCATATCTTGGTTATCCATTCTGTTCCATATGTCTATATCTCTATTTTTGTGGCAATACCAGGCTGTTTTGATTACTGTAGATTTGGAATATAACCTACAGTGTGGTAGAGTGATGCCTCCAGCTCTGTGTTTATCCTTAAAAATTGCCTTGGCTAGGTGGTGCCTGTGGCTTAATGGAGTTGGGCACTAGCTCCATAATACGGGAGGTGGCGGGTTCAAACCCTGCCCCAGTCAAAAACTGCAACAACAACAACAACAACAAAAAAAATTGCCTTGGCTATAAGGGTATTTTTCTAGTTCCATACAAAACGAAGAACAGGCAGGTGGATTGCCTGAACTCACAGGTTTGAGACCAGCCTGAGCAAGAGCAAGACCTCATCTCTAAAACATAGGTGGGCGTTGTGGTGGGTGCCTATAGTCCCAGCTACTCAGGAGGCTGAGGTAAGAGAATCACTTAAGCCCAAGAGTTGGAGGTTTCTGTGAGCTGTGACACCACGGCACTCTGCCGGGGGTGACATACTGAGAGTCTGTCTCCAAAACAAAAGCTTTATATTTTTTAGAAAGATAAAGGAAAAGAAGAAAAAAACAAGAAAAGAAAAGAAACTAGTGACTAATTCTCACATAAATTGGATTTAATTTTTACCAAAGTACATTACTTAAACATTAATTTTTAATTCAACTTGTTAATATGTTGTTTAGGATATTACATCCTCATTTATAAGTGACATATGTTTGTAATTTCCCCTTTATAATAATATATTTTCTCCAATTTTAATATCAGGTGTACCCAGATAAAGTAGAATGATTTTAAAGTATTTCTTGTTTTTCTATTGTCTATAAGATTTGGCATGATCTGTTTTTTGAAATTATCTTTTACTTTTATTTATAAATATTAGTTGTCTATTTTTTGAGACTTAAAAAATAGGAAGTTAACTGATGACTCCATACTGAATCGCAGAGTCAAAGCATTCTATAAGAGACACACTCTTATTTTGATAATGTGAATGTTACTTTCTTTGCATTATCATTATTATTATTATTGCTTAATATTTCGATGTAGCAATTGTCCGATTCCTTTTCTGAATGTATTTATGTTCATTCATTCTTTACAAGGTTTTTGTTTCTAGTCCTTATTTTAAACATTGTTATTGTTATTAAAATTTAAACCTTTTTAATTTTGTGAAGGCAAAAGAATGGAAACCTAATAAACACATGTATATGTAAAAATAAATTTAAAAAAAAGAAAGAAAAGAAAAAGAAATGTGCCACCTATGCCTATATTCTTAAATGTTCTTGTTAAAGAAGGATTCTGAATTTTATCAAATGTTTTTTCTGTATCTATTCGGATCATATGGTCTCTGTTTTGTTTATGGTAAATTACCTTTATGGATTTGCGTATGTCAAACCAGACTTGCATCCCTGGGATGAAGCCTACTCGATTGTGATGTATAATTTTTTTAATGTGTACCTTTAATCTATTGGCTAAGATTTTTTGAGTATTTTTGCATCAATATTCATTAGTAAAATTGGTCTGTAGTTCTCCTTTTTTAGTTGGGTCCTTTCCTGGTTTGGGGATCAGGGTGATATTTGCTTCATAGAATGTGTTGGGGAGGGTCCTTCCTTCTCAATGTTTTGGAATAGGTTCTGCATTATAGGTACAAGCTCGTCCTTGAATTCTGAAGTGAAGCCGTCTGATCCAGGGCATTTTTCAGTTGAAACATTTTTTATTGCTTCTTTATCTCAGTGCTTGATATTGTTCTGTTCAAGAGATCTATTTTTTATTATTATTTTAATTAAGACAGTCTCATTTTGTTGCCCTTGGTAGTGTGCCATAGAATCACAGCTCACAGCAACCTCAAACTCTTGGGCTCAAGTGATTCTCTTGCCTCAGCCTGCCTAGTAGCTGGGACTACAGACACCCACCACAATGCCCAGCTATTTTTTTCTTTTGTAGTAGGCTTGGGCTGGGTTCAAACCCACCAGTCCTGGAGCATATGACCAGCACCCTAGCCACTGAACTATGGGTGCCTGGCCAAGAGATTTATTTTTTCCTAGTTAAAATGATGTGATTCTAGGCATTGGTCCATTTCCTCCACATTGTCAAATTTCTGGGTATAGAGTTTCTTGTAGTAGTGAGAGATAATTTCTTGTATCTCTGTGATATCTGTTGTTTTTTCCCCTTTTTGTTTTTGATTGAAATTATTAGACATTTTACTTTTCTGTTTCTAGTTAATCTGGCCAAAGGTTTATTAATTTTATTTATCTTTTCAAAAGACCAACTTTTTTTTTAATTAATTTTCTGAATGATTCTTTTGTTTTAAATTTCATTTATTTCTGATTTAATTTTGGTTATTTCATTTCCTCTAGTAGGCTTGGGATTGGATTGTTCTTCCTTTTCCATTTCTTTAAGATGATTCATTATGTTATTGATGTGCTGGCTTTCTGTTTTTCAGATCTAGGCATCTAATGTGATAAATTTACCTCTCAATATTGCTTTTTCAGTGTCCCACAGGTTTTGGTAGTTTGTGGCTTCTTTGTTGTTATGTTTGAGGAATTTAGTAATTTCCTTTTTTGTTGTTATTGCTGTTGCTGTTTTTGTTTTGTTTTATTTTGTTTTGTTTTTGAGACAGAGTCTCACTTTGTTGCCCTCAGTAGAGTGCCATGGTATCACAGCTTACAGCAACCTCAAATTCTTGGGCTCAGCAATTCTCTTGAGAGAATCAGCCTCCCAATTCCTCAGCCTTCTGAGTAACTGAGACTACAGGTACTGGCCTGGCTATTTTTAGAAACAAGTTCTGGCTTTGATTCAGGCTGGTCTCAACCTTGTGAACTCAAGCAATCCACCCGCCTCAGCCTCCAAGAGTGTTGGGATTACAGGCCTGAGCCATGCCACCTGTCCCAATTTAGTAATTTCCTCCTTTAGCTCTTCCTTGACCCAGTGGTCATTCAGCCTTAGGTTGTTTTATTTCCATGCCTTTGTGTGAGGATGAAAATTTTTGTTGGAGTTGAGTTCCACCTTTATTACCTTGTGGTCTGAAAAGATACAAAGTATAATTTCAATTCTTTTCATTTTTTTGAGGTTTGATTTGTGTCCTAGGATATGTTCTATTTTGGAGTATGTTCCATGGGCTGATGAGAACATATATTCCTTAGCTTTAGGATAGTATGTTCTATATATGTTTATTCAGCCCATTTGTTCTAGGGTCACATTTAATTTCCTTGTATCTTTGTTTAGTTTCTGTTTGGAGGATCTGTCCAGTTCTGTCAGAGGGGCTAAAGTCCCCAGAATTTATGGTGTTAGAGGATATCATGTTGCTCAGACCAATAAAGGTCTGTTTCATAAATCTGGGATCATTTAAGTTTGGTACATAAATACTTAGAATTGAAATGCCCTCTTGTTATATTGTTCCCTTGACCGGTATGAAGTGTCCTTTTTTCTTTTTCTTTTCTTTTCTTTTTTTTTTTTTGAGACTGAGTCTCACTATGTCGCCCTTGGAAAGTGCTGCGGCATCACAGCTCACAGCAACCAAGCAATTCTCTTGTCTCAGCCTCCCTAGTAGCTGGGACTACAGGTGCCCACCACAACGCCTGGCTATTTTAGAGACAAGGTCTCACTCTGGCTCAGGCTTTGTCTGGAACCTGTGAGCTCAGGCAATCCACCCACCTTGGCCTCCCAAGTGTTGGGATTACAGGCATGAGCCACTCCACCCGGCTTTTTTGTTTTGTTTTGTTTTCAAGAGACAGGGCTCTCACTATGTTGCCCAGGCTGACCTCAAACTTCTGGGTTCAAGGAGTCTGCCTGCCTCATACCTCCAAGTAGCTAGAACTACAGATATGTGTCACTGCTTCTCATACTCATTTTGGTTTTGATGTTGAACATATTCATATGCTTATCGGCCATTTACTTTTTTTTTTTTGAGATAGAGTCTCACTTGGTCACCCTTGGTAGAATGCCCTGGTGTCTTAGCTCATAGCAACCTCAAACTCTTGGGATCAAGAGATCCTCTTACCTCAGCCTCCCAAGTAGCTGGGACTACAGGAACCCGAACCACCACAATGACTGGCTATCTTTTATTTTTTTTGCAGTTTTTGGCTCGGGCTGGGTTTGAACCCACCACCTCCAGCATATGGGGCCTGAGACCTACTCCTTTGAGCCACAGGTACTGCCCCTGTCTGTCTATTTTTTAGAAACAGGGTCCACTCTGGCTCAGGCTGGTCTTGAACTCGTGAGCTCAGGCAATCTACCCACCTCAGCCTCCCAACTGCTGGGATTATAGATGTGAGCCACCGCACCCTGCTGGATCATTTGTATATCTTCTGGACCCTGCTGGATCATTTGTATATCTTCTTTAGAGACATGTGTATTCAGATACCTTACCCTTTTTCCCTTTCTTTTCCCCTTTATTATAGTTAATTTTTTGCTTATTAAAAATTTCAAACATATGGAAAATAATGTAACAGTCACCTGATCAACTGCTCCAATAAATGTTAACTTTTGCTATATTTGCTCTGTGGTTGTGGGGTTTTTTGTTGTTGTTGTTTTGTTTTGTTTTGTTTTGTTTTTGAGATAGTCTCACTTTGTTGCCCTCAGTGGAGTGCCCTAGCATCATAGTTCACAGCAACCTCAAACGCTTGGGCTCAAGCGATTCTCTTCCCTCAGCCTCCCAAGTAGCTGGGCCTACAGGTGTCCCCCACAACACCTGGCTATTTTTAGAGACAGGGTCTTGCTCTTGCTTAGGCTGGTCTCAAACCTGTGAGCTCAGGCAATTCGCCTGCCTCAGCCTCCCAGAGGGCTAGGATTATAGGTGTGAGCCTCCACACCTGGCTTTGGGTTTTTTCTCTTTTTTTCCACATGAAAAGTCTTTAGTTTATTAATTCTCTTTTGAAAAGTCCACACAATGACTGCAGATACTGTCATGCTAGAATCTTTACTCCTCCTGGACTGTCATTTTGACTGTACAACATAGGCCTTTGCAGTCCTCCTGACTCTCTTCATTCCATTCTTGCATTCTTTACACTGCTTTCTTGAGGTCTTTTTCTTCTCATACAGACATGCCTTGCAAGTCTATGTTTGGGTTCCTTTTTCTTTGCATAATCCAAGGCATCATGAATCATGCCAAAGCCCATTGTCTTGCCGCCACCAAAGTGAGTTCCGAATCCGAATACAAAGATGACATTGAATGCATGGTTTTGTACATTTTGGTTAGTTTTCCCCTAATTTCTGTCTTTGGTACTTTTGCCTTCCCAGGGTGAAGGATATCAATGACCATTTGTTTCCTCTGAACTAGTTTGTTGATCATGAACTTCCTGGTGCAGATAGTTACTGTGTTGCTCATGATTCTTAAACAGACAGGGAAGAAAAGAGGAGGTGGGAGTGTTTTTTAAAAACCTTATTTTTTAGAGATGAGGTACATATATAGTAGGTTTTATCACAGATGAAGAACCCAAATTTAAGGGAACATCAATAAATTATAGAGAACTGAAAACAAATATGCCTGACCTTTTCTCCAGAGCAATACATTATTTTTACCTGGACAGTTAACATGTTTGCCCTTTGCTCTGGAGATAGAGACTGTCTCTAAGCTGTTTCTAAGGAATTTGTCTTTAAGAAGATAATCTGGAACAAAAGAGCAGTTCGTGTCCAAATCAAGAATCTTGCTCTGAAATTTTTTTGCATGTGGGCGTCTTTTTGTTTAAGTACAATTTGTCAAAATGAGTGTCCTTTTTATATTCAGTTGCTTTGGTAACTTTGTCAAAAATCAATTCACACCCTAGCACAGAGGTTGCAGAGTCAGCCACATGCACCAAGGTTGACAGGTTTGAACCTGGCTCAGGCCAGCTACAGCAATGACAACTACAACAACAAAAAAGTAGCCAGGCATTGTGGTGGGTGCCTGTAGTGCCAGCTATTTGGGAGGCTGAGGCAAGAGAATTGCTTAAGCCCAAGAGTTTGAGATTGCTGTAAGCTGTGATACAATGGCACTCTACCGAGAGCGACATAATGAGATTCTGTCTGATACCATGGCACTCTACCAAGAGCGACATAATAAAATTCTGTCTCAAAATAAATAAATAAATAAATAAAAATAAATTCACCATATATGTTTGAATCTACACTATTCCACTGATCTTCATGTATCCTTTTGCCAATACCGTGCCATGTTGATTATTGGAGTTCATAGTTAGCAAATGTAAAGTGTGGGCTACATATAATTCCTGCTACATACTTTTGTGTTGTTTCCTTTTTCAACAATTTGAAAATGTAAAAAGCATTTTTAGCTTGTAAGCCCTGCAAAAACAGGCTGCATGCTACCTTTGGTCCATGGATGATAGTTTGCCAATCACATTTTAAATTTATTGTAAATTTATTGTAATTCTTAAAATGGGTCCTTCATTTGTGTCCATCTCCTACAAAACTGTTTTGGCTATTTTAGTCTATTGCTTGCTTTTTTTCTGTTTCTTTGTTTTGTTTTGTTTTGTTTGGGGAGTTTTTGGCTTTTTTGTTTGTTTGTTTGTTTTTATTTTTTGCTAGTCAAGTGAAGCAGTGGGAATAGAGAAGGAATACTCGTTGTGATCAATTAGTTATTAATACCATTGCACTCAGACCAGCCAGTCTATTGCTCTTTTGTTTTGTTTTGTTTGACACAGATTCTCAAGCTGTTACCTTGGGTAGAGTGCCGTGGCGTCATAGCTCACAGCAACCTCCAACTCTTGGGCTCAAGTGATCTACTTGCCTCAGTTTTTCTATTTTTAGTAGAGACGGGGTCTCACTTCTTACTCAGACTGGTCTCAAACCTGTGAGCTCAAGCAATCCACCTGCCTCAGCCTCCCAGAGTACTAGTATTATAGGCATGAGCCACTGCACCTAGCCCAGTCCATTGCTTTTTGATGTAAATCATTACATAATTTTGTCAATTTTTAGAAAAAGTCCAAATTTCTCCAAAATTTTAAGTAGAATCATATTTAATGTATAGATTGACTTGGGGACAATTGATAACATCTTAATATCAAATCTTGCAATCCAGCCTGGTCATGGTGGCTCACAGCTATAATCCTAGCCCTCTGGAAGGCCAAGGAGGCTCAAGAGCTCTTCCTGCTCCCAAGACATTGAGACTACAGGCTCACACCACCATGATCAGCCTGTTGTGGTATATTTTAAAACCCAGTGTAACAGGGGTGGTGCCTGTGGCTCAAAGGAGTAGGGCGCCAACCCCATATGCTGGAGGTGGTGGGTTCAAACCCAGCTCCAGCCAAAAACTGTAATCAATCAATCAATCAATCAATCAATAAAAAGTGTTTATAAAAAACAAACAAACAAAAAAACAGTGAAACAACTCGGCGCCTGTGGCTCAAGTGGCTAAGGCGCCAGCCACGTACACCTGAGCTGACGGGTTCAAATCCAGCCTGGGCCCACCAAACAACAATGATGGCTACAGCCAAAAAAATAGCTGAGCAAGGTGGCACCTATAGCTCAAGCGGCTAAAGCACCAGCCATATACACCAGACCTGGCAGGTTCGAATCCAGCCCAGGCCTGCCAAACAATGACAACTACAACCAAAACATAGCCGGGTGTTGTGGCGAGTGCCTGTAGTCCCAGCTACTTGGGAGATGGAGGCAAGAGAATCACTTGAACCCAGGAGTTGGAGGTTGCTGTGAGCTGTGATGCTACGGCACTCTACCCAGGGCAACAGCTTGGGGCTCTGTCTCAAAAAAAAAAATCCAGTGAAACATTAGATTTAAACACCTATTTACCATTTGTATTTCTTTCCATCTCTCTCTCTTACTTTCCATCTAGTTTCATTTTTCTTCTACCTGAAAAATTTACATGAGAATTTCCTTTAATACAGTCTCACTCTGTTGCCCTGGGTAGAGTGTTATGGCATCATAGCTCACAGCAACCTCCAACGCTTGGGCTTGAGCAATCCTCTTGCCTCAGCTTCTCAAGAAGCTGAGATTATAGGCATCTGCCACTACACCTGGCTAGTTTTTCTATTTTTAGTAGAGATGGGGTCGCGGTCTTGCTCAGTCTGGTCTTGAACTCCTGAACTCAAGCAATACACCCACGTTGGCTTCTTAGAGTCTGATAATGTCTTTATTCTGCCTTCTGTATTAGTTATATGACTACATAATTAATTACTCCAAAATTTAGTAACTTAAAATAAAAAATATTTAGTACCTCTCAGTTTATGTGAAAGAGAAATTCAGGAGAGGTTTAGCTGGGTGGTTCTGACTCTGAGTTTCTGATGAATTTCCAGTCAATTTGTTATCTGGTGCTTCAGTTATGTGAAGTTTGTCTGGGCTGGAGGGTCCATCTCTAAGACAGCTCACTCACATGGCTGTTTGCAGCAGGTCTCAGTTCCTCCCTACATGGACCTCATCACAGAACTGCTTGAATATCCTCAAATGGCAAGAAGTCTTCCTTCAGAGTAAGTAGACCAAGGAAGAACAATGCAAAGCCACAATATCTTTTATGACTTGGACTCACAGGTCATATACCTTCGCTTTTTTTTTTAAGTTTGTATAATTATTTCCATTTATAAAATGTCAAAACTGCTGCAGAATTATTATTGTGACTGTTTTCTTTTCTTTTCTTTTTTATTTTTTGCAGTTTTTTGGCTGGGGCTGGGTTTGAACCCGCCACCTCTGGCATATGGGGAGGGCAAAGGCCCTACTCCTTTGAGCCACAGGCGCCGCCCTTCTTTTCTTTTTTTTAATTATTTTTTATTAAGTCATAACTTTGTACATTGATGCATTTATGGGGTTCAGGGTACTGCTTCAATATACAATGTGAAATGTTTACATTGAACTAAGTAACACATCCATCAATTTATACTCATTTCTTAATAGTTTCAAAAGGTACCATTGCGTCATGTACATTAGGCGAGGTCCCCTAAATACCCTCCCTCCTCCCATACCCCCCCTCCCGTCCCCTCTCTCTTCTCTTCTCTTCTACTTTCTGGACTATAGTTATGTTTTGCCATTCCTCACATACCTTCACTTTTGACTTATCTTATTCATTAGAAGTGACACTAAGTCAAAAAAAAAGAAATATTTCACTTAATTTGAATAAGGTTAAAATGGAGCTTTTTCTCCTTTTTATTAATTGTGTTTCAACTAAAGAACTAATGAAAAAATAATGATTATAACTGATTTTTATCATCATTACTAGAAATGATTTTGTGATATATGTATGTATATAAATACGTACACATATTAAAATAAATAAACATATGTGTATACGAAAAAAAAAAAGTGACACTAAGTCCAGGATGTATTCAAGAGAAGGAGAATTAGGCTTTACCTTTTGAATAGATTGTCCAAAGGTTTATGAATGTTCTATTTCCTTCTCCCCCTTCTTTCCTCCTCTTCCTCCTTCTCCCCTTCCTCTTCTTTCTTCTTCTTCCTCCTCCTCTTTCTCCCTTTCCCCTCTTCCTTCTCTTTTAAAATTATCTTCTCGGCCTGGCCACCGAATCACACCTGTAATCCTAGCACTTTGGGAGGCTGAGGCAGGTAGACTGCTTGAGCTTAGAAGTTCAAGACCAGGGCGGCGCCTGTGGCTCAGTCTGTAAGGCGCTGGCCCCATACACTGAGGGTGGCGGGTTCAAACCCGGCCCCGGCCAAACTGCAACCAAAAAATAGCCGGGCGTTGTGGCGGGCGCCTGTAGTCCCAGCTACTCGGGAGGCTGAGGCAAGAGAATCGCTTAAGCCCAGGAGTTGTGAGCTGTGAGCTGTGAGCTGTGTGAGGCCACGGCACTCTACCGAGGGCCATAAAGTGACATTCTGTCTCTACAAAAAAAAAAGAAGTTCAAGACCAGCCTGAGCAAGAGTGAAACTCCCTCTCTATTAAAAATAGGAAAAGGGGGCAGTGCCTGTGGCTCAAAGGAGTAGGGCACTGACCCCATATACTGGAGGTGGTGGGTTCAAACCCGGCCCTGGCCAAAAACTGCAAAAAAAAAGGAAAATGTTCAGTGCCTTTATCTCAGTGGTTAGGGAGCTGGCCACATGCACCACGGCTGGTGGGTTGGAACCCAGCCAGGGCCTGCTAAACAACAATGATAACAATAACAAAAAAAATAGCTGGGCATCTGGGAGGCTGAGATAAGAGAATCACTTAAGCCTAAGAGTTTGAGGTTTCTGTGAGCTGTGACGCCACAGCACTCTACCGAGGGTGACATAGTGAGACTCTCTCTCAAATAAATAAATAAATAAATAAAAACTTAGGCCAGGCACGTTGGCTTAAGGCTGTAATCCTAGCACTCTGGGAAGCCATAGCCAGTGGATTGCTTGAGCTCTGGAGTTCAAGACCAGCCTGAGCAAGAGCGAGACCCTGTCTCTATAAATAGCTAGGTGTTGTGGTAGTCCCTGGGCTATCACTTCAGCCCAAGATTTTGAGGTTGGTTTAAGCTATGACACCATGGCACTCTACCCAAGGTGACACAGAGAGACTCTCACAAAAAAGAAAAAAATTATAAAACTGTCTTCTAGCATATTCCTTAGTAAGTTTTTTGATTATGGACCTGGGAACCATAAACTAATTCAAAAGATACTCCAAAAGACAACTAGAATATTTACCTTCAATACTTTTTTTTTTTAGACAGTCTCAAGCTGTCGCCCTGGGTAGAGTGCTGTGGCATCATAGCTCACAGCAATCTCAGACTCTTGGGCTTAAGCGATTTTCTTCCCTCAGCCTCCCAAGTAGCTGGGACTACAAGCATCTGCCACAACAGCCGGCTATTTTGTTGTTGTTGTTGCCGTTGTTGTTTAGCAGGCCTGCGCTAGGTTTGAACCCACCGGCCTTGGTGTATGTGGCCAATGCCCTAACCACTGAATTATGGGCGCCGAGCCATATATGAAGCATTATTAAATCTTTATAATTATCTGTTATTTAAAGGTTATTAGAATTCCCCTATGAAACCACACGTCTGGGTTTTCTTTCTTTCTTTTTTTTTTTTTTTTGCATTTTTTTGGGGGGAGTATTTGACAATTTTTATCTATTTCTTGTATGTAAATTGATCTGTTTTGTTTTTCTGTCTAGTTTTCTGAGAAAAATTGTACATTTTGGGAGGCTGAGGCAGGTGAATTGCCTGAAATCATGGGTTCAAGACCTACCTGAGCAAGAGTGAGACCCCATCTCAAAAAATAGCTGGGTGTTTGCGGTAGGTGCCTATAGTCCCAGCTACTTGGGAGCCTGAGGCAAGAGAATCACTTGAGCCCAAGAGTTTGCGATTGCTGTGAGCTATGACTACAGGGCACTCTACCAAGGGCAACGAAGAGAGACTCTGTCTCAAAAAAGAAAAAAAAATTGTACATTTCATATAATTTTTCAAGAGTATTTGAATAAAATTGTGTAAAGTATTCTCTTAAAGATTGTTTTGTTTTGGTTTTTACTTCTGGAAGGGCTCAGGAAATTTCACCCCCAAATAGGACTTCCTTGTATAAAGAGAATTTTGAGTTAAAGGACCTTACAGATCAAGAGGCCCTTGGAACGGGCTTCTCTCTATCTGCATAACAAGACCCACCAAAAGAACAATTGACTTTCCATCCTTTCCCAGTTATCTCACTATATGGCAAGAAAAGAAAATCAAAAACTCAACCAGAATTGGCCCAAATCATTTTAAATATAATAACAGTCTTTCAAGATTAATTTAATTTGCAAAGAGAATTATTTACAAATCACTCTATTTCCCCCATCCATTCATCCTCCCTAGCAACCATCTATTGCCCCTAAATAGAATTATCTACATTCCATCATTTCCTCCTCACCTCTAAAAGGAGAGTATAAAAATACCTGGATCCAGGGCGGCTCCTGTGGCTCAGTGAGTAGGGCGCCGGCCCCACATGCCGAGGGTGGCAGGTTCAAACCCAGCCCCGGCCAAACTGTAATAAAAAAAAAATAGCTGGGCGTTGTGGCAGGCGCCTGTAGTCCCAGCTGCTCGGGAGGCTCAGGCAAGAGAATTGCCTAAGCCCAAGAGTTAGAGATTGCTGTGAGCCATGTGATGCTATAGCACTCTACCCGAGGGCAAGGGCGGTACAGTGAGACTCTGTCTCTACAAAAAAAAAAAAAAAAAAAAAGCCTGGATCCTAGACCGGCTGGTGGCTCATACCTATAATCCTAGCACTCTGGGAGGCAGGTGGATTGCTTGAGCTCAGGAGTTCGAGACCAGCTCAAGCAAGAGTGAGACCCCCATCTCTACTAAAAAACTAGCTGCAGGCGGCACCTGCGGCTCAGTGAGTAGGGCGCCAGCCTCGTATACCGAGGGTGGCGGGTTCGAACCCGCCCCTAACCAAACTGCAACAAAAAAACCCTGGATGTTGTGGCGGGTGCCTGTGGTCCCAGCTACTTGGGAGGCTGAGGCAAGAGAATTGCCTAAGCCCAAGAGCTGGAGGTTGCTGTGAGCTGTGATGCACAGCACCCTACCTAAGGGCGACAAAGTGAGATTCTGTCTCTTAAAAAAAAAAAAAAACTAGCTGGGTATTGTGGTGGGTGCCTGTAGTCCCAGTTACTCCAGAGGCTGAGACAAGAGAATCACTTGAACCCAGGAGTTTGAGGTTACTGTGATCTATGATGTCGTAGCACTCTACCTAAGGTGACAAAGTGAGACTGTCTCAAAAAAAAAAAATCTAGTTGCTCTTTAGATATTGTAATCACTCTGTGATTCTCCCTGTGTATGGTAAATAAACCTCTTCCTCTTCTTAATTGTGAGTTTTTTTGTTTTTTGTTTTTCTGAGACAATCTCACTTTGTCACCCTGCGTTGAATGTCATGGCTTCAGAGCTCAGTGCAACCTCAAACTCCTGAACTCAAATGATCCTCTCGTCTCAACTTCCCAAGTAGTTGTGACTACAGGCGCCCACCACCACCTCTGGCTAGTTTTTTTTTTGTTGTTGTTGTTCTTTTTTTTTTTAATGTTCTATTTTTTAGTAGAGAAAGAGTCTTGCTGTTGTTGTGAGTAGAGAGTCTTTGAGGTTGTTGTGAGCTATGATGCCACAGCAGTCTACCAAGTGTTAATATTTGAGACTCTGTCTCAAAAAAAAAAAAAGAGAGAGAGACAGAGTCTTACTTTGTTACTCTCGGTAGAGTACCAGAATGCTATGGCATCACAGTTCACAGCACCCTCCAACTCCTGGGCTTAAGCGATTCTCTTGCCTCAGCCTGCCGAGTAGCTGGGAGTACAGACGGCTGCCACAACACCCGGCTATTTTTTGTTACAGTTTGGCTGGGGTTGGGTTTGAACCCACCACCCTCCGTATATGGGGCCAGCGACCTACTCACTGAGCCACAGGTGCCACCCCAAACTTTTTTTTTTTTTTTTGAGACAGAGTTTCATTACGTTGCCCTTGGTAGGGTGCTGTGACATCACAGCTCACAACAACCTCAAACCCTTAGGCTTAAGCGATTCTCTTGACTCAGCCTCTCAAGTAGCTGGGACTACAGGTGCCCATCACAATGCCCCGTTATTTTTTGGTTGCAGTTGTCATTGTTGTTTAGCAGGCCTGGGCTGGGCTCGAACCCACCAGCCTCGGTGTATGTGGCTGGCGACTTACTGAGCTATGGGTGCCAAGCCAGGTCTCAAACTTCTAAGCTAAAGCAATTCACCTGCCTCAGCTTCCCAGAACGCTAGGATTATAGGCAAAAGCCACCATACCCTGCCATGAGTGATCCTTCAGTGAACTTTTAGAGGAAAAGAGAAGTTTTCTTTTCACCCTTACACTTCCTGATGTCTGTGTGATAATATTCCCCTTGTAATTTCTACTATTTCATGATTAAAGTAGCTTATAGCTTATCTTATTTAGCTATTCATCTATACATTTGGGGTTTTTTGGTTTTGTTTTTCATTCTTTTTTGTTTTTTATTTTCTTTTTATTTGTTTTTGAGACCGAGTCTCACTTTGTTGTCCTTGGTGGAGTGCTGTGGCATCATAGCTCAAAGCAACCTCAAACTCTTGGGCTCCAGGGCATTTGGGTTTTTTTTTAATTTATTTATTTTTATTTATTTTTGGAGATGGGTTCTTTTTGTGTTGCCCAAGATGAAATGCAGTCTATCCCTCATAGTATACTGTAGCCTTTCTAAACCCCTGAATACAAGGGATTCTTCCACCTCAGCCTCCTAAAGTATTGGGGCTAAAAGCATGTGCCACCATGTCCAGCTAATTTTTTGTTGTTAGTAGAAATAGGGTCTTTCCATGTTTCCCAGGCTGATCTCACTCCTGGTCTCAAGTGATCTACCTGCCTCAGCCTACCAAAGCATTGGACTACAGGTGTGAACCACCATGCCCAGCTTAATTTATTAATTTTTTTTTCTAAAAATAAGCTTATTCCAAGGTGGTTCATACCTCTAATCCTAGTACTCTGAGAGGTCCAGGCGGATGGATTGCTTGAGCTCAGGAGTTCAAAACAAGCCTGAGCAAGAGTGAGACCCTAACTCTACTAAAAATAGAAAAAAAACTAGTCAGGCATCCTGAGCTATGATGACACCTCAGAGTGAGACTCTGTCTCAAAAATAAATAAATAAATAGATAGATAGATAAGTTTATTTATTTATAGGTCCTATTGTTATAGCCTTATGAGGTTCATTGCCCATTGCTCAAGAAGTCAATACAGTAGACAACAGGGTTACAGCACAGAAAGCATTGAATATGTCAGGTGCCATGGGAGGAGATGGGAGGAAGTTCTCTTTTTTTTTCTTTTGAGACAGAGTCTTACTCTGGGTAGACCGTCATGGCATCATAGTTCACAGCAACTGAAGCTCAAGTAATGTCGCAGCCTCAGTTTCTCAGAGCTCTAGCATTATAGGCATGAGCCCCAGTGCCAGGCCAGGGAGGAAGTTCTCAAATCTATCTTCCCAAGAATTTGGTAGAAAGAATTTTTTTTTTTTTTTGTGGCAGGGGCTAGGTTTGAACCCGCCACCTCCAGCATATGGGACCGGCACCCTACTCCTTTGAGCCACAGGCACCACCCAAACACATTTTCTTTCTTTTTTTTTTTTTTTGGCTGGGGCTGGGTTTGAACACACCACCTCCCGTATATGGGGCTGGCCCTACCCCTCTGAGCCACAGGCACCGCCCGGTAGAAAGAATTTATAAATATATTAATAGTTTAGCAGGCAAAGCACTAGGCAATTGGGTCTGCTAATTAGCTAGGTACAGAACAGAACTATAGCACTATAGAAATGATCTTCTTGGCTGAATTGCTTCTTGGGTGGGCGTTGCAATACCAGCTGAGTCAGTTCCTTGGCAAGGGCTACTGGTCTAGGTGGTTCAGCTGTTCCACTCAAATGTAGGGCCTGGAAACATCTCAAAAATTAGCCCTTGGTTTTACAAGGATGATATTATCTATTGGAGCAATGATGAAAGCTAAGAATCTTTACGAGCGCCCAGTCACAGTGGCTCAGGTCTATAATCCTAGGACTCTGAGAGGCCAAGGAGGGTGGATCCCTTGAGCTCAGGAGTGAGACCAACCTGAGCAAGAGCAAGACCCACTCTCCACTAAAAATAGGAAAACTAGCTGGCGGTTATAGTGGGTGCCTGTTGTCCCAGCTATTTGGGAGGCTGAGGCAAGAGGATCTCTTGAGCCCAAGAGTTTGCGGTTGTTGTGAGCTGTGATGCTACAGCACTCTACCCAGGGTGACAGACTGAGACTCTGTCTCAAAAAAAAAAAAAAAAGCTATCCATACTATTTTTTATTTGGAAATTTAGTGAAGTTTTGTTTGTGGCCCAATATATAATCTTTAGTGAATATACACAGGGTGTGTGTGTGTGTGTGTGTGTAGAAATATTTCAGAGAAAGGATATTCTCTATATTAAGGACATAATGATTGATGTGCATCAATGACATCTACAATTTTAATCATGCTTTTTTAGTTTCTAGATTCATTTAATTTTGACCACTAGATCTGATTTTGATTGGGGAAGGTGAATCAAAGTCTTCTATCATCAGTGTGGCTTTCTCTCAATCTCCTTGCATCTCTATAGTTTCTTTTACATGATAGTTGTGTAGGGTAAGGGGAAAGTTGCCCTTTTAACCCAGAGAATGGCTGAAAGATCAAGTCACAATTAAGGCAGATTAATAAGAGAAATGTTTATTCCCAAATACCACGTGCCTGGAGAGAATCACAAGAGTCCCAATGTTTCAATGATGGTCAGATATCTATGATGCCTCTTAGAAAGGAGAGGGGAAATGTGGAGTACAGGGGCAATAAGTAGATGCTATGGAGGATAAATAGATGGGGGGGGGACAAATTGACTTGTAAATTAACCTGAGAGACCGGTTTTTTTTTTTTTTTTTGTAGAGACAGAGTCACACTGTACTGCCCTCTGGTAGAGTGCCATGACGTCACACTGCTCACAGCAACCTCTAACTCTTGGGCTTCCGCGATTCTCTTGCCTCAGCCTCCCGAGTAGCTGGGACTACAGGCGCCCGCCACAACACCCGGCTATTTTTTTGTTGCAGTTTGGCCGGGGCTGGGTTTGAACCCGCCACCCTCAGCATATGGGCCTGGCGCCCTACTCACTGAGCCACAGGCGCCCCTCCACCCCCCGAAAGACAGGTTTTAAACAATTTGTTCCCAGTCCAGGAGGTGACTCACACCTATAATCCCTGGGAGCACTCTGGGAGGCCGAGACGGATGGATCACTTGAGCTCACCTGTTCAAGACCAGCCTGAGCAAGAGCCAGACCCCGTCTCTAAAAAATACTTGAGCTTTGTGGGGGGCACCTGTAGTCCCAGCTACTTGGGAGGCTGAGGCAAGAGAATCGCTTGAACCCAAGAGGTTGCTTTGAGATGCACTCTACCAGGTGAGACTGGAAGAAAGTGAGACTCTTGTCTCAAAAAAAATTTTTTAAATAAACAATTTGAGCAGAGTGGGCTAGCTTTCAGGGGGTAAAAAGGAGGTTAGTTGCCACCCCTTTAATGTTTAGATCGAGTGAGTCAGATTTTATGTAGATAGAGGAGAAGCCCCTTGCAAATGTTTTTTGATCATGAACAACCTTTAGTTCAAAGCATTCTTTATAACAAGTAGTTAAATTTGGGGTGAAATTTCCTTAGCTCCTTCATTTGCTACTATGTTATCTGGTGCATAGATATTCATACCGTAATTTTTTTGTGTGTGTGTGACAGTCTCACTATGTTGCCCTCGGTAGAGTGCTGTGGTGTCACAGCTCACAGCAACCTCAAACTCTTGGGCTTAAGCGATTCTCTTGCGTCAGCCTCCCAAGTAGCTGGGACTATAGGCGCCCACCACAATGCCCGGCTATTTTGTTGTTTGTTGTTGTTGTTGTAGTTGTCATTGTTGTTTAGCTGGCCCAAGATAGGTTCCAACCCACCAGCCTCAGTGTATATGGCGCTGAGCCCATACTGTAAATTTTAGAAGTATTTTGTCTGTCCTGAATTTTAGGTTGTCACATGTTAGGACTCTTATTAATGTTTGTATTTTTCTAGTGTGACTTTCTTTGGCCATCTTTTCATTATTATTTTTTCTGAGACATTTTGTCTTAGATGTATACAGCCTAGAGTGGGGTTGCTTTGTGATTTATTTGGAAAACAATTTATTTATATATTTATTTATTTGTTTAAGAGATGGGGTCTCATTCTGCCACTATGTGCAGGTGCAAAATCATAGCTCACTGGTACTTTGACTTCTGGGCTTAAGTGATCATGGTGCTTGAACCTTATGACCTGCTGGGACTTCCTTCCTTCCTTCTGTCCTCCCTCCTCCCTTTTTTGGGGGGGGAGGGGGTGCCTTGGTAAAGTGCCCTAGTGTCATAGCTCACAGCAAGCTCAAACTCTTAAATAGCCAGCCTCCCCAGTAGTTCAGCTACTGGGGAGGCTGAGGCAAGAGAATTGCTTAAGCCCAAGAATTTGAGGATGCTGTGAGCTGTGGCACCATGGTACTCCATGGAGGGCCACATACTGAAACTCTGTCTCAAAAAAACAAAGAAAACAAAAATAGATGAGTTAAACCCATTTATATTTATTTAGAAAACAGATGGGTTTGGTCTCAATTCTTTCATAATAATTTTTGTGTTCGGGTGGCACCTGTGGCTCAAAGAGGTAGGGTGCCGGCCCCATATGCCGAAGGTGGCAGGTTCAAACCCAGCCCCGGCCAAAAACTGCAAAAAAAAAAAATAATAATAATTTTTGCGCTGGGCACAGTGGCTCACGCCTGTAATCTCAGCACTGTGGGAGGCTGAGAAAGGAAAACTGCTTGAGCTCAGGAGTTCAAGACTTGCCTGAGTGAAAGTGAGACCCCCAACTCCTAAAAAAAAAATGAAAACCCAGCCGGGTGCTGTGGCAAGTGCCTGTAATTCCAGAGGCTTCTGAAGGCTGAAGCTGCAGGATGCGCACAGCCTGAGTCTGAGGTTGCAGTGAGCTATGACGCCATTGCAGTCTGCTTTCTTAGGGTATAGGGTGGGACTCTGTCTCGACAACAAAATAATAATAATAATTATTATTATTGCAATGTTTTCTTAATGGAGTTTTGTATTTGCACCCTTCTCCTTTTTTTTTTTTAATGTAGTTATGCTATTCAGGAAGGTTTGTATTTTGTTTAGAAGTTTCTTTTATAAAGCATCCTTGATCTAGGGCGGCGCCTGTGGCTCAGTCGGTAAGGCGCCAGCCCCATATACCGAGGGTGGCGGGTTCAAACCCGGCCCCGGTCAAACTGCAACCAAAAACTAGCCGGGCGTTGTGGCAGGCGCCTGTAGTCCCAGCTACTTGGGAGGCTGAGGCAAGAGAATCGCTTAAGCCCAGGAGTTGGAGGTTGCTGTGAGCTGTGTGAGGCCACAGCACTCTACCGAGGGCCACAAAGTGAGACTCTGTCTCTACAAAAAAAAAAAAAGCATCCTTGATCTAGTGTCTGTTGAGACATAGTATCTTTTGATTCTCTTTTATGAGCAATAATAAAATTATCTTGGGCGGCGCCTGTGGCTCAGTCGGTAGGGCGCCGGCCCCATATACCGAGGGTGGCGGGTTCAAACCCGGCCCCGGCCAAACTGCAACAAAAAAAAAAATAGCCGGGCGTTGTGGCGGGCGCCTATAATCCCAGCTACTCGGGAGGCTGAGACAGGAGAATCGCCTAGGCCCAGGAGTTGGAGGTTGCTGTGAGCTGTGTGACGCCACAGCACTCTACCGAGGGCGATAAAGTGAGACTCTGTCTCTACAAAAAAAATAAATAAAAATAAATAAATAAGGGCGGCGCCTGTGGCTCAGTCGGTAAGGCGCCAGCCCCATATACCGAGGGTGGCGGGTTCAAACCCGTCCCTGGCCAAACTGCAACCAAAAAAATAGCCGGGCGTTGTGGCGGGCGCCTGTGGTCCCAGCTACTCGAGAGGCTGAGGCAAGAGAATCGCTTAAGCCCAGGAGTTGGAGGTTGCTGTGAGCTGTGTGAGGCCACGGCACTCTACTGAGGGCCATAAAGTGAGACTCTGTCTCTACAAAAAAATAAAAAATAAATAAATAAATAAATAAAATTATCTTGCAAACTCATTCTCTTCCTCTTCCCCCTTCTTCATCCTCCAATAGAATTTTAAATCTTAATGTTTATGTTAAATATGCTTAAGCTTTTTCTTGTTTTGGAAATGTTAATTACTATCCTTTGAGTCTAGCTTCTCTCTTCATTCTTTTTTATTAGTAAGGAAAATTGGTATGTTGTCCAGTCTCCACAACATAGTAAGACCTAATCCCTAAAAAACACACAAGCCAACAAGAGATCGGGGAGTATCATTCTCATGAACCCTTTCTGAGTAACCTACTAGAACCAGTGACCAACAGCACCAGAACCACTAAACCAGGAAATCGGGGTAAAAGGAGTTAGGCATAGAACATCTGCATTCTAGTCCATCACCTTAATCTCCATATCTGTTTTAGTCTTATTGGGATTGTATAGGAGGTGGACTTTGGCCACTTGCCTGAGCCTTGAGCCAAAGTTTAAGTCTGTGTACAATACGGAACAAAAGCTTTGAAAATGATTAAACATCCAGCTTCAATAGAAGGTAGTTGTGCTTTCTCTAACAGGACATGACAACCATTGGAGCAGGGGTCTACCCTGCCTCCCCCATCCTTCAAAGCCAGTGCAGGCTGGTTACTACCAAGATGAAGCCCGAAGTGGAAGGGCTCATAAACCTTTTGCCTCATCTTAATACTAAAAATAATGCCCAAGAATGGAGATTTAATGTGCTAATGAGAGATGCAATATATGAAGAAACATGATCATCAGGTGAGCAGCTGCCAACAAAATTCTGCCTCTACATGCCGTGATCTCAATGCTAGAGTCAAACTTTTCCTCTGTACCTTTTTTGTTATTGTTTCAGGTTAATTGAGGATACAAAGAATTAGATTACGATGTTTCCATTTGTTAGGTAAAGTCCCTATGATAATTGTGCCCTGCCCAAGAGATGTGCCATACACCCTAACATCGTGCTTATTAAGTGGGAGCACATCCATCACCCTCCCTCCTCCCCTCACCCTGCTCCCTCTCTCCCCTGCCCCTACCTTGAATTGATTTGAGTTTTTCTCTTACGTGGGTGTGTATTAGATCATCTACTGGCTTCATATTAGAATTAAGTACGTTGCATTCTTCCTTCTCTTGTGATACTTTATTATTATTTTTTTTTTGTAGAGACAGTGTCTCACTGTACTGCCCTCGGGTAGAGTGCTGTGGGTCACACGGCTCACAGCAACCTCTAACTCTTGGGCTTACGCGATTCTCTTGCCTCAGCCTCCCGAGCAGCTGGGACTACAGGTGCCTGCCACAATGCCCGGCTATTTTTTTGTTGCAGTTTGGCCAGGGCTGGGTTTGAACCCGCCACCCTTGGCACGTGGGGCCGGTGCCCTACTCACTGAGCCACAGGGGCCACCCGTCAGTTCATTTTCAATGAACATTTAGAGGTGAAGAGGGAAGTTTTTCCTCTTACACCTACAGACTAAACTTAAATGAACATCTAGGTTTTTTCCTTCTGATAAATTTCTAGAAGTGAAATTCCTGATTCAAAAGAGCATGCACACTTTAAAAGCCCTTATTTTTAGCCAGACGTTGTGGCAGGCGCTTGTGGTCCCAGCTACTCGAGAGGCTGAGGCAAGAGAATTGCCTAAGCCCAAGAGCTGGAGGTTGCTGTGAGCTGTGATGCCACAACACTCTACCGAGGGCTACAAAGTGAGACTCTGTCTCTAAAAAATAAATAAAAAAATTAAAAAAAAAAAGCTCTTATTTTGTGTTGCCAAATTGCTCTCCAGAAAGCAGACACCTAATTTTCTATACCTGTCAGTCACAGGCTTCTGCTTTAAAGCTGGTGAATAGTTACCACAGTCCTGACTCAGGCATTCTTGAATTTTCAAACTTTCAAACTTTCTAGAACGGCCTTTTTTTTTTTTTTTTTTGCAGTTTATGGCCGGGGCTGGGTTTGAACCCGCCGCCTCTGGCATATGGGCCTGACGCCCTACTCCTTTGAACCACAGGAGCCGCCCTAGAGCAGCCTTTCTTCGCTTTGCACAGCCCCTCACTTTGTGGCTGAAGCTCAGCAGAAGCACCAAGAACAGAGGCCCTAACACAGAAACATGGGGCAGGAAAAACAGCCAGTCCTTATTTACCCCCCAGCACTTCCGGTTCTCCAGATTTTGAACCACGCAAAGTGGGGAACGCACCACCACTATAATATAGCCAGATGAACTGGAGAAGTGGTTTTATTCCTGCCCATCCTGCGTTTCAAAGGGTGAAGATGTAGGTGCAATAAAAATACCGAGTAGGCTTCCCAGCTTCTGAGAGGAAGGATGAGAAACATTAAATAAATCTTGGCAACTGTGGGATCTAGGGCTCTAGAAAAGAAGCCTCCACAGTCTGAATATTCTTCTCCCTGAGCTCCTCCTGCATCCTGACTCTCCCATAGCGCTGGGCTTTCTTTGGGATAGGTAATTTGCAAAACTTTTTTAGTTTGTTTATGATAATTGCTTCAAATTAACATCACAAGGCAATGGAAATTACATTCCCCTAAGGCTTCTTACTATAAGAAGTTACCCAACTCCTTGCTGCAAAGGTAGTAAGGACTAAAATCACGTTAGGGGACTTGTGGCATTATTTTAAGTTGCCCCTAACCTTTCCCAGACACAAGTACAAGAAATACAAAACCAGGTTAACTTCTGCCTGTCTACAAAAGTTTGTCCGACTTGTATTCATGTAAGATGGTGCTTCTGTATCGAAATGAATGACTGCTTTAACCTGTTGTAAATGTAGACTTAATATTTTTCTATTGAATTAGACAAGTCTTCTTTCTCTCTGCCAGAAACCTTTAAATTGGTATTTTCATAACAGTAGTCTAGTGGCTGATTTTACTTTACTGAATGGATGTTCAGCATTCAGATCACAGAAAGTTTTTTAACTATTTTGCTCACCTTAGGTGATACCTGATAGAGTCAAATGGAGGGACCCACCCAAATAGAACCAACCTGCCCAGGAAGAAATGAATGCAGAGACTGTCTCACCCAGGAAAGAGGGAATAGGCCAATCCCTACCCTTCCAGCCCTTTAAATCCCCATCTAACTTAACCCATGTGTTGACACCCTCACCCAAGCCACTTTTGCCCCCACAGAACCTGGACTCTTTCCTTTCGTTCACATTTTGGAATAATCTTTTATTTTCGGTCTTTGACCTCTCAATACCACCATTGCAGTGTGAGTGCCTTATTTTAAGCCCAGCATGGAAGAACCGAGGTGCTCACTAGGAAGGAGAGGGCTGTTTTATAGAAGACATCTTCTTCTTCCTTGTTTTTTTTTTGCAGTTTTTGGCCGAGGCTGGGCTTGAACCCTGCATATGGGGCCTGTGCCCTGTTCCTTTGAGCCACAGGCACCGCCCTAAATAGAAGAACTTTTTCTTTTTCTTTTTTGGAGACAAAGTCTCACTTTGTCACCCTTGGTAGAGTGCTGTGCTGTCAGCCTAGCTCACACCAAACTCCTGGGCTCAAGCAATCCTCTTGCCTCAGCCTCCCGATTAGCTGGGACTACGGGCACCTACCACAATGCTCAGGTACTTTTGAGTTTTTTTTTTTTTTTTTTTTAGAGACAGGGTCTTGCTCTGGCTCAGGCTGGTCTTGAACTCCTTGAGCTCAGGCATCCACCCACCTCAGCCTCTTAGAGCGCTAGGATTACAGGCATGAGTGGAAGAACTTTAAACAAGTAGAGATATCTGAAAAATACAGAAAACTTCCCTGGGTTGAACTGAGCTCCCCGTCATTGGGAGGATGCAAATGAAGGGTCATCTTGTGAGTCTATAATAAATTCATGATTGAACTAGATACATAATTAAATATTTTTCAATTAAAAAAATATGTGGCCACAGTCATTTCTTTTTAGAAAGACTTGAAAATGTTTAAGCCAATTGTTTTGTAATTCTGACCTGTTTTGTTGAGGCCGAGGTGGGCGGATTACTTGAACTCAGGAGTTCGAGACCAGCCTGAGCAAAAGCAAGACCCTGTCTCTAAAAATAGCTGGACGCTGTAGCAGGCACCTGTAGTCCAGCTACTTGGAAGGCTGAGGCAAGAGAATCATTTGAGCCCAAGGGTTTGAGGTTGCTGTGAGCTTAAAAGCCACAGCATTCAACCTCAGAGCGACTGAGTGAGACTCTTGTCTCAAAAAAAAAAAAAAAGAAAGAAAAAAGACTGTCCAGTTCTTCCATTTCAAAAATCACAATTTTTTTTTTAAGACAGAGTCTAACTATGTCGCCCTCGGTAGAGTGCTGTGGCGTCACAGCTCACAGCAACCTCAAACTCTTGGGCTTAAGCGATTCTCTTGCCTCAGCCTCCCAAGTAGCTGGGACTACAGGTGCCCACCACAATGCCCGGCTATCAAAATCCCAGTTTTATACATAAAAGTTCAAAGCAAGAACTTAAACAATAGTCATTAACACTTATCTTAAACAACAGTAATCGCTGTAACCTATGATCCATAATAAGCGGTAATTGACATAACCCTTGATTAATATAACAACATTCCAATTCAAAAGTTAATCTCCTGAATGAATTGCCCTAAACTACTCAAGAGATGCACTTTTAGGTAAAAGCCAAATTTACAAAACAGGGAAGGAAGACATGAGGTGAAAGTCATGTAGGACCTGAACTGGCCAGACTGTGTCGTCCCAGCCCTAACCTGACTGACTCCATCTTATTCTCACTACATGGCTCTCAAAGGGGTGCAAGTTGAGAACTAGAGTAAGGAACAGGCTTAGCTAAAAATAATGATAATAATCAGTAACTGTCCCTCCTTTGTTTGATAGTAGTGGCTGTCCCCTTGTTTGTTTCTCTATAATTGCTACTCCAGAGGGCACAACTGGTAGTTGTAAAGATTCTTAACTTTTCTCCTTAGATAACATCACCTGTTCATATGGGTAGTTTTTGAGATATCTTTCAGGCCCTGCATTCCAGTGGATTGACTACCCCGCCCAGACTAAGGAACTGACTCAACTGGTCTTGGACCCTCAACACAAGGAACTGCATTCCAGTGGCTTGGCTGACCTACCCAGAGAGTGGCCCATATCAAGGGATGGATGGTTCCTCCCTAAACCCAGCCAATTAGCAGACCCTGATCGCCTAACCCTCTGCCCACCAAATTGTCTTTAAAAACCCTGTCTTCCCAATTCTTGGGGGAGGCAAATTTGAGAGATTCCTTCCATCTCCCTGCTCAGTGCTATGCTGAATAAACCCTCTCTCTACCTTGCTGTCTCTGGGTATTGGCTCCTTTGGGCAGTGGACAGATTAACCTGGTTGGGCAGCAAAAATTTCTGAAAACTTCTCCCTTCCCCCTCCAAAAGTTTGCTGAAAATAAACTTTTAAAAGGTAGATCAATAGGATAAAAGAACATATAAGTTCATTTAAAGTGCAGAGGAATTGCATGACAATGATTACCCAATAACCCAATGAGGTCCAAATGCTTATATACCCTTCTTCATAGGGGAAGGAGAGATAAGAGTATAGAGTGAGTGAGTTTTGGTGAGGAGTGAACAACTGGACCTGTAGGCAAACATTGGAGATAGAATGGGGCTGGAGAACAAACAATGGTTTGGGAAGAAGTTTGTGTGGGCTCTAGGTCTGGTATTTAACGTTCAGATTCTTCCTGTGTCATACAGTTTTTAACTGTCTCTGGTTAATAGAGATCCAGTTTCCAGGTAGATAAGGGGATGTTAGAGTAGGAATTCTGACCATTAAGATCACAACCCCGGGGTGGCGCCTGTGGCTCAAGCAAGTTCAAACCCAGCCCTGGCCAAAAACAAACAAACAAACAAAAAGATCACAACCCCATTACTCTTGTTGACTGCTTATTTTTTTTTTGGCCAGGGCTGGGTTTGAACCCGCCACCTCCGGCATATGGGGCCAGCGCCCTACTCCTTTGAGCCACAGGCACTGCCCTGTTGACTGCTTTTGTGTGTCATAGTGAGAATGTCAGAGACTAGAGCGTTGAACAAAAATTCATAAATTTGGCGGCGCCTGTGGCTCAGTAAGTAGGGCGCCGGCCCCATATGCCGAGGGTGGCAGGTTCAAACCCAGCCCCGGCCAAACTGCAACAAAAAAATAGCTGGCGGGCGCCTGTGGTCCCATCTGCTTGGGAGGCTGAGGCAGGAGAATCGCGTAAGCCCAAGAGTTAGAGGTTGCTGTGAGCCGTGTGACGCCATGGCACTCTACCCCGGGGCGGTACAGTGAGACTCTGTCTCTACAAAAAAAAAAAAAAATTCATAAATTTCTTGTTAAACTTGAAAAGAGTAGAAGTGACATGTTAGTCTAAGTTCATGGGGGATAATGACATGCAGAAAACAGCAGTGTACAAGTGTATTAAACATTTTTCTGCTTGAGCTCATGAGTTTGAGACCAGCCTGAGTAAGAGTGAGACCTGTCTCTAGAAAACTAAGGCGAGGCGAGGTGGCTCAGGCCTGTAATCCTAGCATTCTGGGAGACTGAGGCGGGTGGATTGCCTGAGCTCATGAGTTTGAGACTAGCTTGAGCAAGAGTGAGACTTCATTTCTAAAAGTAGCCAGGCTTGTGGAGGGCACCTGTAATCCCAGCTACTCGGGAGGCTGAAACAAGAGAATCGCTTGAGCCCAAGAGTTTAAGGTTGCTGCGAGCTACGACATCACAGCACTCTACCAGGGGCAACAAAGTGAGACTATCTAAAAAAAAAAATTTGTTTTCTGAGGGGAGAGAAAGTGTCACTGATGAAGAGAGGTCAGGGCAGCCAGTAACAAGTGGAGCTAATACAAAAATTCTTTGAATTATGCATCAAAATCATCAGCTAACTGTGAGAAGCATAGCATACCAAGTAAACATCCATAAAGAAATAGTTAGGAAATCTTCACTGAAAATCTTGGCCAACAACTCATGGGTCTTGCATCACAGCAATGCGTCAGCTCACACAGCACTGTCTGTGAGGGAGTTTTTAGCCAGCAAACAAATAACTGTATTGGAACACCCTCCCTACATACCTGATCTGGCCCCTAGTGACTTTTTTCTTTACTCGAAGATAAAGGATATATTGAAAGAAAGACATTTTGGTGACATTCAGGACATCAAGGGTAATACATTAACAGCTCTGATGGCCATTCTGGAAAAAGTTCCATGAAGCGTGGACTAGGTACTGGCATCAGTGAATAACTTCTCAAGGGGAGTACTTCAAAGATGACCACAGTGATATTCATCAATGAAGTATGTAGCACTTTTTCTAGGATGAGTTCTTGAACTTAATTGTCATACCTCATACAGCTTCATCCTCTGCTTTGGGAGAGACCAGAGGAGCGAGACAAGACAGAGAAAGTGGGGGAGGAACAGAGAAACCCCGATTCTGAGTCTCATTTCTGAGGTCTTTCCATTTTCAAAGCACTCAGCGTGCCATATTTTGGTGTATCATTTTCTGTGCCCCAACCTATGCTCAAAAATAATTAATGTCAAAACAATAAAAATGGTTTATATTTGTGTTTGTACGCATTTAGCTGTTAGTCTCTATTTTTTTTTTTTTTTTTGAGAAAAAGTCTCAAGCTGTCGGCCTGGGTAGAGTGCCATGGTGTCACAGCTCACTGCAACCTCAAACTCTTGGGCTTAAGCGATTCTCTTGCCTCGGCCTCCCAAGTAGCTGGAACTACAGGCACCCACCACAACTCCCGGCTATTTTTTTTTTTTTTTTTTTTTGTAGAGACAGAGTCTCACTTTACTGCCCTCGGTGGAGTGCCGTGGCCTCACACAGCTCACAGCAACCTCCAGCTCCTGGGCTTTAGCGATTCTCTTGCCTCAGCCTTCCGAGCAGCTGGGGCTACAGGCGCCTGCCACAACGCCCGGCTATTTTTTTGTTGCAGTTTGGCGGGGGCTGGGTTTGAACCCGCCACCCTCAGTATATGGGGCCAGCGCCCTACTCACTGAGCCACAGGCACTGCCCCCGGCTATTTTTGGTTACAGTTGTCATTGTTGTTTTAGCTGGCCTGGGCTGGGTTCAAACCCACCAACCTCAGTGTATGTGGCTGGTGCTGCAACCACTGTGCTATGGGCGCCTAGCCAAGCTGTTAGTCTCTTAACCATATAGACTTATGTTACATATTTCCCTGTTATATATTTTTATGTTCCAGAGATGATTTAGCTTTCTGGAAGATTCATCTGTTTCCTCAGTCCTAATGCTATTGACACCAAGAACGCTTTCCTAAGCACAGAGGAAAGAAAATGAGTCAGGGCTGGTAGAGATCTCTCCACAATTTACAATTAGAGTCTTCTGAAGGTGAAATTTTTTTACACAAAGCCCATTGTAGACAAGCTTAGGCAACATTGTAAAAAATAAAAATTCACTTTAAAGAGATAATTTTTCCATAAAAAGCAAGAGATAGTGATATGGATGTGGTTCCATTCCTGAATGTACCCTGTCCTCTCTCAGGAGAAATAATGCATTCCAGAGATGGCAATGGCTTGCGGGAGCCTTGGGCTCAGCTCCTGACTCCTGAGGGACAGATGGAGAGAGGAGAACTAGAGGTGGTGGTGGCGGGGGGGGGCCTGCTTCAGGTCACAGAGAAAGACCTGCACTCCCTTACGTATGCTTTTAGAGTCACAGAGACTGGCCAGGGACTGCTTGGCACCACACCATCCATGTCTATACTAGGTATCAAATCATTGCACAGCATCAGATTCTATACAAATCTCTCACCTTGTGAATAGTAACTGAAGGAAAACCTCCTGGTTTCATGAGCTCTTTGGCCACAGTCATAACCTGTGGGGTTATGTTGAAAGGACAGCCCATGTGTTAGGGGCCCAGATTTAGCAAATGAAAATACAGGATGCCCAGCTAAATTTGGATTTCAGATAGACAACCAATAATTGTATTTGGTTATTATATCCCAAGCTATATTTTATTCGGCACACCCTACCATATTTTCTAGTCAATATTTAAGTGTTTGAAGCAAAGAAAGAGGAAGGTCAACAGAACAGAAACAAATCAGAGATGCAATTAATGCATGACTACCACTTGTTGCTAGCTTGTTTCTCTCAATTTAAAATATTTTTTATTAAATTTTTTAAAAATACCTTTTATTTTTATGAACATAATGTGTATGTGCATAAAAATTGAAAAGTCACATCAGGCCGGGTGTGGTGACTCATGCCTACAATCCCAGCACTTTGGAAGGAAGATCTTTTGTAGCCAGCAGTTCAAGATCAACCTGGACAACGTAGTGAGACCCCCCATCCCCAAAAAATAATTCTTTAATTGCCCAGATGTGGTGGTGCACACCTTTAGCTCTAGCCACTCAGGAGGTTAAAGTAGGAGGATTGCTTGAGCCCAGTAGTTGAGCCTGCAGTGAGCTATAACGATGCCACTGCACTCTAGCCTGGGTGATAGAGCGAGATCTCTTCTTAAAAACAAAAAAAGTCAAATCGTACTAAATGGTGTATGATAAAAATTAGCAGTGCCCTGTCCCACCCAACCCTACAGCCATTGTGACCTGCAAAGATACCCAGTTCAACTCTTTCAGCTATTTCTCCCACTTTGAACCCCTCTCCCATATTTCTAAATAATATGCTTCCTCTGCGATTTTGTTGATTTGTCAGTTTTACACATGACCCATTTTCTTTCAATTGCAGGATATGGTTTGTTTCTTTTACCCTCAGCCACCTGCATCCTCCTTTCCCTCCCCCTATACTCCCAGGACTATTTATTACAGTCTTTGGTTAAATCATATACTATGTTTCTATTATCATGGCTATGTAAATTTTTTGGTGTTGCATTTATTTTCTTTTACAGTTTATGTGTGTGTGTGGTTTTTGTAGGTAGCAATTGCCTCATTTATATTTATCAAGATTTTGATAAAACTAGCATTATAATAGTAATAGGGGTATCCAAACTTTTTGATTCTTAGCACCACATTGGAAGAAGAAGAGTTGTTATCTTGGGCCACACATTAAATACACAAACATTAACAAAAGCTGATGAGCAAAAACAAGGTCTATGCATAATTTTTGTGCTATCCACCACCCCAGATATGTGGCCTGTGGGCCACACAGGTTGGATACACATGCAAGATATTCCCCAATTTACGGTGGCTCAATTTAGGACTTTTAGACTCTACAATGGTGTGCAAATGATATAGATTCAGTAGAAACCATACTTTGCCCATATAATCATTCTGTTTTTCACTGTCAGTACAGCATTTAATAAATTAAATGAGATAAGCAATACCTTATATCTTTTCACATATAGTATGTGCACACGCACCTTTATTTACTTATTTATTTAGAGACAGAGTCTCACTTTGTCAACCTCAGTAGAGTGCTGTAGAGTCATAGTTCAAAGCAACCTCAAACTCTTGAGCTCAATGATTCTCTTGCCTCAGCCTCCCAAGTAGCTGGTACTACAGGCACCCACCACAATGCCTGGCTATTTTTAGAGCCTCGCTCTTGCTGAGGCTGGTCTCAAACTCCTGAGCTGAAGCAATACACCCGCCTCTGCTTCCCAGAGTGCTAGGATTACAGGCATGAGCCACTGTGCCTGGCCCATGTGTGTGTCTTTAGAGGGAGTGCAATGGCAGGATCATAGCTCCCTACAGCCTTGAACTTCTGAGCTCAAACAATCCTCCTGCCTCAGCCTCCCAAATAGCTGGGACTAGACGTGTAGACTTCCATGCCTGGCTAAATTTTGAAAGTTTTTGTAGAGATGGGGATCTCAGTATATCACCTAAGCCGGTCTCAAACTCCTGGCCTCAAATAATCCTTGCACCTCAGCCTTTCAAAGTGCTGGGATTATAGGTGTGAGCCACCGTACCCGGCAGAACACTTTATTATAAAATAGGCTTTGGCTTGGCACCCGTAGCTCAGGCGGCTAAGGCACCAGCCACATACACCAGAGCTGGCAGGTTTGAATCCAGCCTGGGCCCGCTAAACAACAATGACAACTACAACCAAAAAATAAATGGGGGCATTGTGGTGGGCACCTGTAGTCCCAGCTACCTGGGAGGCTGAGGCAAGAGAATCGCTTAAGCCCAGGAGTTGGAGGTTGCTGTGAGCTGTGATGCCACAGCACTCTATCCAGGGCAATAGCTTGAGGCTCTGTCTCATAAATAAATAATAAAATAGGCTTGTGGCTCAGCGCCTGTAGCTCAGGCAGCTAGGGCGCCATCCACATACACTGGATCTGGCAGGTTCGAATACAGCCCAGGCCAAAAAATATCTGGGCATTGTGGCGGGCACCTGTAGTCCAAGCTACTTGGGAGGCTGAAGCAAGAGAATCGCTTGGGCCCAGGAGTCTGAGGTTGCTATGAGCTGTGACGCCACGGCACTCTACCAAAGGCAACAGCTTGAGACTCTGTCTCAAAAAAAAAAAAAAAAAAATAGGCTTTGTATTAGATGATTTTGCCCCAAATTTTAGGCTAATGTAAATGTTCTCAGCATGTTGAAGATAGGCCAGGTTAAGCAATGATGTTTCATAGCTTAGATGTAGTAATGCATTTTTGATTTACAATATTTTCAACTTACAATGTGTTTATTGTGATGTAGCTCATCACTAATCGAGGGCATGTCCTGATTTTCATTATTATTATTTTATTATTTTTTTTGTCCCTTGAGTCATAATTTTTTTTTTTGAGACAATGTCTCAAGCTGTCACCCTGGATAGAGTGTCGTGCGTCACAGCTCACAACAACCTCAAATCCATGCGCTGAAGCAATATTCTCTTGCCTCAGCCTCCCAAGTAGCTGGGATTACAGGTGCCTGCCACAATGCCCAGCTATTTTTTTTGTTGCAGTTGTCATTGTTGTTTTAGTTGATCCAGGCCAGGTTTGAACCCACCAGCTTCGGTGTATGTGGCCGGCGCCCTACTCACTGAGCTATGTTGGATTGTTCTCTTATTTGGGTAGAGGGCTTCCTGAGAAAAGGAACCCCGACAGGCAAATTATTTGTTATCTCCCTTATCTGAAAACATCTTTTTCTTTCTTTTCTTTTTCTTTCTTTCTTTTCCTTTCTCTCTCTCTCTCTCTTTTTTTTTTTTTTTTGGACACAGAGTCTCACTCTGTTACTCCGGGTAGAGTACCATGGTAGAGTACCAAGAGAATAGCTTAAGCCCAGGAGTTGGAGGTTGCTGTGAGCTGTGATGCCACAGCACTCTATCCAGGGCAATAGCTTGAGGCCCTGTCTCATAAATAAATAATAAAATAGGCTTGTGGCTCAGCGCCTGTAGCTCAGGCAGCTAGGGCGCCATCCACATACACTGGAGCTGGCAGGTTCGAATACAGTCCAGGCCAAAAAATAGCTGGGCATTGCAGTGTGGTCTGGGCACTGCAACCTCAAACACTTGGGCTCAAGTGATCCTCCTGCCTCAGTCTCCCAAGGTATCTGTCATTACACCCAGGTACTTTTTCTATTTTTAGTAGAGGATGGGGTCTCACTCTTGCTTAGGCTGGTTTTGAACTTCTGACTTGAGGAGGTCCATCTGCCTTGGCCTCCCAGCGTGCTAGAATTATAGGTTGAGCCACCACACCTGGCCTTCTTGTAACATTTTGGTTCCTGATCCTGTAGACTGACCTTTTTCTTTCTGGATTCTTTTAGGGTCTTTTCTTTATCCCTGGTGTTCTGACATTTTGTGATGATGCACCTTGAGATGTAAATCTTATTTTCTCTCCCTAAAGGTTTTATAGATTCTTCCTCTCCACCTCCTCAAAGTTTCCTCAAGTCTGGGGATCTTGGCTCTTTGGTCATATTAAAAGATTGTGTGCTGAGGAGATGACCGGATGCCCAGTGTGCTTTGACAGAGCTTGTCTAACGGAGAACTTCCCTGCGTGGTGCTGTGGATCCTGCGCTGTCTCTTCCACTGGGGCCCCAGAGGTCTGCATACAGGTCTTTCCCATGAGCCTGCTTGGTTTCTCCAGAAAAGATTCTTTAGTCTCCAGCCTGGGAGTGAGCAATATTCCTGGCTGCCAGGTTGTCTAGAAGCAGTATAAGGAAAAGGGGCTGAGAGTTTACCGTTTAGTACCCAGATTTCCATCTGCTCTCCATAGTTCCATTTCTGTACCTCATACTCACCTCCACAGTGCTTGATGTGCTCACCCAAATTCTCCAGGGAGTAAACCTGAAGGGGCAAGCAGGTATGGCCCACCAACTGCCCACCTGCAGTCTGGCTGGCTCTCAGGTGGGCTCCACTGTCCTCTGTTCACAGCTCTGCTGTCCCACTCCGGAAGCTGGCCTGCTACTCACTGGAACCCCTCAGGCCTCAGCTCCCTGTACTCCCTGTGACTCACCATTCCTTCCTCTCCTTCCCACTCTCCAAAAATGTAGTGACATCCCCCGTCTGCTGTTATTTCTTCTATTCTCAGAGACCTTGTCGGTTTTTGTGTTTTTTTTTTTAACCTTTTGTATTTTTTTTACTCCTCTTGTATAGTTGTTTTTAGTTAGGTTTGGGAGGGCACACATAGACATTCACAATGGACTCTGCCATGTTTAACCAGAAGTTCTTTAGTGTCAGTTTTTACTCTAAAGCACTCTGAAGGTGATAATTTCCAGGTCCCATTCTGAAATAAATCTAGCTTTCAGTCAACACAGTTACTTTTTATTTTATTTGGGGGTAGATGTTTCTTTATGGGAAATGTAGTGTGCAAACACATACACTGTTTAATGGTTTTAGTAAAACACTCTTGACCTTTTGAACAACGACAGCAAGACCCGAAGTGTCTCTTTGCTTTTGTCTGGGAACAGGGGATGGAAAAGCGTGAGAGGCGCTTGGCAGCATGGCCTTGCCTCCATGCTTAAATGTCTGCTCTGTCCTCTGTGCTTGAATAAAAGCAAGGAGAATAGGAAATATCATGTCTTTTGAATGCACCAGGAGCCCCACCTCTCCGGCTACCGGGGTTTACACATTACTGCTATTGTGTGGCATCTGCTGGCAGATCGCCTTTCATCCGCAGGCCACACAAAACCTCCTTCATGTAAAGCTGTACACGTGGCTCCTGAAGTATGAGGGGCACTTCAGCACTAAAGTGAAGGGCTCCAAGTCTTAGGGAAGGATCACTGCCACTTCACTGAGCTCTGCTGTGCCCAGCTGACACTGAAAGTCCCGACAGGCTAAAGAGGAAAGGGAGGGCCAGGAGACAGTTATAGAGAAAGGTTAGGAGGAGAGCAAGTGGACCAGATGGACAGGGCCTCGAATACCACACCAAGGACTTTGGGCAGTATAGGAGTCAGAGGGGACACCCCAGGATTCTGAGCAGGAGAAAGGCATGAGGCAAACTGTGCTTCAAGAAAACTAAGCTGGGGCGGTGCCTGTGACTCAGTGAGTAGGGCGCCGGCCCCATATGCCGAGGGTGGCGGGTTCAAACCCAGCCCCGGCCAAACTGCAACAAAAAAAATAGCCGGTGTTGTAGTGGGCGCCTGTAGTCCCAGCTACTCGGGAGGCTGAGGCAAGAGAATCGCTTAAGCCCCGGAGCTGGAGGTTGCTGTGAGCTGTGTGATGCCACGGCACTCTACCAAGGGCCATAAAGTGAAAATAAATAACTAAATAAATAAATAAATAACAAAAGAAAACTAAGCTGGGCCAGGCGCAGTGGCTCCTGCCTGTAATCCTAGCACTCTGGGAGGCTGAGGCAGGAGGATTGCCTGAGCTCTGGAGTTCCAGATCAGCCTAAGCAAGAGCGAGACCCCATCTCTAAAAATAGCCAAGCATTGTGGCGGGCGCCTGTAGTCCCAACAACTAGGGAAGCAAGAGGATCACTTGAACCTAGGAGTTTGAGGTTTCTGTGAGCTATGACATCACGACACTCTACTGCGGGGGACAAAGTGAGAATCTGTATCAAAAAAAAGAAAAAAGAAAATTAAGCAGGTGCATGGCACACCTCTTGGGTAAGGGGTGCAACTACAACTTGGACTTTACCTAACAGATGCAAATAATGTAACCTAATCATCTGTACACTCATATTAATCTGAAATTATACAAAGAAAATTAAGGGTGGCACCTGTGGTTCAAGGAGTAGGGCGCTGGCCCCATATACTGGAGGTGGCAGGTTCAAACCCGACCCTGGCCAAAAACTGCAACAAAAAGAAAAAAAGAAAGAAAAGAAAAAAGAAAATCAAGATGGGAGCTGTGGGTTGGAAGGTTCACAGATTGAGAGGTTGGAGTCTAGAGGACTAGTTAGACAAAAGTTCTTAATCCTGGCTAGACAGTTTATTGGGAGAGATTGGTAAAAATCCAGACCCTAGTCTCACCCTTTGAGATTTCCTTTCAGGTGGTTCAGAAGGGAAGTAGGAATCTGTGTTCTCAAAACATTCTGCAGGGCCTCTATCAGGGACTGGGGAGCTGTGACTCCAGGGATGTAGAAGGGAAGGCTTCCCCGAGGGGAGTCCTACCTGACCTCTACCTGCCTAGGGCCTGAAGTGGAGGAAGTATGAGAAAGACCATTGAGTTGGGTCAGAAGAGCTGTCCGCTGACTGGTGCCTTCCCTGCAGGAAGAAGCTGGGAGAAAATCAGATTTGGAAGAAGATAGTGATGTGAGATATTCAGGGTGCTAAAATGGCCTGGGACCTGGAAGTGATGAATCTGTGAGCATCTGGCTCCTCCTTCTAGTCATAGCTGGAAACGCGGAGCTGGAAACAGGAGACGACAGCTCAGATTGCTCAGGTCACACTCACAAGGGCACACTCATGGACACACACAGTCCTCTTCTGCAGGAGGTAGAAAGGGTAGTAGTTCAGGGGTTGGGCTGTGCAATCCAGTAGCCCTGGACTAAAATCCTGTCTGTGTGACTCTGGATGAGTCAACTGTCCTCTGTGAGCATAGCCTCCTCACCTATAGACAGCAAATGATACCAGCAGTTAACTTGATACTGCTGTTGTGATGACTTGATGAGATGCTGCATGCGAAGGCTGGGCACGGTGCCTGACACCCAAGGAGACTCGGTATGGGAGCTGGAAGAGCCAGGCAAAAAAATGAGATCTCACTTCTGAAGCCAGAGAGCCATAAAGTATTTCATTCAGAATGCTAGGAGACAAGTCCACAGAAAAGCATGAAACCTTTCATTTGCTGCTACCCATTCTGTGCGGCTTTCTCTGGGTGTGCGTTTGGTGAGTCCTTTGCCTTTGATTTCTAGGATTCATAGAGAAATGACAGTCCCTTGCTGCTGCATTTAATTGGAGAGGAGCACAGAGACCTGAGATTATAATTATGACGTCTCAAATGTCAAGCTCTTCAAAAGTCTGCCATTGCCCTCGCTGTCACCCTGAATGGCTCTGGGAACCAAAACCCTGTAGCCCCCAGAGCTCAGCCTGGGTCTCTCAGCCGGGCTTCACCTGGGAAATCTGAGTGACAGTGACGTGCAGGCAGCTGGAAGATGCACAGTAAACTGAGAAGCTGTGATGAGCTCAGAAGAGGTGAGTTGATGATCTGCTATTTATAGCTCCACTAAGAGGCTCTGGCCGCCAGCTCCGTGTGAGGCGGGGTGGAAATGATGCCTTCTCAGAGCTGAGAGCACAAAATGAAATTGGTGATTCACGGGCACCAGCCACTTGAAATACAAATGCTCTGTGTCCCCAGCCCCACCAGCCTTTTACACCCATTTGGAAGCATGTTGAGCAGAGCTGCTAGCCTGCTGCATCCCGGTCTGCTTGAGAGAGGGCAGGATGCGAGGACAGGCAGGTTCTGCCCCAAGAAGGTGGCCCCACAGGGCAGGAGCACTCTTGGACTGCTCTGTGACCCTCAACCCACCATGTCAGAGGCTGCAGCTAGAAGCCGGAGCAGGGCTGCGCAGAAGGCAAGCTTAGGAAGGCCAGCAGGTCAGAGAGAAAGGACAGTTCCTGCTCCTGCCTTGTCTCCAGGGGTACCCCAAGCCACAGAGCAGCTTCCTGACAGCGCTTGTTCTGTGGCACATGCAAAAATGTGCAATGAATGAATCCTCAAGGCTTTTAAAATTTTTCTCCCAATTTCACAGCCCCAGCACCTGGTACCTGAAATAGTTATTGTTTATTCTCCTTAGTAACATCTTGGCTTCCAGGCTGAAGTCTGCTTGGAGGCCCCAGCTCAGCTCACCCTACGTGAGGAATGCTCTGGAAGTCTCTTAGTTTCCTGTAACCAAGACTGGATTTAAAGGGCCAATCTAGGATAATGAGGTCAGCCAAGCTGTGAAGTCAGATTATCTGGGCTCAAGTTCTACCTCTACAGTTACCAGCCACGTGGCTTAAGTCAAATTACTCTCTGAAACTCCATTTCCTCTAGCTCACTGGGACATGGCGAAGAGTAGAGGGTGCAAGTTAGGTAGTGAGCCTGGCTCCTGGAAGGCTCAGAGACAGAAGCCGCTACTGTAGTTCTTTCTGCTACTGGGTTTTGGTCCCCAAACTGCGCCACACCTTTGTACACAGCCTGTCGCCTGAGGCTTCTCAGGGGGGTGGTGCCTGGGGGTCTCAATAGAGACCCTCTGCCCATCACCAGCACAGGCTGGATCAGGCTGCCCAAAAGCTCGGTTCCTGTTCTTCCTGGTTGGGCCTTGCCTGGGCCTGACCACCCTGACTCTTCTGCTCCTCTGGCTCCTGGGATGGCCTTGGGGACACTCACTATCTCCATCCAGTGGACAACTTTACCTGAGAGTCTCAGGTGCTGACTTGAGGCTCAGCCAGCCCCCCACAGCAAGCCCAACCCACCCTGCAGCTGGACAAGCAGCACAAACTGCTGACTCACGGAGACTTGGAGGCCTTGGCTGGCTGTGCGCGCTCTCATCTCCAGCTGTCAACCAAAATGTAATTGTAGTTGTCACTTTGGCAGCAAGATGCTGTAATGTGTCCCCTGCTCCCTGGCAGTGAGCTTTTGGAAGGTGGGAGAGACCAGCAGCTGCTCCAGTGGAAAGAGTGATCTAGAAAGCCAAGTTCACCCAGGTGCAGTCCCTGTTAGCCGCAGGATGAGGCCCTACATTAGTACGGGCACTGGCATTGCCTGAGTCTGCATCTATAGTAATGCAATTCTGATGACATCAATTAATAAGAGAGAGGCTGCCATTGAAATGAGGCATTTTTGGCATCTGTGAAGACTTAGAAAATTGCCTTTAGGCTTATGCACAAGTCGGACTCCGGCATGTGTGGGGTGAATGAGTGGTAAGACAGCTAGTATGTGGTATAGGGAGATGGGGCCAGAGATAGAGCTGGAACCAAATTGAAAAGCAAAGGACTTGAAGGCCAGACCATGTACTTTGAACTTGACTCTGGACTTAAGAGAGCATGATGTCGTCAGATGACATTGGGGGTGGCGGGGCCTAGGCTTAAACATCCCTGAGGAATGACACTAAGGGTAAGGTGTCCTTCCCGCAGCAATTGGCAGCCAGTGGCTTGCTGCTTAGGAAGAGTCCTTGGCCCCCTGGAGCACCAGACTCAAGATTCAGGAGGTGATGAAGGCTCTGTGCCTAATGGGTGAGTGCAGGAAGGGCCAGTCTTAGGCCCACTGAGAGTGTGTGGTGAATGAGAGGAGGGGCTGGGCTTGTACCTTCCCTCTTCTTTGGTCTTCCTTGGTCAGGATTTTATCAGTGAAGTTCCTATATGCAGATATGCAGAGTATAGGGGACTGCAAAGTGTAGGGGATTGTACACACTCAGGTTGTTACTGGACGAAGAGGGTCTGGCCACCTGTCACTGTCAGCCAATATGTAGAGAAATATCAAACTTTGTCAGAAAGCCAGCAATTCTGGAGAACAGTGAGAGTAGACTCCCCAAGACTGTTCTGTTCTTCCATTTCCGAAATCATAGTTTTATACACAAAAGTTAAAAGCAAACCATATGAACCTTATCTTAAACAACAGTAATCACCATAACCCATAATAAACAATAATTGACATAACCCATGACCCATATAACAACATTCCAATTCAAAAGTTAATCTCCTAAATCAATTGCCCTAAACTACTCAAGAGATACACTTTTAGGTTAAAGCCAATTTACAGAACAACAAGAATGGAAGATGTGAGGTGAAGGTCACACAGGCCCTAAACTGGGAAGACCTGCTGAGTCCTCTCAGCACTAGCTTAATTGACTAAACCTTATTCTCACTACATGTCTCTCAAAGCCAAAGGCAGGGGGAGGCTCCTGGGGCTGAGACATGTGGGTGCAGCCTCCCTGCCCACTTTTTCCCCACTAAAAAACCCGCAGAGGCAAACAAACATCCAAGCTCACTTGATGGAAGAATTCCTAGAAGGAAGGTTCTATCCTTATGCTCTTAAATAAATACTGGATTATAGGTTGGTTAATGCAGACAGAATTATACGAACTGTTGGGAGCCATTACCAGTGGATGGATGATCCACTCGTGAGCAGCATGGAAGCCAGAGCATATCTGGACCATCATGTAAGTCAAGAGGAAGACACGATTCAGTTAAAAAGAATTTGTGTACCCTCCTCAGAAATGCATTGTTGTGCAAGAAATGGTTTGGCAGTGATTCTCCCCTTTCAGCTGCAAGCCATCCTGGGCAGAATGCCTCTCAAGTTGCCAGAATAGGAGGGGCAGGTAGAACCAATGCTCCCAGTCTGCCAGGATCTCCCATTGAGTGTTCCCTGAGTAGGGCTGCCAGCAGGCAGGTATTGAGGAAGTCCTGTCACCTGAGCAGCTCCTGATAAAAGGTGGGTGTCATGGGTGCCTGGAACCCTTTGTTTAGGGGTGGAAGATGAACCTTACCCTCTTCCCGGAGGGCAAGCAGCATGTCATAACCATCTCTGGCTGCCCATGGCTGATTTGCAGCAATATACCAAGATGTAGTTTTGCCCATTTAGCTTGCTTTTTCCTTTAAAATTTATAAGATTGGGCGGCGCCTATGGCTCAGTTGTAAGGTGCCGGCCCCATATACCGAGGGTGGCAGGTTCAAACCCGGCCCCGGCCAAACTGCAACCAAAAAATAGCCAGGCGTTGTGGAGGGTGCCTGTCGTCCCAGCTACTAGGGAGGCTGAGGCAAGAGAATCGCCTTAAGCCCAGGAATTGGAGGTTGCTGTGAGCTGTGTGAGGCCACAGCACTCTACCAAGGGCCATAAAGTGAGACTCTGTCTCTACAAAAAAAAATAAATAAATAAAATTTATAAGATTTAGGGCAGAAGTGGAGGGAGCTTCTGAGGAGTCGGGAAGGGGTGACAAGTTAAGATTCTGAGAGGGAGGCGCCAGTGGCTGGACTTGACCTAGGAAGAATCTTCTGCTGACACTCAACTTTACCTGGAAAAATGAATCATTCTCATCATCGCATGACAACTACAGCCTCATGCTCCCATGGTGGAGGAGATAGCAACATGATGATGATGATGCCTGTGACCTTCTACTTTGGCTTTAAAAATGTGGAACTATAGTTTTCCAGTTTGGTAATCAATACAGCCGGAGAAATGGCTGGAGCTTTTGTGGCAGTGTTTTTACTAGCAATGTTCTATGAAGGACTCAAGATAGCCCGAGAGAGATTGCTGCGTAAGTCACAAGTCAGCATTCGCTGCAATTCCATGCCTGTCCCAGGACCACATGGAACCATCCTATGGAGACCCACAAAACTGTTGGGCAGCAGATGCTGAGTTTTCCACACCTCCTGCAAACCGTGCTGCATATCATCCAAGTGGTCGTCAGCTACTTCCTTATGCTCATCTTCATGACCTACAATGGCTACCTCTGCATTGCCGTAGCAGCAGGGGCTGGTACAGGATATTTTCTCTTCAGCTGGAAGAAGGCAATGGTAGGGGACGTCACAGAGCATTGCCATTAATGTCAAACTCCATGGCGTGGCCTTACCGATTGCAGTGGGAAGCAGTTTGAGACTAGAAGATGTGATTCCTGCTCCAATCATCCCCTCTTGCTCTTGTTTCTTTACACACACACACACACACACACACACACACACATACACACACACACACACACACATACACCTGCTCAACAGAGTTTAAGTTTACAGACCCTAATCTAAAGTACCTCCCAAACTTGTCTCTAATAAGCTGAGAATCCCATTTTTGTTGAGGAGAAGCCACCCATGAGATGTCTTTTCCTTCCCCATTGTCCTAGACCTAAGTTACATGTTCTTATCTAATCCAGGTAGCTTTCTGTTCAATGGCTTGATCATCTACTTCCTTTTTAATCTTTCAGATTTTTTTTTAAAAGACAGTACATGAATTCAGTGGGTTTTTTCTGGGATAGTGATGGTGATGATTAACTTCAGCCAGGATTAATGGCAGCTGAGGATAATTCTTGCCCAACTCAACCCAGAACTGAAACTCAACATTAGAAAATAAGGTCCTGTCTTTGGACTCAATGAGTGGGAAATACATTCTGCCTTTCTCTGTGATGTGTTACACCAAAATCTTTGTTGTGTGCAGAGGGGTGGTTTGAGGGTACTCTACAGGCCTAGAGCTTGGAGAGTATGTGTTCTTGGACGGCTGATTCATCAACTTGTCTTCCTACTTACCATTTTGATTAGAATGAACTTGCCAGTCCAAAAGAAAAGACAATCAATTTGAGAAAATAGAAATAGGTATTTTAAGGCGGTGCCTGTGGCTCAGTGAGCAGGGCGCCGGCCCCATATACCGAGGGTGGCGGGTTCAAACCCAGCCCCCGCCAACAAAAAAATAGCTGGGCGTTGTGGCGGGCGCCTGTGGTCCCAGCTACTTGGGAGGCTGAGGCAGGAGAATCGCCTAAGCCCGGGAGTTGGAGGTTGCTGTGAGCTGGGTGACGCCACGGCACTCTACTGAGGGCCATAAAGTGAAACTCTGTCTCTACAAAAAAAAAAAAAAAAAAAGAAATAGGTATTTTAGGTGGCGCCTGTGGCTCAGTTGGTAAGGCGCCGGCCCCATATACCGAGGGTCGCAGATTCAAGCCCGGCCACGGCTGAACTGCAACCAAAAAATAGCTGGGCGTTGTGGCGGGCGCCTGTAGTCCCAGCTACTCGGGAGGCTGAGGCAAGAGAATCGCTTAAGCCCAGGAGTTGGAGGTTGCTGTGAGCTGTGTGATGCCACGGCACTCTACCGAGGGCCATAAAGTGAGACTCTGTCTCTACAAAAAAAAAAAAAAAAAAAAAAAAAAAAAAAATAGGTATTTTAAAATAAAACCATTGGCATTTAAAAAGAAAATTATAAGGGCGACTGTGGCTCAGTCCATAGGGCGCCAGCCCCATATACCGAGGGTGGCGGGTTCAAACCCGGCCCCGGCCAAAACTGCAACCAAAAAAAAAAAAAAAAATAGCCGGGCGTTGTGGCGGGCGCCTGTAGTCCCAGCTACTCGGGAGGCTGAGGCAAGAGAATCGCTTAAGCCCAGGAGTTGGAGGTTGCTGTGAGCTGTGTGAGGCCACGGCACTCTACCGAGGGCCATAAAGTGAGACTCTGTCTCTACAAAAAAAAAAAAAAAAATTATAAGATTTAATGATAGGGTGGCGCCTATGGCTCAAGGAGTAGGGCGCCGGTCCCATATGCCAGAGGTGGTGGGTTCAAACCCAGCCCCGGCCAAAAAACACACAAAATAAATAAATAAATAAAAAAAAAAAGATTTAATGATAATATGTTTTGGGGGGTTTTAATTATAAAAATAACATATAGTTACTAAAATCCAAACAACCATACATACAGCTTAACAAATAATTATAAAGTGAATGGTATTTTTTAATATAGAAAAGCAATTTTTAATAAACGAATTGACTCTCGTTGGGTGCCTGTAGCTCAGTGGCTAGAGCATCAGCCACATACACTGGAGCTGGCAGGTTCAAACTCAGCCTGGGTCTGCCAAATGACAATGACAACTGCAACAAAAAAATGGCCAGGTGTTGTTGCGGGCACCTGTAGTCCCAGCTACTTGGGAGGCTGAGGCAAGAGAATTGCTTAAGCCCAAGAATTTGAAGTCGCCATTAGCTGTGATGCTATAGCACTCTACAGAGGATAACAAAGTGAGGCTCTGTCTAAAAAAAAGAAAGAAAGAAAGACCCATAAATTTTTGCCTGGGTGATTTTTTTTTTTCTTTTGTGTTACCTGGGCTAGAGTACAGTGGCATCATCATAGCTCACTGCAACCTCAAACTCCAGGGCTCAAGCGATCCGCCTGCCTTAGCCTCCCAAGTAGCTGGGACTACTAGTACACATCATTCGGCTAATTTTTTTTTTTTTTTGAGATAGAGTCTCACTTTGTTGCTCTCAGTAGAGTTCTATGGCAACATAGCTCACAGCAACCTCAAACTCTTAGGCTCAAAAGATTGTCTTGTCTCAGCCTCCCAAGTAGCTGGGATTATGGGCGCCCATTACAACACCTGGCTATGTTTTTTTTTTTTTTTGTAGAGACAGAGTCTCACTGTACAGCCCTCGGGTAGAGTGCCATGATGTCACATGGCTCACAGCAACCTCTAACTCTTGGGCTCTTGCCTCAGCCTCCTGAGCAGCTGGGACTACTGGCGCCCGCCACAACGCCTGGCTATTTTTTGGTTGTGGTTTGGGGACGGCGCCCTACTCACTGAGCCACAGGCGCCGCCCACACCTGGCTATTTTTAAAGATGGGGTCTCGTTCTTGCTCAGGCTGGTCTCCAACCTGTGAGCTCAGGCAATCCACCCACCTTGGCCTCCCAGAGTGCTAGGATTACAGGTGTAAGCCACCACACCCAGCCTCTTTCGCTAATTTTTTATAGAGGCAGGGTCTCAATGTTGCCCAGGCTGGTTTTATTTTGAACTTCTCCTCTTAAGTAATCTCCCATCTCCTCCTCCCTAAGAGATAGGGGTAGCCTGGCCCCTGCCTAGGCAACTTTTACTGAAATTCTTTTAACAAAGTTAAAAAATTAAAATAGGGGTGGTGCCTATGGCTCAAGGAGTAGGACGCCGGTCCCATATGCCGTAGGTGGCGGGTTCAAACCCAGCCCCGGCCAAAAACCACAAAAAAAAAAAAAAAAAAAGTTTAAAATGGTACAGGTGGCGCCTGTAGCTCAGTGGGTAGGGCACCAGCCACATCCACCGAAGATGGAGGGTTCAAACCTAGCCTGGGCCTGCTGAACAACGATGACAACTGCAACAACAACAACAACAACCACCACAAAAATAGCCAGGCATTGTGGCAGGCACCTGTAGTGCTAGCTACTTGCAAGGCTGAGGCAAGAGAATCGCTTGAGCTTAAGAGTTTAAGGTTGCTGTGAGCTGTGACAGCACAGCACTCTACACAGGGTGACAGTCTGAGATACTGTCTCAAAAAAAAAATTAAAATGGTACAAAAAGATATAAAATAAAAAGTAAGTTCTTCTCTCCCATTTTCCGCACAGATAATCACTAATACTTTCTTGTGTGTCCTTCTAATTTTTTTTCTCTGCATCAATAATGTTTCTAAAATAGTATGTAACCATACAGGCTTTCTCTATATTCACCAATAAATTATAAAAGAGTTTGCAATCATTGCATTATGAAATTAACATGTGTCAAAGATTTAAGTCATTAATCCATAAGAGAACTAGTGGAATATTACAACCAATTCAAAGGAGACTCAAAGTATCACAGGTTAGTTAGATAACAAATGCTGAAATAGGGCGGCGCCTGTGGCTCAGTGGGCAGGGCACCGGCCCCATAAAGGAGGGTGGTGGGTTCAAACCCAGCTCCAGCTAATCAGGAGGCTGAGGCAAGAGAATCGTCTAATCCCAGGAGTTGGAGGTTGCTGTGAGCTGTGTGATGCCATGGCACTCTACCATGGGCAATAAGTGAAACTCTGTCTCTACAAAAAAAAAAAAAAAATGCTGAAATGATTTGTTGCATTCCACCAGACAAAATTTGCACTTCTGTGAACAGAAATTATTTTCACTGATATCAAGTTTTTATAATTTAATTTCTATCTTTAGGGGTTTAAGAAATTGTCTAGACAACAAAAGACTGAGATGATCTTTTGAGTGAAAAGTTATTCAGGATAAATTTCAAAATCTTTGTTTTTTCCTACACTTGTAATTGGCTCCTACCTTGGGAGAACCAATTCACAATCTAGACTAAGCCAAACATGTGCTCCCACGGTTCGCCCTCCACTCCAGCGGTAGGTCCTCAAGTTGTAAGTCAGGCAGACTCAGGGCTGGCGGTCATGAGGGGCCTATAAAAGAGGGTCGAACTTCTCTGAAAAGCATAACAGATGAGAAATGCCAAGACAAATGACTGCCACCCAGAAAGAAAGACATAATGCCTGTCCAGTGAGCTTCCGGTTCCTTTGGGATGACTTCCTGCATTTGGATTCTGGAAGAGACTCCTTTATGCCCGAGTCGACTTGGACAGGTGTCTGCCCCGATGATCGCCTACCTTCGAGAATAACTGACATACAAGATGTATTATGACCAAGGAGCTGGGATATGCGTCTCAACCCTCCCCAGTTTAGGGGCACTTTCCCACAGCGCAGAGCTGTGCTGGCACCACGAGGTCCTGTATCAGCTCTAGGGGCAGAGGATAGGGTGGTCTATGACACAGCAGAAAAGAACAAATAACTGACTTGCTCTACACCCTTGGACAATCACCTCACCTCCTGTGAACAAGTTTCCTCATCCTAAAGCAGCGGTTCTCAACCTGTGGGTCACGACCCCTTTTTTCCACTTGTAACAATGCAGCAATTAGGAAGGTTGAGAACCACTGTCCTAAAGGGTGGAACAAAGCTCCTCTGGTTTGCCTCCGAGGGTCCCTGGGGGCACCAGTAATAGTCACAGAGATGACAGTCTACTGCCAGGGCCAGTCATAAGGAAGAAACCAAGCCCACAGTGCTGGCAAAGCAGGAGACCTTGACCCTCTGTGCAAAGTGCTTTGGGAGAAGAGGTTTTGTGCAAATGGCCAGTCATGATTAATTAATAGGGAGGCTTTTGGGTGAAGGATCCGATTTCACAGATAAATATATAGACATAATTTGGCTCTCCTGAGAAGAAAATGTTCATTCAGTATAAGGCAAGTATATTTAAGCCAAGCTTTTCCATCCCTTTGATGAACACTCCTCACCATCTTCATTCATTCCGTGAGCATCCATTGAGCGCCTACTGTATGATCAGCACAGTACAGACACTAGGTGCTGAGATAGGCAGTATATAGGCAGTTGGCTTCTGCTCTTACGGAGCCGGGAAGCAGACAAGCAAAAAGAGCTTTGCCAAGGAGTATGATTAGCACAGAGAAAACAAAGGATCTTCTAGGAGCACAAGGAGGGGCACCCACCCGTTCCCTCACTGTGGCATCCGGGTCCCTAGGGCATAAGCAGAGGGAATTCTGGTGTTTCTGGAGTGTCAGGGGAGGTGAGGGGCCTGCTAAAGGAGGCGGTAGAGCCAGTCGCATTGAATCCTGGGGCCACAGAGGGAACTCCATGCTTCACTTGCAGATTATGGGGTTTAAGAAAGTGAGTGCTTTTGTCAGATCTGTCGTTTGGTGAAATCGCTCTGGCAGCCTGTGGAGAAAGGTTGGTGGGATGATGGATTTTAGGCATAAAGGTCCCGTAGAGTCAGCTATAGGCATCCAGCAAGTGCGACGACCTGAACTGAGGAAAAGAGTGGAGGGAACCAGTTCAAGAAACATTTGGGGGCCGGGCACGGTGGCTCCTGCCCATAATCCTGGCATTCTAGGAGGCCAAGGCAGGAGGATCTCTTAAGCTCCAGAGTTCAAGACTAGCCTAAGCAAGAGCAAGACCCCTTCTCTACCAAAAATATAAAAATGATCCAGATGCTGCGGCAGGTGCCTGTAGTCCCAGTTAATCAGGGAGGCCAAGGCAGGAGGACGGCTTGAGCTCAGGAGTTTGAGGTTGCTGTGAGCTATGATGATGTCACAGCACTCAAATCTGGGCAACAGAGTGAGATTCTGTGTCAAAAAGGTAGCAAATATTTTGGCCAGAATTTAATCTGAGAAACAAGACAATAATAACTCTCAGTTTTCAGTCAAGACTACCACGTGCTTTGGGTATCACCATCACAGGAGAAAGAAACCACAAGAAGGTGCTGGACTGGGTGATGAAACACAGTGAGTATGGAAGAGCTATGGCCAGGCTCAGGGGTTCATGCCTGTTATCCCAGCACCTTGGGAGGCTGAGCCCAGAGGATTGCTTGAGTCCAGGAGTCTGAGACCAGAGGGGGCAAAATCGCAAGACCCAGTATCTACAAAAATTTTTTTAAAGAAATTAGCTGGGCATAGTCAAAAATGCCTGTAGTCCCAGCTACTCGAGGAGCTGAGGCAGGAGGATCGCACGAGCCCAGGAGTTTGAGGTTGCCATGAGCTATGATGGCATCACTTCACCCCAGCCTGTCTCTAAAACATAATTTGTTCTTAAAGAAAGAAAGAAGCCAGGTGCGGTGGCTCACGCCTGTAATCCTAGCACTCTGGAAAGCCAAGGCAGGTGGAGTGCCTGAGCTCAGGAGTGCCAGACCAGCCTGAGCAAGAGTGTGACCCAGTCTCTACCAAAAATAGAGAAACTAGCCCGGCATAGTGGCGGGCAGCTGTAGTCCCAACTACTTGGGAGGCTAAGGCAGGAGAATTACTTGAGCTCAGGAGTTAAAGGTTGTTGTGAGCTAGGCTGATACCACAAGACTCTACCCTGGTCAACAAAGTAAGACTGTCAAAAAAAGGAAGGAAAGAAGGGAGGGAAGGAGGAAGGGAGGGAGGGAGGGAGGAAGGAAGGAAGGAAGGAAAGAAGGAAGGAAGGAAGGAAGTCAAGGGAGGACTGGAAAAAGCTAAAAAGCAGGATGTCAGGGGCTCTAGCAAAACGTGGGAGATAAGAATCCAGACTGAAGCTATCCCACTAGGTGGCAAAAGCCAAGTGGGAGAAGTTGGGAAACATGAACCTGGCCTGGGAATTGTGTGGCTGGAGGTCAGGCATTGTGTTGGCTGCTTGGTCCACATGGATGCTGGGGTCTGTGAGGAAGCCTCAGAGGGTTGGCCCTCCTTCTGCACCCAAGGCTCTGGGAAGGAGTGCTCTAGTGCAGAGCACAGACTAACAGGGTTGCCGTCACTCAGTCTTGTCAGGTTCTGTGCTTCTCCCCCTACGGGGGATTTGCTCAGTAGGCCACGTGAGGTGACACCTGAAGCTGCTCCATGGAAGGGTCACCTGCAAATGCTGAGGGGAGGCTAACTCCATCCAGAAACAGCAGAGTGCTGTGTTACGTACAGTGGGTAGAGCAGCTTGGCACTCTCCAAAGCACTTTATTCATAATTCTATCTAGGCCTCATGGATAACCTCAGGGAAACCGTAAGAAAGTGGCATCTCCCTGTGCCAGGTAAGGCCACCTAAGCGCTAAGGGAGACCCCACAGAAGGGGATGGAATCAGGGTCTCCTGATTCTTGGTCTGTGGTTCTCATTATAAAATCCCTTTCATAGATATGTTTCGAGATAAACTGCCCATTACCTGAGGAGGATTTGGGCTTCACCAGGCTGTTGGTAGCAGGGATGACTGAGGTGGCCTCCAAAAGGCATTTCCAGCTGGCAAGTCTTAGAAGAGTTTCTGGATGAATAGCACCAAAACAGAAATAGGAATAGGAGTGACAAAAACTTCAAAATAACAGTTATGAAAACAAGAGTTTATTTTTCCTTTTTTTTTTTTTTTTTTGAGATAGAGTCTCAAGTTGTCACCCTGGGTAGAGTGCAGTGGTGTGACAGCTCACAGCAACCTCAAACTCTCAGGCTCAAGCGATTCTCTTGTCTCAGCCTCCCAAGTAACTAAGACTGCAGGCGCCCGCCACAATGCCCAGCTGTTTTTTTTGTTGCAGTTGTCATTGTCATTTTAGCCAGCCCAGGCCAGGTTTGAACCGGCCATCCTCAGTGTATGTGGCCAGCGCCCTACCCACTGAGCTACAGGCACCACCTTATTTCTCTTTTTCAAAAAAAAAGATTAAAAAATATGAGGTTGGTGTCAAGGGTTGCGGTGGCCCTCCACAGTTTCAGAAGGCCAAGGTGCCCTCTACTTTGTTTCTTTCCTCTTTTGTTGGGTAACAAACTACTTCAAAATGCAGTGGCTTGAAACAATAAGAATTCATTATCTCACATTTCCCTGGGTCAAGATTCAAGAGTGACTTATCTGGGTGGTTCTGGCCCTCATGAGATTACAGTCAGGATGTCACACAAAGCTGTGGTCATCTGAAAGCTTGATTGGGACTACAACATTGCTGGCAAGTTAACTCTGGCTATTGGCAGGCAGCCTTGGTCCCTCATCACCTATAGTCCTCCACACCATGGCTTCTGCTAGCCTAGAACAAGTGATCCAAGGGAGGAAAATGCATAAGCTACAATGTTTTTTATGATGCATTCTCAGAAGTCACACGCTATCATTTCTTTTTTTTTTTTGAGATAGAGTCTCACTATGTCACCCTGGGTAGAGTGCCGTGGCATCACAGCTCACAGCAACCTCCAATTCTTGGGCTTAAGCAATTCTCTTGCCTCAGCCTCCCAAGTAGCTGGGACTACAAGTGCCTGCCACAACGCCCAGCTATTTTTTGTTGCAGTTGTCATTGTTGTTTTAGCTGGCCCTGGCTGGGTTCGAATCTGCCAACTTTGGTGTATGTGGCTGGCGCCGTAACCACTGTGCTACGGGCGCTGCGCCCACATGCTATCATTTCTATAGTATCCTGTTGGTGACACAAGTTAGCCCTATTGAATGTGAGAGAGAACTAAACAAGCACATGAATACCTAAAGTTGAGAATCACCAACGCCATCTCAGAAGTTGGCTACCACATCTGCCATCCTCAAAACATGGCCTCATACACACGTTCCAAGATGGCTGCTTTAACTTCAGCTATCACATCATAGACGTGCACTGTAGCTAGCACAAAGAAGGAAGAAAGGAGCCAGGCAGCAGGGCCTGACTTTTCTCTGTAAGGATGATTTCCATAACTTGTATACACCATTCTACTTATATCTCATTGGTTGGAACTTAGTCATATAATTGCAAAAGAGGCTAGGAAATTTAGTATTTATTCTGGGTGGCCATTTGCTCAGTTAGGCCAGATACTGAGGGGCAATTGGCAGGCTCCGCCACATCAGCAACATGCTCTTGTTTATTTTACAGGAAGGAGGATGAGGGAGGTAGCATAGAGAACATCGCTACCTTGGGTTACTGACCTGGCCAAGGACTCGTGATCCATTTTGTCTGGGAAATAATTTGTGTATGTGTTACAGAGATGGGGAAGGCAGAAAGGAGATTCACTAATTCACTGTAATTAAAATGTGTAAACAGAAAATAGTTCTTAGAGGAGCTCAGAAGACAAATAAGCATAAACAACAGATCCAATCCTAGAAACCCAGTCAAGGGTGGTCTTAAACATGAAGAAGATCCAGAAAATGAATAGCATCACAGTAGGCATAGTGAGGGCAGCCTCATTCTATACCCAGATCTGCAGGTTTAAATAAATTCCAGGCAGCTTGATTTGCTGATCCAAATGCAGAAGCACAGATGGGCAATTCTACCAGCTGTGTTTTTAAAAGATCATATGACTCCTGATCAATGAACCGAAGAGACCAAATGCAGAAATGTTCAGAGACGAGCTGCAGGTTTGCCCAGAGACCTGTAAGACATCACACCAGAGCTGAGCAGCCAGCTGAGCACTGACTCAAGCTGGGGCTGGGACTTGGGAGGGAGGGAGGAGTCAGGCAGCAGAGGCCTAGCTGAGCCGAAGATGAACCATCAGTCAACCAGAGAATTCCAAGGCTAGAAAAGTCCACAGGAAGAAAAGAAGACAAGGCTCTGCTTGGCAGTGACAGGGGCACTGTGATCTTAGAGGAATGCAACTTCGGAGCAAGAAGCCTACTCCTGGGCCACCCAAGAGGACAGTAGTCACTGCCAAGCCCTTTCCAGCAGGGGCTGGCTTTCTCCTTTCTGCCACATCCTGCCTGGATAGTCGGACTTTATCTAGTTTTGAAAACGGAAGAGGGTGGACTAAGGACCCAGTAGTACTGGCTGCATGGGAGGTCCTACCTGTCTGGCTGGTCCCACACTCTCTGCCCATAATTGGAAGTGTTGGCCCAAGTTGGATGAAGTCCTGAGTTCTGTGTCCCCACATAGCCATCTCCAAATGGGGTTTTCAGGACACCCTGGGAAGCCAACATGCTCACTCAAGCAACAACCTGAGCTCCTCAGTACACATGAGTTGTCAATCATCACTACATTGCTGCTATGCAAAGGTCCATTTCCAGAGCAGTAAGTGAATCACCAAAGCTCCCAGCCTTCCCCATGCTGCTTCGGCTCAAGTCCCAGGTTCACCAACAAGGCCTTGGAGGACCTCGGCAGATTCCTAGGTTGAAGGTTCTTTAGAAAGTGACACGTCCAGGGCGGCGCCTGTGGCTCAAGGAGTAGGGCGCCGGTCCCATATGCCGGAGGTGGCAGGTTCAAACCTAGCCCCGGCCAAAAACCACAGAAAAAAAAAAAGAAAGTGACACGTCCAGACCTGGCTTAGGCCAGGCTTCAACCTTTGGCAGAGGGAGAACTAGGCAGTAAATGAGGAGGGGAAAGCAGCCTGCAGGGCCTGGAATTGACTCATGCAACCTGGGACTGTGCTTTGTGGCTCCTGTGCACCAATGCTTATGGAGCAACTGCTCAATGGGAGACACATGAGGCTACCCACAGAGGAAGGCTCTGTGACATCACCCCAGACACTTAAATAAAACAAAACAGCAGAGGGTGCAATACACAGGGATAGGCCAAGTACAAGGTCCAGAAATAATGTGGGAGGGGAGTGCGCTAGTAGAGTATAAAGGAAAGCCTCACAGAGGAGGTGACACCTCCAAGAAGGAAGAGGAGGAGGAAAGGCATCCCAGGTGGAGGGGAGACCAGGCCTTAGAGTTCAGAGCTGTGAAGCTGCCTGGGTAGAGGTTTTCCTGCCTGATGTGTCCACTGTGCTCTGAAGTTTTGGGGCCCCTTTAGGGTGAAGTGTGGCCTTGATCTGTTTTCATTAAGCAATTCAAAGGAGTCAGAGGAAGGGAGAAAATGCTCCCTCTGCAAGGCTCATTGGGTTTCCTTTCATCTTTGGGTCTTTGGTTCCTGGCCATGATAGTGAAGGTATTGTAAATTATTTTAAAAAGGGATGGGATTTCTTTGGTTTTGGAGATTCTGCCTAAGCCCCATTCCTTCATCATACTGGTCCCCAAGCAACCCTGGATGGGCCCTTAGGTCTGAGTGTTTCCAGCAACCTCTGATAGGGCAGGAGGCAGGGCTTGGAGGACATGGGGTGGGGCACTCTGTCTCTGATCCCTGGCCCACTATCAGACCCATGCCCCTGAGGCCTCAGGGCTTCCCAAGAACCCATGGAAACCCCCAGCATCACTAAAGCACCCGCCTTGCCTCTTGCAACCAGAAAGAGGTATGAGGAAAGTGATCTGGCTCATGCTGGCACACCTCAGCATGCTTGCTTTTTCTCCAGGCCCCAGAAAAATGTGAGATGCAAATACATCACCAGGCAAATCAAAAACAAACAGCAGCTCTGGAGTTGCTCCATGAAGGCAGAGGACTCACAGGCCTACAAGGTGGGCAGGTGGGACTGAACCACAGCCATGCTGGGATGGCACCCCATCTCCAGCTGCAGGTAGACCAGGAACCTCAAGTGTGGAGCTGCCAGTGCCCAGAGAGGTGTGGGAGGATTTGCAGTGTAGATGGAGGCTGGGCCTCCCTGCCCTTGGTATCCCAGCCTTGGAAAACCCAGCTCATTTTTTTCCTGGTTGTTGCTCTTCTCGCTGGACGTGCAAATAGCCTCCTGGCAGCCATGGCCTGTCTCTCACCTCTGCCAGCACCAGTCCCAAAGACCTAGCCCAGGTCACATCCCTCTTGCACAGAAACCCATAATTACAAAATCCATGCACTGGCCTTCTAGGCCTTACCCACTACAGTACCAACTCACTTCTACATTCCTTCCATATAGTCCTCCTGCAGCCAAGTATGTGCCCATCCTTACACTCCACTTACAAAGCCCTCCCATCTTCTGGCTCTGGATCTTGCCTTTTCCTGGTTCAATGCCCCCCTTGTGGCTGCTGTAGGTTCCTGGCTGGCCTGACCAGGTGGCCCATCTTTAATCCTGCCTCACCTATCCAGTCTTGCTTGTCATCCTCTGCCCTCTGAGCCTATGGCCTAAGGGATGGAGCTTTTTACTAGATTTGCATCTTTAATTATAGGAGCGATACATGCTTGTAAAAACATTCCCACATTACAGAAGCGTATGTAGTAAAATGAATGTGTGTCATCCCAACTCTTTCTCCCCAGAACTCATTCCAGTTAACAGTTAAGCCTGCACATGGATACTCATTTCACCCAGCATGGGAGAGGCCCTTGGAGACCTTCCATAACTACTTAACATACTAATGGCAGGGTAGCAGTGGGGAAAAAATGACTTAGAGAATGGTGACCTGGGTTGACTTTGAAAGAAAATCCTTAAGGTCAGTCTGTGGGACCCCTTGATTTCTTTTACAAGTTGGTTCAAAGAACAGAGCCCCAGGGAGGCATTCCTAGTCCATGTGGGAATATTCCTTCTATTCTCTCAAGAGCCAAAAGCTCAAGTTCAAAGGGCAACTGGATCTCTGGAGAATCCCCTTGGCCCACACAACCTGCCACTGCAAGCCTAGTGGAAGCTGATGTCTGGCAGCCTTAATGGGTAGTCATTCAATCAGATGGAGAAAGGTAGGGCTTGAACCCAGGCCTTTCTTTCTCCAACCTGGGCCTTTGCCTGGCCCCCATGGGCCCCTGAGTTCTGGCCGGTCAGCCTGGAGCCCCTCTGCCACCAAACATCAGAGACTCCTATGATTCTCCTTACAGCGTAGTCCAAGAGAAGGGTCCACTCTCAGTAATGAATGGGCCCTGCCGTGCTCAGAATAGGATCTGAGTGAAGAACCAGAGCTGTGCTAGCCCTTCCCTCCCCTGGGAATCTAGCCCATGTTTCTAGGGAGCTTGAAGGGCAGGGGACAGATGTTTTCCCAGCTAACCTCAGAGAGCACATCTCTCCTCCACTCTCCAATTCAAACAAACATTTAACTGAGGAGAAGGGACTACAGTACACTGAGTTGGGAACACCTAATCCCAGTTTAGGATGTCAGGGAAGACTCTCCCAGAGTAAGTATCTAAACTGACACTTGGCTCGGCACCTGTAGCTCAGCAGCTAGAGCACCGGCCATATACACTGGGGCTGGTTTGAACCCGGCCCGAGCCTGCCAAACAACAATGACAACTACAGCAACAACAAAAAAAATAGCCAAGTGTTGTGGCAGGTGCCTGTAGTCCCAGCTACTTGGGAGGCTGAGGCAAGAGAATTGCTTAAGCCCAAGAGTTTGAGATTACTATGAACTGTGATACCACGGCACTCTACCGAGGGTGACACAATAAGACTCTGTCTCAAAAATAAATAAATAAATAAATAAACTGACACTTGAAAGTTAAGAAGAAAGTGGCCAGTCAAAGGCAAGAAGAGCAGTCTTCACAGAGGGAACATCTATAGGCAAGGCCTGAAGGTCAGAAGAAACTGAAACTCACTGTGGCTGGGCCTAGTGTATGAAGGGGAGGTAGGAAGTGGCTGAGAGGTCAACCGCTTGGATGTGCAAAGGGTCAAGCAAAGGAGTGACATTTTAAGACAGATGACTCTGGTTGCCATATAAACCAGGAACTGGAGGTGGTAAGTTTAGAGGAAGTGGGGGCTGGGCATGGTGGCTCACACCTGTAATTCCAGCACTTTGAGAGGCCGAGGCAGATGGATGGAGACCAGACTGGGCAAGAGCAAGACTCCATCTCTAAAAATAGCTGGGTGAGGCCGGGTGCAGTGGCTCGTGCCTGTAATCCCAACACTCTGAGACACCGAGCTGAGCAGATCGCCTGAACTCACAAGTTCAAGACCGGCCTGAGCTAAAGTGAGACCCCATCTAAAAAAATAGTCAGGCTCTGTAGTGGGGTGCCTGTAGTCCCAGCTACTTGGGAGGCTGAGGCAAGAAAATTGCTTGAACCCAAGAGTTTGAGGTTGCTGTGAGTTACAATGATGCTGCTACACTCTACCCAAGGTGACAAAATAAGACACTGTCTCAAAAAAGAAAAAAAAAAAAAGGCCTTGCATCAGTGGTTCAAGCAGCTAAGGTGCCAGACACATACACCTGAGCGGTAGGGTTCGAATACAACCCAGGCCTTCCAAACAACAATGACGGCTGCAACCAAAAAATAGCCAGGAGTTGTGGCGGGGGCCTGTTGTCCCAGCTACTTGGGAGGTGAAGGCAGGAGAATTGCTTGAGCCTAGAGGTTGGCGGTTGCTGTGAGCTGTGATGCCACAGCACTCTACCCAGGGTGACAGCTTAAGGTTCTGTCTCAAAAGAAAAAAAAAAAAAAAAAATTAGAGGAAGTGGCATCTTTGGGTGAGCAATAGTGGTGACCTGGACTAGGCAGACACAGTGGAATATAGAGAAGTAGAATTCAACACAGCAGAAGGGGAGGGAAGGAAGGGGACCTCGGCTTGGTTGTTAAGGATGTAGATCCCAAACCCACTGTTGCATTTAGCCAATGGTTAACCGGAATGGGCTCAGGGAGCAGGGAGCTGGAGCTCCCACACTGATTCCTAGGTGAGGAATTGAAGACAAGTGGCAAGTGATAAGCCCAGACCTGCCATCTAGCCTGCTGACATGAACACCTGACTGGGTGCCCAAATCTTGGTTTTGGTATGCCATGTCTGAGAGGCTGCTAGACACCATAATCCTGGCGTTATGCCCTAGGTACTCCACATAGCTGAGCACCTCCAGCCAAGCCAGAGTTCATCTCATCCCCAAGGCCACATCCCCAGTCAATCAGAAAGAGTTCACAACTAATCCCAGTTCTCCCGCTCTTCCCCAGCCTCCATCACCCCTGAGCCTAGATTCTAGGATGGAATAGTTTCCCTGTTTGGCAATAAACTTTTTTACTCAGCACTCAATCTTTTCTTTGTTTTTTTTTTTTTTTTCCCAGAGACGGGGGTCTCACTCTGTCATCCAGGCCAGAGTGCAGCAGCACAATCACAGCTCATTGCTGACTCCAGTTCCTGGCTCAAGCAATTCTCTTGCCTCAGCCTCCAGAGTAGCTGGGACTCTAGGCATGTAGCACCCTGCCTGGCTAATTTTTTGTAGAGATGGGGGTCTCATTTAACAAATGGCTAGTCTCAAATTCCTGGCCTCAAGGGATCTTCCTGCCTTGGTTTTCCCAAAGTGCTAGGATTACAGGCATGAGCCGCTGGGCCCAGCCTCAGCACTCCTAATCTTTGGTCTTTAGTTTTAACACATGCCAGAGTCACCCACCAGCCACAGGTGCCTGAAGGCACTTCAGTAAAGTAGGATACGCCCTCTATATTCTTTGCACAATTCTGATATTCTGCACTCTGTGGTTTGTCTTTGAGTTCTCTAAGGTTTCTGGAAGTGCAGTAGATGGACCAGAGGGCTTGGGGAACTCTCTAAAGCCATGAAGCTTGAGGGCATTGAGCAGTGGGGTCTTGTGGGAAAATACATACATACAGGAATTCCAAAGCCTTGGCTGGTCTACAGCTCCCTGGGTGGTCTTTCCCTCTCTACGCCTGTCCTTCCCTGCTTTTTCAGGGAGGACCTCATTGATTTCCTGGTCCAAGTTAGATTCCATAATTATTAATAAATATTCCCATAGACCATGTTCAAATTACTTCCTCCACTTCATTAGGGGTTTTGGTGTTCGTTTGTTTGCTACCATCTGCCTCTCCCAACAGAATGTGCCTTCTAAGAGGGAGGGACTCTGGCCGTCTTATTTACTGTTATATCCCCAGCTCCTGGCAAAGGGGGTATCCTGGAGTAGGCACTGAATGAATGAATGAATGAATGAACAGATGGATGAGTGGATAGACTCTACTTGGCAAAACAAAAGACTTGATTGGATAAATATCCTTTCCTGCGTTTGTATAGTTTTCTAGGCTCTATTGCTTCATCTCTGAAATAACAATGTCTGCTGTACAAGACACTATGTTGGAAAGAGAACAGCTTTCACTAGAAACTGAACCTGCCAGCACCTTGCTCCTGGATTTCCCAGGCTTCAGAACTGTGAGAAAATAAATTTCTGCTCTTAATAAAAAAAAAAGAGAGAGAGAGAGAATGCCTGCTGCTTGCTGCTTTACTTTTGTACCTAAAATGGCTCTAGTCAGCCTGATAAAGTTTCGGATGCTTTAAAAAGAACTTGGGGATGGTGCGTGTGGCTCAAAGGAGTAGGGCACCGGCCTCATATGCCGGAGGTGGCGGGTTCAAACCCAGCCCCGGCCAAAAACTGCATAAAATAATAATAATAATTATTATAAAAATAATTAAAAAAAAACTTGGATAAAGACTCCTTCTTGGCTCAAGGACTTTATCTTCTGACACTTAAATCACATATATGTGAACCTTTGTATAGAAATGCAGGCTGTGAAAAAGCTCATCATACTTAATCACCAGAGAAATGCAAATCAAAACTACCTTGAGATATCATCTAACCCCAGTAAGAGTAGCCCACATAACAAAATCCCAAAACCAGAGATGTTGGCATGGATGTGGAGAAAAGGGCACGCTTCTACACTGCTGGTGGGAATGCACACTAATACGTTCCTTCTGGAAGGATGTTTGGAGAATATTTAGAGATCTAAAAATAGACCTGCCATTCAATCCTATAATTCCTTTACTAGGTTTATACCCAGAAGACCAAAAATCACAATATAACAAAGACATCTGTACCAGAATGTTTATTGCAGCCCAATTCATAATTGCTAAGTCACGGAAGAAGCCCACATGCCCAATGACCCACGAATGGACTAGCAAATTGTAGTACATGTATACCATGGAATATTATGCAGCCTTAAACAAAGATGGAGACTTTACCTCTTTTGTGTTTACATGGATGGAGCTGGAACATATTCTTCTTAGCAAAGTATCTCAGGAATGGAAGAAAAAGTATCCAATGTACTCAGCCCTACTATAAAGCTAAATTATAGCTTTCACATGAAGGCTATAACCCAACTATAGCACAAGACTATGAGGAAAGGGCCAAGGAAGGGGAAGGGAGGCGGGAGGTTTTAGTGGAGGGAGGGTTCTGGGTGGGGCCACACCTACGGTGCATCTTAGAATGGGTACAGGCGAAACTTACTAAAGGCAGAATACAAATGTCTACATACAATAACTAAGAAAATGCCATGAAGGCTACTTTGAACAGTTTGATGAGAATATTTCAGATTGTATATGAAACCAGCACATTGTACCCCTTGATTGCACTAATGTACACAGCTATGATTTAACAATAAAAAAAAGAAAGAAAGAAAGAAATGCAGGCTGTGCCAGAAATCCCAGGCCCCATGGTCAGAGCTAGAATTAGATGACATCTAACAACCAACAGAGCAGAATGAGTTTCTAGAAGCTATACCTCTTACAGTTAGGGGGATAAAGGTTCTTCTATGTTCCTGTGGCCAGGTAGGGAGTATGGGTGAGTATCACAGCTTGGAATGAGGAATTGTACCCCTGAGGAGCCCAGAGAGCTCTGTCTTCAGTGGTGGTCTGACTTATGACTCAGTGAGTCTTCTTCCACAAGTCTAGGCTGCACAGAAGGCTGTCTGTGACCACCTTTGCTTTTGCTGCTAGAGAAAGACTTCACCTACCAAACTCTGGGTCTGCTTATCAGATGCCTCAGGGTGAGGTCTTCTCTATAACTTTCAACAAGTGATCCTGCCCAGACATCCCTTTCCTTAGGGCTTGGATTGTCCCATTCCCAATTACTTGCCTAGTCTTAAGGAAATGTGCTCCTTCTGCAAGGGACAGCTGGCTGGCTAGAGGGGAACCTGTTTAGGGGCTGGGTAGGACAGAATGTCCAGCCACTTTAAAAACAGTGCCAGTGTTCTTAAGAGCCAAGGTAGGTAGCTACTACCCTAACAATTTAACAAGGGGCATGAAAGAGCTGAAAAATGTGAATGAAAGAATGAAGGACCCTTTTTAGTGATTTAAGAATACAATGCTCTGGCCTGGGTGTGTGAAGTGCCTCATACCTGTAATCCTAGCATTCTGGGAGGCCAAGGCAGGAGGCTTGCTTGAGATCAGGAATTCGAGACCACCCTAAGCAACAATGAGATCCCTACTAAAAATAGAAAAATTAGGCAGTGTGGTGGTGAGCACTGGTAGTCCCAGATGCTTGGGAGGCTCAGGCAGGAGGATCACTTGAACCAGGAATTTCAGGGTGCTGTGAGCTAGGCTGAAGCCACCACTCTAGCCAGGAAAACAGAGTGAGACTCTGTCTCAGCAAAAAAATAAAAAATACAATGTCCATTATACAGATGGGAAAACTCCTGCCCACAGGGATCTCCTTCTGGTGGAAGAACCCTAAGAACCAAGGCATTCAGTATTCTAAAGAAGGATAGCCCCGTGCCCCTGCCCTTTGGTGTGCTGAGTCCCTGCTTTGCCCTTCTGCGCTGACCACCATTCATCCTCATTGCACTGCTGGCTCCTGGTCAGCACAGAACCAGTGCAGGCCCTCCTTAAAGCCATATAGGGAACTATTATCACCGTCAAAACACTATCAACATCCCAACAACTTTTTTTCAGAAATAGAAAAATCATCTAAAATTTATATAGTATCATAAGAGACCGCAAATAGCCAAAACAAAATTTTTTTTTTAAACAGAGTCACTTTGTCACCCTGGGGTTGATGCTGTGGTGTCACAGCTCACAACAACCTCAAACTCTTAGGCTCAAGCGATTCTCTTGCCTCAGCCTCCTGAGTAGCTGGGACTATAGGCACCCGCCACAATGCCCAGCTATTTTTAGAGACAGAGACTGGCTCTGGCTCAGGATAGTCTCGAATTCTTGAGCTCAAGCAATTCACTCGCCTCAGCCTCCCAGAGTGCTAGTATTACAGGTATAAGCCACTGTGTCTGGCCCAAACCAAAACAATCTTGGAGAAAAAAAAAAAAACAAAGTCGGAGATCTCATACCCCCTGATTTCAAAACCTACTATAAAGCTACAGTAATCAAAACAATTGGTGCTGACCTAAAAATAAACATACAGACCAATGGAATGGAATAGAGAGCTCAAAAATAAACTCTCACATACATGCTCAAGTGATTTTTGACAAGGCTTTCGCCAAGATCATTTAATGAGGAAAGGACAGTTTTTCTGCCAAATGGTGCTGGGAAAACTGGATGTCCACATGCAAAAGAATGAAATTGGATCCTTACCTTGTACCACATACAAAAATTAACACCAAGTTGATCAAAAAACTAAACAGGAGAACTGAAACTATAAAACTCTTAGAAGAAAACATAAGAGACATGACATTGAGTTTGGTAATGATTTGTGGTCTACGACACCAAAAGCACAGGCAACAAAACAAAAAATAGATACATTTAGCTGCATCAAATGTTTTTACTCTGTACTTCCAGCAGAGTAGGAATGTCTATTCAATTCCTGGCCCATTTTTAAATCCAGCTATTTGTTTTTTTCTTACTGAGTTGTAAGTGTTCTTTATATATTCTGGATATGAATCCTTTATCAGATTTGCAAATATTTTCTCCCATTCCACGGGTTGTTTTTACTACAGAGTAACAGAGAAAATATTTGCAAATCTGATAAAGGATTCATATCCAGAATATATAAAGAACACTTACAACTCAATAAGAAAAAAACAAATAGCTGGATTTAAAAATGGGCCAGGAATTGAATAGACATTTCTCTAAAGAAAACATACAGATGGCCAATAAACAAAGGAAAAGATGCTTAACAGTATTGGTCATTAGAGAAATGCAAATCAAAACCACTGACATGTCCTTTCATACGTATTAAAGTTTCTGCCATAGCTCAACGCCTGTAGCACAGTGGTGATGGCGCTGGCTACATGTACTGAGGCTGCCAAGTTCAAACCCAGCCCGGGCCTGCTAAACAACGACAACCGCAGCAAAAAAATTAGCTGGACATTGTGGCAGGCACCTGTAATCCCTCCCTCTTGGGAGGCTGAGGCAAGAGAATCGCTTAAGCCCAAGAGTTTGAGGTTGCTGCTAGCTATGACACCACAGCACTCTACCAGGGGCAAGAAAGTGAGACTTTGTCTCAAACAATAATAAATAATAATAATTAAAAAAAAAAAAAGAATTAGGGCGGCGCCTGTGGCTCAGTCGGTAAGGCGCCGGCCCCATATACCGAGGGTGGTGGGTTCAAACCCGGCCCCGGCCAAACTGCAACCAAAAAATAGCCGGGCGTTGTGGCGGGCACCTGTAGTCCCAGCTACTCGGGAGGCTGAGGCAAGAGAATAGCTTAAGCCCAGGAGTTGGAGGTTGCTTTGAGCTGTGTGAGGCCACGGCACTCTACCGAGGGCCACAAAGTGAGACTCTGTCTCTACAAAAAAAAAAAAAAGAATTAGAAGTAGTGACTCAAAAAGATATTTGTCCACCCATATTCATAGCAGCATTATTCACAATGACCAAAAGGTGAAAACAACATATTTCTATCAGTGGATGAATAAATAAATGATTATACATAAATGGAATATTATTGAGTCTTAAAAAGGAATGAAATTATTGCACATGCACCATATAAACGAACCTTGAGGACATGAAACTAAGTGAAATAAAGTCACAAAAGAAAAAATACCGCATGATTCCATTTATATGGAGTACAGGGAGTAGTCAAATTCATAGAGACCAAATGTAGAAGGGTAATTACCAGGAACTAAGGGGAGAGAGGAATAGGCAGAGTTTCAGTTGGTGACGATGAAGAAGTTGTAGGGACTCAGCACATGTAGATCAGTGGTTAGGGTACCAGCCACATACACCCGGGTTCAAACCCGGCCCAGGTGTGCTAAACAACAATGACAACTGTAACAGAAAAGTAGCCGGGAGTTGTGGCAGGTGCCTGTAGTCCCAGCTACTTGGGAGGCTGAGGCAAGAGAATTGCTTAAGCCCAAGAGTTTGAGGGTGCTGTGAGCTATGACACTATGGCACTCTACTGAGGCCAACATTGTGAGACTTCATCTCAAAAAAAATTTTTTTATTTTCAAAAAAAATAAAAAGTTGTAGAGATGGATGGTGGTGATGGTTACACAATGTAAATGTACTTAATGTCACTAAACTCTACACTTAAAATGGCTAATATTGTAAATTTTATGTTATATATATTTTACATACACACAAAAGTCACATAGGAGTGAGGAACTCAAATCCATAAATGTTCTTCAGAGACAGCTTTCTCAGGGCCCTGGGAGATAGCAGTGATGATGACAACTATGATGACTATGACAACAGTAATGATGGACTGTAGTCATTTCACATGTTTTCACATGTCTATTCTACGTATATTGTCAACCCAGTGTGAAGACTCAAGAATAAAGGACAATAATAAGAGGTAACAGGTGCTGGGGTGATGAGTTCAAGTTCTACAGGGATTCTCAGAGCCTTCGTTGGTAGATTGGGACAGACTTTCTCACCTTAAAAAATGAGTAGCAAAGAGGCCAGAGAGATGTGTGAGTCACAGTGAAAAAGCAAGGGGCACACCGAGTGAGATCACTGTCACTCCTTTACCCAAGGAGAACTATAGCCACCTGGAGGGTTTTCCACAAGGGAGAAGCCATTTGGCTTGCATTTTGAGGCACTTACCCTGGCTGTTGGGTGAAGAATGGACAGCAGGGGGCATGGGTAGTAGCAGAAGACCGTGAGGAGGTTGTGGCAGGAATACAGAAGGGGGTGGTGATGGCCTGGGTGGTGGCAGAGGAGGTGGCGGGTATGGACAGATTCTAGAGGTGTTCTGAAGGAAGGACTTGTTGCCTGTGGGGGCTTAAGTGGATGAGCGGATGGTAATACCATTTCCTGAGATCTGACCAGTAGAAGAAGAACAGGTTGAAAGACAAGACTGGGACCTGGTTGTTGAGAGCTGGGCATCATCTCTCCTTCTCCCACCTTTCCCACTTAACCATTGGCAGCCATTGTATTCAGAAGGTTCTTAGACTCTAAGAACCTGCAATCTGAGCTCAGGGCATTCCTCACTGCCCCGTTGAGTCTGCTCAGTGCTGACTGAGATAGATATGGGAGAGGGGTATGGGCAGGGGGCCAAGGCCTGGGTGGCAGGCATGCCTCTTGCATGACCACTATCAAGCCAGCTAACCCCTAGTGCCTGTCAGACTCAGACCTGGTGGGCTTGTGCCAGGGTGCGTGGGCTGAAGACCTGATCCAGGAGCCTCTTGCCCTGAGCACTTCAGGTCCACACACATCCCCTCTGTCCTGCCTCTGGAGTCCTGGCCCAGATCAGAAGCATCCCCCCAGGGCCCCAAGATGGGCTCTTACTCGTGATTCCTTCAGAGGTAGGAGGTAGAGAGCAAAACCTCTTGATCTGGATGCCAGACACAAACCCCAGGAAATTATTCACCAGAGGGCAAAGCTTTAGAAACCCAGGCAAGGGGCTCCGGCCCCATGGTCTGATCAGAATGGCTGGTCAGCAAGCGCTGTGGCACTAGGGGGCTTTGAAGAGTGGGTCCAGACTCCTCAAAGCCCCCTAGTGCCACAGCCCTTGCTGACCAGCCATTCTGATCAGACCATCAGACCATGGTATCTGGCACCTCATCTTACCAAAGTGCAGGTGGGGACTGAGGGGCTATGGGCAGAACTCACACTTCGAACTGCAGCTCTTGCTGCCCACTTTGAGACCCTCAAAGCCTGCACACCTACCCAAGACTGATTTGCCCTGTATCCGGGATCCCATCTTGCCCTTCTGGAAAGTGTCAGTTGGTGCCGTATTGGTGCCATACTGGAAAGCTCCTTCCAAGTGCCCCTCAGGAGAGTGTCCCAGCCTTGGCCTCTTGTGAGCTCCCATGCCCAGGAGCTAGGATCTAATGACCAGCCTGCTCAGGTTTCCTTCTCCACTTACTTCGAAAAGACAGAAGCCCCTGTCCCCCACCCCCCTGCTTAGCTTTCCTGGGCCTGGCTCATAGCCCGAGTGGTAGAGTCACATGCTTGCCAGGGGCTAAAAGGAAGAGCTCTGGTAAGGGAACCAGGTGATATAGGTTCAAGCTGGCTGAGCTGGAAACTCTGGGGGGAGAGGGAGGCTGCAGATGTCCTAGCAGAGGTGACAATTTGGGGAATTCTAAAATCTAGATGGGCAGCTCAGTGCCTAGGGCTCAAGCGGCTAAGGTGCCAGCCACATACACCTGAGGTAGCAGGTACGAATCCAGCCCGGGCCCGCCAAACAACAGTGATGGCTGCAGCAAAAAAATAGCCAGGCGTTGTGGCAGGCGCCTATAGTCCCAGCTACTTGGGAGGTGGAGGCAGGAGAATCACTTGAGCCCAGGAGTTGGAGGTTGCTATGAGCCATGATGCCACGGCACTCTACCTAGGGTGAGTGGTGCCTGTGGCTCAGTGAGTAGGGCACTGGCCCCATATGCCAAGGGTGGCGGGTTCAAACCCAGCCCCGGCCAAACTGCAACAAAAAAAAAGGAAATTATTTTAAGGCTTAAGGCTCCATCTCAAAAAAAAAATAAATTAAAACAATAAATCTGGATGGGCAGGGTGGATTGATAAGAGTGGTCACTTCTCCTCCTGAGCAGGCATTTGTCTGTGTAGCCTTGAGAGGCCTCTGGAGGAACCGCTTGTGACAGGGAGCTCTCTCTCTATGACACCTCACAACTTGTGCCTGTGACACCTGAGTGGTGAGGACTCCTTCCTCATAAGAGCAAGGTCTCTGGGATCTTCTGCCCTGAGGTTGGTTCTGCCCCTGAAGTCACATAGAAATGCCTGTCCCGGCTCAGCGCCTGTGGCTCAAGAGGCTAAGGCGCCAGCCACATACACCTGAGCTGGCAGGTTCGAATCTGGCCCAGGCCCACCAAACAACAATGATGGCTGCAACCAAAAAATAGCCAGGAGTTGTTGTGGGTGTCTGTAGTCTCAGCTATTTGGGAGGCGGAGGCAGGAGAATTGCTTTGAGCCCAGGAGTTGGAGGTTGCTGTGAGCTGTGATGCCATAGCACTCTACCCAGGGTGATAGCTTGAGGCTCTATCTCAAAAAAAGAAAAAAGAAAGGAAAAGAAATGCCTGTCCCCAATCCCTTCAGCCCTGTGTGCTACCCCTCTACCACCTGGCCTGGCCAAACTCACAGATCTGCGCCGGAAGCCTGGGTGGAGTGGGAGGGGCCTCACCAAGTGCTCAGTGTCCACTTCAGGCAGAGGCTGGGCCTGGTCAGATGGGGGCTACTGAGGCAGGTTAAGGGTGAGGCCCACCGGGGACCAGTGAGAGTGCTAAGAGAGAGGCTGTTGGCCACTAGTTAGGCAAACTATCTGGATGAGACTGGGTATAGTGCATCCCCTGGGAAGTTCTCCAGGATGGCTCCAATGGGCTCCCCAATCACATAGTCACCATTCTCTGCCATTGCCAAGAGCAGCTGACTCCTGAGGGCGAGCCAGCAAAGTCAGCACTGTCCCCTCCCTTTGGGCCATCTTTCTGCTTCAAGTCCTCCAGGACAAACAAAGCAAGCCACACACAGTTCCCTCCTGCCCATAGATTGTGTCTGGTGGTTCTCCTAAGGGTACCCTGCTCCCACCACCTCCAAGTCCAGCCCTCTGCTCCCAGGGAGCCACACAGAGATCCCAGGGGTCTGCCTATATGTCTCTTTGCCCCTGGCACTGTGCTTTGAGAGGAAACTCAAGTTCCTTGAGGACTGAGGTGTCAGGCAGTCGGGAAGGGATGGAGAAGAGCACCAGTAAGTGGAAGGATGCAGCCCCTTCTCTCTTGTGGCTTGTTTGCCACTCCTCTCTGGCCAGGCAAGTCTCCCAGGAAGACTGAGACTGAAACCTCTCAGGGCTCTAGGTATTCAGGGAGAGGGGGTCAGGATGGGAGAATTACTAGAAGCCCCAAGAGAACAGCTGTGACCTTTGGAAAGGAACTCTAAAACTGGATGATAGGCAGCTTCCTTTATTACCCAAGGGACCCCATTCTCCCAAAAGAGCCTGATCTCTGCTGGGCCCTCCAGGGTCAGGTTAACAAAGGCCTTGTATAGCCTCCCAAATAAGAATGGCACCCAAGATTTGAACACCTAGATCTCTGTGTCACTTTGGCCACTTACCAAAGCTTCATAAGTTTATGCCCCTCTCTGAGCCTTAGTTTGTATATCTGTAAAATGGGTATCATTGTTCCCAGGGTTCAGATGAAGTCCATTTTATTCCCAACTATCTGCCCTTTCTGCCCCTTATCCATTCCTAAAACTCACTCTCCTTATCAAGTTTTGATCAAGTTTGTCGTAGTCAGATACTCTTGAAAGGCAGCTGGGAAACAATGAGCTTCTAATCTTTCAGGGAGGGATGCATTTACTGACATCACAGTACCATCTAGAGTCCAGGGGTGACCCTACTCCATAAATTGAGACCCTCCAGGCAGCACCCTTGCCTGCTATCTATCTGGTGTACCCGGATGATTCCAATCCATTGGATTGGAGCTCTGGCAAAAATAGTGACAGATATGATCCTTTGCTAATAAGAGCCTGAGCTATCAGTGACCCAAGCAGGGACACCCACAACCCAAGCATGCTATCTTCTATTTCATCTGACACCTGTTTACTAAGCCCTTACTGTGTGCCAAGCACTTTGATAGGCTGAGAGGCAGGGAGCGGGCAGAAAAGGGCTGCTCCCTAGAGTCCCCACAGGCCAGCAGCATCCTTATAGACATGGCCTTGAGGTATCACTCCAACAAAATCCTCAAAGAGGGAACTTCTTGGAGCAATTGGGCAAGGTGGGGCAGGGAGGCTTCAGCCAGGTCCCCAAGTCCCTAGATCCCCTCACAACCTTAGTGATGTGGCTGTGCCATCAATTATCTGGTCAGGCAGGCTAACCAGAGTGCAGTCCTCTCATGTTTAAGGAAAAATAGGATGTTGGGTTTCCTATCAGGCTCAAAAGCAGGGAGCTGGCAATAAATCAAGTACTGAAAAGTGATGTCAGTGTTTCAAACGAAATTTCCAAGCTCTGGAAACAATTGCACATTAAAATCCATCAGAGGAAAAAAATCTATTAAAACTTCAGGAGAAACGCTTTGCTATAAATTAGATTTTTCTGCCAACCAGGATAATTCAATAATTTCCCCTTGACATTCTTGAGATTGCTCTTTTGGGGGGAATTATGATGCTTTGAAGTTGGGAGTGATTTGTTTCCAAGGAAAGATGAAGAATCAAATGGGGAGTGGAGGTGAGAGGGCAGGGAGGGGATCTTCTAACTGAGGACCACCATTGGGGTCTCAGTACCACTGAACTGGAATGTTCCATGATGGCCAGGGGCATTGCCATCCAGGGCATAGACCAGGAGATGCCTAAGGTGAGACTAGGACTCTGACAGGAGAATGTGGGGTGGCTTAGGAAGCCTTGAGATTCTGCAGTATCATATCAAAGTTAGGGCAGCCTCAGCCTTACAGCCGCCCTGAAAAACTGTCTAAAACTTTCCTCAACCCTTATGAAACCAGATCTGGTCTTAAGTAACAGTGTAACTGAGGTCACTTCTTAGTTCAGGGGTTGGGGGGTGGGAAGAGGGCTGCTCGCCCTCCCAGTCTTCCTTTGCTGTACAAGATCTGGCACCAGCCAATGTGCCTCCCCCGCATCCTATCTATCTCTTGTAATTTGGAACCTGGATCCCAGCTTCTGTCAGCTCTGGTCTCTCTGCACAAGGTCCAACACAGCCATGATGCCAGACTCTCTTGGTTTGGCCAAAGCTACTCTAGCTGGACTGGGCAGCCAGAAATGGGAAATGGAGGGTGCAGGGAAAGGGTAAGGATCTTGGAGGACCAGGCCCACTCAGCCTGGCCATTGGCTACTGGCCTTAAAGGCAACTGTGGAGAAAGAGGACCAGACAAGGACAATAGATTAGATCCAGGCCCTGGGCAGGTCAGCCTGTCTGGCTCTGAATCTTGGCTCCTCCACTGGCCAGTCACTTAACTTCTCTAAGTCTTGGTTTTGGCATCTGTAAAATGAGGGTAATTACAATACTTGCTTCACAGGCAGAACTAAATGTGACACTCTGCATGAAGCACCTGGTACCATGCCTTGTACACAGAAGCAGTACTTGGTGGTACCTTTAGGACACAGGTCCCCTGACTCCAGACCACAGCCTTTCCCACTGCAGGAAATGCATTTTCTGCAGCCTCTACTCAGATCCCTTTCTCTCTCCCTCCTCCCCCAACCAAACTTGCCTGTCCTTAGGGGCTCAACACCTTCAGAGAAAACCCAAAAGGATGTCTACCAGTAGTGCTGGGCTGCCTGCTAATACTGTCACTCAACGGTGCTTAGAAAGAACTTGACCATGGTGGTCACTTGTTGCTACCAACAACCTTCACAGGAAGGGTGGTTGATGTTTGAGTTCTCTCATTTTGCAGAGGACTCGAGAGGTAAAGCGACATTGTTCATCATCACACATTTAAGGAAAGAGGCTAGAGCTGGGACTGGGGCCCAGCTCAGACCAACTCAACCACAGAGCAGTGTCCCATCTCAAGATTTCCTTCTCCCTCCCTTCCTTCCTTCTTAAGAGTCAGAATTCCTGAGTCCATCCTTGTCACTGAGACAGAGTGGCAAACTGAGGCAGGAGCAAATGGGGGAGCCCTTCTTCCCAATATTCTCCGAGTCCCCAGGAGGAAGGTCACGGGGCCCAGCAGAAAGAGGTCAGAGGGGACGGAAGTGGAGTGGGAGAGTCTGGGAAAGTTTCCATCTAAGCAGCTGTCAGAACAAGCCATTCATTTGGACACTGCCTGACTCACAGAAGAGAGGAGTTTGGGGTTAAAGAGGTCATCTTGTCCCACCCTCTCTTTGAATCATTTCTTCCATAGGTGCTCCTCCACCCCAGATAACAAGGAGCTCACCACCTCACAGGGCAGCCCCAGGATGCAGGTTGCTCTTTGCTCCTTGACCCCTTCTGTGGCTCAGGCTGGCTTTCTGTGGCACTGTTCTAGTTCTGAGGTTCCACTCCAGCAAAATCTGGGCAGGGGGCAGCCAGTAGCATGGGCCTGCTGCTTCTCTCTTGTCAAGGCGCCAGGTGTCAGGGGCTAACTTGGTGAGCAAGTCAGGGGTTTTCTGGAGAGTGCATTTCTCCAGAAGGCAGGGCTGGATGCTGGCATGGGCAGTATTCCCAAGGGGCCCAGCCCCAGTACCTAGGAGTTTTCTTCAGGGTGGAGGTCAAGGGGGAACTAAGAGAACTAAGGGAACTCTGCCACCACCTGCAACCAGGCTGGGAATTCAGCAGACACTTCATCAACTTGCTAATGGACTTGACTTGATGATAAATATTTGCCCTGAGTTAGTCCCTAGGTCAGGAGGTGTTCAGGTTCTGGGGTTTTGCCTAGGAAGACATCACCAGGAAACCCACTGGCACCTGGCAGAGAGGGACGTGGGGGTTGGGAAGGGGCAGGAGAGGTCTAGGGAGTGGAAGTTGCAGCCGCTACTACTCAGTAGCATTGTGACCTTGAGCAAGTCACTGGGCCTCTCTTAGCCTCTTTTTAGTTAAATGGAAGTAACAGTGGCACGCCCTTGAGGCTTGCTGGGCCTAACAAACATAATACCTGTGAGGTACCCAGCACACAGTTGAGCCCTAGGAAAGCTCCAGCCTGTTACTATTTAAAGCAGACGGGGAAACCCATGGGAAATCCGGGCGCCTATGGGAAGCTGGGGATGGTGGGTCATCATTCCGGTAGCCGCGGGGAGGGGGAGACCAACTCAGGCCTCGCCCTGCACCCCACCCCACCCCCGGTCCAGTGCCTCAGGAGCCTGCGGAGCTTTGCAGCGGCCGGCGGGAGCTGAGTCACTGCGGCCAGGCCGCCGGTTGGCTTTATCTAAGGACATCTCTGCTCCCGAAAGCTCTCGGCCTGCCCGCCGGGCTACGCCTAATTTGCGCCGAGTCCCTCCAGCAGTTTTGGAAATAGTCCCAGGGGCACATGGGTTTGGGGTCCCCATGAAGGAGGAGACCTCCTTCCCAGCCCTCTGGAGGAATTCCAGCAAACCCCTGGCCTAGAAGTCTCCCCGGTGCCCGCCGGCACAGGGCCTATCTTACTCCATTAGGTATGTTTTCCTTGGGGGTAAGCATAGTTTCTGCAGACTTCTCTTAAAATGCACATTCCCCCGGGGTGGAGTGCCACCCTACGCTTGGAAGAGGAAACCAGAAGACTGGAGAGCTGGGGGTGGATAGGTCCTAGTAGTCAGGAAGGGGAGGGTAACTGAGGGGCCCCGGCGATTTGGCAGCCGCCTAGGCTCCCTCAGGCCCCGCCTGCACCTCTCCCAGCCCCCAGGACTCTAGGGGAAGTGGTGGGTGGGGGAGGGGGAACAGAGCTGACAGATTCTGTAAACAGAGCCGGTTTGGGCCTCGGCCAAGGACGGGGTGTCCTGGCCCAGGATGGGTGTGAGGCCCATCCACGGCTCTCCAGGACACCCCGCCCTGCCCGGCTGCCCCAGGGGTGCCCGGCCCACAGCCAGCTCTAGCCAGAATGTGTCTGAATGTTGGGAAGTGGCCAATTGCCTTGTGGGGAATATGCCCAGGATTTGGGGGAGGGGTGGCTGGGAGGTTCTCTAAAAGAACCATCCTTGATCATTCATTCACCAAGTGCCCGGCTCAGAGATGGGGGCAGCCTCTGGTCCCCGCCTGCCCAGTAGAAGCAGCCTGTGTGGGGTTGTCCTCCACCCCATCTCCACCTTGAATCCCGTCCCTAGCTCTTCTGCTGCCCACGGTAGATTCCCTGTAGGGTAGGAAAGCCGATAGTGGGGCTCGGTTTCTGAGAGCCCTTGAAGGCCAGTTTTTTTGTTGTTGTTGTTTTTTCCCCACTACACCAAAGGGAAGAATTGAAGATCAGGTCTGCCCCCTCAGATTCTTGCCACGTATGGTCTTCCGTGCCCATGGCCTCAAAGGGGCAACTCAGAGCCACAAACAATGACCTGGAAAGAGGGTAGAGGTGGGGAGGACAGGCATCCAGAGATAGTCAAGAATGCTCAATGTTGGGAGCAAGAGGCAGCTGTGAGTGTAAGGTAGGGAGAGGGGTCCCCAGGTATTTAAGGGAAGGATTCTCATTCAGAGTTATTGGCAGGTGGAGGTAGCTATGGGTTATGCCTATAAGATATGGAGAGACATCATCCAAGGCGACCAGAGTGCCAGCCACAGGTTGTGGACTTTACTGTAGGGGTGAGCATTTCCCAAGGTGTGCTCCTGTGGATAATGGGTGGGATGGACAAAAATGGGTCCTGTGGACAAATGCATTTGACAAACATTATTCAACAAAGCTAAACACCATTTACTACAGGCTTTATCAGAGCCTTTATTTCATTTGCTAATTAATGAACATATTAACAGAGGGACAGGGTACGCAGAAGGCCTCCTTCCACCTTAACCCCAGCCTCAGGGTACTTACGTTGTTCTGAAAACATTGGAGTCCAATATTTTGCTGGCTCTGGCATAGATGAAATGAGTAGACACATGTAGGCACCGAAGAAAACATGGCTTTCCTAGAAACCCAGAGTCAATGACCATCTTTTCAAAGACAGGCAAGCCTGCACAAGGTTGGCAAGGGGCAATGCTCATAAGAAAATATTAAATAAATGAGTTTATCAGACTTAACAAGGTTCTGGGTCCCAGACATAGGTTTTCTCCTATTGTCTAAATCAGGTCCTCAACTCAGCATCAGTGAATCTAGGACTCATGGTCATGGTCAGGAAATTCCATGGTCTATACAGAGAACATACTAATCAGAGGTTGTAGACTGTGGCAGGGATTGCAGCTTGTGGCTGAGTTAAGTGTGGTTCCTCCATAGGATGTATCCGTATAGTCTCATGTTTGACTTCACAAAGAGCACAAGAACAAAGCTGGCCTCAAAACACAGTCTTTTCCCCCACCAACTTGATAAGGCAATAGCACCCCAGCTGTACTCCTCTAACAAGATGTAACCAATGCCAGCAGGACCTGCACCTCGGCTGGGAAGCAAAGTGTGACCAAAAGAACAATAGAGGAGGGTGGCGCCTGTGGCTCAGTGAGTATGGCTCAGTGAGTAAGGCGCCGGCCCCATATGCCGAGGGTGGCGGGTTCAAACCCAGCCCAGGCCAAACTGCAACAACAACAACAAAAAAATAGCCGGGCGTTGTGGCGGATGCCTGTAGTCCCAGCTGCTCGGGAGGCTGAGGCAAGAGAATCATGTAAGCCCAAGAGTTAGAGGTTGCTGTGAGCCGTGTGACACCACGGCACTCTACTGGAGGGTGGTACAGTGAGACTCTGTCTCTACAAAAAAAAAAGAACAATAGAGGAAAGAGACTATAGACATAGTACCTTCTTGGACTTGTTGCAGAGCTGCAACATACTCTGGGTTGCCCAGAAATCCTTGGGGCACCAAGCAAGGGGCTGCAGAGTTGCTGCTTGAGCAGATTGGGGCAAGAGTCAGGAACATAGAGGCTGAAACCATGGCTAGGTCCCCTTGGCCACACAGGATGAGGAAGCAGTATGTGAATGACTGCATTCTCCCCATACCTGCAAGGTGCACATGGAAACTGTAAAATACAATCTGGTGATGCCACCTTGTATGCAGTGTGAAAGCAGACTAAGAAGACAGCGGTCAAGTGGGAGCTGGCATCTATAGAGACATGCTCCAAGATGAGGCAGGGTGTGGCAAGCCTTTCCAGGTAGCTAAGTTTTAGTGGTAAAGAGAGAGGACTGGCCTGGCCGGTCTGGCCAGCATCAGGAGACTAGGCAGGAGAGCCCTATGGAGTCAGCTTTACCAGTTTCTTTGAGGTGCTGGATGTCTTGCTGAGAAATGTAATGGCATCTTAGAGGGGCATGCAGAATGCACTCCCCAACCCTCTCTTCCGTCCAGACTTCATGGCCAGCTTAGCCTCCTGAGTCTTCTCCTAATATCCTCCTCTTTCCTGACTCTAATGCTCTCCCCAGCCTGCCACTTTCCACCACCCCAACATCCACTGATGCAGCTTTGGCTGGGGTCACCAAAGACTTCCTGCCTTTTAGATCCATTGAATTTTTTAAATAATAGCTTGTCTGAGATATAATTCACATATCATATAATTCACCTATTTAAAGTGTACAATTTAATGGCTTTTAGTATATTCAGAGTTGTGCAACCACTACCACCACAATCAATGTTACATTTCATCACCTCCCCCCTTGAAAAACGATACCCGTTAGCAGTTACTCCACTTTTCTTCTCAGGCCCCACTGCCAGCCCCGGGGTAACCGCGAATCTTTATGGATTTGCCTATTTTGAATATTTCATGTAAATGGGATCTAAAGTATGAGTATGTGGTCTTCTGTGACTTCTTTCACTTATATGATATTTTTAAGATTTATCTATGATGTAGCATGTATCAGAATTTAATTCCTTTTTTGGGGTAATATTCTGTTACATGGACATAGTTCATTTTATTTATCCATTCATCAGTTCATGGGCATTTGGGTTGTTTCTACTTTTTGGATATTATGAATAATGCTGCTACGAACATTCATGTGTAAGTTTTTGTGTGGACATATATTTCCATTTCTATTGGATATATACCCAGAAGTAGAATTGTCGGGTCATATGATAACTCTATGTTTATTATATGGAGAACTATTAGATTGTTTTCTAAAACAGCTAAACCATTTTAAATTGCTACCAGCAATATATGAAGGTTCCAATTTCTCCATATCCTTGCAAACACTTGTTATTATCTGACTTTTGGTTGTTTTTTTTTTTGTAGATAGAGTCTAACTCTGTTGCCCCAGCAATCTCAAACTCCTGAGCTCAAGCAATACTCCTGAGTAGCTGGGACTACAGACATCGACTACAATGTCTGGATAGTTTTTCTATTTTTAGTAGGGATAGGGTCTCAGTCTTGCTCAGGCTGGTCTTGAACTCCTGAGTTCAGGCAGTTCACCCACCTCTGTCTCCCAGTGCTAAGATTACAGGTTTGAGCCACCACACCAGGCCTACTATCTGACCTTTTGAATATAGTCATCATAGTGCTATGATGTGGTTATCTCTTTATGGTTTGATGTGTATCTCCCTGATAGCTAGTGATGTCTAGTATCTTTTCATGTGCTTATTAGCCATTTGTATTTTTTTTTTCTTTTTGTAGAGACCGAGTCTCACTGTACCACCCTCGGTAGAGTGCCGTGGCGTCACACAGCTCACAGCAACCTCTAACTCTTGGGCTTACGCGATTCTCTTACCTCAGCCTCCAGAGTAGCTGGGACTATAGGCGCCCGCCACAACACTCAGCTAAGCCATTTGTATTTTTGAGAAATGTTTATTCAGATCATTTGCTCATTTTTTAAACTGAGTTGTCTTTTTGAGTCATGAGAGTTTTGTTACATATCCTAGATACAACTCTCTTGTCAGATATAATCCTTGTAAACATTTTCTGAGTTGTTTTACACTTTCTTAGTGATGTTCTCTGTTGCACAAAACTTTTAATTTTGATGAAGTCCAATTTCTCTAATTTTTCTTTGCTTGTGTGCTTTTAGTTTCATGGTTAGAAACTATCACCTAATCCAAATAACAAAGATTTACAATTACAGTAGAACCTTCATAGTTGACCACCTCCCTACATTAACCATCTCCTTAAGTTTGAATTAATTTTCATAGACATGTATGTATCAGTACAGTAAACCTAGTTCTTTATGTTGACCACCTCCGTATATTGACCAGTTTGTTATAGTCCCCTGAGTGGTCAACATACAGAGTTTCTTCTAAGAGATTTAGAGTTTTAGCTGTTACATTTAGGTTTTTGATTCATTTTGAGTTAATTTTTGCATTTGGTATGAAACAGGGGTCAAATTTCATTCTTTTACATGTAAATGTCTAGTGGTCTGTGTATTGTAATAGTCTTCTTCATTGAAAAGACTATTCTTTTCCCCATTGAATTATCTTAACATTTTTGTCAAAAATCAGTTTACTTTAAATGTAAAGGTTTATGTATGAATTCTCAATTTTGTTCTATTGATTTATATGTCTAAGACTTATGCCAGTATCATATAGCCTTGATTATCATAGATTTGCTGTAAGCTTTGAAAATGAGAAGTGTGAGTCTTTCAACATTCTTCTTCTAGATTGTTTCACCAATGGTGGGTCCTGTTCATTTCCATATGAATTTTAGAATTGGCTTGTCAATTTCTGTAAAAAAGCCAGTTAAAATACCATATTCCATAAAGATTACATTGACTCTATGGATCAATTTAGGGAGTATTCCCATCTCAACAATATTAAGCCTTTCGATCCATGAACATGGGATCTCTTTCCATTTATTTGGATCATCTTTAATTCCTTTGAAAAATGCTTTGTAGACTTGGCGCCTGTGGCTCAAGCAGCTAAGGCGCCAGCCACATACACCTGAGCTGGTAGGTTCAAATCCAGTCCTGGTCTGCCAAACAACAATGACGGCTACAGCCAAAAAATAGCCAGGCACTGTGGCAGGCGCCTGTAGTCCCAGCTACTTGGGAGGTGGAGGCAGGAGAATCTCTTGAGCCCAGGAGTTGGAGGTTGCTGTGAGCTGTGATGCCATGGCACTCTACCCAGGGTGACAGCTTGAGGCTCTATCCCAAAAAATAATAATAAAATTAAATTAAATTAAAATTAAAAAAGAAAAGAAAAGAAAAATGCTTTGTAGCTTCCAGTTTATAAATTTTTTTTTTTTTTTTTTGTAGAGACAGAGTCTCACTTTATGGCCCTCGGTAGAGTGCTGTGGCCTCACACAGCTCACAGCAACCTCCAACTCCTGGGCTTAAGCAATTCTCTTGCCTCAGCCTCCCGAGTAGCTAGGACTACAGGCGCCCGCCACAACGCCCAGCTATTTTTTGGTTGCAGTTTGGCCGGGGCCGGGTTTGAACCGGCCACCCTCAGTATATGGGGCCGGCATCGTACCCACTGAGCCACAGGTGCCGCCCCCAGTATATAAATTTTATACTTCCTTGGTTGAATTTGTTCCTGAGCACTTTATTCTTTTGATTGAAATACAATTATTTTTTAATATTGATCTCTTCTACAACCTTGCTGAACTTGCTTATTAGTTCTAATAGTTTTTTCTTTTGTTTTATTTTGTGCATTCCTTAGAATTTTTTATATATAAAATCATGCTATCTGTGAGATCATGCCATTTGTGAATAGAGATAATTTTGCTTCTTCCTTCCTGGTCTGGATGCTTTTTATTTATTTTTATTGCCTAATTGCTCTGACTAGAACATCTACTACAGTGTGGAATAGAAATAGTAAGGGCAGACATTTTTGTCCTGTTCTTGATCTTAGGAGGAAAGCATTTAGTCTCTCATCATTAAATTAGATGTTAAGATTTTTGGTAGATAGCCGGGCGCTGTGGCGGGCGCCTGTAGTCCCAGCTACTCGGGAGGCTGAGGCAAGAGAATCGCTTAAGCCCAGGAGTTGGAGGTTGCTGTGAGCTGTGTGAGGCCACGGCACTCTACTGAGGGCCATAAAGTGAGACCCTGTCTCTACCAAAAAAAAAAAAAAAGATTTTTGGTAGAGAAGGTGTCTTGCTCTTGCTTAGGCTGGTCTTGAACTCTGGAGCTCAAGCAATCCTCCTGCCTTGGCCTCCTAGAATGCCAGGATTATAGGCAGGAGCCACCGTGCCCGGCCCCCAAATGTTTCTTGAACTGGTTCCCTCCACTCTTTTCCTCAGTTCAGGTCGTTGCACTTGCTGGATGCCTATAGCTGCCTCTACGGGACCTTTATGCCTAAAATCCATCATCCCACCAACCTTTCTCCACAGGCTGCCAGAGCGATTTCACCAAACGACAGATCTGACAAAAGCACTCACTTTCTTAAACCCCATAATCTGTAAGTGAAGCATGGAGTTCCCTCTGTGGCCCCAGGATTCAATGCGACTGGCTCTACTGCCTCCTTTAGCAGGCCCCTCACCTCCCCTGACACTCCAGAAACACCAGAATTCCCTCTGCTTATGCCCTAGGGACCCGGATGCCACAGTGAGGGAACGGGTGGGTGCCCCTCCTTGTGCTCCTAGAAGATCCTTTGTTTTCTCTGTGCTAATCATACTCCTTGGTAAAGCTCTTTTTGCTTGTCTGCTTCCCGGCTCCGTAAGAGCAGAAGCCAACTGCCTATATACTGCCTATCTCAGCACCTAGTGTCTGTACTGTGCTGATCATACAGTAGGCGCTCAATGGATGCTCACGGAATGAATGAAGATGGTGAGGAGTGTTCATCAAAGGGATGGAAAAGCTTGGCTTAAATATACTTGCCTTGTACTGAATGAACATTTTCTTCTCAGGAGAGCCAAATTATGTCTATATATTTATCTGTGAAATCGGATCCTTCACCCAAAAGCCTCTCTATTAATTAATCATGACTGGCCATTTGCACAAAACCTCTTCTCCCAAAGCACTTTGCACAGAGGGTCAAGGTCTCCTGCTTTGCCAGCACTGTAGGCTTGGTTTCTTCCTTATGACTGGCCCTGGCAGTAGACTGTCATCTCTGTGACTATTACTGGTGCCCCCAGGGACCCTAGGAGGCAAGCCAGAGGAGCTTTGTTCCACCCTTTAGGACAGTGGTTCTCAACCTTCCTAATTGTTGCATTGTTACAAGTGGAAAAAAGGGGTCGCGACCCACAGGTTGAGAACCGCTGCTTTAGGATGAGGAAACTTGTTCACAGGAGGTGAGGTGATTGTCCAAGGGTGTAGAGCAAGTCAGTTATTTGTTCTTTTCTGCTGTGTCATAGACCCCCTATCCTCTGCCCCTAGAGCTGATACAGGACCTGGTGGTGCCAGCACAGCCCTGGGCTGTGGGAAAGTGCCCCTAACCTGGGGAGGGTTGAGATGCATATCCCAGCTCCTTGGTCATAATACATCTTGTATGTCAGTTATTCTCGAAGGTAGGCGATCATCGGGACAGACACCTGTCCAAGTCGACTCGGGCATAAAGGAGTCTCTTCCAGAATCCAAATGCAGGAAGTCATCCCAAAGGAACCGGAAGCTCACTGGACAGGCATTATGTCTTTCTTTCTGGGTGGCAGTCATTTGTCTTGGCATTTCTCATCTGTTATGCTTTTCAGAGAAGTTCGACCCTCTTTTATAGGCCCCTCATGACCACCAGCCCTGAGTCTGCCTGACTTACAACTTGAGGACCTACCGCTGGAGTGGAGGGCGAACCGTGGGAGCACATGTTTGGCTTAGTCTAGATTGTGAATTGGTTCTCCCAAGGTAGGAGCCAATTACAAGTGTAGGAAAAAACAAAGATTTTGAAATTTATCCTGAATAACTTTTCACTCAAAAGATCATCTCAGTCTTTTGTTGTCTAGACAACTACAAACCAATATGTCTTATGAATATCAATATAAAAATCCTCAACAAAATACTAACAAATTATTTTTGTTCTGTGCATTCCAACTCAATAAAAAATCACATTTGTGAGCATTACTAGGTGTGATTTAAAGCTCTTTAGAAGTGTGATTTTAAGATATCTTATTAAATTTTTAAATTACAAGATGTACATATTTGTGATGAAGTGAAATAACAGTTAAGGTTTATGTATAAATCTCAGGATCCCATAATGGTTTCTCAATAGCTGCAAAGTATTTCATTAGAGATATGCCTTATTTTATTGTATATCTAACTCATTTAAATTATTTTATTATTATATATTGTGCTTCAGTGGAAATCATTATGATTTCTTCTTAGAAGAGAATTATTATTTACCAAAAATCATTTCCTTAGGATTGATTCCTGGAAGTGAGTAACTGGGTTAAAGAAAGGGGGGTGATATTTGTAAGATTCTTCAACCACACTGCCAATTTTCCCACAGTGTCAGCAACATTATGAATTATTATAATACAGAAAAAGTCTTTGCTAGAAAAGGCATAAACTTACAACTTTTAAAAGATACTATAGAAGAGTATCTTCATCTCAGAATAGAGAATTATTTATTAAACTAAACACACAAAAAACACACAAAAAATTGAACTATTCTAAAATTAACTTTCTGTTCATCAAAATATCATTACAGGAATAATAGAGAATAATAGGAAGTAATATTTTCAAAATATATAATTTTTTTTTTTTTTTTAAACAGAGTCTCACTCTGTTGCCCTTGGTAGAATGCCCTGACATCAAAGCTCACAACTACTTCAAACTCCTGGGCTCAAGTGATTTTCTTGCTTCAGCCTCCTGCATAGCTGGGACTACAGGCACCCACCATGACCTGGAATAATATGTATATTTTTTTTTTTAGAGAGGGGATCTCACTCTTTCTCAGTCTGGTCTGGAACTCCTGAGTTCAAGCAATCCGCTTGCCTTGGCCTCCCAGAGTGCTAGGATTACAGGTGTGAGCCACTACACCTGGCTCAAAATAAATAAATAATAAATGGCTTATATCCAGGATATGCAAAGAACGCCTACCAACTGATAAGAAAAAGAACTGAATACAGTAGTCCCTTCTTATCCATGAGGGACACATTCCAAGGCCTCCAACACATGCCTCAAACAGCAGTACCAAGCCCTATATATAATATGTTTTTTCCTATACATCCCTACCTACAATAAAGTTTAATTTATAAATTAGGCACAATAAGAGATCACCAGTAGGTAATAATAAAATAGGACAATTATAACAATATGCCAGCATCACAATCTTCATTTTCTTGGGCAGTTTTGAAGTAAAATAAAGGTTACTGAATGGAAGCACTGTGATACCACAACAGTTGATATGATAACCCAAATGGCTATTAAGTGGCAACGCAAAATGGATAAACTGGACAAGGTGATGATTCAGGTCTTAGGTGGGACAGGGTGGAACAATGTGAGATTTCATCACATTACTCAGAATACCATGCAATTTAAAAGTTATGAGTTGTTAATTTCTGGAATTTTTCTTTCTTTCTTTTTTCTTTTGAGACAGAGTCTCACTTTGTCATCCTGGGTAGAGGGCTATGGCGTCACAGCTCACAGCAACCTCCAACTCTTGGGCTTAAGTGATTATCTTGCCTTAGCCTCCTAAGTAGCTGGGACTATAGAGGCCCACCACAATGCCTGGCTATTTTTTTTTTTTTTTTTTTTATTGTAGTTGTCGTTGTTTGGCAGTCCGGGCCCGGTTAGAACCCGCCAGCCCCAGTGTATGTAGCCAGCGCCCTAGCCACTGAGCTACAGGTGCCAAGCTTAGAATTTTTCATTTCCTATTTTTAGATCATGATTGATCACAGGTAACTGAAATCACAGGAAGCAAAACCTTAGACAAGGGGGCAGTTATTGCAATAGTGAAAATATTACATATAAAAATTTGCAGGTAGGCCAAGCATGGTGGCTCATGCCTATAATTCTAGCACTCAGGGAGGCTGAGGCTGGTGGATTGCCTGAGCTCAAGAGTTGGAGATCAGCCTGAGCAATAGCAAGACCCTGTCTCAAAAAAAAAAAAATAGCCTGGCAAGGTGGTAGGCACCTGTAGTCCCAGCTACTTAGAAGGCTAAGGCAAGAGGATTGCTCATGCCCAAGAGTTTGAGGTTGCTGTGAGCTATGATCCCATGCACTCTACCAAAGGCAACAAAGTGAGACTCTGTCTCAAAAAAAAAAAAAAGATGGAACAGTAGTTAAAAATCTTCTCACAGTCTGGGTGTGGTGGCTCACACCTGTAATCCCAGCATGTTTGGAGGCCAAGGCAGGAGGATTGTTTGAATGGCAGAGTTCAAGACAATCCTAGGCAACATAGCAAGACCCCATCTCTACAAAAAATAAAAAAATTAGCCAGGGATATTGGCTCACAACTATAGTCCCAGCTATAGGTACTTGGGAGGCTGAGGCAGGAGGATTCACATCAGCCCAGGAATCTAAGACTGCAGTGTGCAATGATAGTGCCACTGCACTCCAACCTGGCAGACAGAGCATGACCTTGTCTATAAAAGCAAGAGAGAAAGATAAATCTTCCCACAAATAAACTACAACTCAGGCTTGGGGCCTGTAGCACAGTGGTTACAGCGCTGGCCACATACACTGAGGCTGGTGGGTTTGAACCCAACCTGGGCCAGCTAAACAATGACAACTGCAACAAAAAAATAGCTGGTGGCGTGGTGGCAGGCACATGTAGTCCCAGCTACTTGGGAGGCTGAGGCAAGAGAATTGCTTGAGCCTAAGAGTTAGAGAGTTGCTGTGAGCTGTGACGCCACGACACTCTAGCCAGGGTGACATAGTGAGACTCCGTCTCACAAAAAAAAAAAAAAAAAATACTGGCTCAACACCCATAGCACAGTGGTTATGGCGCCAGCCACATGCACTGAGGCTGGCGGGTTCAAGCCTAGTCTAGGTCAGCTAAACAATAATGACAACTGCAACAACAACAACAACAAATAGCTGGGCATTGTGGCAGGTGCCTGTAGTCCCAGCTACTTGGGAAGCTGATGCAAGAGAATCGCTTAAGCCCAAGAGTTGGAGGTTGCTGTGAGCTGTGATGTTATGGCATTCTACCAAGGGTGACATAGTGAGACTCTGTCTCAAAAAAAAAAAAAAAATACTACAACTCAGCTAGCTTTACCTGTCCATTATATTGAACATGCAAGGAAAAAAATAATTCTATTTATACACAAACTCTTCTAGAAGTTTACAAGTTTCTACCTTTAAAGAACCAGTTTTCCTCCTCAACTTATTTTGTAGAGCTACTATGACCCTGATTCCCAAATCTGACAAGATCAGTATAAGAAAATTAAAGGCCCATTTCACTTATGAAATTTTATACATAAATTTATTTTATAAATACTATGTATAAAAACCTTAAACAATGCATTGTCAAACAAAATTTAGCAACATAAAAAAAGGATAGTACAGGGCGGCGCCTGTGGCTCAAAGGGATAGGGCGCCAGCCCCATGTGCCGGAGGTGGCAGGTTCAAAGCCAGCCCCAGCCAAAAACTGCAAAAAAAAAGGATAGTACATACTACTACCAAACTATATTTAATCCTAGGAATGCAAGGTATGTTTAACGTTAAAACACCAGCTAATATAATTCATCATATTAACATATTAAAGAAGAAAAATTATATGATTATCTCAATAGGTGCAGAAAAAGCATTTGATAAAATTCAATATAAATTGAATTAAAAGAAATGAAATTTGGTTTGTTTGGTTTTTGTTGTTGTTGTTTTGAGACAGAGTCTCACTCTGTCATCCAGACTAGAGTGTAGTAGTATCATCATACCTCACTGAAACCTCAAACTCCTGGGCTCTAGCCATCCTCCCCCCTCAGCTTCCCGAGTATGGGGACTTCAGGAGAACCATCACTCCTGGCTAATTTTTCTATTTTTTATAGAAATGTTGTCTTGTTCTTGATCAGGCTGGTCTCCAATTTCTGATCTCAAACAGTCCTCATGCTTTGGGCTCCCAAAGTACTAGCAGTAAAGGCATGAGCCACCATGCCTGAGCAGAATGAATAATTAAAAAAAAAAAAAAAAAACTGGACAGGGAAAAAAAGTTCCTCAACCTTTTTTTTTTTTTTTTTTTTGAGACAGAGCCTCAAGCTGTGACCCTGGGTAGAGTGCTGTGGCATCACAGCTCACAGCAACCTCCAACTCATGAGCTTAAGCGATTCTCTTGCCTCAGCCTCCCAAGTAGCTGGGATTGCAGGCACCAGCCACAACGCCTGGCTGGTTTTTTTTGGTTGCAGTTGTCATTGCTGTATGGCAGGCCCAGGCTGGATTTGAACTTGCCAGCTCTGATGTATGTGGCTGGCGCCTTAGCCGCTTGAGCTACAGGCGCCGAGCCAAAGTTCCTTAATCTTATAAAGAAAGGCTGTCTTTAAAAAATAACTAAAGCAAGCATCATACTTAGTGGCAAAACATTAAAAGTTTTCCCTTTGAAAATTGTAACAAAACAGAAGTATCCATTACTACCAATTTTATTCAACATTATACTGGAATTTCTGGCCAGCATAGAGAAGAAAGAAAAGGAATAACAATTGTAAAAAGAAGAAACAAAACCGCTATTATTTATAGATGTTATGATTATATATACAGAGGAATTTTTTTAATCTATAGATAATTAGAATTAATCTATAATTCCTGAGCTTCAAAAAATCAACATACAAAAGTCAATGTATTTAACACCAGCAAAGACAAAATTATATTTTAAAAGGATATAATTTACGATATCATTTAAAAATACCAAATTACTAGGAATAAATCTAATAAAAGTTGAATAAGCTTTCAATGCAGAAAAATAAAAAGTATTATTGACAGAAATGAAAGAACATCTTAGTAAATGGAGAAATACATGGCATTCATCATTTGGAAACCTCAATATTATTACATTGTCAGTTCTTCCCAAAGTGATCTATAGTTTCCATACATTTTCAAAGAAAAACTCATCTGTATTTTTTTATGGAACTTGACAAAATGATTTTTAAATTTATATGGACATGCAAAAGGCTGAGAATAGCCGAGTCATTCTAGAGGAATAACGAGGTTAAAGAAATTGCTCTACCGAATTACTATAAAGCTATTGTAATTAAGAGAGTGTAGCATTGATTTGTGGATAGACAATTAGTTCAATGGAGAAGAGATGAGTTTATAGAAACAGACCTACACACAGACATTTGATGTATGATACAGACAGTACCATACAGAGTGACAAAAAAGTAGACTCTTAATAAACTCTGTTGGAACATTTGGATATACCTATGGGAAAAGAATAAAATTTGAAGCCTACCTCACACTATATTTCAAAATTAACTCCAATGTGATATCGACCTAAATATAAAAGACAAAATTGTAGTAATGTTTTATTCTTTTTTCTTTTTTTTTTGAGACAGTCTCAAACTGTTCCCCTGGGTAGAGTGCCGCAGTGTCACAGCTCACAGCAACCTCAACTCTTGGGCTCAAGCTATTCTCTTGCCTCAGCCTCCCAAGTAGCTGAAACTACAGGTGCCTGCCACAATGCCCAGCTATTTTTTGGTTGTAGTTGTCATTGTTGTTTAGCTGGCCCGGGCCAGGTTCAAACCCACCAGCTTAAGTGTACATGGCCAGCACCCTACCCACTGAGCTACAGACACCACTGTAGTAAAGTTTCAAAGTAATAAGATAGAATAATATCTTAAATAATCTTGCGTAAGGAAAATTTTCTTTTTTTTTGAGACAGAGTCTCACTATGTCGCCCTCAGTAGAGTGCCATAGCGTCACAGCTCACAGCAACCTCAGACTCTTGGGCTTAAGCGACTCTCTTGCTTCAGCCTCCCAAGTAGCGGGAACTACAAGTGCTCACCACAACGCCCAGCTGTTTTGTTGTTGTAGTTGTTATTGTTGTTTAGCAGGCCTGGGCCAGGCTCGAACCCACCAGCATGTGGCCGGCACCCTACTCACTGAGCTATGGGTGCCACGCTGGAAAATTTTCTTAAACAAGGTAGAAAAAGCAATATCACAAAGGAAAGATGGAAAAAATTAAGAACATCTATTAACCAAAAGATAACATTAAGAAAATGGAAAAGCAAGCAACAAAGTAAAAGAAACTACTTGTAGTTTCTGGCGGCACCTGTGGCTCAAAGTGGTAGGGCGCCCATCCCATATGCTGGAGGTGGTGGGTTCAAACCCAGTCCTGGCCAAAAAACCACACACACACACACACACACACACACACACTAAATAAACAAATAAATAATCAAAAAAAAAAAAAGAAAAGAAACTACTTGTAGTTTCAAGAATATATATAGAAAGAGGCTTGGCACCTGTAGCACAGTGGTTATGGCACCAGCCATAACTCTTGAGCCCAAAAGTTGGAGGTTGCTGTGAACTGTGACATCATAGCACTCTATCAAGGGTGACACAGTGAAACTATCTCCAAAAAAAAAAAAAGAATATATATAGAGAATTCATATGGATTAATGGTAAAAGATAGACAATCCACAAGAAAAATGGACAAAAGATGGGAACTTTACAAAAGAAGAACCTCAAAAGTCAATAACATAAAAAAGTGATCAGGGGTGGTGCCTGTGGCTCAGTGGTCAGGGCGCCAGCCCCATATACTGAGGGTGGTGGGTTCGAACCTGGGCCCGGCAAAACTGCAACAAAAAATAGCCAGGTGTTGTGGTTGACACCCATAGTCCCAGCTACTCGGGAGGCTGAGGCAAGAGAATTGCCTAAGCCCAGGAGTTGGAGGTTGCTGTGAGCTGTGACGCCATGGCCCTCTACCCAGGGAGACAGCTTGAGGCTCTGTCTCAAAAAAGAAAAGGAAAAAAACCCACAATGTGCTTCCATTACACATTTACCAAATTGACTAAAATTTGAAACCCTGGCAATATTCAGTTGTAGCAAAAACATTCATTCATATAAATTTATAGAAACTTGTATGACCACTTGGGAAAATGGTTCAGCATCATCCAGTTAAGCTGAAAAAGCATACTCTAGACCCAGGAATTCCACCGTTAGGCAAATAAATATCCTACAGAAAAGAGTGTTTATGTACATCAGAAAATATAGACAAGAATGTTCATAGAAGCACATTGTTTGTAGCAATCCTGTCAAACGTCAGAGTTCTAGGAAACATGCTGAGATAGAGTTTGGGTGTGCAAGAAATGTATTAGGGATCAACTTCCATGAAAGAAGACAGGCACGGTGGCTCACATCTGTAATCCTAGCACTGTGGGAGGCTGAGGCAGGAGGATCCTTTGAGCTCAGGAGTTTGAGACCCCATCTCTACTAAAAATAGAAAAATCAGCTGGATGTCGTTGTGCGTGCCTGTAGTCCCAGGTCCTAGGGAGGCTGAGGCAAGAGGATCACTTGAGCTCAGGCGTTTGAGGTTGCAGTGAGCTAGGCTGACACCACAGCACCCTAGCTTAGGCAACAGAGTGAGAGTCTGTCTCGAAAAAAAAAAAATCTATGAAAAAAAGGGAAGAAGCAGGATTGAGCAAAAGTTAAACAGTGATACAGGCCTGATGAAGCTTTAGCCAACCTGGCAGAGAACTCTGGCACACCTGTTGCACATCTGAACTGTCCGATGTTGAATGAAAATGGCCCTTCCTTCATACTCTTGCTTTTCTTAATCACTGGATAAGTTGCTCTGGGAAGGGCATGACCTTGACCAAGGCAGCTCTTGGTGGCTCAGGTGGACCCCGAAGAAGCTGTCAGCTAGAGGTTTCTCCTGATCATATACTCCCTGCAGCTGAACAGCAAATCCTTCCTTGAAGAGGGATCTGTGTGGCACATCTTTGTGTCTATCACAAGGCCCCAATGTCTATCAGTTAAAGAAAGGTTTAACTCTGCTGTGTTCATAAAACATACTCATAATCTCTCAGTGTCTCCTTGTGCCTACTGATCTGCTTTCCTTTTTTTTTTTTTTTGTAGAGACAGAGTTTCACTTTATGGCCCTTGGTAGAGTGCCGTGGCCTCACACAGCTCACAGCAACCTCCAACTCCTGGGCCCAAGCGATTCTCTTGCCTCAGCCTCCAGAGTAGTTGGGACTACAGGCGCCCGCCACAACGCCCGGCTATTTTTTCGTTGCAGTTCAGCAGGGGCCGGGTTTGAACCCGCCACCCTCGGTATATGGGGCCGGCGCCTTACCGACTGAGCCACAGGCGCCGCCCTACTGATCTGCTTTCAGTCACTATAGTTTGGGCTGCTTTTTCTAGAACTGTATATAAACGGAATTATATAGTATGTACTCATTATTTATGTTGTTGCATGTAACAATAGTTTATTCCTTTTTACTGTTGGGCAGTATCCATCATATAAATACACCATAATTTATTTATCCACTAGATGCTGATGGACATTTGGATTATTTCCAGTTTTGGGCTCTCATAAATAAAGCTACTATGAACACCATGTTCAAGTCTTTGTGTGGACGTATACTTTCAGTTCTCTCTTGGGCTCAAGTGGTCCCCTTGCCTCAGCCTCCAGAGTAGCTGAGACTACAGGCACCTGCCACAATGCCCAGCTGTTTTTTTTCTTTTTAGAGATGGGGGGTCTCGCTCTTGTTCAGGCTGGTCTCAAACTCCTGAGCTCAGGGCAATCCACTGGCCTCAGCCTCCCAGAGTGCCAGGTAGGATTACAGGTGTGAGCCACTGCACCTGGCCTGTATTTATCTTTTTTTTTGAGATAGTCTCACTATGTCACCCTCCATAGAGTACTGTGGCATCACAGCTCACAGCAACCTCAAATATTGGGCTCAAGTGATTCTCTTGGCTCAGCCTCCCAAGTAGCTGGGACTACAGGTCAGCCTGTATTTATCTTTTTCAAGAAATGATCAAAGTGTTTTCCGCAGTGGTTGTTCCCTTTTGCATGTCCCTCAGCAGCGTTTGATAGTTTTAGCTCATTCATATAGGTCTATGATCCACATTGAGTTAATGTTTGTATATGGTATAATAGTCAAGGTTCATTATATTGCATATGGTTATCCCATTGTCCCAGTACCTATTTGTTGGAAAGATTGTCTGTTCCCCATTGAATTGCATTAGCAATTAACCATATATGTATGGGTCTATCTCTATCTCTACACCAATACCGCATTTTGTACGCTACCTTTTTTAGTTCACCTGAATTTATTTAGTATGAGACCTGAGCCAAAGATCTGGATTATTTTGTCCCAATTAGTTAACCAATTGTCCTTCTTCCACCTCACACCCTCCAGAATCAGGCTTCTTATTCCTACCATTTGAGGGTCAAATTTATTATACACAGATTATTATGCTGTATATGAGTCTATTTCTGGATAATTCTTTCATTGATGAGTCTGTGGTTTAGTATCAATTCTGTAAAGAGAGCTTTGATCAGTATTCACACCTGGGTATAAAGAAGGAGCCAGAGTGCCTCCTGCTCTGGAAAGGCTCCCCTTCCTCAGATCTTTTTTTTTTTTTTTTTTGAGACAATCTCATTATGTCACCCTCAGTAGAGTGCTATGGAGTCACAGCTCACAGCAACCTCAAACTCTGGGCTTAAGAGATTCTCTTGCCTCAGCCTCCCAAGTAGCTGGGACTACAGGTGCCTGCCACATTGCTTGGCTATTTTTAGAGGCAGGGTCTTGCTCTGGCTCAGGCTGGTCTTGAACTCCTGAGCTCAGGCAATCCACCCACCTTGGCCTCCCAGAGTGCTAGGATTATAGGCGTGAGCTACCACCCTGGCCCCTCCTCAGGTCTTCACACCACCACCAGCATCAGTAAAACTCTCTCTCCTGCACCTGCCCAGCCTTAGGCCCCTCAGGACCACTCTCATCAGGCCTTTTGTCCCTGTTTGTATCCGTCCCCACAAGAGGTATCCCTCACTCCAGGACTCTGAGCCCAGGAGACTTATCTCCCACCCTACCCCATTTCCAAAAATCCTTTCACAGGACTCTGAAACACATGGTATGGCCATGTGTTCTCGACTCATTTCTGAATGTCCGCCTCATTCTTTTGGTGTAATGGAAAACTGCAGCCTCTCAAGATGGCTGTCTTCCCTCTTGCAGTCCTAGAGTCCCTGGTTCTAGGGGCAGAAGATGCTCATCTTGCTTCTCAGTGCCACTTCGAGGCAGTCTGCCCTTCTCTTCAGAAACATCGACATTTGAATGCTATGTTATCACACAAGACCACCCATTACTCCTCCTTTATGTAGTCAGGTTCAGAGTCCCAGGTCATTGCCCTCATTCCTTGAAGATGTTAACTTCCAGCCCCGGAAGCCTTCCTACACCACTCCCGCTGAAGTGCTTGATGACAGCATTCATGTAGATGAACCAGCCTCTTGGCCCCTGACCTCCTCTTCACAATCTTGGCTTCCTCAGCCTTTTACTCCCATAGCCAAATTTCAACTAGTTGTTATCTGCCAGTGCAATCCCTTCATCATCTCAATTTCACTTGTCCCGGTCACCCATAAACACTGCCTTTTTCTCCAGCTTACCCCCTCCAGTACCCTCAGTCCAGTGACCCTTCCTAGAACTTACTGATCCAAGCACATATTCATTACCCCCCGCCCCTCCCATAGTCCCCCTTCCCAGCTCAGAGTTCATATCCAGTATTATTCGTATACTCTCCCCCAGTTACAGTACAGCCACTTGCCCTGGTTAAATTCAACCCACGCACAGGCTGGCCAGGACTGAAGAAAATCCCATAACTGGGCTGACCAGTTTCACTTTGAATTAAAGACCACAACCCCCACTAAGTGAGACCTAAAAGCTGCCCAGCAATCATACTATTATAACATCCCCAAGCCTATTCACTCCCCCTCTTCCAGACTGCTTCACACCTCCTCTTCCACCTCACTCTCAGCTGACAACCTCTTCCGATTTTGCTAAGAAAATAGAAGCCCTCGGAAGAGAAGTTCCAGGGGCCCCAGCACTCTCCCCACCCACCTGCATCTGTGCCCATCCACTCCGACTTCCATCCCACTAATACGGGCCAGCCGGCCGTGCTCCTATTTCAGAGCACCCCTTCTTGTGCACCAGATGCCATCCCCTCCCGCCTGCTCAAGGGCTTCACGACAACACCTAGCCCCCTTCTCACCCACATCATCAACATTTCCCTCTTTCCAGGATTATTCCACAGCACACAAAAAAAGCTGCCATTTTTCTCTTTTAAAGAAATCCCTCCTCTTGACCTGATATCCCCCTCAAATCTCTCCCCATATCTCCACTCCTTTTCAGGTCACACTCCTTCTAGTCAACTCCTACAAGGAATCGACTCTTTTTTGCTGCTTTTGCGTCCTCTCCTCCCTCCCTTCCTCTCCCCCTACCTCATCAGGCTTTAGTCCCAAGCCCTACAGCAAACTACCCTTGCCAAGGACTGTCTGTGTTTTCAATCCAGTGGACAGCTCTCCACCTCACCTTCCTCAAGTCTCCCTCCCTGGTGTCTGGCTCTCCGCCACTCTCTCTGGGTTTGTCTCCCACCTCTCCAGTTGCGTCTTTTCTGTCTCCTTTGCTGGCCCCACCACATCTCCAAGGCTTAGACATCCTCTAATCTACTCTCACTCCCTCAATAATCTCTTCCAGTGTCCCATCTTTAAACTCCATTCAGTTGCTGACTGACAGCATCCACATTTATGTCCCTGGCCGAAACCTTTTTCTAAAAGCCGGTGCCTACTGCATCTAGGCAGTCTTCTGAAGCTGAGTTGTGGCCACCCCTTGCATTCAGCCTCAGCTTGCCAATTCTCCATAGCTGGCCTATTTCTCCTGTAGACGTTTGAGTTTTGACCCCTAATCTAGAGGACAAAATTAAGACCTTTCCTCTGTATGGGCCTGCAGAGCAAGTGTAGTGGTTCAGTGGACATTGTGGGATGGTAGGTGCACAATCCGCTTTGGGCTGGCTCCACGGCAGCTACATCTCTGCACCTCACAGGTCTACAGGTGACGGCTCTGTATCTCCTTTGTGCCTTCCTCCCCAGGCGAAGGGGCACAATGACACATTCCAAGAGGATGTCACTGAAGGCCCAACCCTGAAGACATTGCCCATCTATCTTGTGGCCTCCACACCAAGCTGGGATTGTTTCTCCTCCAAACTTAGTAACTCTCTGGGAGCCCTTTGGGGAAAAAGGCCAAACAGAGAACTTTGTAAGACCAATCTGGCTCCTCACCTGCCTTCTTGGGGCTCACCTTCTGGAGCCAAACTTGACCTGGGGGACCCATCTGAGTTCTCAAGGTGGGTTACATCCCCCCTAGCTCAGGAACAACTGGGAGGCCAGGAGTGCTGTATACTGTGTCTGTCCTCCAAAAAGTGTCCTGAGTGGGCTTCTCGGCAGCAGATGGGAATGAAGGGCCGTCTTCCCTCCCCACAGTGCTCAAAGCTGCAATTTCACAAACCAAGAATTAAAGCCTGGAGTACTCAAAACCCTGTGGTCTCCCAAAGTGGGAGGATCTTAGAGCAGGATGGGCTTCCCTTAGAAGCCAGGCACATCATCAGGAGACTCTCCGGTAAACAAGCAATCTGGGGGCAATGCTAATCTGCTTTTTCCTCTTCCTCAGAGTGTCTGGCTGAGTCTAAATTGAATTATTAATCCAGTTCTGTGTGCCCGTGTCACTTTTCCAGACAACCGGTTTATTCATGACTCGCCCACTATCAATTTCAACATGCAATTTGCAATGAAATTTGACTGATCAGCAATACCATAATTAGTTGCAAATGTCTGTGCTTGTATTTGTTTGGTGCAGGGGCTTTTTCATTAAAGTGACGGAGGCCCGTAAATGACTTTGTTCTGGGACGCAGGACTAGCAGCAGTTGTGTCATGGGCCAGACTCAGGCCTCCTGTTAAAGAGATTGTAGGAACTTGAAGTTGCAATACCAGGAGCTGTGTTTTCATCTTAACAGTGCTGCATTCAACAAGAGTAAGCTGGGCTGGGCAAAGGATGACGTGTGTAATCCACAAGGACTGGAGTCCCTGCGTGGCCTTCCGCTCAAATCTCCCCAGATCTGCATGTACACCTCAAGTAAGAGGGGTTCCCTACCTGGTGAGGCAGGTCTACTTGTGAGAAAGATCTTCCTTATCTGGGCTCCCAGCTGTCAGTTACAGGTCTGTCCCACCTAGTCCAGGGTTCTGGTCTCAACTCAGAAACTGTCACATTGTACCAGCTCGGGCCAGTCTCTAAGCCTCAGTCTATCCATCTGGGAACAAAGCAGATTATCCAGTTGTCTTACCTCAAAGATTTCTAGCTGCAAGTAACACAAAATGACTCTGAAACATATTGACAAAATTGATTTAAGCAGAAAACTATTGAGCAGCTCAGAGATGCTCTGGACAGAGCAGAGAAACAGACCCAGAGCCTACATGGCCATGAGGAAGACCCCAGATCACACTGCAGAACTGGTTCAGGACCTTGCTGCCATCACTATCACAGCCACCACCATGCACTAGACTCTGTGGGCTGGGCTACGGGCATACTACTCAGGTGCTACCATCTCCACCAGCCTGAGGATGCCGGCCTACTGCACCCATGGTAACCACCAAGTAGAACTCCCTGTGGTCTCTGTTCTTTGGGGCCTGAGTTCCTGGGTCAATTGGGAGCCTGTGTGATCGTCAGAGCCTAGCTCATGTGCCTTTGCCCAGGAGGCTGGGAAAAGTGTATGCACGGTACACTTCCTACCCTATGGTAGGAAGAGTCTTAGAGTGAGGGTAATTTCCCATCAGGAGCTCAGATCCTAGGTATCCAAGAGAAAGAACAAATAATCAAATAAGACACAGATATTAAAGAGGTTTGAAAAGAATCCAAGCTCTGCACACTTGCCAAAGATTATTCTAATTCCTTCCGTAACTATTTCTGTAAATATGGAAAGGAGAAAGTTGTGGTCTGTGCCCTCAAGGAAAGCACAGGACATTCACGTAGTGAGGAGGCATGGGAGAGATGACCCTGTTCCAGGCAGAGAGTGGTGAATCCCCCACTGTGGATTCAGAATGCCCAGATTACATGGGGATTAATGAAACAGCAGGTCCACGAGGGATAGGAAATATCTGGGAGCCTTAAGACAACCCAACATTTTTGTGGAATTGGGTGGTATCTCCCACACTCACTGTTTCCTGGGGCTGTGCTTCAGTGCACTGATGTCTTAAACAGATCCAGACCACAGGAATCCTGCTCATGCTTGACTGTTCCTTGTTGATAACTGTGGCAGTTTCCCTGCTCACTATCCATTCTCTTTCTCCCGGTAATAGCAGCCCAATTTTCACCTGGGGAACTACTCCTCTTGTCATTTTCAGCTCACATAGTTCAGGTGGAGTTAATTCCCTGGCATGAGTGACACATGTGAACTGTGAACCAAACCTGACCAATTGGGAGTTGTATAGTGCATTATGCACCATGCACAGCTATATGTGGTTGGTTTAATAGCATAGACCCAAGCCAACCCATGAGGTCCAATCAGAGCTAATACCAGATATTTCAGTGGCCAGAAAAATATGTTTTCCTTTTATCCAGGCTTGGAGATGTGCTGACAGCTATCTTGGCACCACAGAGTCTGAGAACAGGGCCAAGCCTAAAGAAAGTGGAAATAAAGAATGGCCTAGTCCAGTGACATTTTTGAGCCCCTGGATCAAGCTGTGCCTGAAACCTCTGAATTTTTCCCATTATGCAAACAAAACAAACAAATAAATAAATATATCTCTTTTGCTTAAGCTGATCTAGATGAGTTTTATATCACTTGCAGCTAAAAAAGTTATAATCGATTCTCTCTCACACACCCTGCCAGAGCATGAGTCTAGAGCCAACTCCTTGGGAATTTCCACAATGAAGTCCTCAGAGGGCTTCTCTCTGGTACCAAATGTCTGTGCTTGTATTTGTTTGGTGCAGGGGCTTTTTCATTAAAGTGAATACAAAAGCCCTATGATAAAGAAGTTTCCCCTGTGGCTCAGTGAGTAGGGCACCGGCCCCATATACCGAGGGTGGCAGGTTCAAACTCAGCCCTGGCCAAACTGCAACAACAACAACAACAAAATAGCCGGGAGTAGTGGCAGGCACCTGTAGTCCCAGCTACTAGGGCAGCTGAGGCAAGAGAATTGCCTAAGCCCAAGAGGTTTCTGTGAGCTATAATGCCATGACACCCTACTGAGGGCAGCAGAGTGAGACTCTGTCTCTTAAAAAAAAAAAAAAAGAAGAAGTTTCCCATTTTGTCCCATTTTACAAATGGGAATACAGAGAATCAACTGACCCATGGCCAGTGTTATTCAGCAACAATGTAGAGGCCAAATCTCTGGATGAGGGGAGTGTGGTACCATTCCTCAACCTCACCAACTCTCAGGATAACTGCACAGAAGCCAATCTGGGGATATATAGCCTGGAAACAACCTGATCATGTGGCTAAAGGAGTGGTTGGCAGGGAAATTCAACCAAGCACATGTGTTACCTATGTAGAGTTGAAGAAACCAACCTAGGTCTATTAGGACATCCTTTCTGGCATCAGGGTAATACTTAACCTGAGGGCCCCTGGCAATTCCTGGCCCAGGTCTCCTCAAAGACAGTCTCCAGAAAGACCAGTCTCCCATAGTGATGATCTAGGACATAAGGGACCTTCATCACTCCCACCAGAGTTCAATAAACTGACCACAGTGTTTGCCCTTACTGACCAGCCCTCCGAGTGATAGAGAACAGTACTCAAACCTTCCAGAGCCACCTTCTTCCCCAAGGAATACAAAATGGGAATTCTTTTAGAAATGTAGTCAGCGCCATGCCTTCTAAGGGTTGAAGACCTGGGCCAGGGAGACTGCCACGAGGGCAGATCTCATCTTTGAGAAACTCTGCTTGTAGGTATTGAATTAGAAGCACCTTAGAATGGGACCTTCCCCACGACACTCTGAGAATAGCCTGCCAATCTCCCAGCAATTGTAGGCTAAATTATACAGGTGGAATGGCCTTGGCACTAGTCGGTAGACCTGCTCAGACATATGGGGCCCCATGTCACTGTGTGACAATGTTGGGGTCACATTGGAGCCTCACTGTTCTTATCCGTTGTTAGAAAAAGAGGCTTCCGAAGGTGGTGTCCACTTCAGATATTCTTTCCAGTTGACAGACCCTGGGTTCTGAAATCGTAGGCCCCACTGAGGACTCTGTCATCTCTTGGGCTAACAATCTGATATTGCTCTGTAGGCACCAAACACACCCAACAAGCCAGAGCTCAGCAGAGTCGGTTAGCAGGTGGAGGATAGGGGCCACGAGAGGCTCCATGGATAGCATTTCTGAACCACTGTTGGAGCTGGCCTGGCAAGTATTTGCAGCCCAAGACATAGGTTGAGATATTGCCTTTGCCCACCAACATAAGTACTTCTAGAAACATTACATGAAGTTTCAGCCTATATTGTTAAAAATATTAACCCCTAGGTGAAAATTATTTAAAAATTTTAGCAGTAGCTTCTAAAGCTAAAAGCTAGATGTAGGCATACCCTATGGCCCAATAACCCTATCCTTAAATATATATTCCCAGAAGAAAGGCATACATATGTGTCCCCAAAATCAGGCACAATTTGTAATAGGCAAAGCTGGAAACAACCTAAATTTCTATCAACAGCAGAAGGAGTAAATAAATTGTGGTATAGTCATAAAGTGGAATACAGCAATGAGACTGAGCAAAATAGTTTATATTCAACGATATGGGTGAATCTCAGAGAGCAAGAGAAGCCAGATATAAATATAGTCCATACTACCTGACTCCATTGACATGAAGTTCAAAAATAGGCAAAACTAATGTATGGTGGTAGATGCCGTGATAGTGCTTATCCTTGGGGGCAGTGATTTGGAGAGGGAAAAGAGGCCTTGCTGTTCTGTTTCAGGTCACACAGGTGATGGTTATACAGGTGTGATCACAGAAGCAATACACTTACAACTAGTATGCTTTTTTTGAATGTACAGTCACAAGTTGCTTTATGACAGGGATACATTTTGAAAAGTGACAGCTGACTTGGTCCTTGTGGGATCAAACAGGATACTTACACAAATCTGGATGGTATAGCCTACTATACACCTAGGCTATCTGATAGTGCATATTTCTCCTAGGCTACAAACCTGTACAGCATGTTACTGAGTTAAATACTGTAGGAAATTGTAATGCAATAGTAATTATTTATGTATCTAAACATAGAAAAGGTATAGTAAAAATACAACCTAGAAGATAAATGGTACCTACCCTATATAAGGTACTTAATTAACCATGAGTAGAGCCTGCAAGACTAGAAATTGCTCTGGTTGAGTCCGTGAGCAGAGAATAGATATGAAGGCCTAGAACATTAATGTACAGAACTGCAGACTTTGTAAACACTGCATGTTTAGGCTACGCAAATTTATTTAAAAATTGTTTTTCTTTCTTCAATAATAAATCAACCTTCACTTACATAACCTTTTTACTTTATGAATTTTGTAATTTTTAAAACTTTTTTACTCTTTTATAATAACACTGAGCTTAAAACACACATTTTACAGCTGTACAAAAATATTTTCTCTACATCCTTATTCTATAGACTTTTTTCTATTTTTATAATTTTTTACCTTTTAAATACTTTGTTAAAAAACAGACACAAAGGCTGGGTGCAGTGGCTCACACCTGTAATCCTAACACTCTGGGAGGCCGAGACAGGTGAATTGCTTGATCTCAGGAGTTTGAGACTAGCCTGAGCAAGAGCAAGACCCCCTCTCTACTAAAAATAGAAAAACTAGGCAGTTGGGTGCTATGGCGGGAGCCTGTAAGGTCTTACGTGGCAGTAACACGTACAGACCTGCCATCTCATATGATAACAATGCTTTTTCTGCAATACCTCCTGAAGGGCCTGCCTAAAACAGTTTTACAGTTAATTTTTTTTTTTTTTTAATTGAGGCAGAGTCTCTCTTTGTCCCCCTTGGTAGAGTGCCAGGACATCACAGCTCATTAGCAACCACAAACTCTTGGGCTCAAGTGATCCTCTTGTCTCAGCCTCCCAAGTAGCTGGGACCACAGCCACAATACCTAGCTAGTTGTTTTGTTTTGTTTTTTTTAGAGACAGGATCACCCTTTTGCTCAGGCTCGTCTCAAACTCCTGAATTCAAGCAATCCACCTGCCTCTGCTTCCCAGAGTGCTAGGATTACAGGTGTGAGCCACCATCCCAGCCTAATTTTTTTTTCTTTGAGACCTAAAGTCTCACGCTGGTGGGGTGTCAGCTTAGCTCACAGCAACCTCAAACTCGTGGGCTCAAGTGACCCTCCTGCTTCAGCCTTCTGAGTAGCTGGGACTACATGCCCACCCCAGTGCCTGGCTAATTTTTCTATTTTTCGTAGAGATGGGGTCTGACTCTTGCTCAGGCTGGTTTTGAATTTCTGAACTCAAGGGATCCTCCTGCCTCAGCCTCCCATAGTGCTAGGATTATAAGTGTAAGCCACTGAACCCAGCCAATATTTTGTAATGAATAGAAGGAATGCACCCTAAAAAGTACACACGCAATATAGTAAACATATAAACCAGTAGCGTAATCGTTTATTATTATCAAGTATCATGTATATACACAACAGTATGTGCCAGACTTTTACAGGACTGGCTGCCCGGTAGGCTTATTTACACCACAGTCACTAAAAACACCTAAGTAATATGTTGCACTATGATTTTATGATCCTTACAATTTCACTAGGCAATAAGAATTTTTCAGCTCCATTTTAATTTGATGAGACCACATGGCATATGCAATCCTTCATCAACTATAATACTGTTATGCAGCACATGACCATGTATTATACTCCAATAAGAAAAGATCACTTAAAATAATAAATAACCTGGGCAGTGCCCATGGCTCAGTGGGTAGGGCACTGGCCCCATATACCGAGGGTGGTGGGTTCAAACCCCACCCTGGCCAAACTGCAACAAAAAAATAGCCAGGGGCGGCGCCTGTGGCTCAGTCGGTAAGGCACCGGCCCTATATACCGAGGGTGGCGGGTTCAAACCCAGCCTCGGCTGAACTGCAACCAAAAAATAGCTGGGCATTGTGGCCGGCACCTGTAGTCCCAGCTACTCGGGAGGCTGAGGCAAGAGAATCACTTAAGCCCAGGAGTTGGAGGTTGCTGTGAGCTGTGTGATGCCATGGCACTCTACCGAGGGCCATAAAGTGAGACTCTGTCTCTACAAAAAAAAAAAAAAAAAAAAAATAGCCGGGCATTGTGGTGGGCGCCTGTAGTCCCAGCTACTTGGGAGGCTGAGGCAAGAGAATCGCTTAAGCCCAGGAGTTGGAGGTTGCTGTGAGCTGTGTGATGCTGGCACTCTACTGAGGGCCATAAAGTGAGACTCTGTCTCTACAAAAAAAAAAAAAAAAAAAAATAGCCGGGCATTGTGGTGGGCGCCTGTAGTCCCAGCTACTCGGGAGGCTGAGGCAAGAGAATCGCCTAAGCCCAGGAGTTGGAGGTTGCTGTGAGCTGTGACGCTACAGCACTCTATCAAGGGCGATAAAGTGAGACTCTGTCTCTAGAAAAAGAAAAAAAAACAGCCAGGCATTGTGGCGGGTATCTGTAGTCTCAGTTACTCAGGAGGCTGAGGCAAGAGAATCACCTAAGCCCAGGAGTTGGAGGTTGCTGTGAGCTGAGACGCCACAGCACTCTAATGAGGGCAATAAAGGGAGACGCTGTCTCTAAAAAATAAATAAATTAATTAATTAAATTAAATAAATGGGGGGGCAGGGGCGCCTGTGGCTCAAAGGAATAAGGCGCCAGCCCCATATACCTGAGGTGGTGGGTTCAAAACCCCAGCCCTGGCCAAAAACTGCAAATAAATAAATAAATAAACAACCTCTCTGACCCAACCCACCCGACACAGGAGTTCCAGGAAGAGTCCAGAAATTGAGCGTCTCTTTCCGTGGTGTCTGCTGCTGATCCTTATTTAAGTTCTCCAAAGTCCTAAAACCCGATGTCAGCAACTATAGCTGTAGTGACACAGGAAAAGAGCAAGGCAGCCTAGTGGGTGCGTGTCCCTAGGAGGGATCTGACAGTGTCAGAAGGCACACAGGAGCCTCCAAAGAGCTGGCCCTACACCCTGAGCCCACCAGACAGACCACTGTCAATGCTAAGCTGAGGTCAGCTCCCATAAGCCTTCCAAGAACCTTGTGCTGCTTAGATGAGGAGTTCTTAGCCCTCTAGAACAAAAAGAAAAGTACATCTTTTGAGGGGGATAGAGTCTCATTTTGTCGCGCTGGGTAGCGTGCCATGGCATCATCATAGCTCGTAGCAACCTCGTACTCTTGGGTTCAGCTGATCTCCTTGTCTCAGTCTTCCCCTAAGTAGCTGGGATTATAGGTGCCCACCACAATACCCAGCTAGTTTTTCTTTTTTTAGTAGAGACAGGATCTCATGCTTGCTCAGGCTGGTTTCGAACTCCTGAGATCAAACAATCCACCCACCTCAGCCTCCCAGAGTGCTAGGATTATAGATGTAAGCCACCAAACCCAGCAAAAGAACACATCTTATTAGAGGACCAGGGCAAGGGGTGACCAGTCAACAGAGAAGCTGAGTTGGGTCCTAGTTTCACAAGAGTCTTTCAACATTGTTTGAGCTCCCCCAGATCGTCGATCCCCTGCTGGCTCAGCTCAGCAACACCCAGGCTTGGCACTTAGGCAGTTTCCAGGTTAGAGCTCATAACCCCACCTGCCCAGAGAGAAGGGATCAGAGCTCCCCTCCCCAGTGTCTGGACAAAAAGAAAAGAGAAATTCACTGGATCATTCCAATGTCAGCTGGGCCTGAGAGTGCCTTGCACACAGGAGGTGTTTCCTGACACGTGTTGAAAGTCTGCATGGAATGAAGTTTCCATTCCTGAGAGCAGGATGTGGGTCTGTCTTAAAGTCAGGCAAGAACCCACTCCAGGGTTAGGCCCCAAGGTAGGACCTGCCCTAGACTCATGGAAGTCTCCAGTGTGTGGCTGAGTTATTGGACAGCAGGACAGTGCCAGCTTGGAAGACTGGCAGTGAAGCCAAAGAGAAGCAGATGTCTTCCAACTGCCCTCCCTACCTTCATCCCATTGTACATGGGCAAAGTGAGTCTTAGAAGAAGTGGATGCTTTGTCCCTGCAGAATCTCAGATTAGTCCTGTTGCAATCATGCCTACTCCTCTGATCTTTCTCTCTTCCCCAGTTCTAAATTTCTTCACAAAAGCATCACTGTCCATTCATACCCACACACCCTTTGCCTGCCTCTAAAACTAGGATCACCAAATAGAACCAGAATCACCAAACTATTTCCATCAAGGGGCAGATAGTCAATTTTCTTGGCTTTGCTGTCCATAGCTCCATAGGATCTCTGCTGTAATGCTTCTCAACTCTGCCTTGTAGCATGAAAGTAGCCAGGGATGGCTCAATGCCTGTAGCTCAGTGGCTAGGGTGCCAGCCACATATACCAGAGCTGATGGGTTCGAATCCAACCTGGGCCTGCCAAAACAACAATGACAACTACAACCAAAAAAAATAGCCGGGCATTGTGGCAGGCGCCTGTAGTTCCAGCTACTTAGGAGGCTGAGGCAAGAGAATCGCTTAAGCCCAAGAATTTGAGGTTGCTGTGAGCTATAACACTACGGTACTCTAGCAGGGTGACAGGTTGAGGCTCTGTCTCAAAAAAAGAAAAAAAAGAAAAGAGGGGTGGGGACTTGGTGTGTGCCACACCTTCTGGGAGCTAGACTTGATTGCAAGAGGGACTTTACCTAGCAAATGCAATCAGTGTAACCTGGCTTATTGTACCCTCATTGAATCCCCAACCATAAAAAAAAAAGAAAAGAAGAAAGAAAGTAGCCAGGGATGATATGTAAATGAACAGACATAGCCATGCTCCTTTATTTGTGGACACTAAAATTTGAATTTCACAAAATTTTTACATGTCATGAGGTATTATTCTTCTTTAATTTTGTTTTCAACCATTAAAAATATAAAAGTTATTCTTAGCTCAGGGGCTATACAAAAATGGGCAGTAAGCCAGAGCTGGCCTTTAGGCCAGAGTTAGCCAATTCCCTATTTGAGAATGTGGCATCCTGGGGTTCAGACTCCTCAGAGTCACTGAGACTACAAGTCAGGCCCTACCACATGTGTGGTAATAGAGTGAACAACTCTTCTGGTTTTCCCAGGACTGAGGGTTTTCTAGAATTTAAAATTTTTGGTACTAACACCAGGACAGTCCCAGGCAAATCAGTATGGTTTGTCACCTTTCGTGGTAATCATTAACCCAGAGAGGGACAGTTTTCAGCTGGCCAGGGTTCTTCTGTGGACCTCTCGGGCCTGCCCCACACACCGCCTAGTCTTTGTGGCTTACGGTAGGGCTTGTTCCTTAGGGGCTGGCCTTCCACAGGGAGATGCCCCCTCCTCCAAGCAAGAAAACCTCTGTGGTCTGGGCCCTCTCAAAAGGCAGGAAGTTGAATCATCAACTCCGGTAACGTCTTGTCATCCTGTGGGTCTGTCCCGGGAGCTCAAGGCTCCAAGCCTGGGGCTGGCTCTACATTCTGTTTGCTGCTTTCTCTGAACAGGAAGGCTCCAGAGCGAGGCTTGCAGTGAGGCTTCTGAGGAAATGTGGGCTGTTGAGTCAGGAAAGAAAGACTGGACAGCAGGTTGACCTAGGCTCTCACCCAGCTCTGACCTGGACTTGTTGTGTGGCCTGCAATGACTCATCCTCCTGTTTCTTGGCTTTGGTTTTTACCACAGAAATGCCAGTTCTTGAAATCCTCTTGAATTAAGAGTATGAATGATGACCAAAGTGAGAAGACCCAGGTTCCAGAGGATTCAGCTTTACTACCGGGGACGCAGGGTACTCAGACACTCACCCCTGTCTCCCACTTGTCTGGGAGCAGGACCTGAACAGCCATCCCACTTGTGGCTGTGGAGGCTTTAGGATGATTACAGGTCTGGATTTAGGGGGATGGAGGAAAAGGGCAGAAGAGGAAGACCAAGTTAAAGAGGGACACCCTCAGACAACAATGAAATCATACCATCTGGAGCTTCCTAAGCGCTTGCCACATGCCAGCCCCAGCAAGATCTCATTTGATCCTCCCAAAGGCCCTTTAAGATAAGGATTATTATCATTCCCATTTTATAAGTAAGGCAAATGAGGCCCAGAGGTTAAGTTCTTTGCCCAAGGTCAGATAACTACCAAGTGGTAGAATCAGCATTCACCCCTGCACTAGACCGTAGCATTGAGGGTTGAGGGCTCACAAAGCTCACAGGCAGCAAGCAAAGGGATGAGCTTCCTGGAGAAGTGGAGGGTGGGGGCTGGAGAAAATGTCCTTCCTTCTTGGTGCTGCACAAGGACATCCAGAGAACACTAAGAAGTCTGGAGTTTGCTGGGCTCGGTGACCGTGTCCCCACACAAGAAATCATGCTCAACAGATTCTCCAGATGGCCCCCAAAGGCCCGAGGGGCAAACTGACAGATAGCAGTATTTTGCTGCATAGTAGGACTGAGTCTTTAGTTTTTGACCAAAGTAGCCAGCCCTGCTCCAAGGGTGCCCCTGGGTGTCTCTGTATGTCCCACCCCACCCCTGTGGGTGTCACACTCAGGGTGGCTGTGGACCATAAGTCACATGCTGCACAATGCATGGTATCCCTCTTCCCCCTGGAGGGAGGGAATAATGAAAGTTGGTCAGGGTCTGACCAACTTTAGTAGAAAACAATCCCATGAGGGCCAGTAGGGCCAATGACAGGCTATGTTTCCTGGGGTGGGGAGAACCCCCAACTTGCTGTCATTGGTAACACAACTGGCAGACAATTTTGGGGAAAGAGGCCAAGCCAGCTGCATCACACCACTGACAGAACTCCCAGCACAGGCTCAGCCCATGCCTAGAGGTGCCTTCTCTTCTATGAGCAACAGGTTCAAAGCCAGCCTTAGCCAAACTCCTGCAAGTTCTTCCCCTTCTCTGGGACACCATGAAATTCTCCAGAAAGCCCTTAACTTTTTTTTTTTTGCAGTTTTTGGCTGGTGCCGAGTTTGAACCTGCCACCTCTGGCATATGGGGCCAGCGCCCTACTCCTTTGAGCCACAGGCACCGCCCCTGAAAGCCCTTAACTTAAAAAGCTATGTGGACTCTGACTGGAACTGGTAAGGACAGGGGTTCCAGAGCCTTCATTAGCCTTAAGATCTACTAGGGGCAGACCTGGACTGATGCCTTAGGGTGAAGGTGAGGGCCTGAGGCCAATCTCTTGACCCCCACCTGGGTCTGCATTGGACAGCTAGGCCTTAGAAGCCAAGTCATCCTCACCGACATTTGGCTTCTATTATCTGGGGCAGCCCCGAGCTGGACTTGATTATTGCAAAGCTGAAATAATTCCCTAGTAGATATGGCTGGCTCACCCTCCTGAGTGAGTCTTTTGGGGATTCTTGGGGTCTTATGGTGAGCCCACCTCCCCAACCTGCCCTCCAGTCCCTCTGGCAAGAAGGAAGGAGCAGGTCAGGGCCTCTCCTCAGGCCCTGTGCCCAGAGCATAGCTCCATGGGCACGGTGGAATGAGGCAAGTGGCAGCACAGAGCCTCTGGCCAGGTCTGCCCTGCCCTCCTCCCTGCCCCCAGATCCAGCCCTGGCCCAGTCCCCAACTCCTCCCCATAGAGAGAGGGCAGAACAGGACTGGCTGGCCAGGACACTGTGGGACTGCGCCTGCCCTGCAGTGACAGCTTTGGCCTCTCCCTGCTCCCTGTGAGTGCCAGCCTGGGTGGAGGCCTAGGAGGCCCCAGGGCTTCCCTGGTCCAAAGGTCACTAACAGCCCAGCAGCCAGGAGTGTGTGGACAGGGAAGCAGAGGACTGGGGAGAGAGGAAGGGAGCGGGAAGAAGCTGAGTTTAACGCTGTTCTGAGGCCTGAGCGCCTCTCCCTGGGGGCAGGGCTGGGCCAGCAGGGCTGCCTCAGATTCCTGCCACCTCTTGGTCTTCTGTCTCTAGGCAAAGTTCTGCAGAATGGCCCTGTCGTCTTCAGCCCCTCCTGTCTTGGGTTGTAAGTCTCCTGAAGGACTGAGCAGGATGTCACCAGGGCTATCAGACTCTCAGAAATAAGTCTGTGCCCAGCTACTCCCGGAGGAGAATCTTCCCTTGTGATGTTTGCTCTTATCAACATGGACCTTGTCAGATTTGCAAGGACGAAATTTCTAGTATGTGGCAGGTTGGGAAGAAAGATGTTGGCTCAGGGAGCCCTTTGCAGGTCCCTCAAATGGTCTCAGGTGGGTCGCATTCCACCATAGTCCTAGTCACTGATAGGGCCAAGTGGGCTCCATGAAGTTCCAAATGGTGGGAGAGATGCAATGTGGCCAAGAGCAGAGAGCTCCTCCACTGTCAGGGCTGTTGATGTCAGAAGGCTCTGGCTCCAAGTGCCCTATCATGGGGACATCCAAGCACAGGTGAGAAGCCTGGGCAAGGATGGTGCAAAGAGAATATGGAAATGGATAAGGGGCTGGACTCCAGGCCTCTTACTCCCTGATCCTGGGCTTGGCATGGAACAGAGAGGAGGCTGAAGGGGACAGGTGAAAATATGCCCACCAGGCACACATGTGGCTAGTGTCATTCATGGTCTGACGGACGCTGTCATGGAATTGTTTTGCTAACTTCACAAACTCTGCAGAAGTAGTATATGGCCAGAAACATGTCCAATGTATTCATTATTTTGAAATAAAATAAAAATTTCAACCTGTTTAAACAAACAAACAAAAAAATGCCCACCTGGTTACTATGTTGTGTTAAATGCACCCTGAGATATGAGAAGAAGGCAATGGTGCAGCCAAACCAGTATAGAGAGGGCTTCCTGAGAAGGTGGGCCTGCAAACAGAGAAAGAAAGCTGTCCAGACAAGGGAACCGGGAGAGCAAGACCTGGAGGGGCAGTGTGCCAGGCAGGTGTAAGGACCAGTGTGTCACCGGGGAAATGTGCGGAGAGGAGGTGGGTGGTGACGTGGCAAATGGTGGTGAGCTCTGGCCCTGAGCTCCAAGCCTTCCCAAGCCTTTGCCCCCCGTTATAGTTGAGTGTGTCCCCACCCCAAGCACACAAAAGGATATGATAAAGTCCTAACCCCCAGTACCAGGAAGCATGACCTTATTTGGGAACAGGGTCTTTGCAGATTTAATCATGTTATAATGAGGTCATTAGAGTGGGCCCTAATCCAATACTACTGTTGTCCTTAATGTGAAGAGGAAAATTTGGCGAAGCGATGAATATCCCAACTGCCCTGACTTGATCATTACACATTGTATACATGTATCAAAACATCACATGAACTGCCAAAATATGTACAACTATTACATATTAATAAAAACGATTTATTTTAAAAAAAGAAGCGGGGAATCAGAGATACACAAACACAGAGGGCCGCGTGGAGATGGTGGCAGAGCCCAGAGCTGAGCTGTCATAGCTAAGGAATTCCTGCAACTACCAGAATATGAAAGAGGCAAAAAGGATCCCCCTCCAGAGGTGCTGGAGGGAGCATGGCCTATCAATAAAACACCTCGATTTCCCACTTCTAACTGGCAGAGCTATGAGAATAGAAGCTGCTGTTGTGAACCACCTCGTCTGTGATACTTCCTTATAGCAGTCCCAGGAAACTAACACAGCCAGGCGGGTTCTGCCGCCCAGGACATCCTTCTCCCTATCCCTCCAGCTAGTCTTTCATGGCCTTCAAGCTCCACAGACCGTCTCCATGCACCTCAGATTCCGAGTCCTTGTTCAATAGACCCAAAAGGTTTGCTGTCCAGCCAGTCTCCCTGCCTAAGCAGCGGGCAGGCCCAAAAGGTCAAGCCTGACCTCTGGGAGGGCAGCATGGTGGCTGGTGATAGGCCCCCAGGAGACTAGGATGTACCTTCTACTCCCCCATAGCACAGCCTAGCTTAGGCTGGAGACATGGTAGTCAGAGAGCTTAGAGCACTACCCACACAGGCTGTCCCAGATCCTCACTCTTCAGTTCCCTGTTGGTCCTGTGTGAGTCTGGAAAAACTTGGGCAAACTTCTAACCTTCCCTTTCAATAGAGCCATTGGCCATCCGAGTTAGCCACAACATAATTGCTCAGGTCCATCCAACAAGGGGACTGTGTCTGTGGCTTGATGACTCATGCACACTGCTCTATCCCACAACCTTGGGAGGAACTTGGGGCTGGGGATAGCGCCAGCCAGCATGCTTGAATTTGGACATCCTATTGCCCCGACTCAGTCCTCAGGAACAGGGTGTACTCAAATCTTCAGGACAAAAACCTGGAAGCAACTCTCATTTAAACTGAGATTTGGGGATGGCGCCTGTGGCTCAGAGGAGTGGGGCGCCGGCTCCATATACTGGAGGTGGCGGGTTCAAACCCAGCCCCTGCCAAAAAAAAACTGCAAAAAAAAAAAAGAAAACAATAAACTGAGATTTGAATGATGAAAAGGAGCACACAAAGGAAATGGCAAATACAAATGCCCTGAGGTAGGTATGATCTTGGCATGACCAAGAACTGACAAGAACACAGGGAGGCTGGAGCATAGTAGCAGATAGTGATAGGCTTGGGCTCACCTGGATAAACCAGGATAATCTCCCAATCTCAAGGTCCTTAATGTAATCATATCTACAACGTATCCATGCCTGAGAACATATTCATAGGTTCTGGGGGGTATAACAGACATCTTTGTGGTGGGCATTATGATACCGACCACCATATCTCTCATCCTCTTGTTTGTCACTCTTGTTCAATCATTGCATTTCTTTTCTTTTTTGAGACAGAAAAAAAAACAAAATACTTTTTGAGACACTTTATCACCCTTAGTAGAGTGCTATGGCATCATAGCTCACAGCAACCTCAAACTGTTGGGCTCAAAGTGATTCTCTTGCTTCACTCTCCCTGGTAGCTGTGACTACAGGTGCCTGCCACCATACCTGGCTATTTTTTTTTTTTTTTAAGAGATGGGAGTCTTGCTTTTGCTCAGGCTGGTCTTGAACTCCTGAGCTCAGGCAATCCACCAGCCTCGGCCTCCCTAAGTGCTAGGATACAGGCATGAGCCACTGTGCCCGGCCTATCACTACATTTCTGTTTACCTATCTACATATTTAGATCTGACCATGGATTCACTGACCACAATTTCTCTATTCCTGCTCCTTTATCAAGTATCAACAAGTTACAGTAGATCCTCCATCGTTGACCACCTTCTTAAATTGACCTAATTTTCATAGACCATATATGCACTACATGTACGTGCCAGTAGAGAGGGCCTAGTTCCTTATGTTGACCTCCTCCATACGTTGACCAATTTGTTACAGTCCCTTAGGTGGTCAACTTAACAGAGGTTCTACTGTATTTACTAATCTATCATTCCTCTGTGACTTTGACGTTTCACTCTGATAATGGCATCATCCCTCAGCCATCTATCTAATAAACTTTTAAGCTCAATCTACCATTTAGGTGTCTTCTGTCCTGGATGAATTATCAATCATCTAACTCTTGGCTGGTGGTGGTGGCTCACATCTGTAATCCTACTACTCTGGGAGCCTGAGGTGGGCGGATTGGTTGAGCTTAGGAGTTCAAGACCAGCCTGAGCTAGACCCCCATCTCTACTAAAAATAGAAAAATTAGCCGGGTGTTGTGGCAGGTGTCTGTAATCTCAGCTACTCACAAAGCTGAGGAAAGAGGATCTCTTGACCCCAGAAGTTCGAGGTTACTGTGAGCTAGGTTGATGCCACAGCACTCTACCCAGAGCAACAGAGTGAGACTCTGTCTCAACAACAAAAAAAATCATTTCACTTCATTTTTGCACATGTGTTATATATGTAGACTGTCTTTCTCAAAGTCTATGAATAAGTTCAATTAATATTCACTGAGGGCTGGCTATGTGCCCTTTGCATGTGTGATTAAAATAAGGGGCTAACAGGGTGGCGCCTGTGGCTCAAGGAGTAGGGCGCCGGTCCCATATGCCGGAGGTGGCGGGTTCAAACCCAGCCCCGGCCAAAAAAATAAAAAAAATAAATAAATAAGGGGCTAATGACACTCCACAGTGGCCACAGAGGGTCCTTTCTCATATCTTCACTATCACTGCCGATCCATGCACACCGTCCAATTTTGTCATACACATATAACCATGTTTATATGGACTTCTCAGCCAAATCTAGGCTGCTCTAGTCTGTCTTTTGCTCACCAGCCATCCTATGTATGCATAAATAATGCAGACTAATTTTAACTTCATGTTGATCTTACATAAAGTGTGGGTAGAAAAGTATATCTGCTGGGCAAGCATCTTGCGCATCAAATAACAAAATCCTAAAGTTAAATGGAAATTATTTTTAGGTTGTCTGGGCAAATAGCACCGAAAATTGGAACTCCAGAGATGTGGTCTCACGCATGTGTGGGCACATGCAGACACATAACACACACACACACACACACACACACACACTCTGAGTCCACACAAATGCAGACACGCACTCTGTCTCTTCCTTCTGCCCCCACACTAGCAGCTCCTTCCTGGCTCCCCCCTTCCCCCACTCACACAAAGGGCTGGAGCAGGCACTTCAGCACTGACTCATGTCCTACCTCATCTTGTTTCCAGCCTAGGAATCTCACCTCCCCACCTGGGCTGTGAGGTCTTCTGGTGCAAGGCTGTTGCCTGTCTGAAGGCAGCAGGTCTCAGGGAGGTAAGGGTGCTAGATGCTTAATGGTAGACAGCCCCCCAATTCCACCCCCAGCCCAACACAGTCCTCTCTGTTCCCCAAGAATCTGCCTCTCCTGCTCAACCTGGGTGCCATGGTAATGCAGGGTTTCCTTTTTCTGTAAAACTCTCCTAGAAGAGCTGTGTTAGGCAGATTATCTGCCTAGAGCTGGTCTAGCTGGGGATCAGCTCTACAAGAATTCCCTTGTCTCCAAACATCTCTCTTGCACAGGCATCCAGCGCCAATTCATGTTCGAGCCTCTGCCCAGGGCCCTGGCTGGAAATCTAGCACATCTGGAGCAGCTCACCCGGGCTGCAGTCCTGGATATCTAGCAGTCCTAGTGCTCACAGCCTCCTAAGTCACTTTGTCTAGGCCTTGAGGAAGGAACAACTCATCATTGGTGCCTGAACAAGGCCCACAAGGCAGCCACCTTGCACCAATTTCCCAGCACTGGGGGCCTGGTCAAGACCAGAACACCATTAATGAAGCCTTAACTGGGGTGAGGCATCTCAGGGCCAGCTGGCCTTGTTGCTCCAGGCCCCACACTGAGCCTTGATCTTGTTCAAATCCAATGCCTTCCCCTTCCCCATCCTGTGGTCTCCTCAGAGAAGGGACCTCATCTAACACATCCCTGGAGCCTGAAGCCAGCTCAGGGTCCTGGGAATCATCTGTAGCATGGACCTTCACCAAGCACAGCTCCCAGCTTCCCTGCAGGCCTAGTGCCCCAGCACTGGCCTCAAGTAGTCTCCACTTCCCTTGAGGCCAGCTCAGAATCCCAAATCAGTGATTTCTCATGAACTGTTTAGAGTCCACCAGATAATGAAATATCGCCCCCTTTACTGCCTCCGGAGCCAGTCTGGGCCAGGTTGTCTCAAGCTAAATGTGTCAGGAAGAAAGGACCCCACACTTGCCAGAGGAGGCCATGCTGCTCAAAACTTCTTTCTTTCCACACTGATTCTCCCAGCTCTAAGTAGCCCACCCAAATCTCAACAGGCCAAAGGCCAAGTAGGGCTTTTCTGTGTCCCTGCTAGTGCCTAGCCTCTAGGAGAAGGCTCTGGAAGTGTTTAGGATCTGAGGCTGATGATTGAGCTGGAGCAGCCCAGGAAGACCCTGATCCTGGAGCCCAGAGAGGGTCAAACAGCTCCCCTGCCACAGAGGGACAGCACTAAGACTAGCCCGGAGGGCAGGTTTCTTGCTCCCGTCTGCCAGGAGAAGCCTATCCCCCCACCCCCAAGGCCCTTCTTTCTCCGGGAGGATTCCAAGCACCTGTGGTGCGAACAGCACTGCCCAAACGCAGAGGGCTTCTTGGGGCTCTGCCAACAACCACAGGAAGGAGTCCTCCTCTCTACCTCCACAGCCTCTGCCCCTCACCCCTTCCCAGTCTTACTTTCTATATTCCAACACCGGCAACCGTCAGCAATTTGGTACTTATCTTTCCAGACCTTTTTCCCTCTACAAAATTGCATACATATGTGTGTCTCTGTGTGTATTCAGATAAAAATGTAGACCTTGTTTTGTAGGTATTTTTTACTGCGAATAGGATCATATTGTACATATTACCCTCAAAGTTGCTCGGCACTTGTCTTAGCGCCCCTTCCACATCAGGCACACAAAACTGCGCGATGCCACTTCCTCCTTGGCTGCCTTATTCTATTTGCACTATGCTTTATCTCATTAGTCCTCTAGTGATGGACATTCAAGCTGTTCCCAGTTTTTCACTGTCACAAACAATGCCGTAATGATCTTTTTTTTTGAGACAGAGTCTCACTATGTTGCCCTCGGTAGAGTGCCGTGGTGTCACAGCTTACAGCAACCTCAAACTCTTGGGCTTTGCGTCAGCCTCCCAAGTAGCTAGGACTACAGGCGCCCACCACAGCACCCGGCTATGTTTTTGTTATTGCTGTTTAGCAGGCCGGGGCCGGGTTCAAATCCGCCAGCCCCGGTGTATGTGGCTGGCGCCCTAACCACCGAGCTAAGGGCACCAAGCCCCTAATGACCGTTTTAAACAGGCCTCCTGGTGGCCACCTCAAAGGGCTTCCCAGAAGGAGGTCCTGGAAGTAGACCTGCATAGGCTCATCCCCTCCTTCCAACTTGGGGCAACTCAGTGTCTCTCCTTCACTTCAGGTGGTTCACTTATACAGTTTCCTGAACAAAGAGCAGTTCCCTTCTCAGGAAGATCCCCTAGGGGTTTGCAGCATGCTGTATACCCCACTGCACTGCGGTGAACAAGGAAGACACCATCCATTTCTCTAGAACATCCTTCACCCTCCCTTGTCTCATCTAAATCATCATATGCAGGTCTGCCCATCTTCGGGCCTTTCCCAAGAATTCTGTTGACCATTTATTTGTTCAACCTCAGGCTCCTAAGATGGCTTCTTTTCCCTTGACCATACTGCATATGATTAAGGACCTGTCTTCCTAAATGGGCCTAAGTCCCATGAAGACAGGATTTGGACCTGAAATTCATTGCCCTAGCATAGAGCCTTCTTTATACAGGCGTTTATTTAACGTACGCTATTTCTTTCTTTTTTTTTTTTTTTTGTAGAGACAGAGTCTCACTGTACCGCCCTCGGTAGAGTGCCGTGGCGTCACACGGCTCACAGCAACTTCCAGCTTTTGGGCTTACGCGATTCTCTTGCCTCAGCCTCCCGAGTGGCTGGGACTACAGGCGCCCGCCACAACGTGTGGCTATTTTTTTGTTGTTGTTGCAGTTTGGCCGGAGCTGGGTTTGAACCCGCCACCCTCAGCATATGGGGCCGGCGCCCTACTCACTGAGTCACAGGCGCCGCCCCTTAATGCACGCTATTTCTAATGAAGCCAAGTTTCTTCCAGTGTGACTGTACACCTATCAGTAAATACACAGGAAGGATCTTTGTAAGATTGTCAGATGGGAAGGGACTTGCTTTATCAGAAACCATGGGAAATGTGAAAGGGTTTTGCCTGCACTGCTCAACTTGACTTAGAGCCAGTGACTTTGGTTCTTGGTGGTTCTTAGATTGGACTAGGTCTCTGAACTCAGAGTGGGGCGTCTCAAGCTTTGACTCTGGTTAGGCTGGCCCCTGACTTGGCTGAAGTTACTGGCTGCTGCCAGTTTCTGGGGAGGCATTTGGAGACTCCAGGGATCTTCATTTCCTTCTGCCATCTGTGGCCACTGGGCTGGGTCTGAAAGTCTGAGAGGGACAGGTGGCCTGCCTGGCACATTATCCAGACATCTCCTGGGACTGGTCAGGACCATCTCTGAACTGGCTGGCTAAGGCTCCAGAGGGCTGCCTCTCTCAGGCTTGCACTTGTCATATGCTCCAGTAACAGCCAAGTCTGGATCTTGCCAGGCAGTATCTTCAGCCACAGACACAGCTCTGGGCAGCTTTTCCTCTGTTCCAAACCCCAGCTGCAGTTTCTGCCTGGAGCTCAGAAGGCAGAGGCTGCTGTTTTTGTCCTCTCTTGAATGCCAAAGTAAGTGTCTTGCACAAGGCTTGGAACATAGTAGGCACTCTGGAAATATTTACTGAATGACTAACAGAATGAATGTTCATCCTCCTTTAGTGGAGACCACCTCATGCCACTGACTATATGTGGGAGGGTAAAGATTGGATTCCAGAAACAGTGGAGACAGAAGGAAGTGTGAGCAAACCTTATCTGTATCCTTACTTGCAATCAGCAAGTCTTCCCAGATTCCACCCTTCCGTGTCAGGATTCCCAGGAATTCTCCAGGAACCCTAAGGTTATAGGGCAGGTGTTGTAATTCAAAGCTCCTACCCTCTAAACTGCTATTTCAAGTGTGGTCTGTGAACCAGTAGGATAAGCATCCTCCACAAGTCTGTTAGACATGCAGATTCTCAGGGCTCACCCCATACTTAAAGAGAATCTTAATCTGTATTTGAAGAAGATCCCAGGTGATCTGTGTGCATGTTGTAGTTGGACAAGCATCGCCCTAAGTGAGGGAGTGAACACAGGCCTAGAACCCTAAAACATCTCACCTGACACAAAGATGGGTTGGTGGGGAGTGTGGCTAACTACATTTGGAGCTTCTGCTTACCTAGATAACTCAGACAAATTACAGTATAGAGTCAGATATTTTCTGTCTCTCTAGCTCTGAATACTGCCTGGAACATAGCAGGCACTCAATAAATGTTCAGTGAGTGAATGTTGAGCAAATCTTATACTATTTTCTCAATTCAGGGTGCTTAGGATATGCTGGATCTCTGTGTCTAGATATTTAATGTGGAAGTTATTTTTATTTTTTTGAGACAGAGTCTCACTATGTCACCCTCGGTAGAGTGCCATGGCATCACAGTTCACAGCAACCTCAAACTCTTGGGCTTAAGTGATTCTCTTGCCTCAGCCTCCCAAGTAGCTGGGACTACAAGTGCCCACCACAACGCCTGGCTATTTTTTTATTGTTGTTTGGCAGCCCCAGGCTGGATTCAAACCCTCCAGCTCAGGTGTATGTGGCTGGTGCCCTAGAGGCTGAGCTACAGGCACAGAGCCTGGAAGTTATTTTTATTTTTATTTTTTTTTGTAGAGACAGAGTCTCACTTTATGGCCCTCGGTAGAGTGCCGTGGCCTCACACAGCTCACAGCAACCTCCAACTCCTGGGCTTAAGCGATTCTCTTGCCTCAGCCTCCCGAGTAGCTGGGACTACAGGTGCCCACCACAATGCCCGGCTATTTTTTTTTTGGTTGCAGTTTGGCCGGGGTCGGGTTTGAACCCGCCACCCTCGGTATATGGGGCTGGCGCCTTACCAACTGAGCCACAGGCACCGCCCAACCTGGAAGTTATTTTAAAGGATTTTTGTTTCTAATAAGGACCCCTGGAAGAATAGTTATTATCTAATGAGCAATTACTGAGTGCCGGGGAAGTGCCTGGGAACATGTGGACATCTCAGCATTTCACAAAGTGTAGTTCAATACCAAGGGCATCAAGAATGACCATATGGGGGTGGCACCTGTGGCTCAGTGAGCAGGGCGCCGGCCCCATATGCCGAGGGCGGCGGATTCAAACCCAGCCCCGGCCAAACTGCAACCAAAAAATAGCCGGGCGTTGTGGTGGGCGCCTGTAGTCCCAGCTACTTGGGAGGCTGAGACAGGAGAATCACCTAAGCCCAGGAGTTGGAGGTTGCTGTGAGCTGTGTGATGCCACGGCACTCTACCGAGGGCAATAAAGTGAAACTCTGTCTCTACCAAAAAAAAAAAAAAAAATGACCATATGCTAAAAAAAAAAGGCTGCGCCTGTAGCTCAAAGGAGTAGGGCACCAGCCCCATATGCCGGAGGTGGCGGGTTCAAACCCAGCCCCGGCCAAAAATTGCAAAAAAAAAAAGAATGACCATATGCTTGTTAAAAGTTACAGATCCTGGGCCTTGCCCCAGAACTGCCTATTGAGAACCTTTGGGGATAAAGCCAAAAAATCTGTACTTTTTTTTTTTTTTTTTTGAGACAGAGTCTCAAGCTGTCACCCTGGGTAGAGTGCTGTAGCATCACAGCTCACATCAACCTCAAACTCTTGGGCTTAAGTGATTCTCTTGCCTCAGCCTCCCAAATAGCTGGGACCACAGGTGCCTGCCACAACACCTGGCTATTTTTTTGTTGTAGTTGTCATTGTTGTTTGACAGGCCTGGGCTGGATTCGAACCTGCCAGCTCCAGTGTATGTGGCTGGTGCCCTTAGCCACTGAGCTACAAGTGCTGAGCCAAGAAATCTGTATTTTTTTTTTTTTTTTTGTAGAGATAGAGTTTCACTTTATCACCCTCGGTAGAGTGCCATGGCGTCACACAGCTCACAGCAACCTCCAACTCCTAGGCCTGGGCAATTCTCCTGCCTCAGCCTCCCGAGTAGCTGGGACTATAGGCGCCCGCCACAAAGCCCGGCTATTTTTTTTTTGTTGCAGTTTGGCCGGGGCTGGGTTTGAACCCGCCACCCTCAGTTTATGGGGCTGGCACCCTGCTCACTGAGCCACAGGCACCGCCGAAGAGATCTGTATTTTTAACAAGAATCCTCAGCACGCTAACATTTGGTTTTGTTTTTCTTTTGCAGTGACAGTCTCACTTTCTTGCCCTTGGTAGAGTGCCGTGGCATCACATAGCTCACAGCAACCTCCAACTCCTGGGCTTAGGCGATTCTCTTGCCTCAGTCTCCCCAGTAGCTGGGATTACAGGCACCTGCCACAATGCCCAGCTATTTTTTGTTGTCGTTGTTGTAGTTTGGCCGGGGCTGGGTTTGAACCCGCCACCCTCAGTATATGGGGCCGGCACCCTACCCACTGAGCCACAGGTGCCCCTAGTACGCTAACATTTGGAAATGACTGTATCCCCAGTTTGTGGAGAAGGAAGCTTGGCACAGAGAAGTTAAGTGACTTGTGCAAAGTCACAGAGCTAGTCAATGGTGGAGACAGGATTCAAACCTGGGACTGCCTGACTCTGAAATCCATAGTTTTAACCACATAATCTATTACACTGGAAGAAATGATGTCCAGGCTGACTGTGTGTACTCAGCCATACATATTGCTCTGTGTGTATTTCATGTGTCAACACCGTTTGCTACCCTGCCAACTCCTGGAAGGCAGTCAGTGTGTTTTACTTCTCTCAGTATCTGTGGCATCCATTACCATGCCTAACACATGGAAGATCCTCAGCAAAGGTTGCCTTAACTGAATTCTATAGAAACATGTTTATCCATCTCTGTACACATTCAAAGATAAACACGCATAAAGGACATCTCATTTTCAGGTAGCATCTTGGGACCAGTTGTGACAACTGTAAGTTTTCACCCTCGCTCCTGAACCACTCCAATTGAGCTTTTGCTGGCACCCCTCCATTGACATAGCTCTTCTCAAGGTTGCCAGTGACCTCCATGCTACGAACCCAATGATCAATTCTCAATCTTTAGCTTACCTGACCCCTCAGCAGCTTTGGACATAGGGCTTTCCTCCCTCCCTGCCGCACCCCCGGCATCAAGCCGTGGCGGGATGGCTCTGTCCGCGTTGTAAAAACTGTGGTAAGGCGGTGGGTGCTCTTCGGAGCGTTGCCCCCAGTCCCCCTGGTTTGCGACAGCAGCGCATAAGTTGCCTAGCATGCCTTTTAGTGAACGTAGGAAGTCATGAGGTGCGGCATAAAAGCCTAAGAAACTTTTGCCCTGAAACCTGTCTGTTCAGTTGAATGACTGATTATTGCCTGATTGTTTTGAGAAACTAAGAATAAACACAGTGACTTACTGATCCACAATTAAACACAGCAAGTATGGCTGTGCCGGACTCAGTGGCTCCAAGAGAGCCTGTACAACAGCACGTCCCCACCATAAATGTCAGTGAATTGAAATAGTACATCGAGAGAATGCAGGCACAACAAACAGGATGTTCCAACATGACACCTCCTGCAGTAAAACTTTACTTAGAAAAACATCTAACTTCACTAATTAGTAAAACTTTACTTAGAAAAATGTCTTACTTCACTAATTTTCATATGTAACACAAATCAATAGAGTAGTTTAATGTTTAACAAGCAATTAACTATAAATCAAAATATAGTTACTAATTAGAGTAAAAATATATAGAAGTAGTCAAACATTATACATAAAAGAATATGTTCAGCTGTTTTTAAAAGAGATCATAAGAAACTGAAAACAATTAAAGAACTAAGAGAAGTTACAAGCCTTGACATTCCTAGATAAGGAGAAGCAACCAGGTGTTACTAATGAAACCACTTCTTTAGAACAAAAACCTTAAAAATATACAGTACATCAAAAGAATGTAAATACCATAAACAAGATGTTTCCAACCTGATATCCACCCACCCTTTCCCCCTATCTCTAACCTTGTCTTTCCTAACCTCACTTTCAATATAGTTTAGTTTTCATACAATATCCTTTTATTTCTCATGTTTCCTTCACACTCTAATCACTTATATGATTCATAATACACCTCTAATCATAACAACTATATATAATCATGAAACTAAAACTATGAAAGAAAGTAGTGTTGTATGTTAAAAAACACATTTCAACTTTAAATAAAGGAAGCTGAAAAGTAACTGCTGCTTATCAGCTACCTCACAGCTGCCATTTGTTCCCCCTTGCGGGCAAAACACTGTGTAAGATAGATGGTTGAATGCCTACGTTTGTAAGACAAGATAAGAACTTGTGACCACCTGCAAGTCATAAAAATGTCTTTTGTGATTTGTAATGCTTTGTCAAAAATGTATAAAAGACACTCTTAAAATTCAGTAAAGTTGCAGCTACTTCCATCATCACTTGTGGTGTCTAGTAGTCTGTCAAAAACCATCCTGCGTCGACCTTCCAATCAACCTGTAACGTTCGCCCTGAAAAACCCTCAGACTGAGACTCATTCGACCGGCTGCCGCGACAGCTGGCGCCCTCGAACAGGGACCTGAAGGACAGGTGATCTTTCTTTTTCTTTCTTTCCTCTCTTTTCAGATTGAAGGCGACTCTCACCAGGGAGCTCGAGTCCCGCCGGTAAAGGCTGACCGGTTAAGTGTGAGTAATCAACAGGTACCATGAGGCACGCATTGATCAAAGAGGAACGTATATTCAGTGTCATGTTACAGCATTTGTTAGTTAAAAATGGGTTCAATGTGTCCCTCAAACGGTTGGAGGAGCTTATACATTTTCTTATTAAGCAAGGTGCGGAGGAGCCGTACCAAGACTTTATTTCAAGGCTGGAAGAAGCCATTAACAGAATGCTCCCCCCGTCTGAGGGCACATCACTGTTGCTCAAACAGTTAGAAGCATGCATGGATGCCTCACCAGCTATAGCCCAGGGTATGGCTTATGCTGCAGCAATGCAAGGGCAGAAATTTAGCTCATATGTGAAAAACTCCTTCAATAAAGGAGGCAAGGGGCCAACAGCTCCTACTAACACTTGCTACAATTGTGGCAAGCCAGGACGCATGCAGAAGGACTGTAAACAGTCCCATGCCAATAAGCCGAGGGGGGACCCACCCGGCTTATGCCCTCGCTGTAAGAAGGGCAGACATTGGAAAAATAAATGTAAATCAAAATTTCATAAGGATGGAACCCCCTTGAATGACAAGGGTGACACTGATCCTGAGGATCAGGACGTACGGAGATCAAAAAACTAGTAAAAGGGGCATTCTCCCAGCCCAGGCCCCAAGGGAGAGCAGGCTGTAGCTTGTAAAACACAGCCCTCATCTACTTTGAATCCTCAAGCCCCTGAATTTACTATTCATGACCTTTCACGGGGCACTCCTGGGAGTGCAGGTTTAAATTTAGCAAGTGAAAAGAATGTCTTATTATCCAAATGGGACGGTGTTACTTTAATCCCCACTGCAGTAAAAGGGCAACTCTTACCGGGGACAGTTGAAATTATAATTGGTAAAAGTTCAAATTATACTAAAAACTTTGAAGTTATTCCAGGAGTAGTTAACTCAGATTCAAAAAAGACAACGCAGAAGAAGACGCCAGCGGCTGCTGCAAGATCTCACCCGCCGCTTAGAAAAAATGAAAGTACACTCGCCGATAGCAAACAAAACCACCGGCACCCGGCACATTTCCACTGACTCCAAGACGGCTGAAAAGACCCAGCGGGGAAGGAAGCTGAGGGCCCCCCTGCCCTTCGTGGGGCGGGCCTGCCTCCCAAGTGTTACAGCCCCCAGACAGCAGCACTGACGAAATCCCAAGGGTGAGGTTTAGAACCTTTATTATTGACTCTTTACCACTAGTAATTTATATAAATAAGAAAAATATTTTTACAAACTGAATCTTTATCAACGGATAAAATTCTTGTCTTTTAAACCTTCTAATTATCAGTTTGGCTGAGTGAATAAGTAACTTCATGGTAAACTGGAATCCTGTTTGATGGAAAGTGAGTTTTTGAGAGTAAGAGAAATTAAACAGAAAGGAGAATGACATTGTGTAAAGAAAGAATCTTGTGTGATAAATTTTGTCCTGAAGCAGAATAGTTATGTAAGAAAGTAAAAGGCAGAACAAAAGTTCAAGAAAGTTTAGAATGTTTATAGATGGTCTGTGCAGGTTAAATGAAACTCATAAAAGAGAATTTGTGAAAGAATTTACATGTAATCCAGTTAACTATGTATTTCCTTTAAAATCTTTTAACTTGTAAAAATAACCAATTGTATTGCTTCTTCTGATATATTTCATGTAAATAATAGATTGCTAAATGTTATGTTAATTGTTAAAAGACCTTCTTATGTACTTCTACCTGTAAACTTGCAAAATAATCCTTGGTATGATAATTCTGCTTTACAAGTTTTACATACTGTTAATCAATTAATTCGACCTAAGAGGTTTATAGCTGCTTTAATTCTTGGTATTTTAGCTTTAATTTCTATAGTTACAACATTTGCGGTAGCCACTACTGCTTTGGTTCAAGAAGTTCACACAGCTCACTTTGTTAATTCTCTCAGCAGCAACATCACTCTAGCCTTGATGACTCAGGCCAGCATAGATAATAAACTTGAAGCCAAACTTAACATCTTAGAAGAAGTAGTTTTAGCTCTAGGACAAGATATAAAGTTCATACAACATAAACTTCAAACTAGATGTCACTCTGCTTTTCCAGCTATCTGTGTCACTCCTCTACCTTATAACCTCTCCACCTCTTGGAACAAAACAAAGGCACATTTACAAGGTGTGTGGAAGGATAATGATATTACACATGACTTACATACCCTCCAAAAGGATATCACTGCCATCAGTGAAGCTCATCTACCTAGTACATCTCTCGATGCTCTAGCTCAATCACTCTCTGACAATCTTAAGTCTTTAAATCCTATATCTTGGATTCAGTACATTGTGTTTATTATTATTATTGGATGCCTGATATTCTGTGTTGTTTTACTGTTACCATGTCTTCTTCGTTGTGTCTTTTCCTCCTTAAAGGCTGTTCGCCAAGACCTCTTTGAACTACGTTTCATTAACAAAAAAGGGGGAAATGCCGCACCCCCGGCATCAAGCCGTGGCGGGATGGCTCTGTCCGCGTTGTAAAAACTGTGGTAAGGCGGTGGGTGCTCTTCGGAGCGTTGCCCCCAGTCCCCCTGGTTTGCGACAGCAGCGCATAAGTTGCCTAGCATGCCTTTTAGTGAACGTAGGAAGTCATGAGGTGCGGCATAAAAGCCTAAGAAACTTTTGCCCTGAAACCTGTCTGTTCAGTTGAATGACTGATTATTGCCTGATTGTTTTGAGAAACTAAGAATAAACACAGTGACTTACTGATCCACAATTAAACACAGCAAGTATGGCTGTGCCGGACTCAGTGGCTCCAAGAGAGCCTGTACAACAGCACGTCCCCACCATAAATGTCAGTGAATTGAAATAGTACATCGAGAGAATGCAGGCACAACAAACAGGATGTTCCAACATGACACCTCCTGCAGTAAAACTTTACTTAGAAAAACATCTAACTTCACTAATTAGTAAAACTTTACTTAGAAAAATGTCTTACTTCACTAATTTTCATATGTAACACAAATCAATAGAGTAGTTTAATGTTTAACAAGCAATTAACTATAAATCAAAATATAGTTACTAATTAGAGTAAAAATATATAGAAGTAGTCAAACATTATACATAAAAGAATATGTTCAGCTGTTTTTAAAAGAGATCATAAGAAACTGAAAACAATTAAAGAACTAAGAGAAGTTACAAGCCTTGACATTCCTAGATAAGGAGAAGCAACCAGGTGTTACTAATGAAACCACTTCTTTAGAACAAAAACCTTAAAAATATACAGTACATCAAAAGAATGTAAATACCATAAACAAGATGTTTCCAACCTGATATCCACCCACCCTTTCCCCCTATCTCTAACCTTGTCTTTCCTAACCTCACTTTCAATATAGTTTAGTTTTCATACAATATCCTTTTATTTCTCATGTTTCCTTCACACTCTAATCACTTATATGATTCATAATACACCTCTAATCATAACAACTATATATAATCATGAAACTAAAACTATGAAAGAAAGTAGTGTTGTATGTTAAAAAACACATTTCAACTTTAAATAAAGGAAGCTGAAAAGTAACTGCTGCTTATCAGCTACCTCACAGCTGCCATTTGTTCCCCCTTGCGGGCAAAACACTGTGTAAGATAGATGGTTGAATGCCTACGTTTGTAAGACAAGATAAGAACTTGTGACCACCTGCAAGTCATAAAAATGTCTTTTGTGATTTGTAATGCTTTGTCAAAAATGTATAAAAGACACTCTTAAAATTCAGTAAAGTTGCAGCTACTTCCATCATCACTTGTGGTGTCTAGTAGTCTGTCAAAAACCATCCTGCGTCGACCTTCCAATCAACCTGTAACGTTCGCCCTGAAAAACCCTCAGACTGAGACTCATTCGACTGGCGGTCCGCGACACTCCCAACTCTAGATATTTCTTTTAGTAAACAATATCTTTGCTGATTCCTATTCCTCTTCCAGGCCTCTTAAACTTGCATTGCCCAAGGGTGCCATCCTTCAGCCTCTTCTCTTTCTACACTCACTTCTTTGATCACAAACAGCTCTAGAGCTGTAAATACCATCCATATCGTCCCTGAGCTGAGCCTGTCATGTCTAGTAGTCTATGGGATGCCTGAACTTGGCTGTCTAATAGGCATCTCAAGCTTACCATGTCCAACACTGAGCTCCTTATCCTCCCCCTAAACCTACTCTTTCCAGTTTTCCCCAACTCTGTTAAATGGCAGTACCATCTTTCCACTGGCTCAAGGTAAAATCCTTATCAATGTCCTTGACTTCTTTCTTTCTCTCACACTCCATCAACAAATTCTGTCAGAACTACCTTCAAAATATATACCTAATTTGAGCACTTCTCCCCATTTCCACTGCTATCATTCTGGTCCAATTATCTCCCGCCTGGTTTATTACAGTGATTTCCTAAATGGTCTTCCCGCTTCAGCCTTATTCTCCATACAACAGCTAAGTGACCTGTAAAATCCAATGTCATGTCACTCTTCTGCTCAAAACATTTCATATCACTCCAGCAAAAGCCAAATTCCTAACAATGACCTATAAAGCCCTATGTAATCTTTCCCATTGACATATTAAGCACATTCCTGCCTCAGAGTCTTTTTTTTTTCTTTTTTTGAGACAGTCTCTCTCTATTGACGGGGCTGTAGTGCAATGGCCTCAAGCTAGCTCACAGCAACCTCAAACTCCTGGGTTCAAGAGATTCTCCTGCCTGAGCCTCCCAAGTAGCTGGGAATACAGGTGCCTCCCACAATGCCGGGCTATTTTTAGAGACAGGGTCTCGCTCTTGCTCAGCCTGATCTGGAACTCCTAAACTCAAGGGGTCCTCCCGCCTGGGCCTCCCAATGTGCTAGGATTACAGGTGTGAGCCACTGCGCCCAGCCTGCCTCAGTCTTTACACTTGTACTTGGTGGTCTCTCTGTAGAGATAGTAGCCCTTAACTTTTTTGTGTATGTCCTGGACCATTCTGGCAGGTTGTGAAGCCCATGGACTCCTTCTGAGTACAGTATCTTTGAATCTATACAGTAAATTCCATAAATTACAAAGAAAACTAATTATATTGAAATACAATTCTCAAAATATTTTACGAATGTTTAATATATTAATATATGTGCTTCTTTATTAATTCGTTAAATTGTAAGAGCTAGCTGCATAATTTTGTAGTGATGACTGTAAAGATATTTTAAGATATCTGTGACAACTATAATGTGATATGAAAATATCTGTGATTTTTACTAGCAATAATGTCACAGGTGCTATTAGTATCATGGATTTATTGCTTATACTAAAAATTGAAGAATATGTTACATTTTAATTAGTGAGAATAAAGTAGTAATTTTCTTTTTCTATCTAAGGTCAATAGAATTCAATCCTCTGAATTCTATCCACAGACCTATGGAGAGGGAAGTCTGTGGACTCCATGTTAAGAACCTCTGGCTTATGGGCGGTGCCTGTGGCTCAGTGGGTATGGTGCCGACCCCATACACTGAGCGTGGTGGGTTCAAACCCAGCCCTGGCCAAACTGCAACAGAAAAATAGCCGGGCGTTGTGGCGGGCAACTGTAATCCCAGCTACTCGGGAGGCTGAGGCAAGAGAATGGCCTAAGCCCAGGAGTTGGAGGTTGCTGTGAGCTGTGACATCACAGCACTCTACCGAGGGTGACAAAGTGAGACTTGGTCTCTAAAAAAAAAATTAATTAAAAAATAAAATAAGAACCTCGGCTTAGAATATACCTTTACACATGAATAAATTCCTATACACAGTTCACTCCCTCACCTCCTTTTATCAAAAGCTTAGTGAGAAGCTCAGTGGCATCTTCCTTGACCACTCTACATTGCTTTTCCACACTATATATCATCCCTTCTCCTACTTATTTTTTCTCCGTGGCACTAATGACCATCAAACATCCCCTATTTTTTGTTTATTTTTAAACTGTGTCTCTCCTACCACTAGAAAGTAAGTTCCACAAGACTAGACATTTTGGGGGGCAGCACCGTAGCTCAGTGGATAGGGTACCAGCCACATACATCAAGGCTGGCTAGTTCAAACCCAGCCCGGGTCAGCTAAAATTAACAATGACAACTTCAACCAAAAAAATAGCCGCGTTGTGGCAGGTGCCTGTAGTCCCAGCTACATGGGAGGCTGAGGCAAGAGAATCACTTAAACCCAGAGTTTGAGGTTGCTGTGAGCTGTGATGCCACAGTACACTACCAAGGGTGACATAGTGAGACTCTGTTTGAAAAAAAGAAAAAAGACTAGGCATTTTTGTCTGCTTTATCTGTGCTGTGTCCCTAGCATCTAGGATGGTGCCTGGCATACAGGAAGCACTCAATAAATATTTGTTGAGAAAAATAATTAACATCTCCAAGAACTCAGCTTCTTCTCATTTTCTTTCTGTAAAAAGTTAATGAATGATTCGTGAGACTTTAATAAAGAGTTATAATTAGCTTTATTGTTATCATTCAGTTAACGCTTCCAAGGTTAACCTCAAACAGTAGCAGAGAGCTGTGAGAATCCAAGGATTCTGACTGGGTTTCCACTCCCAAACAAGAGGTCATTTCAAGGACTCAGTAGAGAGCCTGGGTCTCACCCCAAGTCAGGGAACAATTTCAGAGGCAAAGGGCTGATTGTAAAATTCTGTCTTCTTGGTCCCTCGTCTCCAGACAAACCAATAACACTGATACTTTTTATTTCTGGCACTGGGGATAAAATGAAAACCTCACAGGTCTCAAGGTCAGCTGGACCTAGGAGGCAATTCTGCCTCCCCTTACTAGCCGTGTGACTGTTGGTAAGTTGCTAAACCTTTCTGAACAGGTAAGATGAGGGTGCTGTGAGGATGAAATGGAGCAGCTCACACAGTGCACAGCACCGAGCAGATCCTCTTTAAAATAGTCATCCTTTCTCTCTTCCACCTGTTGAGGTCTTTTTGCAACTGTGTGCCAAGGTATTTTCCCATTCTAGTTCATGAGATCCTGCTACCAGCAGACTGCTCTGTCCTGTGCCACTGTAAATTGGTGCCTTCACTTCGACCCCAGATGTATGGCTGAGATTGTTGTCTGGACCTTCCTATTAAGCCTCTTATAGACCACAGTTTCCTCTACTGGTCCTCCTTTTTTCTATACTGGGAGATCTTGTACATGTCCTCGTAGAGGGTAAGACACAAATTATTGTCCTCCAATTTTCCAGTGTTAACAGCTTTCAGAGGGGACTTTCATTCTTTCAGAAAAACTTTGATGCCAGGCAGAGTGCTAATGTCCACTGTGCACCCTGAGCCAGGCCCTGCTTTATACATATGGCACATATATGTACATATATACATATGTGGGCCCATGTATATGGCCTCAGGAACCTTCTAATCACTCCATTTCACAAGAGGAAAAAGAGAACCTGAGAGATCAATTCACTTGCCCTTATCATACAGTTTCTGAACTTGAAGGCAGGATTAGAATTCCGGTATTTAACCATCTTTTTACACACTCCCAGTCTTGGACACCTGTTTGCAGACACCGAGCTTGGCTTGTGAAAAAAAAATTCTACTCATTGACCACTGACAGCTAGAGCTAGGTTTAATTGGGAAGTGATACCCAGTCCTTCCTCCTGCCAGTCTCCTCAGACTTTGTGAATGAACACTATAAGAAGAGAAATGTTGCAGTGATTCCCCTTTGAGCTCATATTTCTTTCTTGCAAAAAGTGCTTATTTCAGCATCCATCATCTCCCTCTTTGTTGGGTAGACAATCTGCCCTGTGGAAGATTTGTGTTGTTATTACGAGTTTGTTTATTATTAGGTTTATTCCTCCTATAAGCAAATGTGTTCACAACATTCCATCGGGGAATCTTCTTAATTGTCACATAAATGTCATCTTACGTAAATCGAATATTTATCTTTCTATGGAAGGGGGTGGAGGGGAAAGGAAGAAGAAACAACCTTCAGTCTTGGAGAGGGAAGGCAACTCCGGTTCTCATTCACATCTCACCCACGTGCCTTCAAAGCCAAAGGTGAGCTTAAAAAATTACTGGATCATCTTTGAGGGCCAGCAAGGAGAGATGGGGAAGAAAAAGTTTGCAAGATGCTTTGGGTATGTTGGGCCAGACTCCCAAATATCCCCCCCAACCTGCACCCGAGGCCAGCCCACCCCTCCCCAGGTAAGGACATTGTGAGAAGGCTGAAGCTGACCCCTATGCCTCTCCATGGTGGAGGCCAGCCCTTCCCCTTCCTCGAGAGAAGGTGAGCACCGCGGGCGCAGCGGACTGGGTGGGTGTGGCCCGCGGCTCCGGGAACAGACCCAAGGCCCAGCCACCGCCGGCAAGCAGCCCGACAGCCCGCCCGCCTGGCCAGCGCAGGCTCTTCCAGAAACAGCGAGGATCCGAGCGCACTGTTTGTGCACCACAAGGTCAAGTCGGGAAGTGGAGCCGGAGGAGGAGGGGCGAGAAGGCGAAGGGTGGGGAGAGGGGCGCCCCGCTTCCTCGCCACGTGCCAGCCCTTGGAAGTTGCCCCTCGGTTTTTAACCCTTTAGGGGGAGTGGAGAGATTAGCCAGGGGGAAGGGGTTACCCCGGGGCAACATCCTATTGAAGATATGACTTGCAGCCCAGCTTCCCACCCACCCACCACTCATCTCTGCGTTCCCCAACCCCCGGAAATGCGGGGCAGCACTAGGCGCCAGAAGGCATCAGAGGGGAAAGGGGGTGACGAGCCCAATAGGGACCCTCTCTATCGACCGCCCCTCTTTTCTTGAGATCGCCCACAATTTCAAGTTCCCCCCCCGCCCAAGACGTTAGTTTCTATAAGGGGGAGGGGCGCGCCCCCTCCCCCAGGCTCGCGCGCGCCCCTCCCCTCCTCTGCTGCCAACACTTTCTGCTCACTTCTGGCGCTGCAAGACGCCACGCGATTTATTCGATTCGCATTTTAAAGCCTGCGATTCAGAAACAAGGCCTAGGGCGAGGGTCTTCCAGAGCTGGAGCCCTGGGGGGCGGGGTGCTCAGTGCAAACCTCGTTCGCTCCGCGAGTGTCGCCTCCAGGCTGTTATTTGCAAAGAAACGTCTTTTTGACGCAGGGAGAAATGGCAAATTTTAAGTACGTCATTAATATGGCGCCAAAAGATTTTTTTAAGTATAAGCTTTCTTTCTTTTTTTTTTTAAGGTTGCGGGGGGCGCCGCCCGGGTCTGGGGCGCGAAGGGGGCGGAGTGTGAGCAGAAAGTGTGAGTGAGTGGAGGGGCGGGGTGTGTGAGTGTGTGAAGTGTGAGCAGACCTGATGGGACTTGCTTGGGCGCAGCCGCCGCTCGGGCCCGGCCCTGGGGACAGGGCGGGCTGGGGGCACCCTGGAGTCCATGGGGAGTCCGAGCCCAGGGTGCGGGCAGTCTGGCGGCCAGGCAGGGCACCCTCCCCCTGGGGCCCGCAACGCTACCTGGACCTGCAGCCTGAGCGAAACAACTGGGCGGCGGTGGAGGGGGGGCCACAGGGGGTGTCGGGAGCGAAGATCCGAGTGAATAAGAAAAAAGTAGCTACTCCCCGTCCCTTGCTCCTCCTGCCCGCCCCCACCCCACCCCCACCCCAACACATTTTTTTTTTCTAAAGAGATCACAAGGAAGTCTTGGTTTAAAAAGAAACAGAAACATACACAGGGGGTTGGTGAATGGTGCCGACCGCGGCCATCGCAGTTGGAGGCTATATTTTGGGCGGGGGGGTGAGTAGCGTCCATGGAGTTACTTTGCGCCCACTCCTAGCAGCACCGGCTCAGGTCTAGCTGGCTGACCGTCCCCGGCAGGGGCGTGGGGCTGGGGACGCCACGGGTCTGGACGCCTCCCTCGCCGCGACCCCGGATGGATGCGCGCCCCCCGCCCTCCCGCGCCGGCCCCGGGAGCTCCTGGTTTCGGGAGCATCCTTCCCGCGCCGGTCCTCGCCGCTACGCGTAGCCGAGGGCAGCGCCCCTCGGGAGGGCACCGAGGAGGAAGGTAAGATCCAGCCCCGGGCGGAGGGGCCCTGCGCATCTCCACGGCGTTATTTGGTGTTTTTGCAACAGATCTGCCAGCGCTTCTCGCTCCCTTGCTTGCTCGCTCGCTCGCTCGCTCCCTCTCTCTCCTGCTGGCTGCCTGTTCTAGGAAGCCAGCGCGCGCGGGGGGGCCTGTGGGGGGGATGCACAGCACAGGGGAGAGAGATTGCGCATGTTGGTCAGTCGTGTTTTAAAGAGTACAGTGCGGGGAGGCTGAGAGGGGCGCATGCAACAACAACTTTTGGAAGGGTGAGCTTGGCGACCTTCTTTATTAATGACTGCGGCAAAGCGCCCCCGGGCAGGCGAGGGGGTGCGGGCGGGCGGGGGCGCGCCAGGGCTGCAACTTGCCCCGCGGGCTCCGGCCGGGCGTAGAGGCTGCTACCAGAGATGGGTGCCGGCGAGGGGGTGGGGAGGTCTAGCGGCCGGGGGCAGGGGCTCAGGGGACCCGGAGCTATCTGCCCTCCGGTCTCCCCGAGTTTCATTTTGTTGATACGCAGCACGTCCAGGCGCCGAACCGGGTTGAGCCGGTGCACATGACCTCGCGCTGGGCTCACGTGCAGCCGGTCCGGTCCCAGACACCTTCCGGGGGCTACCGCCTCCGCCCTGTCGCCCCCTCTCTGGGACGGGTGCACGCGGGCGCTGCACGCGGGGGCAGACTGCTCGGCTTCTGGGCTTTGAGGCTCTGCACAAATTAGATACAGTTTTTTTGGAGGGGCGGGGGACACCTTTTCCAGGTGAGTGTGGAGGGTGCGGAGCCCTAGCGCCAGGGGCGCGGGCTGGGATCCGGGACAGCACCCTTTTCGCGGCCACCCGGGAGTCCGGAGGGGGAGAGGCACTGGGAGAGTGGAAATGTACCGGCGGCGGCCGGAGCGACGGGTGCGCGCCCGCGGGGCGACGGCAGGGGGCGTGGCCCTTGTTTACCTTCTCCCAACTCTGCCGGTTCGCGTCCTGCTCTGGGGACGTATCCGCAGTCCCCCTGCCCTCCGCCTCCGCCCCTGGGCCCTGGGTGGTATCGGGAATGTTCAGGCTAAGGCTAGTGGCCGACCCCGTCTGGGACGCACACATACCTGATTTCCCCAATGAGTGACATTGCAGCCCCCGCCCCCACTAAGCACTGCTGCAGTCCCTTTGCCGGATCCCCGGCCCCGCCCCGCCCCCGGCAGTGGCATCTTCCCGGCCTCACCTCCTTCCTCTCCCTCCCTTTTTCCCACCCACTCGCCTGCGCCTGCGGAGCGGCTCCTGCCCGCCTCCTCTCCGCCTGGGTGCAGACTTGTGGCTCCCCACGGCTTCTTCCCGCCCATCCCTGGGTCCTGAAACATCCTCATCCCTCGGCCAAAGAGTGAGGGGTCAACTTCGCGATTCGTAGCTGTTCTGTCGGATGATGAGGATGTCTGCGAGACAGCCAGGAAGGCTTCACTGTAGCTTCCATAGGCCCGGCCCCCGCAACCCTGTCCCTTACTACACACAGCTACCCACCCTCCGAGCGGCTCGGCCGCCTTTTCCGGCGGCTCCCAAACTCCTCCCCACAACCCAGGGAAAAGCCCACCCACCTCCCTGCGCCGCCCCGGGCTCGAACCGCCTCTTGCCCTTCCTTCGCCTAGGCTGGAGCCCCCCGCAGCCACCTCCGGCTCCTCCTCCCGGCTCCCGCGGTTGGAATCACGCCGGCGCGCCTCCAGCCTGCGGTCCCGCGGACTGCCTCCAGGGGCAGGTTGGAGGCACGCAACCCCCTTCTAATCCCCGCTGTCGCTGCCGCTGCCGCTGGCCCAGGCACTTTTTTACCAGCTTGGCCTCTGGCCTTGTGCTGGGCTTGGAAGAGGGGGAGGGGCGTTGCGTTTCTTTGCCCTGCTCCGAGAGTGCACCGCAGCCGGCTATCCTGGTCTGTGCAAATTTCGAAATCTAGCCCTTGCGCCTAACACGCCAGGCTCATCTTCCACAGAATTGCTAGGCACAAAGTTTAATCCTGGGTCAGTTTGCAGGAGGTCATACGGAGGTGTCTTGTTTGCATCCAGAGCAATTCCAAAGGAGTTAGGAAGGGGCTGAGTGGGGCCTGCTGCCCTGCCTTTGCTGAAAAAAGGAGTTGTCCTGAGTTCTGAGCCCAGATAAGTTGTCAAGACACCCCCTTACCAACATTTATGTTTGCAGTCTGAGTAGGGCCGGGGAGGTAATGGGCCCCTTCTGGCCCTTCCACCCAGAGTGGCATTAACTCCCTCCCTTAACTGGTAAAATTCCCAGTAGAACATTTGGCAAAAGGGCTGAGCAGGGAGCTGCCAACCAGGCCTGGCCCTGTTTCCTGGGTTCCCAGGGTGCTGGCTTCTCCCCTACGCTGACTTCCTCGCTCACCTTAGGGCCCCAAATGAACACACCATCCCTCCTGTCCCATCTTCCTGAGACGGGTTGGGACTTGCAGGGCGATCTAACAAGCAGAGGAGGAAAATAACAACAGAATAACTGTAAGAAGGAAGGAGTGAGTAATAAAGCTGACCCAGGCAGGAGGAGGGCTTTCATGTTTAAGAGATGCTATTTGCTTTTTAGGTCACAGGCTGCAAAAACAGGCTTTGATCCGAAGTGGGCGAATAATTTATTGAAAAAGTTTGCATGGTAGGAGAAAAAAGGGATGTTTGTTTGATCTGGAGCCCTCTCAGTTGTCCCAAGTGCTGTTGGCTGTTGTTTTGAATGAAAAAGCATTTGGTTCTGCAGCAAATGCCTCACAGAGGGAAGTCCTCGCCCCAGGCAGCAGGACTTAAGAGTGAATGTTGGTTTTGAAACTGTTTGGCCAAGGGTCTCCCCAGCACTTTTGGAGATGAAGTGTTTAAGGATAGAATTATTTGGGCTCAGGATGCAGCAAATGTTTCCAGAATGTTTTCCCATCCAAAACGCTTTTCCTTTCCCTAAATTGCCTGGCTACACAGCCAGTAACAGTGATCCAAGAGGCTGTCAGAAATCTCCACTTAGCTTTCATTGACAAGTGAGGTGGGAATGCTGGTCCCAGGCTCCAGGTGCACCACAGTCTTGAAATGAGGCCTTTGATACTGACTCCCACATTCATTTAGTTGGGGGCAAAATATTCTGGTTATAACCGATGTTCCTGTTAATAAGGAGGTAGTCGTCTTATGCTCGTGACCTAGGTAAGAGGCTTCTAGTCCAAATTTTTCATAACACAGGCAGCAGACTCTTTGGGACTTCACAGTTCTCTTTTTAGGTTCTCTAATGGGGAAGACAGGTCAGAGTTGACAGATAAGATACCCTTGGCTTGCCCAGTCCTCTACAAAGAACCCTTACCATGTGGCTCAAAAGCTTACTATTGCAGGTCTTAGCTCAAAGCTCCTCTGCAGCCTCCCACAGGAATACCCCCACACACACCCAGGAAATTGTAGGCCTGTACAGCTTAGCCCATCGAGGGCAGGGTACACCCTCTACAATCAGACAATTTAGGTTTGAATCCAGGCTGTACAGTTACCAGCTGTGATAATGGCTCTGTGTCTCAGTTTCTTCATCTGCAAATGAGATTAATAATAGTACCTACCTCATGATGGGTGTGCAGAATAAGTGATGTATTGCATGAGAAAGACTTAAGCCCAAAGCCAGGCCTGTGGTAAGTACTTGATTGTTATTATTAGCCATTCTTAACTGTTTGTATTAATAATGTTGGGAGGGACCCAATGCAGCTTTGACCTTTGATCTCTTACCTTTAGGCTAGGCCAAAGAGCCAGCTTCCTTCTCTGAAGAAAGGATCAGAAGGATCCTGCAGATGCCAGCGGGCAGCCAGATGTGGGAGTGAGTGGACTGAGCTTTGCCCTATCTGAGGTGAAGAGTAGGGTGAGAAGGTGCTGAAGGACAAAGTAGACAAAGCTCTCATTCTCCCACCACCCTGCTGATGTGTCCCCAGAAATGGTCCCGGGGGTGGATGTGGGCAGCATGATCTAGGGGAGTTGGGTACCCTTTGGGACACTTGGAATTGCAGGTGGGCAATGCTGGGTGCCGCAGAAGGGTTCAGGCTCTCCTAGGCTTGGAGAAGCAGATCTGTGAATCCAGTGCGAGGATTCCAGGCAGCAGTCTTCTAGTCTGTGTGTACAAAATCATTTTTGTAACTGTAATTGCTGTCCCTGAGAAGGCATTAAAGTTAATGAGAGATAGGAAAGAGTGGGGCGCTGACCCCTATTTAAAGTGGTTTAAGAGTGTGCTGCTCTTATTTTCTGAATGTCTGGCCTTCCCAACACAAGGAGGCTCTAAGGACAGGTTTTCCAGCCGAAATATCATTAAATTGTATTAGCATCTTATTACACACACGCCTTAGTGGTCTGCCTCAGACAGGGAGAGTTTTTGTTTCTCTTTGAAAGATTGTGTCTGGAATGGTAAATTGCCTGCTTGAAAGCCCTCCCCACCCCCTTTCTTAAGGAGGAGGACCTCCGAAATCCTGCTGTGTGTGGTGGTAGGCAGGGCAGATCTGGTGGCCCCTGGAGAGGAGAAGCTGGAGGCCAGGTTGGGGTGTTTTAACTGCCCAGGGAGCGGCTGCAGGAGCAGGCCTGAAAGGCCCACTGTTCCCAGGGTCAGCTGGAAGGGCGTTAATGGAGGCCCAGGGTGTTTATTTGAGTTTGTTTGCAGAGAGGTCTTTAAAGGGGGCTGGCATTGGGCATTGGTGTTTCAAGTCCAGAACCGAGGCCCCCACCAAGACCAATGGCTAGTGCTGCCAAGAAAACATCTGCCACCAAATTGCTGCCCTTTTACTGAGTTGACATTGATCATTAGCCAGGAGCCCAACCAAATAAAGCCTCCTGGAAAATGTGTGAGGTTAAGATGGGGAAGGCAGGCTGTGAAAACAGGGTAAAATCTTGGGCTGGGGTGTTTGTTCCTACAAACCACAAGCTGGCCAGCTGGGCTGTGTGGTCCCAGCACTATGGCCGGAGGGGACAAGAGCACACTCAGCACTCCCTATTATGTTCTGGATACAGTGCAAGGGGGCTGCTGAGGCTTCAGTGGGAGTTTAGACAGAAAGTTCTCTACTCTTCACTGACCTTACATTGCCAAGGAAAAGGACATTCAGGTAGCCCAACAAACAACAGTTGTGATGGTTGCTTTGAAGATAATGGATGATGAATTTCTTTAGAGAGGCATAGACTGTCATGGGCCACATTTAAGCTCAAATCTGAAGGGTAAAAAGTCAGACATGTGTAGACCACATAGCAGAATATTATAGGCAGTGAGTATCCCCTGTGCACAGGTCTCAAAGCACGAGTCTTTGGCTTGTTTGAGGGAATGAAAGGCCATTGTGGCTAGGAAGTGGTCAGGAAGGGGTAGTATGAACTTGGTGAGGTAGGCAGGGGCCTGACTGAGTAGGGTCTTGTGGTCAGGAGCTTGAGATTTATCCTTTGGTCAGCAGGAAGCTTTTGAAATATTTTTAATAGGGACACATTGTGATCTGACTTACGCTTTTATTTTTAGAGATGGGGGTCTTGCTGTGTTACCCAGCCTGGACTTGAACTCTTGGGCTCAAGCAATCCTCCCACCATAAGCCTCCCAAGTAGACAGGACTGTAGGGACAAACCACCAGCTAATTTTTTCTATTTTTTTAGAGACAGTGTTTCACAAAGTTACCCAGGCTTGTCTTGGGTTACCCGTCACTTGGCCTCAGGTGATCCTCCCACCTCAGCCTCCTAGGTAGCTGGGACTACACACCATCACCCTGGGCTTCTGATTTATGCTTTTTTGTTGTTGTTGTAGAGACCAGAGTCTCACTTTACTGCCCTCGGTAGAGTGCCATGACGTCACACAGCTCACAGCAATCTCCAGCTCTGGGGCTTAGGCGATTCTCTTGCCTCAGTCTCCCGAGTAGCTGGGACTATAGGCACCTGCCACAATGCCCGGCTGTTTTTTTGTTGCGGTTTGGCCGGGGCTGGGTTTGAACCTGCCACCCTCAGTATATGGGGCCAGCACCTTACTCACTGAGCCACAGGCGCCACCCTGATTTATGCTTTTTAAAGATTCACTCTGGTTGCTGTGTGGAGTCAGGATTGTGGGGGAGTGGTAGTGCAAGCTGGGAGATGAACAAGGGCTCTAAGCAAGACATGAGACTGGCTTGGACCAGTGAAGTGACAGGAGAGATGGAAAAAAGTGGGTGTGTTTTGGAGGCAGAACCCACTGGACTTGCCAAGGGTTAGCTGTGGGACAGAGGTAGCTGGGAGAGGCTGTGGTCTTCTGCTCCATAGAGGGGGCTCTAGGGTACCCATACTCCAAAGGAAAACTTTCTACATGTGTCTCCATGCTGGGGTTGGCATGAGAAGGGCAAATGGCAGGAAAAGGAGAGCCTTTCTTTCCTAGAGTCTCCTTTATAGATAGGATTTCAGGAGTGCTTCCATCCCCCAAATCAAGTGCCTTGCGACACTGAGATATTCTTCTCCAAGAGCAGGTTTTACTTTGGGAGAGATTGGAGGGTCCAGTAGAGAGGAAAAACCAGAGACCAAGATCAGGTGTCAGCACTGCCTATATTTGCACCTGTGTTCGCAGTCCTGGATTTCTGCTTTGGTACAGGGGTCCTTCCTGCCCCCTTGCTGGGTTGGAGAGGAGGATGATTCATGGGACAAAGGGCTGCCTCACAGGGGTCCAGGCCTCATTTGGAGCTTCATCAGCCACTGTGATAGTAGGGGCTCACTGGAGGCAGATAGGCCTTTGGAATAGACTATGTCCAAAAGAAAGAAGTTTCACTTAGAAAACATCGGCTCCTCTCTGAGAACTAGTTTTTCAATTAAGCCATCACAAAATCTGCTCCCTTAATAGCCTCTGGTGGGGCAGCCCACTGAGAAGCACAAGCCTTGGGCACTGTTTTGTGGAGGACAGGTTGGAGGGGAACTGCTGTGGGGTGGGGTGTAGTCTTGCATGTTGATAGTCACCTGTTGCTCCCTGGGCAGTAGGAAACAGCATTGTAAGAAGGGCATGGACAGTCAAGGAGTGCCTTCTAGGGGACCTTCCTTACTGTGAAAGGTCACGGCCTCCTGCTGTCAGAGGTGCTCCCTAGATAAGGACCAGTGGGAGGATGGCTCTCCCACCTGGCCCAGGGCTGCCGTAGCATTAATAACTAGTACCCGTAATGGATCTCCAACCACCGTGCTGAGGGCTTTCTGCCACTCTTATTTATTCTTACCAGCTGATTCTGGCCCACACATATGTTTAGTTTGGCCCTCTCAAAGTGTTTTAAAAATTCTGACTCAGTTGCCAAATTTTAAATTCAGGAAATTTATGTAAAAAGCCAGATCCAGTCCTCCGGTAGGTATGTCTTTCCCATGGTCCCTGGTCTAGTGAGGGGTGGAGCTAAGATTTGTACCTGTCAGCCCTGAATCCACAGCCCCTATTTTTTTGCTGTGGGAGACCCTGGCTTAGAAGTGCCCTCTTTATTGGAAATGAAGTGGAATGTACTTTCATGATTTCAGGGGAGAAATGATGGGTGCATTTGTAGCCCTTTTCCCTTACTCTTACCCCATCAGTGACAGGGCAGAGCAGTGTTGGGCAACATGTAGGCTAGTCAGGGCTCTCTGTCAGAGGCAGCCTTCCTCATATGCTTTTCCCTTTTTATTTTATTTATTTATTTATTTTAGAGAGAGGATTGCACTTTGTTGCCCAAGCATGAGGACAGTGACATGATGATAGCCCACTTCAACCTCAAACTCCTAGACTCAAGTGATCCTTCTACTTCAGCCTCTGGAGTAGCTGGGAGTATAGGCATGTGCTACCACCTCCTGTTAATTTTTTGGTATTTTTTGTAGACAGGGTCTTGCCTTGTTGCTCAGGCTGGTCTCAAACTCCTGAGCTCAAGCGATCTTCCCGCCCCAGCCTCCCAAAGTGCTGATCCAAACACTCAGTTCGTGGAGCCCAGTTAGGGTGGCAGTTGTTGGTTGCTGCACTGCTTGTGTTCTCATGCATAGGGGAGTCTGAAGGTCAAGAGCATGGTCTCCTGAGTCAGATACAAACACGGTTATCTTGGGCAAGTCAAGTCACTTAAGCTCTGAGCTTGAGTTTCCTCCTCTGCAAAGGGAGTTGGCGTCATATCCACCCACAAGGAAGGACTATTCTAAGGGCTGAGTGAGGTCTTTGTATGCCAGGCCACCCACCTCCTGCCTTGGTGAGTGCTTAGCAGTCTTAGCGGGCCTTGTTCCTGTCTCCCAGGCATCCAAGCTACTTGTACTACCAGGTGTCTGTCCTCCGGTCCTCACCCTGTGGTCCAGGTTATTTACCTACACCTTTGTAGGTTATTTACCTACACCTTTGGAGCTGGGCAGCAACCAGCAAGCCTTCATTCCCTCTTGTTCCTGCTGTTGATGAGTACTGGGTGGAGAGAAACTCCTGCCCAACACCAAGTCTGAGGCAGGTGGGTCATCCTAGTCAGCTCAGAGATCTGGGTAGTCACATGGGGCCTTAGAGAGCAGATGCTCCCTAAGTCTTTGCAAGGCTGCAGTAAGATAGGGACACCCCAGGGATCAGCAGGAACAGACTGTGGATGGGGGCAGTGGGTGTTAGGGAGCAGATAGGATCCTGAGCAGGGCTGGGGAACCTAGTTGACTTGCAGATGGGCTGGGCCATGGGGCTTTCTCCCTCCTGACAGATTCCCTCTCTGACCTTTGCTGTAGGCAGTGAGACAGTTCAAGATGAACAGGAACGTGGTGAAAAGTGTTCTGAACACTGAGCCCTGGATCTGCTGTCAAATTAGGATTCAGCCACAGACAGGATGTAAGAGCAGTCTAGAGCAGTCTCTGCTACCCATTGACTCTTAAGGATTAGAGCAAATAATAGCTGAGAAAACACTTTGGATAGGCAGGAACTGATGGATGCCACAAAGGCAGCCCAGCGTGAGCTCATGGATCAGACCCATTTCAGCCCATCACTAGCAGGACAAGGCATTGAACCTCACCTGTAAATGGCGCTAACAGATCACAGCTCACTGAGCTAGGAACAGGAGATAGTATGGATAAAGGAAGCACCTTCTGTGGGCTCTGTGAGACTCACATGTGAGAGTTGCTCTTATTACCTTGAAGTTAGGTATACCAGGTGAGATAAAGTTGGTTTGTGCTCTTATCAGGAGATTAGGGCAGCCCAGCTTAGGACCAGGCACCTGGGCCCACAGTGTCTCAGGGACCCAGTTGGAGCTTGCCCCACACCATTTCTGCATCCTGCTGACTGCCACACTAAGGATTGTGCCCTCAGTGCTGTCTATGCTGTGTTGTCCCTAACTTTGGTTAGTATTGTCCTAGAAAAATCAGTCTTGTTTCCTCTGCTCTACCCTCCCCACTCAGGAGGCCTTTGCAGTGGGAGTGTATTTGCCGGTGGTCCTGAGTTTGGAAGCTGGGGCTGGGCAGGTCATGGTCACTGAGTTTGAGCCTGCTGACCCTCCCCCTGTGCCCTCTCCCTCTGTGTCAGCTTTGGCCAGCCTCCTGCTCATTTGAGGACTCTTGATTCAGGAAGGGGGAGATGCAGTCATCCCTATGAACTCTGGACCTCTCTGGGTGGGTGGGAGGAGGCTGGGGCAGGGCCTTATCCTTCTACAATGGAGTAAGTGTGGGGAGGTCTGTCATGGTGCAGTGTAGGTTACAGGGTGATTTTCTGGGTGCCTGAGGATTTCCTAAGACATGACTATAATGGGGCTGCATTTTGTTGCAGATGGAAGAGAAGAGACGAAAATACTCCATCAGCAGTGACAACTCTGATACCACTGACAGTAAGGCCTTCCAATTTGGGGCTCCTACAGGGAAAGCATTTGAATAATTACAAGGTCTACAGATCCAGGTGGGAGGAGGCTTCCCCATTGTTTTTCCTTGACCAAGGGGCATGTTGAGGAAAGCAGAAATCAAGTCAGGCCCCCCTGTTCCTAAGAAAGTCCTTGTACTTTACCAAGGCCTTCAGGGCTTGTTCTCTTCAGTCTATTCCTTTTCACCCTTGGAACAGAACAGCCCCTCTCTGGGCCTTTGCATATGTTGAGTCAGGACCCTTATAAGAAGTCTCTACATAACAGATACAAAACTTGTTGCTCTATTGTAATTACTGGATACGTATCACTTCCTAACCAGTGCTAAGCTCTTTGATAAGAGGGTTCATGTCTTGATCATTGCTGTATCCCCAGCTACCATGTGGCACATAGTAGTAGTAGGTATGCAGTAAATGTTTACAGAACAAATTAACAAAGAAGCCTAATCTCCATGGGATCTTAGCAATAGAATCTCAGAAGTAGACTTGTGTTATGGGGTATGTGTGTCTGTTGGACGTCGGGGGAGGGGGTGCATTTTCAAGGAAAGAATGAAGTTTAGGGAACCTACCCTGAAATTTGGAGAAGAGAAAGGAGGAGGCCAGGCCTTTTGAATTGAGGAGTTCCATCTGCCGTGGGTAGGAGGAATATGCTGGGATGATCTTATCTAGCAGTGATTGCCCTTGTGGATGCCCAGGCTAAGGAAGAGGCTGTACTGTCAGGGAGGCAGGGCCTGGAGCCCCGCAGCTCTAGATTGTGCTTGTTCTAGAATAATTCTAGAATATGCTTGTTAATGTATGCGATGTATAAGTGGGATTGGGGGGATCTCTGAGGCCCCTTCTAGCACCCAGAGTTCCACAGCCCCCAGAGGCTGAGGATGTATATACTAACACAGCTGATCAGTTCCCAGCCCCTTTCCTACCTCCAGGTCTCATTCACTATCCTCGAGGTTCTATTTGCTCAGTTTGGCTCTATTGTCCAACCTTGCCAAGCCCTTCCTGCAGCAGGAGATGGCAGCATCTGGCATTCTGTGGTTGTAATATGCTGCCTGTGGCCTGGCTCAGTAGAACCCAGAACTGTGTCCTCTGCTTCTAACCTTATTACAGGCAAAGGAGCCCACTGAGAGGGCCAAGAACCTACAAGGCTATGGGCCCTGGAGCTGCATCAGGGCTGGCCCAGGCGGGGGCTGACTCCCTTTCCTCCCACCACATGGCTATACCCCTATTTACCTAAAGCCTTGGGGTTTCCTTATGGCCCTTTTTATTGTGCCTTTGACTTGTAGGTGTTGAGACCCCTGTCCTGAAGTGTCTAGCAGGGCCTTAGAAGCTAATAATAGTAGCTAATATTTATTGATTAATCATTGTATGCCAGGACTGTGCTAGATTTTACAGGCATGATGTCATTTAAGACTCACAAGAACCCTTTGAAGACAGTTATTCTCTTACTCTCATTTTATGGAAGAACAAACTAAGGATTAGAGAGAGGAAGTCATTTTCCTAGGATGAGAAACAAGTGAGTAGCAGGGTCAGGGCTCAAGGTGGTGGTCTGTGGGTCTACTTGAGAGCAACGCTCTTCCCACTGCCCTGCCCAGTATCTGTATAACTACTGGGCATCATCCAAGAGTATCATGGAAGTACTTCATCTGGGGCATGTGGAGAGTGGGCATGGAAGGCTTATTCCAGCTCTCTGTGACCCAGGAGTACACAGAGACCCAAAGAGAGAGGCCCAGGGACTTGTCTGGAGTCACACAGCAAGCTAATCCTGAGCCCTAGTAATTGCCTTTGATTTTCCTTGCCCCTTCTGCTCAGTGATTGGAGGGGAGACTGAGGCCCAGAGCAGGGACAGTCCACCAGGTGCTCAGAGAGGTCTTCTCTTCCTGAACCTTCCTTTTAGGCTTCCTGTTCTTGGACACAGGTGGGTTGTGTTCTTGGCCCTCCAGCACCCCTAACAGACTATTCTCTCTCTTCAGGTCACGCTACGTCTACATCGGCATCACGATGCTCCAAATTGCCCAGCAGCACCAAGTCCGGCTGGCCCCGGCAGAACGAAAAGAAGCCATCCGAGGTGAGTAGTGACAAGCTTCCCAGAGACCATGAGGAGGGAGGGAGTGCTATGAGGATGTGAAGGCAGTGCCAGGGAGGCTGGTGTGGCTGAATGGGTGGAGGGCTAATTCACCTAAGCCTTGTAGATTGTTGTGAAGATGTTCCTGTTAATCTGAGTGAGGGGGTGAAGCCTTTCAAGGATTGCAAACAGGGCAAAGATACAATCTGATGTTTTTTTGTTTTTTGTTTTTTTTTTTTGGGCCGGGCCCAGGTTTGAACCCGCCACCTCCACCTCCGGTATATGGGGCCGATGCCCTACTCCTTGAGCCACAGTCGCCGCCCCAATCTGATGTTTTAATGAAAAGTCTCACTGACTGCTGTGAGAAAGGGAGACCAGTTGCAGTCTTCCAGCAGAGAAACAGTGGTGGCTTAGAGCTGGGTGGTGGCAGTGGAGTCAGAAGTAATGGGATTGATGATGATATTAAGTTGTAAATAAATAAAAAAATTAATTAATTTTTTAAAAAGAAGCAGTGTTAGCTTGGCGCCCATAGCTCTGTAAGTAGGGCACTGGCCACATATACTGAAGGTAGTATGGGTTCAAACCCAGCTTGGGTCTGCTAAATAACAATGACAACTGCAGCAAAAAGAATAGCCAGGCACTGTGGTGGGCGCCTATAGTCCCAGCTACTCGGGAGGCTGAGGCAAGAGAATCACTTAAGCCCAAGAGTTGGAGGTTGCTGTGGGCTGTGATGCAAGGGTGATATAATGAGACTCTATCTTAAAACAAATTTAAAAAAAAAAGAGAAGCAGTGGTGTTTGGGACATTTTGGAGGCCAAGGGTAACAAAGATTTGCTGATGTGGGGATAAAGGATGGGGTCTTCCTAGTCATCCAGTTAGTCATGCACTCTTTATTTATTTCTCTTTTTTTGAGACAGCGTCTCACTTTGTCACCCCAGTAGAGTGCTCTGACATCACAGCTCACAGCAACTTCAAACTTTTGGGCTCAAGCGGTCTCTTGCCCGAGCCTCCCAAGTAGCTAGGACTACAGATGCCCACCACAACGCTCAGCTCTTTTTAGAGATGGGGTCTTGCTTAGCTCAGAGCCGGTCTCCAGCTCGTGAGCTCAGGTCAGCCTGCCTCAGCCTCCCAGAGTGCTGGGATTACAGGCATAAGCCACCTTGCCTAGCCACATGCATTCTTTATTCAGCCTTCCTTACTTTGACCTGAGGTGAGTCTTGCAGCAAGCGAAGGTGTTTGTGGCCTCTGGAACCCTGGGGAAGAGCATTGGGGATGGGTAAACTAATGGCCTCCTGGGCCTTGCTTCCTCCTTTCCCTGAAAAGTCACATGGTAGGGCCTTATTGCTCCTTCTCAGGTCTTCAGTGCTAATGCTGCTCTGGTGCTGAGCCAAGAGGACTTTGTCACACATGAGGCTATAGGAGCATCAGGAGCTGGGGGTTTCAAACCTGGCTCTTAAGTGGGACTCGAGGACAGTGCCTGTGGCTCAGTGGGTAGGGCGCCATATACTAAGGGTGGCGGGTTCAAACCTGGCTCCAAGCCAAACTGCAACAAAAAAATAGTGGGGCATTGCAGTGGGCACTGGTAGTCCCAGCTACTCGGGAGGCTGAGGCAAGAGAATCGCCTAACCCCAGGAGTTGGAGGTTGCTGTGAGCTGTGTGATGCCACCCCACTCTAATTGAGGACGATAAAGTGAGACTCTGTCTCTACAAAAAAAAAAAAAAAAAAAATTAAGTGGGACTCTGTACTTGAAGCCTACAGAGTAGCCAGGCACTGGGGCCCCACACTACTCTAGTCGTTGAAATTAGCTCACAATTCTCAGTCTTGTAAATAAGGAGAATGTGGATCTCAAAGTCACATGGCCAAGACTTTAAGTCCTTGGAGCTAAGAGGCCCAGAGTTCAGAGACTGAACCTTTGGCATAGGGTGCGGGAGGGTATCTTTGTTCCTAGCTAGTTTCCTCCTCTTCCCTTCCTCACCACTGGGTGGATGCACACCTTCTTCCTGCTGCCAAGATCTTTAGCCAACCCCTGGGGGCTTCCATGGAGCCTTGCATTTGAAAAACACTCTTCCTCCTCCCCCCCTTCGTCCTGCCTTCCCCCTCTTCCCCTCCCCTACTTCCCTCCTCCTCTGTCTTCTCCTCTCCCTCCTTCCTCTTTCCTCCTCCCCTTGCCCCTCCTTATCCAGCTATCCTACCCTAAGACACTGCCCTTGGGAGGTGGGGGCTATATCCTTTGAGACTAGATACCCCATCTCTCCCACCTGAGGTCCTTCCATGGACCCCTGGGAGTGGGGTGGAGGCAGCTGGGGTAATCTCTAGGAGTGCAGTTAAGGAAGGGAATGCAAATGGAGGGGCAGGGAGGATGTTGTTGTGAGGCTCTGGCTGCTCTCTGGAGTAGCCCTGCTGGGTTGGGGGATGGGATGTGCGTAAGTGCTGCCAGAGAGGCAAAAGGCAGGTGGAGCCTTGGGGGGTCCTGCCTGTAGGTTGTTTGGGACCTCCTCTCAGTCTCATGACCCACTGGGATTTCCTAGCTGCGGTTGTTGAATTAGTAAAACGGTAGCCACCTTTATGTGCCTTCCTGGTCCTGGGAGTCAGGAATTGTCTTGCCGGTTTGGGACTTAAGGAACCTGTCTCAGAGAATCCCACCTATCTTCTGCTTTTAGGGGTGGTTCAGAAGTCGAATGGGGAAGTTCTGGCTCCAGAGGGAGCTCAGACCAGTCTCCTGCCCTGCTCTGCTCTCTCCAAGCACCAATGGGAGGAAACAGGTGTCAGCAGAGACTGAGATGAAAGATCAGTTTGCATGGAGTAAGGCGTGGTGACTCATGCCTATAATCCTAGCACTTTCGCAGGATTGCTTGACGCCTGGAGTTCAAGACCAGTCTGAACAAGAGTGAGACTCTTGTCTCTCCAGAAAATTAGAGAAATTAGCCAGGCATCATGGCCTGTGCTTTTAATCTCAACTATTCAGGAGACTGAGGCAGGAGGAACTCTTGAACCCAGAAATTTGAGGTCGCAGCGAGCTATGATGAGGCCACTGCATTCCAGCCTAGGTGGCGAAAGTGTGAGAATCTGTCTCAAAAACAAAACAAAACAAAATTTGTATGGGGCAGAAAATTCCCCTGCCTTTTGGGTTTTCCAGCTCAGAGGCTTTGTACCTTTCCCCACCTGCAAGTAGTCAAGCCATGGTTAAAGAGTATTGATGCCTGGCCTCCTTGGGACTGGCTACACGTGGTCCTGGGTCCAAGCCCAGGAGACTCTAGCTCTGAGATCTGCCTAGGAAATAACCTCCCCTCAAGTCCTGGGCTCCAGGAGAGTTAACGAAGCCCTCCCTACCTTGAAGCCTTAAACTGTTGCCAAGGACAAGCTTTTCCTCCCGTAGCAGGCTGGAGAGCAGCCTGCGCGGTTTCCCTGGTCCCCTAAGTGAGAAGGTTGAGCTGTGGCCGACATAAATTGTGAGTTATCATGGGGCCAGAGGAAACTGTCAATGAAAGCTTCCAAATTATTTGGCTCATGAGAGGGTGGAAATGAAAGCAAGGACTTGGCAGCAGAAAATGTTTGCACTAAATCTCCTTGCTGGACTGCTCTCCTCTCTTTCTGTGAATGAGTTGGAAATGGGGGGAGCCTTTATAGTCTGCTAGGCTTGAGGGCCAAGGGCCCTGGACATCCTGGGGAAAGGGCCTCTGGGAGTCCCATCTGTCCAGTCACCTGGAGTATAAAGCTGTGGAGTGGCTATTAGGCTGGTCATGTGGTCTGCTCTTGATCTGGCACAGGTCCCCAGTGGGAGCACTTAATAGTGTGTGATGTGGCAACCCCCTCCCTGGTGGCTACAGAGCCGTGGAACCTGTGGTTCACTTGTCTCCTCACCTCTAAATACAGGTAGTGATGGGGTGGGGATTTGAGGTCCAGGTGTGCTTAGCATAGCACAGGCAGTGGGCATGATGAACCCAAGAGCTGTGCAAGGCTGGGGTTGGGTGTAAGGTGAGATAGGCAGAGGTGCCCTGTGATAACCAGTCAGCAGCTGACCTTCCCAGTGCACCCCAGCAGTGCAAATCAATGGGCACTGGTGAGATGCCTCAGAGCCGAAGAAAGTGCTTGACCTGAGTCAGGACCCTGGACAGGGCTAAGGCCTCCAGACCCAGTTTCCCATCTGGCCCTGTCCCAGTGGGTGGCCCCTCAGGCAGCGTGTGCTTCAGTACTCAGGGCTGGGGGGACAGACTCTGGGGCTCCTGAGAGGTCAGGTGCACAAAGTCTCAAATCTGCCCTGGGATTCCTTTAGGCAATGGAAGGATAAGGCGGGGCTGACCCTGAGGACTTACTCAGGCTGCTGCCTGCCTCTACCTGTGGGATGCCAACAAAACAGAGATCTGTCCCTTGGCTGTTACCATCTGCCCCTAAAGGAATGGAGAGGATTGATCTGGCCTAGGGAGTTGATATTGCTGTGTAAACCCTGCTTAGGCCTTGGGTTTCTGGCATAACCATTGCTAGTGCTTAACCCTTTATAGGACACATCTCACCCCACTCCCAGGGATAGGGCTGGTGCCTTCTGTCCCCCTAGCACTGAGCTAGGCCTACTAGGGCTACTAGTCTGTAGTACTGCTCCAGGTACCTGCATTTGGATGTGTGTGTGTGTGTATAAATTTATGGGGTACAAGTATAATTTTGTTACATAGTTACACTGCATAGTGGTGGAGTCCTGGCTTTTAGTGCACCCACCACTGGGATAGCGTACATTGTACCTATTAAGTAATTTCTGATCATCCAGCCCCCTCCTACCCCACTAACTTGTAATTTTTAAAAGATCTCCTGTTGGGAGCCCAGGGTTAAGAACTACTGTCATAGACTTTTCCTTTTGCTTAAGATAGGACTTTCTGGCTTGGTTGCTCCCTGAAAACTCTTTGGGGTTTTTTGAGGGGCGAGATTGGAAGCTGTGGCCAGGGTGGAGGAGGATGGGGAGGCTGTTCAAAGACTTACTCCAAGGCAGGGAGTGTGGGTGGGGGTAGTCCCCCCAGCCTATCTCTGTCCCACAGGGGCCAGGACTGACAGATTTCTGCCCAGCCCTAGACCTCTTGGGGGTGTGACCTGGAGGCCAGCCGTGCAGTTTGGAAGCCACTGTTCCAGCTGTCTCTTCAGGCCTGGGGCACAGAGGCAAGAGGAAGGGCAGGCCAGGCAGTGGGGATTTCCCCAGGCAGGCTGTCTAGAGGTAGAAAGCTGTGTTTTCAGGAAGTCAGAGTCCTCAGAAGTCAGCCAGTAGGCAGAGAAGTAATGTGGGTCTTTGGACCAGGAGCTGCTGATGCTGAATAAAATGAGCAAGCAGGCAAGAACACCTAGTAGGCCTAGCTCAATGCTAGGGGGACAGAAGGCACCAGCCCTATCCCTGGGGAGCTTGCCCTCTGCCAGCAGGATGCAGTTGCTACACAAGAAAGTGGGTGTTAAGGGAGGTGCAGCAGCCAGCTTTGCCAAAAGGCCCAGGCCTTGCCACTGAGGAGGTCTGTGACCCTCCCTAAATGAGCCTGTAGAACCCTTCCAGGGCCCTGCTATGAAGTTTATGCAGGGTCATTATCTGTATAACCTGGGGGTGTCCCAGAGGTGAATGGGGCTGGATGGGGAATGTCTGGTGAAGCTGGCTGTCCTGAGATGGAAGCCTGGGTAGTCCCAGAACAGGGCTGGCAGGAGCTGTGATCCAACTGTTGGCTCCTTTGTAGGTTCTGGTGACAAATTCCTACATCCCTAAATGAGGGAATGGGGGTAATTTGCATGTACCACTGTGATCCTTGCTCTCAGTGGACAGGGCCTTGAGCGAGGAGATGAATAGTCTCTGCTGCCAGTAAGTGGGTGTCCCCCAGACCCTGTGTTCCTATATAAGGACTGCTTCTCCCCACCAAGAAAAGTAATGAGTGAAGATGCAAGATCCAGTTATTGGCTTAAGCCCTGCTTTTAAAAATGGGATCCTTCTGCCCTGGGTGAAAAGTGACAGTAAGGTGACTAGAGCGTGTTGGGGCTCAAAACTGCAGGATAAAAAACTGCCTTCCTAAGGACCAGAGGTGTTAGCCAGTTGTTTGGAATAACTTATTTTACATTAAAACAATGATAGCATATGTTGTAGTAAAATGAAAAAAGGCCACAAACTTGAGAGAGAAAACAGAAGAATCCAAAAAAAGGTTTTGTGCTTGCCCCTGTGGTTTTGAGCCACGTTTCCAGCCCACCAGCAGTTCCTCTGCTACCCTGTGACGCAGGCAGGCAGTGGATTGTCTGAGCTCACAGGCTCAAGGGGTGGTGGGGGGGTGGGAGGGAGGGAGGGGACCCTCCTGCTGGGCTAAGTGCCTGTGTTGTGAGACTCACACTGCCTTCCTCTGGGCTGGGGGGCAGAATCTACTTGTAGTATAGTTGGAAACTGTTGATCCGCCAGCTGGAAAGGCCTTCTGGCCTCTGGGACTTGTCTTGCAAAAGAAATGTGTGTAATAAATTCTCTTTAAGAGCAGGAAGTGCTGTTATCCTCATGAAAGTAAAAGAAAGAGATGTTGAGTGTCTTGGTGATTTTTTTTTTTTTTTTTTTTTAAGTATCTTACCAACTTAGCCTAGTGTTAGCTTGAAACATGACTGGGCAGAGGGTAGCTATTCTCAGAGCTTTTCTGGGTTCTTTTATGCTTGCTTTTAACTAAGTTTGCTGTTGGCTGAGTTACTCTTTATCAGGTTATGGCCTAGGAAAGATTTTTAAAAAGAACTACCTGGCTAGTTCTTTAACAAGCAGTTACTGCTGTGGTTAAAGAACATTGCAGACCTCAGACAAGTGGTTTAACCTCTCTGCATCTCATTCTTCACATCTGTGAAATGGGAGTTAACATGAATGAGGCAGGACAATATGTGTCAAGTATTCAGCACAGTACCTAGTGTGCCTGGCAAGGGAATTACTTTTCCCTGTTTGCTATTGTTGCCAATGAGATGAGGGGCTCAGAAAATGTCTGTGACGAGGTTGGCTCTTTGGGAAAGATCCAAAAACATTCCTTGAGGGATGAGGAAGAAAAGACTACTTTAAGCTCTACATTGAGACTCTTAGTGTGGACAGAGGTCAAGGAGACACAGTCCTAGGCCAAGCACGGTGGCTCACACCTATAATCCTAGCACTCTGGGAGGCCGAGGTGAGTGGATTGCCTGAGCTCACAGGTTCAAGACCAGCCTGAGCAAGAGTGAGATCCCCCCCATCTCTAAAAATAGCCAGGTGTTGTGGCAGGCGCCTGTAGTCCCTGATACTCTGAAGGCTGAGGCAAGAGAATCAATTGAGCCTGAGAGTTTGAGGTTGCCATGAGCTATGATGCAATGGTACTCTACCGACAGCGACAAAATAAGACTCTGTCTCAAAAAAAAAATTAACAAATAGGGCGGCGCCTGTGGCTCAGTCGGTAAGGCGCCGGCCCCACATACCGAGGGTGGTGGGTTCAAACACAGCCCCGGCCAAACTGCAACCAAAAAATAGCCAGGCGTTGTGGCGGGCGCCTGTAGTCCCAGCTACTCGGGAGGCTGAGGCAAGAGAATCGCTTAAGCCCAGGAGTTAGAGGTTGCTGTGAGCTGTGTGAGGCCTGGGCACTCTACTGAGGGCCATAAAGTGAGACTGTCTCTACAAAAAAAAAAAAAAAAAATTAACAAATAAACAAAAAACAGAGAGACAGTCCTGGCTAAAGTAGTTTTCATTGTCTCTGGATCAGTGACCAAGACCAGTTTTTCAGTTTTACCTAGAAGAATCCTCTGGGCCATCCTCTTCCCTCCACGCTCCCTGATAAGACAGGAAGGTTTAGCAAGAGTCCTCAAACTTCTTAAACAGGGGGCCAGTTCACTGTCCCTCAGACCGTTGGAGGGCCGGACTATAGTTTAAAAAAAAAAATTATGAACAAATTCCTATGCATACTGCACATATCTTATTTTGAAGTAAAAAAACAAAACAGGAACAAATAAAATCACACTGCCACATGTGGCCTGCAGGCTGTAGTTTGAGGACCCCTGGTTTAGAGTTTAGGCATACTTCAAACGTATCCTCAGGTTCATTAATTCATTTACTCATTCCACAGCATTTCTTTTCTTTCTTTCCTTTTTTTTTCTTTTTTTTTTTTTAAGTAGGCAGAGTCTCACTCTGTCACCCTGAGTAGAGTGCTATGGTGTAATCACAGCTCACAGCAACCTCAAACTCTGGGGCTCAAGAGATCCTTTTGCCCCAGTCTCCTGAGTAGTTGGAACTACAGGTACCTGCCACAGCACCCAGCTAGTTTTTTTTTTTGTATTTTTTAGTAGAGATGGGGTCTCGATCTTGGTCAGACAGGTCTGGAATTCCTGAGCTCAGGCAATACACCTCCCTTGGCCTCCCAGAATGCTCGGATGACAGATGTGAGCTACCGTGCCCAGCCAACAGCATTTCTTGAACACCTGCTGTGTACCAAGCACTATGCCCAAAACAGGCACAATGATAAACAGGACATATTTGGTTTGTTTTTGCAGCTTGACTATTAGAGGAGATGGACATTAAACAAATAATTACAGAAATAATTCTGTTTTGTAATTGTGTGATAACTGTTGGAGCTTTTCCTTAAGTAACTAAAATTCCACTTGGTGCCTCTTAGTCTGAAATCTGTGATAGAGTAATTTACCCCTTGAGAAAACAAAGCAGAAAACCACTGACATGGGGGCTCACACCTGTAATCCTAGCACTCTGAGTGGCCTAGATAGGTGAATTGCTTGAGCTCATGAGTTTGAGACCAGCCTGAGCAAGAGCAAGACCCTGTTTCTAAAAATAGCCAGGTGTTTCGGTAGATGCCTGTAGTCTTAGCTCCTCTGGAGGCTGAGGCAAGAGGATCACTTGTGCCTAAGAGCTTGAAGTTGCTTTGAGCTACTATAGCCAAAACTCCAAAACTGCTTTGATGCCATAGTACTCTACCAAGGGTAACAAAGTGAGACTCCATCTCAAAAATAAATAAATAAAACTCTATTAAAAAAAAAAGAAGAAGAAAGCAGAAAACTGAGGTCCCAGGATGAAATGTTCAAGTAGCGTCTACACATCTCGTTATCATATACTAAAACTCTCAGTGTGGCGTCTACTGGCTGTGCGGTCAGTGCATGTTGGAAGTTGCCTATTGTCATACTTGCTTTTGAAGGTCACTCAGACTCCACCGATACTTTCATGTAGAGCCTGTTTTTAATTCTTCCCGGGAATTAGGTGTAGAGGGATAGACTTTTGAATGATTATGATCTTCAGTCTCAAAAATGAATGGTTGTGGGGCTGATGGGGGGCGGCGCAGGTGGCTCAAAGGAGTAGGGCGCTCGCCCTATATACCAGAGGTGGCGGGTTCAAACCAGGCCCTGGCCAAAACTGCAAAAAAAAAAAAAAAAAAAAGAATGATTGGGCAAGGCCATGTGATATGTTTCTGGAACATTGTCCTTAGAGCTGGAAGAGCAGGGTCTTCAGCCCCCTCCAGGGCTACGTTGACACCCCTAATGCTTAGATTGGATATTAAATTAGAGTTTGAGGCCTCCAAATATTCTTCATACTGTTTGAAGGAGCTACAATTATCATCTCCCAAGCAGCTCAGCAGAACTTGGTTGCTAGGCAGCAGACCTTTAAAGACAATTTGTCAATTTCTGCCAAAAGAGAAAAAAGTAGTAAACATTCACATTGTAAGAAAATTGCTTGTTTTCCAGCTTCCAACTTTCTTGCTACAGCAAGCCTTTTTGTTCATCAGTGTCCATTTAATTCTTTATTTAGTTTTCATAAATCATTCTAAGGGCACTATTTAGAAGAATAATTAAGCCTTTTTCAAGCCTAACCCTTGGCAATTTGAAACAAAAAGATGTTTAGGTTACAATCAGGCTGCCATATTTATGGACAGTTTTTATATAAATGTACAGAGGCTCCTTTGGAAGGTATATAGTATCCGGCTGCCCAGCTGAAGCTTTGGACAGCAACCAAGGAAAGTGGTAGCTGTTCCATAGAAGGGTCTTTAGTCATTTAACATTTGTTAGCCCCTAGCATGTGCCAGGCCCTGCTTGCTTCGCTGGGCTCCAACCCAGCGGCCTAGACAGACCTCATGGAGCTCACCTTCTAGTGAAGAAGCCGTGGCAAGAGACTGAGAGATTCTGATACAGAGGCTGTGGATATTCAGATAAAGTCCAGAGCTCAGCCTGGGATGAGGGAAGGCTTCTCACAGCAGATGTGGGGTGGACCGAGACCTGGAGGATGAAGTGTGCCAGCCTCACATGGGTAAGGGAGGAGTGTTCCAGATAGATGCAAATGGTAAGAAGTGCTTGGGAAACTGCAAGTGCAGCCACGTGGTCACAGGCTGCGTGTGGCTCTGCATTTCAGTGTGAGTATAGTGGGAGGACAGTGGAGAGCCACTGGCAGCTGTGCAACTTGCAAAGGCCACCATCAGATTTGCATATTCTAACTCTTAGGGAAACCACCTGATTTGACTCCATGTTAACTCCAAAGCATTGGGCAGTGAGCAAATGGTCCAAAGGAGCAGGGAAGCTGCGGGAAGTGCGGGGTAAGCTTGAGAGTCATCTTGGCCTGGATTCCTTTGTCACTTCCAACATGTAGACCTCAGGTAGGTTATTTAACCCAAATCCCAGGCTTCTCAACTGTAAAATAGGGAAGATGGTAGTACCCACCTCACAGAGTTGACATAGGGGCGAATAATATAGACTTATTATAATATACTAATTTAGGAGAAGCCTTGAGACTGTTAGTGTGCAGTGCACTCTGTGTGTTTCCTGATACCACATGACAATGATGCGCTCTTTGTGCTTCCATGAGTCCTCCTGAAAGGCCCATTAGCATTCAGTCTGCTATCTGCTCCCTGAGTGACCTAACTCTAACTCAGAATGAACCTTGGAACTCTCTTGGAACCAGAACACTCTTCCGTCTTCCCTGACGGCAATGGGAAGGACCTCTCAAGTAAAGCCCAGGACCACTTCCTGCCCTGAGTACCAAGCTTGGTCCACCCTAGGTCAAGGCCGTTCTCCTCAGCTGGTGTGGCATTCCAGCTGTAGCAGAGACTATGTTCTTAGGCTTCAAGCCTGTTTGAATGGAGGCTGCCTGGTGCTCAAAGGTCCCTGTGGTTGGGGATTTCAGCCTCTGGGTGTATCTAAGAGGTATCTCACTCTGTTGATGAGAGTTCAGAAAACTTCTAGGAGCCTGCTAGGGACTTTAGACTCATCAGATAATTCCCCAGAGAGTCTCTTGTATTCAGTGCCAGGCACTGAGAATATAGCCTGCAGCAGGACAGGTGTGGCTAGGTAGAGAAAAAAGCTACATGAGTCAACTAGATACTTTGCAGGAGTGTAAATGCTAGGAATGAAGGCCGGGATGGTGAGTGGCTCAGAGGGGCAGTTAGCCCTGCCCGAGTTGGTGATTAGGCTGGAATCCCCAAGAGGATGACAGATGACAGCTCCCTCCATGGGTCCTTAGTACCCAATGATGCTGATCTCTTGTAGGTTTGATTTCTGGGGCAGGATGATGGCCTGTCCCAGGTGGCCGATTCCTAAGGCGTTAGAGCAACAGATCTTGGGACATTGCACCACGTGGCTTGCTTGGATTGGGAGAACTTTGAGACAGTCATGAATCATTTTGGGGTCAATTCACCCTGCTGGGGCCCATAGATATGTAACATAGGCCCAGCCCTGCTGGCCATGGCAGAGTCTCTCGAGGCCTCTGCTGGGAGCAGAGCCAAGGGTGGGGGGGGCTGCTGAAGGGCCTGCTCCCAAACCACCCAGTGCCTGAATGTATGCTCTTGCATTAGCTTTGTTACTACTTGCTAATAAGATATGCAAATTATCAGGGCTGTGAAATCTTAGCCACATTCCATCTTCTGTTTAATTAGCATTTAATTGTAATCTGATTTTAATTTTTTTCACACTGGCACCCTAATTAAATGTTAGGGTGTTAGTCCTAACAATTAAATTATATCGGCAAATAGAGTTTTCAAGAAACTTGACCTTTTTTAAGCCAGAGCCATCTCTAGCTAGATGCAGATGTTAATTAGATTCTGCAAGATGCTGCTTCCCGGCCTCTCAGTGCACCCATTTCAAATGTGTTTTCCTTGTGGTTATAGACCTAGATTCAAATGAGGCACACAGAGTTAGCGATCAGGCCCCCAGCAGGCGGAGGTTACCACTGAATGGGTTTGTCAGTGAGCTGACTTGGCCCAGGCACAGCACTGCATGCTGGGTTCTCCTGGGAGGGATAGCTTTGGAGTTTGTTCTGAGGCCTGAAGTACTTCTTAAAGTGGCTTCTCTAGTCTCTATGATGTGAGGTTTTTTTTTTTTTTTTGTAGTTTTTGGCCAGAGCTGGGTTTGAACCCTCCACCTCTGGCATATGGGGCGGACACCCTACTCACTGAGCCACAGGCGCGGCCCGATGATGTGAGCTTTTTTTTTTTTTTTTTTTTTTTGTAGAGACAGAGTCTCACTTTATGGCCCTCAGTACAGCGCCGTGGCCTCACACAGCTCACAGCAACCTCTGACTCCTGGGCTTAAGCGATTCTCTTGCCTCAGCCTCCCGAGTAGCTGGGACTACAGGCGCCCGCCACAACGCCCGGCTATTTTTTGGTTGCAGTTTGGCCGGGGCCAGGTTTAACCCCGCCACCCTCGATATATGTGAGCTTTTTAATTCAGGATTCTCAAGTGATTATCACTGGGAAAGTTGGTACCTGAGTGAGTCACATGGTGTCTAGAGGTGCCATCACATCCACAGCAGTGTCACAGCTTTGTCACAGTGAGATCAGACAGCTGGGGCAGGGTTTAGACAGTGCGGTGGCATGGAGATGGGGGGAGTAGACAGAACTTGAGGAAGAGCGGTTTGCCCCTGAGTGAACAGGTGCTCAGAAGAAAACAAAAAGCACTGGGGTGTGACCACTCATAGCCTGGCTCTGAGAAATTTGGATGGGCTTAATTAAGAAGGAAGACAGCCCTGTCCTTCCTACCTCATCACACACAGAGTGTTAATGTAGAGCTCCCTGGACCTGCACGGGTGGCTCATGCCTGTAATCCTAGCCCTCTGGGAGGCCGAGGTGGTGGATTGCTTGAGCTCAGGAGTTTGAGAGCAGCCTGAGCAAGAGAAAGATTACATCTCTACTAAAAATAGAAAAACTGGCTCGGCACCCATAGGTCCCTGGTTAAGGCTCTGGCCACATACACCAAGGCTGGCAGGCTCGAACCCTGCCCAAGCCAGCTAAACAACAAAGACTAGTGCAACAAAAAAATAGCCAGTGTTGTGGTGGGTGCCTGTAGTCACAGCTACTCTGGAGGCTGAGACAAGAGAATTGCTTAAAGCCTAAGAATTTGAGGTTGCTGTGAGCTGTGACGGCACAGCACTCTACCAAGGGCGACACAATAAGACTATGTCTCAATAGAAAAACTAACCGGGTATGTTGGTGCACATCTGCAGTCCCAGCTAGTGGGAAGCTGAGGCAGAAGGATTGCTTGAGCCCTGGAGTTGGAGGTTGCTGTGAGCTATGATGCCGAGGCACTCTACCCAGGGCAACAGAGTGAGACTCTGTCTCAAAAAAAAAAAAAAAAAGTAGAGCTCCTTCCCAGGTAGAAGACATAGTATCCTTGTTTTTGAGGGACCATGAAGGTCCTGACTCAGGCCAAGCCACTCTGGAGGCTACTCCAACCCTGGCATCCCTTGGCTATTTGTGTGAGGTCCTGGGCCTTTTGTTTTCCTGAGGTTGGTGCCCTATGCTTATACCTTTACTATGCCTGTGGGCGCAAATAGATAACATGATTGTAAGCCTCCACTGGAAAGTCCCTGAATAGTCATATAATGGCAGTTTTGCTTTCACAGAAACCTTCCTAGCCTCTAAGTTTTTACTTTTTTTTTTGTTGTTGTTCTCTTCTCTGCAAGTCTTTCTCCTTCTCTCTGAGTTCCACTCTCACCTGTCACTCAAACTCTGTCCTTTACTAAGTCAGAACAATGTGAATTCACTTCACACATTGATGAGACATCTACTTGTGCAAAGCATTTGCTGGGTTCCAAGGTGTGTTGCTTATTACAGTTAATAATCACATTATGTTGTCTTCTTATCTATAAGTGAGTAGGCGGGCAGCCCACTTGAGTTGCATTCATTTTCCTCTTCCCCTCGCTTGTGAGGCAGCCTGAAGTCATTTTCTCCCTTCTCTCTCCTGATAGGTTTTCCGGACAGACTTGATCACTGCCATGAAGATCCCCGACTCATACCAGCTCAGCCCAGATGACTACTACATCCTGGCAGACCCGTGGCGACAGGAATGGGAGAAAGGTGTACAGGTGCCTGCTGGGGCAGAGGCCATTCCAGAGCCCGTGGTGAGGTGAGCCAGGCAGCCCAGGCAAGGAGGCTATCGGTGCAGGGGAAAAGGGGGAGGCTGCTTTGCAGGTAAGGGACCTACCAGTCCGGGGATTCTTTTCTACCCCATCTCTATTCTGTATTCTGTTCTCTTATCTGATGAGCCATTGAAATGTTCCAAAAATACTGTCAGTTTACTTCAGGGGCTGAGGGCTTGGGTTTGACCTTGACTCTGGGAGCCACAATGCTTGGATTCATATTGCCACTCACATTCAGTGTGACCTTGGACCAGAATCGTAATGTCTCTGGGCCTTAGTTTTCTTATCTGTGACCGATAATAATAACTAATCTACTTCACACAGTTGTAGTGTTGGGATGATATATTAAAGTGATCCATGGAAGGCATTTGGCAGGGGCCCGGCACCCTGCAAGCACTCTATAAAAACTGCCCGTGGATTATGTTGATACTGATCCCAATTGGGTCCCACAGCGGATCTGATCAGGGAGATCTCCAGCCTTTTAACTAGTCTTAAAGACAGGGGTGAGCCATGCTCTTGACCTCTTGAACCTTTTGGAAGAGTTCTTCTAGGGGCCAGTCAAGTGCCTGGCACAGAGTAGATGGTCAGGAAGCGATTGCTGTTACCAGCCTCTGGAGAGGCTCTCCTGCCAGGGCCAAGTCAGAGACAAGTCCTCTCCAGGCTTTGTAGCCTGCTGATCTTACTGGGCAGAGAGATCACTGGCTGACCTTGTTAGGAGGTAGCCACATGGCCAGGGGTCTTGCCTCCAGCTACAGAGTTCAGCCAAGTACTTTTTTATATACCCTGGGAAACCCTCCAAGCTATGTCTTAGTACATAGGGGTCTTGTGTCCTGGTGTCCCCCCTGACCAGCCTGCCCAGTCTAGGCATCTTATGTTATTGGCCGTCCACTCCCACACTTGGCAGCTTATGCCTGAGCCTGTATGATCAGCCTAGGGTAAAGATCATAGCTATCACCTCCCTTGACGTTGGAACTGTCCCCTCCTGGCAGCTGCACCTGTGACTGGTGCTCTATGGGGACTGGATATTGTGGTGGGCCAATCCTTCTCCATTGACCCTTGAGGGCCAAGTGTCTACCAGTACTCATTGGCACTCTGAGGCCCTCTGAGAATAGGGAAGTTCCAGACTTCTCCAAAAGGCTTGGGGAGGCCCGTTTTGAGGTTAGGCAGAATTTAGAGCTGAATTTATTCTCTGCATCCCCTGCCCAGCCTCCTAGCCAGTTTCACACCTTCTCTTCTGTGCACTAACAGAACCATTACTTGACCTCTGTGAGCCTGTTGCCTTCTCTATAAAATGGGGATAATACTGCCTGATGGTGTGTGGTGAGGATTAAGTGAGAATAGGCATATCAAGTCACCACCACACGTGTCAGGGCCCCGGGCACCAGGGGGCAGGGCAGGCCACCAGCTGGGCAGAGTGAGGTGAGTCCTGATTGATTAGGCTTGGCCCAGCAGTCTGTCATCTCTACTTGCTGTCAATGCCAGGTGGTTCCGGAAACATCTACCGGCCTGGGTAATTAATTGCAGATGCTTCCACACCAGTAGTTTGGCTTCAGTCCGCCTGTAGCGTGCTTTATCTGTTGACATCAAGAGCACGTGTTCAGACTGCTTTGGCTTTACTAGGTGCATTCCCAGCATACCCACAGCAGCGCTAAACTGACATGAGCCAGGCACCCCTGGCCTGTCCATGCTCTTTGGAGAGGATAGGCTGAGGGCGGGAAAGGGTACTCTGAGATCAGCACATTTCTTCTTTCCCTGTGTCCAGCCTGGCTTCTCCTTCCTGGGCACCTCCTAGCGATCATCTGGAAGCCTGCACAGCTACCATAAGCATCAGAATCGTTAGAGGAACCCAATTTCTGAGTACTTGCTGTGCTGAACCTGGGATGTTCATCTCTCACTTAATGATCATATTCACCTTATAAAGTACTTACTACTGTCCCCATTTTATAGATGAGGAAGCTGGGAAATTCTGGGGAATTCCCTGCATAGCTACCAGGACGTAGTGGGGCTAGGCCAGGAAATCACAGGTCATAGGAACAAACCCTGGGTTGCCCCCAGCGAGGCCCCAAGAGAGAGCCCTGTGCCCCAGTTACCCTGGCGTTCTGACCCTGACTGTCCTCCCCAAACTGCTGCCTGGATGTTCCTTCCCTCCCTGGCCGTTGGGCAGGTCTTCCCTCCTTCTGGTGTGAAATCTCTCTGAATAATGGGAATCTGTTTCATTCCCTAGACTGAGAACTGAATGAGGACCTTAGTGTGGCTGGAAGTCTGGGCCCAGGGCACAACCAACCTTTGGCATCTGGTCGTCTGGGACAGAGCCCTTCCCCTCCCATAGATCTCAGCCCAGCTGTCTTCCTCCTTCCAGCTGACCTCTGTCCTGCTGGTTGTGGCTGTGGGTTAGGCCATGGCCTGGGGTCAGGTCACACCATGCCTGGTAGGAAAGCTTCACTCCATAGCCAGAGCCAGAAAATGGCAAACAGATGAAGATGAGAATCCTAGGAAGCATGAAAAATGCCTTTTCTGGTATGAATCCCTTAACCCCTGCTCCCCAGAGAGGGGACAGTGATCTTGGTCCCAAGGGGCTGGGCCAGGTGACAGCTGACTAGGCAAGCAGGTGTGGGCAGTTATGCCAGTAGGTGGTGGGCATTCCAACAAAGGTTGCTCAAAAGCCCCACTCAGTATATGTGAGGGCACAAGCAAAGCCTGTTCACAACAAAAGTCTAGGCTGTTTGGTTTTTTTTTAAGAATTTTTTTTTTCTTTGGTAGAGACAGAGTTTCACTTTATGGCCCTCGGTAGAGTGCCGTGGCATCACACAGCTCACAGCAACCTCCAACTCCTGGGCTTAAGCGATTCTCTTGCCTCAGCCTCCCAAGTAGCTGGGACTACAGGCGCCCGCCACAACACCCGGCTATTTTTTTGTTGCAGTTCGGCCGGGCCGGGTTTGAACCCGCCACCCTCGGTATATGGGACCGGCACCCTACCAACTGAGCCACAAGTGCCGCCCCCTTTTTTTTTTTAAGAATTTAATTCATGGGCGGCGCCTGTGGCTCAGTCGGTAAGGCGCCGGCCCCATATACCGAGGGTGGCGGGTTCAAACCCGGCCCCGGCCAAACTGCAACCAAAAAATAGCCGGGCGTTGTGGCGGGCGCCTGTGGTCCCAGCTGCTCGGGAGGCTGAGGCAGGAGAATCGCTTGGGCCCAGGAGTTGGAGGTTGCTGTGAGCTGTGTGAGGCCACGGCACTCTACTGAGGGCCATAAAGTAAGACTCTGTCTCTATAAAAAAAAAAAAAAAAAAGAATTTAATTCATACCCTCAATGAATCCCCAACAATGAAAATAAAAAAGAGAGAGAGAGAATTTCATTCAGGCTGGGCACCTGTAGCTCAGTGGCTAGGGCACTGACCACATACAAAGGAGCAAGTGAGTCCCAACACAGCCCAGGCCTGCTGAAAAAAACAACAATGACAACTACAACAAAAAAATAGCCAGGCATCGTGGCAGGCACCTATAGTCCCAGCTACTTGGGAGGTTGAGGCAAGATAATCACTTGACCCCAAGAGTTGGAGGTTGCTGTGAGCTGTGACACCACGGCACTCTACCAAGGGTGACATAGGGAGACTCTGTCTCAGGAAAAAAAAAAAAAAAGAATTTAATTCAAATAACAGTTTTATGGGCAAAGGCAGGATTTAGTTACCAAGAATTTTAGTATTGCCCCTATTTGGTATCACTTACTGGTATGGGATCAGTCATTATTACCTGAGACCACCCTTAATATGGGCCTCTCGTGTGAGATAAGGTGGTCCCAACCTGCTCCCGTTTCTCCCTGCCTGTTGGCTGGAGCTAGGCCCAAGGCCCTTGTTTCGTACTCCTTGGGCCCCTGCCTCCCCATCTCCTTCATTCTTGCTGCCCCTCTTGCTGATACCTGGGGAGCCCAAGGTCCCTATCTGAGCTCAGGCATGTCTCTGTGCCACCTAGGGCCCTTCCCTGCTTTCCCAGTCACTGCTGCGTCTCAGCCCTGGCAGCCCTGCCTCTGACCCCAGGAGGCCTCTCAGGGTTAGAGGTGAGGGGCCTTCGCCTTCGCAGTTTGGCCAGAGGAGGCAGGCTCTGAAGCAGTAACCAGTGGAGGATAGGAAGAGCTGGCATTTTGAACTGGCATCAGGAACTGAGGCCCAGGACAGTTGAGCCAAGGCAGAATGCTCCCTATATTCTATATTCCATTCCAGGAGAAAGGTGATATCCAGAGGTCTCAAAATACACACAGGCTCATGCACACAGTGTTTACTGTGGGGGGGGGTCCTTTTCTGAGAGTTTTACAAGCATCAATCCATTTAATCCTCCGACCAGCTATACAAGATAGGTATCTTTATTAGCCCATTTTAGAGGGAATGACACTGAGGCACAGAGAAGTTAAGTGTCTTACTCAGAGTCTCACATTAAGTGGTGGAACTGTGGGAGGGATGAGCCCTCCCACATGGCCCTGAGGGAGGGCTGAGCTGACTGTGATCCTGGGATTGTGGTAGGTGCATCTTTAGGTCCTAAGGATTTGTCCTCCCATCTTGGTTGGAGGGGCAGATAACACCATTGCACTGTCCATGTAACAGTATCTGGGAGGACAAGGTCTATAAGCAACACTGTGTCCCTGTGGCAATAGACCTTTTGTCTACAAAGGGTCACCCTGGGTCGCAGCAACGTAACCTGGTAAGGCTCCTCCTGAACCCAGGGAAGACAAGGTCTTAGTTTTTTCTCACGGCCATGGGGTTTTCAAGTTGTTGGTGAAGGGCAGGGCACCAGGACTTGTGAAGGTATGTGGACAATCCCCGACGTCTCCCCAGCCTTGAAGGGTATGCTGAAGGACCTAGAGTTCAACTGGCTCCATTCTACTTGTCCCAGAGTTGTTGGCACAGGGCAGCACTAGGTGATGCCTCCTACAAGCCCAGGGAGGGCTTTAGCAAAGGCCCAGCTACCATAGTGAGAGGATAGTAGCAATGTGCTCTGGGCAGGTTGAGCAAGGGCTGTGGATCAGCTCCTACACCCATTCTTCACCCTGCCTTAAAGCCCTTTGGGTCTTTAGTGTTCAGACATTTTACCTACAGTCATCTGAATCTCTGGTAGGTAGGCAGATAATGGAGGAGGCAGTGAAGGAGGGGGTGGAAGGAGGTGTGCCGTGCTCGACAGCAAAGTCTCATACTTCACACTTGCCCACCAGCTCCTGAGCTGGGCCGGCCAACTCACTGGAGCCCCTCTCTGGTGGCAGGCTAAGGGTCCCTCTCTTCATGACACCTCCTCTTGATTTTCTAGGATCCTCCCGCCGTTGGAAGGTCCCCCTACACAGATGTCCCTGAGCAACTCTGCACTTGGTGAGGGCTCCCAGCCTGATTGGCCAGAGGGTAGCCGCTATGACCTGGATGAGATTGATGCCTACTGGCTGGAGCTCATCAACTCGGAGCTCAAGCAGATGGGTAGGTGACCCACTATGCTAAAAATGGGATCAGGCCAGGCAAGGCAGGGTAGGTTCTTATAGGGAAGAGGGCTCTCTTCCCACTCCAGCATCTTCACCTGCAGAAGGACTGGGGCCAAGACCAGGCTTAGGTATTGCGTGGACCTGGAGGAAATGCCCCTGCTGCATTACTGACTGGTGAAGTTACTGCTGTGTCTCTGCCTCCTGAAGTTTCTGCAGCTGTCAGAGGGGGGCAGTAATAGCTCATGATTTATAAGGACCTTGCTATCTTTACACACACTAATGTCCTTGTGGTCACAGGCAGGCTGTCAGCTCATTCTGTTTTCAGAGGATGGAGCTGAGGCCCTAGCAGTGGGTGCTTCTCCTCAGGTCACACAGTGGATGAATGGAAACTCTCCCATACACCTGCTCTGAATTCCTTCAGCCCAGGAGCTGAGTCCTCTTCAGAGCTTCAACATCTCCTCTGCTGTCCTCCCACAGAGAGGCCAGGGCTGGATGAGCTGACTTTAGAGCGTGTGCTGGAGGAGCTGGAGACTCTTTGCCACCAGAACATGGCCCGGGCCATCGAGACGCAGGAGGGGCTGGGCATCGAGTATGACGAGGACGTCGTCTGTGATGTGTGCCGCTCTCCCGAGGGCGAGGATGGCAACGAGATGGTCTTCTGTGACAAGTGCAACGTCTGTGTGCACCAGGTGGGCAGACTCTCATCACCCTCACCCACACTGAGGGTGTATATGCTGCCTGATGGACTCCTGCTTGGAGCTGGTCATCCTGGCTGTAGGAGCACAGGGGCACTGTGGCCAGAAGCCCTTAAAGAGGGCAAGGGGGAGGAAGGGAGTGGTATGAGTGCCCTGTGGTACCAGGGACACCCAGGGCCCCTTGGCTCAGCCCTGCCAGCCAGACTTGAGCACACACCCTTTGCGGGGTTGTTCTGTCCTCTTGTCAGCTTCCCTCAGACTCTTCCCCATGAGCACCCCACCCCATTGTACCTCCTTTTCTGCTTTACGCACATTTTGAACAAAAAGGCAGCATAGGACAGTGCCTATGGCTCAGTGAGTAGGGTGCCAGCCCCATATACTGAGGGTGGCAGGTTCGAACCCAGCCTCAGCCAAACTGCAACAAAAAATAGCCGGGCATTGTGGCGGGTACCTGTAGTCCCATCTACTTGGGAGGCTGAGGCAAGAGAATCGCCTAAGCCCAAGAGGTGGAGGTTGCTGTGAGCTGTGACACTCAGGCACTCTACTGAGGGCAAGAAAATGAGACTCTGTCTCTTAAAAGAGGCACCACAGTGCAGTGACTGAACAAAGCCTAAAGACACGCTGCCTGGGTTCAAGTCATGGCTCTCCTTTCACAAGGTGCGTGACTTTCGACATGTTTCTTAACTTCTGTAGACCTCTGTTTCTTCTAAATAAAAGTGAATTGTTGTGGCCGGGCACAGTGGCTGACACCTGTTATCTTAGCACTCTGGGAGGGAATGGCAGGAGGATTGTTTGAGCTCAGGGGTTCAAGACCAGCCTGAACAAGAGTGAGACCCCATCTCTACTAAAATTAGGAAAAAATTAGCTGGGCCTGTGGCAGGTACCTATAGTCTTAGCTACTTGGGATGCTGAGGCAGGCAGGTGTATTGTTTGAACCCCAGAGTTTGAGCTTGCTGTGAACTATAGGCTGATGCCATGGCACTCTAGCCAGGGCAATAGAGTGAGTCTCTGTCTCCATTAAAAAAAAAAAGAAAGAAGTGAAATGTTGGCTAGTCACAGTGGCTTATGCCTATAATCCTAGCCCTCTGGGAGGCCAAGGTGGGTGGATTGCCTGAGCTTACAAGGTTCGAGACCAGCCTGAGCAAGTGTGAGACCCTGTCTCTAAAAAATAGCTGGGCATTGTGGCAGGCACCTGTAGTCCCAACTAATTGGGAGGCTTGAGCCCAAAAGTTTGAAGTTGCTGTGAGTTATGACTCCACTGCACTCTACGAAGGGCGACAAGAAGAGACTGTCTCAAAAAAAAGAAGTAAATTGTTATAAGGATTAAATTAATTGTTATGAGGATTAAATTGTTCACTAGGCGTTCTTTGCTTAGAACAGTATAGTAAGGGCTACAAGGTAACATTTGTTATCATCGCTAGATTTATAAACCAGCTACAGCCTGGCCAGGCCCCCTCTTTTTTTTTTTTTTTGGCCGGGGCTGGGTTTGAACCCGCCACCTGGCATATGGGGCTGGCGCCCTACTCCTTTGATACACAGGCGCCACCACCCAGGCCCCTCTTGATTAAGGCTCTGAGTCTCATTTGCAGTGTACTCATTCTGGCCCTGACTTTGTGCCTGTTCTTACCACTGTTACTGCAATAGCCCCTAGGAGCTCAGAAGCAGAGGCCCCACCAGGCTGGCCTTGTAGCTTATCCTTCATACCCAGCAGCTCGTGGGTCCACATGTCTTTCCCAAGTGGCAGCATGGCCAGGAGGAGCCCTCTTCACAGATACTGAGTGAAAAAGATGGAAGCTCTAGTTGTCCCAGGAAGTATATACCTGATTTTCTTTTTTTTTTTTTTGTGGTTTATTTTTGGCCGGGGCTGGGTTTGAACCCGCTACCTCCAGCATATGGGACCAGCGTCCTACTCCTTGAGCCACAGGCGCTGCCCCGAATATATATATGTACCTGATTTTCAATTTGAGGGGCCTCCTGGAGCCTCCAAAGTCCATAGCTGGTTAGGAACCTCTGGCTAAAGTGACTCTCCTCCCAGCAGAGGGTGCATCTGAGCCCTTTCACAGAGGACTGTGAAATGGTGACATTTCAGTTATACAGGCAGGCAAAGAGATTTCCAAAAGCTCTTCCTTGGATTATAACTCCTCAGGAGGTCTTCTTGCCAGAGCCCGGAGGTGCACAGCAGTGTAGCTGAGGGCTGGGCCCGCTGGCAGCTGAGTACTGACCTGACAGACTGGCCAGTGCCCCTGATGCATAACCGCCTGCTGTCTCCCCAGGCATGCTACGGGATCCTCAAGGTGCCCACGGGCAGCTGGCTATGCCGGACGTGTGCCCTGGGTGTCCAGCCAAAGTGCCTGCTCTGCCCCAAGCGAGGAGGAGCCTTGAAGCCCACCAGAAGTGGGACCAAGTGGGTGCATGTCAGCTGCGCCCTGTGGATTCCTGAGGTGTGTAGGCATGGGGATGTGCGTGGAGCTCAGGTGCCTGAGCACTGGGGATAGAAAGTGATGGGCCCACATGAAAATGATGGTATTTCAGGTGACAGGCCAGGGAAGAAAGCAGCAGCACACAGGGGACTTTGCCTTTGAATTTGGGCAGAGCTCAGATAGTGATTTCTATGGGGTTATGGGCCATTAGGTATCAAGGAGGTAGGTCTGAGTTCTAGATAGAAGTCAGGCAGTTGAGTGTGGGGGGTTCTGGGGTCCATCTAAACAGTGGTTCTAGCCAGAGTCAAGGTGCATGTTTAAAACAGAGATAAACCACCAACCTGAAAGAAAACCAGGCAGTAAGCCTCCTTAAAAGGCGGATAGTGGGCCTGCTACTATGGCTACCGCTGGGATGGAGGGTGGACCTATGTCTGAGTCCAGGTGGGAGGGCCACTGGCAACAGACTGGGTCTACAGTGAGTGAGTCAGCAGAAGACCTGAGCTCCCAGGAGGCCATCCATTTTAAATGTGAAATGCTAAAATTCGCTGGAGTTTCAGCACCATCCCTGTTGGGTGCCCTGACTCAGACTGAGGTTAGTGCTGCCTATGCCCAGCAGCAGGACAGGTGGCCCTGTCTGTACATGGCCCTCCCCTTCCTGGGCTCACCTCCGAAGGTCCCTGCGGGGGCCCACATTGCAGATTTTGGTGCTGGTAGTTATTTACATCAGTAGTAGTCACTTGCTCCTAGATCAGCACCTCAGGCTGGGACTACCTCTGAGCATGTCCTTGATTAGTCACAGTGGAGATAGAACTAACTAGGACCCCGTCACGTGGATCTTTGACTTAGGACCTGTGGCGAGGGAGCCCTTTTTCCCTTCTCAGGCATGGGCAGTGGGGAGGCCAGTGTGCCCTGCCTCTGGCCCTGAGGTGTGGGCTGTGCCCAGTAGACTTGGGCACGGTTATATGCCTGTCACTATAGAAGGAGCTAAGCAGCGGCACATCTGTCTGCCCAGGGGAGCCCTATACACCCCCAAAAGGAGACATGAGATTTTGTCTTGGTGCCCAGAAAAAAGTGAGTAAAATAAATGCAGGTTATAGCAAGGACTATAAAGACATTATTAACAAAGATCTGAGGTGCAGAAAGGGTGGAGACCTTGCACATGTTCATGGATACATGCACGGGCGTGCACACTCACTGTGTGAGTCACAGGTGCACACTCATCAAACCAGCTACACACACAGATAAGCACTATTACACATTCACTAATAGTATAAAATCAGTCACAGATGAGCACAGACTTCACCCAGTGGTCAGCTTGGGAGTTAGGAGGGTTGTAGGCTTTTGAGCCATTCTTATTTGGTGTCAGTAAGGACTTAGGATTCAGGGCCTCACCCACTGGTCTGTCTGCCCATGTGTCCAGTTGGGGCACCTCCGGAGAGGCCTGATTCCGCTCCCTGTGTCCCACCCAGGTCAGCATTGGCTGCCCAGAGAAGATGGAGCCCATCACCAAGATCTCCCACATCCCAGCCAGCCGCTGGGCTCTTTCCTGCAGCCTGTGCAAGGAGTGCACAGGCACCTGCATCCAGGTACGTGGCCTGCTTTCCCCCTCTGCTGCCCAGGAGCCAGCTGCAGAGAGAGCTGTGCCCTGGGCACCCTCAGAAACAGCAGCTGCCAGCACCCTCCACCTGCCCACCTGCTGGGAGGAGGACACTATTCCATCCCCAGGTTCTCTGGGGAATGGGGAAAGGCCTGGGAAGCTAAGGCTCACTACCCCATGGGAGTGCTGAGACTTGGCTCTCCCTGTGAGCAAGTGTCTTTGGGCTTGAAAAATGCATTGGCCTCACTGCTGACATTAAACTTAGCTTCTTGTAGGAGGTACGGAGAAGTCAAACTTCTTCAACTAAGAGAATCATCTTTCCTAACACAGGACAGGGCTGCATTAGTCTATCTATAGCTGTGGTTCCCAAAGTCTAGTGTGCCTGAGAATTACCTAGAGGGTGTGTTAAACAGATTGCTGGGCCTGCTTGCCAGAGGTTCTGACTCTAGGTCTGGAGTGGAGCTGTATTTCTAACAAGCTCCTGGGTGATGATGCCTCTTGTCCATACTTTGGAGGCAGCAGTTGAGGTCATCCTTTGTCTTGCTCATTGCTCCAGAACAGAATTGACATTGCAAACATTAGCTGTGCCTTTACTGATTTATAAGGCATCAAGGGTTTGTGAGCGCAGCACAAATTGCCACTAATGGTTGGGTGCCTGATTGCTGAGACAGTTACCAGTTGCCCACAGCCAACATCTAAGGCTGCCTGGAGAAGAGGAGAAGGAAGGGGTCCCAGTCCAGCCTCTTCTCCCAGAGAACAAAGGGGACGATAGTCCCTATCTGGGATAACGCTGTAGGAGTACACAGGTGGTAACCCATCATCAGTTTATTTTGATGCCTTCTGATCCCAGAGCCATTTTGCCCACACAAGTTGTTCCCAGAAGTGTTTCCCTGCTCATGGATACATGCGTGTCTTCTGATTCTTGTCTTCCCCATGGTGTATGGTGTTACCACTCCAGGTGCCCCAGAGGTCCTCCTTCCTACCTGCCATATTCCCTCCTTCAACGCAGAATGTTGGGAGCCCATGCCATTTTATTTAGGATCTCACCAGCACTCTGCATTCTCAGTGGAGCCCTGCCTGGGAGAAGCCCCTTTTCCTTCTCCCCTCCCACCAGGGCTCCCTTCATGATGCCTTCCTTCTCCTCCCAGTGTTCCATGCCTTCCTGCGTCACAGCGTTCCATGTCACATGCGCCTTTGACCACAGCCTGGAAATGCGGACTATATTAGCAGACAATGATGAAGTGAAGTTCAAGTCCTTCTGCCAGGAGCACAGCGATGGGGGCCCACAGGGTGAACCCACATCTGAGCCTGTGGAGTCCAGCCAGGCTGGTGAGGACTTGGAAAAGGTAACCCTCCGCAAGCAGCGACTACAGCAGCTGGAGGAAGACTTCTATGAGCTGGTAGAGCCAGCCGAGGTGGCTGAGCGTCTGGACCTGGCTGAGGCACTGGTTGACTTCGTCTACCAGTACTGGAAGCTGAAGAGGAAAGCCAATGCCAACCAGCCACTGCTGACCCCCAAGACTGACGAGGTGGACAACCTGGCCCAGCAGGAGCAGGACGTCCTCTACCGCCGCCTGAAGCTCTTCACACACCTGCGGCAGGACTTGGAAAGGGTGAGTGTCCTACCACCTGGCCACCTGCCTGACCAGTAGGCCATTCCAAGAGGCCTTTCTATGCCACACTCACTCAGACTCAAACTGTGAGCTCTGACACAGGGGCTAGTCAAAGGGCTGGGAGCTTCCCAGTCTCTGATAGCAGGGGCTGACTGATACTTTACAGAACAGAGAAGTGTCCAGGTCTTGATTCTCTGAGTTCTTAACCCAGCCTTATCACAGGCCTGGTGAAGGATGGAGGCGGTGTCCAAATCACCAGGCTAGGGAGCACCAGAGCTGGGGCAAGGACTTGGCCTTTTAACATCTGTTGCTTCTGGCCCCATTTCTGGCAGTCTGTGGGCTATGCCTCATCCTAACACATGAGCTTCTGTTTTGAATCTGTGGCAGTGGAGAATCTGGGCCTTCCTGAGCTGCCCCCCTCACCTGTGTTGAGGGCCTAGGGCAATAAGAGCAAGAATCAGGTAGATTATGGGGCTCGGGCCACAGTGGCTCACACCTATAATCCTAGCACTTTGGGAGGCGTAGCTGGGAGGATTGTCTGAGGTCAGAGATTCAAGACTACTTCTGAGTGAAGAAGGGGTCAAGTTTATAGTGATCTATGATGATGCCACTGGACTTTAGCCTGGACGACAGAGAAAGACTCTGTCTTAAAAATTTTTATAAAGGAGCAAGGATCAGCCAGAGGAGCATGTGCTGGGCCAAGTGGGGTGGCTGGGTGTGAATATGGCTCCATAGGGTGCTGGACAGAGGGTGGGCTTGAGGAATAGCAGCAGCCTATGTGGAGCAGAAGGGTGAGGTTGGAGTGGCTGATAGATCACACAAAGCTGGGTTGCTGGACCCAAGTGTGTCTGGAAGCTACAGAAGTGTTTTAAGCAGGGACTGTCCTGTTGTGGCAGGGACTTCCACCAAACACTTGGCCTGGAGAGGAGTCACACGGTCCAGACTGGGAGGGTTGGCAGACCCCCCCACCCCCAAGCCATGTACTTGGAAACAGGTGGTAGTAGCTAGTCCAGGGTGGTAGCTGTGGGGGCTGAGTGAGATGAAGCGGGCTATTAGTGTCCTTGGTCCAATCCTCTGAACCTCAGGAACTGTTCTGGCCTCTGCTCTCTAGTACATTTAAGTTTTAGGGTTCCAAAATATATGGCATCATGGCACAGTGTCCTCCATGGGCACAGATACAGTCTCACCCTCTCCCTGGGCCTTGTCAAGAAATGGCCTGGGGGCGGCGCCATATACCAAGGGTGGCGGGTTTGAACCAGGCCGTGGCCAAACTGCAACAAAAAATAGCCGGGCATTGTGGCAGGCATCTGTCATCCCAGCTACTCGGGAGGCTGAGGCAAGAGAATGGCCTAGGCCCAAGAGCTGGAGGTTGCTGTGAGCTGTGATGCTAGGGCACTATACCGAGGGCTACAAAGTAAGACTTTGTCTCTCAAAAAAAAAAAAGAAAGAAAGAAAAGAAATGGCCTGGGTGGAAGCCTTGAGGGAGCTCTGTGTGATCTGAGGCAACTGCTTTTCTAATCTACATCTCAGTGGGCAAGTCTGAATAACTGGGGTTGTACAGGTGGGAGGAGGGGGTTGGACCAGCTCCTCTGTCCTGGGGTCTGCTCAAGGGGGAAAAAGTCCTATTGGCCTGAGAGGGCACTCACTACCTGGCAGCTGGCCTGTCTCCAGGTTAGAAGGAAGTGGGGAAGTGGGAGGGAACATCTCTGCTCCAGCCAAGGCAGAGGACAAGGCACTTAACTGCAGCCACCACCTTTTGAGCAGGCCAACCTTCTGTCGCGTGTCAGGGGCATCAGGTGCAAGCTCTTCTGAGGCCGGAGCTGCTTCCAGAGTGGTCCTAAGCTTACCCAAGTCTCCACCTCCTGGGCAAATACCTGCTTTATTCCTGCCGTTTCTCAAGCAAGCCATGAGAACTGACCTCCCTGTTCTATGCTGCTCAGCCCATGGTTCTGGCCCTGGCTGGGTGTTTGGGGCAGGCAGGGGCTGATGTACTTATGTCCTTATCATTTTGGAAAAAGAGACTTGCCCTACTGAAGCAGATGTGGTGACTGGGGCTTGGAGAGATGGGGTAACAGGAAGCCTTAGAGGAACTTGATTGCTAGGGTTTAAGCTTGAATTTGGACCTGAGTAGGGGACAGGGCTAAGAGATGTTGGCTTATTCTCTATAAATTTCCTGGGTAAAAGCAGCCCCTTATCAGCCCCCAACCTTTTCACCCCAGTGCCAGCTGGTACAGGTGGGGTCTGGGACTGTGCTTGGCAGGCTCTCGGGTTCCAAGGCAACCCCTTCAAAGCCCATGTGAACCATTCCACTCATCCTCCAGCAGGAAGAGGAAGCAGGGCCAGCTTTGAAGAGGCTCAGGAGGGCACCAGCTGAGATTAGAGTGAGGGACTGCATGGCCCTGGCAGGGCCGAGGAGAGGGAGAGTCATGAGGTAGGTTGACACTCTCAGCGTCACAGCCTCCAGGCCTTTCAAAGCCACACATTAGCAATGTAAATATATGGACAGTGCTAGGAGCTCTACCATGGGGAGGCTTTCTGCAAAGACCCATGGCCATCCGTGGTCTGGACAGCAGGTCCAGTCTCCAACCACAGCCCAGCACCAATAGCTGAGGCTATCTAGTCTGTGACTGGGCATGAAGCCAGCTTTGATGCAGATTTATGGGAAATCAGGGTAGGGCTTGAGAATGATTCTTGGGTAGCTTGGATTTCCATCCAGTTCCAGCACTTCCCAGCTCTGTGCCTTCTTTGTTCAGTTTCCTTTTCTCTTGAGTTCAGTTCCCTTGTCTGTAACATGGACATAAGAATCACTTGGTTGGCCAGGTGCAATGACTCACACCTGTAATCCCAGCACTCTGAGAGGCTAAGGCCGGTGGATTGCTTGAGCTCAGGAGTTTGAGACCAGCCTGAGCAAAAGCGAGACCCCATCTCTACTAAAAGTAGAAAAACTGAGGCAAGAGGATCACTTGACCTTGTGAGTTGGAGGTTGCTGTGAGCTATGATGCCATGGTGATCACCCAGGGTGATAGCTTAAGATGCTGTCTCAAAAAAAAAATAATAATAATCATTTGGTTGCTATAAGAGTGGGAGACAGAACCCAGCACAGTGCCTCCCACTGCTGGCTGTGATTACCGCTGTTCTGGCCCACAAACAGTTCTCTTAGAAGAAGGAAGGTCAAGCCTGGTACTCCAAGGATGGGCTCCATGGAGGGCCAAAAGGGCAGGTCTGGGAACCACAGCATCCTCCCGGATTGGTAACCCAAGGTCCAAGCAGAGGTTTTGCTGAGAGAAGTAGGAACCACCAGCATGAAATCCCATTTTATGGGCAGCCCAGAGGCCTTGGCCCTGCTGGACAGCTTGAGGAGGCATGGCCACTGCAGCTTTGCAGGGCTATTCACAGCTAACAAAAAAAATTGCTGGGCGGCACCTGTGGCTCAGTGAGTAGGGTGCCGGCCCCATATACCGAGGGTGGTGAGTTCAAACCCAGCCCCGGCCGAACTGCAACAAAAAAATAGCTGGGCGTTGTGACAGGTGCCTGTAGTCCCAGCTGCTCGGGAGGCTGAGGCAAGAGAATCACATAAGCCCAAGAGCTGGAGGTTGCTGTGAGCCGTGTGACGCCACGGCACTCTACCGAGGGCAGTAAAGTGAGACTCTGTCTCTGCAAAAAAAAAAAAAAAAAAGAAAAATTGCTACACTGACATCAGCTGGACCAGCGCAGGCTGTGTCCCCTAGCAACCGTGCCGACTGGTGGACTCTGCAGGGAACTGCTGCTTGTGGCTCTAGATCTTGTCACCAGGAGTTTGAGAGCCTGACCTGGCTAGGGGAGGAGGGTGGAAGCAGCTCTTAGAAACACACTTGCCCGGGGGATGGACATGGGAGAACCCCCTCAGGAGAGAAGCTCAGCAAGAAGCAGGTCTTCCTCTCCTCTGAAGCCCGCTGCCTGCTTCCTGGTCACTTGGTCACACCCTGTTCACTTGCCCAGATTGTGGGCTCCCCCTCACACACAGCCTAACTTGTCCTGGGCAGCTCCAGCCTCCAGACCTCTGGCTCTTCAGCCCCCATACCTCCCAGCTCTGGGGCTTCTCCAACTGGTTAGTACCCTTTCCCTACACCCACCTAGTCACCACCTTGATTCCTCCCAGGTCAGTAACCCATAATCCCCACACCCTCTCCAGTAACCACAGGCTCCTGTTGTCTCCCAAGCACTCTGCCCTTCTCTGTCCTCCTGCTTTTTTCACACGCACCCCCTAGCCCTTTAGGCTTTGACCCACTGCCCATGCCCTTGCCCCTTTGCTGAGGCCTTACTCCTGGCAGGGCCCAGCCCACCAGGAGAGATCCCATAGCAGGGAACACGAGAGTCCTCCCAGGGTACCTGCTGTCCAGCCTTGGCAGGATGCAGCCCCATGGATTGCCTGGCTTCTCCATCCCTCCTCCACCCGCCTCAGGCCTCCCCTTTGCTCTTAGCAGACAGCCTCCCCTCCTACCCTTTAACTCCTGCCAGCAGAAGCCTTTGGAGCCACTCTCTCTGTCCTTCCCTCCCGTGCTCTCCTTCTTCTTCCAGGGATCTCTTTCCAGCCCACACCCTACAGCACCAGAGTCTTTGTCTTTTCTTCATCTCCTCCCTGGGTCTTTTTTCCACCAGTATTTTCTTTCTTTCATTTTTTTTGCAGTTTTTGGCTGGGGCTGGGCTTGAACCCGCCACCTCCGGCATATGCGGCCAGCGCCCCACCTCTTTGAGCCACAGGCGCCACCCCTTCCACCAGTATTTTCATCTACCTAGCCTCTACTGTCTTGAAAAGCAAATCCTTTCTGCCTGTGTCTCCCTAGTCATGGGATCCTCCGCTCCCATCAGGTCCCTCCTTCCTGTTGTCCCCCCTGGTGTTTACTTCTTGGCTTCTCATTCTGGCCAGGCTCCCACTCATCCCCCACCACATCCCAGAGCCTGTCCTCTAGGCAGTGGGATGCACAGTCAGACCTGCCCTTGGTCTTGAAATCCTCTTCCTGTGATGCTCCGACCAGTCCTGGTGATGTCTAGGTTCCCCTACTCCCTCTCTGGCTGCTCCTGGGCCATAGGGCTCTCCCTTCGTACTTGCCTGCCCACTCACTCTCGGCTCCATCTTCCACATGTGCTCCACAGCTTCCCCCTGTGTGGGGTGGCTTCTGCTGGGCCATAGGGCTCTCCCTTCGTACTTGCCTGCCCACTCACTCTCGGCTCCATCTTCCACATGTGCTCCACAGCTTCCCCCTGTGTGGGGTGGCTTCTGCTGGGCCATAGGGCTCTCCCTTCGTACTTGCCTGCCCACTCACTCTCGGCTCCATCTTCCACATGTGCTCCACAGCTTCCCCCTGTGTGGGGTGGCTTCTGCTGGGCCATAGGGCTCTCCCTTCGTACTTGCCTGCCCACTCACTCTCGGCTCCATCTTCCACATGTGCTCCACAGCTTCCCCCTGTGTGGGGTGGCTTCTGCTGGGCCATAGGGCTCTCCCTTCGTACTTGCCTGCCCACTCACTCTCGGCTCCATCTTCCACATGTGCTCCACAGCTTCCCCCTGTGTGGGGTGGCTTCTGCTCATACCTCCCTTCTAGGGTCCCTTCCAAAGACCACCAGGTGTCTCATGCTTGATATGCCTCCTCCTGTGACAAAGGAGCCGTGACAGCAGACAGCCAGCGGGTTCGTGCCTGCTTCCCCCTCCTCAGCCCCACATCCAAGCACTCTGTGCAAAACATGTTGATATCAAAACAGATTCATCAGAATGTAAAACCTCTGTTTATTAGCAATCCCTGTCAGTTACTGATGACTTTCTGCTTGATTCATTTTTATACTATTGGAGTTTTTTTTCTTTTTCCGAGACAGAGTCTCAAGCTGTCGCTCTGGGTAGAGTGCCATGGCATCACAGCTCATAGCAATCTCAAACTCTTGGGCTTAAGCGATTCTCTTGCCTCAGCCTCCCAAGTAGCTGGGACTACAGGTGCCCGCCACAATGCCTGGCTATTTTTTGGTTGCAGTTGTCATTGTCGCTTAGCAGGCCGGGCCAGGTTTAAACCTGCCACCCTAGGTGTATATGGCCCACACCCTGCTGACTAAGCTACGGGTGCTGCCACTGTTGGGCTTTTATTTTATTTTATTTTGTTTATTTATTTATTTATTTATTTTTGTAGAGACAGAGTCTCACTTTATCTCCCTCAGTAGTGGTGTCACAGCTCACAACAGCCTCCAACTCCTGGGCTTATGTGATTCCCTTGCCTCAGCCTCCTGAGTAGCTGGGACTACAGGCGCCTGCCACAACGCCTGGCTATTTTTTTGTTGCAGTTTGGCCGGGACCGGGTTTGAATCCACCACCCTCGGTATATAGGGCCGGCGCCCTGCCCGCTGAGCCACAGGCGCCACCCATGTTGGGCTTTTTAAAATGAGAATGTTTCATATTTATAATCTGGAAAAAATGACAATGTAAGGAGCCTGTTAGCTTTGGTGAGCTTCTGAGGGTAAGGTTAATACTTTGACCTCCAAAGTTCTCAATGGTAAAAGAATTGTGCAACACTTAGTAAAATGTGCTAAGACTTGATTTTACTAAGAGTCTCTGACTATAATAGAAAAGTAGTTGATGATTCCAGCATGAGGCAAAAATAAGGGACCAATGGATGGCCAGTGTACCAACCTGAGAATGTTGAGGTTCTCCTGGAAGGAAGCATTCCTAACCTGCTACAGCAGGAATCTCTAGATGTGATCAATTGCGTAGTATGCTGCTATCACTTAAAAAGATTGAGCAGATACCTCAATTTGTTGTACTTTCACCATCTCACTCATATTTACCACTGTATATTATAAAACAGACACAATCAGAATTTCAATTTTTTTTTTTGAGACAGTGTCTTACTTTGTCACCCTCAGTAGAGTGCTGTGATGTCACAGCTCACAGCAACCTCAAACTCTTGGACTTAAGCAATTTTCTTGCCTCAGCCTCCCAAGTAGCTGGGACTACAGGCACCCACCACAATGCCTGCTATTTTTAGAAACGGGGTCTCGCTCTGGCTCAGGCTGCTCTTAAACTCATGAGCTCAGGCAATGCACCCACCTTAGCCTCCCAAGGTGCTAGGATTACAGCCCAGCCCTCCTTTTTTTTTTTTTTTTTTTGTTGGAGACAGAGTCTCTCTATGTCACCCTCGGTAGAATGTCCTGGTGTCACAGTTCACAGCAACCTCAAACTCTTAGGCTTAAGCGATTCTCTTGCCTCAGCCTGCCAAGTAGCTGGGACTATAGGCGCCCGCCACAATACCCAGCTATTTTTTAGAGACAGGGTCTCACTCTTGCTTGGGCTAATCTTGAACCCATGAGCTCAGGCAGCCCACCTGCCTTGGCCTCCCAAAGTGCTAGGATTACAGACATGAGCTACCACTAGTCTTGCTCAGAGTAGTCTTGAACTTCTGAGCTCAACCACCTCAGTCTCTCAGAGTGTGAGGATTACAGGTGTGAGCCACCACGCCTAGCCCATAATCAAAATTTCTAATAGGATCAGGAAAAAATATATCACTAGTCTAATATTTTTTCTTATACCACTATAAATTGTCTCACTCATATGCATCTCATGTTTGAGGCTCTAGGCTTGGAGCAATAGCACTCCAATTCCACAGTGCTATAGAAAATGTATATTTAAGGGTCCTCCCCACCCCAGAGTTTGATGTCTTTCATGCCTGGGAATCTGTGGTTTTTAACCAGCCAGCCCCAGTGATGCTGATAGTAGAAATTTATTTGATTATGGCATAAGAAACCTTGCTCTGTAGCTTCAGATGGGAGAGAAAAAACACCTACGTCTACATTTTAATTCGAAACAAGCACAACTGTGGTTCAGCTCACACTTTCACTTTGGTTCAAATCACAATTCTGAGCCTTCCCTCATCTGATTCCTCACCTTTAGAGGTTAGATTTGAAGGTGATGTAAACTCCAGGATGGCATGTTTTAGAAAATTGTTTAAGAGTTGTACCTTACCTAAATTGCTTTTAGGTTAGATATAACTGGTTTGTTTTTTGTCCTCCAAATAGTCATGAATCCATCTCCATCTGTTCATCCTCACCACACCCACATGACTGCTAACGAGGAAACAATTCAAGTGTAGGGAGGAGAATAATATCGGGCTGTTCAGATGTGCCCGGGCAGGGAATAGAGGTGACATCTGAACCAAGGCCTGGAGGCTGTGGGACACAAACTATGTAGTGACAGTGGGCTGTCAGATTGGGCAAGGCTTGGGGCTGTGGCTATGTTTTTAATTTTTTTTTTTTTTTTTGGCCGGGGCTGGGTTTGAACCCACCACCTCCAGCATATGGGACCGGCGCCCTACTCCTTGAGCCATAGGCGCCACCCATGGCTATGTTTTTAAAAAGTGTGATAATGGGCACCTGTAGTCTCAACTATTTGAGAGGCTGAGGCAAGAGAATTGCTTGAACCCAAGAGTTTAAGGTTGCGGTGAACTATGACGTCACAGCACTCTACTGAGGGCAACAAAGTGAGACTGTCTCCAAATAAATAAATAAATAGTGTGATAGAAGGAAGCTCTGTTAGTTTCCTAGGGCTGCCCTAAGTGCCACCAGCTAGATGACCATAAACTAAAATTGATTCTCACAGTTCTAGAGGCTCAATGACCAAAATTAAGGTGTCAGCCAGGCTGATTCCTTCTGGAGCTCTGAAAAAGAATCTCTTTCCTGTTTCTCTCCAAGCTTCTGTTGGTTGTCAGAAATCCTTGGTGTTCCTTGACTTACAGGTGTCAGTCCAGTGTCTGCCTCTGCTGTCACATGGCATTCTCCCTTTGTTTTGGGTCCCTGGGTCTTCACATGGCCTTCTGTAAGAACACCAATCACATTGGATTAAGGGCTCCCAAATGCAGTACCACCTCATCTTAACTAATTACATCCACAGAAACCCTATTTCCATAAATACAGTCACATTTTGAGGGAATGCTATTCAGCCTAGTACAGGAGCATCTGAAGAGGAGGAGGGAAATGGTCTGTTTACATTTCAAGGAGCTGGCTCTGGAACAGCAGAAGGGAGTCCACTGTTCATGTCAGAGTGGACTGGGAGGTGAAGGGAGCCAATAGAAAAAGTCATTCTCAAGGAAAGGATGGTGGCCACCCTGATGGATTAGCTATGGGTACCCGTGAAGATGAGATGCATCACTGACAACAATTCCCAGGTCTCAGCACTTAATCACTCTGCCAAAACCCTCGACAACTGCCCTTGGCCTGGCTCAGTCAGGTGTCAGAGTCTTTGCCTTGCCCCTTGCCAGCGTAGCCAGTCCTTACTGCTGCTTCCTGTTCCCTACCTCTCAAGCCACAAGGCCTGGTTCTTTTTTTTTTTTTTAAGAGACAGAGTCTCACAACTCACAGCAACCTCCAGCTCTTGGGCTTAGGCGATTCCCTTGCCTCAGCTTCCTGAGTAGCTGGGACTACAGGCGCCCACCACAACGCACGGATATTTTTATTGCAGTTTGGCCGGGCCAGGTTTGAACCCACCACCTTCCGTATATGGGGCCTGCGCCATACCCACTGAGCCACAGGCGCCGTCCCGACAAGGCCTGGTTCTATTTCCTTTGCCTGGCCTTGTCCTGGATTCCTTGTCCCCAGGCTATGCCCCGCCCCCTCTATATGTGATCCGCTCCCACTTGCATGGTACCTCTATCCAAGAAGCCTTGCTCACTGCCTCACATCAGTAGGTGGGCTTGCTGGTGGCAGCCCCCAAAAAGAAAGGGATCCCACCCAGCATCACCACACACTGCTAAGCCCAGGACCCTTGCACAACACAAGTTCACAGGGCTGCAGACAGTGCTTAAAGCTGTGTGGGGAGTAGGTTGGTTGAGGATAGATCTGAGGAGTCCAGAATTTAAAAGGAGAAGTTGGGCCATGCCAATGGGGAGCTCTAGGGAGCTCCTAGAGCTATGGCCAGTGCTCACTAGCTAGGCTGGGGGTACACACACCAGTGCAGAATGCTACACAGAGCCTGTCCTTCAGAAGCTTGAGACGAGCACACCACCTTCTGGGTGCCTTTCACAACTAGACACTGGAAGGAAAGCCCACAATCAGGAGACAGGTCTGATGACAGCTACCCTTAGGGCAGGAGAAATGGTGGTCATGTCAGCAGGTTCAGGAACCAGAGGTTACCCGGGGAAGCTTAAGGATATGAGACTACTCAGCCTCAAAGGTGGAACCCAGCTGGAGACAGAGCCTAGACACAGCTGGGAAAACCCTGGTGGGATCTGGGATTTAAGCTTTGCAGCTTTGGCTAGCTGTCCCTGATACTGGAGGCTCCACCCTGAGTTGAAGATAATGCCAGAACAAGGAAATGTCTCAGGGAGGGGGCCTAATCTTGGCTCCAGAAGTCTGACAAGTAGTTGGGGAAGGCTGGCACGGTGGCGTATGGTGCCACGTGGCCAGGCACCTCTATAGTCTGTCCCCCAGGTGCTTCCAAACCATGTGCACCATGCACTGAGCAAGCTGCTCTCCAAAGCCCTGAGGGCTTCTTCCCATCTGGCCTAAGGCAGTCAGAGAGACCTCTGCCCTTCCTGATGAATTCTGTCACTGTGACTGAGTGAACGTGGCCATGTGTACGTGGGAGCTTTGGCCAGAGCAGCAGGGGCCTGGCTCAGGTCCTAATGCAGTAGGTAGACATGGGTTAGCTGCAGACTGGCGCCAGTGTGTCAAGACTGCCTGTCTGCTCAAAGCTGTTCTGCTGAAGCTCTCTTAAGCTCTAAGTACCAGGGCCATTCATGGCTCGGGACAGGTGTTAGATTTTTGCCACCATGCTCGTGTCTGAGGAGTTTCTCTGCTAGGAAAGACAGGCCTTGGAAAGGAAACAGAAGGAGGAACTTGGTGACTTGGTGCTTTGGGCACTGTGGATGTAATACAACCATGTTGGAAGGGCCTTAGGAGGCCCACACTAGCTGACTTGGCCAGAAAGTCGAGACCCAGGGGAAGGAAGATGGAGTTGCTAGGCTTAGTCAGGAAATGCAGGGCCAAGACTATGCTTGGCCCCGGGTTTTGGATCAGACATGGGACACAGGGCTGAGGATGCACTCAGGATCTGGGGATTGATTCCCAGATGTTCCAGGCAAGGATCAGCAGTGGTGGCACCCTGTGCCCTGGGCCCTGGCTTCACCAGTGGCAAGGCCCCCAGAGCTAAGAAGTGTGGGTGGTTGCCCATGAGTAAAATGGAAAGTCTCATTTGTGTTTCCTCAGGTTAGAAATCTGTGCTACATGGTGACGAGGCGTGAGAGAACAAAACATGCCATCTGCAAACTCCAGGAGCAGATATTCCAGCTGCAGATGAAACTTATCGAACAGGATCTGTGTCGAGGTAGGCACGTTTCCTGCCCGCCTCTGGCCACTTCAGTGTGTATTCTCTCATGGGGCTGGGTCCCAAGGAAGGTAGGTCTTCACAGTCTGATGGGACATGTGCCTGGGGCCAGGGGCTTCTGGCCCCTGCCCCTGCCCTCCACCATCTAGTTAGTCCCAGATGGGGACCTGCCAGGGTCCTGATTATGTGTTCACAGGGAAGGAGCCAGAGGTTGGAATGTGGGCGTCAGGGCTGCCCTCAGAGAGCTTTCTGGTTCAGTGGGTCACAGCATTAGAAGCAGATTCCATGTGAATAGGTGCAAACCCAAAGTCTTAACAGCTCTGTACCGGTTCAGAGGCAGGAGCAGCCAAAAGCTGGCAAGCTTCCCTGAACCCTGGTGTACATTCTGAAGAAGGTGGCTACTCTAGGGATGGGATGGGATAGGGCCTGTGCGTTCCTTCTCTCTGACCTCATGTGACACAATTCATAGAGCCTGCCATCAGCAGCATTTTCTCATTCTTTTGCCATTATACATATTTAACAGATCTGGAAATCAAAAGACCAAGGAAAGTCTGACTTAGATCTTGTCTGCCAGCGTGCCCCCTCCCCCCCCCAAAACCTCCTACCTATTGCCTGACCCTGAAAGCCAACTGGGGGACCAAGGCAGGAGACTTGTTCAAGGAAGCAGAGCATGGAACCCAAGCCTCTTGACACCTCAGGTCATGTGCTTTCCACCTTCACGTCCAGCTCCTTGGCCAGGCACTCAAGGCCCCGCCTGTCAGGACTCACCTCCAGCCATCTTTCCCACCCACCAGCACTCTCTCCCAAGGCCTGTGGGTTGTGCAGGTCAGACTGTAGTCCAGGTTCTGTAAACCCTCTCCTCATGACCCTGTGCCCACCCCATGAGCCCAAAGGCAGCAGTGAACACAGGGTCCTCCCTACCACATCAGCTGTCCCCTGGTTCGGACTTGGAGCCCTTCAGGGGAAACACTGGCTGATGAACTTCTCCTGGGCTAGGATCTTACCCTTCCTGAGGCCCTTTGGGTAACCACTTCCCTCCTCTTCTCCTTCTTCCTGATGCAGAGAGGTCTGGGAGGAGAGCAAAGGGCAAGAAGAGCGACTCAAAGAGGAAAGGCCGTGAGGGCTCCAAGGGCAGCCCTGAGAAGAAAGAGAAAATGAAGGCGGGGCCTGACTCAGTCCTGGGGCAGCTGGGTGAGTGAGGGCCAGGGTGCCCCATGGACATAGACTCCCACCTTCACTCTACCTCACGTAAGGCCCACCATTCAGAGTGGGAGAGTGAGGCCTGGGGAGGGTAACCAAACCCTTCCTTGCCCAGATGCTCATACCTCCACCCGCCAAGGAGACAGGTCTCAAAGCCCCGTCTGACATCCAGAAAACATTTGTTCTGTAGCCCTGGATGGCAGCTGGATCCAGCCCTTAGGAACTGCCCCCTGGCCGGAGTCCTGGACCCTAATATTTACCTAGGCCAGCCCCATACTAAGATAAGCATATCTGCCAGAAATCCTCAACCCTGTGCTACTCTGCCAGAATCCTCCAAATAGGCCCTTCCCTCAACACCAGCAACCTTCTCAAAGCCATGCAGAGAGAGCCAGAGCAGTGGCCCAGCCCTGCCCACCGCCTTCACTGTCCCAGGCCTCCTTCCTGCAGAACACCCTCATGGGAGCAGTGTGACTCCTAGGAAGTCTCAGCTTCCCCCAGAGCTCTTCTCGGGTTGTGGATAGAAGCCCCCTTTCAGATCTCACCTTTCGCACAAAAACCCCAGGTCATCCTTTATGTCTTCTGTCTCAAGAGCAGGAAAACTCGTGTGTCTAACAAGAGCCCTGGCCTCACCAGCTGCACCTCCATTCCTCCATTCCCTCCCTGCAAGCCCTCAGCAAAGGAGAGAGGGCCCTGGCACCCAATAGGGACCTTTCCCCCCAGACACTTTGCTGTGTGCCCGTTCATGCCTGACCTGTTGTTCTAAGCTCTTTGCTGGCACACTGTAGGAGAAAATGCTCGTAAAATTCAGGGAGGGCCTTTTCTGCCATTCCTCCTTTCCTGTCCCTACCAGGAGGGAGAGTGGTGGCAGGCCAGCTCCAGGGATTTGCCACCTGCATACTTGCATAGGGCCGGCCCCTGTGCTTGGTTTAATGCTCTACTGCTGCCACCTTGAATTTTTGGAGGGTTTTTTTTTTGGGGGGGGGGTGTTATTGAGACTATATCGCCCTCAGTAAAGTGCCCTCAGTAAAGTGCTGTGACATCACAGCTCACAGCAACCTCCAACTCTTGGGCTTAAGCGATTCTTTTACCTCAGCCTCCCAAGGAGCTGGGACTACAGGCGCCTGTCGCAACGCCTGGTTATCAGCTTGAATTTGTTTTTTCCCCCTGTGTGAGGGTAGTGGTAAAAACCAAAAAACTGCTAGATAACATTCTAAAATTGTTATAACACTCCACCTTGAAATTCTTTTTTTTTTTTTTGGTTTTTGGTCGGGGCTGGGTTTGAACCCACCACCTACGGCATATGGGACTGGCGCCCTACTCCTTGAGCCACAGGCGCCACCCATCCACCTTGAAATTCTTAGTAATACTTGATCAAGGAGCCTACGTGTTCGTTTTATACCTTATCCCACAAATTATGAAGTTAGTCTGGGGAGTAGAATGTCCTTCTGGGGAGAAGTGCATATGGTGGGGCTCCCACTCTCTTGTGCTGGTGATAGGGATGGCACAGAGGGACAGGAGGGAGGGAACACAGGAGTGTGCTGGGAGTCAGAGGGACTCCCGAAAGGGGGTGAAACACACACGTGCTAGCGACTCACCTGCCTCCTCTCTCCCCTCGGCCAGGCCTGTCCACTTCATTCCCCATCGATGGGACCTTCTTCAATAGCTGGCTGGCACAGTCAGTGCAGATCACAGCAGAGAACATGGCCATGAGTGAGTGGTCGCTGAACAACAGGCACTGTGAGGACCCTGCTCCCGGACTGCTGTCAGAGGAGCTGCTGCAGGACGAGGAGACGCTCCTCAGCTTTATGCGGGACCCCTCCCTGAGACCTGGCGATCCTGCCAGGAAGGCTCGTGGTCGCGCCCGCTTGCCTGCCAAGAAGAAGCCACCGCCACCATCACAGGATGGACCTGGTTCACGGATGACTCCAGACAGACTGATTCCAGACAAACCCCCCAAGAAGCCCTGGGGTCAGGATGCAGGCAGCGGCAAGGGGGGCCAAGGGCCACCTACCCGGAAACCACCACGGCGGACATCTTCTCACTTGCCGTCCAGCCCTACAGCTGGGGACTGTCCCATCCTAGCAGCCCCAGAAAGCCCCCCACTGCTGGCCCCAGAGAACCAGAATGAGGCAACCCCAATGGCTGCCAACTCAAACGTCCAAGTGCCTGGCCCTACAGCGAGCCCCAAGCCCTTGGACCGGCTCCGGCCACCTCGAGAAAGCAGGGTAACCCGGAGATCGCTGGGTGCCAGGCCTGAAGCTGGGGCAGGACTACCTTCTGCTGCGGCCGAGAGAGCAAAGGTCAGCTTACATTTTGACACAGAGACTGATGGCTACTTCTCTGATGGGGAGATGAGCGACTCAGATGCAGAGGCTGAGGACAGTGGGGTGCAACGGGGTCCCCGGGAGGCAGGGACTGAGGAAGTGGTCCGCATGGGAGTTCTGGCCTCCTAACTCACCCCATCCGTGTCCTGAGCCCTGCCCTGGTCTCCCCACACGGCCTCAGCCCAGTCACAACTGCCATTTCCAATCTCTGCTGAGTGTCCCAGACCCTTGAGGCTGCCACTCTATTGTGGTTTTATTTTTAATATAGAGAGAGTTTTGAATTCTACACTGTCGTCTTTCCTCTATGCTGGCCTAGGACATTATGATTCCTTCCACGGCTCTGGCCGTAAGGACCCTGCCAGGTCCTGTGTACCATCCCTGCCCCTGCCCACGTGGCATTCTTGGCTAGACACAGGCAAGGGCAAAAGGAGCTCATGACTCTAGCCCGCTGCCACCGGGTGACATAGACTGTCGTTTGGGCATTATTTCATGGCAGATGGGCCAGTCCAGGGCCCACCTCGCCTTGCCCCCACATCCCACTGGGGTCCATTTGGGGGGTCCTGCTGCACTCCACCTATCCCCAAGGAAGTAGTCCAGAGTCTACTCACTGTCACAAGCACAACGAGCTTATATAAGAAAGCACTGAGGGGCGCAGGGGGCCTGCTGGTTCCAGTGGAACCAGAGCTGTTCCTGATCAATCCCTGTCAACTGAGGCCTGCCCGCCCACCTCTCCACCCTCTCCTCCCGCCCCTGCCAGCGCCCAGCCCAATGGCTCTGGGAAGGGTTTCCCAGAATTCTTCCTGAGCTGTGTCATTTACTCAGGGGACTCCCAAACAGCCAGCTACCAGTACAGGTGGAAGGCTGCAAGGGAGGGCCAGTGCCCAGATGGGGTCGTGGGGCTCAGACCAGCCCACTGCAGAGAATCACTCTGGGGCTCCAACTTCCTCCCTTTCTTCCTTTGGGGCCAGTCTCTGCCAAAGTCTGGTCACGCCCAGGCAGAGCTGACTAGACCAGACCATTTGCCTTTTCTAGTTTCTAGTCCTGCTAAGAGATGAGCTTCTTCCTTGGTTTCCTTTTGGAAATGCCTCCTTCCAACAAGCAGTGGGATCCCGGGGCCCAGGGCAGGCCAGTGATGGCCTGCTGGGCTGTTGTAAGTCTTGCTGGATGTCCCTTTGTTCCTCTGAGCCTTAGCCCCTTTCCCAGCCCTGCCCTTCCCACCACCACGGTCCTGCCTTTCCCACCCCACCCTTAGGTCCCAGGTAGTTGCTTTGAAGAGTTTCAGTGGAGTGGCCCCAGGGTGATAGCTCAGGGAACAAACAAAAAAGGAATTGAGTAAAAACATTTTTTTCTCCTGGGTCACTTCTGCCACTGGTAAAGCCAGAACTTCTCCAACAAGAACCTTGCAAAAGTCCAGTGAACCAGTCGAATCATTCTGTGGATGCCAAAGAATATTTTGATCCTAATACAGCACAGTCTGGACCTGACAATTTGTCACTTGGACTTTTTAAACAATGGAGTTGTTTAGCGACAAAGTATAGAAACATGTTCACTGCACACAGCCAAGGAGAAGAGCCCAAGCTCTTGGAAGAGGATGCTTTTCTGCTGCTGAACTGTACCTGGGTGTTGGATGTCAGATCCTGGGCTAGGCCCGCTGTGAGTTTTCCTAAACTCTGAGACTCACAGAGGGGAAAAATCCTGACAGTGAAAACAGCGTGGAAAGTCTTTACCATGTGGTTCCCCAGTGCCCCCGGCCCCGTCTTACCACACCCCCACTTTACACAAAGCAAATAAGCAGGATGGAGAACAGCTTGACCTTCATCCATCCCTGACTCCAAACCTATCAAGGTCCGACAGTGGCATTCTCATCAACACTCAATTTCATGTGAATTTTAGCAAAATAGGAGACAAAGGTAATGACTAAGTTTAGAAGATCGGACAAATTTGTCTAATCTGAGTGGACTCGGAAGGGGTAGGGTGGGCTTTAAGGAGTCTGGGCTTGGGCTAGCATGAGCTACCACATACAGTTTAGTCTGCCTGCCCGCCTTGGTTGTAGTGACCAGTGCAGCGTCAGTATCAGCGTCCCAACCCCGGTCTCTGTTTACCGCCTTTGAACTGACCTCCTTCCTTACCCATTCTTTGGGTCAGTTCAGGCCACAACCTTGTCTGCGCTGGAGTGCCCAGTCTGACCCTGCAGGAAGCAAAAGGGTGAGCTTAAAGAACAAGCACACTCTGCCAGGGGGCGGGTTGCCAGGAGGGCTCAGAATCCAGCAGTGTCAGCACTGGTCCTCTTAACCCTTCACACCATCCTGGGCAGGCTCTCTGGTGACAGGGGCAGGTGGAGAATGAAGGAGAGGGTGCAGTGAGTCTGTCCTCTTTCCAGGGGGCAGCCTAGCTCTGCAACCAGGGCTAGGCCCCGCCTGGGCAGGCAGATAAGGTAGCTGGCATTCTTCACAGATTTCTCTGCTCAAGTTTGCCTTTTGATTCTGGCCCCTCTTCTCTGTTGGGTATTTCTTTGGACTAGACTACCTGTAGGACTTGTGTCCTGCAGAGTCCAGGTATCTGTTAGGCTGGCTGGCTGGAGGCACCTTCACTCCTAGGCCAGGCCCTGGAGCAGTCTTCACCAGGCAGCTGTCTCCACCTCTAGGATGCCCTTCTGCCCACACCGGTCCCCCGTTAGGCACAGCCACTTCACTCTTTCCAGCCTACTGTCTGTAGTGTAGAGGGCTTTGTTGCCCCTGAGACCAAGGCTGGTTCCTTTTTCAGGCCAGAGGCCAAGGCAGGTCTTTTCCCTTGACCATGTCTGCCCACACTCAACTGTTCCTCCTCAGGGAGGAAGAGCTGCTATGTAACTCATTCTGGCTGTTGTCCCCCATTCGCACCATCCTGGCTGCCCACAGCCATCCACCTCATCACATGACAAAGGATAATGTGCAAGGAAAGTATTTTTATGTATCATAAATGTATTTTGAAACAAATGAGAAGAAAGGTAGAGGGTTTATTTTATTAGATGAGCTCAGCCTTGGTGACAATATGTGACCGTTTGCAACGTAAGGGCCTCCACTTTGGAGAAGCTGCCCAGGTTTCCAAACATGGGTGTTATACTATTGAGGGGTGTGCCAGGGCATGTTGCCTGTGTCCACATGAGTTCGTGTCTGTGTGTGTTGTATAAGGGCACACTGTGGGACTTGGCTGGGGCAATTCCTGGAGATTCAACTGCCCAATTCTAACAAATATTGGCAGCAGCATTTCCCTGCTCACTGCCACATGTGGCCAACTTCTGCCCATGCCCGAAACTCTGAAGAATGATCTGGATCCCTGTAGCAAGGCCCTTGGCCCAGCTGGCCACATTGGCCAAACAGCCAGGGCTGGAGTCTGGGACCTTTGGTTGTTCTTTAAGGCATTTCCTGCCACCTTCTCCCTCAGATGCACAAATGCTTTGTGCTCCATATCAGTTTGGTGGGGTGGTGGTGGGGATGATATGAATGTCACAGGAGGAGACACCTTCTGTCTTTGTTTCAAAGAAAGTGATGTGCCATTTGTTAATATACAAGAGAAATATTGAAAATATATTGAAAAGAGCAATTTTAAATTATTTTTGGCTTATGTTGCAATATTTATTTTCTTGTATTAGAAAAGATTCCTTTGTAGAGAAAAAATGTATTTTTCATTAACGCAAAGACCTATTTCTCCTTTTTGTACATTGTCCATGTTCGCAACCCTTAACGAGCAATAGAATGTATGGTCACCTGAGTGTGGCCAGTGCCCGCTGTGCCCTGCATGATTCTGTGTTGCTGCTGCTGCATAGCTCCCAGCCCCATCCTGTCTTGCTCACTCATAGGGGCTTCCAGACCCTGGCCCTACCAGGGCTTGTGTCTTAAGGAGCCCTTTGCACTCCTCGTGTGTTGGCAGATGCAGTTAATAAAGCAATGTTTTCTGTGCTGGCTGGTGTGAGGCTCCATTGCATTGGATGAGGTAGGGAACCTGGAGGGTGTCTGTCTCTCTCTTTCTCTCCCTTTCTCTCTCTCTCACACACACACACACACACCTACAGGCTCAGGAAAATGCCAAGAATTTCCCAAGGCCCTGCTGCTATTACTCCTAAGGAATCATAATAAAGATAGTCTTTGTGGGCACTCAGTACACACCAGGGCTATACTTTGGGGGCAGTGTTTCATCTGATCCTCACCACCATGTTATCCCCTGGAATTCTGACAGTGTGAGGGATGTACCTCGTCATACCACAGCCAAGAGGTGAGGTTCTACATCAAAGGCAGGGCTGCTGTACCCTTTCCATCTGCCTGAGACATTGGAAAACTTGGGAGGACCTCCTGGGTATGTCCCTAGGTCAGTGAAAATTTTTGCCTGGGTTTATTTCTCATTCATTATTTACAGAGCCAGGCTCTGGAAAAAGGGAGGAATGTAGCTGCTGTCCCAGCCCTGATCACTCACAGTCTAGTGGGGACACAGATGATAAGAACTGAGGGAGTTAGGAAGCCCTGGGCTGTTCTGGGGGTGAGGGGGTTTCAGAAAGGGTTCCTCTCAGGAAGTGACACCATTCATTCATTCATTCATTTAACATTGCACAGTTAAGTCTATTGGTCATAATGCCTCACTCTGCCCATGTGCTGAGTTGCATACTGTGAGTTTCATCAGGCCCCTGACCCTCCTAAAGACTGGGCAATGGAGACCGACAGAATAAATAGTTTCTTTTTTTTTTTTTTTTTTGTAGAGACAGAGTCTCACTTTACGGCCCTCAGTAGAGTGCTGTGGCATCACACAGCTCACAGCAACCTCCAACTCCTGGGCTTCAGCCTCCTCTCTTGCCTCAGCCTCCCGAGTAGCTGGAACTACAGGCGTCCGCCACAACAAGAATAAATAGTTTCTAACACAAAGGAGCTATGTAGAAAGGGGGAAGAACATCCCTGATAGAGGGCATAGCACGTGCAAACATCGATCAAACTATCATGGAAGGGCCTTGAACCTCCTCTGAGGGACAAAGGGAAGAAGAGGTTAAATTGAGAATCTAGCTTCTGGGGCTACTGACATCTGTTTGCCTCGTCTCCTCACCAGAGCAATAGCCTGCAGTTCCAAAGTTCTGCGGGTCCACGAGGCAGAAAGCATTGAAAATGAACCTGGGGTGGAAGTGTGTGTAACGCACTCTAAACGTCTATGGAAGGAGGCCTTTCTCACAGACTATATCCCTGCTGGGGGTCCAGGGAACCCTGATGATGGGCTGTGGGTGTTCTCTCAGCACTGACCTCAGCTGAGGGGGAAGGACTCACATCCTCAACATGCAGCCACGGAGTCAGCACGCAGTGCCTGTAGATCAGTCCCGGGCTGAGGGGGTTTCTGGGTGACCCCTGGCTATGGTAATGGGTTCTCGCTGCCCTCGGCTTAACACTGCAGTGGACCAGCAGTGTGACACTGGGGCTCTTCTCTCAGACCCACACCTGCCCCCTGGACCCAACTGATAAGGTGGGTCTGGAGGACTCCAGGCAGCTGTGGGTCTGAGGCAACACTGTTCAATAGAAAGGGTGGTGGTTCAATAGGGTGGTGGCCGGGTGTGGTGGCTCACACCTGTAATCCCAGCACTCTGGGATGCTAAAGTGGTGGATTGTTTGACCTCCGGAGTTTGAGACCAGCCTGAACAAGAGCGAGACCCCCATCTCTAAAATTGTCCAGGCATTGTGGTGGGCACCTATAATCTCAGCTATTTGCGAGGCTGAGGCAAGGGGATCCGATTGAGCCCAAGAGTTTGAGGTTGCTGTGAGCTATGATGCTACAGCACTCTACCAATGAGACTCGGTCTCAAAACAAAAAAAGTAAAAATCAGATAAAATGAATCGTAGGTACATATTTATTTAATCCATTATATATAGAATATGATCATTTAATAGGAGGTTCAAGGCTTTTCCATGATAGCTTGATAGCATGTAGTAATGTAAAATAACTATTAGTAATATTTTACTTTTTTTTGCACTGAGTCTTTGCAATCCAGTCTGCATTTTACACTTAAAGCACATTTCAGGGTGGCGCCTGTGGCTCAGTGGGTAGGGTGCCGACCCCATATACCGAGGGTGGCATGGCCCTGGCCAGCTAACACAGCAATGACAACTGCAACACACACATACAAAAAGCTGGGCATGGGCGGTGCCTGTGGCTTAAGGAGTAGGGTGCCGGCCCCATATACTAGGGGTGGCAGGTTTAAGCCTGGCCCCGGCCAAAACTGCAAAAAAAAAAAAAAAAAAAGAATGAGTGTTGTGGGGGGTGGAGCACCTGTTGTCCCAGCTACTTGGGAGGCTGAGGCAAGAGAATCGCTTAAGCCCAAGAGTTTGAGGTTGCTACGAGCTATGACACCATGGCACTCTACTGAGGGTGACAAAGTAACACTCTGTCTCAAAAAAAAAAAAAATTAAAGCACATTTCAGTTTAAACTAGTCACATTTCAAGTGCTCAAAGCCACATGTGGCTAGTAGCTGCCATATTGGGCAGCCCAGTCATAGAGACCCTTGGCTTTCCCTTGAGTTGCCTAGGATCCACCCAGGTAGCCATGGAGTAAGGGACAGACAGCCATAAGGACTTCTGACCCTCTTTCACAGGGGAAGGGAGGGGACTGAGGAGCAGGCTTGGCCTTACATACCCTTCCCAAGTCCCTCTGCGATCCCTCTCTGCACCAGTTTTAGCCTGCATGACTGCCTTAGGTGAAGGGTCCTACACTTGATCTATGCCCCGCCTCTGCCCTGTCCTTGCTCTCTGAGTGCTCGGGAGGTCAGGACAGCACATGTCTAGAGCTGACCTGGTCACAGCTCCCCCATAGTGGGCCAGTTCTCTTCCAGGCAAGACTCAGCCAATGGCACAAGGACCTGAAGGGGCCCAGATGGGGCATCTCAAAGAGGAGACTGTCATCCATTCACACTTTATTCACCCATGCATTGATTCCACACTTGCTGAGCACCTGCTGTGAAGCACTGAGGACTACTTCTTGAGAGACCAGGCCAGTGTGGGGGACAGAATTTAACCAGATAATCATAAGTCAATGTGCAAAAATTACACAGTGAGGCTGTGCTGCTAGTGAGTTTAAATCTGGTGGTTGGTGCCCTCCCTGAATTCGCTCCAGACTCCTGCAAAATAAGGTCTGGGGCGCCCCCTGCTGCCCTCCGGGCCCCTTAGCAGGGCACCTCTAGCCCTGGGCCCTTGGACTGGCAGGTCACAGTTCCAGCCTTCCCACCTCTGTCCTCCCTGAGGAGCCTACAAACCAGTACCTCCCCCTCCATACAAGCCCATTCTGAGACTCTGGATAGAGATGCAGAGACCCTATTGCTGGCTGAAGAGCTTGTCAGTGAGTAGGAGGGAAGGACTGTCAGACTGAGCAAATAAACATACAGGACACAGTGAAATCAGGATTTCAGATAAACAACAAGCAGTTCTTTACTGTATGTTCCAAATACGGCATCCTGTATTTCTCTGGCACTTCTAATAGGAGGCTTTGTGTTCTTTGCTCCCCTGTGTCCAAGGCAGAGGGCTGATGCTAGTGAGTGATTTCCCTATTTTATAAACCGGAGCAGATCTAAAACTATTTCAACAGTCCCCAACAGTGTGAGGGTAATGGAGAGGGGATAGGAGCCAGTGGCCCAGGAAGCACGGGACCCAGCCTGCACCTGTCTTATCTACACCACAGTCTCCCCTGTATCTCACATCCCAACACAAGGTTGAGCAGAAGCTCCAAAGTATCCTTGAAGGGAACCTGAATTCGAGTTGGTGGCAGCAATATTCACAATAGCCAAGAGGTGGCGGCAACCTCAACAGCCTGTGACAGATGAATGGATAAATAAGGCCAGGCAAAGTGCCTCATGCCTATAATCCTTGCATTTTGGGAGGTAAAAGAGGGAGGATCATTTGAGGCCAGGAGTTTGACACCTGCCTGAGCAACATAGTGAGACCTCATCTCTACAAAAAATATAAAAATTAGCTGGGCATGGTGGCACACCTGCAGTCCCAGACTGAGGCAGGAAGGCTCACTTGCTCCTAGCCTGGGAGTTCGAGGTTCCAAGAAGCTATGATGATGCCACTGCACTCTAATCCAGGCAACAGAATGAGACTCTGTTTCAAAAAAGAGAGAGAGAGAAAGAAAAGAAAAGAAAAGAAAATGTGGTATATATGTACAACAGACTATTATTAATCATGGGTGAACCTGGAGGACACTATACTAAGTGAAATAATTTAATCACCAAAGACAGCTACTGCATGATTCTGCTTATAGGAGGTACTTAGAGTAGTCAAAATCATAGAGGCAGAAAGAAGAACAGCATCGCCAGGGGTTGGGGGAAGACTAAGTGAGGATTATCAGTGCAGAGGCAGGTTACTGGGCGGCGCCTGCGGCTCAAAGGAGTAGGGTGCCGGCCCCATACACTGGAGGTGGTGGGTTCAAACCCAGCCCCGGCCAAAAACTGCAAAAAAAAAAAAAAAAAAAAAAAGGCAGATTACTGTTAGCTGTGACACCACAGCACTCTGAGGGCAACATAGTGAGACTCTGTCTCAACAAAAAAAAAAAAAGAAAAGAAAACACAGCTGATCCAGGACTAAGGAATCTCTTTCTGCTACCAACAACAAACCTCAGTTTCCTCGTCTGTACAATGGGAAAAAACATTTAGGGGTATTTGTGACCTCTAGAGTCCAGCTCTTGGAGAGAAAGTCTATGGTCAGAGAGGATCAAAGTGTTAATGAACCCACAAGGGGTATTCTCTGTTGCTTGCCACACAGAAAGCTAATTACTGAGACAATAATTGTCAAAGAAGAAAGGATTTATTCCACCTCCCTGACCAATGGGGCAGGGTTTTTCTGTAGGTGAGATGAATAAAGCTTGAGGGGAGTGAGCATCATTACATGTTTGGGTGCAGGGCAGGTACTCAAGCACAGTGAGAAATGCTAGTTCATATATCCTATGATCAAAAATGAGTGGATTAGTCTCTCCCAGGGTGGGGATTTTAGTAGTATAATGAGCTAGGGGTTAATATTGGTCATTCAGCCTCGTGGGCAGGTGGGATTTGGGGAGTAGACTGCTCAGTGGGTCCTTGGGCACAGTGTGTGGTGTCCCTTATCTTGTCTTCTCCAGACAGAAAGATGGTATAAGTCTTTGTACTTATCTTGTGACTGCAGGGAGGTTCCATTATTCTGAGAAAGAAACTCAAAGGGAAATGTATCAGTGCAACAGAAAGTTACAAACTTCTGGTCAGTAAGTCTCACTGAGTCTGTTAAACTATTTTCTTTTCTGCCTACTTTGAAACTACAATTGCTAAGTACTGGTGTTGAGATAAAACGCACTGTCTGTGGTACCCCTAATTCAAGGTTACTTAGAACAGCCAGCTCCTACAGTGTGAACATTGAAAACTCATTTGAAACATAAGAGAACTATTAAAAAAAAAAAAACTGTGAAGAAAGATTTTCTTGCTTATGGAGCCAGTTATAAAAGAAGAGCCTTCTAGGACCCTTTAACTTGAGGCCAGCAGAGGTGGGGCCGGCAGAAGCAGGTGGGCCTCCCGATTAGACTTGGGCTGAGGGAAAGAAGGAAGAAGCTTTATGCCCTCAGTTTGGGGCCTTTGCATAATCAGAATATCATCCAGCCTGGCTGATGATTCATCTGTCACCAGGTGAGGGGGCCATTAGAAGTTTAGGATTAGGGCGGCACCTGTGGCTCAGTCCGTGGGGCGCCGGCCCCATATACCGAGGGTGGTGGGTTCAAACCCAGCCTCAGCTGAACTGCAACAAAAAGTGGCTGGGCGTTGTGACAGGCGCCTGTAGTCCCAGCTGCGCGGGAGGCTGAGGCAAGAGAATCGCTTAGGCCCAGGAGTTGGAGGTTGCTGTGAGCTGTGTGATGCCATGGCACTCTGCCAAGGGCCATAAAGTGAGACTCTGTCTCTACAAAAAAAAAAAAAAAAAAGTTTAGGATTAGCCAGAGTTGTGGTCACAGGGTGAGATGCCAGGTCTCACTGGGTCAGTGACAGTGTGAAGCATGCAGCAGGGCCTGGAGGTACTGGAAGAGATGTGGCAATTTTCCTCCATGCTTGGTAACAGGGCCCAGGCCTCACGAGTAGGGGTGAGGGCCTCTGTGTTCGGAGTAACTCTTGGGTGGGCTTGCTTCAGGTCTAGTGGTGTGTATGCTTTGGGTGATGCCCCTCATTTTCTCCATCCTCAGTGAATGAATGTTAAGCAAGGTCTCAAGAATTTGTCCATGGATACAACTTAAAGGATGTGGTAAAATATAGAATTTTGTGGGTCTTGGTGTAATGGGGAATTAGGGACCTGTATCCTGGCCCTCTCTGGGCCTTAGTTCCCTCATTTGTTAAATGAGGATGAGAGCTCCTGCTGGGCCTACCACTCAGGACTGAAAAGTGGGCCTGGAATATGTTAAAGGAGCACAGGGCAGGGTGGTTTAGGACAGGAGAACATTCAGGAAAGTGGACTAACCAGAGGCAAGAGGCCTGAGGGATTTGTTTACTCTCACTTCCTGGAATCTGAGCTAGTGAGCCTGTTTGTTTACAGGTTTTCATGGGCCTCCCTCTCCCTCAGGGCAGAGGCTGGCCAGGTGCATCTCCTAGATGGGGGCTGGTTGTAAACAGCTGGTAGTCATCAGGGAAGCAGCTCAAGCGACAGTGACAAAATCAGATGCCTGGGCCAAAAAACAGGCAGCTCCCCAGCATTTTGGGTTACCCGGGCCCCTCCTCAGCTCTGTGGTCATCCTGCACTCTAGAAACCTTGTAACCTGAGAGGCTGGAGGTAGTTGAACAGGACATTCCTCTTTTGTCCCCACCTCACCCCCTTTTAGAAAGAAGGAACATTCCATTTCTAACTATTGAATGCTGTGATCAACTCGAGACTGAGAAGAGCAGCCAAGGTTTTTGCAGGAGAAGCCAAGGGGGAAAAGTGACTCAGCAAAATAAACTTTCACCTGTGGATACCCTGAACTGCTATTTTGGGGCTCTGGAAGACTGCCTGGTTCTACTATGTGGTGTCTGGTATACAAAGCCTTGCTCCCCACATGCCAGCTATTAATATTCATGCCCATTTCTTACTGAAGTAGTGGCCTAAGAGGCTTGTGAAGAAAGTCTGATGGGTGAGCTTAGTCCCTGCCACATCCAGTTAAGATGGACACAGTGAAGCTGGACGCGGTGGCTCATGCCTATAATCCTAGCACTCTGGGAGGCCAAGGTGGGTGGATTGCCTGAGCTCACAGGTTTGAGACCAGCCTGAGCAAGTTCGAGACCTCGTCTCTAAAAAATAGCTGGGCTTTGTGGCCAGCGCCTGTAGTCCCAGCTACTTGGGAGAATCTCTTGAGCCCAAGAGTTTGAAGTTGCTGTGAGCTAAGATGCCACAGTACTCTAATGAGGGTGACCAAGTGAGACTCTGTCTCAAAAAAAAAAAAAAAAAAAAGCCAGGTATTGTGGCAGGCGCCCGTAGTCCCAGCTATTTAGGAGGTTGAGGCAAAAGGATGCCTGAGCCCAAGAGCTAAAGGTTGCTGTAAGCTATGACTCCATGACATTCTACCCAGGGCAACAAAGTGAGACTCTGTTTCAAAAATAAAAATAAAAAGAGTCACAAGTAGGCCACTGTCAAAGGGGAGAGGTATGTACCTCTGAAGGCATCAGGAATCACAGGGGTGCTCAAGAGGAAGGCAAACGTCAGGGACCCCTCTCTCCTTCAGATCACTTCCTTCCGGTCAAGAGAGCATATGGGACTAGCACCAACCTGTACCATCAATCTTAGCTCCTATTCAGTCCTCCTTAAGAATCTCCTGTGGATGGCAGGACCTCTGAGTTTGGGGAGGGCATGCCCAGTCACTGTTCTGTAGAGGTCCTTTCTATAGGACAGCCTCTGTTTTAATTCCAGTAACAGCCTGTCATTTAAAATGAACGCAGGTCCCTAATTCTCCATTACTCCAACTCACTGCTATGATACCTGTATTAAAAAGGTCTTTCCTAAGTTCAAGCATAGCGTCTTAGTGAAACTTAACATTTTTCTTTTTCTTTTTTTATTTTTTTGAGACAGAGTCTCACATTATCACCCTGGGTAGAGTGCCATGGCATCATAGTTCACAGCAACCTCAAACTTCTGAGATCAAGCAAACCACCCACCTCAGCCTCCCAGAATGCTAGGATTACAGGCGTGATCCACCCTGCCTGGCCTTTCCCCCTTTTTTTGATCAACATGATTTAAGAGTGCTGTGGAATTTTAATTATAGGTTCAAATGTGCAGTGAGATAAGAAAGGTCAAAAAATATTGCTCTGCTCTAAGCCTTTATCTTTGCTGGTCTCTCTGCCTGGAATATCCTCTCATTCCTTCACTTAACCAGTTTGTACTTCAAGATTCAGCTCTGGTGCACTCTTCCTAATACATATAAACCTCCTCCACAGCAACTAAGGCCTTTTCCTTTGTTTTCTACGCTGCCTTGGGCAGTTCTCTACCCATTTTCTTCTTTTTTTTTCCTTTGGAGACAGAGTCCTACTTTGTCGCCCTTGGTAGAGTGCCGTGGTGTCATAGTTCACAGCAACCTCTAACTCTTGGGCTAAAGCGATTCTCTTGCCTCAGCCTCCCAAGTAGGTGGGACTAAACGCGCCTCCCACAAAACCAGGCTATTTTTAGAGACAAGGACCCACCTCAGCCTCCCAGAGTGCTACGATTACAGATGTGAGCCATCGCACCCAGCCTCTACCCATTTTCTTTATGCCATGCCAATTCCCTGCAGGCAGGTGTTCAGGAAATGCCTACTGAACAGCTAACTGAACGGAAAGTAGACAAAAAGTGAGACCAAGTACTCAAGCCTACATCCAACACTTCAGCACAAAACTTGGTTATGCCTGGTGATAGATAACTAATGATTTCTGTTATGTAAGGTTTTTGTGTAGTTTAGGGTTTTTTTTTTTTTTGTAGAGACAGAGTCTCACTGTACCGCCCTCAGGTAGAGTGCCGTGGCGTCACACAGCTCACAGCAACCTCTAACTCTTGGGCTTACGCGATTCTCTTGCCTCAGCCTCCCGAGCAGCTGGGACTACAGGCGCCCGCCACAATGCCCGGCTATTTTTTTTTTTGTTGCAGTTTTTGGCCGGGGCTGGGTTTGAACCCGCCACCCTCGGCATATGGGGCCGGCGCCCTGCTCACTGAGCCACAGGCGCCGCCCAGTTTACGTTTTTTTTTGTTTTGTTTTGAGACAGAGTCTGCCTTTGTTTCATAGCTCAGAGAAACTTCAAACTCCTGAGTTCAAGTGATCCTCCTGCCTTGGCCTCCCAAGTAGCTGGGGCTACAGGCATGCACCAACCACTACACGCAGCTAATTTTTCTAGTTTTGGTAGAAACAAGGTCTCACCCTTGCTCAGACTAGTCTCAAACCCCTGAGTTCAAGTGATCCTCCTGCCTTGGCCTCCCAAGTAGCTGGGGCTACAGGCATGCACCAACCACTACATCCAGCTAATTTTTCTAGTTTTGGTAGAAGCAAGGTCACCCTTGCTCAGACTAGTCTCAAACTCCTGAGTTCAAAGTGATCCTCCTTGAGATCCTCCTTTCTGTGAGAGAGATTAAAAAAAGAGAGAGAGAGAACCTGGTGAGTAGGAACCCTGTTCCCTATTTTGCCCAGCACTGGGCAAAAATAAAAATAAAATGATGCCTCCAGAGGCACATACCTCTCCCCTTTGAAAAAGGCTGCTTTGTCACCAGGTAATCAGAAGGGTCAAGGTACTGCTTCTCCAAGGAGGAAAGCAGATTAAGGCCCCAGTGAATCCAAGGGAGCACCACTGCCATAGACAGCCAGAGGACTCAAGGGGCCTGAAGCTAGGCTGGAGAGAAACTCAGAGACTGTTCTCTAAATAGCTTCATGCCCCTGCCATCTGCTGCCAGGCAGTCAAGAAAGAAAGCTGCATTGCATGGTTTCTTTAGGAGCTGGCAGAGTTGTATCCTCGTAGATAGAGCCCCTAGTCACAAACAAGCTCCCAAATACTTTGCCTCTCTGGGGCCCAGAACAGGGCTAGAGCTCTCCTGTTCTACCCTTTCCCCAAAAGAGGGACTCTGAGCTTTTCAACACTGAATTCTCTAAAACGGACAAAAATCAGCTTACTTTCCTTCAGACAGCAAACAATCTGGTTTAGTTCCTTACCAGGAAGTAGGTCTACCCTAGAGGCTTCAACTCAAACCCAAAGGCTTGGAGAGAACCTTAAAAATGGTGCTGTTACTTGGTAGTATTTATTTATTTATTTTTAGAGACAGAGTTTCACTTTGTTGCCCTCGGTAGAGTGCTGTGGCATCACAGCTCACAGCAACCTCCAGCTCTTAGGCTTAGGCAATTCTCTTGCCTAAGCCTGCCACAACACCCAGCTATTTTTTTTTGTTGTTGCAGTTTGGCTGGGGCTGGGTTTGAACCCGCCACCCTCAGTATATGGGGCCAGCGCCCTACTCACTGAGCCACAGGCACCACCCCACTTGGTAATATTTTGACTTTGTGATTTATGAGATGCTGCTAATCCCAAAGAAATGGGACAATTCCACTGAATTTCATATTAAATTCCTTTTAGCTTAAGAAAACAGTGAGCAAGGCTAGATGCAGCAGCTCACACCTCAGCACTTTAGGGGGCTGAGACAGGAGGAAAGCTTGAGGCTAGGACTATAAGACCAACTTGGACAACACAGTGAGACCCTATCTCTTTTTAAAAAAGAAAAAATAAACAAAAACAGAAAGAAAAGAAATTAGCCAGGTGTGGTGGTATGTGCATGCTGTAGTCCCAGCTATCAGCTACTTGGGAAGCTAAGGTGAGAGGATTGCTGGAGGCCAGCAATTTGAGGCTGCAGTGAGCTATAGTCAGGCAGCCACTGCACTCCAGCCTGGGCAACAAGCAAGACCCTGTCTCTTAAAAAAATAAGAAAGAGGCTCAGCGCCCGTAGCTCAGTGGTTAGTGTGCAGGCCACATACACCAGGGCTGGTGGGTTCGAACCCATCCCAGGCCTGCTAAACAACAATGACAACTACAACGACAACAACAACAACAACAAAATAGTCGGGAGTTGTGGCAGGCGCCTGTGGTCTCACTATTTGGGAGGCTGAGGCAAGAGAATCACTTAAGCCCAACAGTTTAAGGTTGCTGTGAGCTGTGATGCTGCAGTACTCTATCAAGGGTGACGTAGTAAGACTCTGTCTCCAAAATAATAATAATAATGATAAATAAAAAATAGGTTCAGCGCCTGTGGCTCAAGTGGCTAAGGCACCAGCCACATACACCTGAGCTGGCGGGTTCGAATCCAGCCCAGGCCCACCAAACAACAATGACAGCTACAACCAAAAATTAACCAGGCATTGTGGTGGGCTCCTGTAGTCCCAGCTACTTGGGAGGTGGAGGCAGGAGAATAGCTTGAGCCCAGGAGTTGGAGGTTGCTGTGAGCTGTGACGCCATAGCACTCTACCAAGGGCAACAGCCTGAGGCTCTGTCTCAAAAAAAAAAAAATAAATAAATAAAAAATAGTGAACAAAAATCTCCATTTTATCCCGAAAGGGTTCTCTCTCTCTCCATCCAATTATTTTTTTCTCTTTCTTCACTTTTGACATTCACATAACATGCCATATGTGAAGTTCTCTAACTGGAAGAATCTGTTACCCTTTAATCCAAGACTTTTCAATACAACCAAGCAAGAAAACTTTCAGTTATTTTGCAATGTTGTCAGCTTGTCTGTAGTGGCATATTCCCATCACTGAAGTCACAGAGATTATAACAAATTTTTTTGTTTGTTTGTTTTTTGAGACAGAGTCTCAAGCTGTTACCCTGGGTAGAGGGCTGTGGCATCACAGCTCACAGCAACCTCCAACTCCTGGGCTTAAGCAATTCTCTTGCCTCAGCCTCCCAAGTAGCTGGGACTACAGGCGCCCGCCACAATGCCCAGCTATTTTTTGGTTGTAGCTGTCATTGTTGTTTGGCGGGCCCAGGCTGGATTCGAACCCACCAGCACTGGTGTATGTGACTGGTGCCTTAGCCGCTTGAGCTACAGGTGCTGAGCCAACTAATGTTTTAAATAGTTCTCCATGATGCCCCCAGAATAAAAATCTACTCTCCAAGATAAGGCTTACTTTGTTCACTAAATAACACCAAGAAAATTACTGTGAACATAGGCCTTGGCCTTTGTCAATTAATTCATTCCCCAGTTGAACACTTATTGTATATGGGTCTTGGCAGAAACAGGGTGTGTTTAAGGACCTTGGATTTTTTTTTTCTTGAGACAGTCTCACTTTGTCACCCTGGGTAGAGTGCTATGGCTTCACAGCTCACAGCAACCTCAAATTCATGGGCTCAAGCGATTCTCCTGCCTCAGCCTCCCAAGTAGGTGGGACTATAGGCACTTGCCACAACGCTCAACTAAAGTACTTTTGATTTTAATCATCACGCTACTGAACTGTAATTACCACATTTCGAGAAGGATGGTGGCCACACCCAAAGGGTTTCATTTCTAACATTGATCCCTTCAGTGCATTCACTATTTCTATCCTCTTTGTTAGCTTCAATTCAACAAATACTTTGAGGGTCCACAGGTAAATCTCTACTGTGATGGGCCAATGTTAAAATAAAATCCAGTTAATTTAGCTCACCTTCTAGAATTTATTTATTTACTTTTTTTTTTTTTTTTTGTAGAGACAGAGTCTCACTTTATGGCCCTCGGTAGAGTGCCGTGGCCTCACACAGCTCACAGCAACCTCCAACTCCTGGGCTTAAGCGATTCTCTTGCCTCAGTCTCCCAAGAGCTGGGACCACAGGCGCCCGCCACAACACCCGGCTATTTTTTGGTTGCAACTGTCATTGTTGTTTGGCAGGCCTGGGCTGCATTCGAACCCGCCCACTCTGGTGTATGTGGCCGGTGCCTTAGCTGCTTGTTACAGGCGCCGAGCCTGGCTACCTTATTTTTCACATGTCCACTCTGTCAGCATTGTGTAAGTTCTACTTCATGGCTTAGGCTGGGAGTTCAACCAGGCTGGGCAACAAAGCAAGGCCTTGTCTCTACAAAAAAAACAAACAAAACCAAAACTAGCCCAGTACCGTGATGTGCCTGTAGACCCAGCTACGTAAGAGACTGAGCAGGGAAGATCTTTGCACAAAGGAAAAGTTCTACCTTCTCTGTACTATTCAAATCCCAAGAAATTTCTAATGAGCAAAATGAAAATTACAATTAGGTAACAAAAATGGAACTTGACACTAGGGTTCTTCAGTTCTTCAGATTAGCATTTTATTTTTCCCTTCCTGACTCAAATTCACAGGGGGTTAAGAAAATAGAACATAATCAAAATAACATACAAACACAATTCACAAACATTTAACCATCTATTATAGCTGTTTTTTGTAATAAACACAAAAGTAAACAGAAACATCTTTATATAAATTATGCTTAACAATCTGTATACACTGTAAAACAATTAAAATTCACACTAAGATCCTGGTGCAAGCAGTGGCATATGAAAGTGCAAATTTAGTGATGAACAACTTATCACTGACTTACCACTCTAACGTACTTTGCATTTGGCCAAATAATGAAGGCCTCACTGTGGAAAACACTTTTATCACTTTTTATAACTTGACTACATTCACCCTGAGTGCTCTTGCCTTGATTGGCAATTAATTATAATTTTAAGTTAGGAGCAACACCAGGGAATACAGAAACCCATGTGAAGTTTGCTATTCTGATATGAATCTTTATACCTGATATTGAAAACAATTCCAAAGAAAACCTGTATATCAAAAATAGAATTGTCATCCTCCTTTGATCCCTAAATATTAAAAATTAAAATAAAATCTAAGCTTTTATTGAAAATGCATGTTGAAGAAGCATCCATTCACTTCAGTGCGGCTTTTCTAAAAATAATTCTATATGAAATCACTTTCCTATTTCTGCCCTAAAATCTATTTGGGGTGGGGGGGCACACGTGAAACAAAGTTTGCTTTGGATAACCTCAGTCACTTTCCTTTGATTGCTTTGGATTTTATGTAAAACTGTGATCAAATCCTGAATAATAAATGGCATTAAATATAGTGGCTTCTTAATGTTCTAAATTATGACAATAGGCTTGTCGCCCATAGCACAGTGGTTATGGCGTCAGCCTCATGCACCGAGGCTGGCAGGTCGGAGCCTGGCCCGGGCCTGCTAAACAATTGCAACAAAAAATAGCCGGTGTTGTGGCAGGTGCTTGTTGTCCCAGCTACTTGGGAAGCTGAAGCAAGAGAATCACTTTTTTTTTTTTCTTGAGACAGAGCCTCAAGATGTCACCCTGGGTAGAGTGTGGTGGCGTCACAGCTCACAGCAACCTCCAACTCCTGGGCTCAAGCAAGTTTCCTGCCTCCGCCTCCCAAGTAGCTGGGACTACAGGCGCCCGCCACAACGCCTGGCTATTTTTTGGTTGCAGCTGTCACTGTTGTTTGGTGGGCCCAGGCTGGATTCGAACCGGCCAGCTCAGGTGTACGTGGCTGGCGCCCTAGCCGCTTGAGCCACAGTTGCTGAGCCAAGAGAATGGCTTAAGCCCAAGAGTTTGAGGTTGCTGTGACACCATGGCACTCTACCGAGGGTGATATAGTGAGACTCTGTCTCAAAAGAAAAGAAATTTATATTTGGTAATGTCTATTTTTTCATGCTTTCTTAAAGATTTTTTGATACTTCACCAGCTTTTTACATGTTTGAAATGATCCATAGGCATGGTAGCTCACACCTATAATCGTAGCACTTTAGGAGGGGGGAGGATTGCTTGAAGCCAGGAATTTGAAACCAGTTGTTTTTTTTTTTTAATTTTGCTTTCAACTGGCTTTCACTTATCTTAGTTTTAAGTTTTTTTTTTCTTTTCTTCCTTTAGCGATTCTCTTACCCTTAGCCTCCCAAGTAGCTGGGACTACAGGCGCCCATCACAACACCCCAGCTTTTTTTGGTAGAGACGGGGTCTCACTCTGGTCTTGAACCTTTGAGCTCAGGCAATCCACCCGCCTCGGTCCCCCACAGCACTAGGACTATAGGCATGAGCCACCACGCCTGGCCAGAAACCAGTCTGAATCAAGAATGCGACCATCTCTGCTACAAATTCAAAAATCAGCTAGGTGTGGTGGTGTGTGCCCATGGTACTTGCTACTCAGAAGGCTGAGACAGGAGGATCACTTGAGCCCACGTGTTTGAGGTCACAGTGAACTATGATCACACCATTGCACTCTAGCCTGTGCAACAGAGCAAGATCCTCTGTCCCTCTCTCAAAAAAAAAAAAGAAAAAAAATACAAATAATACACTCTAAATAAAATGAAGAGAAAGAATTTTGAGAGATTTTCCTTTATATAAGCTATTCTCACTGTACTGTGGTCAAATTTTACTTGGCAATAAATCCTTGCAAACTTCAGTCACGTTAAGTGATGAGTAAGACCAAAATACCACATTGAGTCACCTATCAAATGTATAGTTTCAGAAAATGTAAACATTTCCCCTGAAACTCTCAAATCATGTTAACTAGAATTATATTGTTTTTAATATTAGAACTTGTGAAAATGCTGGTCAAAAAACTTTGTTTTGGGAGGCGCCTGTGGCTCAGTGAGTAGGGCGCCGGCCCCATATACCAAGTGTGGTGGGTTCAAACCGGGCCCAGGCCAAACTGCAACAACAACAACAACAAAAAAAAAAACTTTGTTTTTTGAGATGGTCTCAGTTTGTTGCCCTCGGTAGAGTGCCGTGGTGTCACAGCTCACAGCAACCTCAAACTCTTGGACTCAAGCAATTCTCTTGCCTCAGCTTCCCAAGTAGCTGGGACTACAGGTGCCTGCCACAATGCCTAGCTATTTTTAGAGATGAGGTCTTGCTCTGGCTCAGGATGTGAGCTCAGGCAATCCACCCGCCTTGGCCTCCCAGAATGCTAGGATTACAGGCGTGAGTCACCTCGCCCGGCCAAAATGCTGGGTTTTGAATGTGGTTTATTAAATCATTTTCCAGAAGGCAAGAAACATAATTATCACAGCTATCACTTTTTAAAATGATTTACAAGTAGTTTATGTGCTGGAGAATGATGAGACAGTTAAAAAATAAGGAAAAGAAATGCTATTCTACATTTATGCTGTAAACCACAGTAATCTGTATATGGATGCAGGCACACAAAATTAAAATTTAGATCTATCCAGGCAATATCTAAATTCATAAATCTTTGGCACTCATACAAAGATACTGGTTCAACCAAGCCAACAATGAATAATTTTTTTATGTATTTTAGGAAATGTTTTTCCCCGATTTAAAAATGTAATAATCTCCACTCTAAAAATTTACTGAAATAAAGATAAGCTATGACCCAACCAGCTGTGACACAAAGGTGTAATTAACAGCAGTTATTGAAACAGGTGTGGGGTGAGAAACTCTTTAAAAGTCTAAAAGTGGGCTGAGACCTTGTGTGTTTTAGAGTTTTGGACTTCAGATTTTAAAACATCTTTTGAGTAGTGCCTGATTTGTATGGAATCCATCTTAATCTGTATACAACAGTGTTAACAACTACACTTTAACATGTCACACTACAGAGCACAAAATTAACCTGTATCCCCAGTACTTAACATTTACTTGAAAAACACTCCACAGGTGCACACAATTGCACAGGCACATTCAGAGCTGTCTTCCCTATGTGCTTCTATTGCTTCTTGCCGTTCTCCTAATTTGCTTCTCTCAAAAAAGGGCAATGACTCAGTGTATGTACTCTGAAGGGATTTTCAGAGCTGGATGGTAAGTCCTCTGGCTGGGGAACTCTGCCCCTGGAGCTGGAGAAAATCTGGTTGCTGCTAAGTGCAGCTTCATTTCTATTAGAGGGTCAGGCCATAAGAATCTTACATCTTTGGGAAAAATATCCATAGTTTAGCTGTGGTCCACGAAGTGACTTTTGTTTCTTTGATCCCAGTATCAGAATTAGAATGAGGGTTCTAGAGTGAGATATTTTGTACCAGGAAGCACTTTCCCCCACTAAAGAAACCAGTAAGTTTTTTCCTTTATACCAACTTACAACACAAATAATTAGCATTTCTTGAATACCATGATGGATATTCTAGAAAATACTGGAAGAAGAACATGTCCCTGAAGGCACTGAAGAGAAATAACATGAACAAGAGGCAGTTACTTTTAATAAGGCTTAGTTCTATTTAGTCAGAACTTCAGGAGCACTTTAAACCTATCTGGCAGAATTAATTGTGGCTACAATGGCATTTTCTACTTTTCCATTAGAGCTACTGATGGAAGAAGCTTTTATTTGCATTTATAAAGAAGATGAAAGTAAAACAGAATAGTCAAATTACTAAAGCCAGATGTCATATTAGGAAATGACAGCTTAGCTAAATACTAATTCCTTCCAGTCATATTCCTCAATCCTATCTGCTTCATAGGTTCCATTATTGATGACAGAAAGGGCTATACTAATTGACTTGGACAATGGCTAGAGAAAATGCTAATTTTGATACTAAAATTATCCTTGATAGAATTGGAATAATCTATTCTTGATCGAATTGGTTGAAAGATACCATGAAAACTTGATTTATAATCAGAAGAGAAAGCTTAAAATTGAAAGTCTTCAAAAACGTATTTTTGACACTTACCTTTCATCTTATCTTACTAAGGATGGGAATCTCAAATATGAACAAAATAAAATTTCTTAGGAAGTTACAATGCTTTTTTTTTTTTTTTTTGTAGAGACAGAGTCTCACTTTATGGCCCTCGGTAGAGTGCCATGGCCTCACACAGCTCACAGCAACCTCCAACTCCTGGGCTTAAGCGATTCTCTTGCCTCAGCCTCGGGTAGCTGGGACTACAGGCGCCCACCACAACGCCCAGCTAGGAAGTTACAATGCTTTTAAAAACCTTATTAGTATGTTTAACAGTGAGGCTTGCAGATGCTATTACACAGAAAAATAATATCTTAAAACAAAACTTTTTGTGCTATAAAGAGCTGCTTGAGAACAACTAAGAAAAAAGAAAATCGGAAGCAAGCTTTTGTTTTCTTCTACCAGGATATAAAATATGCTAAAGAATGCAAAAAGAGTGGCAGCGCCGGTGGCTCGAAGGAGTGGGGCACTGGCCCCATATACGGGAGGTGGCGGGTTCAAACCCAGCCCCCGCCAAAATCTGCAAAAAAAAAAAAAAAGCAAAAGAGCTATAGGATAGGAGCAAACTCTCCTCTTGTCGCCAAGTTGTTCCTTTTTCCTTGGACACACAGGTCTCTATAAGGAAACTGTGTACAAGATCCTACTGGTTGCTTGCTCTGGGGAATATCATTATGTAGTACTGTGGGGAGTACCAGACATGAAGACACTGGGGAGTACACCTCTAAATGTGGAAAGACAGGCACCTATTACTACATTTGGCGAAGAGGCACAGATTACCAAAGTGGGCACCAGTAAGACTGGAGTACTTCAGAATTAGACAATTGCTATAAAATTATAGGGCCTACCAAACTAGGAATCAACCTTGAATATTGTAGATGTACTTTTCTTCAAAAGGTCAATCCTCCAGGGACTAAGACATGGACTCCATCAGCACTGGTAACGGTAGCATTACTAATAAAAATACACATGATTCAGAGATAAAGGTAATATGAAGTGCAATTGTCTCATGTGTCTCATGATAAATGCAAAGTGTCTCATGATAAATGCAAAAGCCCACAGGGGCTTAACCATTATTCTAAATATTCTGAAGGAATTGCCTTGCCAAACAACCTCTTCATACATATAATATTAAAAAATATTCAAAATTTCAGAGTATACTAGCTAGACAACACACATTTAAATGAAACATATGCCCAACAAAGATGCCAAACATTCAAGTTTGTTTTATTGCATGACGTTTGCATAAGAAAAAATATTATTGAAAACTATAAGGCATCATGCAATTATTGATAAGCTAATTATTAACTGTACACTTAATACAGGTGGACATACAATCTAAAATTTAAAAACTAGTTCCAAAAAAGTACATAAAAAACTTAACATGATGAGCTTTTAAATATGGTTGATATCTGTAGTTCCATGTTATTAAAAAGTGCTTCAAATGTACTGCTGGAAAATTGTTTTTATAAATGGTGCTTGGGTAATGTCAGATTATAAACTGTAAAAATGAATTAGAAAGCTAATAGATGTAGTGTGATATTCAAATTTACTTGAATCAGTTTTTAATTCTCACTCAAATTAAGTTGATATAATATTAATAATCTAAAAAACATCTATTTTATAAGCAACAAAAGTCTATTGAATTCAAGTTATGCATGTTGAATGATAAAATCTCTGAGTAGGCCTGAATGTTGAGACCTGGAGCCAGGGAGCCAGTACAGGTCGGTGTTAATCAATGTACTGCGCCATCCAACGGAAGCCCTCTCCATAACCTTGTCTTTTGAGCACACTACACATAAAAACTTCCAAGGGTCGGGCATTCAGTTCTTTCAGAGATACACTACCCTAAAAAAGAAGAGAGACATTATGTTGGAGTTTATAAAATAAAACCCCTCTGTCCCACAAAATGATAGGTTCTACTTTAGCACAAAGGGTGACTATGATAAAGCCATAACTGTGATAATGTCCCCCACCAAATATTAGTAAAAATTCAGGCCTGGTGGCTCATGAACGTAATCTTAGCACTCTGGGAGGCCGAGGTGGGTAGATCACTTGAGTTCACAAGTTTGAGACCAGCCTGAGCAAAAGAGAGACCCCATTGTCTATTAGAAATAGAAAAATTGAGGCAAGAGGATTGTTTGAGCCCAAGAGTTTGAGGTTGCTGTGAGCTATGACCCCACAGCACTCTACCTAGTGTGACAGAATGGGACTCTGTCTCAAAACAAAACAAAACACAAATACTAGTAAAAATGAAAGCAGGGTTGGTACCTATAGCTCAGCGGCTAGGGTGCCAGCCACATACACTGGAACTGGTGGGTTCAAACCCAGCCCAGGCCTGCCAAACAAGGACAACTACAACCAAAAAATAAAAATAGTCGGGCATTGTAGCAAATGCCTGTAGTCCCAGCTACATGTGAGGCTGAGGCAAGAGAATCGCTTAAACCCAAGAGTTTGAGGTTGCGGTGAGCTGTGACGCTACATGGAACTCTACAGAGGGTGACATAGGGAGACTCTGTCTGGGAAAGAAAAAAAAAACAAACAAAAAATAATGCATGTTAAAGCTTAGGATAAAATATATGTTCAGAAAACCCCTTCTGTATTCTAGCCTATGCAACAGAGCACACCTTATCTCAAAAAAAAGAAAAGATAATGGGCTTGTGGAGCTAGACAATAAAAATTTAAAAAGACATTTGTACTATAAAGTTAAGTACTCATACTTCTAAAAATATATATATATTTTTTACCTTTCCTGTTGTCTGACCATATAAGCCAAACATCTCTCGTAATCTCTCTTCACTGATGGCTTCAGGTCTGTCAATTTTATTCCCAAGAATCAGTATAGGCACATTAGCAATGGTTTCATCTGTCATTAGTGACTGAAGAAAACACAATACGAAAGACAAAATGTTGATATGAAGCATCCAAAGGGCTTATTTGATAAAACAGTCAAGGTACTTGTTCCCTACCATCACATTATGCCAACTTTCTTCCTTTTTTTGTAGAGACAGAGTCTCACTTTACCGCCCTCAGTAGAGTGCCATGATGTCACACAGCTCACAGCAACCTCCAGCTCCTGGGCTCAAGCGATTCTCTTGCCTCAGCCTCCCAAGTAGCTGGGACTACAGGCGCCCGCCACAACGCCCGGCTATTTTTTGGTTGCAGTTTGGCCGAGGCCGGGTTTGAACCCGCTACCCTCAGTATATGGGGCCGCGCCCTACTCACTGAGCCATAGGCGCCACCCTATGCCAACTTTCTTTGGCAAACGTTTCCTGCATTTTAAAGTGAGCTCCATGAAACCATAAACTCAATTCTCTGTCTTCTTCTTTTTCTTGTTTTTAATAGAGGAAGGCATCTTTTAATTGCCCATGAGAACTGAGGTGCCTCAAGGCATAAAATCTGAGTTCTGGGGAACAGTTCTTTCCAGACCTTTTTTTTTTTTTATTGTTGGGGATTCATTGAGGGTACAATAAGCCAGGTTACACTGATTGCATTTATTAGGTAAAGCCCCTCTTGCAATCATGTCTTGCCCCCAGAAGGTGTGGCACACACCAAGGCCCCACCCCTCTCCCTCCTTCCTTCACTCTGCTTTTCCTTCCCGCCCATGACCTTAATTGTCATTAATTGTCCTCATATCAAAATTGAGTACATAATTCTCTGTCTTCTTAAGGTGCTTTCTGTAAATAGTGAGCAGAATGAGCATTTATAACTCATAAGTGAGGTTGTGAGGCTAGGAACAACCCTTTGGAATTGGGCAGATCTGGTTTCTGCTACTTCTGAGTTGGGACTTTGGGAAAATTACACTCACTGAAACTTGGGGTGAAATGGAAATACTAGCACCTACCTTATGGGTTAATTTGAGAATTAATGACATAATATGCACAGTATCTGGCACAAAGTAGGAACTTAGAAATTCCCTAATCCTGTTCTGTAACTACAGAACCTACCTAGACTTTTCTACATGAACAAGTATTTGTTTGCCTGCTCTGGGATAAGGCTTAGGTGGGTCAACTTCAGTCAGATCACAGATTTGATTACTCTGCAGCTCCGTATTTAGTACTGGCCTTACCTGCTGCTCTTGAGCCCGTTTACAAAGCATCTGACCTGTGTGGGTGCAGTGCCTCACACCTGCAATCCTAGCACTCTAGGAGGCAGATGAGGGTGGACTGCTTGAGCTCACAAGTTCAACACCAGCCTGAGCAAGAGCAAAACCCTGTCTCTACTAAAAATAGAAAAACTGAGGCCAGAGATCTCTTGAGACCATGAGTTTGAAGTTGCTATGAGCTATAATAATACCATGGCACTCTATCCAGGGCAACAGAGTGAGGCTCTATCCCAAAATAAATAAACAAACAAATAAAATGTTAAAAAAATAAAAATTAAATGAAAAGAAAAAAAAAGCATATGACCCGGGAGAAGGGCGAGGAGGTAGCTAAACATGCCCCTGTTGACTCCTGCGAGTGGTAGCAAAGACAGCATGTCATACCATGTCCAGAGGTGCAATGCCTGAAGAAATGATATCCTGGGATGACCAAGACTCAAGAGCAACGCAGTCTAGGAATACTATGTATAGCAAACATGTCCTATATTAGAAAGATGCACTGGGTACAACGTGGCTCCTCAAGTCATTAGGAAGAACACCTATATTAGTACACCTTCAATAGCTACAACTACTCAAAGTTACTTTCTATTCGTTCTAGGTAAAGTAATCACTGCTTAAGGTACTTACTGAGCTCAACAAATTATTAGGATTTTCACTCAAGACTGCAGAAAATCTATTCTGGTATATTTGTGACTCCAACCTATTTCTTTAGACTTACTAAAGTGATTTAACTATGTTTAGTTTTAATTATTTTACTTACATCAAGTTCTTCTTTTGACTCCAACAGCCTTTCATGGTCTGCACAATCCACCAGAAAAACAACGCCATTGATGGCAGGAAGGTAGTTTTTCCACACTCTCCGAGCTAACAAAAAAAATCAGGAGTTAGATTTTACTTACTGGTCAAACCTAGCAGATGATGTGACTGAATAGTCCATTATGATGTTGAATGTAGTTATCCCTTATAGTCAAGTTAATCTTCTACCCAGGAGAGCCAAAATATTCCCTGATTGTGGGCAAGTCAAATACTTATGCTTTCCCAATTTCCCAAAGTAAGAAGTAGAATATTTGCCACCACTGAAAAATGAATGATACAAATGAAATTCATTGGACAATTGCTACTATATAAATCTAAAATTTAGGGCAGTGCCTGTGGCTCTATGAGTAGGGTGCTGGCCCCAAATACCGAGGGTGGTGAGTTCAAACCCGGCTCTGGCCGAACTGCAACAAAAAATAGCTGGGTGTTGTGGCGGGTGCTGTAGTCCCTAGGGAGGCTGAGGCAAGAGAATCACCTAAGCCCAAGAGCTGAAGGTTGCTGTGACACCACAGCACTCTACTGAGGGCAACAAAGTGAGACTCTGTCTCTAAATAAATAAATAAATAAATCCAAAATATAAGCAGTCCAGCCTGAGTAAAACTGACACCCTATCTCTACTAAAAATAGAAAAAATTAGCCAGCGATGGTGGTACATACCAGTAGTTCCAGCTACTACAGAGGCTGAGGCAGGACGATTGCTTGAGCTCAGGAGGTCAAGGTTATAGTAAGCTATGATGATATCACTGTACTCTAGCCTGGATGACAGAGAGACTCTGCCTCCAAAAAAAAAAAAAAAAAAAGGCTGGGTGAGGTGGCTCGCACCTGTTAATTCTAGCACTCTGGAAGGCCAAGGTGGGTGGATCACCTGAGCTCAGGAGATTGAGACCAACATAAGCAAGAACGGGACCCTGTCTCTATTAAAAATAGGAAAAACAGCCAAGCATTGTGGTGGGCCCCTGTAGTCACAACTACTTGGCAGACTGAGGCAAAAGGACAGCTTGAGCCTAAGAGTTTGAGGTTGCTGTGAGCTATGACGCCACAGCACTCTAGCTACGGTGACAGCTTGAGACTCTGTCTCAAATAAATAAATAAATACAAATAAGAATAAGGGCTAGGTACGGTGGCGCATGCCTGTAATCCTAGCACTCTGCGAGGCTGAGGTGGGTGGATTGCCTGAGCTCACAGGTTTAAGACCAGCCTGAGCAAGAGTGAGACTCCATCTCTAAAAAGATAGCTGGGCAGTGTCCCAGGCGCCTGTAGTCCCAAGCTACTCAGGAGGCTGAGACAAGAGAATCAATCAAGCCCAAGAGTTTGAGGTCACTGTGAACTATGACACCAGGATACTCTACTGAGGGTAACAATTAACACTCTGTGTCAAAAAAAAATTAATAGCCGGGCGTTGTGGCGGGCGCCTGTAGTCCCAGCTACTTGGGAGGCTGAGGCAAGAGAATCGCCTAAGCCCAGGAGCTGGAGGTTGCTGTGAGATGTGTGACGCCACGGCACTCTACCAACAAAGTGAGACTATGTCTCTACAAAAAAAATAAAAATAAAAATAAAGGGCAGCGCCTGTGGCTCAAAGGAGTAGGGTGCTGACCCCATATGCCAGAGGTGGCGGGTTCAAACCCAGCCCTGGCCAAAAACTGCAAATAAATAAATAAATAAATAAAAATAAGCATGATTTTATAGTTCTAGATAATTTAGTATAGGAGAAACTGTACAAAAACTGTAGTTTAGTTTAGTATAGTAAACACTTTCTTTTTCTTTTTTTTTTTTTGTAGAGACAGAGTCTCACTGTACCGCCCTTGGGTAGAGTGCCGTGGCGTCACATGGCTCACAGCAACCTCCAACCCTTGGGCTTACGCGATTCTCTTGCCTCAGCCTCCAGAGCAGCTGGGACTACAGGCGTCCGCCACAACGCCCGGCTATTTTTTGGTTGCAGTTTAGCCGGGGCTGGGTTTGAACCCGCCACCCTCGGCATATGGGGCCAGCGCCCTACTCACTGAGCCACAGGCGCCGCCCAACATTTTATTTTTCTAGTAGAGGTGAGGACTAGCATAGAGTCATTTCAAACTTTTTGAAGACGTGTATAGAGATGGATTAAGTGGTATGGAAGTACAGTTGAGAACACTCCTGGCTAGGACTGGCTTCCCAGGGAACGAATGGTACACTGGGCCCTTAAGGGATTATTCATGTACATATGGGGATGGCATGAGCAAGAGTACCAAGGACGGACAATAGCTAGAACGCTTGATTTTCTTAAAAAGAATTAAATGGGAATAGGAGGAAATAAAAACTATTTATAAGACTAGAAAAATAGGGCAGCGCCTGTGGCTCAGTGAGTAGGGCGCTGGCCCCATATGCCACCATATGCCGAGGGTGGGGGGTTCAAACCCAGCCCCGGCCAAACTGCAACAAAAAAATAGCCGGGCGTTGTGGCGGGCGCCTGTAGTCCCAGCTACTCGGGAGGCTGAGGCAAGAGAATCGCGTAAGCCCAAGAGTTAGAGGTTGCTGTGGGCCGTGTGACGCCACGGCACTCTACCCGAGGGCGGTACAGTGAGACTCGGTCTCTACAAAAAAAAAAAAAAAATAGACTAGAAAAATAGGCTCGGTGCCCGTAGCACACTAGTTACGGCGCCAGGGTTCCAACCCGGCCTGGGCCAGCTAAACAACTACAAAAACAACAAAAAAATAGCCAGGCGTTATGTCCAGTGCCTGTAGTCCCAGCTTCTTGGGAGGCTGAGACAGGAGAATTGCTTAAGCCAGTGGTTCTCAACCTTCCTAATGCCATGACCCTTTAATACAGTTCCTCATGTTGTGGTGACCCCCAACCACAAAATTATTTTCTTTTTGTAGAGATAGAGTCTCACTTTATCACGCTCGGGTAGAGTGCTGTGGCGTCACACAGCTCACAGCAACCTCCAACTCTTGGGCTTAGGCGATTCTCCGCCTCAGCTTCCCGAGTAGCTGAGAGCATAGGTGACTAACACCCAGCTATTTTTTGTTGCAATTTGGCCAGGGCTGAGTTTGAACTCGCCACCGTAGGTATATGGGGCCAGTGCCCTACCCACTGAGTGACAGGCACCACCCCATAAACCTATTTTCGTTGCTACTTCATAACTGTAATTTTGCTACTGTTATTACTTGTAATGTAAATATCTGATATGCAGGATGTATTTAGGCAACCCCTGTGAAAGGGTCATTTGACCCCCAAAGGGGTCATGACTCACAGGTTGAGAACCACTGGCTTAAGCATAAAAGTTTGAGGTTGCTGTGAGCTGTGATGCCACAGCACTCTACGGAGGGCAACACAGTAAGACTCTTTCTAAAAAAAAAAAAGACTAGAAAAGTAAATTGAGACTAAATCAGAGATCCTAAATGCCAGTCCAATCAATGAGTTTGGACTTTATTTTGTATGTAGAATTAGCCAGTGAGCTACCTGGCTCACACCTGTAATCCTAGCACTCTGTGGGCTGAAGCCAGAAGTTTGAGACCAACCTGAGCAAGTGTGAGTCCTCACCTCTACTAGAAAAATAAAAATAATTAGGTAGGCTTGGTAATGCATCTTTGAGTCCCAGCTACTTGGGAGGTTAAGGAAGGAGGATCACTTGAGCCCTGGAGTTTGAGGTTGCAGCAGTAAGCTGCGATGATGCACCTGAACTCTAGCTGGGGAGACAGAGCAAGAATCTTTCTCAAAAAAAAAAAGAAATAAAATCAAAACACACACACACACACACACACACACACACACACACACACACACACACACACACACCCAGAGCCAGGTATTATGGCAGGCACCTGTAGTCCCAGCTACTCAGGAGGCTGAGGCAAGAGGACTGCCCAACCCAAGAGTTTGAGGTTGCTGAGCTATGATGTCCCGAAGTGAGACTCTGCAATTAAAAAAAAAAAAGACTAGAAAACTAAACTGAGACCAAATCACAGAGATCCTAAATGCCAGGTCAATCAATAAGTTTGGCTTTTATTTTGTAGGTAGAATTAATTAGCCAGTGAAGGGTTTTTTTTTTTTGCAGTTTTTGGGCGGGGTGGGGTTTGAACCGTCACCTCCAGCATATGGGGCCAGCGCCCTACCCCTTTGAGCCACAGGCGCCGCCCGTTAAAGGGCTTTTTTAATAGAGTAGTAACATGTTCACAAACTGATTATGACAACAGGTGAGAGTAGATTGAAGCAGTGAGAATGGAAGCTAAATTTTACTCAAATACTTTATTAACAAAAGCAATTCAGACTTAAGAGGACCAGCAGTGGTGGCGCCCATAGCTTAGTAGGTAGGGCACCAGCCACATACACCAACGCTGGTAGGTTTGAAACAACAGCTAAAACAATAACAACTGCAACACCAACAACAAAAAAAATAGCTGGGCGTTGTGGCAGGCGCCTGTAGTCCCAGCTACTTGGGAGGCTGAGGCAAGAGAATCACTTAAGCCCAAGAGTTTGAGGTTGCTATGAGCTGTAATGCCATGGCACTCTACCCAGGATAACAGCTTGAGACCTTGTCTCAAAAAAAAGAAAAAAAAAAAAAAAGATGGGCTCGGTGCCTGTAGTTCAGCAGCTAGGGCGCCAGCCACATAAAACTGGAGCTGGAGGGTTCGAATCCAGCCCAGGTCTGCCAAACAACAACTACAACCAAAAAATAGCTAGGCGTTGTGGCGGGTGCCTGTAGTCCAGCTACTTGGGGGCTGAAGCAAGAGAATCGTTTAAGCTGAAGAGTTTGGGGTTGCTGTGAGCTATGACGCCATAGCACTCTACCCAGGGCAACAGCTTGAGACTCTGTCGCAAAAAAAAAAGATGACCAGCAGTATCAAGAAAATCACCTTTTGCTTTTAAAGCTTTTATCTGATGGTAATAAATTTTAAGCCTAATCTGGCCTTGCTTAAATAGAATGAAACTGTATGCACTGGAACATAATAGCCACATTTTCATTAAGTTAAAACAAAGCAACTTGATAAGAGTAATAGACTCTTACCTTGAACGTGTCCACCCAGATCAAAAGTTGTAAAAGTCATGCCAGCAATTGTCAGTTCTTCTGAAGCTAAATAATAATACAAAATATTTTACAACATGAAAATGAGCAATCTACTTATAGCATATATTACTACTTGGTGTTTTATTTACTTTTATTGCAAACAAGGTCAAAACAAATATTTAAGAACTAGTAAAATAATACTTTTTTTTTTTTTTTTTTTTTTTTTTTTACTGAGACCGAGTCTCACTTTGTTGCCCTCAGTACAGTGCCGCAGTGTCGTAGCTCACAGCAACCTCAAACTCTTGGGCTCACGTGATCCTTTTGCCTCGGTTTTTCTATTTTTAGTAGAGACAGGGTCTCACTCTTGCTCAGGCTGCTCTCAAACTCCTGAGCTCAGGCAATCCACCTGCCTTGGCCTCCCAGAGTACTAGGATTACAGGTGTGAGCCACTGCACCTGGCCAAAATAATACTTTGTTGTAATTAGATAAACTCTAATTCATAATGACACTGTAACACAAATCACTGTAATATTCAATTTTGGTAATCATTACCCAACACAAATCACTACCCAACACATTTGTTTATTTTTCCTTCTTTACTTTTCCAGTTGAAAAGTTAATCTATTCAGATCATTATTTGCTACGAATGCAAATGACTGTTCTGATCTAATAATTTTTGTGTAATTCATCTTAAATGATACAGTAAAAGAATAATTTCCCCTTATGGTTGCCGTGAGACAGTCTTTATTGACAAACACAATTTAGACAAACCATTTTGGCCACTATTTCTCAAATATTTTTTCTGTCTCCTCTCTTCCCCTTCTGGGACTTCCAATTACAGGCTTGTTAGACTGCTTGATATTGTTCTATTTATTTTTATTTCAGTCATTTTTCTCTCTGTGCTTCATTTTACATAGTTTCTATTATATTGACTTAAGTTCATTTGTCTTTCTTCTGCAATGGTACTTCTTCTGGTACTGTCTAATTTGTAGATTTTTTTTGTTGTTGTTTGGTTTGGTAACCAGTTTACACTTTGTTGCCCAAGCTATAGTGTGGCATCACCATCACCATCACCACTGCAACCTCAAACCCCTGGGCCCAGCTGATCCTCTTCACAAGTAGTCGGAATTACAGGTGTGCACCACCATGCCTAGATAATTTTGTAGAGATTTAGTTTTGCTATGTTTGCCATGCTGGTCTTAAATTCCTAGCTTTAAGGCAACCTCCTACCACAGCCTCTCAAGATGCTAGGATTATAGGTATGAGCCACCAAGCCCAACCTAATCTGCTGTTAATACCATCCAAAGAAATTTTTGTTTCGGATATTCAATCTTTCATTTCTAAAGGTTCCATATAACTATGTTTTTTTATCTTCATATGTTATCTGTCTTCATCATGTTCTTGTTTTCCTTTAAGCCCTTGAATATATTTAAACATTGTCTTTTTGTTGTTGTTGTTTGTTTGTTTAGCAGACTTGGGCTGGGATTGAACCCACCAGCCCCGGTGCATGTGGCCAGTGCCCTAACCACTAAGTACAGGCACTGAGCCCAAAATATTGTCTTAATGTCTGTATCTGTTAATTCCATCATCTTGGTCACTTTTGGATCTGTTTCTCCTGGTTATAGGCCGCACTTTCCTGTCTCTTTGTAAATCTAATGATTTCATACTAAGTGCTAGAGTTTGTTGTATTCCTTTGAAGAAGGTTGGACTTTGTTCTGGTAGATGGTTAAGTTGGCTGCAGATCGGCTTTTCTTTTCTTTTTTTTTTTTTTTTGAGACAAAGTCTCACTATGTTGCCTTCAGTAAAGTGCAATGATGTTACAGCTCACAGCAACCTCAAACTCTTGGGCTTAAGCGATTCTCCTGCCTCAGCCTCCCAAGTAGCTGGGACTACACGTGCCCACCACCACACTCTGCTATTTTTTTGTTGTGGTAATCACTGTTGTTTAACAGGCCCAGGCCAGGTTTGAACCCGCCAGTCCTGGTGTATGTGGCCAGTGCCCTAACCACTGAGCCACAGGCGCCAAGCCTGCAGATCAGCTTTTAAGGTTTGTTAGGACAGATATAGAGTAGCCTTAATTTTGGGAGCTAGTTAGCCCCATTACTAAGGTAAGATCCTTCTGTGGTCTCTACTGAATACCCTATGTATCTAATCAGGTCTTCCCATTCTGGCCTATAGAAACTTGAATTATTACCAGCCACAAGTGAGGTCTAGTAATGGTTTGGCTAACAGTTTTTTCTCTGAAATTGTTCTTTGACCTTATGGAGTTTTATCCCATGCAGGCACAGAATGGTATTCTACCATGCAAATTTCTGGGGTCCTTAATCTCCAGATCTCCCTCCCAGGAAACTCTAGTTCCCTTGGCCTCCCCAAATTCTGTTCTCTGTCTCTGCAATTCAACAAGATTATGTCTGGGTACCCTCTCCTTGCACCATGGTCTGAAAATTACCTGTTTACATAAAGCTAAAACAAAGACGAGTTTGAATTCTTTCTCTCAGGAATCATAGTCCTGTGCTATTTCCCAATGTCCAAAAACAGTTGTAGCATATTCTTTGTCCAGTGTTCTAGTTGTTTATAGTGGGAATTACTGCTGTTATTCCCTCATGGACAAAAGCAGAAGTTCCCCACAATGAAAAGTTTCAGCGTAACTACTCTGGCCCTGAGTAGTTTCTCGTTAAGAAATTATGTATGAGCCAGCTGTGGTGGGAGACTGAGGCATGTGGATTGCTTGAGCTCAGGAGTTCAAGACCAGCCTGAGCAAGAGCAAGACCCCATTTCTACTAAAAATAGAAAAACTAGTCTGACATTGTGGTAGGAGCCGATAGTTCCAGCTACTCGGGAGGCTGAGGCAAGAGGACTGCTCGAACCCAGGTGATTGAGCAATGGTACTGTGAGCTAAGATGCCATAGCACTCTACCCAGGGCAACAGAGTAAAACTCTGTCACACACGCACACGCGTGCGTGCACACACACACACACACACAAAGACGTTAAGCACGTAGATTGCCAATTGAATGAAATTATTTAATAAAAATCTGTGTTCAAGGCCTGGCGTGGTGGCTCACGCCTGTAATGCTGGGACTCTGGGAGGCCGAGGCAGATGGATCACTTGAGCTTATGAGTTCAAGACCAGCCTGAGCAAGAAGGAGACCTTGTCTCTACTAAAAAATAGAACAGGGCATGGTGTCTCATGACAGTAATGCCAGCACTTGGGAGGCTGAGGCGGGTGGACTGCCTAAGCTCACGAGTTCCAGACCAGCCTGAGCAAGAGTGAGACCTGTTTCTAAAAAATAGCCAGGAGTTGTGGCCGGCACCTATAGTCCAAGCTACTTGGGAGGCTGAGGCAAGAGAATTGCTTAAGCCTAAGAGTTTGAGATTGCTGTGAGCTATGATGCCAGAGTACTCTACCAAGGGTGACAAAGTGAAATACTGTCTCAACAACAACAAAAAAATAGAAAATATAAAAAGGACAACATACATATATCCTTTGAGCTGATAATTCTACTCAGTATTTATCCAGGGAAAATGAAAACATGCATTTACCAAAAACTCTGTGGAAGAATGTTTACTAGCTTCACTTGTCTGAAATGCCTCAGATAACCATCAAAAAAAGGATGGATAAATCACTTCTCCTATAAAACATGGAATTCTACTCCATAAGAAAGGAATAAACCACTGATATATTTAGTCATATTATGGTACAAGGAAGAAGCTGGTCACAAAAAAATTATCTACTGTGTGGTATCACTTATATGAAATTTTAGAACAGGCAAAACTAACTTGTGATTATAGAATTCAGAAGACTGATTGCTGTTGGAGGTAGAGGTGGGGAATGACTGGGAAGGGGCAAGAGAGAACTTACTGGGATATTAATAGTGTTCTGGGCTGGGCTCATACCTGTAATCCTAGCACTCTGGGAGGGTAAGGCAAGTGGATTGCTTGAACTCAGGAGTTCAAAACCAGCCTGAGCAAGAGTGAGACCCCATCTCTACCAAAAATAGAAAAAATAGTGGAGGGTGTTGAGCGCCTATAGTCCCAGCTACTCAGAAAGCTAAGGTAAGAGAACTGCTTGAGCTCAAGAGTTTGACATTGACATTGTGCTCGGCGTCCGTAACACAGTGGTTACGGTGCCAGCCACATGCACCGAGGCTGGCAGGTTAGAGCCCGGCCTGGGCCAGCCAACCAACAATAACAACTACAACAAAAAAATAGCCAGGTACTGTGGTGATCGCCTGTCGTCCCAGCTACTTGGGAGGCTGAGGCAAGAGAATTGCTTAAACCCAAGGGTTTGAGGTTGCTGTGAACTATGATGCCACAGCACTTTACCCAGAGCAACATAATCAGATGCTGTCTCAATTAAAAAAAAAAAAAGTTTGACATTGCTATGAGCTTTGATGATGCTGCAGCACCCTAAACAGGGCACAAAGTGAGACTCTGTCTCAAAAAACTCCCCCCAAAACAGTATTCTATATCTTATATTCTATATCTATATCAAATTTGGACTCCTTTTATAAAGCAGGGAATATTTTGGGTATTGTAAACATGAAGATGGTTTCCCATCTATATCCAAGCTCTTGTTATCTTTTCCTTATGGATAGTGACTTTGAACACAGATTGTAGAGTCTCAAGCTGTTGCCCTGGGTAGAGTACAATGGCATCATCATAGCCATTGGCATCACAGAGGCATCACAGCAACCTCTTAGGCTCAAGCGATCCTCTTGCCTCAGCTCTTCTATTTTTTATTATTTATTTATTTATTCATTCATTCATTCACTTATTTTTGAGACAGAGTCTCACTTTGTCAGCCTCGGTAGAGTACTGTTGCACCATAGCTCACGGCAACCTCAAATTCTTCAGCTCAAGCCATTCTCTTGCTTCATCCTCCCAGGTAGTTGGGACTACAGGCGCCCAGCACAATGCCCAGCTATTCAGCTATTTTTAGAGAGAGGATCTCGCTCTTGCTCAGGCTGATCTTGAATTTGTAAGCTCAGGTAATCACCCACCTTGGCCTCTCAAGTGCTGGGATTACCGGCATGAGCCACTGTGCCTGGCTCACATTTGCTTTTTTCTTTTTTTTTTCCAGATATAGTCTCATTATGTTGCCCTTAGCGTCTGCTGTAGCGTCACAGCTCACAGCAACCTCACTCTTGGGCTTAAGTGATTCTCTTGCCTCAGCCTCCCAAGTAGCTGGGAGTACAAGCACCCACCACAACACCCGGCTATTTTTTTGTTGTAGTTGTCGTCATTGTTTAGCAGGCCCGGGGTGGGTTTGAATCCACCAGCCTCGGTGTATGTGGCCAGTGCCCTAACCACTGAGCTACGAGCGCCGAGCCTGTCTTTCTTTTCTTTTTTGAGACAGTCTCACTCTATCACCCTAGGTAGAGTGCTATGGTGTCATTGCTCAGAGAAATGTCAAACTCTCAGGCATAAGCAATCCTCTTACCTTAGCCTTCTGAGTAGCTGGGACTATAGGCACCCACCAAAATCTTGGCTGATTTTTCTATTTTTAGTAGACACAGGGTTTCACTCTTATTCAGGCTGTCTTAAACTCTTGTGGTCAAGCATTCCACCTGCTTCAGCCTCCCAAAGTGGTAGGATGATAGGTGTGAGCCACCATACCCAGCTTTAATTTGTCCTTTATTTCTGTGGCTACTTGATTCTTATTTTTTCACCAGTAAAAGGTCAAAGGTATTTTTAAACTAGATTTCCGTTTCTAATAATTTTGTCACTTGAAAATACTTTTTCAACTGGTCACGGTGGCTCACACCTATAATCCTAGCATTCTAGGAGCTCAAGGTGGGTAAATTGCTTGAGCTCATGAGTTCAAAACCAGCCTGAGCAAAAGCAAGACTCTCATCTCTACTAAAAATAGAAAATCTGGGCAGCGCCTATGGCTCAACAGAATAGGGCGCCGGCCCCATATGCCAGAGGTGGCAGGTTCTAAACCCAGCCCTGGCCAAAAACTACAAAAAAAAGAAAGAAAAAGAAAATCTGGGGGAGACGCCTGTGGCTCAGTGAGTAGGGCGCTGGCCCCATATACCAAGGGTGGTGGGTAAGCCCAAGAGCTGGAGGCTACTGTGAGCTGTGACGCCACGGCACTCTACCAAGGGCGACAAAATGAGACTCTAACTCTAAAAAAAAAAAAAAAGAAAATCTGAGGCAAGAGGATCACTTGAGCCCAAGAGTTTGATTTGAGATTGTTGTGAGCTATGATGCCACGGCACTCTACCAGGGCGACAGCTTGAGACTGTCTCAAAAAAAAAATTGTTTTAAAACTTTCTATAAAGGCTCGGCGCCTGTGGCTCAAGCGGCTAAGGTGCCAGCTATATACACTTAAGCTGGTGGGTTCAAATCCAGCTCAGGCCCACCAAACAACAATGACGGCTGCAACCAAAAAATAGCCAGGCATTGTGGCAGGTGCCTATAGGCCCAGCTACTTGGGAGGTAGAGGCAGGAGAATTGCTTGAGCCAGGGAGTTGGAGGTTGCTGTGAGCTGTGATGTCACAGCGCTCTACCCTGGGGGACAGCTTGAGGCTCTGTCTCAAAGAAAAAAAAGGAAAAAAACTTTCTATAAGTATATCAATACTAGCCATGTGTTGTGGCAGGTGCTTATAGTCATAGTTACTTGGGAGTGAGGCAAGAGATTCACTTGAGGGCGGCACCTGTGGCTCAGTGTGTAGGGCACCGGCCCCATATACCAAGGGTGGCGGGTTCAAACCCAGCCCCGGCCAAACTGCAACCAAAAAGTAGCCGGGTGTTGTGGTGGGCACCTGTAGTCCCAGCTGCTCAGGAGGCTGAGCCAAGAGAATCGCTTAAGCCCAGGAGTTGGAGGTTGCTGTGAGCTGTGTGAGGCCACGGCACTCTACTGAGGGCCATAAAGCGAGACTCTGTCTCTACAAAAAAAAAGAGATTCACTTGAGCACAAGAGCTTAAGGTTGCTGTGAGCTATGATGCCCTGGCACTCTACCAGGTGACAGAGCGAGACTCTGTCTCAAAAAACAAGCCCCCAAACCTCTCTGTAAGTATATCAATACATGCCTTGTTTGGGGATTAACTGTATGGTGTATATTAGTTATTGCTGAAGTTCTAAGACTAGAAAACTAATTGGTTAATAAATTGAAGTTAAAAACCCTGTATAAAACTATAATCTGGCCAAGTACAGTAGCTCATGCCTATAATCACTAGTACTTTGGGAGACTGAGGTGAAGGGATTGCTTGAGGCCAAGAGTTGGAGACCAGATTGGTCAACATAGTAACATCTCATAGTAACATTTTGTTAACATAACAAAAAAAAAAAAGCCAGGTTTGGTGGTGCCTGGCTATAGCCTTAGCTACTTGAGAGGCTGAAGCAGAAGGGTTGCTTGAGCTCAGGAGTTCCAGGTTGAAGAGAAATGTGATTACATTCCAGCCAGGGTAAGCAGAAGGAACCTACCTATCTCTTAAACAAGAAAATCCACTGGTTTGGGGAGCACAGCTACAGCCTGTCCACTGAATTAATGATTAAAACAATACAGTTGGCAGGGCACAGTGGCTCATGCCTGTAATCCTAGCACTCGGAAAGGCTGAGGTGGGTGGATCGCCTGAGCTCACAGGTTCTAGACCAGCCTGAGCAAGAGCAAGACCCTCAGTCTCTAAAAATAGCCAGGTGTTGTGGCGGGAGCCTGTAGTCCCAGCTACTTCGGAGGCTGAAGCAAGAGAATCACTTGAGCTCAAGAGTTTGAGGATGCTATCAACTATGATATTATAGCACTCTACTGAGGGCAATGAAGTGAGATTGTGTTTCAAAAAATAAAACAAAACAAAACACAAGGGCAGTGCCCGTAGCTCAGTGGGTAGGGCACTGGCCACATACACCAGGGCTGGCAGGTTCAAACCTGGCTCGGGCCTGCTAAACAACAATGACAACTACAACAAAAAAATAGCCAGGCGATGTGGCGGGCACCTGTAGTCCCAGCTACTGGGGAGGCTGAGGCAAGGGGATCACTTAAGCCCAAGAGTTTGAGGTTGCTGTGAGCTATGACGTCACAGCATTTTACCAAAGGTGACAAAGTAAGATGCTGTTTCAAAATAAATAAATAAATAAATAGATAAATAAAATAAACCAGTACAGTTCTAAAATTTGAGAGAAATTCAGGTTATGTAAATAGGACTATTTACAAATCATGTCACAATATCTGAGATAATAACTTTTTTTTTTTTTTTGTAGAGACAGAGTCTCACTGTACCACCCTCGGGTAGAGTGCCGTGGCGTCACACGGCTCACAGCAACCTCCAACTCTTGGGCTTACGCGATTCTCTTGCCTCAGCCTCCCAAGCAGCTGGGACTACAGGCGCCCGCCACAATGCCCGGCTATTTTTTGTTACAGTTTGGCCGGGGCTGGGTTTGAACCCGCCACCCTCGGCATATGGGGCCGGCGCCCTACTCACTGAGCCACAGGCGCCGCCCGATAATAACTTTTTTATTCCTCTAGCTGGAAAAGGCAGTACTAACTAATAGCAAGATATAAATGCTATTTCAAGATTTAATATACCCTTTGGCACCTGAGTCTTCTAATATTTACCATACTATTTAAGGATACACATGAAATCACATGATCATAATTCATCTACAAAAACTCATCTAAATCAGAACATTTTTGATTAGTGCCTATGACTCAGCATCATTTGATCAAGTATTACATTGAACGGCAGAGGATACTTACTGGGATGTAATGTTGGGACATGTTGTCCAAGTCTGTCATCTTTTAGCATGTGTAGCAATGTTGTTTTTCCTGCATTATCCAATCCGAGAAATACTAGTTTACCAGTTTTCTTATATAATCCTGCAGAATAAGAGCAATGATTGGTCAAAGTGGTATCAGACACAGATTATTCAAATGACTTTAAATTAAGCCCACCTTTGGTTTGTTTTTTTTTTTTTTGTGGTTTTTTGGCCGGGGCTGGGTTTGAACCCACCACCTCTGGCATGTGGGACTGGCGCCCTACTCCTTGAGCCACAGGCACCACCCTAAGCCTACCTTTGGATTTCTTTCTCTCTCTCTCTTTTTTTTTTTTTTTTGGAGACAGTCTTACTCTGTTGCCCAAGATAAAGTGCAGTGGATTCAACCTAGCTCACAGTAACAACCTCAAACTTCTGGGTTCAAGAGATCCTCCTGTCTCAGCCTCCAGAATTGCTGGTACTACAGAGACCTGCCACAATCCCTGGCTAATTAAAAAAAAATTTTTTTTTCTATTTTTAGTAGAAACAGGGTCTAAGTCTTGCTCAGGCTGGTCTTGAACTCCAGAGCTCAAGGGATCCACCTGCTATTGTTTCCCACAGTGCTAGGATTATAGGTGCAAGCCACTGCATCCAGCCTTACAGTTGGATTTTTAAACTTATTTTCAGTTTGTTTTTTTTTCTTTTTTGAGATAGTCTCAACCATTCTACCTTTGGGTAGAGTGCCCTGAGGTCATAGCTCACAGCAACCTCAAACTCTTGAGCTTAAGTGATCCCCTTGCCTCAGCCTTCTGAGTAGCTGGAACCACAGGCATCTGCCATAACGCCTTACTAGGTTTTCCTATTTTTAGTAGAGACGAAGTCTCACTTTTGCTCAGGCTGATCTTGAACTCCTGAGCTCAAGCAATCTACCTGCCTTGGCCTGCCTGAGTGCTAGGATTATGGGCCTGAACCACCATGTCTGGGTCCTAGTTTCAGGTTTTTCTTTTTTTTTTTTTTTGAGACAGAGTCTCAAGCTGTCACCCTGGGTAGAGTGCTATGGCATCACAGCTCATAGCAACCTCAAACTCTTAGGCTTAAGCAATTCTCTTGCCTCAGCCTCCGAAGTAGCTGGGACTATAGGTGCCCACCACAACACCTGGCTATTTTTTTTTGTTGTTGCAGTTGTTGTTTTAGGTGGCCTGGACCGGGTTCGAACCTGCCAGCCCTGGTGTATATGGCCGGCGCCCTACTCACTGAGCTATGGGTGCCACACCTCGTTTCAGTTTTAAAAGTGTTATTTTAAGGTGAGGCTGGTGCAGGCATCTGTAGTGCTAGCTAATCCAGAAGCTGAGGTGAGAGGATCATTTCAGCCCAGGAGTTGGAGGTTGCAGTGACCTGTAATTGCACCACTGCACTATAGCCTGAGTGAGACTCCATCTCTAAAAAAATAAAATAAAAGAGCCATTTTAAATCCATTCCTGGCTGCAAGATGGCTCAGACCTGTAATCCTAGCATTCTGGGAAGCCAAGGCAGGTGGACTGTTTGAGCTCAAGAGTGCCTAAGTAAGAGTGAGACCCCATCTCTATCAAAAACAGAAAAACTGGGCAGCACTTGTGGCTCAGTGAGTAGGGCGCCAACCCCATATACTGAGGGTGGTGGGTTCAAACCCAGCCCCGGCCAAACTGCACCAAAAAATAGCCAGGTGTTGTGGCGGGCGCCTATGGTCCCAGCTACTGGGGAGGCTGAGGCAAGAGAATCGCCTAGGCCCAGGAGCTGGAGGTTGCTGTGAGCTGTGATGGCACAGCACTCTACCAAGGGCAATAAAGTGAGACTCTGTCTCTACAAAAAAAAAAAAAAAAAAAACAGAAAAACTAGCTGGATGTAATGGTACACACCTGTTTAGTCTCAGCTACTCCAGAAGCTGAGGCAAGAAGATTACACAAGCCCAAGAGGTTGAGGTTACTGTGAGCTATGATATGGCACTCTACCCAAGGTGACAGAGTGAAACTCTATCTCAAAAAAGAAAACCAAAAATTCCATTCCTGATTTGGGACTTCACATAATTCTAAACTTTGCCTTAGTCAATAGAATACATGTGTTGCCTTAACCTATGCCAGAAAGCTGATTACTTTGATGAACTTTTTTTTTTTTTTTTAGACAGAGTCTGCTCTTTTGCCCTGGGTAGAATGCCATGGCATCAGCTTAGCTCACAGCAACCTCAGCCACCTGGGTTGAAGCACTCCTCTTCCTTTAGCCTCCCAAGTAGCTGGAACTACAGGCATCTGCCACTAAGCCTGTCTAGTTTTTTCTAGAGATGGGGTCTCACTCTTGCTCAGGCTAGCCTTGAACTCCTGAGGTCTACCTGCTTGGGTCTCCCGGAGTACTAGGATTACAGGAATGAGCCACCATACCCAGTCATAACGTTATGTTTTATATATTTTATTGTCTAACCTCCACAGAATTACATGAGGACAGAAGACTTATCTTGACTTATAATAGTAACTTAAAAAATATTTACTCAATCAATAAATAATTTTTTTTTTTTGTGGTTTTTGGCCGGAGCTGGGTTTGAACCCGCCACCTCTGGCATATGGGACCAGCGCCCTACTCCTTGAGCCACAGGCGCCGCCCCAATAAATAATTTTTTAAGACACTAAGCAATTATAGTTCCAGGCCATTTATTTTCTAATAAATTTATGCCAAAATAATACTAAGTTTAAATCTAAGAAGTAAATTCTCTTAATCTTTTCATCACTTACTGACCAACAACTCTGATACTACGAGGAAGATTATCTTCTATATTTACTGGAGCTGTGATGGTACATTTCTCCTTTAATTACGAATTCTGACTAATAACTTCTTCAAATAAGACTTCTACTTCTATTTCTTACAAAGCTTCTACATAGATTGTCTCTAACCAATGCTATCAATCTTACTACCCTCAGTTTTAAATAGTAAATGTGCATTGGATATGATTCCAAAAGAAAATATCCAGAATATTAAAACTTCTATTTTTAAAGACTGTGGGTTGGGCCACTTGGGAGACTGAGGCAAGAGAATCACTTAAGTTCAAGAGCTGGAGGTTGCTGTGAGCTGTGACGCTACAGCACTCTACCGAGGGCAACATAATGAGACTCTGTCTTAAAAAAAAAAAAAAAGATTGTGGGTTAGACTAAATTCTTACTTTGTAGTAACATATACACTTTAAAGCACACGTATTATTTAATTTAATCTTCAAAATAACTCTTTGAAGTAGGCACTCCCATTCCTTTTTTTACAGAGGGGAAACTAAGGCTCAGGGTTGATTTGCTCAGGTCCTAAGTCAGATCTGAAACATGAATCCACGTCTGATTCCAAAGCTTTGGTTTGTCTCTATTTTTCTACACAGCCTCCTGATGTTTACCCTATTAACCTTCTTGTTCCTGACTGTGATACAATCTATTTGCCTTTTCACCATAATTCAGCTTAGTTTCATTTTTCCATAAACTAAGATACGGTTTATAATAAGTTAAAATCCTTATTTCTGACCTAGTTGTTGCAAATAGTATGTGACAAAGTATTTCACTCTGATAAGATGATTTAAGAATTCTCTTGGAAGTGGTATAGAGAGATCTAACTTTTGACCTGTTATACAGTGACTGTATAAAATAGTGTGAATAATTTAGAAACTTGGTTATAATAATATTTGAAAATATTGAATTCAACTAAGAAAGAAAATTGCAGTATTATTTTATTTATTTATTTATTTTTTTTTTTTTTTGAGACAGAGCCTCAAGGTGTCCCCCTGGGTAGAGTGCTGTGGCATCACAGCTCACAGCAACCTCCAACTCCTGGGCTCAAGCGATTCTCCTGCCTCTGCCTCCCAAGTAGCTGAGACTATAGGCGGCCCGCCACAAAGCCCAGCTATCTTTTTTTTGGTTGCAGCCGTCATTGTTGTTTGGCGGACCCAGGCTGGATTCGAACCTGCCAGCTCAAGTGTATGTGGCTGGAGCCTTAGCCACTTGAGCCACAGGCGCCAAGCCTATTTATTTATTTTCTGAGACTAGATCTTATTTTGCTGCCTGGGTCAGAGTGCAGTGGTGTCATCATCACACACTGCAATCTCATATTCCTGGGCTCAAGTAATCCTCCTGCTTCAGCCTCTTAAATAGCTGGGACAGGTGCACACTACCAAATTTTTCTATATTTTTTAATGGAGATGGGGTCTTTCTCTTATTCAGACCAAGAGCTTGAGGCCCTAGCCTCAAGGGATTCTCCTAGTGTGAGCCACCATGACTGTCTACAACATTATTTTCTTTCTTTCTTTTTTTTTTTTTGTAGAGACAGAGTCTCATTGTACCGCCCTCAGGTAGAGTGCCATGACGTCACACGGCTCACAGCAACCTCTAACTCTTGGGCTTACAGGATTCTCTTGCCTCAACCTCCCGAGCAGCTGGGACTACAGGCACCCGTCACAACGCCCGGCTATTTTTTGGTTGCAGTTTGGCCGGGGCTGGGTTTGAACCCGCCACCCATATGGGGCTGGCGCCCTACTCACTGAGCCACAGGCGCCATCCTACAACATTATTATTACAGTAATAAAGTTGTATATATCCCAACACACAAGTTCACTGGAAACATGGTAAGTCAAAGTTTTCAATAAGAGAATAAGAAGCTAAGGCAAAAATAAAATCTATAAAGAGGAAAGTCAGCCCTGTCTTAAGAAAATATATTACTCATAACAACCTTAACAGATAGGAATTATTATTCCCATTTACAAATAAGGAAACTTGGCTAAGGTAGAAAAAGTAATTTGCCCAATATTACATAATTTAAAAGGGATACAATTAATAATTGTATGATTAAAATTTATATGATTTCAGGGCAGTGCCTGTAGTTCAAGGAGTAGGGTGCTGACCCCATATACCAGGGGTAGTGGGTTCAAGCCCAGCCCCAGTCAAAACTGCAAAAAAAAAAAAAAAATTTGTATGATTTCAAAGCCCTCATTCTTACCTATGGCTTATATATAGAGGCTCTACACAAACAAGCATTATTATTTTTTTTATTTTTTTTGTAGAGACAGAGTTTCACCTTATCGCCCTCGGTAGAGCGCCATGGCCTCACACAGCTCACAGCAACCTCCAACTCCTGGGCTTAGGCGACTCTCTTGACTCAGCCTCCCAAGCAGCTAGGACTGCAGGCGCCCGCCACAACGCCCGGCTAACAAACAAGCATTATTATATAAATAGGATTAAATGGGATAACTATAAAGAACGAAGGACCAACATTACCTAAAAACTGTAGCACACTGCTGAAACCACTGTAAATCCAATCAAATATGAAGGACATATCCAAATCGGACAGAGTCTGAAAAAAAAGAGTTTTGAGTTTAGTAGTCAACATTAAACACTAAATACTAACAGCATTAGACCCCAAATCTGAGCCACAACCCTACTACAAAGAGTAAAACACTCTTACCTAGGCTAGCCTAATGTGATCTATACTGGTGCATTAAAAAACATGCCACCGGGGCGGCACTTGTGGCTCAAAGGTGTAGGGCGCCGGCCCCATATGCCGGAGGTGGCAGATTCAAACCCAACCCCAGCCAAAAACTGCAAAAAAAAAAGAAAGAAAAAAATGCCACCTAAATACCAAGTAGAAACAAGTCTTTGCTCATCAAAGTAAAAATGAAAAAGAATTATTATAGCCAGCACTAGAAGGAATGTAGTAAAAGAAACACACTGGCAGCAGTACAAACTGATATAAAACCAATTTGGCAATAATATATCTATTGACACTATTTGACTCAAAAGATTACTTTTAGAAATTATCCTAAATGTAGAAAAGTTTTATGTACAAGACATGGTCTAGGCCAGGTGCTGTGGCTCATAACTGTAATCCTAGCACTCTGGGAGGCCGAGGCAGGTAGTTTGCTTGAGCTCATGAGTTCAAGACCAGCCTGAGCAAAAGCAAGACCCCATCTCTACTAAAAATAGAAAAACTGAGGCAAGGGGATTGCTTGCGCCCAAGAATTGGAGGTTGCTGTGAGCTATGCATAAATGTACTCATGATCTATGTGTATATGACTTAATAAAAAACAAAAATAAAAAAAAACAAATAAGTGTTACAGCTTATAAGATATTTACCAAAATCTTGTTTGGGTATGGGAGATACAAGAGAAAGAGAAGTAGGTTATGATGATGACCAACTTCTGATTATAGACTTCAGTCTGTAATATAATCAGAGTCTGATTATACCTGTGTGGAAGTGTGGGATAAAATCCCTTTTTCTATTTCTTTTCCTTTTTTTTTGAGACAGAGCCTTAAACTGTCACCCTGGGTAGAGTGCTGTGGCATCACAGCTCACAGCAACCTCCAACTCCTGGGCTCAAGCGATTCTACTGCCTCTGCCGCCCAAGTAACTGAGACTACAGGTGCCCACCACAAAGCCTGGCTATTTTTTTTTTTTTTTATTGCAGCCGTCATTGTTGTTTGGCGGGCCCAGGCAGGATTCAAACCTGCCAGTTCAGGTGTATATGGCTGGCACCTTAACTACTTGAGCCACAAGCGCTGAGCCTCTTTTTTTTTTTTTTAATAGCAAGTGATCCCAGGTAGTAAATGTCTCAATATGTTATCTTTTGAATTTTTCAAATTTTAATCATATTACTAAATGTTAAAAACATCTTTTAGGCTAGACATGGTGGCTCACACCTATGTGAGTGCTATCCTAGCATTCCGAGAGGCAGAGGTGGGAGGATCCCTTAAGCCTAAGACCAGCCTGAGCAAGAATGAAACCCTGGGCTCGGGGGCTAGGGCGCCAGCCACTTACACCAGAGCTGGTGAGTTTGAGCCCAGCCTGGGCCTGCCAAACAACAATGACAACTACAACAAAAAAACAGTCAGGCGTTGTGGTGGGCGCCTGTAGTCCCAGATACTTGGGAGGCTGAGGCAAGAGAATCACTTAAGCCCAAGAATTTGAGGTTGCTATGAGCTGTGACACCATAGCACTCTACCGAGGGCGACATAGCGAGACTCTGTCTCACAAAAAGAAAGAAAGAATGAGACCCTGTCTCTACTAAAAATAGAAAAATTAGTCCTAATTTGGGCAGGAAAGCAAGACTCTGTTTGACTTTGTTGCCCTCGGTAGAGTGCCATGGCGTCACAGCTCACAGCAACCTCAAACTCTTGGGCTCAAGTGATTCTCTTGCCTCATCTTCCCAAGTAGCTGGGACTACAGGTGCCCACCACAACGCCCAGCTGTTTTTAGAGATAGGGTCTCACTCTGGCTCAGGCTGATCTCGAATTCGTGAGCTCATACAATCTACTCGCCTCAGTGTCCCAGAGTGCTAGGATTACAGGCGTGAACCACCTCGCCTGGCAAAAAAATCTTTTAAATCATAGTAGAAAGTACAGAGTATAGTTCAATTCAGCATTTGACATCTACCTTGATATACTAATAGGGTAATGTATGTTTTTTTTTTTTGGCAGAGGCTGGGTTTGAACCTGCCACTCTGGCATATGGGGCCGGTGTCCTACCCACTTGAGCCACAGGCGCTGCCCAGTAATAGGGTAGTATATGGAAAATAAAAAGAAAAAATCCTCTTGAGGCTCAGTCGGTAAGGCACCGGCCCCATATACGGAGGGTGGCAGGTTCAAACCCGGCCCCGGCCAAACTGCAACCAAACACTAGCCGGGCGTTGTGGCGGGCGCCTGTAGTCCCAGCTACTCGGGAGGCTGAGGCAAGAGAATCGCTTAAGCCCAGGAGTTGTTGGAGGTTGCTGTGAGCTGTGTAAGGCCACGGCACTCTACCGAGGGCCATAAAGTGAGACTCTGTCTCTACAAAAAAAAAAAAAAAAAAAAAAAAAAAAAAAAATATATATATATATATATATATATATATATATATATACACATACACTTTCAGATCAACAAAGTTCACTTACTGGAACTGAACAAAAGAACCTAGGTCTAAAACTTAGGCCAAGTCCAAAACATTTCAAGTTTTCTGCTATCTTTGATGTTTTTTATTTATTTATTTTTTTGAGACAAGAGTCTCACTATATCGCCCTCAGTAGAGTGCCGTTGCGTCATAGCTCACAGCAACCTCAAACTCTTGGGCTTAAGTAATTCTCTTGCTTCAGCCTCCCAAGTAGCTGAGACTACAGGTGCCTGCCACAACACCGGCTATTTTTTTGTTGCAGTTCTTTGTTGATTTTAGCTGGCCTGAGCTGGGTTTGAACCTGCCAGCCTCGGTGTATGTGGCCGGTGCCACTGAGCTACGGATGCCACCGCTTTGATGTTTTTCAGACAAAGCCATGACACATAACATTGCTTTCTTTTAATCACCTCTCACTTAAGTAAGCTGTCAAGCTTGACACTGATTGGCCTACCAACTCAGATTTCCTAGTGGACCAATTCACCTTGAGAGTCAGCAAGATGAAGAAACAAGAGTGAAGGAGTTACCTGTGGCTCAGTAGGTAGGGCGCAGGCCTCTACCCATATACGGAGGGTGGTGGGTTCGAATCTGGCCTCAGCCAAACTGCAACAAAAAAAATAGTCAGGTGTTGTGGCGGGCTCTTGTAGTCCCAGCTACTCGGGAGGCTGAGGCAAGAGAACTGCCTAAGCCCAGGAGTTGGAGATTGCTGTGAGCTGTGACAACACAGCACTCTACCGAGGGCAATAAAGTGAGACTCTATCTCTAAAAAAAAAAAAAAGAAGATAGAAAGAAACGAGTCGGCGGCTCCTGTGGCTCAAAGGGCTAGGGTGCCAGTCCCATATGCTGGAGGTGGTGGGTTCAAACCCAGCCCCGGCCAAAAACCACAAAAAAAAAAAAAAAAGAAACGAGTGAGCCCACATCCAGTTTGTAGGAGGCCTAGTAATATTTCCTACAAGATTCTCTAGATTCTGGCAATAGTCCTTCCCCAATCCTCTCCCCCTTACTTGAACTACCATGAGTAGAATTTTGTTCTTACAATCAGTGAATTCCTGATTAATAATAATATAAATTATTAATTTAAGATAAAAATAAAATGATTGGCAAAATCATGACTAGTTGCATGTGTATTACAAGAGTGAGAAGATAGTGACTGGCAACATACACGTAACACACCAAAAGTTCCTATTTTCCTCAAGTTGAAAGTTACACCTCCCTCTACCATCGTCATTCTGTGTCATGTAGAAATTGATACTTGTGGCCAGGTGTGATGGCTCATGCCTATAATCCCAGCACTTTGGGAGCCCTACGCAGGAGGATTGCTTGAGGCCTGGGAATTAAAGACTAGCCTGGGCAATATACCAAGACCCTATCTCTACAAAAACAAATAAAAATAAATTAGCTTGGCATGTTGTTGTGTACCTGTAATACACTAGCTACTTGGGAAGCTGAGTCACTTGAGACTGGAAGTTGGAGGTTGCGGAGAGCTGTGACTGTACCAATGCACTCCTGTCTGAGTGATAGAGTGTAACTTTATCTCAAAAAAAATTGAAACTTGAAGTTAGAAAATATGTAAGTAGTTTACCTTTCCTAGAGATTTGAAGATGTGATATATGTTTTTCAAAGAGAATCATAATAACCTTTGCTGTAGAGAATCAAATAAAGCAGAAGATCATGTTGAGGTCTTTTATTCAATTCAATACATATTTACTAAGCTCATATTATGTCCAGGGTCCTAAGCTAGACAGAATGGGGAACACAAACATTGATGATAAACATGGCTCTTTCCTTCACAAAGGTGATAATCTAAAGTGAGAAGTTAGCTGTACAAATGCAATTCAACTGAAACGTTAAAATGAATAGCATATTACATGGGATGGTAACAATTAATCTTATAGGGTTTTAGGACTTATACAAACACAAGGGGAAAAAAACCCAGCCTATGCTCTTAGGTAATTAGTTGGGGAAAAAAATACAACAGAATAGGCTCAGTGCCCATAGCACAGTGGTTACGGAGCTAGCCACATACACTGAAGTTGGTGGGTTTGAATCCAGCCTGGGCCAGCTAACCAACAATGACAATTGGAACAAAAAATAGCTAGGCATTGTGGTAGGCACCTGTAGTCCCAGCTATTTAGGAGGCTGAGGCAAGAGTTAAGCCCAAGAGTTTGAGGTTGCTGTGAGCTGTGATGTCATGGCACTCTACCAAGGGTGACATAGTGAAACTGTCTCAAAAAAAAAAAAAAACTGTCTCAAAAAAAAACAAAAACCAAATAATAAAAATAAATAACGTAACAGGAAACAGTACAGTATGCTCACAAATGCACTTTATATTATATATTTTTATTTTTTTATTTTATTATTATTTTTTTTTTTGTAGAGACAGAGTCTCACTTTATGGCCCTCGGTAGAGTGTCGTGGCGTCGCACAGCTCACAGCAACCTCCAGCTCCTGGGCTTAGGCGATTCTCTTGCCTCAGCCTCCCGAGTAGCTGGGACTACAGGTGCCCGCCACAACACCTGGCTATTTTTTTGGTTGCAGTTTGGCCGGGGCTGGGCCTGAACCCGCCACCCTCGGCATATGGGGCCGGCGCCCTACTCACTGAGCCACAGGCGCCGCCCCTATTATTATATATTTTTAAAAAAGAGACAAACCAGTCCTGCTTCTTATCACTCCACCCAAAATCCTAGTTCTAGAACTCTATAGAGGGAACAAAGTACAGCTAAGGAAAAGCTCCTTAGATGATTTTTAGCCTGAGTCTTGAAGATTAAGTAGGAATTTGAAGGACATATTGTATACATAGGTGTGAAACTGAATGGGCACAGCAAAAAGTCAGGTATTGTTGGATGATAGGATGATACAATTGGGTTGAGGGGGCTGTGAACTGAGAGTAAAAGTCAATGGCGCTAAATAGGGAGATAGGAGTCAGAGTTATAAATCTGAGACTAAATTTGGGCATTTGGACTTCATGCTTGCTATCTACAATATATGGACAGAACAATACTGAATCAGTCCTTTAATTTAAAATACAAAGCCAGACTAACAAAAATATCAGCTACCTTAGTGTCTTTTCCTCCTTTCTGTTGTCCGTTCTTTTTGACATTTCAGGTTTCTTTCAGATGATGTCTCCATATACAGTCACATAGTGGGCATGTTCTGAGATCCTGCCCTGTGCTATGTGTCATGGGGGTGCAGAGGCCCTGAACTCATGGAGTTTGCCTTCAGTGGGGGCACAAAAGTGGAATAAAAAAATATATATCTATCAGCTACTGGCTCGGTGCCTGTGGCTCAAGCGGCTAAGGCGCCAGCCACATACACCTGAGCTGGTGGGTTCAAATCCAGCCTGGGCCTGCCAAACAACAATGAAGGCTGCAACCAAAAAATAGCCAGGCGTTGTGGTGGGCGCCTATAGTCCCAGCTACTTAGGAGGCGGAGACAGGAGAATTGCTTGAGCCCAGGAGCTAGAGGTTGCTGTGAGCTGTGATGCCATAGCACTCGACCTAGGGCACTCTACCTAGACAGAGCTTGAGGCTCTGTCTCAAAAAAAAGAAAAACATATCAGCTACCATTTATTGAACTCCTCTGAGCATTATGGTCTAGAGATTAAGAGCAGGAACTTTGGAGCCAGGACTTTACTATTTACTATCTACCCTGGGCAAGTTATTCTACTTTCCTCATCTATAAGATAGGGACAACAGTAGAGATGGTTGAGAGTTGCTTGTGGTAAAGATTAAATAAGTTAATATGCACAGAGCACTTAGTATCCGGCATGGAGTAAAGCATTTAATAATGCTACCTGTTAGTATTATTTCTTCTACTACATGGTTCACCTTACTAGGCAATTTACACACATCAAAATACCACCACTAAACATTCCAACCTTTCAGAGTAAATATACTTACCTTAAGGGTGAATTCTAATATAAATGAAAACAATTTCAAACCAAAGTAAATATGTTACTGTTCCCATTTTACAGAAAAAGAAATAACTTTACAATAATTGAACATCAATTATTAGTGATCAATGCATCCATGTTTCTTTTTTTTTGAGACAGAGGTTCGCTCTATCACCCTGGGTAGAGTGTCATGGATCATCACAGCTCACAGCAACCTCAATCTCTTGGGCTCAAGAGCTCCTCTTGCCTCAGCCTCCCAAGTAGCTGGAACTACGGGTGCCTGTCACAATGCCTGGATAATTTTTCTATTTTTCTTTTTTAGGAGAGGCAGGATTTCGCTCTTGCTGAGCCTGGTCTTGAACTCCTGAGCTCAAACAGTCCACCCATCTCAGCCTCCCACAGTGCTAGGATTGCCAGTGTGAGACACTGCTCTGTCAGGTGTAGAAAAATTTTGAGGAGCAGAGCAATCATTAGTGACTGTGGTGAATAAATGAATCAAAAGACTGCTATCTTAGCGCTCTGGAATGTGGAGGCAGGAGGATCCCACAAGCTGGCTGGAGACCAGCCTGAGCAAATATGAGACACTGTCTCTATTATCAATAGAAAAATTAAACAGGTGTGTGGTGGGCACCTGTAGTATCAGTACTTGGAAGGCTGAGGCAGGAGGAAAACTTGAACCCAGAAGTTTGAGGATGCTATGTGCTAGACTGGGCACTCTAGCCTGGGGCTAGAGTAAAACTTGTCTCAAAAAAAAAAGGCTGCTGAAGATAGTGAGAACTCGCTTGTAATTGAAAAGCAAACATTCACTGCAACACCACTCTGCAATGATTTCCACACTCCCACCCCACCCTTACTAATGCTCAACTTTAAAGAACACGGACTGACCAAAAATTAAGAATTTCTAGGGCCTGGCACGGTGGCTCATGCCTGTAATCCTAGTAATCTGGGAGGCCCAGGAGGGTGGATTGACTGAGCTCACAAGTTCAAGACCACCCTGATCAAAAAGCAAGACCCTGTTTCTACTAAAAATAGAAAAACTGAGGCAAGAGGACCACTTGAGCCCAAGAGTTAGACGTTGCTGTGAGCTATGGTGCCACAGCACTCTACTCAGGGAGACAGCTTGAGGCTCTGTCTCAAAAAAAATTAGAAGAATTTCTAGGATACAGATAAAAAAAGACAAGGAGAATAGGGCTTTTGAGAGTACAATTGAGAGGAACTGAAGTTATTTGATCAGAAATTTAGGTTGAGTGGGAAAAGGTAATAAAGGTAGGTAGGTAGTGTATATAGGTGCAGTGGTGATCAAAGGTGGACTTCTTACAGAATAGAACTGGGGGCAGTGGCACAGGGCTGTAGTCCCAGTTACTTAAGAGGCTAAAGTGTAGATTGCTTGACTCTAGGAGTTCAAGTCCAGCCTGGGGAACATAGCAAGAACCTGTCTCTAAAAAAAAAAAAGAACAGCTGGGCATTGTGGCAGATGCCTATAATCCCAGATACTCTGGAAGTGAGGCAAGAGAACTGCTTGAGCCCAAGAGTCTGAGGTTGCTGTGAGCTATGGCGTCACGGCACTCTACTAGGGGCAACAAAGTGAGAGTCTGTCTCAAAAAAAAAAAAAAAGAAGTGGAAGAATATGGAGAAAGTCTGTAAGCCAAAAAGCAGAAAAGGGTGAGAGAGGTGAAAGGTGTATCAAAATTGTGCCAACAAAGTGGAGCAGAATATGAGGTTCAAGAATTCAAGAAAAGTTCAGGTCTGGGTGGTGGTAGCAAGGTCTGGCTCTGGCACGGACAGAAGAAGACATATGAAAAGTGAAATATACTGGAAGCCAGGCTAGAGGGTACACTGTACACAAGGAGAGACAGTATAATCACGTAAAGGAGTGGAAGGCATTGCTACAAAGAGCAAGACTGTGAATTAAGTGGCAAAGTCCTCACTGAAGATGACAGTTGGTGGTGAGAGCTATGAGGAATAGTAAAGGGTAGAATAGGGTAAGCCTTGAAAGAAAAAGGATTTTTTTTTTGCCTAAGAATGGCACCAATTTGCTATTGTAAAATTTGTCCCAAGAAAAATAATTTAGTAACACATACAATAGTAAGAGATATTTATATTTATTTAAAATTATGGTTTCTAAGAACCATAAAACAAGCTAGGAGTGAGTCATCAGAAATGTAATTAACTATTTTTTGGTGGCGGTTGTTAAATAGAGGTAAAAATGTCCAACTAAGAATAAAAGTTACTTAGCTACAAACAGATACCTGAGCCGTGAAAACAGGTTATACAACACCATGAACACACTATTAAGACATGTGAAGAGCAAAGGTCAAGAACGAGGAAACATATACACGTCAGCAGATTTATTTATTGCATGAATACCAAACAGGAAAAGTCCCTATGCAGATTAGAAAAGTGATCTACTCAAGTAACATGGAAATCAGTGCAAAGGATGTAACGGAACAGAATTTCTCAGATTACAAATAACTTCTTAAAGACTTGTTCCACTAAGTTTATATGGATGAATTAATTTACATGAACTGTTCAGAAGAGGCAAACCTTAGACTTAAGCAGATTAGTGGTTGTCAGATTGGGAGAAGGGAAAATGGGTATTGGGTTTCTTTTTGGGGTGATCAAATTTCTGGAATTAGAAGGTTGTACAACTTGTGACTTTATTAAAAATACTGAATTGTATACTTTATTTGTTCCTTTTTTTTTTTTTTGTAAAGACACGAGTCTCACTTTATGGCCCTCTGTAGAGTGCCGTGGCCTCACACAGTTCACAGCAACCTCCAACTCCTGGGCTTAAGCGATTCTCTTGCCTCAGCCTCCCGAGTAGCTGTGACTACAGGCGCCCGCCACAACGCCCGGCTATTTTTTGGTTGCAGTTTGGCCAGGGCTGGGTTTGAACCCGCCACCCTCGGCATATGGGACCGGCGCCTTACCGAGCCACAGGCGCCGCCCTATTTGTTCCTTTTTTTTTTTTTGTAGAGACAGAGTCTCACTGTACCGCCCTCGGGTAGAGTGCCGTGGCGTCACAAGGCTCACAGCAACCTCTAACTCCTGGACTTCCGCGATTCTCTTGCCTCAGCCTCCCTAGTAGCTGGGACTACAGGCGCCCGCCACAACGCCCGGCTATTTTTTTTTTGTTGTTGCAGTTTGACCGGGGCTGGGTTTGAACCCGCCACCCTCGGCATGTGGGGCCAGCGCCCTACTCGCTGAGCCACAGGCGCCGCCCTATAAATGAGTCTCTTTTTTTTTTTTTTTTTGTAGAGACAGAGTCTCACTTTATGGCCCTCGGTAGAGTGCCGTGGCGTCACACAGCTCACAGCAACCTCCAACTCCTGGGCTTAGGCGATTCTCCTGCCTCAGCCTCCCGAGTAGCTGGGACTACAGGCGCCCGCCACAACGCCCGGCTAGGTCTGGCTATTTTTTTTGTTGCAGTTTGGCCGGGGCTGGGTTTGAACCCACCACCCTCGGTATATGGGGCCGGCGCCCTACTCACTGAGCCACAGGCGCCGCCCATCTATTTGTTCCTTTTTAAAAATCATTCTGAGTGGCTGGGCCCGGTGGCTTGCGCCTGTAATCCTAGCACTCTAAGAGGGCAAGGTGAGTGGACTGCCTGACCTCAGGTGTTTGAAAAGCCTGAGCAAAAGCGAGACCTCCTCTCTACTAAAAACTAGAAAAAACTAGCCTGGTGTTATGGCAGGCACCTGAAGTCCCAGCTACTTGGGAGGCTGAGACAAGAGAACAGCTTGAGCCCAAGAGTTTGAGGTTACTTTGAGTTACATCACCACAGCACTCTACCCAAGGCAGCAGAGTAAGACTCTATCCCCCACCCAAAAAAAAAAAAAAAAAAGAACACTTCATTAAAAGTTAAAACCAAAGGCTTGGTGCCCGTAGCACAGTGGTTACGGCGCCAGCCACATACACCGAGGGTGGAAGGTTTAAACCCAGCCTGGGCCAGCTAAACAAACTGCAACAAAAAAATATCCGGGCATTGTGGCAGACACCGGTAGTCCCAGCTACTTGGGAGGCTGAGACAAAAGAATCGCTTAAGCCCAAGAGTTTGAGGTTGCTGTGAGCTATGATGCCACAGCACTCTACCAAGGGTGACATATCAAGACTCTGTCTCAAAAAATAAATAAATAGGCTCAGTGCCTGTAGCTCAAGTGGCTAAGGCACCAGCCACATATACCAGAACTGGTGGGTTTGAATCCAGCCTAGGCCTGCCAAACAACAATGACAACTACAACCAAAAAATAGCCTGGCACTGTGGTGGGCACCTGTAGTCCCAGCTACCTGGGAAGCTGAGGCAAAAGAATTGCTTAAGCCCAGGAGTTGTAGGTTGCTGTGAGCTATGATGCTACAGCACTCTACCCAGGGCAACAGCTTGAGGCTCTGTCTTAAATGAATAAATAAATAAATAAATAAAGGTGTGAGTCTGAGTACTGAACTTGCCAATATTGAACTAAGAAAATGAAAATTGACATACATGACGACAAATTCAATCCTTTAATTGGAGTTGTTCTTAAAGCTACACACAAGGAAAAGAAACTTTTCTTTTCTTTTTTTTTTTTTTTGGCTGGGGCTGGGTTTGAACCCTCCACCCTCGGCTATGGGGCTGGCGCCCTACTCCCTGAGCCACAGGTGCCGCCAGAAAAGAAACTTTTCAATAATATGATTTAAAAATTATTTTCTTAGTAATGTTTTGCAGAGAAATAATTTAATTGAGTTTTAGGCAAGTATGTACCTAAAGAAGTGGATGGAGAAATACTGCTGTAGAATTCACTACTAGAAAATTCTAAGGTGGCACCTGTGGCTCAGTGAGTAGAGCGCTGGCCCCATATACCAAGGGTAACACGTTCAAACCCGGCCTCGGCCAAACTGCAACCGAAAATTCTAATTTGTAAGCTTTTTTTGGTGTGTGAGACAGAGTCTCACTTTGTCACCCCCAATCGAGTGCCGTGAAGTCATAGCTGGCAGCAACCTCACACTATGGGACTCAAGCCATTCTCTTGAGGGTAGTTGTGATGTAGCTTTAGAGCAGGTGACTTCAGATAACCAACAGATATCCAAAAATAATTGTTCTTAAAATGCAGCCACAAGAGTGTTTTAGTAAGTGAAACTATTGTTTGTATAAATCTGTTTATAATTAGAACTTTTTGGGGTGAGGTGGCTCACACCTGTAATCCTAGCACTCTCGGAGGCCAAAGTGGGTAGACTGCCTGTGCTCACAGGTTTGAGACCAGCCTGAGCAAGTGTGAGACCTCCTCTCTAAAAAATAGCCAAGTGTTGTGGCAGGGGCCTGTACTCCAGGCTACTTAGGAGGCTGAGGCAAGAGAAATGCTTGAGCCCAAACGTTTGAGGTTGCTGTGAGCTATGACGCTACGGTGCTCTACCAAGGGAGACAAAGTGAGACAGACAAAAAGAAAGAAAGAAAGAAATTGCAGAACATAAAATAATTTCCCACCTCCTGAAAAGTAAACTGAGTTGCTGCTACTTATCATTGACAATGAGCAAGCAGGAAAAGGGGCCCTGGTGTGACCCTAAGCCTACTTCTGCACATCAGCAAATTTTATTAGGAATTCTGTTTCCCTTCAAAATAAATACTCAGATGAAAAGGAATATTCTTGTTTCTTTTTTTGGTTTCTTATTTTTATTTATTTTTTGCAACAGAGTCTCACTTTCTCACCCTTGTCAGCCAGGGTAGTGTGCCATAGCATCATAGTTCACAGCAACCTCAAACTTCTGGGCTCAAGCAATCTTCCTGCCTCAGCCTCCCAAGTTAGTGGGACTACAGGCGCCTGCCACAAGGCCCAACTGTTTTAGAGATGGGGTTCTCACTCTTGCTCAGACTGGTCTCCAACTCCTAAGCTCAAACAATCAACCTGCTTCTGCCTCCCTTTTTCTAACATTTCTAAAATGAAGATACCTCTTTCCTTTTCTACAGAATCAAAAAATGTCAATGAACTATATCGACTTTTTTTTTTTGCGGTTTTGGCCAGGGCTGGGTTTGAACCCGCCACCACCGGCATATGGGGCCAGCACCCTACTCCTTTGAGCCACAGGTGCCACCTATATTAAAATTTTTTAAGTTCAAAATATTTTGGTGACCAGCAGTGCCTGTGGCTCAGTGAGTAGGGCGCCGGCCCCATATACCAAGGGTGGTGGGTTCAAACCTGGATCCGGCCAAACTGCAACAACAAAAAAAAGTCGGGCATTGTGGCAGGCACCTGTAGTCCCAGCTACTCAGGAGGCTGAGGCAAGAGAATCACCTAAGCCCAAGAGCTGGAGGTTGCTGTGAGCTGTATCACAAGAGCACTCTACCAAGGGTGACAAAGTGAGAGTCTGTCTTGACAAAAAAAAAAAAAATTTGGTGACAAACACAAATCTACTGAAAGGTACAATAGTAGATATACACATTGCTTCAATATATAGGTTTACCACTAATTATTGACAAACTGTAAATTTGAATTTATTTGTCATCTGTATAATAGAGATACTATTCATTTCCTTGGTGGATTGCTGTGTGTTTACCTAGCATCTTATCCATATCAATAAATGTTCCTTTCTTTTCCCTCTTTCTTTGTTTCAATGAGATTTACTCTTGCTATTTTAACACTGAACGTAGGGCTTTCTCAAATTAAGACACTTGATATAAAAACATGCAAATAAATAATACTTATTTTAACTTTTCAAGTTAAAAGGATTTCCTCACCTCATTTTCCCAATCTATCAAACCCTTTAAATTCTTGACGAATTTTGTTCTTTTAGCTAAATCGGAGTTTTCGCTCTTTTAAAACAAAATTTTATCTTGCTAGACGCCTGTGGCTCAGCGAGTAGGGCGCCGGCCCCATATGCCGAGGGTGGCGGGTTCAAACCCAGCCCCGGTCAAACTGCAACAACAAAAAAAAATAGCCGGGCGTTGTGGCGGGCGCCTGTAGTCCCAGCTACTCAGGAGGCTGAGGCAAGAGAATCGCGGAAGCCCAGGAGTTAGAGGTTGCTGTGAGCCGTGTGACGCCACGGCTACAAAAAAAAAAAAAAAAATAAAATAAAAAAATCACCTGGAGGCCTCAGCAACAATCGAACTTGCGACCTCTGATTTAGAAGGCCAGCACTCTAACCACTGAGCATGAAGCCGAACTTTGTTAGGATACCTTGAAAACTTGATAAATCATTACAGTTTTCCCAACAGTATCTTTTTTCCACCCAACTGAGACTTGGACTATTGCAAAACTTTAACCGCTACTAGTAAGGAAGCTCAGTTTGCCTCCACACTAACCGGGAAAGCTGAAAACACCATGCCATGTCACTGCCTCTTCAGCTGTCAATGATCCCCGTCACCTTCACCTTTACCAGGTGAGGAAACTGAGGCCCAGGGGAAGGAAGGAGCTTGCCTGAAGTCATCTCGTTCTTTCCTGAAATAACCAAGCGTGTGATAGCAGCAATATCCTGCCCCTATGGAGATGACTTGTGGATCGAAGGAGGGACCTGTCCTCTCTCGCGCCCCTGATTTCCAGGGCGAAAATCAAGCAACCCTTCCTCTCAGGGCTACTGGCAGGGGCCCTACGTGAGCGTAGGCTCTAAAAGTGCGCCTTCCCGGGGATCCACAGGTGTCTCCCGACGGTCCACCCAGGATGGGCTGGCACTCACCTGCAACTGGAGAGAACGCAACCTTTTGCTTAGCCTCAGCCCTACACTCGGAAGATCAAACTGCAAAGAGCGATGGCTGCCGAACCCCAGTTCGTATCACCTTTTTCCGGGCCGGCAGGCGCCTCAATAGCGACGGTCCGCAGGATCACAGCCCCGCGCTCCCAGAGTTCCGCATCTTAGCAGTTCCCCTGCCAATTTCCCAGAGCAGACAGACTGTCTGCCCCACCCACCCACCCACACAAAACCCTTGCGTAGATCAATCAGCTTTCCGGCCTCCCCACCCGCCTGAAGGGGTGTTTATTTTGTTTTCTCCAATTGTAAACTCCATAGAAGGAATAGACCTTGTCTGTGTCCTGTTTTGGATAGTGGCTGGCAAGTGAAAAGTATCCCCGCCCCTCTCTCTCACACGTGACCACGTGTGTGTGTGTGTGTGTGTGTGTGTGTGTGTGTGTGTGTGTGTGTGTGTGTGTGAATTTAAGGGATGAGATCTCACTCTGTATCCCAGGCAGGAGTGCAGTGATACGATTAGAGCTCACTGCAGCCTTGAACTCCCAGGCTCGAGTAGTCCTCCTGCCTCAGCCTCTCCAGTAGTTGGAATTATAGGCTCAAAGCACCATACCTGAATCTTAACAAATACTTTTTGAAGGAAGGAAAGGAGGGAGGGAGGGCAGAAGGGAGGGGCTGGTCTGGTGAAGTCATTCATCAGAACGTGTCATGAGAAAAAAGTAGGTTTAGAGGGGAAGCTGCATCTGAAATCTCTAAGACTGTGGTGTCAGGGCACCTGTTGAGGGTGTGGAGATGGAGGTATTTGGGGTTAGAAAAGGAAAGAATTGGGGCCCAGCAGGGTGGTTCACGCCTGTAATTCTAGCACTCTAGGAGGCAAAAGCGGGCGAATTGCTTGAGATCACTAGTTTGAGACCAGCCTGAGCAAAAAGCAAGACCCCCCCCCCAATCTCTACTAAAAATAGAAAAACTGAGGCTAGAGGATCGCTTGAGCCCAAGAGTTGGAGGTTGCTGTGAGCTAGGCTGTGACAGCACACTAACCAGGGCAACAACTTGAGACTCTGTTTCAAAATAAATAAATAAATAAATAAATAAGGAAAGAATTGGAATTTGATATAGTATCCAGGGAGCGTGGGGCCTGAACAGAGGCTAATGTCATTTCAGCTATAAGAATGGATTTGTATCAGATGGGTCATAATACAGAATAATAGTTGAGAACCTAAAAGAATTAGAGAACAAAACACATTAGAAACAAGTGCTAGTGAGTGATATGGTTGAGTCAGTAAGTGCAATAGGAACTCATAGTACTGAATTAGTGAGGGTCAAAATAGAATAGGAGAGATGATGCTTTAAATTTATATATTAAAAAATGTTTATTGACCTTGCACTCTGGGAGGCCAAAATGGGAGGATTGCTTGAGCTCAGGAGTTTGAGACCAGCTTCAGCAAAAGCAAGACTCAGTCTCAACTAAAAATAGAAAAATCAGCTGGGTGTCCTGGCAGTCATTTGTAGTCCCAGCATGGGAGGCTGAGGCAGGAGGATCTCTTGAACCCAGGAGTTTGAAGTCACTGTGAACTAGACTGACTTCACGGCACTCTAACCAGGGCAACAGAGTGAGATTCTGTCTCAACAAGAATGAAAGTTTATTGAATACAATACCCTTTAAGTGTAAGACCTCAAGTCAAGTGCTGAGAATACACAGGTGGGTAAGACACAGTTCTTCATCTCTACTCTCTGTTGTCTAACAAGAAAACAGGGATGATTACCTTAGAATCAACAGGATATACAGTAAATATGAGACTAAGGGCTCGGTGTCTGTAGCTCAAGCCGTGAAGGCGCCAGACACATACTCCAGAGCAGACAGGTTCGAATCTAGCCCCGGCCCGCCAAACAACAATGACAACTGTAACCAAAAATAGCCGGGCACTGTGGTGGATGCCTGTAGTCCCAGCTACTTGGAAGGCTGACGCAAGAGAATCGCTTAAGCCCAAGAATTTGAGGTTGCTGTGAGCAGTGCTGCCATGGAACTCTACCCAGGGCAACAGCTTGAGACTCTGTCTCAAAAAGAAAATAAATAAATATTAGACTAATTTGGCTAAGATAAAAAATAATCATCAGGATATGTGTAGATATATTCCACTGGAGAAAGATAAACAGATAATTCTATAAAAACGATGAGAAGTGTTATGAAGAAAGATAAGCAGGATAAGAGAATTAGTAAGGAGAATGCACTCTTGTACAGCATATTTAGGAAAGGCCTCTTCTGAAGGAGACTGAACACCAGGCTTATAGGTGCGGTCACTGTGTCACCCTGCGTAGAGTGCCATGGGGTCACCTCAAACTCTTGGGCTTAAGTGATTCTCTTGCCTCAGCCTCCCAAGTAGCGGGGACTACAGGTGCCCGCCACAACACCTGGGTATTTTTTTGGTTGTAGTTGTCATTGTTGTTTGGCAGGCCCAGGATGGATTCAAACTCACCAGCTCAGGTATACGTGGCTGGTTTCCTAGTGGCTTGAGCTACAGGCACCAAGCCCAGTCACCGGTTCTTGAGGGAGGCGATGGGAGCAGGAGAGTCTCCCAGCCGGCATGGAGATGTTTTGCAGCCTGGAGAAAAGGCTCAAGCACTGCATGCATTAATGAGATAAGATCGATGGTTCCTTAGCAAACAGGTGAACCTTGGACATTTGTGGTGCAAGAGGGTAGGGGTTGTGCCCGTGGGGAAAGAGCACATAGCAATCATTAAGCACCTGGATCCTGTACATGCCTCCCCCCACCTGTTCTATGTTTCCATAAAAGGCCACAGCAGAGGTTTTTCGGGGCTTTTCCCTGCATCTATAGGAAGCCCACCTCTTGCAAGCATGTACTTCTAATCCGTGCCCCGGCTGTTTTATTCACATGGTGACTGGGTGGCACAGTGGCACTAACATTTGAACAAAGGCCTGAAGCAGGGAGATTGAGCTTCCTGGTTGTTTTGGGGAAAAGCATCTCATGTAACAGAAAAGCATAAAGGCAGACTTCTGCTTGAACAGTTAAAGAAATAGCAAATGTGTCTGAGTGGAATACATAAGAAGTAGGGTGGAGGCTCAGCGCCTGTAGCTCAGTGAGGAGGGTGCTGCCACATACACCAAGGGTGGTGAGTTTGAACCTCACCAGGGCCTGCTAAAGAACAATGACAACTGCAACCAAAAAATAGCCGGGCATTGTGGTGGGTGCCTGTAGTTCCAGCTACTCCGGAGGCTGAGGCAAGAGAATCGCTTAAGCCCAAGAGTTTGAGGTTGTTGTGAGCTGTGATGCCACAGCACTATACCCAGGGCGACATAGTGAGACTCTGTTTCAAAAAAAAAAAAAGTGTGGAAGATAATGAGGCCAGAGAGGTAGGAAGGCTAGATCATAGAGTCTTGAAGGAGGTGAGGATCACTTTGGACTTTACTTGGCATGAGATGAGAAATATCGTTTGTTTCTTTTGAGACAGTCTTGCTCTGTCACCCTGGGTAGACTGCCATGGTGTTTTTTTGTTTGTCTCACTTTATCCCCCTCTGTAGAGTGTGGTGACAGCACAGTTCACAGCAACCTCAAACTCCTGGGCTCAAGCGGTTCTCTTGCCTCAGCCTCCTGAGTAGCTGGGACTATAGGCATCCACCACAATGCCTGGCTATTTTTAGAGATGGGGTTTTGCTCTTGCTCAGGCTGCTCTTGAACTCCTGAGCTCAAGGGATCCACTAGCCTTGGCTTCCCAGAGTGCTGGGCTTACAGGCATGAGCCACTGTGCCCAGCCTTGAGTGCTGAGGTATTATAGCTCACAAGCAACCTCAAACACCCGAGCCTGAGCAATCTTCTTGCCTCAGCTTCTCAAGTAGCTGAGAATACAGGCACCTGCCACAACACTTGGCTAGGTTTTCTTTTTTCTGTTTTAGTAGAAACAGATTCTCACTCTTGCTCAGGCTGGTGTGAAACTCCTGAGCTCAAGCAATCCACCAGCCTCAGCTCTCAGAGCCAATCCATCAGCCAATGTGCCTGGCCAAGATGAAAAATTTTAACTTGGCAGAGTGGGAAGGGGGAGCAAATGTAGATTTGAGGGTAGAGGAAAATAAAAAAGAACAATCAGTATTTTAGGGGTTCAATTCAACATGTAGGATGGATTAGGCAGAAGGAATCTGGAAAGACTGTTTCACTAGTTCGAGTGCAAGATGTTGAAAACTAACCAGGATGTGAGAACATTGTTTTGAGAGAAAGCAACTGGATTTACTGGCTTGGTGTGGGATGAGGGTACTTGTGATGTAGCTTTAGAGCAGGTGACTTCAGATACCAACAGATGTCCAAAAATAATTGTTCCTAAAATGCAGCCACAAGAGCGTGTTAGTAAGTGAAACTATTGTTTGTATAAACCTATGTATAATTAGAACTTTTGGGGGTGAGGTGGCTCACACCTATATTCCTAGCACTCTGGGAGGCCAAGGTGGGTGGATTGCCTGCGCTCACAGGTTCGAGACCAGCCTGAGCAAGTGTGAGACCCCCATCTCTAAAAAATAGCCAAGTGTGTGGTAGGGGCCTATAGTCCCAGCTATTTAGGAGGCGGAGGCAAGAGAATTGCTTGATGACTCAGTGCCTGTAGCTCAAGTGGCTAAGGTGCTAGCTACATACACCAGAACTGGCAGGTTCGAATCTAGCCTGGGCCTGCCAAACAACAATAACAACTACAAACAAACGAACAAAAGAATAGCTGGGCTTTGTGGCGGGTGCCTATAGTCCCAGCTACTTGGGAGGTTGAAGCAAGAGAATTGCTTAAGCCCAAGAGTTGGAGGTTGCTGTGAGCTGTGATGCCACGGCACTCTACCCAGGGTGACAGCTTGAGGCCCTGTCTCAAAAAAAAAAAAAAAAAAAAAAGGGTGGCGCCTGTGGCTCAAAGGAGTAGGGCACAAGCCCCATATGCTGGACGTGGCGGGTTCAAACCCAGCCACGGCCAAAAACTGGAAAAAAAAAAAGAGAAACGCTTGAGCCCAAAAATTTGAGGTTGCTGTGAGCTATGATGTGCCACGGTGCTCTACCAAGGGAGACAAAGTGAGACTCTTGTCTCAGAAAGAAAAGAAAATAAAAGAAATAATTGCAGGATGTAAAATAATTTCCTGAAAAGTAAACTGAGTTGCTGCTACTTATTATTGACAATGAGCAAGCAGGAAAAGGGGCCCTGGTGTGACCCTAAGCCTACTTCTGCACATCAGCAATTTTATTAGGAATTCTGTTTCCCTTCAAAATAAATACTCAGATGAAATGGAATATTCTTGTTTTTTTTTTTTTTTCTTTTTGTGAGAGGGTCTCACTTTGTCACCCTTGTCAGCCAGGGTAGTGTGCCATGGTGTCATAGTTCACAGCAACCTCAAACTTCTGGGTCCAATCAATCTTCTTGCCTCAGCCTCCCAAGTAGGTTGGACTACAGATGCCTGCCACAACCAGCTGATTTTAGAGATGAGGGTCTCACTCTTGCTCAGACTGGTCTCCTGAGTTCAAGCAATCAACCTGCCTCTGCCTCCCAGAGTGCTAGGATTACAGGTGTGAGCCACTGGACCCAGCCCAAAATGGAATATTTTTAGTATAGTGCAGCAGTTCTCAATCTGTGGGTTGCGACCCACAGGAACTGTATGAAACCAAACTGGTGGGATGGGAACAGATCCCCAAAAAAGAAAAACTAGCCAGGTTTCATGGCAGATACCTGTAGTCCCAGCTACTTGAGAGTCTGAGGCAGGAGGATTGCTCAAGCCCCCGAGTTTGAGGTTGCTATGAGCTATGATGCCATAGCACTTAGGAATGGCCATGGCATTAGGAAGGTTGAGAACCACTGGTATAGTAATTATCTCCTTACTGAAATAGTTTCTTCTCACTTTTTTGTATTGTTTATATTTTGTTAAGTAGGGTTGAAGGCTCTGAAAATAATGTGCAAAAAATCTTATAATGGACATATGAATTGTGGCAGAAGGGTCTTGTTCTGGGAAATATAAAACAGGTAGACTATATTACTGACATCAGTTTAGAAAATTGTATGGTAGTATACAGTACATATAGGTAAATACTTAATATAAAACTTAACTGTTTTTATATGTTGTTTCACCTCACTTAAACAGTTGGTATCAATATTTTACATTGAAAGTTAGGGCGGCGCCTGTGGCTCAGTCTGTAAGGCGCTGGCCCCATATACCGAGGGTGGCGGGTTCAAACCCGGCCCCGGCTGAAATGCAACCAAAAAATAGCTGGGCGTTGTGGCAGGCGCCTGTAGTCCCAGCTACTCGGGAGGCTGAGGCAAGAGAATCGCTTAAGCCCAGGAGTTGGAGGTTGCTGTGAGCTGTGTGATGCCATGGCACTCTACTGAGGGCCATAAAGTGAAACTCTGTCTGTACAAAAAAAAAAAAAAAGAAAGTTAAAAAATGTCTTTCCACCATCTTTCTGTGCCACCATAATGGTGCACGTGAATGCCCTGGTTGATGCTTTTTTTTTTGAGACAGAGTCTCACTTTGTTGCTCTTGGTAGAGTGCCCTGGCATCATAACTCACTGCAACTTCAAACTCTTGAGCTCAAGTGATTCTCCTGCCTCGGCCTTCCAAGTAGCTGGGACTGCAGGCGCCGGCCATAATTCCTGGCTATTTTTAGAGATAGGATCTCGCTCTCGCTCAGGCTGGTCTTGACCACGTGAGCCCTGGTTGATGCTCTTAAGAGCATTGACAATGCCGAAAAGAGAGACAAATACCAGGTACTTATGAGGCCATGCTCCAAAGTCATTGTCTGGTTTTTAACTGTGATGATGAAGCATGGTTACATTGGTGAATTTATTTATTTATTTATTTTTTGCAGTTTTTGGCCGGGGCTGGGTTTGAACCGGCCACCTCCGGCATATGGGGCTGGTGCCCTACTCCGTTGAGCCACAGGCACCACCTGGTGAATTTATTTTTATTTATTTATTTATTTATTTATTTTTGAGACAGAGTCTCATCCTTAGTTGACTGCTGTGGCATCTTAGCTCACAGCAACCTCAAACTCATGGGTTCAAATGATTCTCTTGCCTCAGCCTCCTAGGGAGCTAGGACTACAGGCGCCCACCACAGTGCCCAGCTATTTTTTTAGAGATGGGGTCTTGCTCTTGCTCAGTTTAGTCTCACACTTGTGAGCTCAGGCAATTCACCTGCCTCGGCCTCTCAAGTACTGGGATTACAGGTGTGAGCCACCACACCTGGCCCACATTGGTGAATTTAAATCATCAATGATCACAGAGCTGAGAAAATTGTTATGAACCTCACAGGCAGGTTAAACAAGTGTGGATATCAGTTTGATGTGCAAAGATGTAGAAAAATGGCAGAATAATCTGTTCCCATCCCACCAGTTTGGTTTCATTGAACTGACAACTTTAGCTGGCATCATGAACCACTAAGAAGCAAGAAAAAAACACACAGGATGGAAAATCCTGGGATTCTTTTTCTTTTCTTTTTTTTTTTATTGTTGGGGATTCATTGAGGGTACAATAAGCCAGTTACACTGATTGCAATTGTTAGGTAAAGTCCCTCTTGCAATCATGTCTTGCCCCCATAAAGTGTGACACACACTAAGGCCCCACCCCCCTCCCTCTTTCTGCTTCCCCCCCATAACCTTAATTGTCATTAATTGTCCTCATACCAAGATTGAGTACATAGGATTCATGCTTCTCCATTCTTGTGATGCTTTACTAAGAATAATGTCTTCCACTTCCATCCAGGTTAATACAAAGGATGTAAAGTCTCCATTTTTTTTTAATGGCTGAATAGTATTCCATGGTATACATATACCACAGCTTGTTAATCCATTCCTGGGTTGGTGGGCATTTAGGCTGTTTCCACATTTTGGCAACTGTAAATTGAGCTGCAATAAACAGTCTAGTACAAGTGTCCTTATGATAAAAGGATTTTTTTCCTTCTGGGTAGATGCCCAGTACTGGGATTCTTTTTCTAGGGATGTAATATACACTTAAAAATAAAATGCCTCAATGGAAAAAAAAAAGTGTAAAAAAATGTTTGAGAGCTTAACTAAAGTTTTTTTTTTTTTTTGTGGTTTTTGGCCGGGGCTGGGTTTGAACCCGCCACCTCCGGCATATGGGACCGGCGCCCTACTCCTTGAGCCACAGGTGCCGCCCGCTTAACTAAAGTTTTTAAGAAATTATTATTGTGGCAGATCCCGTGGGTCATGCTTGTAATCCTAACACTCTGGGAGGGTAAGGCAAGTGACTGCTTGAGCTCAGCAGCTTGAGACCAGCCTGAGCAAGAGCCAGACCCTTCTCTACCAAAAAAAGAAAAACTAGCCAGGTTTCATGGCATATACCTGTAGTCCCAGCTACTTGAGAGTCTGAGGCAGGAGGATTGCTCAAGCCCTCAAGTTTGAGGTTGCTATGAGCTATGATGCCATAGCACTTCTATCGAGGGCAACAGTGTGACACTGTCTCAAAAAAATAAAAAATATTATTGCATTTTTACTTTTTTTTGCGAGTCCAGCTGTTGCCAGTGTGTTAGAGTTCAGTAGCATCATTATATAGCTCACTGCAACCTCAAACGCCTGGGCTCAAGTGATCTTCTTGCCTCAGCCTCCAGAGCAGCTGGGACTACAGGTGCACATACCACGATGCCCTGCTATTATTTATTTATATTTATATTTATTTATTTATTTATTGAGACAGAGCCTCAAGCTGTCACCCTGGGTAGAGTACCGTGGCATCACAGCTCACAGCAACCTCCAACTCCTGGGCTCAAGCTATTCTCCTGCCTCCACCTCCCAAGTAGCTGGGACTACAGGAGCCCACCACAATGCCTGGCTATTTTTTGGTTGCAGCCATCATTGTTGTTTGGCCGGCCCAGGCTGGATTTGAACCCGCCAGCTCAGGTATATGTGGCTGTCATATTAGCCGCTTGAGCCACAGGCGCTGAGCCTATTTTTATTTTTGTTTTGGAGTCAGAGTCTCAAACTGTTGTCCTGGATAGACTGCTCTGGCATCACAGCTCATAGCAACCTCCAACTTTTGGGCTCAAGCAATCCTCTTGCCTCAGTTTTTTCTATTTTTGGGAGAGACAGGGTCTTGCAAGGTATCCACCCACCTCAGCCTCCCAAAGTGCTAGGATTACAGGCATGAGCCACTGCACCTGGCCTATTTTATTTTTTATAGAAACTGATTCTCTCAGTGGTCCTCTTGCCTCAGTCTCACAAACTGCTATGATTACAGGTGTGAGCCACCATGCCAGGCCCTGGGAGTGATAATAGCAATAGGGAAACATGGGTAGAATAATTTTTTTTTAGCATTCATGTGTATGTGTGTGTGTGTCTGTAATATATATTTCATTTAAAAGTTAAGAGGGCCAGGCCCAGTGGCTCACGCCTGTAATCCTAGCACTCTGGGAGGCTGAGGTGGGTGGATAGCTTGAGCTCATGGGTTCAAGACCAGCCTGAGAAAAAAGTGAGACCTTATCTCTACTAAAAATAGAAAAACTGAGGCAAGAGGATCATTTGAGTCCAACAGTTGGAGGTTGCTGTGAGCTGTGGTGCCACAGCACCCTACCCAGAGTGACAGCTTGAAAATCTGTATCAAAAAAAAAAAAAAGTTCAGATCAATGTGAGGGTACAAACAATTAGGTTACAATGTTTGTATTTTTAAGGTAGAGTCACTGTTGTTGTGCCCATTAAGTGGGAGCACACCAATCCCCCTCCCCAGTAGAATAAATTTTAGAAAAAGCATTGTTTATTTATGTTCCTTTAACCTGATTTAACCAATTAGATTATGTACTTTCTAAATCAAAAGAACAAAGTTCAAAGATTGATTTAACCAAATCATACCTCTGTGCCAAGATCAACCAAGATCATTCAAATGGAGTTGCAAAAAAATAATTAATGTTAAGTTTGAGAATAAGCCTCAGAATTTGCTTATTTTAAGAGTGACCTTGGGCTCGGCGCCTGTAACTCAGCAGCTAGGATGCCAGCCGCATATACTGGGGCTGGCAGTTTGAACCCAGCCGGGGCCTGCCAAACAACAGTGACAACTACAACAAAAAAATAGCCAGGTGTTGTGGCGGGGACCTGTAGTCCAGCTACTTGGGAGGCTGAGGCAAGAGAATTGCTTAAGCCCAAGAGTTTGAGATTGCTGTGAGCTATGGCTCACACAGCACTCTACCGTGGGTGACATAGTGAGACTCTGTCAGAAAAAAAAAAAAGTGACCTGGCTTGGTGCCTGTGGCTCAAGCAGCTAAGGTGTCAGCCACATACACCTGAGCTGGTGGGTTTGAATCCAGCCCAGGCCTGCCAAACAACGATGGCTACAACCAAAAAATAGCCGGACGTTGCGGCAGGTGCCTGTAGTCATAGCTACTTGGGAAGTGGAGGCAGGAGAATCGCTTGAGCCCAGGAGTTGCAGGTTGCTGTGAGTTGCGATGTTACAGCACTCTACCCAGGGTGACAGCTTGAGGCTCTGTCTCAAAAAAAAAAAAAAAAGAAAAAAAGTGACCTTGATTTTCTGTCTGACCTCATGAAGGTCCAGTTTCTCTAAGTTCTATTTTCTCTTTAAAATATAGAAAAGCTTGTGTTTGTGTATCTTTTTTTTTTTTTTGCAGTTTTTGGCCAAGGATGGGTTTGAACCCGCCACCTCCGACGTATGGAGCCAGCACCCTACTCCTTGAGCCATAGGCACTACCCGTGTTTGTGTATTTTTTTATGTGTTCTTGGATATATGATTTGGGATTTTGTTATAGTGAATCTAAACTAAAAACAGTTTGACCAAAATTATCATCATTCATCCAAGGATTTTTTTTTTTACTCTTTCTCCCTGGTACAGTGATGTGGCATCATAGCTCATAGCAACCTCAAACTCCTGGGCTCAGGAGATTCTCTTGCTTCAGCCTCCCAAGTAACTGGGACTACAGGCACCCCTTGGCTAGTTTTTCTAATTTTAGTAGAGATGGGCTCTTGCTCTTAGCTCACTTTGGTCTCTAATTCCTGAGCTCAAGTAATCCACCTGCTTCAGCCTCCCAAATTGCTGGGATTACAGGTATGAACCACAGAGCCTGGCTCTGCAAGAAGATTTTGTATGTGGATCTTATCCAAAGGAATATAATTGTCAAATTCCACTTATAGCAAATACACTTCTTGTGCAGTTCTGAGGCCAAGGGCATCAAGAGGGTTCGAATAAAATTTAATATTAATTTGAGACATTCTGTCACCCTTGGGAGAGTGCGGTAGTGTCACAGCTCACAGCAACCTCTAATTCTTGGGCTTAAGTGATTCTCTTGCCTCAGTCTCTTAAGTAGCTGGGATTAAAGATGCCTGCCACAACGCCAGGCTATTTTTTGTTGCAGTTGTCATTGTTGTTTACCTGGCCCGGGCTGGGTTTGAACCTGCCAACCTCGGTGTATGTGGCTGACACTGTAACCACTGCTACGGTCACTGAGCTAAAATTTAATATTTAGTGAGTTCAGTTTTTGCTGCTTGTTTTTCAGGTATGACAGTAGTTTATACCTTTTTTTTGCCCTGTTTAGGGTTCAGCAGATCTTGCTTTTTTTCTAGGTAGTACAACATTTCACAGAAAGCATCTGATGTCAAATGATTTAGGCAAGACGTATTTCATCCTGAGATTGCAAAACCCGTAGTATGACATTTTAATCAAGAGTATACATTTGTAAAGTGCTTTTTATCAGCTCAGAGCAGGAAAAATCTTTTGTTGCAGAAAAATCTAAATAGAATGAAAGTAGTTGATTACTAAGATCATTAACTACGTGTATGTTGTCTAATCACCGCAGTTTCTACCACTTTGTCCACGAAAGTCAAAAAAGTCTACTTGCAAAACAAAAAAAGGAAGTTTGAATTTTTTACCTTACTGTAAACTTAGAAGAGGAAACAAAACTGCTACTTAAAAGTGCAGCTAATGAATTTTAGGATGACTATGCTATGAATCAGCCAGTTTCAAAATTAAATAGCCTCTGAATCCTCTAGTTAAAAAGCAAAGGCCTCCTTGGCTTGATCACACTTGTAACACATACATGTTTAACCACCTCTATTCAAAATCCCTTACTATCACACTTGGAACATGAAGGCGAAATGGTAAACGAAATACTGCGATGAACATTAACCGGTTCAGCTACCAGTGGCCGTATAGTCACAATTTAGGACGATTACGTCAGCAGTGTCAGAAAATCTTCACTAGACTGTCGGTCCTACCCTACAAAAGCCGCTACAGCAGCCCAGATTGCCCTTCGATCCCGGACCTGCCGGCCAGGTTACGTCGACCGCGGGGATTTCCGTAGCGGTGACACACGCCACTTCCGGCCGGCGGTGAGCGTCAAAGACGTGGCAGGAGAGGTCGGGTACAGTCCTCTGGGCCGGGAGGCCAGGGAGCTGTCAGGTGGCCTCGGGGAGGCCCCGCGCAAAGAACAGAAAGCGCCGGCAGCTGCGGCGTGCCCAGAGCCGGAAGTGCCACGTGTCCCTATCGCGCCTGCGCGCCCGGGCGGCTGACAGGCACTTCCGGCCGGGGCCTCCCTCTTCTCCCCATTTGCTTGCTGCCTCTCAGCCAGGCGTTCGAGGCCCCACCGGCCTCAACGGCCCCAACCCTCTGCTCCCAGGCTGTGGGTGCTGGCGGGCTGGGGAGAGTGTGGCGCTATGCCTCGGGCCTAATGTGCCGTCCTCTCTTCTCCCGGTCTTCAGTCCTAAATCGTTAGCCCTTTGCATCCTCTTCAGCAGTCGTCTTCCAGCTCTCCGCTTGGCGCTGCTGTCGACCCTGACGAGCCCTTCCAACTCAACCGCCGTCATCATGTCCCAGCCGGAAATACCGGCCTCCGGCGGCGCCCCAACCGGTCCCCAGTCCCAGAACGGGGCCGCCTCGGCCTCGGGGTCTCCCTACACCAACGGTGAGTGCTGCCCGGAGGCGGGGGTTTGGCTCAGCCTGGGCCTGGGCTCGAGCTGACCTTTGGATACTGTTGCTGCTTGATGCTGCAGAAATGGAGAGGGTGATCTGCTTGTTGGGATCCGTCTCGGTTGGTCGTGGGCGGCTGGGCCCCGAGACCGCGGCGAAAGGGCACCCGTTGCTGCGGGCTCTTCTTAGTGTTTCACATTTATTCATTCAGTCAGCAAACAGTTAATGAGCACCTGCTGTGTGCAACACCCTCGGTAAACGTGGATGAGAAAATAAAGATTGGGTCAATACCTTAAACCTCGAATACCAGGATGATCGTTTCTGTGTGCCTTGACCCTCCGCGCTATCTCGCCTTAGTCTCCTAGACATCAGGGTGTAGAGTCTGATTCCTCTCAATTCAGTAGGCCCTGAAGTGGGGTCGGTGTTTTACTTAGTCTGAATTTAGGAGATGAATAAATGACTGCTTTTGGAAGACCCCACAGGGGTCTTACTCATCTCTCCCAGAATCTTACCAGAATGATACCTAGGCCACTCCCTTTTGATTTCTAGAGGTCTTTACATCTCTTGAAAAGTGGTTGGACACAACTCTCCGAACTTCTGATGATAGTGTACAAGTGACACTAGTTTGTCATTTAGTGTGAGAATGTCATAGTCTTCTAGGGTTCCTTAAATTGCCCTACGTTGTGATTTGCTAAGTTTATTATATGTTCTAGTAGAGAAAGAAAGATTTCTGCTAACAACTTATCTGCTTACCAGTTTATCTACAAATTTTTAGTTTATGGAAATAAGACTAGTAGAATAATACTAAAGTACTTAAATTGCCCATTGGAATCTAAGATTGCTGTGATGGAGAAAATAGCCAATGATGCCTCTAAAAGACTTTTAGAAATGTGAGTAGGCAGCTACATGGACAGAAACAAGAATAAATGGGGAAAAGGCACTGAAAGTGTGTTGACTTAATTGTTCTTTCCCAAATTTATGGTAACAGACTATATAAACTACATTTTATTCTCGTATATTTAGTAACATTTATCCTAAAGATGAAATAATTTTAAAACATTCATTTTAAGGTCAGAAACTTAAGCAAGAAGTCATATGGCTAAGCGTTTTTCTTTCTCTTTTCTTTTTTTTTTTTGAGATGGAGTCAGGCTGTTGCTCTGGGTAGAGTGCTGTGGCGTCATAGCTCACAGCAACCCCAAACTCTTGAGCTTAAGCGATTCTCTTGCCTCAGCCTCCCAAGTAGGTGGGACTACAGGTGCCCTCCGCAATGCACGGCTATTTTTCTGTTGCAGTTGTCATTGTTGCTTTAGCTGGCCTGGGCCGGATTTGAACACGCCAGCTTTGGTGTATGTGGCTGGCACCCTATCCACTGAGCTACAGGCGCCGCCTAAGGGTTTTTCTTATAATCTGTAAATTGCAATTTTGCGTAAACTTTAAATGGGAAGTCCTCTAAATGTGTTTGTGGGTTTATATGAAAGTATCATTGTCATAGTATTGAAATGGTAAAAGAATCTAACCATTGTGATATTGTCACTGTGTTGATTTGATTCAGTCCAACAGACATTTGTTGCATACCTTCTAATTTCTGTCCTTAGAAATATAAAAGAGTAAGAAAGCACTCCGTGTACATAGGTTGCCCAGAGCCAACTGGAAATTCAGATATGTAACTGGTGATTGCAGTACAGGTTGGATGAGGTAGGGCATAAGGTCATAGGACTGCAAATACAAGCCTCTTTTAAAATATAATTTTGACAATGTATTTATAAGCCACATTTCTAAAGTTTTTTTTAGACGTAATCTCAATAAATGACTCATGTCCTATATTGTGTTGTTTTATTGTTCATCCCACCAATAATACAGAGAGTAGCAATGTGGTGGTGAATTGGAGAGAGGATATTTTTCTAGGAGGTGACAAAAAGTTTCAGGGCTTAGCCGGGCGTTGTGGTGGGCGCCTGTAGTCCCAGTTGCTCGGGAGGCTGAGGCAGGAGAATCGCTTAAGCCCAGGAGTTGGAGGTTGCTGTGAGCTGTGTGAGGCCACGGCACTCTACCGAGGGCCATAAAGTGAGACTCTGTCTCTACCAAAAAAAAAAAAGTTTTAGGGCTGGGATCTAGTTTTGATTAACTGTTTCAAGGCAGTAATTGCTGCTTAGTCTATTGAAAAATTTCAAGCTTAAATTATATATTACATTATAGTTGGATCTTTAGATTTTTAAAATATTATAATCAAAAAACCTAATAGTGACTATTTTCATTTTTCTATAACTTGCTTTCATGTTGTATGGTGTCATTCTGTTACAGAGTTCCTTATCAAGACATTTCTCTTTGATTGTTACCCTTTTTTTCAAAGTCTTTGTGGAGATTTGTGTATACGTATTTCCTTTGCGAAAATTGATAGTGAGAATGCAAGACTGCTTGAATTAACAGATCTTAATCTGATTATTATGTAATAAGGCTAAATGCAAATAATGACTTCCAATATTAGCGGCTTTATTGACTATTCAAATCAACTTAAAAAGGTAGTCAGAAACTGCACTTTATATTCATTTCTATGTTTGTAATATTGATGCAGAACTCACTTTTTTGTATATAGAATTGTGGGTGAGAGGGATGATCTTCTTCCCTCTGGGGAAATGGGTTTCACTGTTATATTATAATTTTATAAAATAATATTTGACTTCTCTCTAGACCAGGGGTTCTCAACCTTCCTAATGCTGCAGCCCTTTAATACAGTTCCTGTGGGTCGTGACCCACAGGTTGAGAACTGCTGCTCTAGACCATAAGCCCTAGGAAGCAAGAATATTGGCTTTTGCACATCTTTCTCCACTTACCCACAGTGTCTAGCACATTTTAGGAGTTACCAGCTTTGTTGAATGAAAGTTTTAGAATTGGTGGCGCCCGTTGCTTAGTGGGTAGGGCGCCAGCCACATGCACCAAGGTTCAAACCCAGCCCAGGCCAGCTAAACAACAATGACAACTGTAACAAAAAAATAGCCAGGCATTGTTGCGGGCTCCTGTAGTCCCAGCTACCAGGGAGGCTGAGACAAGAGAATCGCTTAAGCCCAAGAGTTTGAGGTTGCTGTGAGCTGTGATGTCACAGCACTCTACCGAGGGCGACGTAGTGAGACTGTCTCAAAATTAAAAAAAGTTTTAGAATTGGGTATTTCGCAGTGTAGTTCACTAAACATGTACTGAATTTATTATTACTATTATTATTATTATTATTTTTTTTTTTTGTAGAGACAGAGTCTCACTTTACCGCCCTCGGTAGAGTGCCATGACGTCTCATGGCTCACAGCAACCTCCAGTTCTTGGGCTTACGTGATTCTCTTGTCTCAGCCTCCGAGCAGCTGGGACTACAGGCGCCTGCCACAACGCCTGGCTATTTTTTTTTATTTTTTATTTTTTATTTTTTTTAATTTTTTTTTTTTTTTTGTAGAGACAGAGTCTCACTTTATGGCCCTTGGTAGAGTGCCGTGGCCTCACACAGCTCACAGCAACCTCCAACTCCTGGGCTTAAGCGATTCTCTTGCCTCAGCCTCCCGAGTAGCTGGGACTACAGGCGCCCGCCACAACGTCTGGCTATTTTTTTTTTTTTTTTTTTTGTAGAGACAGAGTTTCACTTTATCGCCCTCGGTGGAGTGCTGTGGTGTCACACAGCTCACAGCAACCTCCAACTCCTGGGCTTGGGCGATTCTCCTGCCTCAGCCTCCCAAGTAGCTGGGACTACAGGCGCCTGCCACAACGCCCGGCTATTTTTTTGTTGCGGTTTGGCCGGGGCTGGGTTTGAACCTTCCACCCTCGGTATATGGGGCCGGCACCCTGCTCACTGAGCCACAGGCGCCGCCCATGGCTATTTTTTTTTTTTTTTTTTGGTTGCAGTTTGGCCAAGGCCGGGTTTGAATCCGCTACCCTTGCTATATGGGGCTGGCGCCCTACTCACTGAGCCACAGGTGCCACCCTATCATTATTATTTTTTTTTTTTGCAGTTTTTGGCTGGGACTGGGTTTAAACCCACCACCTCTGGTATATGGGGCTGGAGCCCTACTCCTTGAGCCATAGGCACCGCCCAGTACTGAATTATTTGTTAATAAGATTAATACTCACTTCCAGCTATTCTTTTCTGTGGGTTTATGTTCATTATTACCAGCCAAAACAATAGAATATATAGGATTTTTTTTTCTTGTCACTAGTTTAAATGCTAGGCTTAAACTAATACTTCTATTTTGAAAGTGATAAATAAATGAGAAGCTAAAGATCTTTTAGTTTCATTCTGATATAAAACATGTTCATGATCATGTTTTTAATATAGGTAGTCTTTAGTTATGATCAAAGCTTTTTATTTTATTTTGTTTTTTTAATAGTTTGACTTTGTCACCCTTGGTAGATTGCCGTGGTGCTGTGGTGTTGTGGTGTCGTAGCTCACAGCAACCTCAAACTCTTGGGTTCAAACAGTCCTTTTGCCTCAGCCTCCCGAGTAGCTGGGACTACAGGCGCCCACCAAAATGCCCGGCTATTTTTTTGTTTTAGTGTGGCTGGGGCTGGTTTTGAACCTGCCACCCTCGGTATATGTGGCCGACTCCCTATTCACTGAGCCACAGGCACTGCCCTGTTGAGTTTTTTTTTTTTTTTTTGAGACAGAGTTTCACTATGTTGCCCTGGGTAGAGTGCCATGGTGTCATAGCTCATAGCAACCTCAAACTGTTGGCTGGACTTAAGCAATCTTCTTGCCTGAGCTTCCCAAGTAGTTGGGACTACAGACATGTACCCCAACAATTAGCAATTTTTTACACTTATTTATTTATTTATTTATTGAGACAGAGCCTCAAGCTGTCACCTTGGATAGAGTGCTGTGACAGCACAGCTCACAGCAACCTCCTGGGCTCAAGCAATTCTCCTGCCTCCACCTCCCATGTAGCTGGGACTATAGGTGCCCACCACAATGCCTCGCTATTTTTTTGGTTGCAGCCGTCATTGTTGTTTGGCAGGCCCAGCCTGGATTCAAATCCGCCAGCTCAGGTGTATGTGGCTGGAGCTATTTTTTACTTTTAGTAAAGATGGGGGTCTTGCTCTTCGTTAGGGTGGTCTAACACTCCTGAGCTCAAGCAGTCCATCTGCCTCAACCTTCCAAAGTGTCAGAATTACAGGTGTGTGCCACAATGCCTGGCCACAGTCGTTGCTTCAAGCAATCAAATTTAAATATACTGTGTGATATGAGGTGTTTAATTAAATAAGTTTTTTTTTTTTTTTTTTTTTGAGATAGTCTCTGCTGCCCTTGGTAGAGTGCCATGGCGTCACAGCATCTCAAATTCTTGGGCTTAAACAAGTTAAGATGATTGCTTGACAGTAAAAGTCTTGTGGCATCCTTTGGAATGAAATTAATATATTTGATGAGTATAAGATAACGCTAAAGAAAGGCAATCTTCCATTTTCCCAAAGTAAAGAATCTCCCTTCTCAGTTTTTTTAGGCTAACGTGAACATAAGAAATGTTAGAGGTGTTGATGAGATAATAAAATGACTACTTATAATATTTAGTGTTTTATTTGCTAATATATCTTTAAGTTTTGTATTTAAAGATATGCATACATATTTAAAATGTTGTATTAAAAACAATCATTTTCTACTTTTATATTCATGAATTAATTTTACTTAAACTCCTTACAAGTACTTGTATGTTTTGTTTTATTTTTATTATTTTATTCATTTTTTTTTTTTTTTTATGAGACACCATCTTGCTCCGGCTAGAGTGTAGTGACATCATCTTAGCTGATTGCAACCACAAACTCATGGACTCAAGCTGTCCTCCTGAGGTCTATAGTCTTGTGTGCCACCACTTTGTATCTATAAAAAACGGAAAACTTGGGCAGCGCCTGTGGCTCAAGGAGTAGGGCGCCGGTCCCATATGCTGGAGGTGGCAGGTTCAAACCCAGCCCCAGCCAAAAACCACACACACACACACACACAAAAAAAGATTAAAAACGGAAAACTTACCTGGATGTGGTGGTGTGTGTCTGAAGTCCCAGCTACCTGGGAGGCTGAGGCAGGAGGATTACTTGAGCCCAGAAATTAGAAGCTATAGTGAGTTATGATTGCACTCCCGCACCCATGCTAAGCAATAGAGGAAGAATTTTTCTCTGATAAAAATTAAAATACACAAATCAAAAAAAAAATTAAATGTCATGAAATACACACAAAATGTATGAAACACGTATGTGTTGCTTAAAGAGAACTAATAGAAAATGAATTTCTGTGCACTATTTAGTTCAACAGAGCATTATAGGTACCTTTGAAACCCTGTGGCCCTACCTGTCATATCAACTTCCTCTTTCCCAGAGGCAACTGTCATATCAATTTATTTTCTTATTTTTGATGTGTGTAATTCAACGTTTTGTGTATAGTCAGAGTTGTGCTATCATCACTATGGTTGAATGTTAGAACATTTTTGTCCCCCTTAAAGAACCCACATATCCAATTAGCATCAGTTCCTCTTTCCTGCTCCCCTTCTCACCAATGCTAAACAATCACCAATCTGCTTTCTCTCTAGATGTGTCTATTTTGAACATTTCATATAAATAGAATCATATAGTATGTAGTCTCTTGTGATTGGTTTCTTAGCATACTGTTTTCAAGTTTTATCCATGTAGTAGCATGTATTAGAATTTCATTCTCTTTTATGGCCCAGTAATATTCTACTGTATAGATATATCCCATTTTGTTTATCAATTCATCAGTTCATGGACATTTGGGTTGTTTCTACTTTTTGGCTATTATGAATAATGTTGCTACAAATTTTCAGGTGCAAGTTTGTGTGGACAAATGTTTCAATTCTCTTGGATATGTATCTAGGAACAAAATTGCTGAATCATGTGGTAACTATGTTTAACATTTTTTTTTTTTTTTAAGACAGTCTCATTATGTCGCCCTTGATAGAGTGCTATGGTGTCACAGCTCACAGCAACCTCAAACTCTTGGGCTCAAGCAATTGTCTTGCCTCAGCCTCCCAAATAGCTGGAACTACGGGCACCTGCCATAACGCTCGGCTATATATTTTTGTTGTTGTTGTTGCAATTGTCATTGTTGTTTAGCAGGCACAGGCCAGGTTTGAACCCGCCTAACTCCGTGTATGTGACTGGTACCCTAATCACTGAGCTATGGGCGCCAAGCCTTAACATTGTTTTTAATTGAAAAGTAAATTTGTTTCAGGTCAATGTGAGGGTACAATAACTACCCTGTTTCCCCGAAAATAAGACATCCTCCGAAAATAAGACCTACTCACAAGAAAGATAAGATGTCCCCTGAAAATAAGACCTAGCGCATCTTTGGGAGCACACCTTAAAATAAGACACTCTTATTTTTGGGGAAACAGGGTAAGTCAAAATATTTGATTTTGTTAGGTAGAATCCTAACAGAATTCTTACGTAGAATCTTGTGGTTATGTCCCACACTCAAAAGATGTGCCAGACAACCCCACACCATGTGTGTTTAACATTTTGAGGAACTGCCAAACAGTTTTCCAGTGTAGTTACACCCAATTTACATTCTCACTGGCAATGTACGAAGCTTCTAACTTCTCCATATCCTTGCCAAAACTTGTTATTGTCAATTTTTTTTTTTTTTTTTTTTGGCCGGGGCTGGGTTTGAACCCAGCACCTCCAGCATATGGGGCTGGCGCCCTACTCGTTGAGTCACAGGCGCCGCCCCTATTGTCAATTTTTTAAATTATGGCCCTCCTAGTAAGTGTGAAATGATTTCTCTTTATAGTTATTTATTTATTTATTTTTTTGAGACAGTCTCACTTTGTCACCCTGGGTAGAGTGCCTTGGCAGAGCTCATAGCAACCTCAAAGTCTTGGGCTCAAGTGATTCTCTTGCCTCAGCTTCCCATGTAGCTGGGACCAGAGGCGCCTGCCACAACACCTGGCTATTTTTTTTTTTTAGAGATGGGGTCTTACTCTTGTTCAGGCTGGTTTCAAACTCCTGAGCTCAGGCAATCCACCCGTCCCCAGCCTCCCAGAGTGCTATTCACCCATCTCCAGCCTCCCAGAGTGCTAAGATTACAGGCGAGAGCCACTGTGCCTGGTCTTTTTTTTTTTTTTTTTTTTCTTTATTTTGAGTCAGAGTCTACCTCTGTTGCCTAGCCCAGGCTAAAGTGCCATGACGTCAGCCTAGCTCACACCAATCTTTAACTCCTGGGTTCAGGTGATCCTCCTGTCTCAACCTCCCCAGTACAGACAGGGTCTCACTTGTGCTCAGGCTGATCTTGAACTCCTAAGCTTAAGCAATCTACCCGCCTCGCCCTCCCAGAGTACTAGGATTATAGCCATGAGCCACTGTGCCTAGCCTGTCTTTTTTCAAGGTTCATCTGTGTTGTAGCATGACATCAGTACTTCTTTTTATGACCAAATAATATTGTATTGTATAGATATACTCCATTTTGTCTATCATTTCATCAGTTGATGGAAATTTGGATTATATTCATTTTGTGGAGATTATAAATAATGCTCTGTTAACATTAATATACAAGTTTTGTGCAGACTAGGAATGGAGTTGTTGGATCATATAACTATGTTTAATGTTTTGAGGAGTTGCCAAACTGTTTTCCCATGTGATGACACACATTTTACATTCGCACTAGCAATAAGAGGGTTTCAGTTTCTCCAGGTCCTTGCCAATACTTGTCATTGTCTATCATTTTACTTTACCCATCTAAGTAGGTGTGATTGGTATTTCATTGTGGTTTTGATTTAATACCTCTTTATTTTTATTTTTTTGAGACAGAGTCTCAAATTGTCGCCCTGTTTAGAGTGCAATGACTTCATAGCTCACAGCAACCTCCAACTCTGGGGCTCAGGCGATCCTTTTGCCTCAAGTTTTCTATTTTTAGTAGAGATGGGGTCTCACTTTTGCTCAGGCTGGTCTTGAACTCATGATGTCAAGCTATCTACCCGCCTCAGCCTCCCAGAGATAGGCGTGAGCCACCGTGCTCAACCTGCTTTAACATCTTTTTAATGACTAGTGATGTTTGTATGTCTCTAACGACTAATAATGTTGAGTGTTTTCACATGTGCTTATTAGCCATTTGTACTATATCATCTTTGAAAATACAGTTGAATGTATATTTAAATCCTTTATTTTTAAATTGGGTTATTTATATTTTTATATTTGAGTACATATATTTAAAATTTGTTTTTTAATATTCCTATCTTTGTTGAAAGACTAATTTTTCCTCCTCTCATTGGAAGGTCCTGTCCAAAATGCACTGATGTCTTCACAAGTGTCAGTGAGCCAAGGATATCATTTCCAGCTTCCAGGATCCTACCCCTGTCTAATACCAGCAAAGACTTTGAATCCAGCCTCTGGACAGTCTAACTATGGCAGTTCTCAGGGATCTGGGCAAACTCTTAATAGACCACCTGCGGCCTCTAATTTCGTAACACCTTCACTACATAGTGGTCCTGTTTCTCGAATGCCAGCTGCTGCACCAATGCCTTCTGGTAGCTTTCTTCCTGGAACCAACCTACCACCACCTTTGAATTGGCAATATAACTATCCATCCACAGAATCACAGACAAACCATGGTCCTCGTGCATCATCACAACCACCTGTATCTGGGAGTACAAGTTCAACAACAAATCAGTATATTTCTTCTGGAGATCCTTCACTTCAAAACAGCTTCTTAAAGTCAGGTAGTGTTCCTATAGGGGTGCATAAAATGTAGAAATGTGAAACTTTTGCTTGTTTAAATGTTTGAATTAATTCTTAGAACCTTAGAATGATATGGAAAACCACTGACTTTTATTTTATTATTATTATTATCTTTGAGACAGAGTCTCACTTTATTGCCCTAGGGTGGGGTGTCATGGTGTCATGCTGTCATAGCTTACAGCAACCTCAAACTCTTGGGCTCAAGGGATCTTCTTGCCTCTGCTTCCTGAGTACCTGGGACTATAGGCGCCTGCCACAATGCCTGAATGCCTGGCTTTTTTTTTTTTTTTTTCATTTGCCCTGGGATTGAGTGCCCTGACATCATAACTCACAGCCACCTCAAACTTTTGGGCTCAAGTGATTCTCTTGCCTCAGCCTCCTGAGTACCTGGGACTATAGGCACCTTCCACAATGCCCAGCTATTTTTTAGAGACTAGGTCTCTCTCTTGTTCAGGCTGGTCTCAAACTTGTGAGGTCAAGCGATATACCCATCTCAGCCTCCTGGAGTGCTGGAGTATGAGCCACCTCACCTGGCCTGACTTTCAAAATCATTGTTAGTCTTTTTTTTTTTTTGCAATTTTTGGCCTGGGCTGGGTTTGAACCTGCCACCTCTGGCATATGGGGCCGGTGCCCTACCTCTTTGAGCCACAGGTGCTGCCCCTGTTAGTCTTTATAGTATAAATTACTTTTCTAACTTATGAGTTAAATAACTTAAACTTATGAATTGGTCCTGCTTTACTTCTTTCCTTTGAAGGTGTCTTATATTTTTGTTTGAGTTAAATCATATTTCAGGGAGTAGGTATGCATGCAGAACCTTTTCCTAGCCATTACTTTAATGAACAACTAAGGAAGTTAGATGAATCTCTCTGATCTCTATTTGGTCTTGATCTGAGGTTTGAGTTATCTTTTTGGCATGACTTTTTTTAGCCCATAAGCTGTGTAGGATCTTAAAGGAACAGGTCAAAACATGATGCTTTTGTGGAGCAAGGAGTGTTCCAGCCATAGTTGTACTCAATAACTCCATGCAATGGATAGATTTTCTTTTTTCTTTTTTAATTTTTTTTTTTATTTATTTGTGGGTTTTGGCCAAGGCTGGGTTTGAACCCGCCACCTCCGGCATATGGGACCGGCGCCCTACCCCTTTGAGCCACAGGCGCCACCCGATTTTCTTTTTTCTTTTAGAGTTTTTCTCTCTCAGCCAGACTGGAGTGCAGCGGCACAATCATAAGTTCACTGCTACTCCAATTCCTGGCCTCAATCAATCCTTTCTGCTCAGCCTCCCGAGTAGCTAGAAGTCCAGGCACATACCACCACACCTGGCTAAGTTTTTTCTTTTTAGAGGTGGAGTCTTATTAGTTTACCTGTGCTGGTCTCAAACTCCTGGTTTCAAGCAGTCTTCTGACCTTGGCCTCTCAAAGTTGCTAGAATTAGACCACCATGCCTGGCTGATCATTTTATTTTTTAAACTCAGTTTTTGATCCTGTCTGGTTCAGTAGATTGACTTAACAATTTCACTTTCCCTTTTTTGCTACTAAAATTAGCAGGGTCTCATACACCTACCAGTATTAGTAGTGTTTCTTTGAAAGCATTACAAATTCCTTATTGGGGGTGGTGCCTGTGGCTCAAAGGAGTAGGGCGCCAGCCCCATATGCTGGAGGTGGCAGGTTCAAACCCACCCCTGGCCAGAAACTGCAAAAAAAAAAAAAAAAATCTTTATTGGGATCTACAGATTAATTTAGTGAAGTAGTAATATCAATAGTTATCTTTTTTTTACTCATATATTTTTAGCTTATTAACTGCTGAAACTTTATTTTTCTAGGTTTCTGATTTATGCACATTGGTCCTGGGGCATAGATTGTGATTTTGTAAAGATGGAGGCTACTTGTGGAAATTTTGTTTCTTTGTAGAAATATAAATAAATAAATAAATATATATACTTTTTTTTTTTTTTAATGAGACAGAGTCTCAAGCTGTTACCCTGGGTATAGTGCTGTGGGATCACAGCTCATAGCAACCTCGAATTCTTGGGCTTAAGCCATTTTCCTACCTCTGCCTCCCAAGTAGCTGGGACTACAGGTGCCCGCCACAACGCTGGGCTATTTTTTGGTTGCAGCCATCATTGTTGTTTGGCAGGTCTGGGCTAGATTTGAACCCGCCAGCTCAGGTGTATGTGGCTGGCGCCTTAGCCACTTGAGCCACAGGAGCCAAGCCAATTTTTTTTTTTTTTTTTTGAGACAGAATCTCACTTTGTCGCCCTTTGATAGAGTGCCATGGTGTCATACCTCATAGCAACCTCAAACTCTTGGGCTGAAGTGATTCTCTTGCCTCAGCCTCCTGAGTAGCTGGGACTATAGGTGCCTGGCTATTTTTAGAGTTGGGGTCTTACTCTGGCTTAGGCTGGTCTTGAACCTGTGAGCTTGGGTAATCCATCTGCCTTGGCCTCCCAGAGCGCTGGGATTACAGGTGTGAACCACAGTGCCTGGCTAGAAAAAATAATTTTTTTTTTTTGAGACACAGTTTTACTCTTTTGCCCTGGGTAGAGGGCTGTGGTATCATAGCTCACAGTAACCTCAAACTCCTGAGTTTGAGCAATCCTCTTGCCTCAAGAGGGACTACAGGGCCCCACTACAACACCCAGCTAATTATTTTCTTTTCTTTTTTTTTTTTCCAATTTAATGAACATTTACCCAGCTAGTTGTTTTCTATTCTTCTTGCTCTTGCTCAGGCTGGTCTGGAACTCCTGAGCTTAAGCAATCCACCCACCTCAGCCTCCCAAGTGCTAGGATGACAGATGACAGATATGAGCCACTGTGCTGGGCCAAAACTGCTTAAGAGTAGTGGCTCTGGCAGCGCCCATAGCTCAGTGGGTAGGGTGCTGGCCACAAAACTGACGCTGTGGGTTTGAACCTGGCCTGGGCCAGCTATAAACAACAATTGCAACAACAAAAAAAAATGGCGGGCATCGTGGCGGGCACCTGTAGTCCCAACTACTTGGGAGGTTGAGGCAAGAGAATCGCTCAATCCCAAGAATTCGAGGTTGCTATGAGCTGTGATCCCACAGCACTATACCCAGGGTGACATAGTGAGATTCTATCTCAAAAAAAAAAAAAAAGAAAGAAAACCTGAAGCAAGAAGATGGATTGAAGAGTTTGAGACTGCTGTGAGCTATGATGCCATGGCACTCTACCAAGAGTGACAAAGTGAGACTCTGTCTCAAAAACAAAACTAAATAAAACAAAACTATTTGGGCGGCGCCTGTGGCTCAGCGGGTAGGGCGCCGGCCCCATATGCCGAAAGTGGTGGGTTCAAACCTGGCCCTGGCCAAACTGCAACAACAACAAAAAAAATTAGCCGGGCATTGTGGCGGGCGCCTGTAGTCCCAGCTACTCAGAAGGCTGAGGCAAGAGAATCGCCTAAGCCCAGCAGTTGGAGGTTGCTGTGAGCTGTGTGACGCCATGGCACTATACCGAGGGCAATAAAGTGAGACTCTACAAAACAAAAAAAGTGAGACAAAAACAAAAACAAAAAAACTATTTAAGAGTAGGGGTAGCTTTTCTTAAAAAGATACACTGTGCCTGTAGCTCAGTGGGTAGGGTGCTGGCCACATACACCAAAGCTGGCAGGTTGGAACCCGGCCTGTGCCAGCTAAAAATAATGACAACTGCGCCTGTGGCTCAGTGAGTAGGGCGCCGGCCCCATATGCCGAGGGTGGCGGGTTCAAACCCAGCCCCGGCCAAACTGCAACAAAAAATAGCCGGGCGTTGTGGCGGGCGCCTATAGTCCCAGCTGCTTGGGAGGCTGAGGCAAGAGAATCGCGTAAGCCCAAGAGTTAGAGGTTACTGTGAGCCGTGTGACGCCACGGCACTCTACCCGAGGGTGGTACAGTGAGACTCTGTCTCTACAAAAAAAAAAAATAAAAAAATAATGACAACTGCAACCAAAAAAATAGCCAGTGTTGTGACAGGCACCTGTAGTCTCAGCTACTTGGGAGGCTGAGGCAAGAGAATTGCTTAAGCCTAGGAGTTACAGGTTGCTGGGAACTGTGACGGCACAGCACTCTACCCAGGGCGACAGCTTGAGACTCTGTCTCAAAAAAAAAAAAAAAAAAGGTGGTGCTGTGCCTCAGTAGGTAGGGTGACGGCTCCATATACCGAGGGTGGCTGGTTTGAACCCAGCCCCAGCCAAACTGCAACAAAAAAATAGCCAGGAGTTATGGCAAGTGCCTGTAGTCCCAGGTACTCAGTAGGCTGAGGCAAGAGAATTGCCTAAGCCCAGGAGTTGGAGGTTGCTGTGAGCTGTGATGCCAAAGCACTTTACCGTGGGTGATAAAGTGAGACTCTGTCTCTTAAAAAAAAAAAGAAAAAAAGGCTCTGCGCTGTGGCTCAAGTGGCTAAGGCACCAGCTACATACACCTGAGCTGGTGGGTTCAAATCCAGCCCGGCCCGCCAAACAACAATGATGGCTGCAACCAAAAAAAAATAGCCGGGCATTGTGGTGGGCGCCTGTAGTCCCAGCTACTTGGGAGGTAAAGGCAGGAGAATTGCTTGAGCCCAGGAGTTGGAGGTTGCTGTGAGCTGTGATGCCATGGTACTCTACCCAGGGTGACAGCTTGAAACGCTGTCTCAAAAAAAAAAGATACTTTGTCAGTAATCTGAAGTTCCTTTCCCCTTCCCCCTTCCCCCTTCCTCCTTCCCCTGTCCCCTTTACTTCTTTCCCCTTTCCCTTTAATTTCTTTTCCTTTTTTTTTTGTTGTCAGGTGTCACAGCAGCTCACAGCAACCTCAAACTCAAAACTCCTGGGTTTAAGCAATTCTCTTGTCTCAGTCTCCCAAGTAGCTGGGACTACAGGCGCTCACCACAATGCCTGGCTATTATTATTTTTTTTTTTTTTTGTAGAGATAGAGTCTCACTTTACCACCTTGGGTAGAGTGCCATGATGTCACAGGACTCACAGCAACCTCTAGCTCTTGGGCTTCCGTGATTCTCCTGCCTCAGCCTCCCGAGCAGCTGGGACTATAGGTGCCTGCCACAACGCCCGGCTATTTTTTTTTTTTTTTTTGTAGAGACAGAGTCTCACTTTATGGCCCTCGGTAGAGTGCCGTGGCCTCACACAGCTCACAGCAACCTCCAACTCCTGGGCTTCCGTGATTCTCCTGCCTCAGCCTCCCGAGCAGCTGGGACTATAGGTGCCTGCCACAACGCCCGGCTATATTTTGGTTGCAGTTCAGCTGGAGCTAGGTTTGAACCTGCCACCCTTGGTATATGGGGCCGGCGCCCTACTCACTGAGCCACAGGTGCCACCCGCCTGGCTATTTTTTTGTTGCAGTTGTCATTGTTGTTTTTAGCTGGCACCTGGCTGGGTTCAAACCTGCCAGCTTTGGTGTATGTGGCCAGTGCCCTACTGACTGAGCTATGGACGCTGCCCTCTTTTCCTTTTTTGATTCTTTAGACAGGGTCTTCCTGTTGCTAAGGCTGGAGTACAGTGGCATGATTGTAGCTCATTGTAGCCTCACACTCCTGGGCTTAGGCAAACGTTATGCCTCAGCCTCCTGAGTAGCTGGCACTATAGGTGTACACCACCATGCCCGGCTAATTTTTTAAAAATCTTTTAGTAGAGACCAGGTCTCAGTATATTATCCAGTATGGTATTCCTCCTACCTTGGCCTCCTCAAATGTAGGGATTATAGGCATGTATCATTGTGCCTGGCTTCCTAAGAGACCTCTAAAACAATTTCTCATTTTTACTTCTGGTTTTACTTCAATCTATAATTGTTGTAGGTACCTGATATTCTGATATCGAAACTGTGAGTATTAAAGTTATATCAAATTTCTCGTCCACGTATTAAATTTTCTGAATTTTTTTCTTTTTTTTTTTTTTGTAGAGACAGAGTCTCACTTTATGGCCCTTGGTAGAGTGCCGTGGCCTCACACAGCTCACAGCAACCTCCAACTCCTGGGCTTAAGCGATTCTCTTGCCTCAGCCTCTGAATTTTTTTTTCTAATAGGCCATCTTTTAGCATCCTTACATAAATAGCTTTAGAGATCTGAGAAGGCAAATTCTGAATTTCTAGCTATATATGTTATAAATAAGAATTATTCAACTTGAAAAACTAATGTCTGCTTTATGAAATGTATAATGATCTGGATTCAAAAATATTCTAAAAACTGTGAAAAACCTCTAAACTTACTTGTATTCTTTTAAACATTAGTTTATTAACATCTTTGTGGTCAGATGTATGATATGTACATACTATGCATTCTTGTTCATGCTGAGTTGGTAATGCACCTTGCCCTTTTGTTCCTTTGACTTGTCTGTATTGCAGTAGGGTGAGTGCCTCTTGATAAGGAGGTTATAGGGCAGTAATCTTTGCCTTCACTTTTTATGAACAAGGCACTCATTTGTTGAGAGCTATAAAGTTCACTAATAATAATAATTTTTCAATTTGGTACTGGGGAATTTAATAGTATTGAAACATTTTGAAAAATTTCCTATCTGGATATATTTATTCCTTTAGTTTTATAAAATACAGGGTTAACTATAGGCTGTAAGAAAAATTTATTACCTATTTTACCTATAAATTTGGATGTTTAAGAAAGGTTTTAGCCGTGAGCTATGATGATGCCACTGCACTCTACTGAGTGTGACAAAGTAATAGAAAAATAAAAAAGGTCTTAGAAAGAATAATAAAAGCACACACTCATCTATGATATTTTATCTATTTTGTAGACTTTGTTCCTCCTTTTATGAGAATGCAGAAGTAATGTCGTTAACTTGAACAGGTGACTGGGGGCTTTGAAATTTGATAACACATAGAAGAATTTCCCTATGAGTAGCTGATCCTGTTTTTACACTGGTTAGAACTTATTGTCCAGATAGAAAAATTGTGAAATTGAGACAGTGAAATACTTGTTAGATACAAGGACAAATACCATGTTATTCCTAGTTTACCTTCATGGTAAACTTTCAACATTGTTTTATAACGTACATATATATAAACTGTAGATCAATTTCTGATTTTTAAGCCTAAGGGAGTGTTCTTATTATATATTTGAGCCATTCTAGGAGGTAAACTAGATTTAACTATTATTAGGCAGATATTATACAGTGTACAGATCTATAATCTCTCTCTCTTTTTTTTTTTTTTAGACAGAGTCTTACTTTGTTGCCTTGGGGTTGAGTGCTGCGATGTCATCATAGCTCACAGCAACCTCAAACTCTTTAGCTCAAAGATCCTCCTGCCTTAGCCTCCCAAATAGCTGGTATTACAAGTTCCTGCCACCATGCCTGGCTAGTTTTTCTATTTTTAGTAGATATGGGGGTCTCACTTTTTCTCAGGCTGGTCTCAAACCCCTGAACACAAAGCAATCCATGCACCTCAGCCTCCCAGAGTGCCAGTCTCATTTTTAACAGGTTATACCCCAGTAAAACGGCAACACCTGTGGCTCAAGGAGTAGGGCACTGGCCCCATATACTGGAGGTAGCAAGTTCAAACGCGGCCCCCGCCAAAAAAAAAAAAAAAAAAAGAGTTCCTATACCCCAGTAAAACAAAGCAAAATAAAATAAACCTATGAAAATTTAGAACAACCACAATACTCTGTATTTTTACTCTAAACTTGATAATTCATTGGACAAACTATTAATAAACATAGTTAACAAACTATTACAAAATTAATGAAATAAAATAGATACCTTTTTATTCATGTTGATTTCTACTAGATATTTCACATGGCCTATTGAATCTCTAGAGATCAGTTAATCAATGAAGAGGGCATTGTAACTACTCCAGATGTGATTTCATGCTAATTTTGTATTTACTCTGCTTTAATCATTGACAGGTAGAAGCATGTTTAGTAGATCGTTGGACATTTTTAAAATAGACATAGATTTTAAGAATCATAAATTTAAGAAGTTAACATGTTTCTGGTAATTTGTCGTGATTATAATTAAAATGTAAATTTGGAAGTTACTCAGCTTTGATAGAAGGCTGTTTTTAGCTTTTAGGTTCTTAAGTGACATGTTAAAAACCAATTTTCTTTTCTATAGGTTCTTCTGTACCTCCCGTAGCAAATCCACCTCTGCCTACCACTTTTCAACCAGGAGCTCCTCATGGGCCACCTCCAGTTGGAGCCCCACCTTCAGTAAGGGGTCTCATGCCCCAGAAAACATCATATAGAGCTGTACCTCAGTCTTCATTTAATTCAGCTACCAATCAAGATGGTAAGTAAATCAAGAAGCAAAATGAGGTACTAAAGTTTTGACTTAGGGTAAAAAGATGAATATTATCTGAATTCTGTGCATTAAAGTCCTGCTTTTTTTTTTTTTTTTTTTTTTGTAGAGACAGAGTCTCACTGTACCGCCCTTGGGTAGAGTGCCGTGGCGTCACAAGGCTCACAGCAACCTCTAACTCTTGGGCTTACGCGATTCTCTTGCCTCAGCCTCCCGAGCAGCTGGGACTACAGGCGCCCGCCACAACGCCCGGCTATTTTTTTGTTGCAGTTTGGCCGGGGCTGGGTTTGAACCCGCCACCCTCGGCATATGGGGCCGGCGCCCTACTCACTGAGCCACAGGCGCCGCCCAAAGTCCTGCTTTTTTAAGAAAATTTGGTTTTCGTTAGGGATAGGCTTCAGGAAATAGAGCTTAAAAAAATTCTTCAGGAATTCTTTTGCCTTATACTGGGCTGTGACTAGCATTTTGGAACCACTGTTTTTGTATTCTTTTGTCACAATTTTTGTTGCTATGCAGATCTTCTTAAATCATAGCTGTATAAAGTTAGATGTCTTTTGGAGGTGGGTGCAAGAGGAGAATTACTGCTTTTCTGGACATGATATTAGAACTATCCTTTCAAAATATTAACCCTTTTCCATTGAAGAAGTTTTTCTTCTCCCCAACTCCCAGACATGATCTTGCTCTGTCTCCCAAACTGGAGTATAGTAGCTATAGCTCACTGTAACCTTGAACTCCTGGGCTCAAGTGATTCCCCAGCTTTAGCTTCACTGCGTAGCTGAGAATACTAGCCTGCACCACCATACCTGGCTGATTTTTTTTTATATTTTGTTAAAGATGTAGTCTTTTTGTGTTACCCAGCCTGGTCTTGAATTCCTGGCCTCAACCTCCTAAAGTTCCAGAATGATAGCCCAAAGAAGTATTTTGTTTGCCACTATTATTATAAATATTAACAAATACATATGAGACTAAATAAAAACCTTTTACACAATAGTACAAACATATAAGCAGTTTGGGTTTATTTTGTATTCTGTTTTGTTTGAGATAGGGTCTTGCTTTGTTGTCTAGACTGGAGTTCAGGGCATCATCATAGCTCACTGCAACCTCAAACTCCCAGGCTTTAATGATTCTCCGTGCCTCAGCCTACTGAGAAGCTGGGACTACAGTTGAGCCACCACACCCAGCTAAATTTTATATTTTTGTACAGATGGATCTCATTGTATTACCCTGGCTGGTCTTGAACTTTTAGCCTCAAGCAGTTCTCCCAGCCTTAAGCAGTTCTCCCACCTGAACTGCTAGGATTACTGGAGTGAGCCACTGGGCCTATCCTGTACAAGCATTTTAAAGGTTTACATTAGAAATATATTTTAAGGAATATAAAACTATTTATTGACAGCTGTTCACCATTATTTACAATAAAGTAAACAATATACAGTTGGATAACATTCTGATGATTATGAAGTTGGTTTTTGTATGGCTTCTGCTCAACCAGTAATCCAAATACTGAAAGGTTTGAGTCTACATATAAGCAATGAGTTGGGGTAAGGAAAAAACATGCAGGTCAATAGCTTGTTTTTTTTATTTTTTTGCAGTTTTTGGCCGGGGCTGGGTTTGAACATACCACCTCCGGCATATGGGGCCAGCGCCCTACTCCTTTGAGTGACAGGCACCACCCATAAGAACTCTTTTTTTTTTTTTCTTTTTGCAGTTTTTGGCTGGGCTGGGTTTGAACCCACCACCTCCAGTATATGGGGCCAGCGCCCTACTCCTTTGAGCCACAGGTGCCGCCCAATAGTTTAGATTACAAAGTTTGTTCACACATTTATGTCAGCAGGTCTGAAATTGCCAACATTGCTTAACCATCTGATTAGGTTTCTATCATCCAAGCCTAAGAATGGCTTACTAGAGGAATCTTTAATGTCTTTAATGTCCATTTAACTAAGTCATATTTGTTTACCTCATTAGAACACACGAGGATTTATTTGTTCCTCATCTGGATGGGTATTATCCATTTAGAAATTTTTTTTTTTTTTTTTTTTGTAGAGACAGAGTCTCACTTTATGGCCCTCAGTAGAGTGCCGTGGCCTCACACAGCTCACAGCAACCTCCAACTCCTGGGCTTAAGCGATCCATTTAGAAATTTTGTAAACACAATTTAGCATTTATGTGGCTATACATGTAGATACAGATTCTGACATAGCTGCCTTTAAATTATCCATTTAAATTGTCCAATTAAGAATCAGCTATTGGGGGGCGGCGCCTGTGGCTCAGCGAGTAGGGCGCCAGCCCCACATGCCGAGGGTGGCGGGTTCAAACCCAGCCCCGGTCAAACTGCAACAACAAAAAAAAATAGCCAGGCGTTGTGGCGGGCGCCTGTAGTCCCAGCTACTAGGGAGGCTGAGGCAAGAGAATCGCGGAAGCCCAGGAGTTAGAGGTTGCTGTGAGCCGTGTGACGCCACGGCACTCTACCCGAGGGCGGTACAGTGAGACTCTGTCTCTACAAAAAAAAAAAAAAAAAAAGAATCAGCTATTGGGCAGCGCCTGTGGCTCAAGGAGTAGGGCGCTGGTCCCACATGCCGGAGGTGGTGGGTTCAAATCCAGCCCCGGCCAAAAACCACAAAAAAAAAAAAAAAAAAAAAGAATCAGCTATTTGGTATATGACAGTACGTCAGCAGCGGGATGGCCGTAGCTGTGGCGGTGGCTGCAGAAGCCGGAGCAGCCGCGGCCACAGTGGAGGCTAGAGCCCGAGCGGTGGGCGGCTGCACCCGGGAGTTTAAAATGGTGGCGGGCCTGCGAGAGGAGCAGCGCTACGGACTGTCGTGTGGGCGGCTGGGGCAGGATAACATCCCGTACTGCATGTGAAGCTCACGGAGATGGCGATCCGGGTGCTCGAGACTTACCACAGCCACAAGAATTTAATTCCTTTTCGACCTTCGATTCGGTTCCAAGGACTCCAAGGGCTTGTTAAAATTCCCCAAAATGATGCCCTCAATGAAGTTCATAACTTTAACTTCTATTTGTCAAATGTGGGCAAAGACAACCCTCAGGGCAGCTTTGACTGTGTCCAGCAAACATTCTCTAGCTCTGGAGCCTCTCAGCTCAATTGCCTGGGATTTATACAAGATAAAATTACAGTGTGTGCAACAAATGACTCGTATCAGATGACGTGAGAAAGAATGACCCAGGCAGGGGAGGAATCCCGCAACTGAACCCGGGGGACCATATGTAGGGAAAAGGGTGCAAATTCGGAAAGTACCTCAAGCTGTCTCAGATGCAGTACCTGAGAGGAAAAGGTCAACCCCCATGAACCCTGCCAACACAATCTGAAAGACACACGGCAGCAGCAGTGTCTCTCAGTGACCATCTAGGGACAGGGTGATTCATTTACTGGCCTTGAAGGCTTACAAGAAACCTGAGCTGCTTGCTTGACTCCAAAAAGATGGTGTCAATCAAAAAGACAAGAACTCCCTGGGAGCAATTCTGCAACAGGTAGCCAATCTAAATCCCAAGGACCTCTCGTATACCTTGAAGGATTACGTTTTTTTTTTTTTTGTAGAGACAGAGTCTCACTTTATGGCCCTGGGTAGAGTGCCATGGCCTCACACAGCTCACAGCAACCTCCAACTCCTGGGCTTAAGCGATTCTCTTGCCTCAGCCTCCCGAGTAGCTGGGACTACAGGCGCCCGCCACAACGCCCGGCTATTTTTTGGTTGCAGTTCAGCTGGGTCCGGGTTTGAACCCACCACCCTCCGTATATGGGGCCGGCACCTTACCAACTGAGCCACAGGTGCCCCCCGAAGGATTACGTTTTTAAAGAGCTTCAGAGGGACTGGCCTGGGTACAGTGAAATAGACAGAGGATCGTTGGAGTCAGTGCTCTCCAGAAAACTAAATCCATCTCAGAATATTGCCAGCACTAGCCGTTCAGAATCTCCAGTGTGTTCTAGCAGAGACGCAGTATCTTCTCCTCAGAAACGTCTTTGGGATTCAGATTTTATTGATCCATGAATGAATAAAAAAGCCCGAATATCTCACTTGACCAACAGGGTACCGCCAGCACTAAATGGTCATTTGAATCCCACCAATGAAAAATCCACTGCAGGCCTCCCACTGCCCCCTACAGCTGCCGCCATCCCTGCCCCTCCACCGCTGCCTTCGACCCTTCTGCCTGTCTCACATTCTCTCCAGATTGTAAATTCTAACTCCAATTCCCCTAGCACTCCAGAAGGCCGGGGGCCTCAGGACCTGCCTGTGGACAGTTTTAGTCAGAATGGTAATATCTATGAGGACCAGCAAGTCCTACCTCTAGGACTTCTCCAGAAACCTTATCCCCTGGGTCAGATCTACCATAGTATCCAAAGCCTATGGAAGAAAATCATTTGATGTCTCACAAAAAATCTAAAAAGAAGTCTAAAAAACACAAGGAAAGAGACCAAATCAAAAATCAGGACATTGAGACTGTCGAGGAAAAGGAGGAGGACTTTAAGAGAGAAGAGGAAATTGCCAAGCTGAGTGACTCTAGTCCGAATTCCAGTGGAGGAGTTAAAGAGGGTTGCATTGCCTCCACGGAACCGGCAACAATTCAACTCCCAGATTATTTGATAAAATATATCGCTATCGTCTCCTATGAGCAACACCGGAACTACAAGGATGACTTCAATGCTGAGTATGACGAGTACAGAGCTCTGCATGCCAGGATGGAGACTGTAGCTAGGAGATTCATCAAACTCGATGCGCAGAGAAAGCGCCTCTCTCCGGGTTCAAAAGAGTATCAGAATGTTCATGAAGAAGTCTTACAAGAATATAAGAAGATCAAACAGTCTAGTCCCAATTACCACGAAGAAAAGTACAGATGCGAATATCTTCATAACAAGCTGGCTCACATCAAAAGACTAATAGGTGAATTTGACCAACAGCAAGCAGGGTTGTGGCACTAGAGCTCTGCTGGAACCAGAAGATGTGAATAAACTTAAGCTTATTTATTTAAAATTCCAAATGAGTTACTCTAGATTCTAAAAAGATGAAACTTTGCCTGTTAAAAGTTTCAGTGTTATAGCCGGGCGTTGTGGCGGGCGCCTGTAGTCCCAGCTACTCAGGAGGCTGAGCCAAGAGAATCGCGTAAGCCCAGGAGTTGGAGGTTGCTGTGAGCTGTGTGAGGCCAGGGCACTCTACTGAGGGCCATAAAGTGAGACTCTGTCTCTACAAAAAAATAAAAAAAAAATAAAAAAAATTATAAAATAAAAGTTTCAGTGTTAGTAAACTTGAGTTCCTTTTTTTTTCTTTTCCATTTTACTTTGCTTCCCTGCATTTCAAAGCTGCTTTTTCTGGTCCTTTTTCTCCCCCTCAAGACTTGTATTTGTTAATAGAAAATAATTTTTAGGTATTGGGATCCAATGTCTATACTTCAGATCAATTGTTTTTCCTCAAAAAGTTGTGTTTGTCAGTATAAATGATTTTTGAGATATTGGGGAATCCATTGTTCACACTTAAAAGTTGTGTGTGTTTAAGAAAAAGTAACATGCAAGGCAAAATGCTTTTGGATAAACATAAGCCTCTTTTCTGACCTTTCTTAATGCGAACTCTTTGCCTTAAATGGTAGAATATTTAGAAATTTGCACAAAATACAAAAAAAAATTAAAACATTGTCTTGGAGGGTTAAAAAACAGAAAGGTATCTGAGTATGTATATGTGTACAGAGTTACATACACATACATATTTACAGACTGGCTTGATCTAGAACATTAAATCCACCCTGCAAGTTAACCCCCCATTGCAATGGTTGCCTTAAGGTGTTTCCTAGTTAGGTACATAGTGTGGTTAATCCTTAGCTACACTGCTTCCCACTTGATTAGTGCAACGGGAAGCATACCGTGGCCTACCAGCATCTGAAAGTGTGCTCAGCCTGTTTGCGTGCAGAGGTGGTGTGGATGTGAGCGTGTGTGAAGGAAAAAAAGCTGCTACTCTCAGTAGGCCAAACGCTCAGGTTAAACAACTGACGAGTGTTACTATAGGTTTTTTTTTTTTCTGTCTAACTGCTACTTTTGTGGAAGACAAAAGCATTTCCATTTCAACTGTTTGTCAGCTTTATTAATGTTGGGAAAAAATTAATATCTTATGAAAATGAAACAGATCTATAGTTTTGGGACAAAATTATAAAATTAATTGTGTAGGTAACCTATTTATATACTGCTATAAAGTATTTTTTGAAGAGAGATATGCAAAGAAGCTATTACCTACATGAGATGTATATTTAAAGATTTTTTTTTCTTCCTGTGCACCAGGAATATAAAGAAGAGTGGATATATTTAACATAACATACTGTGATTCATCAAACAGCACAAACTTTCATTTCATGGAGTTTATCTGTTGGCGTTGATTTACACTATCACTTGTTTTATCATGTGGGAACATAAGTTATATGGTCAAAAAGACAAGGATCTTAAACTAATGTTGATTCAAGTTGTGTTGTCTTATTGTATTGTATTGTCTTTTCAAAGTGCTGCCAGTTGAAAAGGGAAGCATTATGTTTACAAATCTGTTTTGAAATGTTTGCCAAAATTTTGGTCGTGTCTTTAATAAAGATATTTGTCTTGAGCATCCACAAAAAAAAAAAGAATCAGCTATTTAATCTGAAACATTATGGCTTCAGGAAAATTTTCTATTCTTTTTTTTTTGTAGCGACAGAGTCTCACTTTATGGCCTTCGGTAGAGTGCCATGGCATCACACAGCTCACAGCAACCTTCAACTCCTGGGCTTAAGCGATTCTCTTGCCTCAGCCTCCCGAGTAGCTGGGACTAGAGGCACCCTCCACAACGCCCAGCTGTTTTTTTTTGGTTGCAGTTCAGCCGGGGCGGGTTTGAACCCACCACCCTTGGTATATGGGGCCGGCGCCCTACTGACTGAGCCACAGGCACCGCCCAAATTTTCTATTCTTATATTTCTCAGAATGATGGTATTGCAGACACCTGGGCTTACCTGTGATTTTTGTTTTGGTGAATGTTTAGAAACAAAAAATCATTTACATATGCATGTTACACATACACATACAGATTTCACGAGTTCGAGACCAGCGTGAGCAAAAAGCAAGACCCTGTCTCTACTAAAAATAGAAAAACTGAGGCAAGAGGTTTTCTTGAGCCCAAGAGTTGGAGGTTGCTGTGAGCTATGACACCATTGCATTCTACCTAGGGCAACAGCTTGAGACTCTAAAAAAAAAAAAAGGCAATAACAATTTGAGGACACTTCAGGCTCTCAAACTCCCTGAGTTCAGGAGCTCCACGTGCCTCACCCTCCCCACATGCTAGGATTAGAGGTGTGAGCCTGAACTCAGGGAGTTTGAGAGCCTGTCTCTATTAAGAATAGAAAAACGGCCGGGCATGGTATCTCATGCCTGTAATCCTAGCACTCTGGGAGGCCAAGGCAGGTGGATTGCTTGAGCTCACAGGTTCGAGACCAGCCTGAGCCAGAATGAGACCCCCATCTCTAAAAATAGCCAGGCATTTTGGTAGGCACCTGTAGTCTCAGCTACTTGGGAGGCTGACACAGTCACTTTAGCCCAAGAGCTTGAGGTTGCTGTGAGCTGTGATACCATAGCACTCTACTGAGAGTGACAAAGTGAGACACTGTCTCAAAAAAAAAAACAAAACAGAAAAATTAGTTGGGTATGGTGGCGGGCACCTGTAGTCCCGGCTAGTCAGGAGGCTGAGGTAAGAAGATTGCCTTGAGCCCAAGAGTTTTTTGTTTTTTTTTTTTGAGACAGAGCCTCAAGCTGTCGCCCTGGGTGGAGTGCTGTGGCTTCACAGCTCACAGCAACCTCCAACTCCTGGACTCAAGCAATTCTCCTGCCTCAGCCTCCCAAGTAGCTGGGACTACAGGCACCTGCCTCAACGCCTGGCTGTTTTTTGGTTGCAGTCGTCATTGTTGTTTGACGGGCCTGGGCTGGATTCGAACCTGCCAGCTCAGGTGTATGTGGCTGGCACCTTAGCCACTTGAGCCACAGGGGCCGAGCCGAGCCCAGGAGTTTGAGGTTGTTTTGAGCTACTCTGTCTCAAAAATAAATAAATAAATAATTTACGTTTTTAAACAACTAAATTGAATTCACAGCATGTCCCATTTTTTTTTTTTTTTTTTCCAGACAAAGTCTTGTTCTGTTCCCCAGCCGGGAATACACTGGTGTGATCTCATTTCACTGTAGCCTCAAACTCCTAGGCGCCAGTGGTCTTCCCACTCAGCCTCCCAAGTAGCTGGGACTATATGTGTATGCTACCAAACTTGGCTAATTTTTTCTGTTTTTGTAGAGATGGGGTCTTGTTCAGGCTGGTCTTGAACCCCTGACCTCAAGTAATCCCCACCTCAGCCTCCCAGAGTCCTAGGATTATAGGCAGGAGCCACAGTTCCCAGCTTATATGCCCAATTCCTTTTTTTCCAACTGAAAGTTTTACTATTGTATACTGTATCAGTTTGTAGCTAGCTAATATCATATTGGTTTTGAGAATTGAAAAGAACTTACTGACTTCACTAACAACTATTACACTTATCTACTTGGTGTTTATTTAATTTCAAAATATTAGGGAGGTACAAATGTTTTCATTATATTAGCTACCTTGTATAATGCTTAAATTGGGGCTTTCAGTGTATCTATCACCAGAAAAGTGTTTGTTGTACCCAGTAGGTAAGTCTTTTACCACTTATTCCTTTTTTTTTTTTGTGGTTTTTGGCTGAGGCTGGGTTTGAACCCGCCACCTCCGGCATATGAGACTGGCACCCTACCCTTGAGCCACAGGCGCCGCCATTTTACCACTTATTCCCTCTCTTCCTCTACTCTACTTGGTGTTTATATGCCCCTTAAAGTTAGTGATCTCGCAGTTACATTCTAGTGGTTGATGCTATTCACTGCATTTAGTTTATTGTTGTCTTTTTCCCTAACCACTAGACCATCAGGGATGAATTTAGTTTCTTCTATCCCTGAATTAGAGCTCATAAATAGCAGAGGTAACTGGAAATTAATACTTAGCCCTCTTATGTAGATGTCTTCGCATTTATATTTAATGCTGAAAAATATTGGAAGAAAGGAAGTTAAAAAAACTTTTTTTTTTTTTTGAGACAGAGTCTTACTCTGTTGACCTGGGCAGAGTAACAAGGCGTCGTCATAGCTCACAGCAACCTCAAACTCTGTGACTCAAGCTCTTGCCTCAGCCTCCTAAGTAGCTGGGACTAGAGGCTCTTGCCACAAATGCCCAGCTAGTTTTTTCTTTCTTTTTTTTTTTTAAGAGACAGAGTCTCACTTTGTTGCCTTTGGTAGAGTGCTGTGTGATCACAGCTCACAGCAACCTCCAGCTCTTGGGCATCACAGCTCACAGCAACCTCCAGCTCTTGGGCTTAGGTGATTCTCTTGCCTCAGCCTCCCGAGTACCTGGGACTACAGGAGCCCACCACAACGCCCGGCTATTTTTGTTGCAGTTGCCACTGCTGTTTTACCTGGCCGGGGCCAGGTTCAACCCCACCACCCTTGGTATATGGGGCTGGCACCCTACCCACTGAGCCACAGGCGCCACCCTAGTTTTTTCTATTTTTAGTGAAAAATGAGGTCTTGCTCTTGCTCAGGCTGATATTGAACTTCTGAGCTCAAGCAATCCACCTGCATTGGCCTCCCAGAGTACAAGGATTACAGATGTGAGCCCCTGTGCTAATTCATTTATATCACCTTCAGATTAATTTTGGATTTCACTTTATTCGATATTTTAAAAATAAGGTTTTTTTTCCTCATAATTTTACTTTCTGTAGTATTCATTTTTATTTTCCTTTCATTGTGTACTGTTCTCTAGTGGTTTATAATGGCAGCTCTTATAACTGCTGAAATCTTTCAGATAGTGTATAATACCATAAACTTGACAAAGTTTAAAAGGACCATCCTTTTTTTTTGCAGTTTTTGGCCGGGGCTGGGTTTGCACCCGCCACCTCTGGCATATGGTGCCAGCACCCTACCCCTTTGAACCACAGGTGCCGCCCGGGACCATCCTTTTTTAGAAGTTACTTTGCCAGAGAATGAAGTTTTGAAAAGTCGAGGTGGCCAGTCATGGTGGCATGTACCTGTAGTCCCATCTACTTGGGAGGCTCAGGCAGAATCATTTATGCCTGGGAATTTGAGGTTGTAGTGAGCTATGATGATGCCACTGCACTCTAATCCAGGTGACAAGAGTGAGACCTTACCTTTAAAAAAAAGCCTTGTTGTTTGGGAAAGACTCCTTTCAAAGACTCCTGTTTCCTTTCCCTGAAGCTGTAGTTATGTTAATTGATACTTTTATGTATTAAAGAACTTGCATTTTTTCAGCCATTAAAAAAGATGGAGACTTTACATCCTTTGTCTTAACCTGTATGGAAGTGGAACACTTCCATTATTCTTAGTAAGGCATCGCAAGAATAGGGAAGCATGAATCCTATGTATTCAATTTTGATATGAGGACAATTAATGACCTAGTACATGGTGGAGGGTGGGGGAAGGGGAGAGCTGAGAGAGAAGGAGGGAGGAGGGTGGGGGAAAGGAAGATCAGAGAGAGGGAAGGAGGGAGGGGGTGGGGTCTCCGTGTGTGACACGCTTCTTGGGGGCAAGACCCAATTGTAAGAGGGACTTGGCCTAACAAATGCAATCAGCGTAACCTGTTTTCTTGTACTCTCAATGAATGCCCAACAATGAAAATAAAAAAGAACTTGCATTTTTTTTTTGAAGATTTTTTTTTTTCTTTGGCCAGGGCTGGGTTTGAACCCACCATCTCCTGCATTTGGGGCCAGTGCCTTACTCCTTTGAGCCAGAGGTGCCACCTAAAGATTTTTTTTTACATTTTTGACATGTTGTGGTTTTAAACTATTTGTTTGAAAGTTATGTAAAATTTTGGATATTAGTTCAAGTATTGCATGAATTATTCTAATATAAATTTTGTTCCTCCTTAGGTATTATATCAGATACCAGTAATGGATCTATGGTAGTCCACAGTAGTTATGATGAAATTGAAGGAGGTGGCTTCTTGGGTGAGATGCTATGAGTTATTTATTTATTTGATTATAACAGTTATGTATCTCATTGTAGGAATCTGTGCACATTGTAGGAAACTAAGAACACTTCATTATTTTGCTGTATCTACTGTTAACATTTTTGATTTCCATGTATTTAGAGTTTTGACTAGTTTTTCTTCCCTTCTGAATGGGATCATTGGCTTTATTATGATTATAGAAAATATTTATGTGTATTTAAATTTATTTGACCAATCACCTAAGTTAAACATTTAGGATATTTTCTTTTTTCTTTTTCTTTTTTTTTTTTTTCAGACAGAGTCTCAAGCTGTCACCCTGGGTAGAGTGCGGTGGCTTCACAGCTCACAGCAACCTCTAACTTTTGGGCTTAAGTGATTCTCTTGCCTCAGCCTCCCAAGTAGCTGGGATTACAGGTGCCCGCCACAATGTCTGGCTATTTTTTTTTTGGTTGTAGTTGTCGTTGTTTGGCAGGCTTGGACTAGATTTGAACCCACCAGCTCTGGTGTATGTGGCTGGAGCCCTAGCGGCTGAGCTACAGGTGCTGAGCCTATTTTTTTGAGACAGAGCCCTGGGTAGAGTGCCATGGCATCATAGTTCACAGCAACCTCCAATTTTTGGGCTCAAGTGATCCTCTTGCCTCAGTTTTTCTATTTTTAGTAGAGACAGGGTCTTGCTTTTGCTCAGGTTGGTCTCAAACTTGTGGGCTAAAGCAATCCACCCACCTCGGTGTCCAAGAGTGCTAAGATTACAGGGGTGAGCCACCATGCCCGGCCCATTTAGGATATTTTGATTAAAGTTGTTTTAAATTAAAATTTTAAGTTTGAATGCAAAATGTAATTCATGAAGCCTGGTAGTTGGTCTCACCCCTCTGGTTACACTGGCTCTGGAGGCTTAGGCAGGAGGATTGCTTGAGCCTAGGAGTTTGCACTGCAGTGCACTATGATCATGAATAGCCATTGCACTCAACCTAGTCTCCTAAAATAATAATAATAATTTAGTGCATCATATGAAAGTTAATGAACTATACAAAACACATTTTCATGTGTTTATAGTTATAGTATGCATTAACTAAATTTTAATCATTGCCATTACTTTACTAGGGTTGTTGTTACTTTACATGGTTCATAAATGAAAGTGTTAAATTAGCTGTAGGATTTTAGAGTTATAATTCCTATAACTTAATGGATTTAAAGTATTCTGGAGTATTAAATAGAACTTAAAAGTTACCTTGTTTCTAGCAACACCACAGCTTACTAATAAGAATCCTAAGATGAGCAGAAGTGTTGGATATTCATATCCCTCCTTACCACCTGGTTATCAGAACACACTACCACTTAGTACAACTGGAATGCCACCCGTTTCCTCAAATTACCCAAGTGGACCACAGGCCTTTACTCAGGTAAATTTTTTCATTTTTTATTTTTATATACTATTATCCATTTTTTGGTTTAAACTGTGTATACTTGAAGAAAGTTTTATAACCAATAAACATTTTATTGACATTTATAACATTTTTATAACCAATTAGAATAACAATGGATTTTTAATTTTTTTTTGAGACAGAGCCTCACTTTGTTACCCTCGGTGGAGTGTGGTGGCATCATAGCTCATAGCAACTTCAAACTCTTGGGCTCAAGCAATCCTCTTGCCTCAGCCTCCTGAGTAGCTAGGACTACAGGTGCCCACCACAGTGGCTGGCTTTTTTTAGAGACAGGGTCTCTGTCTTGATCAGGCTGGTCTTGAACTCCTGAACTTGAGCTATCCACCCACCTCTGCCTCCCAGAGTGCTAGGATTACAAGTGTAAGCCATTGCGCCTGGCCCTACAATGGATATTTTCATAATGACTTTATCCTTATACATTTCTCCACAATCAAAAGGTTGGCCAGGAAATCTAGATTACACTTCTGTTATTTAGAAAAAAATTAGGGGCGGCGCCTATGGCTCAAGGAGTAGGGCACCAGTCCCATATGCCGGAGGTGGCAGGTTCAAACCCAGCCCCGGCCAGAAAAACCACAAAAAAAAAAAAAAAGAAAGTTAGAAAAAAATTAACCAGTTCTCACAAACTTACAAAAGCTATAATATTTCCTTTGAAATTATATCTCTGTAGACTCCCTTAGGTGCTAACCATTTAACTGCAAGCTTGAGTGGATTAAGTCTACATCCAGAGGGTCTGAGAGTTGTCAATCTTCTTCAAGAAAGAAATATGCTTCCCTCAACACCTTTACAGGCTCCAGTCCCAAATTTACATGAAGACATCCAGAAACTCAACTGTAGTCCAGAGTAAGGATTCAAATAGCATTTTTTATTAAATATAACATGATGCACATTGTAAAAGTTTTCTAGCTTTGTTAAGAGCTTCTGGTGTTATAAATGAGCTGTACAAGTATATTAATTTATGACAGTTCTAGGTACAGAAGATAGAACTCTTTACTTACTTAATTGTGATTTGAAATGTTCTGAGTATAGAAGTAGGGTTGTAATCCCCAAACTGATTCAGCTTTTATCAGCTGTAATGAAATTAAGATATTAATGTTTTTTTCTTTGTTGTTTTGTTTTGTTTTTGAGACAGAGTCTCACTATGTCACCCTCAGTAGAGTGCTGTAGTGTCACAGCTCACGGCAACCTCAAACTCTTGGGCTTAAGCAATTCTCTTGCCCCAGTATTCCAAGTAGCTGGGACTATAGGTGCCCGCCACAATGCCCGGCTATTTTGTGTTGCAGTTGTTGTTGTTTAGCTGGCCCAGGCTGGTTTTGAACCTGCCAGCCTTGGTGTATGTGGCTGGTGCTGTAACTGCTATGCGACAGGCACCCAGCCTAAGATGTTAATTATCTTTTTTTTTTTTTTGAAACAGAGTCTCATTACATTGCCCTTGGTAGAGTACTGTGGTGTCACAGCTCACAGCAACCTCAAACTCCTGGGCTTAAGTGATTCTCTTTCCTCAGCCTCCCAAATAGCTGGGACTATAGGCACCTGCCACAACGCCTGGCTATTTGTTGTTGCAATTGTCATTGTTGTTTAGCTGGCCCAGAACCAGCTGGAAACCACTAGCCTTGATATATGCGGCTGGTGCTATAATCACTGTGCTATGGTCACTGAGCCATTAATTATCATTTTGGTTGCTACCGTTTTTCTTCATAAGCTAAAGTATAGGAATTTGTTTCTATACAGTAGGACCTCTAAGTTGACCACCTGAGTGACTGTAACAAATTGGTCAACATACAGAGGTGGTGAATATGAGAAAGTAGGCCCATTATAATGATGAGTACATGTGGTCCATGTCCAGTCTATGAAAATTAGGTCAACTTTAGGAGGTGGTCAATGAGGGGAGGTGGTCAGCTATGGAGATTCTACTGTATAATCCTGTATTTGCTCTTATTTTAAATTAATTTCAAAACAAAAATAATACTTTTTAATCCTGAAAAATTTGCTGTGTGAATATATGTAGTGAAGACTTTCTAATAAATTGAATTTGGTACTTTTAAATAACATTTTTCTTTTTATTGCTATATTTTATTCTTTTCTTTTTTGCGATTTCCTCATTTTAGTTGATGCTGCCAATAAATCGCATTTTTAGAATCTTCAGTAAAACCAAACTTTTACATAATAAAATTTGTATTTGCAAATTCGAGTCATCACCTAATAATTCCAGTATGATCTTTCTTTTTCTTAAGTTTTATCAAATACATAGGCCAAGAAGAGACTATATTAGTTATATAATATAGGATAACCATCTATGGGATAAAGTTTGAGAGGGTCTATTGAAATATTTCACTTATCTGATCTGATGTTAAAATGTGTTCCTTAAAAGATTTTTTTTTTTTTGTCTAAAAATAATCATAGCAGCACCTGATACTTGCTTTTACTTTGATATAGGTTATTTCGATGCACACTGACTAGCATTCCTCAGACTCAGGCATTACTGAATAAAGCCAAACTTCCTTTGGGGCTGCTGCTTCATCCTTTCAAAGACTTAGTGGTACGTTTCTCCAGTGAAAGTAAATGTCTTACGGAAAATTGTCTTGGTGGTGAAAATTTTCTGGAACAATGTAAGAAGCACATGTAAAATTTGAGCTATTTTTAGGAAGTCAGTCATTGGCAGATTTCTTGTTTCAACTTGAAATTTTATTACCAAACACTTTCAAAAACTAGGTAAACATATTGTTGAAAAACCTAGGAGGCACTGAATAGAATATAGACAATAGAAGAATATAAAGGAAAGAACCATAATATTTTAGTAAGTTGCAAATTACTTATCTATTAGACTTCTTTAATCTCTCCATTCTGTCATTCTTTTTCTTTTCTTTCTTTCTTTTTTTTTTAATTTTTGAGACAGTCTCACTCTATTGCCCAGGGTAAGGTGCTAACTCACAGCTACCTCAAACTCCTAGGGTTTAAGCATTCCTCCTGCCTGAGCCTACCTCATAGCTGAGAGTGCAGGTGCCTGTCACAACACCTGGCTAATTTTTCTATTTTTAGTAGAGAGGGGGCCTCAGGCTACCCTGAAATTGCTGAGCTCAAGTGATCCTCTCACTTTGACTCCCAGAGTGATAGAATTACAGGTGTGAGCCACCGTGCCTAGCCCATTCTCCCATTCTTTGAGTAAAATTCGTTATTTTAAGAAGTTGTTCAAAAAGAAAAAAGAAGCTGATCTACCTTTGTTCTAAGCCTCTGGGACCTTAACATTTGGCCACAAACTCCTGAGGATCAGTGTATGAGAGAAGTGGCTTTTCCAAAGTGGCTTTCCCAAAACAAACCTCCTTTGGTGATAGGATTTTTTTTTTTTTTTTTTTTTGAGACAGAGTCCCACTATGTCATCCTCGGTGGAGTGCTGTGGCATCACAGCTCATAGCAACCTCAAACTCTTGGGCTTAAGTGATACTTTTGCCTCAGCCTACCAAGTAACTGGGATTACAGGCTCCTGCCACAACGCCCGGCTATATTTTGTTGTTGTTGTCATTATTGTTTGGCAGGCCTGGGCTGGGCTCGGACCTACCAGCCCTGATGTAGGTGGCTGGTGTCCTACTCACTGAGCTACAGCCACCAAACCCCTTTATTGATTTTTTAATTTTTTTTTTTTTTTGTAGAGACAGAGTTTCACTCTATCGCCCTCGGCAGAGTGCCGTGGCATCACACAGCTCACAGCAACCTCCAACTCCTGGGCCCAGGCGATTCTCCTGCCTCAGCCTCCTGATAGGTGGGACTACAGGCGCCCGCCACAACGCCCGGCTATTTTTTTTTTGTTGCAGTTTGGCCGGGGCTGGGTTTGAACCCGCCACCCTCGGTATATGGGGCCGGCGCCCTGCTCACTGAGCCACAGGCGCCGCCCTGACTTTAATTTTTTTTGAGACAGGGTTTTGTTCTGTTTTCCACACTAAAGTGTAGTGGTGCTGTGGTAGCTAACTGCAACCTCTAACTCCTGAGCTCCAGCCATCCTCCTGCCTCAGCTTCCCAAGTAGCTGGGATGAAAGGCCCCTGCCCCAACACCTAGCTAGCTTTTTTTTTTTTTCTAATTTTATTTTATTTATTTATTTATTTTTTTTGTAGAGACAGACTCTCACTTTATGGCCCTCGGTAGAGTGCCGTGGCATCACACAGCTCACAGCAACCTACAACTCCTGGGCTTAAGTGATTCTCTTGCCTCAGCCTCCCGAGTAGCTGGGACTACAGGCGCCCGCCACAACGCCCAGCTATATTTTGGTTGCAGTTCAGCCGGGGCCGGGTTTGAACCCGCCACCCTCGGTATATGGGGCTGGTGCCTTACTGACTGAGCCGCAGGCGCCGCCCTTTTTTAATTTTAATAGAGACAGAGTCTTGCTCTTATTCAGGCTGGTCTTGAACTCCTGAGCTCAAGCCATTCTTCCGTCTTTGCCTCTCAGAGTGCTAGGATGACAGGCGGTGCAATGCGAATGTTTAATGGGAAAATAAGTACTTTTTTTAAAAGGCAGATTTTTTTATTTTTTTTTATTTTTTATTGTTGGGGATTCATTGAGGGTACAATAAGCCAGTTACACTGATTACAATTGTTAGGTAAAGTCCCTCTTGCAATCATGTCTTGCCCCCATAAAGTGTGACACACGCTAAGGCCCCACCCCCCTCCCTCCATCCCTCTTTCTGCTTCCCCCCCCATAACCTTAATTGTCATTAATTGTCCTCATATCAAGATTGAGTACATAGGATTCATGCTTCTCCATTCTTGTGATGCTTTACTAGGAATAATGTCTTCCACTTTTTTTTTTTTTTTTTTTTATAAAAGGCAGATTTTGATGAAAATTGTCCAGGAGAGAAACAATAAAATTTAAGATCAATACATTTAAGTTACATAATTTTTTGTGTGGCAGTTGAACATACCTTTTATTCCAAGTTTTTTTCTCCAAAATTTTAATATCCCAACACTTCTTTAGAAGAGATGGATTGATGCTTGCCCTTTCAACATGATAGTCACCATTAAAATTAAAACTTCGTTTTGTTTTTCAGCAATTGCCTGTGGTTACCTCCAGTACAATTGTGAGATGCCGTTCATGCAGAACGTACATCAACCCTTTTGTCAGCTTTCTTGATCAAAGGAGATGGAAGTGTAACTTATGTTACCGAGTCAATGATGGTATGCTTTTTTGAAACATTTAAAAATTTCTACTTGTAGGGAAATCAGATAGTACAAACATGAAGTTGAAAAAATAAAAGCCCTCTTACTTACCTGTATTCAATCTTTCCATGCAGAGAATTTTAATGTTAACTGTTTTCTATGTATTTATACTTTATTATACTTTTAAAACTAATACTAAAATTATGATATTATTTAGGTACCACTTTTTTGCATTTATTATATTGGGCATATAATAAATGGTATATTTCATGGTATTACTTAAGCCAATAATATGAAATATTTTCATTTAGAAATTGTCCCATGCCTTTTCTCTAGGATGAAAGAAAATAAGTCCACAGAATAACTGCCTAATTCATTCACTGCTGTATGAAGGGAGGTGGGCAGTGCTAGAAGGTTAGTTGAATGTAGTTTACTCAGTATAATTGAGGAGGAAATTAGATCTCTCAATAATTATTTCACAGTTTATTTTTGAGGAATATCTTCTAACCAATAACATTATTAGGATTAGACAAGAAAATGGATATATCAGTATACACTTTGAAAATTAGGTGTCAGTTTGAAAGGACATTTTATTAAGAGTTGGGAAATAGGAATATAAAAGATTTTTAAAAACCAGCTTTATTGTTTATATGTGTGTGTTTTTTGAGTAAAGCGAGAATAAGATAAGAACATTCTTTTCCTGTACAGTAATTTATAAGATGTCCTAGCTGGGCGCGGTGGCTCATGCCTGTAATCCCAGCACTGTGGGAGGCTGAGGAGGGAGAATTGCTTGAGCTCAGGAGTTCTAGACTCGCCTGAGCGACAGTGAGACCCTGACTCATGAAAAAAATGGAAAAACCCAGCCGGGCGCCTCTGCGAGCACCTGTAATCCCAGCGGTTTCCAGAGGCTGAGGCAGCAGGGTGCCAGCAGCCCCAGTCGAGGTTGCGGTGAGCTACCACGCCACTGCACTCTGCTCAGGGGCATAGGGTGGGGCCCTGTCTCAACAACAACAAAAAAAGATGTCCTTAGTATACCTTTAAAATCTTATGTGCATTTGCTTTAACCTAGGAGACAGGGCCCCTGAGCAGAGTGCTGTGGCGTGGTAGCATCCCTATTCATGAACCATAGGTTACCTTTTAGCTCACAGCAACCTCAAACTCTTGGGTTTAAGAAATTCTCTTGCCTCATCCTCTCAAGCAGCTGAGACTACAGGCACCTGCCACAATGCCTGGCTATTTTCTTGTTGTAGTTGGCATTATTGTTTGGCAGGCCCCGGTTGGGTTTGAACCTGACAGTCCCCGTGTATGTGACTGGCACCCTAGCTGCTAAACAATAGATGGCAAGTCTGGAATGGAACTTTTTTTGTTTGTTTGTTTAGAAACAGAGTCTCACTTTTTTGCCCTCAGTAGCGTGCTGTAGTGTCACAGCTCACAGCAACCTCCAGCTCTTGGGCTTAGGCGATACTCTTGCTTCAGCCTCCCAAGTAGCTGGGCCTACAGGCATCCGCCACAACACCTGGCTGTATTTTTGTTGCAGTTTGGCTGGGGCTGGGTTCTAACCCACCACCCTCAGTATGTGGGGCTGGCGCCCTACTCACTGAGCCATAGGCACCGCCTTTGGATGTAACTATTGAAAGAGTGAAATTAGCTCTAAATCTAGAGCCTCTATTGAATTATTTGTAAGTCCCTAAATTATTAAAGTGGCCAAATGCAAAGTATATTGCATTAATCCTTTCTGTTTTATTTCTCTCTCTACATATATTGTTAACTTTATATAGTTCCTGAGGAATTTATGTACAACCCATTGACCAGAGTTTATGGAGAACCTCACAGAAGACCAGAAGTTCAAAATGCTACTGTTGAGTTTATGGCTCCTTCAGAATACATGGTAAGCTTTCATTTTTTAGTACAGTGTACTCATTTTATAATTCTAGGTTTTAATAAAACAATATATCATCCTTTAACAGAATTTTATGGTTCTAAATTTATAAAAATTAATATTTATTATAAAAGTTGGTTATTAGTATATAAGGGTACTTTTGAAAAGTAAAAAGTATATATAATATTGTATTTAAGTTTCTTGCGTATTCATCCAGAAATTTGCAATATAATAATGTGATATTTACTTGTAAGCCACATTAAATTTTTTTCAATTAAAAATTATGCTGTGATGAATATCCTTTTGCAAATGCTGGGCTTTTCTATAGTTGTAGCATATTTGAGATCTTGGGGTTTTTGCTTTTTTTAGACGGAGTCTTATTTTGTTACCCTCGTTAAGAGTGCCATGGCATCATATCTCACCAACCTTAGAATCTTGGACTGAAGCAATCCTCTTGATTCAGCCTCCCAAATAACTGGGACTACAGGCACCACCACAACAACAAGCTCTTTTTAGAGATGGGGTCTCACTCTTTTTTTTTTGAGACAGAGCCTCAAGCTGTCACCCTAGATAGAGTGCTGCGGCATCACAGCTCACAGCAACCTCTAACTCCTGGGCTCAAGTGATTCTCTTGCCTCAGCCTCCCAAGTAGCTGGATCTATAGGCACCTGCCATAACACCCGGCTGTTTTTTGGTTGCAGTGGTCATTGTTGTTTGGTGGGCCCAGGCTGGATTCAAACCTGCCAGCTCAGGTGTATGTGCCTGGCACCTTAGCCGCTTGAGCCACAGACGCGGAGCTGGGGTTTCACTCTTGCTCAAATTGGTCTCAGACTCCTGAGCTCAAGCATTCTATCCATGTCGGCCTCCCAGAGTGCTAGGATTGCAGACATGAGCCACTGTGCCTGGCCTTTTATTTTCCTTTTCCTTGTTTTTCTTTTCTTCTTTTTTTTTTAATCTTTAAATTATTTATTTATTTTTTTAAAAGACAGGGTCTTTCTGAGTCGACTAGCCAGGGTGGAATGCATTAGCATGGTCACAGCTTACTCTAGCCTCAAACACCTGGGTTCAAGTAATCTTGCTGCCTCAGTCTCCCAAGAAGCTGGGACTATGGAAATTGGCCATCACCTGCATCTGGCTAATTTTGGCCAGGTTCTTTTTACCATAGAGAAGATTGAGTGTAGAAAATATTTTGTGACTTGCATTTGGTAGCTATCTGTATTTAGCTGTTCCTTTATTTAATTAAAACCAAAAAGCAGAAGCATTTTTTTTCTATGAATTGGCCACCCTCCTGGGTTCTTTTTAATCTCACAGGTTTTGCAAAAATGACTTATTTATTTGAAGACAGGGTCTCATTGCTCAGGTTGGAGTGCAGTGGCCCTAACAGCTCACTCTAGCCTCTAACTCCTGGGTTCAAGCAATCCACCTGCCTCAGTCTCCAAAGTAGGTGGGACCACAGGTGTGTGTCAGTATGCCCAGCCAATTTTTTTTTTTTTTGTATAGATGGGATCTCTCTTTGTCACCAGGTTGGTCTTAAACTCCTAAGCTCACGTGATCCCCCTGCCTTGGTCTCCTAAATTGCTGGGATTATAGGCGAGTGCCATGGCACCCAGCCTGACTTTCTTTAAAGTTGGAAATCTTCTTATAGCAAAAGGTTTTTGCTCCTTCCTGGCTTATGTCTGGGTAATAGGTTTTGTGAATTTGCCAAGTGATGCATACAAAAATATATAAAAGTTAGTACAGTTGGTTCTATATCTGCAATTTAAACAAACTGTAGATTGAAAATATTAAAAAAATACAAGAATAAAAAATAATGCAAACTTTAAAATATAACAACTATTTGCATTGTATTAGACATTACAAGTAATCTAGAGATGATTTTAAAGTATATAAAAGGGTAAGCTCTATCGTGGTTTGAGCTGGCCATGGTGGTATTCTGGCTGCTGCTCGGGGCTACATTCAGGGTGGTCCTCAGGTTTAAAGTCAATAGAGAGAAGCTGCCACAATTTTTGTACTTCTGTTTCTAAAAATGTCACTTATAAGGAACTTAAATCTGTTGAATTCTGAAAGCATTAAGTTAATTGATGTTAGAGAGATGTGGGAAATTCTTGACCATGGAAAAATGCCTGAGTTTATCAATATACCACTGGATGAAGTAGGTGAAGCTCTGTAGATGAATCCGAGTCTTCAAAGAGAAGTATAATGAAGTAAAGCCATCCAAATCTGGCAGTCTAGTGTTTTCTTCTTTAGCTGAGGTAAGAATGAAGAAGGCTCTGCACACAGCACTATCTCTGGGCTTTAACAGATCTTAACACTGCTGCAGGATGGAAGGAATGGGTAACTAAGTTTCAGAGAAGAAATGAGGAAATTAAATTTTGGAATACAAGTTGGGTCTTTCCTGTGTACCTGCAGCCTAAGGTAGTGGAACGGGCAAAAGAATAAAAATCTAGTCTTGGTACCACTGGTTATGGTAGGGTAATTTTGTATAAATCCATGAGTTATGGAATCTCTTTCATCTGTAAATTGACCATACCACTTTCCCCTGCCTACTTTCAAGGACTACTGAGGATTAAAATGATGCATGTAACTTGCCATGGAAATACAGCGGTTGGGATTCTAGGAATTAACTTTTCTAAGTAGTTTAGTATAGTTCAGTAGTGTTCCAAAAGACCCAGTTACTTGTATTACATAATCATATGTGGTTATAAACTAAACTAGTAGCTTAACAAGCAGACTTGACTTTAAAAAAATCAAGATTGTGGGATCCAGGCAAATATGGAAAGTGTTTTTTTTTTTTTTTTTTGTAGAGACAGAGTCTCACTTTATGGCCCTCCGTAGAGTGCCGTGGCATCACACAGCTCACAGCAATCTCCAACTCTTGGGCTTAGGCGATTCTCTTGCCTCAGCCTCCTGAGTAGCTGGGACTACAGGCGCCCGCCACAACGCCCGGCTATTTTTTGGTTGCAGTTCAGCCGGGGCTGGGTTTGAACCTGCCACCCTCGGTATATGGGGCCGGCACCTTACCGAATGAACCACAGGCGCCGCCCAAATATGGAAAGTTTGAACAATGAAAATACATTAAGCATCCAAAGACATAGCCGTGTTATAACCAGCACAAATTAGTTACATAATTTGCAATTTTCAAATTAAAATTCATATAATATATTAATAGGGGGCTAGAAATCAGAACAGTGGCTGCTGTTCTAGAGGGAAGAAGATTAATTAGAACAGGAAGGAGGAAATTTTCTAGGATGATGAAAATGTTCTGTATCTTGACTAAGGTCATTGGTACATAGGTATATGGTATATACTGTTTGCCCGAAAATAAGACATCCTCCAAAAATAAGACCTACTTACAGGAAAGATAAGACGTCCCCTGAAAATAAGACCTAGTGCATCTTTGGGAGCACACCTTAAAATAAGACACTGTCTTATTTTCAAGGAAACAGGTACTATATACATTTGTCAAAACTCACTAAAACACTTAAAAATGTAAAAAAACAAAAGTAAAAAAGTATACAAGAGAACATGTATAGGTTATAGACAAGTAATAACTCACTTTTATGTAATGGACTCCAGCATTTGGGGCTTTCGTTATTCAAAGTAGGTTTCCTGAAATCAATTATCTTAGAGATAGTGAGAGAAGATTTTATCCTACAAACTCAGTTCTGATTGTGATTATTTGATGTTTTTTCACTGAATGGAAAAATTTAAACATTGAATCTTTGGATTTGGAAGTTTAAAATACAGAGTCATAGATTTTTGTGGAATTTGGCTGAATGTCGTGGTTAAATAACCAGCCGAGGCTTACTTTTTAGAGAGCTATGGTTGTTCTAAATTGTGAAATGTAGGGCCAGGCTTTAAACCCAGCACTCTTGGAGGCTGACGCGGGTGGATTACTTGAGCTCAGGAGTTGGAGACCAGACTGAGCAAGAGTGAGACTGTCTCTACTAAAAATAGAAAAATTAGCTGGGAATTGTGGTGCTACCTGTAGTCCCAGCTACTCAGAGGCTGGGACAGAAATACTGCTTGAGCCCAAGAGTTTGAGGTTGCTGTGAGGTGTAATGATGCCATGGCCTTCTACTGAGGGTGACAGAGTAAGACTCTGTCTCAAAAAAAAGAAAAAAATTGTGGGCTTGGTGCCCGTAGCTCAGGGAATAGGGCGCCGGCCACATACACCGAAGGTGGCAGGTTTGAGCCTGGCCCACTAAACAACAATGACAACTGCAACCAAAAAATAGGCAGGCGTTGTGGTGGGTGCCTATAATCCCAGCTACTCTGGAGGCTGAGGCAAGAGAATTGCTTAAGCCCAGGAGTTGGAGGTTGCTGTGAGCTGTGATGCCACGGCACTCTACCGAGAGCTACATGGTGAGACGCTGTCTCAAAAAAAAAAAAAAATTGTGAAATCTAGTACACATAAAAAAGTTAATAAGACATAAATATAAAGGTACCAAATGTTTATAAAGTAAATACCTTTGTTAGCACTACCCAGATAAATTAAACATTGATAGTACAGCTACAAGCCTTCTTACTATATTTCCTCCCCTTCCTCTCCTAGAGCAAATACTTTTTTTGTTTTCTAAACAGAGTCTCACTTTGTCACCCTCCATAGAGTGCTGTGGCATCACAGCTCATAGCAAACTCAAACTCTTGTGCTTAAGCAATTCTGTTGCCTTAGCCTCCCAAGTAGCTGGGACTACAGGCACCCACCACAGCAACCAGCTATTTTTTTGAGACAAAGGTTTGCTATTGCTGAGGCTGGTCTTGAACCAGTGAGCTTAGGCAATCCTCCCATCTTGGCCTCCCCAGTGCTGGGATTAAGGGCGTGAGCCACCGTGCCTAGCCCGAGAAAATACTTTTTTGAATTATGGCAATCACAGACTTATTTTTGTTTCAAGTATGCATTTGTAAGGCCAGGTGGGGTAGTTCGCTCTATAATCCTAGCACCTTGGGAGGCCAAGGTAGGCAGATTACTTGAGCTCAGGAGTTTAAGCAAAATGAGACCCCATCTCTACTAAAAATAGAAAAACTAGCCAGGTTTTGTGGTGGGTGTCTATAGTCCTAGTTACTTGGGAGGCTAAGGCAAGAGGATCGCTTGAACCCAAGAGTTTGAGGTTGCTGTGAGCTGTGATGCTACTGTACTCCATCCTAGGGTAACTGAGAACTTGTCTCAAAAAGAAAAAAAGTATGCATTTGTAAGCAATATAGAATAGCTGCACCTGTTCATTGTAGTCTCCAGTCTAGTAAAAATGTTTATTTTATTGTTTTGCTGTATATGGACCTGGCAGTTGATAAGTTTAAATTTAATCTGGCTGGATATACTTAACGAGATCTTTTTTTTCTTTAGTTACGACCACCTCAGCCTCCAGTGTACCTCTTTGTATTTGATGTGTCTCACAATGCAGTTGAAACTGGATACTTGAATTCAGTTTGCCAGAGTTTATTAGAAAATCTGGATTTGTAAGTGTCTCAATTCAATTTAAGTCTGAAGCTAACAATGTTTGCAAAATGAATAAGTAGTTTTCAAAAAAAAAATTGTATTCTAAAAGACCACTTAAATTAGTTGTTATCTTTGGCTTTATTTTCTCTTAGAAAAATTATTTTTAATCTCCATGCACACACCACACACACTATACCCCACACATACTGCATATACTCTCCCACACACATACTCCCCCCCCCAAGAAAAGAAATATTATGTTTAAATCTTTGTTAAATGGGAAAATAAAGCAATACATCTGCAGATACCTATCCCCCAACTTCACTGTCTTCAACATTCTTCTGTTCTTGCTTCATCTGATCCTTCCCTTTCACACACAAACCTTTTTTCTCCCCTTAAAAATTTTAAAGCAGTAAAAAAAAAAACAAAAAAAAAAAAATTTTTTTTTAAAGCAGGCTTGGTGCCCATAGCTCAGTGAGTAGGGCGCCGGCCACATACATTGAGGCTGGCGGGTTCAAACCCTGCTAAACAACAATGACACCTGCAACCAAAAAGTAGCCGAACATTGTGGCAGGTGCCTGTAGTCCCAGCTACTCAGGAGGCTGAGGCAAGAGAATCGCTTAAGCCCAAGAGTTGGAGGTGCTGTGACACCACGGCACTCTACGTAGGGCGACATAGTGAGACTGTGTCTTTAAACCAGGGCTGGGTTTGAACCTGCCACCTCTGGCATATGGGGCTGGCGCCTTACTCTGTTGAGCCACAGGCGCCGCCCCAAAAAAAGTTTTTTTAAAGCAGCTCTCAGCCAGCATATTATTTTTACCCATTAATATGGTCTTTTTTTTTTTTTTTTTTTTTTTGTAGAGACAGAGTCTTACTTTATGGCCCTCGGTAGAGTGCCATGGCATCACACAGCTCACAGCAATCTCCAACTCCTGGGCTTAAGCGATTCTCTTGCCTCAGCCTCCCGAGTAGCTGGGACTACAGGTGCCTGCCACAACGCCCGGCTATTTTTTGGTTGCAGTTCAGCCGGGGCCGGGTTTGAACCCGCACCCTCGGTATATGGGGCCGGTGCCCTACCCACTGAGCCACAGGCACCGCCCCGTTAATATGGTCTTTTAACCCCAACTATAATACTAGTATACTGTAAGGAAAATTAGCAATAATTCCTTTCTGTGATATAATGCCAGTTTATTATTTGTTCATAGTTATCTCAAACATGTCTCTTTTATCGTTAGTTTGTTGGAGTAATAATCCAAAGAGTGTACACACAATGCATTTGATTATCATGTCTTAAGTATCTTAAAATAACTATATTTTAAATGGTTTTAGATGTAAACTATAAAGGTCCCCCGAGAGGGACCTTTCAGTATAATGAGGTATAGTTCTCCATGATACGGAGAAATGTGGCAAGACCAAATCTTATCACAAATGAAGTAAATCTCTTACCTTGGTGAAAAGGGGATCCTTGTTCTTGCCAGCATTTGTATTTTTAATGTTGAAGATTGTGTATGGGGATTGTTATCTATGAGATCATCCACTGATTCATCCAAACATGAGTGAGAGTGAAAACCAGTTTGCTTTTCCTTTTATAAAACTGTAGTTCCACTTATTTGAGTTTTTTAAAATGGATGCTTTTGTTCCTCTTTATTCTTTTTTTTTTTTTTCTTTTTTGAGACAGAATATCATCATACTGTCCTCAGTAGAGTGCCATGGAGTCACAGCTCATAGCAACTTCTAAACTCTTGGGCTTATGCAATTCTCTTGCCTCAGCCTCCTGAGTAGCTGGGACTGCAGGCATCCACCACAACACACTGCTTTTTTTTTTTTTTTTTTTCTTTTTGAGACTATCTTAAGCTGTTGCCCTGGGTAGAGTGCTGTGGTGTCACAGCTCACAGCAACCTCTAATTCTTGGGCTTACGCGATTCTCTTGCCTCAGCCTCCCAAGTAGCTGGGACTACAGGTGCCTGTGTAACACCCAACTATTTTTTTGCTGCAGTTGTCACTGTTTTAGCTGGCCTAGGCCAGGTTCAAACCCACCAGCCTTGGTGCATGTGACCAGCACCCTACCAACTGAGCTACGGGCGCTGCCCCCTGGCTTTTTTTTTGTTGTAGTTGTCATTGTTGTTTAGCAGGCCTGGGCCAGGTTCAAACCTGCCAGGTGTATGTGGCCGGCACCCTAACCACTGAGCTATAGGCGCCAAAACTCCTCTTTATTCTTTTTTTTTTTTTTTTGTAGAGACAGAGTCTCACTTCTTGGCCCTCGTAGAGTGCTGTGGCCTCACACAGCTCACAGCAACCTCCAACTCCTGGGCTTAAGCGATTCTCCTGCCTCAGCCTCCCGAGTAGCTGGGACTACAGGCACCCGCCACAATGCCCGGCTATTTTTTGGTTGCAGTTTGGCTGGGGCCGGGCCTGAACCTGCCCACGCTCGGTATATGGGGCCTGCGCCCCACCGACTGAGCCACAGGCGCCGCCCCTTTATTCTTAAATAAATGCATTAAACAATACAAGAGCCGCACTACCTAATTTTTTTTTCTTTTTTGCACTACCTAAATTTATATTATATTTTTAATTTATATATGATAATTTTTGAAGTGTTCTTTATAAAATAACTTCAAATCATCTGCAAAGTATTGTATGTGCTTTCCAGTATTTTTTACATGCTATTTCCTAAATGATTATAAATAACTTACATAATTGGTTTTGGATTGCTATTTTTCTTGACTTTTTGGCTTACATGTAGTGTTTTTCCTTTTCAATCAGATATATTTTCATTGTAAACATTGGGTGGTTTAAACATTTATATTGGGCCAATTTCCATAATATTAGATTAGATATTTTTTTCTAACTCTCTTAGGAGATACTTTGTGTATATATGTATATGGGAAAACTTGATTAAATACTGTTATGAATTTGTTTTTAGGCTTCCTGGCAACACTAGAACAAAAATTGGCTTCATAACATTTGACAGTACAATCCATTTCTACAGTCTTCAAGAAGGTCTCTCTCAACCTCAGATGCTAATAGTTTCAGATATTGAAGGTATATGTTATATATTTATTGAACTACCTTGGGACATTTCAGTGTTAGAAATATTTTATGAATGTTTGACAAATTAAGGAGTGTATTGTACGATTCTGTATGTTGAGAAAATTCTTCAGTGTAAAATCATGAGATTGCTAGAATCGAATTATTATTAGAACTCAGATAAAATGTATGCGTTCCCCCCTTCTTCCCATGTATTTATTCAAAAATATTTGAGAGCTGTGGTGACTCAAACCTGTAGTCCCACCACTTTGGGACACAGAGGCAGGAGAATTATTTGAGGACAGGAGTGTGAGACCAGCTTTGGCAGCATAGCAAGACCCCTACCTCTACAAACAATTTAAAAACTTAGCCAAGCGGCTGGGCACCATAGCACAGTGAGTAGGGCACCAGCCATATACTGCAAGGCTGGCAGGTTTGATCCCAGCCTGGGCCTGCTAAACAACAATGACAGCTGAAATCAAAAAATAGCTGGGCATTGTGGTGGATGCCTGTAGTCCCGGCTACTTGGGAAGCTGAGGCAAGAGAATCGCTTAAGCCTAAGAGTTTGAGGTTGCTGTGAGCTGTGATGTCACGGCACTCTACCCAGGGCGATATAGTGAGCCTCAAAAACAAAACAAAACAAAAAAAATACTTAGCCAAGCATGGTGGCATATGCTTATAGTCCTAGCTACTTCTGAGGCAGAGGTGGGAAGATCACTTAAGCCTAGGAGTTCAAGGCTTCTGTAAGTTCTGACTATACCACTGTACTCCAAACATTTTATACTTTAAAGACACCATCAAGAAATGAAAAGATAGGCCGGGTGCAGTGGCTCACACCTATAATCCTAGCAATCTGGGGGTGGGGGTGGGGGTGAGGCGAGTGAATTGCCTGAGCTCACGGGTTTGAAATCAGCCTGAGCAAGTGCAAGACCCTGTCTCTAAAAAAAAAAAATAGCCAGACATTGCGGCAGGCACCTATAGGTCCACCTACTTGGGAGACTGAGGCAAGAGAATCACTCTAGCCTGGGAGTTTGAGGTTGCTGTGACCTTTGATGCCATGGCACTCTACCAAAGGTGACAAAGTGAAACTCTGTCTCAAAAAATAAAAAAGAAATGAAAAGATAACCCACAGAATGGGCAAAAATAATTTGGAAATCATATCTGATATGGAATTTACATTTAGATTACATAAAGAACTTCTATAATTTAACAAAATAGACAACCATGATCTGTGGTTAAAGGATTTGAATAGATACTGTTCTATTCAATATATAATATTCAGTATCCTCTCTATACAAATGATTGATAAGCACATAAATAAATGCTTTACATCTTGAGTTAATGGACAAGTGGAAATGAAAAAACACAATGTGGGGAGGAGGGCAGCGGCTCGTGCCTATAATCCTAGCACTCTGGGAGGCGTAGGCAGATGGATTGTGTGAGCTCAGGAGTTGGAGACCAGCCTGAGCAGGAGCGAGATCCCATCTTGTGGGATCTAGTAGTTCTAGCTACTCCAGAGGCTGAAGCAAGAGGATTGCTTGGACCCAAGATTTTGAGGTTGCTGTGAACTATGATGATGCCACAACACTCCAGGGTGACCGAGTGAGAGTCCGTTTTAAACAAAAAAAGGAAAAAACACAATGCAGTGTCTCCTCACACCAACAAGATAGCTACATATTAAAGAGCTGGACAATAGCAAGTATTGGTGAGGATGTGGAAAAACTGGAACCCTCTTACATAGCTAGCACTGCTAGGGGAATGTGAAAAGTACAGCCTCTGCAAAAGAATTTGGCATTTCCTCAAAAAGTTAAACATAGGGCGGCGCCTGTGGCTCAGTGAGTAGGGCGCCAGCCCCATATGCCGAGGGTGGCGGGTTCAAACCCAGCCCCGGCCAAACTGCAACCAAAAAATAGCCGGGCGTTGTGGCGGGCGCCTATAGTCCCAGCTGCTCGGGAGGCTGAGGCAAGAGAATCGCGTAAGCCCAAGAGTTAGAGGTTGCTGTGAGCCGTGTGACGCCACAGCACTCTACCCGAGGGCGGTACAGTGAGACTCTGTCTCTACAAAAAAAAAAAAAAAAAAAAAAAAAAAAAAAGTTAAACATAGTTACCATATGACCCAGCGATTTCACTCTGTAAATATGTACTCAAGAAAATTGATTCCTGAACTGTGCAAGCATACACTGTAATGTTATCTAAAGTTGAAAGCAGACTTGGCGCCTGTGGCTCAAGCGGCTAAGGTGCCAGCCACATACACATGAATCCAGCCCAGACCCACCAAACAACAATGATGGCTGTAACCAAAAAATAGCTGGGCATTGTGGCGGGCGCCTATAGTCCCAGCTACTTGGGAGGCGGAGGCAGGGCAATAGCTTGAGCCTAGGAGTTTGAGGTTGCTGTGAGCTGTGATGCCACAGTACTCTACCCAGGGCAACGCTTGAGGCTCTGTCTCAAATAAAATAAATAAATTGAAAGCATTAAAAACCGTACTTAGAAAACCAAAAAATAAAAGTCAAAAAAAGTCAAAAAAAAAAAAAAAAAAAAGGAAAATTGGAAGAATCATGTCCATGCAGAAATTTGTGCATAAATGTTTATAGCAGCATGGCTCCAAAGCAGAAACAACTTACATAATGAATCATCTGATGAATGGATTAATAAAATGTGGTATAATGGATGTTATTTAGCAATAAGGAAAATGAAATGGCTTGGTGCCTGTGGCTCAAGCAGCTAAGGTGCCAGCCACATACACCTGAGCTGGCAGGTTCGAATCCCACCAAACAACAATGACAGCTGCAACCAAAAAATAGCCAGCTGTTGTGGTGGGCCCTGTTGTCCCAGGTGCTTGGGAGGCAGAGGCAAGAGAATTGCTTGAGCCCAGGAGTCTCAGGTTGCTGAGCTGTGACGCCATGGTACTCTATTAAGGGCGACAAAGTGAGATTGTCTCAAAAAAACAAAACAAAACAAAACATAGAACATGATGCTTCTCATAATCCTCTACCACCCACGTTGTCATACCAGTTTGCTTCCTTCTTAGGGGTGTTTAGTTTCTTTCTTTCTTTTTTTTTTTTTAAGAGACAGAGTCTCACTTTGTTGCCCTCATTAGAGTGCTGTGATGTCATAGCTCACGGCAACCTCCAGGTCTTGGGCTTAGGCGATTCTCTTGCCTCAGCCTCCCGAGTAGCTGGGACTATAGGCACCCACCACAACACCCGGCTATTTTTTTGTTGCCGTTTGATGGGGCTGGGTTCGAACCTGCCACCCTCGGTATATGAAGCGCCCTACTCACTGAGTCACAGGTGCCGCCCAGGGGTATTTAGTTTCTAAGTGAGAAAAATGCAAATCCTGAGAGGCTCATTTGACACGAGTAATTAGCACAGTGTCTGATTAAAGTGATTTTGTATTCCCACTAGTGAGGATACTGGTGGGGGCCTCCTTTATGAGAAGTTTAGCTTTGTGAATGAGAAAGTTATCAGTGAGCTATATTGCTTTTGGGTAATGACATTGCATTTTTGTGTGTGGTGTTAGTCAATAATTTTCTTAATGCTAAGATTATGTTGGCTTTGGCTGGCTTCTAGGGCCAGCCGTTTAAAAAAAAAAAGAAAAGGGGAGGAGGAGGCAAGGCAGGATTTTAAAGTGTTATGTGTAGCCTAAGAAGCAGAGCACTTGGATAAACCCTTACTGAGTGCTTATAGATCAATATTTTTTACTTTGAAGTTAAACCTTTTACAAGGAAGCAGAAATTTGCTGTAAATATTTGAATCAAGGTTCCTTTAGTGGCTCTTTGGACATACGTAGACAATGCTATACTGGTGGAAATAGATGGCTTTTTTTTTTTTTTTTTTTGAGATAATCTCAGTATGTCGCCCTTGGTAGAGCGCCATGGCATCACAGTTCATAGCATCACAGCTCATAGCGACCTCAAACTCTTGGGCTTAAGTGATTCTCTTGCCTCAGCCTCCCAAGTAGCTGGGACTACAGGCGCCCACCACAACACCTGGCTATTTTTTTGTTGCAGTTGTCATTGTTGTTTAGCAGGCCTAGGCTGGGTTAGAACCTACCTGCCTTGGTATGTGTGGCTGGCAACCTAACCATTGAGCTACGTGCACCAGGTCAAGAGATGGCTTTTTTAAAAGTATGGGGATGGTTAACTGCATCAGTGTTGTATGTTTGAAACATCTTTAATAGTTACATTTTTTAAAAAATAAATATGTATTTATTCTTTCAGATGTTTTTATACCTATGCCAGAGAACTTACTAGTAAATTTAAATGAAAGTAAAGAGGTAAGGTACATTTTGTTACCTGACGTATTTAATTGAAATATTTAAGGAATATATTTTTGAAATGAACTTTAAGTAATATTTTGCTTCTTTTGTGACATTTCTAGGATGTATAGCATTTATATTTACTTTTAGTTAAAATTCATTAGATGAAGAGTTCTGGAGTTTGACCTTGAGCTGATCATTTTTAAAGTTTAATGCAGCAAGTTATTTGTAGTAGAGTAGCAGGTAAGCCTGTTCTGTAAAGGAAGAACACCTGAAGGAAACCTGTCTTGCCAGCCAGTTGGGAAGTTGGGAGGGTTGCTGACATAAAGCTTCTGGTCACTGCATAGAAGCACATTAGCTAGGCTGCTTTCAGTGCCCTTTGCTTTTCTGATTCACAGAGTGTCATTGGGGTCAGTTCAGAAGAAACTCTTAATACCTGCCTGGAAATTGCCATGACATAATGCAGTGAGAGGTGAACAGAATGTGTCTGAAGGGGGGATGTTGTCTACCCTGTACATGCATATATGCCATAGGGGTAACATTTTAACTAGCAAGTCTATGGTCTCTGCTCTTGGCAATGGTGACTATGCCATAGTGCAAAGTATTTTTCTCCCTATTAACTCTATTTATACAACCTAACCTGAATAGTTAGTTATTCTTTATTTTGTTTATCTTTTGTAGTCGTATCACTAGTTGGCAAAGTTTCTAGATATCTTAGATTTTGCAACAGGGAAAAAAGCTGAACTCACTTTGGAACCTAAAAAAATAAAGTATGTGGAGGTGATGGATAAGGCCATATTTCATGGCATTAAAATATACAAATCTTTAAATGGTGATGTCTCTTTTGGATACATTTCGGACTTAATAGTCTTGCTGGACTACTGCATGTGCAAGAACTGTAAGGCCCCAACTTTGATATGTCTTGCTTGCCAATATATAATGTTGACTTAAAATGGCTTTCTTGTCATTTGATCAACTTCATTGTTTACTGTAGTGTCTGTAGATTCTCTGACCATCATCATGACTCAATGTCTTGTCTGTTGTATTAGAAACTAATTTAATGGGAAAAGAATTTTTTAGTTTTAACACTTTCAAGTTTTCTTGCTTTATTTCACAAGCTTGTTCAAGATTTACTGAAAACTTTGCCACAAATGTTTACCAAGACACTGGAGACCCAGAGTGCTTTGGGTCCTGCACTTCAGGCTGCCTTTAAGCTGATGTCCCCAACAGGTGGTCGAATGTCTGTCTTTCAAACACAACTCCCAAGTCTTGGAATGGGAGCCCTGAAACCACGAGAGGAACCCAACCAAAGGTCATCTGCTAAGGTAAGAAAGTTGTAAAATGTATTAATATGATTTATGCTGGTGCTCTCTTCCTTTGACTACAGCTCCTTTGGGTTTGTTTTGGGTTTTTTTGTTTGTTTTAGATAGAGCCTTACTATGTCGCCCTCAGTAGAATGCTGTGGCATCACAACTCACAGCAACCTCAAACTCTCTTGCCTCAAATTCTCAAATTCCCTTGCCTCAGCCTCCCAAGTAGCTGGGACTACAGGTGCCTGCCACAACGCCTGGCTGCTTTTTTGTTGTAGTTGTCATTGTTGTTTAGCTGGCGTGGGCAAGGTTTGAACCTACCAGCTGCAGTGTATGTGTCTGGCTCCCTAACTACTGAGCTATGGTTGCCGAACTTTTTTTTTTTTTTACATTTTTTCCCCCCAATTGTTGGGAGGAGGGAATCTGAGGAAATTAGTAATAGGTTTCACTTTTATGTAGACTTTTTTTCTTTACTTTCTTTTTTTTTTTTTTTTTTTGTAGAGACAGAGTTTCGCTTTATGGCCCTCGGTAGAGTGCCGTGGCCTCACACAGCTCACAGCAACCTCCAACTCCTGGGCTTAAGCGATTCTCTTGGCTCAGCCTCCTGAGTAGCTGGGACTACAGGCGCCCACCACAACACCCGGCTATTTTTTGGTTGCAGTTTGGCCGGGGCCGGGTTTGAACCCGCCACCCTCGGTATATGGGGCTGGCGCCCTACCGACTGAGCCACAGGCGCCGCCCTCTTTTTTTTTTTTTTTTTTTTGTAGAGACAGAGTCTTACTTTATGGCCCTCGGTAGAGTGCCGTGGCATCACACAGCTCACAGCAACCTCCAACTCCTGGGCTTCAGCGATTCTCTTGCCTCAGCCTCCCGAGTAGCTGGGACTATAGGCGCCTGCCACAACGCCCGGCTATTTTTTGGTTGCAGTTCGGCTGAGGCCGGGTTTGAACCTGTCACCCTCGGTATATGGGGCCGGTGCCTTACCGACTGAGCCACAGGCGCCGCCCTTTTTCTTTTCTTTCTTTCTTTTTTTTTTTTTTTGGAGATAGAGTCTCACTATGTTGTTGCCTTTGGTACAGTGCTGTAGCATCACAGGTCACAGCGACCTCAAATTCTTGGGCTTAAGCGATTTTCTTGCCTCAGCCTTCTAAGTAGCTGGGACTACAGGCACCCGCCACCATGCCCAGCTATTTTGTTGTTGTTGTTGCTGCTGCTATAGTTGTCATTGTTGTTTGGTAGGCCCAGGCTGGGTTTGAACTTGCCAGCTCTGGTGTATGTGGCTGGCTCCCTAGCCTCTGAGGTCCAGGTGCCCCGAGGCTTATGTAGACTTTCTATTACATTACATTTTCTCTACCAGATTCTCCCTTAGCTTTATTTTTAGTATGTTTGACAGGCCACTAACAATTCAGCTTGCCTTTGAGAAAGTTTGGGGGACTAAGAGAATAATATGTTTGCTAGGAACAAAGACAAGCAGTTAGGAATAGTCATTATTTGGTATATTGATGGCCATAGATTTCCTTTGAGTACCTTGTGTGTATAAACTTAGAGTTGAGACTTGTATTTTCCAAAAGATTATGAGAGAGAAGCCAGTATACTATACTGGTTATGATGTCATTCCTGGTGTGAGACTGCCTGTGTTCCACTACCTATTATTACATGTGTGAACTTGAATAATTACATAATTTCTTTGCCCCTTTGTTTCTTTAAAAATAAAGTGAAAATAATGATGGAATGGGGCAGCGCCTGTGGCTTAAAGGAGTAGGGCATGGGCCCCATATGCTGGAGGTGGTGGGTTCAAACCCAGCCCCGGCCAAAAACTGCAAAAAAAAAAAAAAAAAAGAACAAAAAGATGGATTTGCCCTTCGGGGTAAATGAAAGGACTAAGTAGATATTACGAGTGAATTGTTTAGAACAGTTTTCAGCATACTGAGCATTTAAAATATTTTAGTTACAATAATTATCTTTGCCAAGGATAAAATTAATATAATAGATGCATTTCTTTCTTTTAAAAGTAAAACATAATGGCTTGGTGCCCATAGCACAGTGGTTAACGGATCCAGCCACATACACTGAGGCTGGAGGGTTCGAACCTGGCCCAGGCCAGCTCAACAACAATGACAACTGCAACAAAAAATAGCTGGGCATTGTGGCGGGCGCCTGTAGTCCCAGCTACTCAGGAGGCTGAGGCAAGAGAATCGCTTAAGCCCAAGAGTTTGAGGTTGCTGTGAGCTGTGACACCATGGCACTCTACTGAGTGACATTGTGATACCCTGCCTCAAAAATAAATAATAAAAGTGAAACGTAATGCTGGGTGTGGTGGCTCACACCTGTCTTCCTAGCACTCTGGGAGGCCAAGGTGGGCAGATTGCTTGAGCTCAGGAGTTCAAGACCAGCCTGAGCAAGAGGAAGACCCTGTCTCTACTAAAAGTGGGAAAAAAAACTAGTGGAGTGTTGTGGCATATGGCTATAGTCCCAGCTACTTGGGAGGCTGAGGCAAAAAGAACCGCAAAGACCAAGAATTTGAGCTTGGTGTGAACTGTGATGTCTGAGCATTCTACCCAGGGTGACAGAGTAAGACTGTCTCAAAATAAACAAACAAACAAAAAACATAAAATAATTAAAATAAAATCAGGCTAGGTATTGTGACACATACCTGTGATGCCAGAACTTTGGGAGGCTGAGGTAGGAGGATCACTTGAGGCCAGGAGTTTGGGACCAGCCTGGGCAGCATAGGACAATTCCATCTCTATTTCAAAGTGATAAAAAATATTCTTTTAAACTTTCAGAAAATTCATAAGCAGTATATGCTTCTTAATGGAAAATCAGAGACTATCACAAAACAGAAGGATTTATAGTAACACCAGAAATAATTGCTGTGAATTTATGGCAATGTAATGACTTTTACACTTGATCTTAGCCAAAAGGCTGAGAAGTGATAATGATTTTTTTAAAAATTTCTCTTTGTAATTTATTATTAATAGGAAATACACCTGACGCCATCCACTGACTTCTATAAAAAATTAGCCTTGGACTGTTCTGGTCAACAGGTAGCTGTTGACTTATTCCTTCTCAGTGGGCAGTATTCTGATTTGGCTTCTCTTGGTGAGTTATTCCTAATGACTTTTTTTTTTTTCTTAAATGAATGTCAAAATGGTATTTATATGATAGTATTTTAAATAGAGGACAAAGTAATAAAGTTTTTTATTGCCATGGGAGAGTTTAATCAGTTTATTATAAACCTTATAGTCTTCTCTAAACATTTAGTAACAGAGAAATTTTTATACTACTATTTAAAAGAATGAAATGCTCATTTTGGGGGCGGCACCTGTGGTTCAGTGATTAGGGCGCTGGCCCCATACACCCATGGTGGCAGGTTCAAACCCGGCCCTGGGCAAATGCAACAAAAAAATAGTGGGGCGTGGCCAGCGCCTGTGGCCAACAAAAAAATAGTAGGGCGCTGGCCCCATATGCCGTAGGTGGTGGGTTCAAACCCAGCCTTGGCCAAAAACTGCAAAAAAAAAAACAAAAAAACAAATAGCCGGGTGTTGTAGTGGGCACCTATAGTCCTAGCTACTCAGGAGGCTGAGGCAAGAGAATTGCCTAAGCCCAAGAGCTGGAGGTTGCTGTGAGCTGTGACGCCATAGCCCTTTACCAAGGGTGACAAAGTGAGATTCTGTCTCTTAAAAAAAAAAAAGGGACTCCGAGGTTGACTATCTCCCTACAATGACCATCTCCTTAACTTGACCTGATGTTCATAGACTAGACATGAACCATATGTACTGAATGGAAGATCCTTGTGTTGACCGTATGTTGACCAGTTTGTTTCCTTGGTATACCACTCAAGGTCTTGTAGCACAAATAGCGTTATTAAAAGTGTAAAATGATCCAAAAAAAAGGAAAGACATGTTTGTTTTGACCTTATATCTTGGGAAATTAAGATGGATTCAAATTTACGTAGTTACTTTGGTATAATAAAAGTAGCTAAGGGTTCAATTTAAAATGAGTACATGTTTTTTTCCAGGTTGTATTTCTCGGTATTCAGCAGGTAGCGTCTATTATTACCCTTCTTACCACCACCAGCACAACCCTGTCCAAGTACAGAAATTACAGAAGGAACTACAGAGATACCTTACTCGGAAGATTGGCTTTGAGGCCGTCATGAGGATTCGGTGCACCAAAGGTGGGAATGCTTTTTTTACATAGGAGAGAATAATGTTATTGATACCAATAAATACACATGGTTTTATGTACTCTTAGAGGGTTTGCCCGTATAAGATACTTTGTTGACAACATAGAATATACAATTAAGAAGAAAAGCGGGCCGGGTTCCATGGCTCACACCTGTAACCCCAGCACTCTAGGAGGCCGAGGTGGGTAGATTGCCTGAGTTCACAGGTTGGAGACCAGCCTTAGCCAGAAGACCTCGTCTTTAAAAATAGCTGGTTACTGTGGCAGGCACCTGTCCCAGCTACTTGGGAGGCTGAGGCAAGAAAATCGCTTGAGTCTAAGAGTTTGAGGTTGCTGTGAGGTGTGACAGCATGGCACTGTACTGAGGAGGACAAAGTAAATCTCTGTCTCAAAAATAAAAAGACTTTTTCTACTTGGCAAGACTGAGGCTATTTTATATGTACTTCACTTTGTATAAAGAATTTGCCGGGCGGCACCTGTGGCTTAGTGAGTAGGGTGCTGGCCCCATATGCCGAGGGTGGTGGGTTTGAACCCGACCCCGGCCAAACTGCAACCAAAAAATAGCCGGGTGTTGTGGCGAGCACCTGTAGTCCCAGCTGCTCGGGAGGCTGAGGCAGGAGAATCGCGGAAGCCCAAGAGCTGGAGGTTGCTGTGAGTCCTGTGACGTCATGGTACTCTACCTGAGGGCGGTACAGTGAGACTCTGTCTCTACAAAAAAAAAAAGTAGAATTTGCCAATGGGACTCCATACCTGTAGCTCAAGCAGCTGGAACGCCGGCCACATACTGGAGCTGGCAGGTTCGAATCCAGCCTGGGCCTACCAAACAATGACAACTACAACCATAAAAGAGTGGCTGGGCATTATGGCAGGTGCCTGTGGTCCCAGCTACCTGGGAGGCTGAGGCAAGAGAATCGCTTAAGCCCAGGAGTTGGAGGTTGCTGTGAGCTGTGATGCCATGGCACTCTACCCAGGGTGACAGCTTGCGGCTTTGTCTCAAAAACGTTTGCCAATGAACTCTCCTTTGCCCCTTTAACTTTGTTATCATTAATTTTATTATAAGTCAAATACATGTTCTTGGTAAATTTAATGGAAAAAGATATAATAGGCCAGATACAGGGACTGACACTTGTAATCCTAGCAATATAGGAGGCTGAGCTTGAAGTCAGGAGTTTGGGACCAGCCTGAGCAAGTAAGATCCCATGTGTATGAAAAACAGAAAATTGGCTGAGCTTAATGGTGTATGCCTGTAGTCCCAGTTACTCAGGTGGCTGAGGCAAAATTGCTTGAACCTAGCAGTTTGAGGTTGCAGTGAGTTATAACGATGCCCTTTTACTCTAGCTAGGGGGACAGAATAAGACCCTGTCTCCAAAAAAATAAAAATAAAAAGATACAGGGCCAGGTGCAGTGGCTCACACACCTGTAATCTCAGCTGTGGGAGGCCAAGGCGGGTGGATCACCTAAGCTTATGAATTTGAGACCAGCCTGAGCTAGAGCGAGACCTCATCTCTAAAAAATAGGCGGGTATTACGGCAGGCACCTATAGTCCCAGGTACTCCGTATGCTGAGGCAAGAGAATTGCTTGAGCCCAAGAGTCTGAGGTTGTTGGGAGCTATGATGCCATAGCACTCTATTGAGGGTGACTAACTTAGACTCTGTTTAAATAAAATAAAATGATATAAAATGCAAAATCAAGCATAACCCAATATGTTTCACTCCAAAGTTTCTTAATGCCACTCTGAAGTTTCCCTATTCATATACAAGCATATATAATTTAGCCTTCATTTCAAATAAAAGTAGTAGGACTGGACATAGTGACTCACACCTATAACCTCAGCACTTTAGGAGGCTGAGGCAGGAGGATTGCTTGAGGATGGGAGTTACTTTTTTCTTTTTTTGAGACAGTCTCATTTTGTCATCCTTGGCAGAGTACTGTGGTATCATAGCTCACAGCAACCTCAGACTCCTGGGCTTAAGCAATTCTCTTGCCTTAGCCTCCCAAGCAGCTGGGACTACAGGTGCCCACCATATCACCCAGCTCTATTTTTAGAGACAGGGTCTCAGTCTCACTCAAGCTGGTCTCCAAACTCTGAGCTCAGGCAATCCACCGCCTCTGCCTCCCAAAGTGCTAGGATTATAGGCATGAGCCACCACAGCCAGCCTTAGAATAAGGTTTTAGATATGGCCAAAAATACGTGTCCATTTAGAAGTTTTGCAGATACTGCCAAATTTTCCTCCAAAAAATTTTTGTGAAAACTTGTATTGCCAACTTCATTTTAAAAAATAAACCTCTTACCCCTTATCCTCAGTAAGTACTGTATATCATCTGAACTTTTTTTCTTTTTGAGACAGAACCTCAAGCTGTCGCCCTGGTTAGAGTGCTATGGCATCATAGCTCACAGCAACCTCAAACTCTTGGGCTCAAGCGAGTCTCCTGTCTCTGCCTCCCAAGTAGCTGCGACTGCAGGCGTCCGCCACAACTCCCGGCTATTGTTTGGTTGCAGCCATCATTGTTGTTTGGTGGGCCTGGGCTGGATTTGAACCTGCCAGCTCAGGTGTATGTGGCTGGTGCCTTAGCCACTTGAGCCACAGGCGCCGAGCCGACTTTTTTTTACTTTTTGCCAATCTGATAAATGAATGTAGGTATGTAAAAGTCATTTTGATAATTTTTTTCTCTTTTAGGTCTTTCCATTCATACTTTCCATGGGAACTTTTTCGTTCGGTCAACAGACTTACTATCTTTGCCCAACGTCAACCCAGATGCTGGGTATGCAGTGCAAATGTCAGTAGAAGAGAGTCTAACTGACACTCAGTTGGTTTCTTTTCAGTCAGCACTCTTATATACATCCAGCAAAGGTAAGTTTTTCTTTGCTCTTATTGGCATAAAAATCACGTGAGATCCGCCCTCTTAATAAATTTCTTTTTTTTTTGTTTATGACAGTCTCAAGCTGTTGCCCTGGGGTAGAGTGCCGTGGTATCACAGTTCACAAGCAACCTCAAACTCTTGGGTTTAAGTGATTCTCTTGCCTCAGCCTCCCAAGTAGCTGGGACTACAGGCACCTGCCACAGCGCTTGGCTATTTTTTGTTGTTGTTGTTGCTGTTGCCATTGTTTTAGCTGGTCTGGGCCAGGTTTGAACCCACCAGCCCCAGCGTATGTAGCTGGCGCCCTCCCCACTGAGCTATGGGCGCTGCCCCTCTTAACAAATTTTTAAGTGTACAGTATTAACTATAAGCATGATTTGTTACAAAAAACATGTTTTTGATTTGGTTATACATCCTATGACCTATGATAAACTCTTCCTTCTTTGGAGGTGATTACTTTTTTTTTTTTTTTTTTGAGAGAGTCTCACTTGGTCACCCTTTGTAGAGTGCCGGGCATCATTGCTCACAACCTTAAACTTCTGGGCTTAAACGATTCTCTTGCTCAGCCTCCCAAGTAGCTGGGACTATAGGCACCCACCATAATACCCCACTATTTTTAGACAAGATCTCGTTCTGGCTCAGGCTCGTCTCGAACCTGTGAGCTCAGGCAATCCACCCACCTGGGCCTCCCAGAGTGCTGGGATTACAGGTATGAGCCACCTTGCCTGGCCCAGAGGTGATTACTTTTTGTTACTAAGCCAAGAAGAGTATTCTTAATCTTAAGAGATTTACTTCTATTCTTGGGAAAGCCAAGATGTTTGAAATTTATTTTCCTAAACCATTTTCTTAATTTGTTGAATATTTATTGAGAGTCTACTATGTATCAGACACTGTGATATAAGAGTTAATAAATTTTAATTTAATAAATCCCTTTCCTCATAGAGCTTAAATTCTAGCAGAGGGACAGACCATAAATAGGATAAATAATTAAGGAGAAAAATAGGTGAAGGAGATAGAAAACTTGGGGGGGGGTGTTATTTTACCATCACTTAGCCAGGAAAGGCTTCATAGATGGGATGTTTGAGTTAAAAATTTATTTGAAATAGGATCTCACTCTGTTATCCAGGCTAGAGTGCAATAGTGTGATCATAGCTCAAGCTATGATCTGGGTTCAAGCAATCCTGACCTAATTTCCTGAGTAGTTGGGGATACAGGAATATACCACCACACCTGGCTGATTTTTAAATTTTTTTTTTTCGAGACGGAGCCTCAAGCTCTCACTCTGGGTAGTAGAGTGCCATGGCATCACAGCTCATAGCAAAGTCCAACTTCTGGGCTTAAGTGATTCTCTTGTCTTCGCCTCCCAAGTAGCTGGGACTAAACGTGCCCGCCACTGCCCCCAGCTATTTTTTGGTTGTACTTGTCATTGTTGTTTGGCAGGCCCTGGCTGGATTTGAACCCACCAGCTCTGGCATATGTGGCTGGAGCCTTAGCTGCTTGAGCTATAGGCGCCCAGCTGATTTTTTAAATTTTTTTTAGAGACACGGTCTTACTGTATTGGTCAGACTAATCTTGATCTCCTGGCCTCTCACCTCAGCCTCCCCAAATGCTGGAATTACAGAACCTTAAGCCACCATGCCTGCCCTTGAATTAAGTTTTGAATTGTATGAAACCTCAAACTCCTGGGCTTAAGTGATTCTCTTGCATCAGCCTCCCAAGTAGCTGGGACCACAGGCGCCTGCCACAACACCTGGCTATTTTTTTGTTGTACAGTCATCACTGCGATCTAATTGCAAAACATCACCAAAACAACTCAAGCCCATTGGCAGTTAATGCCCACTCCTTCCTCTCTCGTTGAGGCTTTGAGCCACATACACCCAGCAACTGGCTGAGTTCATAGTGGAAGAAAGGAAACACTTTAAAGCTGTGATTTCTTTGTACCCACTTAATTTATAATTTATGTTTTATCATAAGATGATGTGAAGGCGTATTAAATTTTTTTATTTTAATGATTCAACACTCACAATTTCTAACTCTGTCTTCCCTCCTTTCAAAATAGTTTTTGAGGCCAGGCACAGTGCTCACACCTATAATCCTAACACGCTGGGAGGCCAAGGCAAGTGGATTGCTTGTGCTCAGGAGCTCAAAACCAGCCTGAGCAAGAGCAAGTCCCTGTCTCTTTATTTTTATTTTTTCAATTTTTTTTTTTGTAGTGATGGAGTTTCACTATTGCCCTCGGTAGAGTGCCATGGTGTCACAGAGCTCACAGCAACCACCAAATCCTGGGCTTAGGCAATTCTCTTGCCTCAGCCTCCTGAGTAGCTGGGACCACAGGCACCCACCACAATACCCCACTATTGTTTTGTTGCAATTTGACCAGGGCCAGGTTTGAATCCGCCACCCTCAGTATATGTGGCTGGCACCCTACCCACTGAGCCACAGGTGCTGCCCCCATGTCTCTATTAAAAATAAAAATTAGCCAGGCCTTGTGCTGGGTACCTTTCATCCGTCCGATCTTCTGGAGAGGCGCAGAGCCATAAAATAAACTTTTTTTTTTTGTAGAGACAGAGTCGCACTGTACCACCCTCAGGTAGAGTGCTGTGGCGTCACACGGCTCACAGCAACCTCTAACTCTTGCAAGGGCTCACGCGATTCTCTTGCCTCAGCCTCCCGAGCAGCCGGGACTACAGGCGTGCGCCACAACGCCCGGCCATTTTTCTGTTGCGGTTTGGCCGGGGTTGGGTCTGAACCCGCCACCCTCAGTATATGGGGTCGGCGCCCTACTCACTGAGCCACAGGCACCGCCCAAAATAAACTTTTTTTATATGTGGTTTCCCCTTAACTGTCGTTCATGCATTTTTCCCAAAGGTGAAAGAAGAATTCGTGTTCATACTTTGTGTTTGCCAGTAGTTTCAACTCTGAATGAAGTCTTTCTTGGAGCTGATGTTCAAGCAATTTCAGGATTATTAGCCAATATGGGTAAGAGTTGTTACCATCTATTGTGAATACTTTGTAAATAAATAATTAGCTTTATTGTTTCAATATTTTGGATCCCCAGATATCCGGTAAGTAATTATCTGAATGAAAAGATCTGCTGCAGATATTCTTATCTTTTTTGTTGTTTGTTTAAAGGGATTTATTGAGGCTCGACGCCCATAGCACAGTGGTTATGGCACCGGCCACATACACAGGCTGGCGGGTTCGAACCCGGTTTGGACCAGCTAAAGAACAATGACAATAGCCGGGCATTGTGGCGGGTGCCTGTTGTCCCATCTACTTGGGAGGCTGAGGCAAGAGAATCGCTTAAGCCAAAGAGTTTGAAGTTACTGTGAACTGTAACTCCACGGCAGTCTACCAAGGGAGACATAGTGAGACTTTGTCTCAAAAAATAAATAAATAAATAAAAAATAAATATAATAAAAAGCTTTATTGAGAAATAATTATATATCCTACCACTTTACTCATTTTAATTGTACAGTTCTCTTTTTAGAGCATTTATAGAGTTGCATAGTCATCACTGCGATCTAATTTTACAACATTTTTATTATCACCAAAACAACCTCAAGCCCATTGGCAGTTAATAATGCCCACTCCTTCCTCCCTCCCTCAGTGGCCTTGAGCAAGCAGTAAATTATTTTCTGTCTGTATTGGTCTACTTGGGACTTGCTTAGCCATATATTATATAATTTTTAATTTAGTGGTATTTAGTAGTTTTTTTTTTTGTAGAGACAGAGCTATAGGCGCCACCCTAGTACTTCTTTTTTGTTTGTTTGTTTTGAGACAGAGCCTCAAGCTGTTGCCTTGGGTAGAATGCTGTAGCATCACAGCTCACAGCAACCTCCAACTCCTGGGCTTAAGCAATTCTCTTGCCTCAGCCTCCCAAGTAGCTGGGATCACAGGCGCCTGCCACAACTCCTGGCTATTTTTTGGTTGTAGTTGTCATTGTTGTTTGGCAGGCCCGTACTGGATTCGAACCCACCAGCTCTGGTGTATGTGGCTGGTGCCTTAGCTGCTTGAGCTATAGGAGCCGAGCTTATTTAGTAGTTTTTTTATGAGCTGTGTGTCTTACACTATTAAGAGAAGCAATATGCCATAAAGATTATTAGACTTAGAGTGATAGAATTTGGGACACAGATGTTTATAGCCTTGGCAAAATCATTTGAGGTAGTGGAAAATTTACTGATATCTTTATCTGTTTACTTCTATCTCAGATACAGTTGCATTCTTTTTTTTTTTTGAGACGGTCTCCCTATAGTATCGCCCTTGGTAGAGTGCCATGACCTCACAGCTCACCGCAACCTCCAGCTCTTGAGCTTAAGTAATTCTCTTGCCTCAGCCTCCCAAGTAGCTGGGACTATAGGCATCCACCATAGCACCCGCTATTTTTCATTGTTGTTGTAGTTGTTATTGTTGTTTAGCAGGCCGGGGCCAGGTTTGAACCTGCCAGCCCTGGTGTATGTGGCTGGTGCCCTGACCACTGAGCAACGGATGCTGAGCCTTTTTTTTTTTTGAGACTCAAGCTGTCCCCCTGGGTAGAGTGCTGTGGCATCATAGCTCATAGCAACCTCTAACTTTTGGGCTCACATCCTCTTACCTTAGTTTTTCTGTTTTTAGTAGAGATGGGATCTTGTTTTTGCTCAGGTCTTGAAGTCATGCACTGAAGCAATCCACCTGTTTTGGCCTCCGAGAGTGCTAGTAGGTGAGAGTTACTGCGCAGGGTCTATACTTGCCGCCTTGATTTTTTTCAGATCCCCTATTCTAAATACATGTAGCTTAATACATCATTTTGATTCTTGCCGCCTTTCTCCTCAAGAAAGACTTTCTTTTTTTTTTTTTTTTTTTTTAGGAGACAGAGTCTCACTTTGTCACCCTTGGTAGAGTGCTGTGGCATCACAGTTCATAGCAACCTCCAGCTCTTGGCTCAGGTGATCCTCCTACCTCAGCCTCCCGAGTATCTGGGACCACAGGCACCCCCCGCAATGCCTGGCTATTTTTTGTTGCAATTTGGCCAGGCCCAGGTTCAAACCCACCACTCTTGGTATATGGGGCCAGCTCTACTCACTGAGCCACAGGAGCTGCCCCAAGAAAGACTTTCATTGGATCCATTTGCTTCAAACTCACATCTGCCTAAGGCAGAAATACTTGCCCTTTTGCTTAAATTTCCTATTGGTAAATTTTTTTTACATAGATTCTGGTATAGGATGCATCCTCACATGTTGTTAAATGTTGAAGATTATAACCTAATAAAGTTGAGGATCACTGCCTTTATTTTTTTAATATTTTTTATTAATAGTATAATTATGACCATTATTATCAAGAGCACTATTAGGCAGTTTTAGTGGATTAAAAAAAAATCTTCACAGCAACCTCATTAGGTTGACCCCATTATATACATGTTTTTACATTTTATCTTTAAAATGAGTGGGTATCTTCAATTGGTAAAATATTAGCATTATAGTTAACTAGGTAACAATACTCTTCATTCTTTCCACTGCATGTGTTAATTTTAGTCATAACAATCTTTTTTTTTTCTTTTGGAGTCAAAGTTTCGCTATGTCACCCTTACTAGAATGCCATGGCATCATAGCTCACAGCAACCTCAAACTCTTGGGCGTGAGTGATTCTCTTGCCTTAGCCTCCCAAGTAGCTGGGACTACAGGTGCCTGCCACAATGCCCGGCTATGTAACAGTCTTTTTTTTTTTTTTTTTTTTGGTTGCAGTTCAGCCATGGTTGGTTTTGAACCTGCCACCCTTGGTATATGGGGCCGGCGCCTTACCAACTGAGCCACAGGCACCGCCCGTAACAGTCTTTATCTACTATATTTTCAATACCTCATGGATTGAGTTTAGTTGCAGTTTGAGTAGTCTTCAAAATAATTATGCTGTTTTTTAGCATCGAAAAAATGATTATAGAAAATTTTTTATGCAGAGATGCATATAAGCAGTGTGGCCTGGGAAGTGATGAAAATCTATCTAAAGGCGGTGCCTGTGGCTCAGAGGAGTAGGGCGCCGGCCCCATATGCCGGAGGTAGTGGGTTCAAACCCAGCCCTGGCCAAAAACTGCAAAAAAAAGGAAAAAAGAAAACCTATCTAAATAACTCTTAAAGGGGGCCAGGTGTTGTAGCTCATGCCTATAATTCTAGCACTCTGGGACACTTAAGGTGGGTGGATTGCTTGTGCTCAGGAGTTCGAGACCAGCCTGAGCAAAAGCAAGGCCCCATCTCTACTGAAAATAGAAGAAACTAGCTGGGCATTGTGGTGGGTACCTATAGTCCCCGGTATTTGGGAGGCTTGGGCATGAGGATTAGCTCTAGCCCAAGAGTTTGAGATTGCTGTGAGCTGTGACGCCACAGCACTCTACCAAGGGCAACATGGTACAACTCTGTCTTAAAAAAAAAAAAAGCTTTTCTATCACAGAGTGTTTTTATTTTATAGTTATGGTAAGAGCTCTTAGACAGTTATTTTTTGTTTTACTTTGTTTTTTCCCACCCCAGCCTCCCAAGTAGCTGGGACCACAGGTGCCTGCCACAATGCCTGGCCATTTTTTGGTTGCAGTTGTCATTATTGTCTGACAGCCCTGGGCCGAGTTTAAACTCGCCAGCCCTAGTGTATGTGGTCGGCGCTGTAACCACTGAGCTATAAGCGCTGAGCCTAGAAAAGCATTTATATGTTTAATTGCAGTGTTTTTCCTCTTTCAGTGATATATAAACAAAATAGTGTACTGTTTTGTTAACATCTTATATTTAATAAAACATAGCTTTCTCATTTTTCTTTTTCTTTTTTTTTTTTTTTTCTTAAGACAGAGTCTCAAGCTGTTGCCCTGGATAGAGTGCCTTGATGTCATAGCTCACAACAGCCTCCAACTCTTGGGCTCAAGTGATCCTCTTGCCTCAGTTTTTGTATTTTTAGTAGAGACGGGGTCTTGCTCTTTGCTCAGGCTGGTCTCGAAGCTGTGAGCTCAAGCTATCCACCCGCCTTGGTCTCCCATAATGCTAGGATTACAGGCGTAATGTGCTGGGCCAGCTTTCTCATTTTTCAAATGAGGAAACTGAGGCTTGGGAGAAGAGGTTGGCTCATTTCTCCATAGCGTGTTTTTAACAGCTATATGTTTTGTGTCACTGTATATAAATAAATTGGAGCAAGGACTTAGGATAGTTTTTAAAAATTATCTCTTCTATCCTTAACAGTGGAGTAACTAAGCTTCTATCTTATTTCTCTTCTGTCCCTACCCTTACTTCTATTAGCTGTTGACAGGTCTATGACAGCCAGCCTGAGTGACGCTCGAGATGCTTTAGTGAATGCTGTCATCGACTCTCTTTCAGCTTACCGTTCTTCAGTCCTAAGTAATCAGCAGCCTGGACTCTTAGTTCCTTTTTCTTTGCGGCTTTTCCCACTTTTTGTGTTGGCTCTCCTTAAACAGGTAAGAAAAACACAACTAACCCAATGAAATATCAAAAGCCAGTATTTTTATCCTGTGAACCCCTAAGTATTGTATAAATAAATACACTGGTTAAATTTTTTGATGACAGGAAACATTATTTGGTGTTTAGACTTTGGAGGAAGTTATACCCAAAGAAAGTTACAAACAACTGATTTAAACCAAGTGCCTGGTTTATAAGAGGTTTCCACTAAGTAATAATCAGTTATGTTATCAAAAATTCAAATGATAATAATTTTTCTTGGTTCAGCACCCATAGCTCAGTGGTTATAGCACCAGCCAAATCCACTGGGGCTGGTGGGTTCGAGCCCAGCCCAGGTTTGCTAAACAACAATGACAACTGCAACCAAACAATAGCTGGACATTGTGGCGGGTGCCTATAGTCCTAGCTGCTTGGGAGACTGAGGCAAGAGAATCGCTTAAGCCTAAGAGTTTGAGGTTGCTGTGAGCTGTGACACCAAGGCACTCTACCAAGGGCAACATAATGAGACAGTCTCAAAAAAAAGAAAAAAAAAGAATTCTTATTTTCCTACTAACAACTCTATATTTTATTGCTGATTTTAAAAAATAATAATAAAAGCTCAGGTTAGCCAGTCATGGTGGCATGCAACTACAATCTCAGCTACTTGGGAGACTAAAGTGGGAGGATTGCTTTAGCACAGGAGTTCATGAACAGCCTGAACAACATAGCAAGATCCTGTCTCGGTAGGTAGGGAGAAAGAATGTTATGAAAATACTTGAGGAAACACTTCAGATTCCAGACTGCTCTCCATCTTGTTAATGTCTATATTTTTATGAACTTTAGGACATATGTTTCTGGTATATATAAATCTTTTCTAGGGAAGAAGGACAACCCTCTACTTTTTAATAGGAATTGTTGTAGAATCTACAGTTCTAATTTCTTTAACTCAAATTACCTGTCTCCATTTTTGAATATGAATACGTGGAGATTACATAAATACTTAAGGATTTAATGTTTAAAAATTCCTTCTCTTGGGGGCGGTGCCTGTGGCTCAAAGGAGTAGGGTGCTGGCCCCATATGCCAGAGGTGGTGGGTTCAAATCCAGCCCTGGCCAAAAAATGGCAAAAAAAAAAAAAAAAAATCCTTCTCTTGGGCGGCGCCTGTGGCTCAGTGAGTAGGGCGCCGGCCCCATATGCCGAGGGTGGCGGGTTCAAACCCAGCCCCGGCCAAACTGCAATAAAAAAATAGCTGGGCGTTGTGGCGGGCGCCTGTAGTCCCAGCTGCTTGGGAGGCAAGAGAATCACGTAAGTCCAAGAGCTGGAGGTTGCTGTGAGCCGTGTGATGCCACGGCACTCTACCGAGGGCAGTAAAGTGAGACTCTGTCTCTACAAAAAAAAAAAAAAAAATTCCTTCTCTTTTTTTTTTGGGTCTTTCCTCAAGTGCTCTTTCTCTAAGGCCTGCATTCCCTAATCTCTCATGTAATATCCAACACTCTTAATCCCATACCATCCTGACACCCTTTCTTAACTCTTCTCTCCTACACTATTTCCATAGCTTGTATCACTGACATACCACAGATACTTGTTATTTATTCCTCCCTTAATAGGAGGATAAGCTCTATGAGGGCAAGGATGTTTATGTTTTTCATTAATCAATTTTTCTAGCACCTAGAACAGTTCCTAGTATATAATAGATGTTCATTAAATATTTTTTAAATAAATAGATGGAATTTTTTCCCCCATTTTTCATAGTATTCATTACTCATTTATTTTTATTTTTTTATTATTTTTTTATTTTTGAGACAGAGCCTCAAGCTCTCACCTTGGGTAGAGTGCTGTGGCATCACAGCTCACAGCAACCTCCAACTCCTGGGCTCAAGCGATTCTCCTGCCTCTGCCTCCCAAGTAGCTGGAATTACAGGCACCTGCCACAACGCCCGGCTATTTTTTGGTTGCAGCTGTCATTGTTGTGTGGTGGGCCTGGGCTGGATTTGAACCCGCCAGCTTAGGTGTATGTGCTGGCACCTTAGCCTCTTGAGCCACAGGCGCCAAGCTTCATTACTCATTTTTTGTTTGTTTTTTTGAGACAGAGTCTGTCACCCTGGGTAAAGTGCCATGGAGTAATCATACCTCACAGCAACCTCAAACTCCTGGGCTCAAGTGATCCTCCTGCCTCAATTTTTCTATTTCTTTCATAGAGACAGGGTCTCACTCTTAGACTGGTCTCCAACTCCTACGTTCAAGCAGTCTACCTGCTTTGGCCTCCTAAAATGCTAGGATTATAGACATGAGGCATAGCGCCCTGCTATATCGCTGCCACTATATTGATAGAATGTTTAGTTGAGTTGTATTTCACTGATTAGGAAACAGACTCTAGGGAGGTCAAATAACTTTACCATGAGTTAATTCCTGGAGACTTCTAGGTGGGGGCTGGGTGTGGTGTCCCATACCTGTACTCCTAAAACTCTGGGAGGCAGAGGCTGAGATGGGTGGATTGCTTGAGCTCAAGAGTTTGAAATGAGGGCTCAGCGTCCATAGCACCACATATACCGAGGCTGGCGAGTTCGAACCCAGGCCAGCTAAACAACAATAACAACTGCAACAAAAAATAGCCAGGCGTTGTAGTGGGTGCCTGTAGTCCCAGCTACTTGGGAGGCTGACGCAAGAGAATTCCTTAAGCCCGAGAGTTTGAGGTTGCTATGAGCTGTGATGCCATGGTATTCTATGGAAGGCGACATAGTGAGACTCTTCCCCCCCCCCCCAAATAATAAGTTTGAAATGAGCCTGGGTAAGAGTGAAACCCTATCTCTACTAAAATTAGAAAAACTACCTCAGACTTCTGATGGGCGCCTGTAGTCTCAGTTATTCCAGAGGCTGAAACAAGAGGATCACTTGAGCCTGAGAGTTTGAGGCTGCTGTGAACTATGACACCATAGCACTTTACCCAGGGCAACTGAGTGAGATTCTTTATTTTATGAGACAAAAAAGAGTTTTAGGGCTCAGTGTCTGTGGCTCAAGCAGCTAAGGCGCCAGCCACATAAACCTGAGCTGGCAGGTTCGAAACCAGCCGGGGCCCGCCAAACTACAATGAGGCTGCAATGAAAAAAAATAGCCAGACGTTGTGGTGGATGCCTGTAGTCCCAGCTACTTGGAAAGTGGAAGTAGAAGAATTGCTTGAGCCTAGGATTTGGAGGTTGCTGTGAGCTGCAGTGCCACAGCATTCTATCCAGGTTGACAGCTTGAGGCTCTGTCAAAAAAAAAAAAAAGTTTTAGGTGGAGCTATAAACACAATTTAATAGGTTTATATGACTTCTTTTTTTTTTTTTTAATCTTTTGGACAGAGTCTTGCTTTGTCACCCTTGGGTAGAGTGCCGTGGAGTCATAGTTCACAGCAACCTCAAATTCTTGGGCTTAATAGATTCTCTTGCCTCAGCCTCCCGGGTAGCTGGGACTACAGGTGCATGCCACAATGCTTGTCTATTGTTACAGAGACTGGGTCTCACTCTTGCTCAGGCTGGTCTCAAACCTGTGAGCTCAGGCAATCTACCTGCCTGGTCTCCCAGAGTGCTACAATGATAGGTGTGAGCCACTGTGCCCAATCTATATGATTTCTTAAAAGATATTTTTTAAAGGATAACAGTGGTTTGGCTCGGTGCCTGTGGCTCAGCTGCTAGGGCACCAACCACATACACTGGAAGGCAGGTTTGAACCCAGCCTGGGCCTACCAAACAACAATGACAACTACAACCAAAAAGCAAACAAACTAAAAAAATAGTCAGGCATTGTGGTGGGTGCCTGTAGTCCCAGCTACTTGGGAGGCTGAGGCCAGATAATCGCTTAAGCCCAAGAGTTTGAGGTTGCTATGAGCTGTGATGGTACGGCACTCTACAGAGGGTGACAGCTTAGACTCTGTAAAAAAAAAAAAAGAAAAGAGTAACAGTGGGGGTGGGACACATTTATAAGAGGGAATTTACCTAACAAATGCAACCAGTGTAACCTGATTCTTTGTACTCTCATTGAATCCCAAACGAGAAAAAATTAAAAAATTAAAAATGCCAGGCACAGTGGCTCATGCCTGTAATACTAGCACTTGGGAGGCTGAGGTGGATGGATTGCCTGAGCTCGGGAGACCAGCCTGAGCAAGACTTTGTCTCTAAAAATAGCCTGGCGTTGTGGCAGATGCCTGTAGTCCCAGCTACTTGGGAAACTGAGGCAAGAGAATCACTTAAGCCCAGGAGTTTGAGATCACTGTGAGCTGTAACAGCACAGCACTCTACCAAGGGTGACAAGTGAGATTCTGTCTCAAAAAAAAGGAATAACTGTGTATTTGTGAATTCTGTCTAAAGATACTCTTTTAACAACTGACATTTACAAAGTTTTGTGTATATTTTTAATATCTTTTTAAAGATAAATGGGACTTTTTTGTTGTTTTTTGTTACAGAAATCATTCCAGACTGGGACAAATGCACGTCTGGATGAACGCATTTTTGCCATGTGTCAAGTGAAAAATCAGCCCTTGGTATACCTTATGCTGACAACTCATCCCAGTTTGTATAGAGTTGACAATCTGTCAGATGAGGTAAGATTGGTGCCTTTTTTTAGTGGCTTTTATTTGGAATTTTATAAGCCTAATTATTGTCAATCCAGTACAGAAATTGAGAAAGTTTGTTATTTAAAGCTTTATTTCTTTCATAAGTCTGTGAATCTTTTTCTAAAGGAATTTTGGTATAGGGATGGTCCTAAAAACAGTACCTTTATAGAAGTCCCTAGGACACAGTCTCTAGATCAGATATAAAAAATGAGGAGATTGTTAAATTGACGAGAGCAACCTATTCATATATGTATTTGTTTAAACAAATTGATTTGAAAGTAATAACCTGAAAGCGAAATTACATCTGAATGCCCAAGTTCAATGTTACCGTGTCCTTGAATTAAAGAAAAAAAATAACTAGTAATAACTAAATATACACATATGTATAATAATAACTAATGGCTCAGTGCCTGTGGCTCAAGTGGCTAAGGCACCAGCCACATACACCTGAGCTGGCAGGTTCAAATCCAGCCCGGGCTCACCAAACAACAATGTTGGCTGCAACCAAAAAATAGCTGGGCGTTGTGGCGGCACCTGTAGTCCCAGCTACTTGGGAGGTGGAGGCAAGAGAATCACTTGAGCCCAGGAGTTGGAGGTTGCTGTGAGCTGTGATGCCACGGCACTCTACCCAGGGTGACAGTTTGAGGCTCTGTCTCAAAAAAAAAAATAACTATTATAATTATAAACATCATTTGCCTTCTTCTTTTTTTTTTTTTGTAGAGACAGAGTCTCACTTTATCGCCCTCGGTAGAGTGCCATGGTGTCACATAACTCACAGCAACCTCCAACTCCTGGGCTTAGGTGATTCTCTTGCCTTTGCCTCCCAAGCAGCTGGGAACATTATTTGCCTTTAAACTAAAATCACAAACGTGAAAATTTTAAATCATAATTTTTCTTTCTAAAATTGTGATCAAGTTAAGATACATATGTTAGAAATGATATTCTGGTTAAAAACTTTTCAAAGTTTATAGCCGGGCGATGTGGCGGGTGCCTATAATCCCACCTACTCGGGAGACTGAGGCAAGAGAATTGCTTGAGCCCATGAGTTTGAGGTTACTGTGAGCTGTGACGTCATGACACTCTGCCAAGGGTGACAAAGTGAAACTCTGCCTCAAAACAAAACAAGGTCGGCGCCTGTGGCTCAAGGAGTAGGGCGCTGGTCCCATATGCTGGAGGTGGCGGGTTCAAACCCAGCCCCAGCCAAAAACCACAAAAAACAAACAAACAAAACAAAATAAAAACCTTTTAATGTTTAAAGAATTTAAGATATGGGGAGCTCGTAGCTGAGTGCTTAGGGAGCTGGCCATATGCTACGGGGCTACTAAACAAACAAACAAAATAGCCAGGCTTTGTGGCAGGCACCTATAGTCCCAGGTACTAGGGAGGCTGAGGCAAGGGAATTGTTTGAGCCTAAGAGTTTGAGGTTGCTGTGAGCTATGACACCACTGCACTCTACTGAGGGTGACAAGGTGAAACTCGGTCTCAGTAAAAAAAAAAAAATTTATGTTACCGTGAATATATAAAGGAGAAACTGCCTATGAAATTTGAGGTAAATTTTTGGGCGGCGCCTGTGGCTCAAGGAGTAGGGCGCCGGTCCCATATGCCAGAGGTGGTGGGTTCAAACCTAGCCCCGGCCAAAAAAAAAAAAAGAAATTTGAGGTAAATTTTTATCAAATGAAAAGTTTATTAATTTTGTATCACAAAAATAACTCAAGGTCAATCCTGTTTGATAAGTTCAATGACCTGGGTTTATCTTTTAATCACATTAAAAAATAAGAATATTGGCCAGGCGAGGTGGGTTACACCTGTAATCCCAGCACTTGGGAGGCCTAGGAGAGTGGACTGCCTGAGCTCATGAGTTCAAGACCAACCTGAGCAAGAGTCAGTCCCCATCTCTAAAACTAGCCGGATGTTGTGGTGGGCATCTATAGTTCCAGCTACCTGGGAGGCTTAGGCAAGAGAATCACTTGAACCCAAGAGTTTGAAGTTGCAGTGAGCTATGATGCCAGGGCACTCTACCAAGGGCAACAAAGTGAAATTCTGTATCAGTAAATAAATAAACTGTTGGAAAGGCAAGGAATGATGTAGACTTGGACTCTACTAAAACCTAGGATTCAAAGACTTATTTATTTTACATCAGTTTCATTGTTTCTGTTCAGTGTTCTGTACAAGACTAGAAAACAGAGCTAAGTAGCTCTTCACTATCTGAGAAAGATAAAGCTTTCATTTTTACAGTTCGCATTAGAAAACTTTAAGGCAGAATTTCTGATTGGCTGTACTTGGTTATAGTCTGTCTTACGCTCCTCACATTTTCCAAGGCCAGAGGTCTTTTTTTTTAGAGACACAGTCTCACTTTATTGTCCTTGATGTGGTGTCACAGCTCACAGCAACCTCCAACTCCTGGGCTTAGGCGATTCCTTTGCCTCAGCCTCCCAAGTAGCTGGGACTACAGGCGCCCACCACAATGCCCAGATGGTTTTTTTTTTTTTTTTATTGCAGTTCGGCCGGGGCTGGGTTTCAATCCCACCACCCTCAGTATATGGGGCTGGCGTCTTACCAGCTGAGCCACAGGCGCGACCCCAAGGCCAGAGGTCTTAAAGTACTGTAATTAATAGCCCCCTGAGAGAGCTACAGTATTATAACTGAAATGAAAAGAACTGATCTCAGCTTAGCGCCCTTTAGCTCAGTGGTTATAGTGCAAGCACATACACTGAGGCTGGCCGGTTCGAACCTGGCCTGGGCCTGCTAAACAGCAATGACAACTGCAACAAAAAAAAATAGCTGGGCGTTGTGACAGGCACCTGTAGTCCCAGCTACTTCAGAGGCTGAGGCAAGAGAATTGCTTAAGCCCAAGAGTTTGAGGTTGCTGTGAGCTGTACCATACAGTACTCTCCTGAGAGCGACATAATGAGACTCTGTCTCAAAAAAGAAACAAACAAAAAAACAAAACAAAAAAAACCTCTTGATCTCTCAAACAGTGGGGAGTGTAGGAAGGAAGTATGTTGAAAGTACAGAGCAATTGGGCGGTGCCCGTAGCTCAGTGGATAGGATGTGGGCTACATACACCAGGGATGATGGGTTGGATCCTGGCCCAAGCCTGCTAAACAACAATAACAGCTACAACAAAAAAATGCCAAGCACTGTGGCGGGCACCTGTAGTCCCAGCTACTTGGGAGGCTGAGGCAAGAGAATCGCTTAAGCTCAAGAGTTTGAGGTTGCTGTGAGCTGTGACACCACGGCATTCTACTGAGGGTGACATAGTGAGACTCTGTCTCAAAAAGAAAATAGTACAGTCTGTACTTCCCAAAACAATTTACTGATTCAATGCCATCCCTGTTAAAACACCAACATCCTACTTTCAGAAGTTGGAAAAAAATGATTCTTCGTTTTGTATGGAACCAGAAAAACCCTGTATAGCTGAGGCAGTTCTTAGTAATAAAAACAAAGCTGGGTGCATCAGCATATCAGATTTTAGGTTGTACTACAAGGCCATGGTGGTCAAGACAGCATGGTACTGGCACAAAAATAGAGACATAGACATTTGGAATCTAATAGAAAACTAGGAAATGAAACTAACATCTTACAACCACCTAATCTTTGATAAACCATACAAGAACATACACTGGGGAAAAGACTCCCTATTCAATAAATGGTGCTGGGAGAACTGGATATCAACATGTAAAAGACTGAACCTGGACCTGCACCTTTCTCTACTCACAAAAATTGATTCAAAATAGATAAAGGACTTAAATTTAAGGCGTGAAATGATAAAAATCTTCAAAGCATAGGAAAAACACTGGAAGATGTTGGCCTGGGTAAAGACTTTATGAAGAAGACTTCATAATTGCAACAACAAAAATAAACAGATGAGACAAATGAAACTGAAAAGCTTCTGTACAGCTAAGGAGACAACCAAAGCAAATAGACAACCTACGCAATGGGAAAGGATATTTGCATATTTTGAATCAGACAAAAGCTTGATAACTAGGATCTATAGAGAACTCAAATTCACATGAAAAAAGCCAACAATCCCATATATCAAGGGCAAGAGAAATGAATAGAACCTTCTCTAAAGACAGATGAATGGCTAGCAAACTTATGAAAAAATGCTCATCATCCCTAATTATTAGAAATCCAAAGTAAAACCACCCTGAGATACCATCTAACCCCAGCAAGAATGGCCCACAAAATCTTAAAACTGCAAATGCTGGCATGGATGTGGAGAGAAAGGAACACTTTTACACTGCTGGTGGGATTGCAAATGAATACAACCTTTTTGGAAGGGAGTATGGAGAACCCTCAAAGAACTCAAGCTAGATCTCACATTTGATCCTGCAATCCCATTACTGGGCATCTACCTAGAAGGAAAAAAAATCCTTTTTTCATAAGGACACTTGCAGTAGACTGTTTATCGCAGCTCAATTTACAATCGTCAAAATGTGAAAAGCCTAAATGCCCATCAACCCAGGAATGGATTATCAAGCCGTGGTGTATATATGAGAATGCAGCCATTAAAAAAGATGGAGACTTTATATTCTTTGTATTAACCTGGATGGAAGTAGAATACATTATTCTTAGTAAAGCATCACAAGAATGGAGAAGCATGGGCAGGGCCTGTCGCTCAGTGGGGAGGGTGCTGGAGGGCACCCATATACCGAGGGTAGCGGGTTCAAACCTGGCCATAGCCAAACTGCAACAAAAAAATGGCCTGGCGTTGTGGCAGGTGCCTGTGGTCCCAGCTACTTGGGAGGCTGAGACAAAAGAATTGCCTAAGCCAAGGAGTTGGAGGTTGCTGTGAGCTGTGATTTCACAGCACTCTACTGAGGGTGACACAATGAGACTCTGTCTCTAAAAAAAAAAAAAAAAGGAGGAAGCATGGGCAGTGCCTGTGGCTCAAAGGAGTAGGGGCACCGGCCCCATATGCTGGAGGTGGTGGGTTCAAACCCAACACCGGCCAAAAACTTCAAAAATAAAAGAAGCATGAATCCTATGTATTCAATTCTGATATGAGGACAATTAGTGACCTAGTACACGGTGGGGGAGTGGGGGAAGGAGACAGCAGAGAGAGAAGGAGGGAGGGGGTAGGGGAAAGGAAGAGCAGAGAGAGGAAAGGAAAGAGGGGGATGGGGTCTCGGTGTGTGACCATACCTCTTGGGGGCAAGACACAATTGTAAGAGGGACTTTACCTAACAAATGCATTCAGTGAAACCTGGTTTTTTTTGTACCCTCAATGAATCCCCAACAATAAGAAAAAGAAATACAGAGCAATAAGGGTCCCTTGTAGGTATATTTTTCTCCTGCCATGATTTTCTATGTATTAGTTTTATTTACTTTACTTAGTCTTGGTTATATAGTTTGAATCCCCATGATTAAGTAATTTCTTCTCTTTTCTTTTTCCCTTGAGACAGAGCTTCAAGCTGTCGCCCTGGGTAGAGTGGCCATGGCAAAACAGTTCACAGCAACCTCAAACTCCTGGGCTTAAGTGATTCTCTTGCCTCAGCCTCCCAAGTAGCTGGGACTACAGGTGCCTGCCACAACGCCCTGCTATTTTTTGGTTGTATTTGTCATTGTTGTTTGGCAGGCCTCGGCTGGATTTGAACCCGCCAGCTCTGGTGTATGTGGCTGGTGCCTTAGCCACTTGAACTACTAGTGCTGAGCCTTTTATTTTTTTCTTGAGATAGAGTCTCACTTTGTCACCCTAGGTAGAGTGCTATGGCATCATAGCTCACAGCAATCTCAAACTATTAGGCTTACAATGTCCTCTGTCTTCGGCCTTCTGAGTAACTGGGACTCTAGGCATCTAACACAACACCTGGCTATTTTTTCTTTAGAGACAGGGTCTGTCTTTTGCTCAGGTTGGTCTGGAACTCATGATCTCAAGCAGTATACCTGCCACAGCCTCCCAGAGTAGTAGGATTACATGCGTGAAATGTTTTTGTAATTTTCAGCAGTAAATGAATTACACAATAATATATATATATATAAAGCTTTTATAGCAGTGCCTGTGGATCAGTGAATGGGGCACTAGCCCCATGTTCCAAGGGTGGTGGGTTCGAACCCAGTCCCAGCCAAACTGCAACAAAAATTAGCCAGGCGTTGTGGTGGGCACCTGTAGTCCCAGCTACTTGGGAGGCTGAGGCAAGAGACTAGGTTAAGCCCAGGAGTTGGAGGTTGCTGTGAGCTGTGACGCCACAGCATTCTACCGTGGGTGATAAAGTGAGACTCTGTCTTTTAAAAATATGTATAAATAAAAATAAAGCTTTTAGAACAATGCCTGGCTATAATGCCACCAGATAAGCCATAAATAGCTATTACTATTACTATCGTTACCATTAATATGATTGTTATAATTAGGTATATTTCTTTGTATGTGAGCATTCATTAAAACATGTATTTTGGGTGGCGCCTGTGGCTCAGTGGTTGGGGCACCAGCCCCATATGCCGAGGGTGGTGGGTTTGAGCCCAGCCCTGGCCAAACTGCAACAAAAAGATAGCCGGGCATTGTGGCAGGTGCCTGTAGTATCAGCTTACTGGGAGGCTGGAGGCAGGAGAATCGCCTGGGCCCAGGAGTTAGAGGTTGCTGTGAGCTTTGTATTGCCACGGCACTCTACCCAGGGCGATAAAATAAGACTCCCCTGTCTCTACAAAAAAAAAGCACATATATTTCATTGGAGGCACCTGTGGCTCAGTGAGTAGGGTGCCGGCCCCATATACTGCGGTTGCAGGTTCAAACCTGGCCCCAGCAAAACTGCAACAAAAAAATAGCCAGTCATGGTGGCTGCCTGTAGTCCCAGCTACTCAGGAGGCTGAGGCAAGAGAATCACTTAAGCCAAAAAGAGTTTGAGGTTGCTGTGAGCTGTGACTTCATGACACTACCAAGGGTGACATAGTAAGTCTCTGTCTAAAAACAAACAAACAAACAAACAAACAAACAAAAAACCAGTAGGTAAGATCAGAAGTTAAATGTGGTTTTTTTTGAGACAGAGCCTCAAGCTGTCACCCTGGGTAGAGTGCCGTGGCTTTACAGCTCACAGCAACCTCCAACTCCTGGGCTTAAGCAATTCTCTTGCCTCAGCCTCCCACGTAGCTGGGACTACTGACGTCCGTCACAATGACCGGCTATTTTTTTTTTTTTTTTTTTTTGGTTGTAGTTGTCATTGTTGTTTGGCAGGCCAGGCTGGAGTTGAACCCTCCAGATCAGGTGTATGTGGCTGGCCCCTTAGCCACTTGAGCTATAGGTGCTGAGCCAGCTTTTCTTTTCTTTTTTTTTTTTGTAGAGACAGAGTCTCACTGTACCGCCCTCGGGTAGAGTGCCATGGCATCATACGGCTCACAGCAACCTCTAACTCTTGGGCTTATGCGATTCTCTTGCCTCAGCCTCCAGAGCAGCTGGGACTACAGGCGCCCGCCACAACGCCCGGCTATTTTTCTGTTGCAGTTTGGCCGGGGCTGGGTCGGAACCTGCCATCCTCAGCATATGGGGCTGGCACCCTACTCACTGTGCCACAGGTGCCGCCCTCTTTTTTTTTTTTTTTTTTTTTTTTGCTTAAGACAGAGTCTGACTTTGTCCCCCTCAGAGTGCTCTGGCATCATAGCTCATATAGCAACCTCCAACTCTTAGGTTTAAGATATTGTATTGCCTCAGCCTCCCAAGTAGCTGGGACTATAGGTGCTTGTCACAATGCCCAGCTATTTTTAGAGATGGGGTCTCACTCTTGCTCAGGCAGGTCTAGAACCTGTGAGCTCAGGGCAATCCACCTGCATTTGCCTCCCAGAATGCTAGGATTACAGGCATGTTAAGAGGTAACATTCATTTTTTTGTTGTTGCTAATTGTGACTTTCTAGTACCTGTATCTAAAACTTAATGTTTTAATTCCTCAGGGAGCACTCAACATCAGTGATAAAACCATACCGCAACCCCCTATTCTTCAGCTTTCAGTGGAGAAGCTGAGTAGAGATGGAGCTTTCCTCATGGATGCAGGCTCTGTGAGTATTTTGATTTACTCTGACCCTTCTCACTGCATACTACTAGACCATTTTAGTATTTGGTTTTATTCCCTATAATAATATTCTTCCTAAATAGTTGACACACTCTTTAACCTATATATAATCATGTATTACATAATGACATTTTGGTCAACAGTGGATCACTTATATTATAGAATGGCAGTTCCATAAGTTTATGATAGAGCTCAAAAATTTCTATCAACTTGTTGTTACCATGCTATACACTTTGTCATTATTTTAGAGTATACTCCTTATACTTATTTTTTTTGTGTGTGTGTGGTGTTTGGCTGGGGCTGGGTTTGAACCCGTCACCTCTGGCATATGGGACGAGTGCCCTACTCCTTATACTTATTAAAGAAAAAAAAGTTGGCCAGACCTGGTAGCTTATGCCTATAATGCAAACACTCTGGGAGGCCAAGACTGGAAGATCACTTGAGAGGTCAGTAGTTTAAGACCAGCCTGATCAAGAGCAAGACCCCCGTCTCTACTAAAAGTAGAAAAACTTAAGCCAGTGTGTGATGGCCTGCACCCATACATAAGAGGCTGAGGCAGGAGAATTGCTGAAGTCCAGGAGTTTGACATTATAATGAGCTAGCCTGGGAAACAGAGAGGAACCTTGTCTCAACAACAACAACAATAATAAAATAGGCACGGTCGCTCACAATTGTAATCCTAGCACTCTGGTAGGCTGAGGAGGGTGGATTGACTGTGCTCAGGAATTTGAGACCAGCCTGAGCAAGAGTGAGACCCCATTTCTAAAAAAATATCTATAGGCATTGTGTCAGGCACCTATAGTCCTAGCTTCTCCAGAGACTGAGGAAATAGAGGTCTTGGGCCCCAAGAGTTTGAGGTTGCTGTGAACTATGACTTCATGGCACTGGTGGCTCACACCTGTAATCCTCCACTCTAGGAGGTCAAGGTGAGTGGATTGCTTGAGCAAGAAGTTGGAGATTAACCTGAACAAGAACAAGACCCTGTCTCTACTAAAAGTAGGAAAATTGAGGCAAGGGGATCACTTGAGCCCAGGAGTTTGAGGCTACTATGAACTATGATGATACCATGGCACTCTATCCAGGGGAACAGAGTGAGACTCTCTCTCTCAAAAAGTTAACTGGCTTGGCACCTGTAGCTCAGTGGTTAGGGCGCTGGCCACATACTCCAGGGCTGGTGGGTTTGAACCCGGTGCAGGCCTACTAAACAACAATGGCAAGAACAAAAAAATAGCTGGGCTTTGTGGTGGGTACCTATAGTGCCAGCTACTTGGAAGACTGAGGCAAGAGAATCACTTGAGTCCGAGAGTTTGAGGTTGCTGTGAGCTGAGACCCCACGGCACTCTACTGGGGGCGACATAATGAAACTCTGTGTGAAAAAAGAACAAAAAAAGTTATCTGTAAAATAGCCTCAGGCAGGTTCTTGAGGAAGGTGGTAGGCTTTGTTATCAGAGGAGATGACAGCTGCATAGGTTATTGTCTCTGAGGACCTCCCGTTTGGACAAGATGTAGAAATAGAAGGTAATGATATGGGCTCAGCCTGTGGCTCAAGCGGCTAAGGCGCCAGCCACATACACCTGAGCTGGTGGGTTGGAATCCAGCCCCAGCCCGCCAAAAAACAATGATGGCTGCAATCAAAAAATAGTCAGGCATTGTGGCAGGCGCCTGTAGTCCCAGCTACTTGGGAGGCGGAGGCAGGAGAATTGCTTGAGCCAAGGAGTTTGGAGGTTGCTGTGAGCTGTGATGCCACGGCACTCTACGCAGGGTGACAGCTTGAGGCTCTGTCTCAAAAAAAAAAGAAGAAGATAATGATATGATCTTGACCCTGTATAGGTCTAGGGTAACGTGTGTGTGTTTTAATTTTTTTTGTTTGTTTTTTGAGACAGACTCTTACTATGTTGCCCTCACGATAGGGTGCTATGGCTTCACAGCTCACAGCAACCTCAAACTCTTGGGCTTAAGTGATTCTCTTGCCTCAGCCTCCCAAGTAGCTGGGGCTACAGGCGCCCATCAGAACGCCCAGCTATTTTTTCTTGCAGTTGTTTAGCAGCCCTGGGCTGGTTTCGAACCTATCAGCCTAGGTGTATGTGGCTGGCACCATAACCACTGTGCTACGGGCGCTGAGCCTTTTTTTTTTTTTTTCTTTTTTGAGACAGTCTCACTATGTCGCACTGGTAGAGTGCCATGGCATCACAGCTCATACCAACCTCAAACTCCTGACCTTAAGCTATTCTCTTGCCTCAGCCTCCCAAGTAGCTGGGAGTACAGGTACTCACCACAATGCCTAGCTATTTTTTGTTGTCATTGTTGTTTAGCTGGCCTGGGCTGGATTTGAACCTTCCAGCCTCGATATATGTGCCTGGCGTTATAACCACTGTGCTACAGGTGCCAAGCTCTTTATTTTTTTATTTTTATTTTTTCCTTTGAGACAGAATCTTAAGCTGTTGCCCTGGGCAGAGTGCTATGGCATCATAGCTCACGGCAACCTCCAACTTGGACTCAAGCCATCCTCTTGCCTCAGTTTTTTCTATTTTTTTTTAATAGAGAAGGGGTCTTGCTTTTTTACTTAGGCTGGTCTCAAACCCGTGAGCTCAAGCTATTCACCTGCCTCAGCCTCCCAGAGTACTAGGATTACAAGCGTGAAACTACCACCCCCGGCCCTGTGTCTTAGTTTTTAACAAAAAATGTTGAAAAAGTAAAAGAATAATAAAAAGTTTAAAAATACAAAAAAAGGTTTTATTTTACTTTTTACAGAGTGCCATAGTGTCATAGCTCACAGCATCCTCCAACTCTCGGGCTCAAGTGATCCTCTTGCCTCAGCCTCCCAAGTAGCTGGGACTACAGGTGCCCACTACAGCACCTGGCTATTTTTATAGAGACAGAGTCTTGCTGTTGCTCAGGCTGGTCAGAAAGGCTTTTAGAATAAGAATATAAAGAAAGAAAATATTGGCTCGGTGCCCGTAGGTGAAGCAGCTAAGGTGCCAGCCACATACACCAGAGTTGATGGGTTTGAATCCAGCCTGGGCCTGCCAGACAACAATGACAACTACAACCAAAAACTAGCCAGGTGTTATGGTGGGCGCCTGTAGTCCCAGCTACTTGGGAGGCTGAGGCAAGAGAATCGCTTAAACCCAGGAGTTGGAGGTTGCTGTGAGCTGTAATGCCACAGCACTCTATCCAGGGTGACAGCTTGAGGGTCTGTCTCAAAAAAAATAAAATAAAAAACCAAAAACAAAATATTTTTGTATAGCTGTATATTTGTATTTTAAGCTAAGTGTTACTACAAAAGACTCAAAAGTTAAAGAATATTAAAGTTTAGGGCGGCGCCTGTGGCTCAGTCGGTAAGGTGCCGGCCCCATATACTGAGGGTGGTGGGTTCAAACCCGGCCCCTGCCGAACTGCAACCAAAAAATAGCCGGGCGTTGTGGTGGGTGCCTGTAGTCCCAGCTGCTCAGGAGGCTAAGGCAAGAGAATCGCTTAAGCCCAGGAGTTGGAGGTTGCTGTGAGCTGTGATGCCATGGCACTCTACCAAGGGCCATAAAGTGAGACTCTGTCTCTAAAAAAAAAAAAAAAGAATATTAAAGTTTATAAAGTAAAAAGTTATATGAAGCTAAGTTTAATTATTTTGAGTGGTCTTCAGTGGTAAGGATTAATGACAAAAAACATTTGTTTATAAACTTAATGTGGGGTGGCACCTGTGGCTCAAGGAGTAGGGCGCCGGTCCCATATGCCGGAGGTGGCGGGTTCAAACCTAGCCCCAGCCAAAAAAAAAACCCCAAAAAAAGATATAAACTTAATGTGGCATAAGTATACAATGTTTACAATATAAAGTCTGTTGTAGCGTATGGTAATGTCATAGGCCAAAATTCACTCACCACTTATTCGCTGACCGTTGTACTTCTAGTCCTATAAGCTCCATCGATAAGTGCCCTATACAGGTGTCCCCCCTTTTAAAAATCTTTTATATGTAGTATCATATTTGTACTGTACCTTTTCTATATTAAGATATATTTAGATACACAAATATTTCCCTGTTACAGTTGCCTACAATATTCAGTATGGTATCATGCTATACAGGGTTGTAGCCTAGGAGCAATAGGCTATATATATATATATATATAGCTTAGGTGTTTAGCAGGCTGTACCACCTAGGTTTGTGTAAGTATGCTCTAAGGTGTTTGCAAATTTGTCCATCCAGGGCGGCGCCTGTGCCTTAGTCGGTAGGGCGCCGGCCGCATATACCGAGGGTGGCGGGTTCAAACCCGGCCCCGGCCAAACTGCAAACAAAAAATAGCCGGGAGTTGTGGTGGGTGCCTGTAGTCCCCGCTACTCGGGAGGCTGAGGCAAGAGAATCTCTTAAGCCCAGGAGTTGGAGGTTGCTGTGAGCTGTGTGAGGCCACGGCACTCTATCAAGGGCCATAAAGTGAGACTCTGTCTCTACAAAAAAAAAAAGAAATGTAATCCACATTTGTCCATCCACAGCCTCCTTGTTCATGCCAAGCATAAAATGTCTCATCATAGTAAATACTAATTATTATTTATCCAGTTTAAGGTTGTACAATCTCACTGGACCTACTCATCCTTTTGATCTTTTAAAACAATGGTTCTTCACCTTCCTAATGCTGTGACCCTTTAATACAGTTCCTCATGCTACTTCATGAAGTAGCAACGAAAATAATTTTATGGTTGGGAGTCACCACAACATGAGGAACTGTATTAAAGGGTCTCAGCATTAGGATGGTTGAGAACTACTGTTTTAAAACAAACTTAGTGGTAAAGGCAAATCAGCAGAATTAGCATTATGCTACATCTCAGAATAATTTTATTCCTGTCCCCAGGTACTGATGCTTTGGGTTGGAAAAAATTGTGCACATAATTTTCTCAGCCAAGTTCTAGGAGTTCAAAACTATGCATCGATTCCACAGCCTATGGTAAGACTTTTTAATTATAGTAGATTGAATGGGCATTTCAAAGATGGGAGAACATGAATATGCCATTTAAAATCAGAAAATAAGACTAAAAATTTTTCCAAAAGAGAAAATGTTCCTACACAGCTGGGCATTGTGGCAGGAGCCTGTAGTCCCAGCTACTCGAGAGGCTGGGGCAAGAGAATGGCCTAAGCCCAGGAGTTGGAGGTTGCTATGAGCTGTGATGCCATGGCATTCTACCCAGGGCAATAAAATGAGACTCTGTCTCTAAAACAAACAAACAAAAAATGTTCTACAAATTATGTTTGTCTTGGAACTGAAAGTACTCTATTTTTTATGGCATTCTTCGGATTACTTGGCATACTTAATCTGTTGCTAAGTATGTAAGGCAATTAAGTTAGTTAATGACCAAAAAAAGTAGTTTGCTGCAAACTACTCAATACAGTGCTTTGGCTTTTCTTTTTTCCCTGAGATTCACAATCAGTGTGATGTTTTGGCATTTTTTGGTTCTTTTATGGCAAGTGACTTCTTTTTTTTTTTTTTTTTTTTTCTTTTTTTTTGAGATGGGGTCTCACTATGTTGCCCTCAGTAGAGTGCTGTGATGTCACAGCTCACAGCAACCTAAAACTACTGGGCTTAAGTGATTCTCTTGTCTCTGTCTCCCAAGTAGCTGGGACTACAGGTGCCCGCCATAATGCCCAGCTATTTTTTGGTTGCAGTTGTCATTGTTTAGCAGGCCGTAGCCAGGCTCGAACGTGCCAGCTTTGGTGTATGTGGCCAACACCCTACTCACTGAGCTTCAAGTGATTTCTTGTTCTTTGGCTGGGTTTTTTAAACTGCTTTTAGGGTGGCGTCTGTGGCTGAGTGAGTAGGGCTCTGGCTCAGTGAGTAGGGCGCCAGCCCATATACCAAGGGTGGCAGGTTCAAACCTGGCCCCGGCCAAACTGCAACAAAAAATAGCCAGGTGTTGTGGCAGGTGCCTGTAGTTCCAGCTACTCTGGAGGCTGAGGCAAGAGAATCGCCTAAGCCCAAGAGCTGGAGGTTGCTGTGAGCTGTGATGCAACAGCACTCTACCGAGGGCAACAAAGTAAGGCTCTGTCTCTAGCAAAAAAAGAAAAAAATATATATATATATAGGGCAGTGCCTATGGCTCAGTGAGTAGGGTGCTGGCCCCATATACTGAGGGTGGTGGGTTCAAAGCTGGCCCCTGCCGAACTGCAACAAAAAAATTGCCAGGCTTTGTGGCGGGTGCCTGTAGTCCCAGCTACTTGGGAGGCTGAGGCAAGATAATCGCCCAGGAACTGGAGGTTGCTGTGAGGCGTGTGACGCCATAGCACTCTACGGAGGGCGATAAAGTGAGACTCTGTCTCTACAAAAAAATAAATAAATAAATAAACAAATACTGCTATTAAACTGCTTTGACGGTGTGCATGGTGGCTTATGCCTGTAATCCTAGTACTCTGGGAGGCCAAGGTGGATGGATTGCCCTGAGCTCATAGCTTTGAGACCACCCTGAACAAAAGACCCCGCCTCTAAAAATAGCTGGGCAGTTGTGTGGGTGCCTGTAGTCTCAGCTACTTGGGAGGCTGAGGCAAGAGAATCACTTTAGCCCATGAATTGGAGATTGCTCTGAGCTATGACGTTACGGCACTCTGCCAAGGGTGACAAAGTGACACTCTGTCTCAATAAAAATAAATTGCTTTGAAGTAAGAACTAAACTCATTGCTACACTGGTGTACCTAGCAATGAAAGGTGGCCAATGCAAGTTGAATTAATATTGACTATTGAAGAAAGTAATGATGGAATATATCACTAGCTATTTGATTTGGACAAGTCACTAAATAGCCTCATTTGTAAAATAATAAGGCCAGCCTCCCCATGTCATCCTAGCTCTCTGGGAAGCTAAGGTGGGTGGATTACTTGAGCTTCTGAGTTCAAGACCAGCCTGAGCAAGAACAAGACTCTATCTCTACTAAAAAAAAAAATAGGAAAACTAGCCAGGTGTTGTGGCAGTCATCTATAGTCCCAGCTATTAAGGAGGTTGAGGCAGGAGGATCACTTGAGCCCAAGAGTTTGAGAGTGCTGTGTACTGTGACACCACTCCACTCTGCCCAGGTTGACAGAGTTAGACTGTGTCTCAAAAAAATATAATAAAATAATAGGAATGCTTTTTTTAGCACAGGCCTGTAATCCCAGTACTCTGTGAGACCAAGGTTGTAGATCGCTTGAGCTCTTAAGTTGCGAGACCAGCCTGAGCAAGAGCCAGACCCCATCTCTAAAAAAATAGCTGGGTTGGGTGGTGCCTGTGGCTCAGTGAGTAGGGCACTGGCCCCATATACCTAGGGTGGCAGGTTCAAACCCAGTCCAGGCCAAACTGTAACAAAAAAATAGCCAGCGTTGTGGCAGGCGCCTGTAGTCCCAGCTACTCCGGAGGCTGAGGCAAGAGAATCACCTAAGCCCAGGAGTTGGAGATTTCTGTGAGCTGTGTGACGCCACAGCACTCTACTGAGGGTGATAAAGTGAGACTCTATCTGTAAAAAAAAAAAAAAAAAAAAATAGCCGGCTCTGGCCAAGCAAAGTGGCTGCCACATGTAATCCTAACACTCTTGGTGGCTGAAGCAAAGCAGTTTGCCTGAGCTTATGGGTTTGAGACCAGCCTGAGCAAGAGCAAGACCCTGTCTTTAAAAATAGCCAAGCCATTGTTGTGGGTGCCTGTAGTCTCAGCTACTTGTGAGGCTGAAGCAAGAGGATTGTTTGAGCCCAAGAATTTGAGGTTTCTATGAGCTGTGACAGCACAGCACTCTTTTATGGAGGAGCAATTGAAGTTATCCACAAGAAAGCACTTGTGAAATTAAATATAGTATTTGGGAAGTTTTGAATTATAATGTTAGCATTAATTTTTATTTTTATTTATGCATTTATTTTTTTCAGACAGAGTCTCACTCTGCCACCCTGGGTAGAGTGCTGTGGCATCACAGCTCACAGCAACCTCAAACCCTTGAGCTTGAGCAGCACTCTTTCTTCAGCCTCCCAAGTAGCTGGAACTACAAGCGTGTGCCACTACACTAGTCTAGTTTTTCTGTTTTTAGCAGAGATGAGATCTTGCTCTTTGACACTCTGGTCTTGAACTCCTGAGCTCAAGCAATCTACCTGCCTCAGCCTCTCAGACTGGTAGGGATTATAGTCATGTCTGGTCTAAAGTAAGAATTAATTATAATAGATGTGCTTATTTAGTGTCATATTTTTAATTTATTTTATTTTTATTGTTGTTGCTGTTTAGCTGGGGCTGGGTTCGAACTCGCCACCCTCAGTATATGGGGCTGGCACCCTAACCACTGAGCCACAGGTGCCACCCTCAGTGTGTCATATTTTTTAGTCCCTATTATCGATTTGTATCTAATTTTACACTGATTTAATTTCATCACCTTTTTTTTTTTTTGAGACAGAGTCTCAAGCTGTCACCCTGGGTAGAGTGCTGTGGCATCATAGCTCATAGCAACCACCAACTCTTAGGCTTAAGGGATCCTCTTGCCTTTGTTTTTCTATTTTTAGTAGAGACAGGGTCTCTTTTTTGCTCAGGCTGGTCTCAAACTCAAGCAATCCACCCACCTCGGCCTCCCAGAGTGCTAGGATTATAGGCTTGAGGCATCACACCTAGCCCTAATTTCATCACTTTTTCATATTGATATGTTTCATATTGATGTGTTTTATACTGATGGGTTCTATGACTCCCTTCATAGATGTCATTAAAGAATTTGTATGGAAAAAAAAAAGAATTTATATGGTATTTAAAAGACATATCTATGTCAATATAACTAGGATAAGCACTAATTTTCAGATGTTGAGCAAAGCTACTGGATTTAAATGACTAAGCATTTTAAGTAATGAGTAAACAAGAACTTGTCGTATTTGCAATAATTAGCTGAATAAATCAGTTGATTATTAGGCCCTTCCCCAAACCTCCTCAATCAACATGTACAGTTCAACAAGATCACCAGGTAATCATGTACGTGTTAAAATTTGGTAAGTACTGTAAGCCAGGAGAGGTGGCTCAGGCCTATAATCCTAGCACTCTGGGAGGCGGAAGTATGTGGATTGCCTGAGCCTTATGGGTTCAAGACCAGCCTGAGCCAGAGCCAGACCTCACCTCTAATGATAGCTGGGTGTTATGGTGGGTGCCTGTAGTCCCAGCTACTCGGGAGGCTGAGGCAAGAGAATCGCTTGAGCCCAAGAGTTTGAGGTTGCTGTGAGCTGTGACAGCACAGCACTCTTCTGAGGGTGACAAAGTGATACTCTATCTCAAAAAAATAAATAAATAAAAATAAAATTTGGTAAGTACTGTGATCATACATTACAGATATGATTAGAATAAGTTGGATATTGTTGTTTTTATTTAACAGACAGACCTTCCACAACTTAATACAGCAGAATCTGCCAGAACAATAGCTTTCATCTCTTGGCTTAGGGATCAAAGACCATTTTTCCCAATACTTTATGTCATAAGGTAAGTCAAATTTTTCATTTGCTACTAGTTAAGCAATTTGTTTCTTCTTGCATGGACTTGTTTAGAATCATAGATAAATGTGACCTAATGCTTAAGCTAACCTTTTATATATTAGTGTAGGGAAAAAAATGAAAAAGAATTGTTCTCAATGAATCCTATTAAATCATGCTTATAATCCAAGTATTAGAATGACTAAACTTTTAATAATAAACTTTTTACTAATAAACTTAGCTATTTCTTTCTCTCTTTTTGGGTTTTATTTTATTTTTAATTGACATAATAATTGTGTATATTTATGAGGTACACTGTGACCTTTCAATGTATTTAAGGCTGGTATATACATAATGGAATGACTCAATTATGCTAATTAACATACCTATTACCACAGATTTATTGGCTTGTGTTGAGAACATTTATAATCCATTCTTTTAGCTATTTTAAAATATATGCGATTTAGGCTCGGCGCCTGTAGCACAGTGGTTATGGTGCCAGCCACATACACTGAGGGTGGTGGGTTCGAACTCAGCCCAGGCCAGCCAAACAACAAGGACAACTGCAACAAAAAATAGGAGGGCGTTGTGGTGGGCGCCTGTGGTCCCAGCTACGGGGAGGCTGAAGCAAGAGAATCGCTTAAGTCCAGTAGTTTGAGGTTGCTGTGAGCTGTGACACCACAGCATCTACTGAGGGCGACATAGTGAGACTCTGTCTCAAAAAAAAATAAATAAATAAAAAGCTGAATATAATTCCATTATGTCAGTGTATCATATTTTAAAAGTCCATTCATCCATTCATGGGCACTTAAGCTATTTTCATAACTTGATTATTGTGAATAATGCTTTGATGAACATAAGAGCACAGAATTTCTTTGACATGCTGGTTTCAATGCCTTTGTATATGTACCTAGAAGTGGAATTGGTGGATCAGCGATTTCTCTTAATTCCACTATAAACTTTTCCCCCTAAACAAAATGAAGTTTATGTAATCAAGCAAACATTCTCAGAGAAAGTTTCTGGAAGTAATTATTTGTATAGTAAATGTTAAGATAGTTATCAGAGTAAATCAAGAGCCTTATGACAGGGCAGCGCCTGTGGCTCAGTGAGTGGGGTGTGTTTGAGCCTGGCCCTGGCCAAACTGCAACAAAAAAATAGCTGGGCGTTGTGATGGGCGCCTGTGGTCCCAGCTACTCGGGAGGCTGAGGCAAGAGAATAACCTAAGCCCAAGAGCTGAAGGTTGCTGTGGGTTGTGACGCTGCGGCACTCTACTGAGGGCGACAAAGTCAGACTCTGTCTCTTAGGCTCTCTTTTTTTTTTTTTAATGACAGATCCACTGTTTATTTAACTATTACATTTTGTCAAAATTTTTTTGCTTTTTATTCCTAAGGGATGAGAGTCCAATGAAAGCAAACTTCCTTCAAAATATGGTAGAAGACAGAACAGAATCTGCATTATCATACTATGAATTCCTCTTGCATATACAACAACAAGTGAATAAATGAACAACTGAAGAAATTTGACTTAGTTGTTTCTAAGAATGTCATGATAATGCAGAATATCTAGGAATGTGTTATAACTTCCTTTTCTATGAAGTTGGATTCAATGTGATGATTAAGATGTTCTCACTGTGATTTCAGCAAACTATAGCAAATAAAGAACCACAGCAGAGAATCAAACATGCAACTCTGAAATACTGTATTTTTCAAATCAAAATATATCTACATATGATTGAAAACTTTTTTCCTTTGCTGCCAATTATGTTTGAGTTATTATGGATTAAAGCAAGATAAGACAATGTTGCTGAGGCAAAATACTTTTTGTAAAATAAAGACTTCTGTGTTCCACATGTATATTTCTCATTTTTTATTTTTCTGAATTTTTGGCTGCTACATTTAAAACCTCACAAGAGGCCGGGCATGGTGGCTCATGCTTGTAATCCTAGCACTCTGGGAGACTATGGCGGGTGGATTGCTTGAACTCAGGAGTTTGAGACCAGCCTGAGCCTGAGCAAGACCTTATCTCTACTAAAAATAGAAAAACTGAGGCAAGAGGATCACTTGAACCCAAGAGTTTGAGGTTGCTGTGAGCTATGATGATGCCATATCACTCTACTCATGGTGACTAAGTGAGATTCTGTCTCAAATAAATAAATAAATAAATCCTGACAAGACTAAGTGTTGCAGGGAATTTACAAATCCATTGATCTTTCTAAAAATAAAAAATCAGAAGTAAATAGAATATAGGAAAACTTTGAGATGACTTCTGATTAAGAAATTTATATTCAGGCCACCTAACAATAAAGCCCAAACTCTTTTCAAAAAAGAATACGTAGAGATGTCTGAACTTTCCCCATTATAATTCTGTATCTGATTTCTTACAATTTGTATGTATCATTAATATAATAAAAACTGAGACAAAAGAAAAAAAAAGAATGTAGGAAAACTAGAATTCATTCCCATACCTTTTTTTTCTTTCTTATGAAAAAGTATTATCATGTTAAAGTAGAACTTGAGTAAAATAACTCTAGTCTAGCCTGAGAAAAATATGAAGTAATACAGTCAAGCTTTCAAATCTGTCAGTATTCTCTATACTTGAAGAACAAAGTCACTTTGCAGTGAAAACTATGAGGTGGTTTCTTGATTTGGCTGCAAAAGACTTGGACATACTGTGTTACTCTTCAGTGAAAAGAATTTGAGCTATCATTTTAAATACCTGTATACTGAGATTGGTGATGATAATAGGGAGATGAGAAACTTTATTTATTTATTTATTTATTTTTGAGACAGAGCCTCAAGCTATCTCCCGAGGTAGAGTGCTGTGGCATCACAGCTCACAGCAGCCTCCAACTCCTGGGCTCAAGCGAGTCTCTTGCCTCCGCCTCCCAAGTAGCTGGGACTACAGTTGCCCGCCACGACGCCTGGCTATTTTTTGGTTGCAACCATCATTGTTGGTTGAAGGGCCCGGGCTGGATTTGAACCCTGAAGCTCAGGTGTATGTGGCTGGTGCCTTAGCTGCTTGAGCCACAGGTGCCGAGCCGAGAAACTTTAGTTATCTTGATTGATCCTTTAGGTGGGTTTTTATTTGGTACATTGCCACTTTGGATGTATAATAAAAGTTTTTATTTTGATGAAATGAGGATGAATGAAAGAAATTTAAGTTTTCTTTAATGCCATCTCAAATGCATCAGTAAAATTTTAAGGATGTTAATAATTAAATTGGAAGTACTTATAAGAAATACTTATTCTTGAATACTAAAACCTATTTAAATCATGAATGTTGTTTGATTTGGTGGATGTTAAAATCACACAAATCCAATATATTGAAGTAAGAAAGAAACTTGATTTCTGAACATGCTCAAGAGAGAAATAGTTAAAACTATTGAGCGAATTTTGTTTACAAGTAGGTAAATTATACATCTATATATTTAAAGTGCTGTGATATAGTATCTTTTTAAGAGTTTTTGAAGGCCATACATGGTGGCTCACACCTGTTATCCTAGCATTCTGGGAGGCCGAGGTGGGCAGATTGCCTGTCCTCATGGGTTCAAGACCAGCCTGAGCCAGAGCGAGACCCATCTCTAAAAATAGCCAGGGGTTGTGGCAGGCGCCTGTAGTCCCAGCTACTCAGGAGGCTGAGGCAAGAGAATTGCTTAAGCCCAAGAGTTTGAGGTTGCTGTGAGCTGTGGCGCCATAGCACTATACCAAGGGCCACATAGTGAGACTCTCTCTCTTAAAAAAACAAAAAGTTTTGCTCATTTTCAGATTCATCTTGTCTTATATGAACTTCTTAAAAGATGTTCATGTGTAATACTTGATGAAAAGAGGGGTTTTTTTTTTGTTTGTCTTAATGAATTAGAAAATGTGTTTACAATCTTGGTTTTATATGATCACCAATGAAATAGTAACTTTCAGGTTTACATCAATATGAACTGACTTTAACTGTGTCATGTGGAATAGGGAAGAAGTAGTCCCTCTAGAATATATAACTACTGCTTTCCAGCTAGTTCAGAATAATTATGTTTTATAAAAATATCTCCCTTAAGCAGTGTTAAGGTTTGTTTCCAGGGTGCAAGTAGTACACTGAACTGGAAGTTTTCTTTAGGAAGCAATTTTCAAACTGTAGCTAAAGTTTGTATTTCCCCCTCTGAATCATCATGTGCTAATATCTGAAAATAACCAAAATTTTCTTCTTAATGTCATTTTAAATGTTGATATTTGTAGGTCCTCTCTTAATAGTAGTAAAGAATCTTCCAGAGGGAAACATTTATGCTTTTAGGGGTAATCTTCCTTGTGCCTCACCACATCTCTAAGTGGATATAATCTTGTTATTACCATATGCTTTGTTAGTATATTTCACAAATTTACTTTTACAAACTATTTTAGTTACTGTGTAATATGTGCAATCCAGAATGATTTTATGTCATAAAAATAAAATTTTAATTAGGATTCATAATATTTGTTCTCTAGATAATGAGAAAATGAGCCTTTTGGGGATATTGCTATAAAGTGATTATTTTTTGCAATGTTGAATGTGTTTTTTAGTTTGATTTCTTTTCCCCCTTTGGGCAGTAGGGACAACATGCCGTATCATCTTGTATTACTTTTTGATGTAAAGCAAGTAATATTTACACAATGCCATATTTTTTTTATCATAGTTGTAAATTATAAAAGATCCTTGAATTTTCTATAGATCTACAATTACTCAAGTAACAGACAAGGGCAATCTTGGTACTTAAATCTGAGCATGGACGTTCTACCATAAAAAGTACTCTATTTTTCTAATTTCTAGAATTTTTAAAATAACATTTATGTAAGTCTTATGACAGACATACTAATATTCACGTAAGCAGTACTATTTATTTTAGTTTGCATATATTTTCATTGTTTTTAATTTAATGTATTGAGTCTAATAGACTGTTTTGCAATAATTAGAATAAAGATTTATTTCTTCTAATCAAAGATGCATAACAGCTATTATCTAGGGGACCACCAAATGTGATTTCAAGATTTTGTTAACTATTTCAAATGTAATCCTTACATAGAAATTTTAATTTTGTAAAGTAGTGTATAATATTGTAATATTAAATTCTTGTTCTCAAATTTGACTATGTATTGAAGCTCAGCATTCTGTGTTAAATCTTGCTACTCTGAAATGTTAGAGACAAGATTTGTCTTCCTTTTTACAGTTTGTAATTTTCACTGTTTTATTCCTGTAAAAAAAGTCATTTGTAACCATGCAAACAATTGTTTGATCTGTGCTAACTTATCAATTTGGCTATTCAATAAAGTTAATTGAAAGAGCTTATATACAGTGACTAGTTGTTTAAAGTGATATGAACAACTTGTCAATCACTAAGTAATGCTATTTTGTTCATCCTGGTCAAGTCAATGGTAAACTATTGTTGAAGGTGCTTTTAATCTCCTAGGTAGGTGTCTGGGAGGTCATAAACTGAGATCTTAGTGTTCATTCCTCTAGGATATCTAGATTTGAAATTCTGGATTGAAGGTTATATTTCCTTGATAGTGATCCCTTGTCTTCTGGACCCTTTTGTTACTGATAAGATGATGACAGCTGTCATTCCAGTTCATATGATATTTTCTCTGTTAGCATTTAAGATTTTTATTTTATCTACAATGTTTTATAGTTTTATTACTCTAGGTTTATTGTTCATCCTACTTGCTATTCAGAGCACACTTGAATCTGAAGATGCTATCTTCAATTCTGAAAAATTCCCACTTCTTTTCAAATTTTTGTTTTCTCATTCCCTCTATTCTTTTTTCACCCCAAGAATTTCTAATAGATGAGTGTTTTCACTGGTTCCTTTTATTTATTTATTTTTTGAGACAGAGTCTCAAGCTGTCGCCCTCGGTAGAGTGTTGTGGCATCATAGCTCACAGTAACCTCAAACTCTTGGGCTTAAGCAATTCTCTTGCCTCAGGCGTCCACCACAACAACTGGCTGTTTTTCTCCGATGTATTGGCTGTCACCCTAGCCACTTGAGCTACAGGCGCTGAGCCCACTGGTTCCTTTTTTTGCTATGTCCAGATTGGAGTTTAATCTCATCTACTGAATTCTGTGTTTGCACTTTAAATTTCTAAGAAAATTGGGCGGCACCTCTGGCCCAGTGAGTAGGGTACTGGCCCCATATACCGAGGGTGGCGGGTTTGAACCTGGAATTGCAAACTGCAACAAAAAAATAGCCAGACGTTGTGGTGGGTGCCTGTAGTCCCAGCTACTTGGGAGGCAGAGGCAAGAGAATCCACCTAAGCCCAAGAGCTGGAGGTTGCTGTGAGCTGTGATGCTACAGCACTCTACTGAGGGCAACAAAGTGAGACTGTCTGAAAAAAAAATATATATATATATAATATATAAATTTCTAAGAAAATTAATAAACAGGGGTGGTGCCTGTGGCTCAAAGGGATAGGGCGCCGGCCCCATATGCCAGAGGTGACGGGTTCAAATCCAGCCCCAGCCAAAAACTGCAAAAAGAAAAAGAAAAAAGAATACTGCAAAAAAAAAAAGAAAATTAACAAATAGGCCTGGTACAGTGGTTCATGCCTATAATCCTAGCACTCTGGAAGGCACAGGTGGGTAGATTGCTTGAGCTCAGGAATTTGAGACAAGTCTAAATAAGGGTGAGAACCCATCTTTACTAAAAAAAAAAAAAAAGAAGGTTATATATATGTATTTTTTATTGTTGGGAAATAATTGAGGGTACAAAGACCCAGGTTACACTGTTTGCATTTGGTGGGTAAAGTCCCTCTAATAATAGTATCCCATCCCCAAGAGGTGTGTCACACACTGTGGCCCCACACCCCCCTCCCTCATCTCCACTCCCCCATTCCCCACACCCCACCATGTATAGCATCAGTTGTCTTCATATCAGAATTGAGTACATTGGATTCTTGCTTCTCCATTCTTGTGATGCTTTACTAAGAAGAATGTATTTCAACTCCATCCAAATTACTACAAAAAATATAAAGTCACCATCTTTGTTAGTGGCTGAATAGTATTCCATGGTATACATATGCCACAGTTTATTATTCCATTCCTAGATTGGTGGGCATTTAGGTTGTTTCCACAATTTGGCAACTGTAAATTGAGCTGCAATAAACAGTCTAGTGCAAATGTCCTTCTGTCATGATTTTGATTCATTTTTGTATGTTTTTATTCAATAATGTATTGTTTTAATAAACAAAATTATTTCTGGGCATCTCAAATATACTTATTTTAAAACTCTTATATCAGATTATTTCTGGAATAATTACTTTTTCATTATTTGTTTATTTATTCTGGAGACAGAGTCTTACTTTGTCACCCTCAGTGCTGTGGTGTCATAGCTTATAGCAACCTCAAACGATTCTCTTGCCTCAGCCTCCCAAGGAGCTGTGACTACAGGCACCTGCCACAATGCCTGGCTATTTTTAGAGACAAGGTCTTGCTTTTGCTCAGGCTGGTGTTGAACCTGTGAGCTCAGGTAATCCACCCACCTTGGCCTCCCACAGTGCTAGGATTACAGGTATGAGCCACCTTGCCTGGCCTTATTTTTTTTTTAAAAAGAGAAAAGGTCTCGGGCGGCGCTTGTGGCTCAGTGAGTAGGGCGCCGGTCCCATATGCCGGAGGTGGCAGGTTCAAACCCAGCCCCGGCCAAAAACCACAAAAAAAAAAAAAATAATAAAGAAAAGGTCTCAAGGCAGCGCCTGTGGCTCAGTGAGTAGGGCGCTGGCCCCATATACCAAGGATGGTGGGTTCAAACCCAGCCGTGGCCAAACTGCAACAACAACAACAAAAAATAGCCAGGCATTGTGGTGGGCGCCTGTAGTTCCAGCTACTCAGGAGGCTGAGGCAAGAGAATCGCCTAAGTCCAAGAGCTGGAGGTTGCTGTGAGCTGTGGTGCTACAGCACTCTCCCATGGGTGACAAAGTGAGACTCTGTCTCTTAAAAAAAAAAAGTTCTCACTGAGTGCCACGGCCTAATCATAGCTCAACTTTTGGGCACAGCTCAAGTGATCCTCCCACCTCACTCTCCCAAGTAGCTGGGACTGTAGGCATGTACCACCACACCTGTCTAAATTTTTCTCCTTTTAGCAGAGACAGGGACTCGCTTTTGCTCAGGCTTATCTCAAACTCCTGTCCTCAAGTGATCCTCCAGCCTTGGCCTCCTAAACTATGAGGATTGCAAGTGTGAGCCACTGTGCTCAGCCTTGACACTTCTACTAAAAGAAAAATTTCGCAGGCTTGGTGCCCGTTTCTCAGTGGTTAGGCCGCCAGCCACATACACCGCAGCTGGCAGGTTTGAACCCAGCCCGGGCCTGCTAAACAGCAATTGACAACTACAACGAAAAAACAGCTGGGCGTCTTGGTGGGCCACTGTAGTCCCAGCTACTTGGGAGGCTGAGGCAAGAGAATCACTTAAGCCCAAGAGTTTGAGGTTACTGTGAACTGTGATATCACAGTACTCTACGGTCTACTGAGGGTGACATAGTGAAACTCTGTCTCAAAAAAAAAAGGTCTCGGCGCCTGTAGCTCAAGCAGCTAAGGCGCCAGCCACATACACCAGAGCTGACAGGTTTGAATCTAGCCCCAGCCTGCCAAACAAGATGACAACTACAACCAAAAAATAGCCAGGCATTGTGGCAGTTGCCTGTTATCCCAGCTACTTGGGAGGGCTGAGGCAAGAGGATCGCTTAAGCTCAAGAGTTAGAGGTTGCCGTGAACTGTGACACCACAGCACTCTACCCAGGGTAACAGCTTGAGACTCTGTCTCAAAAAAAAAGGGTTCCCCAAAGATAGATAAGCACATTATATAAAATCTTGAAACTTTATTTTTTCTTTTGATAGAGCTTTACTTTGTCATCCTTGGTAGAGTGCGGTGGCATCATAGTTCACAACAACCTCCAACTCTTGGGCTGAAGATACTGTCTTGCCTCAGCCTCCCAAGTAGCTGGGACCAGCATGAACCAGAGAGAGACCTTGTCTCAGAACAGCTGGGTGTTGTGTTGGATGCCTGTAGTCTCAGCTACTTGGGAGGCTGAGGCAAGAGAATCACTTGAGCTCAAGAGTTTGAGGTTGCTGTGAGCTATGACACCATAGTACTCAACCATGAGTGACAAAGTGAGACTGTGTCTCCAAATAAAATAAAAAATAAATTTTAAAAAAGTTATTTTCAGATTTCTCTGAGAATAAACTCTTCACAGGATTAACATAGACCCCATCTCTTTAAAAAACAACAAGATTTCTCACTATGTTATGAAAGAGTTATTTTCAGATTTCTCTGAGAATAAACTCTTCACAGGATTAACATAGTGAGACCTCCATCTTTTTTTAAAAAAAAAAAAGATTTCTCACTATGTCTCACTATGTTGCCCTGGGTAGAGTGCTGTGGCATCACTGCTCACAGCAACCTCAAACTCTTGGGCTGAAGCGATTCTCTTGCCTCAGCCTCCCAAGTAGCTGGGACTACAGGCACCAGCCACAATGCCTGGCTATTTTTTTGTTGTACTTGTCATTGTTGTTTAGCTGGCCTGGGCTGGGTTCTAACCCTCCAGCCTTGGTGTATGTGGCTGGTGCAGTATCCACTGTGCTATGGCCGCTGAGCCAAAAAAAAAAAAGAAAAAAAAAGATTTCTTAGCAATTCAAACTCTATTATACATAAGGGAGACATGCAAACTGGTATATCATACTTCTCATCTGTGAATAAATGTGCTACAATGTATATTTATAAATAAACGTAGTAGAAATCTAATGAGCTAGTAAAGCCTAAGATTAGTTCTATTCTATCCCCAGCAGCCTACAGTAGAAATAAGGCCTCAAAGTGAGGGAAAGCCTATGTATGAGGCCAGCATCTCCAAGCTACCCTGCAGAGCAAGAAATAGCAGAGAACTGCTGCAGGCTGGGCATATACATAACACCTTTCTTCACTCTTTCTATAAACAGAACAACTTCAAAATAGAGATGCCAAAATTGCCACTACTTTGGATGATAAGATTACCTAAAGGCTGACATTTTCTGTTTCCTACAGTTTGCAACGAGAAGAAAGGTAGTATTAGAGCAGGGGTAAACCTCGAGGGAAGGTCTGAAAGAAAGAGTGACAATGGTAGCATGAGGGTCCTGCAAGCTAACGAGGGCTTTCAGGGGGTAATTTGGACACAGCTAATAGTGAGGCAATGAACCTCATGTAATAAATCTAATTTTAGGTGGTTTTGAATATTTTGTTTTCCAGTGTTTATAGCCATACTAGAAATTATTATAGATGTATGGATATTGGCCAGGTATGGTGGCTCACGCCTACAATCCCAGCACTTCGGGATGTGAGGCAGAAGGATTGCTTTGCGACCAGGAATTCAAGACAAGCCTGAGTAACATAACAAGACTTCTCAAAAAAAATTTAAAAATTAGCTGGACGTAGTGGTGTCTACTTGCCATCCCCAGTACTCAGAAAGCTGAGGCAGGTGGTGGAAGAAGGAAGGGAGGGAGATATTGTGGATTGGACATTTTTGGACATTGGACATTGTCTAATCTTGGACATTTTTTTCCCCCAAGAAAACATAACATGCTACCGAAAATGTCCCATGTATCAGCTGTAGGGGAGGCAGTCTTCAATCCAGTCTCTGGCTGGATCTGAGAATTAAATTGGGATAAAACAAATTAATAGGAAGACGTATATGCATTTATACAACATTAACAAGTATTACCTGACTTAGGAACTCTCATAAGGAAATGAATATCCAAAGAAATGGCAAAAGTCAAATGTTTTTAGACTAGATTGCCTAAAGACAAGTAACTGTGTAAAAGTAACTAAAAAAAGGTAAGAATTATTTTAACAATGTCTTTGTACAGAATTCTATTGATCTTAACTTGTCTTTCTTTTCTCCTAGAATAAGGACAGCTGTCACATAAGTATTTCATCTCCTATTTTTAAGAAAATGCAAGATCGGGCGGCACCTGTGGCTCAAAGGGGTAGGGCGCCGGTCCCATATGCCAGAGGTGGTGGGTTCAAACCCAGCCCTGGCCAAAAGAAAAAAAAAAAAAAAAAAAAGAAAATGCAAGATCAAGGGGGCTTACTCCTGTAGTCCTAGCACTCTGGGAGGCCGAGTCTGGTGGAATGCCTGAGCTCAGGAGTTCAAGACCAGCCTGAGCCAGAGTGAGACCCCATCTCTAAAAATACCCAGGAGCTGTGGTGGATACCTGTAGTCCCAACTACTTGGGAGGCTAGGGCAAGAGAATCACTTGAGTCCAACAGTCTGAGGTAGCTGTGAGCTATGACGCCATGGCACTCTACCAAGGGTGACAAAGTGAGACTCTGTCTCAATAAATAAAATAATAAAAGAAAAATAAAATTAACCAATTAGCCATATCCCTTGGATTTAACTTTCCTCTAATCATGGATGAAATTTCAGTTTTTATACTACATATTGAACTCCATGTTTTTGAACTCAAACCAGTTTTTGTTTGTTTTCACTTCTTTTTCAACACATGTAGTGTATATATACATATGTATGTATATATATATTTTTAGAGACAGAGTCTCACTTTTGTCGCCCTTGGTAGAGTGCATGGCATTACAGCTCACAGCAACCTCCAGCTCTTGGGCATACACGATTCTCTTGCCTCAGCCTATCTAGTACCTGGGACTACAGGTGCCCGCCACAATGCCCAGCTATTTTTTTGTTGCAGTTTCGCTGGGGCCAGGTTTGAACCCATCACCCTCAGGATACGGGGCCGGTGCCCTACTCACTGAGTCACAGGTGCCACCCGTAGTAGTTTTTTTTTTTTTAATCTTCTAACCAAGATTTCATCTGATTCCTGATTTTGAGGGTGATTCTGTGGCACCCTTTGTTGCAAGGGGCCCAGAAGGCTGCTTCAACCTCTGCATCCTCAAGTGTGAACTGGCCACAGAGCCCTGTCAACAAAGGTGATGGATCCATGGCTCAGTGCCTGTAGCTCAGTGACTAGGGCGCCAGCCACATACATCGGAGCTGGCAGGTTAGAATCCAGCCCAGGCCACCAAACAACGACAACTACAACCAAAAACAGAAACAAAGGTGATGGATCCAATTCTTTCATTTTATGGCATCCACTGTTATCCTAAATAACCATTACACCCAGGGTGCTGCTGGACAGGCACTTGCAAGGCCTTTTGCCATCAATAAAGTTAGGAGGCTAGATGCACCAAGGCCCATGGTGCCAGTCAGGACTTGGTGCATTTCACGCACCTGGGAAAGTGGAAAGTATTGACTAGCTGTAAATTTAGTCTAGAGTAAAAAAATTTTTTTTTTTTTTTGTAGAGACAGAGTCTCACTGTACCGCCCTCGGGTAGAGTGCCGTGGTGTCACACGGCTCACAGCAACCTCTAACTCTTGGGCTTACGCAATTCTCTTGCCTCAGCCTCCCGAGCAGCTGGGACTACAGGCGCCCGCCACAACACCCGGCTATTTTTTGTTGCAGTTTGGCCGGGGCTGGGTTTGAACCCACCACCCTCGGCATATGGGGCCGGCGCCCTACTCACTGAGCCATAGGCGCCGCCCCGTAAAAATTTTTTTTGGTGTGGGGGGATAGAGTCTCACTCAGTCGCCCTGGGGTTGAGTGCCATCGCGTCATAGCTCACAGCAACCTCAAACTCTTAGGCTCAAGTGCTTCTCTTGCCTAATCTCCGAGAGTAGCTGGGACTACAGGTGCCCACCACAATGCCTGGCTATTTTTTAGAGAAGGGATCTTGCCCTTGCTCAGGCTGATCTCGAACTCCTAAGCTCAAGCAATCTGCCAGCCTCACCTCCTAGTAGGGAAGGAATATTTTGAAGACAACCATTTCTGAAAACAGGTGAATGTCTTGTAACCTTGTAACCTATCAGGGGGAATCTAATGCATAGTGACTGGTGACACTGCTAATGTTAGCTCTTACTGTAAAAGTATAAAACTGACAAAAGGAAATAGGGGACTGTGTGCAGTGGCTCACCCCTGTAATCCTAGCACTCTGGGAGGTGGATTTGAAACCAGCCTGAGCAAAAAGCAAACCCTGTCTCTGCTAAAAATAGAAAAACTGAAGCAATAGGAGGCTTGAGCCCAAGAGTTTGAGGTTGCTGTAAGCTATGACTCAACAGCATTCAAGCCAGAGTGACAATGAGACTCTGTCTCAAAAAATAAAATAAAATAAAAAAAAAAAGAAAGAAAGAAATAAGGGCAAGAGCAGTTCTTTGAGGAGATAATGCCTACTGCTCTCTAGAATTGCTGGCTTTTCTGTGTAATAAGTGAAATTGTTGATCTCTCATCCATTTCTCCATTGACTGGCTTGACTGACAGACTAACCAACTCGTTGGTCTGGCAACATACTTATTTGCTCAATCACTTAGTAAGTCATTACTGAGTGCCAGGGCTACAGTATGACTTTCATAGGCCTCAGGCACTTTTGCCTTCTTGGTTCCTTCGTCCATAAAAACATAACTTAAAATTATATTTTTGACTGTTGCTATATTGACGACTATAATTCAATTGGATTCATTATTTTATAGTGATTATTATTTCTAATGATTTTAAAAGAAATTAAATCATTTGCGTGGGAACCCCTTAAGTCCTGGGCGTCCTCAGCACTGTGCCAGCAGTGTCTAAAGGCTAAGTTGGCCCTGCAGCGTGGCATGCTGTGTGTTCTAGGAATTGCATCAATGAACAAAATAAAATGCTTGCCTCCTTAAAGCTTACACTCTAGTTAATGAGAAACAGTAAAAAAAAAACTTGTACCTTTGACATGCGAGGTGGTTATAAGTGCTAAGGAGAAAAATAAGATGGTGAAGGGGAATGGAGAGTGTTGGCAATTTTGATAGAATGAACACGAAAGCCTTCCCCAGGAAAGTTTGATTTGAACATGAGTGAGGTCCTGAGAACAAACAAGCTGTATATTTGAAGGAAGTACAGCTCAAAACTAAGAATTACCACCAAGAAGAAATCCCAACGTAACCCTCCCTTGAGAGTCGCTCCCAGAGTTTCGTTACTCTCTCCCGCCCCCAGGAGCGAGGCCGCGGGTCAACCGCCATTTTGCTTCCGGGCACCAAATCTCGGCCGGGGATGCTCGTCGTCGGCCATCTCTCTCCCACTCCTCAGACTTGGCGCAGGCTTGCTTTAGCTTCAAGTGAACAGCAGAGGGAGCCCAATGGCAGGTTATGGATTAGTGAAGGCCCGCCCCGCGCGGGCGGACGGGTTAGCCGGCGCTGCCCTCATCAAAGATGGCGGCCAGAGCTTTGCTCGGTCCCGCCGGGCGACGCACGCGTGCTTAGCTCGCCGTCTGGGCACCGCGCTCGGGGGCGGGTCTACAGGGGGAGGAGGACGCGCGCCCTGCGGCCCTGCCTAAAGGCGACGCGCCGCAGCTGCAGCTGCTGCCGCAGCCACCGTCACCACTCCCAGATTCTGGAGGGGAGGATGGAGTCGGTGACCGTCGCTACCGACGGTGGGGACAGGTCCGGGGTCCCAGCAGGCTCAGGCTTGTCAGCTTCCCAGCGTCGAGCCGAACTGCGGCGGAGAAAGCTGCTCATGAACTCGGAACAGCGCATCAACCGGATCATGGGCTTTCACAGGCCCGCGGGCGCGGGTGAGAGCCCCTGTTTCCTGTCTCCGGTCCCTCTTTGAATCTTCAGGATCATTCTTCCCTCCCTCATACCCAAATCCGCCGACCTTTTTGACCAAGTCCTGCTCTCTGACCTCCCTGTCCCCGCCCCTTAGTAGATAACCCACGTTCAACCCACATTCACTTCTTAGCCCCAGGACGTTCCTGATCACTACCCTTAGTTTTCCTGGGGCCTAGCCCTGAGATTGTTATCACCATGGCTGCAAACCCGTGTTTCCTGAATCACTGTGAGTCCATCTGCGCGGTTTCCTTGAGAGGGACCCTTTCTTCCTCATCCATACCTTCGCCTTTTTTGAAGGGCGCACATTTTAGCACCAGACTTCTTCGTCCCGTTAGGAAGGTTGCTTTCCTTTATTGACGTTCCCGGTGTTTTTACTTCTGGTGTCTTCCCGAGCATCTACCTTCTTTTGCTTTTTCCTATATAGCTCTCGTCCGCCCAGATCAGCTTGTCTTTACTGACTCACTGTCTGGCCTACGTGGATCAGACTCTTGGGGTCATATCCCAGTATTTGTGTTTAGTGCCCTGAACACGGTTACCTACAGGTCTTATAAAAGAGGTGAAAAAGTAGGAGTGAGCATTCTTTATAGACTCAACAAGTACGACCTGCCTACCAGGGGTTTCCTCTTCTCATTAGCTCAGATTGATGCGGTTGACATTTAGAACTGCATTTAATCCTAAAGGACAGTTTCTAATTTCTCCCCAAAGACAAGCCCGGTGAGATTCTTTAAAAGTTTTTTTTTTTTTTTTTGTTTCCATGTAAGTTTCCATTGTTTCCTTTAATAACTGGCCTTTAGTCATTGGTTGCAAGCTCATTAGATTTTCAAGACTTTTGTTCTCTGAGACTTTATTTAGATACATATCTGTGAAATTGTAGACAGTTCATGTGAGCTCAAGTGAGATGTGAGAGTTCCATTTCAAATTCTTGAAGAACAAAAATTAGAAGGAACATTTTTTTCTATCAGGATATGTATTCTTTCCTATTTCTTGTATTTCTTGGCGGTACTTTTTATATTTTGCTTTGAACATTTTGTCTTTAAAAGACTTTATTTTAAGCCAGAGTAGCACCCTAAAACTACTGTAGTATCTACCAATGGCTGTTGTACTACAGAATCAGTAGTTGTAGGATATGCCACACCCTAACACTTACAGGGGTCTGGATTCAGAAATCAGATTTTATTTATTTTATTTATTTTTGTAGAGACAGAGTCTCACTTTATTGCCCTCAGTAGAGTGCTGTGGTGTCACAACTCACAGCAACCTCCAACTCCTGGGCTTAGGCTATTCTCTTGCCTCAGCCTCCTGAGTAGGTAGGACTACAGGCGCCCACCACAACGCCCAGCTATTTTTTTGTTGCAGTTTGGCTGGGATGGGGTTTGAACCCGCCACCCTCTTTATATGGGGCTGGTGCCCTATCCACTGAGCCACAGGCACCACCCCAGACATCAGATTTTAAAATACAGGTTTTAATTATTTTATATTTTTTACCATACAAGCTAGAGCAAGCAATGCAGTCCTATTTCTAGAATATGTTATTTATTAAAAATTGGTCTTGGCCGGGTGTGGTGGCTCAACGCCTGTAGTCCCAGCACTGTGGGAGGCCGAGGCAGGTGGATTGCCTGAGCTCAGAGGTTCTAGACCAGTATGAGCAGCAGTGAGCCAGAGTAAGACCCCATCTCTACTAACATCAAAAACAGCCAGACGTTGTGGTGGGTGTTTGTAATCCCAGCTACTGGGGAGGCAATGGGACAGAGCATCACCAGAGGAAGAACATTTAAAAAAGAAGAAAGAAAATGAACAACAACAACAAAAAGAGTACTTCAGGGCAGCGCCTGTGGCTCAAAGGGATAGGATGCCGGCCCCATATGCCGGAGGTAATGGGTTCAAACCCAGCCCTGGCCAAAAACTGCAAAAAAAACAAAAAACAAAAGTACTTCAAACAAAGAAGAACGAACAAGCGAGCTGAAATTAAAAATTAAAATTTTTTTAAAAATTAAAAAAAAATTGGTCTTTACAGCTTGTTTCCTCCCAAAGACCAGTTTGTCTACTAGTCTTATTTCCTACCCACAAAGTTTGAGTTTTTCCTTCTGCAGGAATACTTTTTAGGTGATACATTTTGAGGATGTAGAGGAAGGAACTAACTTTTATTTTATGCAGAATCAGTATTTATTTCATTTCAGAGATTGTGTTCTAGTTGCAGTAGCATATTTTTAAATATTAACATGTAAGAATTTTGCCGGGATATAGTAAATATGGCTTTTAAATTTCTTTTCTCAGAAGAAGAAAGTCAAACAAAATCAAAGCAACAGGACAGTGATAAACTGAACTCCCTCAGCATTCCTTCAGTCTCAAAGCGAGTAGTGCTGGGTGATTCTGTCAGTACTGGAACAACTGACCAGCAGGGTGGTGTGGCTGAGGTAAAGGGGACCCAACTGGGAGACAAATTGGACACTTTGATTAAATCATCTGAGTGCAGTAATGATGTCAACCTTGAGCTCCGGCAGCGGAACAGAGGGGACCTGACAACAGACACTGTCCAGAGAAGTTCTCGCCATGGTCTAGAACAGTACCTTTCCAGATTTGAAGAAGCAATGAAGCTAAGGAAACAGCTGATTAGTGAAAAACCCAGTCAAGAGGATGGAAGTTCAACAGAAGAGTTTGATTCCTTTCGAATATTTAGATTGGTGGGATGTGCTCTTCTTGCTCTTGGAGTCAGAGCTTTTGTTTGCAAATACTTGGTAAGAAAAAAGCTGAAAAATATTAACTAATGTAAATTGGTCATAACAAATGAGTGCTTTTAATCCATAAAATCATTGCCAGTATTAACCTAATATCTACTAGATCCATGTGGGTATTTGGAAATGTTATAAACTTCACTATCTTAGTTATAGAATCAGGTGTTCTAATTAAACATAGAGCCTAATGATAATATTTACAATTGGCTCTTTATATGTGTGTGTTTTGTAATGTTAGTTTTATATCCACAGATTCAACCTACTGTGGAATTAAAATATTTGGGAGAGGGTGATGCTTGTGGCTCAAAGAGGTAGGGCGCTGGCCCCATATACGAGAGGTGGTGGGTTCAAATCCGGCCCCTGCCAAAAACTGCAAAAAAGAAAAAAAAAATTTTTTGGGAAAGGCTCGGCACCCATAGCTCAGTGGTTAGGGCACTGGCCACGTACACTAGAGTTGGCAGGCTCGAACCCAGCCCACGCCTGCCAAACAACAATGACAACTACAACAAAAAAATAGCCGGGTGTTGTGGCAGACGTCTGTAGTCCCAGCTACTTGGGAGGCTGAGGCAAGAGAATCGCTTAAGCCCAAGAGTTTGAGGTTGCTGTGAGCTGTGATGCTATGGCACTCTACCGAGGGTGACGTAGTAAGACTCTCACACACAAAAAAAAATCTATATATATATATTTGGGAGAAAAATAAAATATTAAAAATAAAGGGCGGCGCCAGCCCCATATACACGAGGGTGGCGGGTTCAAACCCAGCCCCGGCCAAACTGCAACCAAAAAATAGTCGGGCATTGTGGCGGGCGCCTGTAGTCCTAGCTACTCGGGAGGCTGAGGCAAGAGAATCGCTTAAGCCCAGGAGTTGGAGGTTGCTGTGAGCTGTGTGAGGCCACAGCATTCTACAGAGGGCCATAAAGTGAGACTCTGTCTCTACAAAAAAATAAATAAAATAAAATAACAAAAATATGGTAAAACAACTATACAGCCTTTATGTAGCATCGGGTGTCATAAGTAATCTAGAAGTGATTTAAAGTATATGGGAGGAAATGAGTGAGTTGTATGTAAATACTACACCATTTTCTATGAGGGACTTCAGCATCTGTGGATTTTGGTATCTGAAGAGGTTCCTGGAACCTTCCTTAGATACATGTAACAGGGCAACTGTACTAAAAACTCTTTTTTTTTTTTTTTTTTTGTAGAGACAGAGTCTCACTTTATGGCCCTCGGTAGAGTGCTGTGGCATCACACAGCTCACAGCAAGCTCCAACTCCTGGGCTTCAGCGATTCTCTTGCCTCAGCCTCCCAAGTAGCTGGGACTACAGGCGCCCGCCACAACGCCCGGCTATAAAAACTCTTTTTACATACTGGGTACTATTCTAAGTGCTTTACATATGTTAGTTCATTTAATCCTCATCCTTAATGACTATACATCATTTGAATGCATGAGGAAATAAAGACTTACACCTATAATCCTAGCACTCTGGGAGACTGAGCCAGGTGGATTGTTTGAGCTTACGAGTTTGAGACCAGCCTGAGCAAAAGTGAGAGCCCCATCTCTACTAAAAATAGAAAAACTGAGGCAAGAGGCTCACTTGAGCCCAATAGTCAGAGGTTGTTGTGAGCTATGATGCTATGGCATTCTACCCAGGGCAACAACTTGAGAGTCAGACTCAAAAAAAAAAAAAGATTCACAGGTTATATCATTTTCCCAGGGTCACACAGCAACTAAGTGACATCTGAGTTTAAACCCAGCCAGTTTCATTCTAGAACCAAAGGGTTACTGACCAATTTTCAAATAATTTGAACCATTAGTATTTGGTTCCTGTGGTTCAGAAGGCATTTCAGCATTTTATAATGTGGTAGTTTTATAATGACAATCCATTTTTGTTGTACCATGATGTGGTCCTTTTGTTTTACAGTATGTGAAAGACTTCAGAAAACCATAGCTCATAGTTTAGCGTCTTGCTCTTTGAGGTATTTACATTTAGTAGTCATTTTATTTTTTTGAGACAGAGTTTCACTTTGTCACCCTCAGTAGAGTGCCTTGGCTTCACAGCTCACAGCAACCTCTAACTCTTGGGCTCAAGCGATTCTCCTGCCTCAGCCTCCCAAGTAGCCAGGACTACAGGCACCCACCACAACACCCGGCTATTTTATTATAGCAGTTGTCATTGTTTTAGCTGGCTCAGGCTGGGTTTGAATCCAGCAGCCTTGGTGTATGTGGCCAGCACTGTACCTGCTGAGCCACAGGCGCCACCCTGTGTGTGTGTGTGTGTATTTTTTTTTTTTTTTTGCAGTTTTTGGCCGGGGCTGGGTTTGAACCTGCCACCTCTGGCATATGGGGCTGGCGCCTACTTCTTTGAGCCACAGGCGCCGCCAATTTTTTATTTTTATTTTTTTTGAGACAGAGCCTCAAGCTGTTGCCCTGGGTAAAGTTGCATCACAGCTCACAGCAACCTTCAACTCCTGGGCTCAAGTGATTCTCCTGCCTCTGCCTTCCAAGTAACTGGGATTACAGGCATCTGCCACAATGCCCGGCTATTTTTTGGTTGCAGCCGTCATTGTTATTTGGCGGGCCAGGGCTGGATACGAACCCGCCAGCTCAGGTGTATGTGGCTGGTGCCTTATCTGCTTGAGCCACAGGCGCAGAGCCTTTTTTTTTTTTTAATATTTTTATTTTTTGGAGATAGAGTCTCACTGTGTCACCCTCGATAGAGTGCTTTGGTGTCACAGCTCACAGCAACCTCCGACTTCTGGGCTTAAGCGATTCTCTTGCCTCAGCCTCCTAAGTAGCTGGGGCTACAGGTGCCTGCCACAGTGCCTGGCTATTTTTTATTGCCGTTATCATTGTTGTTTAGCTGGCCCCTGGCTGGGTTCGAACCCGCCAGTCTCAGTGTTTGTGGCTGGCGCCATAACCACTGTGCTAGAGGTGCTGAACCTAGTAGTCATTTTAAGAATACCCACCATGTAGCAGTCACGTAAATAAGTTTTCCAAATAAGATTTATATCATTAAGCAAAATAATTTTTTAATAATCCTTTTTATGCAAATATTTTTAAATAGAATGTTGAACAGATTTGATTTCCTCTCTTTAATAAATTGTCAGCATCTTTATCAATGATCTTTTCAGCATTTAGTGAGCTATATATAGCTCTTTTTGTCTCTTATCTAAAAGGCTCTGTGTTTTCTTGCTTTTATAGTGGTGTCCTATTTTTGTGCCTTTTTGTGTGAGTTTTTTTGTTTTGTTTTGTTTTTTTTTTTAGAGACAAGAGTCTCACTTTGTTGCTCTCGGTAGGGCGCTGTGATGTCACAGCTCACAGCAACCTCCAGCTCTTGGGCTTAGGCAATTCTTTTGCCGCAGACTCCCAAGTAGCTGGGACTATAGGTGCCCGCCACAACTCCTGGCTATTTTTCGTTGCATTTTGGCTTAGGCCGGGTTTAAACCCACCACCCTCAGGTATGTGTGTGGTTTTTTTGTTTTTATCATCAGTTTTGAACTGTTTATTTCTCACTACTGCCATCTAGTGATGGTTGCTCCTTCATGCCATCCTAATATTTTTAATTTTAAAAGTAATTTTACAGCTTGGCATTTTTGGTGGCTAACACCTGTAATCCAAGCACTTGGGAGGCTGAGATGGGTGGACTGCCAGAGCTCACAAGTTCAAGACCAACGTGAGAATGAGACCCCATCTCTAAAAAATAGCTGGGCGCTGTGGTGGATGCCTGTAGTCCCAGCTACCTGGGAGGCTGAGGCAAGAGAATCACTTGAATCCAAGAGTTTGAGGTTGCTGTGAACTAAGATGCCATGGCACTTTACCAAGGGTGAGCAAGTGAGAGTCTGTCTCAAAAAAAAAAAAAAGTAATTATATAAATTGTTGTTTTCTTTTTCTTTTTCTTTTTTTTTTAGGGACAGAGTCTCACTTTGTCACCCTTGGTAGGGTGCTGTGGCATCACAGCTCACAGCAACCTCCAGCTCTTGGTCTTAGGCGATTCTCTTGCCTCAGCCTTCCGAGCAGCTGGCAGCTTCCACAACAGCCCGCTGTTTTTTTGTTGCAGTTTGGCCTGGGCCGGGTTTGATCCCTACACCCTCAGTATATGGGGCTGGCGCCCTACTCATTGAGCCACAGGTGCCGCCCCTTGTTTTGTTGGAGACAGTTTAGCTTTGTCACCCTGGGTAGAGTGCAGTGGGGTCATAGCTCACAGCAACCTCAAACTCCTGGGCTCAAGTGATTGACTTGCCTCAGCTTCCCAAGTCACTGGGACTACAGGCACCTGCCACAACGGCGGGAGGGTGTCTCGCTCTTGCTCAGTCTGGTCTTGAACTTGTGAGCTCAAGCAATCCACCCACCTCAACCTCCCAATAGTTCTAGGATTACAGGCCTGAGCCACCACACCTGGCCCTTATAATTGTTATTTTGATTTTTTCTGTTTTGTCTGAGAGGCCTGATCACCAAGGCATTTTATGTCTAGTAAGTATAGCTTATCATTTAAGGACCAAAAATGGTATCTGAGTTAATTCCTCGCCCCAGGGTTTACGGAATATTGGTGTTTATTTTGAGTGCTGGGCCTTTTATGTGTGCTTGCAAGATGTGAGTTAATTCTTCTCGGTAAGAAAGGTTTCACTGCATGATGTGTTACATATCTGTCACCATTTAATACTTTAATTAAAAGATAAGTTTCTATGAGACATTTTTGGGGACACTGAAAAACTGAAAAAACTGCATGACTTGTAAAACATGTCTTATGGTTAGGAAATCACATCTATTTCTTTACTTCACCGTTCTGCACAAACAAGATTACCTTTAACCACTAACATTAAGTATTTTATTATAGTTTTTGTTTAGCTTGGAATTTTATAGCTGCTGTTAGTTTGATTTATTGTGATTTGAATGATTACATGTAGATATATTTAATTTTGTCTTCTATCTTCACAGTCCATATTTGCTCCATTTCTTACTTTACAACTTGCGTACATGGGACTATACAAATATTTTCCTAAGGTAAATTAAAATGTCTTCTAAATTATGGTGGTGTATCTGGGTTGATTGATGACTAGCTAATTTTAAGAACCTAAGAATATTAGTCCTACTTGTGCTCTGAATCACTACTACTCAAACGTGTTTTCTGTCGAGAAGAGTGGCTGTTGCCTATAATCCTAGCTCTCCCGGGGCAGAGATGGGTAGATCACTTGAGCTCAGAAGATCGAGACCAGGCTGAGCAAGAACAAGACTCTGTCTCTACTAAAAATAGAAAAAAAACTAGCTGGGCATGGCGGCAGGTGCCAAGGGGATCACATGATCCCAAGAGTTGGAGGTTGCTGTCAGCTATGATGCCCCAGCACTCTACCCAGGACAAGTGAGTGAAACTGTCCTAAAAAAGGAAAGAAAGAAATATTTGGCCAATGTTACAGAATAAAATGATGATATTCAGTGATTGACTGCAGATATATACACAGTTTTACAGGGCTTGATCTGCTTGACATAGAAGATAACCTTATTTGTGTGATTGAGTTATATGGGAGTTTTTGTCAGAAAAATGGCTACTTGACTGTTTGCTTAGTCACATCTAATGGGCAGACAGAATTGTGTGGTTTTAATGGATTTGAAACATACATATATATTTAGTTTCTGGTTAATGTGAGGGTACAAACAACTAGGTAACAATGTTCGCATTGAAACATATGTTTTTGAAGGGTCAAATATGTCAAATACAAAAAGTGAAATAGTAAGGCCAGGTGCCTTGGCTCACTCCTGTAATCCTAGCACTCTGGGAGACTGAGATGGGTGGGCTTGATCTCAGGAGTTTGAGACCAGCCTGAGCTAGAGCAAGACCCCATCTCTACTAAAATAGAAATATTAGCTAGATATTGTGGCAGGGGCCTGTAGTCCCAGCTACTTGGGAAGCTGAGGCATGAGGATCGCTTGAGCCCAAGAGTTTGAGGTTGCTATGAGGTATGATGATGATGCCATGGTATCCCAAGGCCACAAAGTGAGACTCTGTCTAAAAAAAAAAGGGGGGGAAGGCAGCACCTGTGGCTCAAAGGAGTAGGGCGCCAGCCCCATATACCAAAGGTTGCGGATTCAAACCCAGCCCCGGCCAAAAACTGCAAAAAAATAAAGAAATTAAGGGTGGCGCCTGTGGCTCAGTGAGTAGGGCGCCAGCCCCATATACCGAAGGTGGTGGGTTCAAACCCAGCCCCAGCTGAACTGCAACCAAAAAACAGCCAGGTGTTGTGGCGGGCGCCTATAATCCCAGCTGCTTGGGAGGCTGAGGCAGGAGAATCGCGGAAGCCCAAGAGCTAGAGGTTGTTGTGAGTCCTGTGACATCATGGCACTCTACTGAAGGCGGTAAAGTGAGACTCTGTCTCTACAAAAAAAAAAAATAATAAAATAAATTAAAATGGTAAAGGGAAAAATGTCATTTTAATTAAAGTGTTTATTTAGAAATTTACCCTTGAAACATTGTAGTTTTGCAGTAGCAAACGTATGGAAACAACCTGTATATCCCCTAATAGGTAAAACTTACAGCATTTGGGGCAGTGCCTGTGGCTCAGTAAGTAGAGCGCCAGCCCCATATATCAAAGGTGGTGGATTTGAACCCACCCCTGGCCAAACTGCAACAAAAAAAAATAACCAGCATTGAGGTGGGTGCCTGTAGTCCCAGGTACTAGGGAGGCTGAGGCAAGAGAATCGCCTAAGCCCAAGAGCTTGCAGTTGATGTGAGCTGTGACACTACAGCACTCTACCGAGGACAACAGAGTGAGACTCTGTCTCTAAAAAAAAAAAAAAAAAAAAAAGCATATCTATTTAAAATGAGGATGCTCTCCATGTACTGATAATGGTACATTTCTCTAAGAAATATTTCTTTTTTTTTTTTTTTCTGTGGTTTTTGGCGGGGGCTGGGTTTGAACCCGCCACCTCCGGCATATGGGACCGGCGCCCTACTTCTTGAGTCACAGGCACCGCCTAAGAAATATTTCTTGCTTTTTCTTTTTCTTTTTTTTTTTTTTGAGACAGAGTCTCACTATTGCCCTGGGTAGAGTGCGGTGATATCATAGCTCACAGCAACCTCCAACTACTTGATTTGAGCAATCCTCTTGCATCAGCCTCCCAGGTAGCTGGCACTACGGGTATGTGCCTCTGTGACACCCACCTAATTTTTCTGTTTTTGGTAGAGACAGGGCCTCAATTTTGCTCAGTCTGGTCTCAAGGGTCTTAAGCCCACTTCTGAGCTTAAGCAATCCACCTCTCTTGGCCTCCCAAAGTGCTAGGATTACAGACAAGAGCCACCATGCCCTGCCTATCTTATTATTTTTTATCTAATTTATTGTCAGATATCTTCGCTTCCAGCTTTTTTTTTTTTTTTTTAATACTCCTTTAATTATTTATTTATTTATTTTTTTTGCAGTTTTTGGCCGGGTTTGAACCCACCACCTCCGGTATTTGGGGCCAGCACCCTACTTCTTTGAGCCACAGGTGCCACCCTCTAGTTTTTGATTATTACAGCTATGAAGAAGTTTCTTGTGTGAGTCTTTTTTTTTAGAAAAAGAGTCTCACTTTGCTGTCCTTGATAGAGTGCTGTAGCGTTACAGCTCACAGCAACCTCCGGCTCTTGGGCTTAGGCAATTCTCTTTCCTCAGCCTCAGCGGGACTACAGGCGCCCGCCACAACACCTGGCTATTTTTTTTGTTGCAGTTTGGCCGGGGCTGGGTTTGAACCCTCCATCCTTGGATATGGGGCCGGAGCCCTACTCACTCAGCCACAGGGGCTGCTCATTTGTGTCTTTTTATGTTCACAAACTTTTGTTTCTCTTAGGTAACTAGCTATTTACATATATATATTTTTGAGACATTCTTATTATGTCACCCTCGGTAGAGTGCCCTGGTGTCACATCTCACAGCAACCTCAAACTCTTGGGTTTAAGTGATTCTCTTGCCTCAGTCTCCCTAGAAGCTGGGACTACAGGCCCCTGCCACAACGCCCGGCTGTTTTTTTGTTGCAGTTGTCATTGTTGTTTAGCAGGCCTGGGCTAGGTTTGAACCCTCCAGCCTCAGTGTATGTGGCTGGCGCCATAACCACTGTGCTACGGGTACTGAGCCTAGCTGTTTATATTTTTAAAAATTTTTAACCATGTGACTGTATTTGGTGATATTAAATAAATAAATGAAACAAAACTTCTAGGTGTGGCGCCTGTGGCTCAAGCGGCTAAGGCGCCAGCTACATACACCTGAGCTGGCGGGTTCGAATCCAGCCTGGGCCTGCCAAACAACAATGATGGCTGCAACCAAAAAATACCAGGCATTGTGGTGGGCACCTGTAGTCCCAGCTACTTGGGAGGCGGAGGCAGGAGTATTGCTTGAGCCCAGGAGTTGGAGCTTGCTGTGAGCTGTGATGTTATGGCACTCTACCCAGGGCGACAGCTTGATTCTCTGTCTCAAACAAAAAACAAAAAAAAACTTTAGCTTTTAATGTCCTAAAATAATGAGACTAGAAAATATGTAGGAAATAAATGTTCTCTCATGCCCCAAAATACTCCAAATTGTTTACTGTAACTTACTGCATGTGTGATTAAACGTTAATTCCTTTGAATAGCAATTAAAGCCCTACAGGATGTTCCTACAATTCTCTTACAAATTACTTACTATTCTCCAATACACCTCACATTCTACTACCTCTGACTTAAGAGACTTACCTTACAATTAATTTCTCCTCTTATGCCAATCTAAATCCTGCTATCTTTGCAGTCTTGTTTTTAATTCTACTTCATTTATATAAAACACTGTAATAATTCTTTCTCCTTTGAGCCCTATGCTACTCATTACGCATATCATTCATTTAGCAGATATTTATGTCTTGTCTAGTAATGGTTTTCCTGCTTTCATTTGTGCTGTTGTATATATATTAAATTCTTTTTTAGAATTTAGAGACAATCTCACTTTATCGCCCCTCTGTAGAGTGCTGTGACATCACAGCTCACAGCAACCTCCAGCTCCGGGGCTTAGGCAATTCTCTTGCCTCGGCCTCCTGAGTAGCTGGGAATACAGGCCTCCGCCACAATGCCCTGCTATTTTTTTTTTTTTTTTGTAGAGACAGAGTCTCACTTTATTGCCCTTGGTAGAGTTCTGTGGCCTCACACAGCTCACAGCAACCTCCAACTCCTGGGCTTAAGCGATTCTCTTGCCTCAGCCTCCTGAGTAGCTGGGACTACAGGCACCCGCCACAACGCCCGGCTATTTTTTGGTTGCAGTTTGGCCGGGGCCAGGCTTGAACCCGCCACCCTCGGTATATGGGGCTGGCGCCCTACCGACCGAGCCACAGGCGCCGCCCTAGTTTTTTTGTTGTTGTTGCAGTTTGGCTGGGGCTGGGTTCAAACCCACCCCTTGGTATATGGGGCCAGCGCCCTACCCTCTGAGACACAGGCACCGCCCAATATATATTAAATTCTTATTTCTTGTTCCCAAGATGACATGTTTTTTTTGTTTTTTTTTTTTGTAGAGACAGAGTCTCACTTTATGGCCCTTGGTAGAGTGCCGTGGCCTCACACAGCTCACAGCAACCTCCAACTCCTGGGCTTAAGCGATTCTCTTGCCTCAGCCTCCCAAGTAGCTGGGACTACAGGCCAAGATGACATGTTTTTAAAACTTACAATAGTGAGAATGTTTGCTGTTGCCCAGCAGTTTGCTAATTTACATATTTATAGTAAGTATATGCTGATGTATTGATTATTTTGAAACTTAATAGTCTTGAAATCACTTAGGTAAAAATAACAGTATCGATGGTGTTTTTATAGGGCTTAAGTAGTCTGCTAAGTTGTTAAGATTAATACGAGTCTTTCTATACAGGGTGAAAAGAAAGTAAAGACAACAGTACTAACAGCTGCACTTCTGTTATCTGGAATTCCTGCTGAAGTAATAAATCGATCAATGGATACCTATAGCAAAATGGGCGAAGTCTTCACGGATCTCTGTGTCTACTTTTTCACTTTTATCTTTTGTCATGAACTGCTTAATTATTGGGGTTCTGAGGTACCATGAAGTCTGCACAACTCAGAAGCAGCAGCTTACAAAAAAAATTCTTTTCTATATTGCAGTGTGTTTAAAGGAAGCAAACTGGTTTACATCTTTTATAATTCTTTTCCTTTATAGGGCTTGTAAAATCCCCTTTATTAGGAATGGAATGGCAGTTTCCCTGATTTGAAAAGGTTGAGTTTGTTTTAGTACTGATATGAAGAATAGAGTACCAGTGTCATTAATTTTGATTTTCTTGTTTGATTAGAATCCCTATTCTATACTTTTCCCCTCACTTATTAAATTTGTAATTCCTCATTTAAGGGCTGAGCTAGTACTTAAGAGAGCAGATACATATGGACTTAGCCAGCCCTAAGGACTGCTGCTTGTATTTGTGTCACTTTGTCCTGAGAAATGAAGTCATCTTAAAAATAAAATGAAAGAAACTGAATTGTGTAACGTGAAATCTTGCACATTGTAACTTTTCTTGTTGAATTAGTATCTTAATTTTTTTTTTTTTTGTTATCAAGACAGAGTCTCTGGGCGGCGCCTGTGGCTCAGTGAGTAGGGCGCCGGCCCCATATGCCGAGGGTGGCGGGTTCAAACCCAGCCCCGGCCAAACTGCAACAAAAAAAAAAAAAATAGCGGGGCGTTGTGGCGGGCGCCTGTAGTCCCAGCTGCTCGGGAGGCTGAGGCAAGAGAATCGCGTAAGCCCAAGAGTTAGAGGTTGCTGTGAGCCGTGTGACGTCACGGCTCTCTACTGGAGGGCGGTACAGTGAGACTCTGTCTCTACAAAAAAAAAAAAGACAGAGTCTCACGGGTGGCACCTGTGGCTCAGTGAGTAGGGCGCTGGCCCCATATACCAAGGGTGGCGGGTTCAAACCTAGCCCTGGCCAAACTGCAACAAAACGTAGCTGGGCGTTGTGGTGGGCACCTATAGTCCCAGCTACTCAGGAGGTGGGAACAAGAGAATCACCTAAGCCCAAGAGCTGGAGGTTGCTGTGAGCTGTGATGTGACGGCACTCTACCAGGGTGACAAAGTGAGACTGTCTCCAAAGAGTCTCTGTCTCCAAAGAGTCTCTGTGTGCTGTGGCATCACAGTTCAAAGCAACCTCCAGCTCTTGAGCTTAAGTGTTTCTCTTGCCTCTGCCTCTCGAGTAACTGGGACTGCAGGTGCCTACCACAATGCCTGTCTTTTTTTTTTAGCAGGCGGGAGCTGGGTTCAAACCCACCAGCACTGGTGCATGTGGCTGGTGCCCTATCAACTGAGCTATGGGCGCCACCCAGTACCTTAATTTTTACTTCAGCAAAAAATATTTGTTGCTGGGTGGCGTCTGTGGCTCAAGGAGTAGGGTGCCGGTCCCATATGCCGGAGGTGGTGGGTTCAAACCTAGCCCCAGCCAAAAACCACACACACACACAAAAAAAAAAAAAAAAAAATTTTTGCTGAGCTAAGGAGTCTGTCCACCTGTCACCCAAGCCAATCAACGACTAGCAGATGAGAGATCAACAACTTCAACACTTTATTTACAGAAAAGCCAGCAATTCGTGGAGAGCAGCAGGAATAACTCCTCAAAGAATGCTCTATTCTCCTGTTTCTCTTTGTTATTTCTATACTCTAATCAAAACTAAACATTAGTAATGTTATTAATCATCATACTTTAAACAGATTCCCTCTCATAGGTTAGAGGTTACAAAATATTTCCCTATCTTAAAATGGTTATATCTTCAAAGCATTCCTACTCTAGACTAAATTTATAGTTAGTACTTTACTGAGTGTATGAAATGCACTGGGTCCTTGACTGGCACCATAGTTTTTTTTTTTTTTTTTTGCAGTTTTTGGCCAGGGCCGGGTTTGAATCCGCCACCTCCAGTATATGGGGCCTGCACCCTACTCCTTTGAGCCACAGGTGGTGCCTTAAGATTTTTTTTTTTTTTTTTTGAGACAATCTCATTATGTCACCCTTGGTTGAGTGCTGTGATGTCACAGCGCACAGCAACCTCAGACTCTTGGGCTTAAAACATTCTCTTGCCTCAGCCTCCCAAGTAGCTGGGACTACAGGCGCCTGCCACAATGCCTGGCTATGGCACCACAGTTCTTAGTGCATCCAGTCTCATGGCTTTCTCTATGATAGAAAGGAGGCCTTGCCAGTGAATGAATAACTCCAGATGGGGGCACATGGGCTTATCCAGCCCTGCCAGGGCCTATCCAGCAGCACCTTGCAAGTAATAGTTATGTAGGGTAACGGGGTGCCATCATAGTAAATGGAAGAAATGTTGAAGATCTATACGTAGTGGTTGGGTGAGGTGGCTCATGCCTGTAAAATCCCAGCACGCTGTGAGGCCAAGGCGGGTGGATTGGCTGAGCTCACAGGTTTGAGACCAGCCTGAGCCAGAGTGAGACTCTGTCTCTAAAACTAGGTGTAGTGGTGGGTGCCTGTAATTCCAGCTACTTGGGAGGCTGAGACAAGAGAATCGCTTGAGCCCAACAGTTTGAGGTTGCTGTGAGCTATGTCTCCATGGCACTCCACTGAGGGCAACACAGTGAGACTGTTTCAAAAGAGAAAAAAATAGCCTGTCTTGTGATGGGTGCCTATAGTCCCAGTTAGTGAGGGAAGAGAATCATCTGAGTTTGAGGTTGCAGTGAGCTATGATGCCATAGGACTCAACAACCTCGGGGCGACTGAATGAGACTGTCTCAAAAATAAATAAAAATAAATCTGTTCTAGCTGTAACATAAATTCTGTGATTCTAATCTAAGCAATATTCAAGTTGTGTTTGTTTTAAAAGTTAAAAACCAGCAGAGTGTGGTAGACATCTTTCTCCCTTGAATTCCAGATTGATGTATCCCTTTACATTGCTGCTATCTCTTGGATATCTAGTAGGCATATCAAAGATCACATGACTGAAACACCAGTGACTTTTCTCCAAATCTGCTATGTCTTATCTCCACAAATTCACAACAATCCACAAAAGCTCTGTTCATCTTCATTTCCTTCCTTTCCCTCAGCTCACATCCAATTTATTAGTGATTCAAGAACTGCCTCCAGAAAACAATCCAGATCTGACCACTTACCATCCCCACTGTTTAAGACACTAGTGATTTTCTATGATTTGTAAACTGAAATCCACAGTCCTTACCTATGGCCCATATCCAAGCAATTTACAGTAACTCAAAATGCTTGGCCCTCCTTGGTGTCTAGCCTGTTTTTACCCTTAGCAGGGACCACCAGACTCTCCAGTTTCTACCCTTCAATGCTACTCACTATTGCTACATGTGAGCAAGCCACACGGGAGAAGCAGAAACTCCCCTTACTCCTTGGTTTGCTTTTTTAAAAAGACAGGCCAGGTGTGGTAGCTCACTCCTCTAATCCTAGCAGTTTAGGAGGCCAAGGTGGGAGAACCGCTTGAGGCCAGGAGTTTGAAACCACCCTGAGCAAGAGCTCAGACTTCATCTCTATAAAATTGGGCGGCGCCTGTGGCTCAGCGGGTAGGGCGCCGGCCCCACGTGCCGAGGGTGGCGGGTTCAGGCCCAGCCCTGGCCAAACTGCAACAACAAAAAAATAACCGGGCGTTGTGGCGGGCGCCTGTAGTCCCAAGCTACTTGGGAGGCTGAGTCAGGAGAATCGCCTAGGCCCAAGGATTTAGAGGTTGCTGTGAGCTGTGGGACACTACGGCACTCTACTGAAGGCGATAGGGTGAGACTCTGTCTCTACAAAAAAAAAAAAAAGGAAAAATTAGGTCAGGCGATAAGGCTCACATCTGTAATCCTAGCACTCTCGGAGGCCAAGGTGGATGGATTGATTGAACTCAGGAGTTCAAGACCAGCCTGAGCAAGAGCAAGAGCTAGACCCCTCTCTACTAAAAATAGGAAAAACTAGCCAGGTATTATGGTGGGTGGCTGTAGTCACAGCCATTCCAGAGGCTGAAGCAAAAGGATTGCTCAAGCCCAAGAGATTGAGGCTGCTGTGAGCTGTGATGATGCCATAGGACTCTTCCCAGGGTGACAGAGGTGTTAATAAAAGGTAAAAATTAGGCTCGGAGCCTGTAACTCAGCGGCTAGGGCACCAGCCACATACCCTGGAGCTGGCAGGTTCGAATCCAGCCTGGGCCTGACAAACAATAATGACAATTACAACCAAAAAATAGCCAGGTGTAGTGACTGTAGTCCCAGCTACTTGGGAGCCTGAGGCAAGAGAATCGCTTAAGCCCAAGAGTTTGAGGTTGCTGTGAGCTGTGACTCCACTGCACTCTATCAAGGGTGACATAGACTCTGTCTCAAAAACAAAACAAAAAGGTAAAAATTATACAAGTATGGTAGTCTTATTTGAGGTTGCAGTAAGTCTAGCCCTGGTGACAGAGCAAGACTATGTTTCCCTAAATAAATAATAAATAAAAGGAAAACAATTTTTTTTTTTTTGGAGACAGAATCTCACTTCATTGACCTCGGTAGAGTACTGTGGTGTCACAGCTCACAGCAACCTCCAGGCTCTCGGGTAGCTGGGACTACATGTGCCTGCCATAACGCCTGGCTATTTGTTTGTTGCAGAATGGCCCAGGCTGGGTTTGAACCTGCCACCCGCGGTACATGGGGCCAGCGCTGCCCCGGGGAAAAAAAGTTATTGAGGAAAAATTTACATACTGTAAAACACTACATTGAAGCGTACAGATCAATGAATTTTGAAAAATGTACAAATTGAGACTTTTCTTCATCATCTTTGTGTGAGAAAATAAAATAGTAGAGAAGTATTTAAAGTAAAAATGATAGCCTCTCCTCAAATCCATTACACCTTTCTTTTTTTTTTTTTTTTTGGAGAGAGTCTCACTTTGTCGCCCTCGGTAGAGCGCTGTGGCGTCACAGCTCACAGCAACCTCAGATTCCTAGGCTGAAGCGATTCTCTTGCGTCACCCTCCCGAGGGGCAGGGACTACAGGCGCCTGCCACAACGCCGGACCATTTTTAGAGACGCAGATTCGGTCTCACTCTCATTCAGACTGATCTCGAACCTATGAGCTCAGGCAATCCACTCGCCCCGGCCACCCTTTTGTTTTGTTTTTTTATTTTTCTTTTTTTGCGGTTTTTGGCGGGGCTGGGTTTGAACCCACCACCTCCAGCATATGGGGCCGGTGCCCTACTCCTTTGAGCCACAGGTTTGGTTTTGTTTTTAAAGCTGGTCATTGCAGGCAATGTTGAGGACCATTATAATCTTTTGCTTATGTATTTTTAGTTCCTCAGTGAGGCTCTTCTAAAATCTCACCTCAAAGATCACTTATTTCCTCAAGTAACTCTTTTTCTGAACCCGTCTCCAGTGGTGGCCTTTCCTTGCTCTATTACATCTGCTTGTGTTTTCATTCCCGTCTATTTCCCCCACTTGAGTGTGAGTTCCCCGCAGAATCCAGCACAGGTCTGGCACATGACAATCAAATAAAGAGAGTGTATGGAGAAGGTCATAACATTGTTTTGCGCAAATTAAGGCATGTCTATTTCCACCACTAGGCTGTGAATTTCCCCAGGACAGACCCTAGGACAGCACTGCTGGAGATGCCTCTGTGATCCTCCCAGAAAAGATCCTCGTGGGGCCGGCGAGGTTGAAGCGCTGCTGTAAATCCGGCCAACCAGCGGGGATGTGCAGGGGTTGCGGGCATCCGGTCGAGGGCCTCCCTTTTATGCCGGGCCCGGCGCTGTGCGCCCTCCCAAAGACAGGGGGCGCTGTGGAGAAACAGCGGCTTCCGGCCGGCTTTTCCCTTCCTTCTGCCGCCAGCGCCAGCACGTCCTGTTTTCTTTCGTTGGCCGCGCTGGAGTGGCCGCTGCTCTCGTAGGTGCTGCCGCCTCTTAGTGTGGATTCTCGCCTGGCTCGACGAGGGCAGCGCAGTCTTTGTCCCGTTCGCTTGCGCGTCGTACCCTAGGGCGTCGGCTTTCGCGCAACCAGAAGCATGGGCCGCGAGTCACGGTGAGGCAGCGTCTTGGGCGGGCGAGGGGGTGAGCGGCTTTTTGGGGTTGAGAGAAGAGGTGGGAGTTGAGGTGGTCGGAGTGGCGGTCGTGGTGCGGCCCCACGTGTGGCCACGGCTGCTCTGCGGCCACTGGAGAAGCCGGAGGACCTTGGCAGAGAAAATGGCTGTGCGTCGGCCAGCGACGGGCACAGGCTTTCCCAGCACTACCGTCGACCGGTTCGAGCCCCACGAGCGGGAACCACCTTCTAGGTCTAGGACGTGAATGGTTGGGCATCATATCCCGCCAATTCCACGGAGCCTACTACCCTGATCAACTCAGTCAGTAGTGATCCCCGTTGAGTTTCGTATCACTTCGCGTTTGCAACATTTCCTAGGTCTCCCATCACTCTATTTTAGTTCTTTGTCCCAAGTCAGTTTAAAGAATGGTGGGGGCAGACATTTTTGCCTCATCTACATCGTTATACGCGACCGGGCTTTTACTGCGCTACAATAGTACTTGTTGCGTGGACATTTATTTTGCAAATAGATTTAGTTTTTGTTTGTGTAACTGACTCGATAATAAAAAATTAGTAGTTCCCTCATATTTCAAATAAATTTTCAATGTTCACGTTAAAACTCAAACAAATTGCTAGATAGCCTTGAATTAATAAGACTGTAACAAATGTTATCTCAGCACGAGTAGCCTTTAACAGCTAGTCCTTGAAAAAGCAGAAAAGAAACAGAGGTCTCAGTAATAACTACTAACCAGAACTTTATAACCTCTGTTCACTGATACATTTCCTTTTCAGGTTTTTCCTCCAAACAGCAAAACCAACCCCCTTTACAGCTCTGAAATAACTACGCTTTACTCTACCTATTTGTCCAGAGATAGACAAAATAATACCACCATAGATTGTGCCCAAGAACCATTGAGCCTGTACACAAAAGAGAACCACTATTACCCCCAGCTTCATTATAATACTAAAAATCCCACCCTAATGAGCGATTTATCCACCATTTTTTATTCATAAAATACATACATATTCCTCACTGTGCTTACATGTCCTGCACTCCACCCCACACAGATAATAATGTTCACTCCCCTTATACATTATTCATTTCACCTTTATAAACCCCCCCTCACTCTGTTAATCAGGGAGGTGGATTTAAGGCTGTCTGTGCCTTCTCCTCCCAGTTAATACATCTTCTAAAATAAATCTTTTTTTTTTTTTTTTTTTGGCCAGGGTGGGTTTGAACCCACCACCTCCGGCTTATGGGGCCGGCAAACCTACTCCTTTAAGCCACAGGCGCTACCCTAAAAAATCTTATTGGTGTGGCACAGTGGCTCACGTCTGTAATCCTAGCATTCTGGGAGACCCAGGATTGCCCGAGCTCACGAGTTTGTGACCAGCATCTGAGCCACAATCAGACCCCATCTCTAAAAATGGCCGGGTGGTGTGGTTGGAGCCTGTAGTCCCAGCTACTTGGGAGGTTAAGACAAGAGAATCACTTAAACCCAAGAGTTTGAGATTGCTGTGAGCTAAGATGCCACAGCACTCTACCAAGGGTGACAGTGAGACTCTGTCTCAAAAAAAAAAATCCTTTCTTTCTTAATAATGATCATTGACTCAGTAATTAGCTTTATGTGCTGCAAGCAACATGAACCTTTCTTGTGGGCTCGTTGGCTTTTAATGTTTTCTATTCTTTTGAAACTGTGAACTGGGAGATCTTATTAGAACTCAGATCTCATCCCAGCTTTCTTTGCTTCTTTCCTTCCTTTCCTTTCCTTTCTCTCTCTCTCTTTCTTTCCTTTTTTCCTTTCTTTCATTTACTTTGAGATGGAGTCTCACTTTGTTCTCTTGATAGAGGCCGTGTTGTCATAGCTCACAGCAAACTCAGACTCTTGAGCTGAAGAGATTCTCTTGCTTTAGTTTTTCATCTTTAGTAGAAATGGGGGTCTCACTTGCTCGGGTTGGATTCAAACTCCTGAGCTCATGTGATCCACTGGCTTCAACCTCCCAGAGTGCTAGGATTACAGCCTCATCTCAGCTTTAGATTGTTGATAACTTGTTGGAGACCTTGGTTTGTGCTTTCCCTTCCCCTTCAGAGACAGGGTCTCAGGTGCTTGAATGTAGTGGTGCAGTCATAGCTGCCCACATCCAGTTAGATTCTGCACCCTTTCCCCATTCTTGGTGTCCTTGTCTTAATTGAGGCCTTGTCTTAATTGAGTAATCATTTATTGCCCAGACTATACATCTATTTCAAATTGATTCTTCCCTGAATTGATTATCTTGTTCTGTTGCTCTAATTGTCAGATCCCTTACTTTATAGCCATAGTAACATTTTTCTTCTTGCTCCAGTCTCTATATTTTGGAGTGACTTCTGAAATAAAGATGAGATCATATCCTCCTCTGACTTAGTCTCCATTGGTTCCTACAGCTTTTAAGCTAAAGTTTAGACTTAAGAGAGCCTTCAGGCTGGGGACAGTGGCTCAGGCCTGGGAGGCTGAGATGGGAGGATTGCTTGAGGTCAGGAATTAGAGACATGCTTGAGCGACAATAAGAGCTTATCTCTATTTTTTTTTTTTTTTGTAGAGACAGAGTCTCACTTTATGGCCCTTGGTAGAGTGCCGTGGCATCACACAGCTCACAGCAACCTCCAGCACCTGGGCTTAAGCGATTCTCTTGCCTCAGCCTCCCGAGTAGCTGGGACTACAGGTGCCCGCCACAGCACCCGGCTATTTTTTTTTGTTGCAGTTTGGCCGGGGCTGGGTTTGAACCCGCCACCCTCGGCATATGGGGCCGGCGCCCTACTCACTGAGCCACAGGCGCTGCCCAGAGCTTATCTCTATTAAGAATAGAAAAATTAGTCTGGCACATGCTGATAGCTACTCAGGAGGCTGAGCTGTGGATCACTTGAGTTTGAGGTCGCAGTGAGCTATGATTATGCCACTACACTCTACTTGGGCAACAAAAGACTCTGTCTCAAACAAACAAACAACAAAAAAAACCAGCCTGTAGAGCCCCGTATGAGAAGGTCCAGGTTAACCAGCCTGGGAAAAACAGCAAGACCCCGTCTTTACCAAAAAGTTTAAAAATTAGCAGGGCATGGTGGTACATGCCTGCAGTCTTCTACTCAGGAGGGTAAGGTGAAAGGATTGCTTTCTTTTCTTAAAATGTGTACACTTTTTTCGGCATCCTCTGTAGAACAGTGGGAAATCCAAGAAGGTATGATATGCGGAAGTAATTGCAGAATTGAAATTACTGATACTTGATGTTTATTGATTGTGTAGAATGAGAAACAGAGAAAAGTACTAATAATAACTGATGTTTTCACCCTAGCAACTGGAAGTTGGGGTGGTAGTTTGGGATAGAAAAGTAACAAGTTTCGGTTTCTACACATTGAGCTTGAGGTGCTTGAAGGATAAGCAGGTTACACTCAGTGGCGCCCGTGGTGTGTTTGAACCTGGCCAGGTCGTGCTAAACAACAATGACAACCGCAACAAAAAAAATAGCTGGGCATTGTGGCGGGCACCTATAGTCCTAGCTACTGGGGAGGCTGAGGCAGGAGAATCACTTGAGCCCAAGAGTTTGAGGTTGCTATGAACTGTGACACTACAGCACTCTACCCAGGGCAACAGCTTAAGACTCTTTGTCTCAAAAAAAAAAAAGAAATCAAGTTACACTCATCTCCCAGTGACTTTATCCAGGTTTATAGCTGTAAATAGCCTTTGCGTACTGATGGCTTCCCAATTTATATTTCTGAATAAAACCTCTTCCTTGAACTCCAGAATAGTATTTCACTTATCTATGGTACAGCTCCTCTTAGATACCTATATTCTGACTTTCTACCTTTCCTCCCAGGTCTGTTCCTCCATCAACCTTCCCATGTTAGTGAATGGCAATTTCGTATTTTCTTTTTCTTATTTTTTGGAGACTGAGTCTTACTTTGTCCCCTTGGTAGAGCGCTGTGGTGTCACAGCTCACAGCAACTGCAAACTCTTGGGCTTAAGGGGATTCTCTTGCCTCAGCCTCCCAAGTAGCTGGGACTATAGGCACCCGCCACAATACCTGGCTATTTTCAGTGACAGGATCTCACTCTGGCTCAGGCTGATCTTGAACCTGTGAGTTCAGGCGGTCTACCCGCGTTGGCCTCCCAGAGTGCTAGGATTCAGGTATGGGCCACCGTGCCCCACTAGCAACTTCATTTTTTGCTTGTTCCAATTCGATCTATCTTGGATTGACTTCTTTCTTGCAGTCACACATCAGTGCTACCTTCAAAACATCTGGATTTTGACATTTCTCAATATCTCTATACCTACCAAACATCAGCAAAGTCATGCTACTTTTCTGCTTAAAATCTTCTAATACCCTTCCATCTTAGAGTAAAAGACAAAGTCCTTATGTAATGGCCAAGAAGGAGGGTGGTCAATATATAGAAAATATTTTGTAAATGAAGGTACATTTAGATACAATTTCCCATTTTCCCGAGGTATGGCAATTCTAGGAGTGACTCTCAGGCACTCTGTATTTTCCACTACAAGGTATGCTGTCACAGAGGGGTTTATTTCCTCTTAATTTCAAAAAATGTTATAAAAAATACTTTCATTGGGCAGCGCCTGTGGCTCAGTGAGTAGGGCGTCCGCCCCATATGCCGAGGGTGGCGGGTTCAAACCCAGCCCTGGCCAAACTGCAACAAAGAAATAGCCAGGCGCTGTGGCGGGCGCCTGTAGTCCCAGCTACTCGGGAGGCTGAGACAAGAGAATCGCGTAAGCCCAAGAGTTAAAGGTCGCTGTGAGCCGTGTGACGCCACGGCACTCTACCGAGGGCGGTACAGTGAGACTCTGTCTCTACAAAAAAAAAAAAAAAAAAATACTTTCATTGTTTCTTGAACTCTTTTTGGAAAAAAAGTAATAAAATGAATGCCTTATAATAGAAGCTATATTTGCTGAACTTAATCTGTGACTGTATACTTGCTAGCCACTACCGGAAACGATCAGCATCACGAGGACGCTCTGGAAGTCGATCTAGAAGTCGCTCACCCTCAGACAAAAGAAGTAAGCGTGGAGATGACAGACGGTCTAGAAGTAGAGATAGAGATAGAAGAAGAGAGAGATCTCGTAGCAGGGATAAAAGAAGATCTCGATCAAGGGACAGGAAACGTTTGAGGTAAGACATTGATTTCCAAAGGACCAGTGATAAATTGGGCCTTCTTCAGAAGTATTTTTGTGCTGGAATTTGGTGGCTCATTTGTGGGCCCTCTTCTTTATCCCTAACTTGTTTTATTAGACCCAGAAGGTTGTGCCTATAAACATTTAAACTATTTTAGTTTGGAAACTTGAGGCTGTATTTCCTGTAACTCGAAAAGAACCCTCGAGGGCCCCTGAAGGAAGTAAAACACTAACTAAACCATAGGGTAACAAATTCCTCCCCAAGAAAGCTGACCACTATGTTCATAGTATCCTCTAAAGCGGACAGGAGAAGGAAATAGGGGGCAGAGACTTCTCCTCACTATTTTAAACTATTCTTCTTTTTTTTTTTTTTTTGGATGGCACTATTTCATAGGTTTCTTTTTTTTTATTAATTTATTTATTTTTATTGTTAAATCTTAGCTGTGTACATTAGTGCAATCAAGGGGTACAATGTGCTGGTTTTATATACAATCTGAAATATTCTTATCAAACTGTTCAATGTAGCCTTCGTGGCATTTTCTTAGTTACTGTATGTGTAGACATTTGTGTTCTGTATTTAGTAAGTTTTGCCTGTACCCATTCTAAGATGCACCGTAGGTGCGGCCCCACCCATTACCCTCCCTCCACGATAACCTCCCCCCTCCCTTCCCCTTCCTTGGCCCTTTGCCCATATTTTTGTGCTATAGTTGGGTTATGGCCTTCATGTGAAAGCTATAATTTAGCTTCATAGTAGAGCTGAGTACATTGGGTACTTTTTCTTCCATTCCTGAGATACTTTGCTAAGAAGAATATGTTCCAGCTCCATCCACGTAAACATGAAAGAGGTAAACTCTCCATCTTTCTTTAAGGCTGCATAATATTCCATGGTATACATGTACCACAATTTGCTAGTCCATTCATGGGTGGATGGGCACTTGAGCTTCTTCCATGACTTAGCAATTATGAATTGGGCTGCAATAAACATTCTGGTACAGATGTCTTTGTTATATTGTGATTTTTGGTCTTCTGGGTATAAACCTAGTAAAGGAATTATAGGATCGAATGGCAGGTCTATTTTTAGGTCTCTAAGTATTCTCCAAACATCCTTCCAGAAGGAACGTATTAGTGTGCAATCCCACCAGCAGTGTAGAAGTGTGCCCTTTTCTCCACATCCACGCCAACATCTCTGGTTTTGGGATTTTGTTATGTGGGCTACTCTTACTGGGGTTAGGTGATATCTCAAAGTAGTTTTTTTTTTTTTTTTTTTTGTAGAGACAGAGTTTCACTTTATTGCCCTCGGGTAGAGTGCCGTGATGTCACACAGCTCACAGCAACCTCCAACTCCTGGGCTTAGGCTATTCTCTTGCCTCAGCCTCCTGAGTAGCTGGGACTATAGGCACCCGCCACAACGCCTGGCTATTTTTTTGTTGCAGTTCGGCCGGGGCTGGGTTTGAACCCGCCACCCTCGGTATATGGGGCCAGCGCCCTGCTCACTGAGCCACAGGCACCGCCCCCTCAAAGTAGTTTTGATTTCCATTTCTCTGATAAATAAGGATCATGAGCTTTTTTCCATGTGTTTGTAGATCGTGCATCTGTCTTCTTTACAGAAGTTTGTCTTCAAGTCCCTTGCCCACCCTGAGATGGGGTCACGTGTTCTTTTCTTCCTAATACGTTTGAGTTTTCTGTGGATTCTGGTTATTAGACCTTTATCAGAGGTATAACCTGCAAATATTTTCTCTCATTCTGAGGGGTATCTGCTTGCTTTACTTACTATGTTCTTGGCTGTGCAGAAGCTTTTTAGTTTGAACAGGTCCCAGTATATTTTTGATACTGCTTCAATTGCCTGGGGAGTCCTCCTCATAAAATATTCACCCACGCCGATTCCTTCAAGAGTTTTCCCTATTTTAAACTATTCTTTTTTTTTTTTTTTTTTTTTTTTTTGAGATGGAGTCTCACTTTGTCTCCCTCCATAGAGTACCATGGTGTCATATCTCACTGCAACCTCAAACTCTTGGGATCAAGCAATTCTCTTGCCTTAGCCTCTTGAGGAGCTGAGATAGAGGCGCCCACCACAGTGCGCAGATATTTTTAGAGATGGGGTCTCACTCTTGTTCAGGCTGTTCTTGAATTTGTTAGCTCAAGCAGTCCACCCACCTCAGCCTCTCTGAGTGCTAGGATTACAGGTGTGAGCCACCACGGCCGGCCTGTTGTAAACTATTCTAATCAACTGGCCTTACGTTTAAACCATGCCCTAATTTTTATTATATGTTTACTTGGTTATATATTTCTTGGCACCAGTCAAGCAGCCATTGCTTTACCTGGATGTAAAGAACAGTCTGTGAATAAAAATAATCTTTCTCACATGAGAAAAAAAATTTTTTTTTACACAGTTTTTCATTAAAATGGGAAAGGAAGATAGCTGGGCGAGGTGGCTCATGCCTGTAATCCTAGCACTCTGGGAGGCCGAGGTGGGTAGATTACCTCAGCTCAGGAGTTTGAGGTTGCTATGAGCTGTGATGCCACAGCACTCCACCGGGGGTGACAAAATGAGACTCTGTCTCAAAAATAAAAAAAAAAAGAAAGAAAAAGAAAGTAATATCACAAGATTTTAGAGCAAGAAAGATTTTGAGGCTCAGAGCCTGTGGCTAGTGCACCGGCCACCTACACAGGGGCTGGTGGCTTTGAACCTGGCCCAGGCCTGCCAAACAGCAATAACAACTATACCAAAAAAATAGCTGGGCATTGTGGTGGGTGCCTATAGTCCTAGCTATTTGGGAAGCTGAGGCAAGAGAATTGCTAAAGCCCAAGAGGTTGAGGTTGCTGTGAGCTGTGACCTTGGCACTGTACCAAGGGCAACATAGTGAGACGCTCTCAAAAAAAAAAAAAAAAAAAAGAAGGAAGATTTTGAAATTACCTGGTGAAGTGCTCATCTTTTTTTTTTTTTTTTTTTTTTTATAGAGACAAAGTGTCACTTTATGGCCCTCGGTAGAGTGCCATGGCATCACACAGCTCACAGCAACCTCTAACTCCTGGGCTTAAGCGATTCTCTTGCCTCAGCCTCCCGAGTAGCTGGGACGACAGGTGCCCGCCACAATGCCCAGCTATTTTTTTTTTTTTTGGTTGCAGTTCAGCTGGGGCCGGGTTTGAACCCGCCACCCTCGGTATATGGGGCTGGCGCCTTACCGACTGAGCCACAGGCACCGCCCAAAGTGCTCATCTTTTATAGATGATTAAAGTGAGTTGAAGGGTGGTGCCTGTGGCTCAGTGAGTAGGGCGCCGGCCCCAGATACCGAGGGTGGCAGGTTCAAACCCGGCCCCAGCCAAACTGTAAGAAAAAATAGCCGGGCATTGGGGTGGGCGCCTGTAGTCCCAGCTACTCAGGAGGCTGAGGCAAGAGAGTCACCTAAGCCCAGGGGTTGGAGGTTGCTGTGAGCTGTGATGTCACGACACTCTACTGAGAGCGATAAAGCGAGACTCTGTCTCTACAAAAAAAGAAAGAAAGAAAAAGAAAAAAAAGAAATTCTTGCCTCCTAATCTTCAGATCAGTGATCTTTTCATATTCCTATTGTACCCATCTTCATCCTTAGGTTTTAGGCGGTCTGGTAACTAGGTTTTCTACTTGAGATTATAGATTTCAGTTAGCTGTTACTATAGATTTGTTACGTTTTTCCACAAATGTCATTGTGAAATTAGTATTAACATTTTTTCCATTAGGCACTTATCAGAATTTTTTTTACTTGTCTTGCTCTTATTTGGCTGATTTAATAGTTAATTGAGGCCTCTGCCATTAATGATGATAATAAGTCTTTTTCAACATGAGACACAATTGTGATCTGAAATAGTAGCTCTATTTGGCCATAGAATAAATGAAAAATGTCCCTCTTTTCAGACGTTCCAGAAGTAGAGAAAGAGACAGAAGCCGAGAGCGAAGACGATCTCGAAGTAGAGACAGGAGACGCTCAAGGAGTAGAAGCCGGGGCCGCCGATCCCGATCCTCCAGTCCTGGCAACAGAAGCAAGAAAGCTGAAAACAGGTAATGTTTTCATTGGACTGTATCTGTCATGTAGGCTGGGAAGTAGCTCTCTTCTCTGTGCATTCTTTTCTCCCCACCCTTAATTTATTTTTAAATTAAATTAATTATTTTTTGCTGATATAGCTTCACTCTGTTACCAGGCTAGCATGCCATGGTATCAGCCCAGCTAACAACAACCTCAAACTCCCAGGTCCAAGAAGTTCTCCTGTCTGAGCCTCCAGAGTAACACAGGTGGCCCACCATAATGGGCCATTTTTTTTTGGTAGAGATGAGGTCTCGCTCTTGTTCAGGCTGGTCTTCAACTCTTTACTTGATCTTAGCCAAAAGATTGAGAAGCGATGGTCTTGAACTCTTGAGCTTAAGGAATTCTCCTGCCTTGGCCTCTCAGAGTGCTAGGATAATAGTTGTGCATCACAGCGCCCAGCCTTTTCTCCACCTTTAAATTTGTAAATAATTGACTAGTTGATTGGTAGTGGTTTACGAGTACTTAATAACATTAGTGTCACTGAAATTGGCGTACAACCCCCCCCCACTGCTAAATTTGTCTTAAAAACATTATAATAATTACTGGATTTGGTTGGCAGAATTTTATTTTAGTAGGTTATAAAGTCTGTAACTCAAGTGGAAAATACTAGATTCTGTCAGTTTTAACATTCAGTGCATTGTCCCCTTATTTAATATATTCAATTAATGGTCAGAAGTATATTTCATAGACACCTTTGTAGGAACTCTGTTTTTTCCTTTGAAATTATTTTAGTATCTCTGACATTAGTTGACACATGCTTTTTAACTCATAGTATACCTTTCTGAATTGCTGTTCAGGATTGTAGAACAACAGTTGTGTAAGTAAAATGTACGAAATTTTTGAGATGACGGTGACATGCAGTTTTGAGGTATAATTTATATTTGTTAGATATGGTTACTCTTTTTTTTTTTTTTTTTGAGACAGAGTCTCAAGCCTTCGCCCTGGGGTCACACCTCATAGCAGCCTCAAACTCCTGGGCCCAAGTGATTCTTCTGCCTCAGCCTCCCACGTAGCGGGACTACAGGCGTCCGCCACAATGCCTGACCATTCTTTGGATGTAGTTGTCATTGTGGTTTCCCCCCAACCCCTACCCCCGGGTTGGATTTGAACTCGCCAGCTCCAGTGTATTTGGCTGGCGCCCTAGCTGTTGCGCTATAGGTGCCAAGCTTTTTTTTTTTGAGACAGAGTCTCATTATGTCACCCTTGTTACAGTGCCGTGGCATCACAGCTTACAGCAACCTCCAACTCCTGGGCTTAAGCGATTCTCTTGCCTCCCAAGTAGCTGGGAAAACAGGTGCCGGCCACAACACCCGGCTATTTTTTGTTATAGTTGTCATTGTTGTTTAGCAAGCCTGAGCTGGGTTTGAATCTGCCACCTTTTATGTATGTGGCTGGCACCATAACCACTGTGCTATGGGTGCCAAGCTGGATACGTTTACTCTTTTTTTTTTTTTTTTGTAGAGACAGTTTCACTTTACCGTCCTCAGTAGAGTGCTATGATGTCACAGCTCACAGCAACCTCCAGCTCTTGGGCTTACGTGATTCTCTTGCCTCAGCCTCCTGAGCAGCTGAGACTACAGAAGTTTACTCTTTATTTTTCTCTTGTCGATGTTTTATTCTTTACATGTCATTTTTTCTACCCTAGAGTATAGTTCATATATGGGCTAGAGTTTGTTTTCTGTATATTCTTCATATTACTATTTTTTCTCTGTTTATTTTACTCCACAAATTTTACTTTTATTTTACCAAGGTCAGTATAATACCATTGGGATTTGTTTGTTTTTTGGTTTTTTTTGCAGTTTTTGGCCAGGGCTGGATTTGAACCTGCCACCTCTGGCATATGGGGCCCGCGCCCTACTCCGTTGAGCTACAGGCGCTGCCCGGGATTTGTTATGTAATTAAAAATACAAATTCAGGCTTGGCGCTTGTAGCTCACTGACTTAGGGTGCCAGCCACAGACATCGGAGCTGGCGGTTTTGAATCCAGCCCGGGCCTGCCAAACTGCAGTGACAACTGCAACAAAAAAATAGCTATTTGGGAGGTGGAGGCAAGAGAATCACTTGAGCTTAAGAGTTTGAGGTTGCTGTGAGCTGTGACTACATGCCACTCTACCCAGGGCAACAGCTTGAGACTGTCTCAAAAAAAAAAAAAAAAATATATATATATGTATATATAAATTCAGAAAAGGGAATAAAATATAAACATGAAGTTTATAAAATACTTTTTTTTTTGAAATTTAAAAACAAATTTTATTTAAGATCTGAAATACAATTCCTAAAATATCAACTTCTCCAGAAAACCATGGCTACACAATAATGCATTGCCTCTATCATGTTAGAACATGCATTAGACTCAAATACAAAAACCATGAAACAAATCACCATCCTTCAACATTTTGAGCAAAGATGGAATGCCTAAGAAACAACATAGATGGACTTGCAGAGGATGGGCTGTTTTACTTGAAGCACCATAAAAAAGAAGAGCACAAATGCATGGGTTTTCAGGTATATACATCAAGTCAAACCTTTGGCACTAGGAATCAGGGCATTTTTTTCACGTAGCTTTAACACATATTAGAAAACTAGTGTCAAAGGAATAGAACCACCAGTGTTCAAGCAATGTTGTCAACTAGGCAATAAAATGTTCTACTGAATGTTTTGTCTTTGTCTAATTACTGCATATACTGGTAGTAACTTTGAAACAAGAACAGGAGCTTCACTTCTTTTATTTTCTGTTTAAAACAGAACAGAAAACAAATGGAAACAGAAGCCCTGTTTTTTTTTTTTTTTTTGGTTTTTGGCTGGGTCTGGGTTTTGAACCCGCCACCTCCGGCATAAGAGACCGGCGCCCTACTCACTGAGCCACAGGCGCCGCCCTAAATAATTAGTCCTCGCTTTTTTTTTTTTTTTTTTTTTGTGGTTTTTGGCTAGGGCTGGGTTTGAACCTGCCACCTCCAGCATATGGGACCAGCGCCCTACTCCTTGAGCCATAGGCGCTGCCCCTTTTTTTTTTTTTTTTTTTTTGGCCAGGGCTAGGTTTGAACCCGCCACCTCCGGCATATGGGACCGGCGCCCTACTCCTTGAGCCACAGGCGCCGCCCTAGAAGCCCTGTTATACATTAACAATTTTAAAGAACATCAATTATACAAGAAAAGGACTAAGAACAAAAAGTGTTTACAGATACCACGCTCAAAACAGGGAGTGGTCAGTAGACCCTCACAGGGCTTTGCGGTGGTACCCAGCAGAAGCCACTTTGTAATCACTGGCAGTAAGCAGAGATGCAGAATTCTTTGCCAGGTATTTTTGGAAATCATGCAAATAGCCCAACAACAATGCAAGGCTTTTCTCATCAAGAGGTGTATAGGCCAACATTGCTCTGATTCTTACAAATAATCTCAGTAGGTGTGGCGCTCCATAAACCTGGGACATTGGTGCATCAGGGTGAGCCAAGAGAATTTCAGCATACTGGGGCCTCTCAAACTTGTAGAGCAGCTGAGTGCCCAACATCACATTGAAATACTCTTTTATTCCTCCCATGACTTCGTTAACTGCAAATTCCTTATTATCAACATTGCCCTGCGACCGCTTACAATTAGCATACTCTTCAAAAACTGCATCCACGTTCTTCTTTGCAGGAAGTTGGAAAAGTTGCTTCTGCTAGTAACCAAGTCCCAGTCCTCGACAAGCCATGGTTTTAATTCTTCAGGAATCTTCACTTTAATTTCCATTCTGTTCTTAAATGCTTCTTCACTTTCAACAGTTGGATCTGCCCGGGCTCTTTTCTCCCGTGGAGGCTGAGGTGCTGCTTCGCTGATATTGCCACCATCTCCATTTCTAGGAGTCTTTTTGTTCTTTCTTGTCTTCCTCGCAGATCCTGAAGGAGGGGGGTGTCTTTGCAGAGCGACCCCCCATCTTCCTGGGAGAGCTGGCTCAAGATTTTTCTGCTGCAGAGCAGCTGTCTTCTTTCCAGAGGAAGCCCCTCTCATCTTACTTCTCTGCATGTTGCTTCTAGTTGGCTTTTTGAAATTGTCTTCTTTTGCAGATTGTTGTTCACGAGTTTGAGAACCCGGCTTTCTGGAACTCATTCAGCCCTGTTTTTATTCCAACCAACAATCCTCCTTCTTTCCCTTCTAAGAACTGCTAGTGATTTCCCAGATGGAATCTGACAGGTCTTCTGGGATGGTCTGGAAGGATGAAGTATGAAACACAACCCAAGATTCTGTAATCAGGGACGGTTCTGCAATCAGGATCAGATCTCCTGATCCCTACTGTAGAGCAAACTTAGCTTTTCTGATGGTGACCTGAAATGAGAATCCAGTTCTTCCCAGCAGATGACGTGTGATCACTGCCGTTCCTCCAACCACCATAGTCATAAAATACTTTCAAAGTAAACATCCATATACCCACTACCAACTTCAAGAAAAAACATACAGGGCAGTGCTTGTGGCTCAGTGGGTAGGGCGCTGGCCCCTTATCCCGAGGGTGGTGAATTGGAACCCAGCCCCGGCCGAACTGCAACAAAAAATAGCTGGGCACTGTGGCAGGTGCCTGTAGTTCCAGCTACTCAGGAGGCTGAAGCAGGAGAGTTGCCTAAGCCCAGGAGTTGGAGGTTGCTGTGAGCTGTGACGCCATGGCACTCTACTGAGGGGCGATAAAATAAGACTCTGTCTTTAAAAAAATTTAAAAAAAGAAAAAGAAATAAAACATTGGCTGGGCAAGGTGGCTCACACCTGTAATCCTAGCACTCTGGGAGCCTGAGGCAGAAGGATTGCCTTGGACCTAAGGAGTTCAAGACCTCCCTGAGCAAGAGCAGGGAAGTCTTGAACTATTTTTTTTTTCTCTCAAAAAATAGGCGGGCATTGTGGCAGGTGTCTGTAGTCCCAGCTACTGGGAGGCTGAGGCAAGAGAATCGCTTGAGCCCGACAGTTTGAGGTTGCTTTGAGCTGTGACTACATGGCACTCTACCAAAGGTGGCAAAGTGAGACTCTCAAAAAGAAAACATTGTCAGTACCCTAGAAGCCTTCCATATCTGTCTTTCCCTCCACTCTCTATATCCTAGATAAAACCACTACTGTTATTTTTATTTTGTTTTGAGACAAGGTCTCATTGTGTCACCCTCAGTACAGTGCTGTGGCATCACAGCTCACAGCAACCTCAAATCCTTGGGCTTAAGCAATTCTTTTGCCTCAGCCTCCCGAGTAGCTGGGTTTGCAGGTCCCCACCACAATGCCTGGCTATTTTCAGACATGAGGTCTTGGGTGGCACCTGTGGCTCAGTGAGTAGGGCCGTGGCCCCATATACCTGGCCAAACTGCAACAACAAAAAAAATAGCTGGGCATTGTGGCAGGTGCCTGTAGTCCCAGCTTCTCCAGAGGATAAGCCCAGGAGTTGGAGGTTGCTGTGAGCTGTGACACCATGGCCCTCTACCAAGGGCAATAAAGTGAGACTGTCTCTTAAAAAAATAATAATGAAGAATTATAAAAAAAGATGAGGTCTTGCCCTGGCTCAGGCTGGTCTCGAGCCTATTGCTCAGGCAATCCACCCACCTCAGCCTCCTGGAGTTGGGTGGGATTACAGGCTTGAGCCACCACACCCGGCCCCACTACTGACTTTTGTACTGTTAATTTCTTTGCATTTCTCTTTGGATCTGGATAAAAATAAGTTTTTTTCCCTAGACTCTGCATGAATGGAGTTTTTCTTTCTTTCTTTTTATAAGAAAACAGGGTCTAAGCCGGGCATGGTGGCTCACGCCTGTAATCCTAGCACTCTGGGAGGCCGAGGCAGGTGGATTGCTTGAGCCCAAGAGTTGGAGGTTGAAGTGAGCTGTGACACCAGGGCACTCTAGCCTGGGGAACAGAGTGAGACTTTGTCTCCCCCCAAAAAAGGGGGAGGCGACAGGGTCTAACTTTGTTACCCAGGCTGGAGTGCAGTAGTTCACTATAGTAGTAGTTCATAGTTCACTATAGCCTCAAACTCCTTGGATCAGCTGATTCTCCTGGGGCTATAGGCACACGTCAGCTTGGCTAGCTGATTTTTCTTAGTTTCTGTAGCATCTGAGGAGTTTCTGTAGCATCTGAGGCTTACTATGTTGCTTATGCCAGTCTCAAACTGCTGGCCTCAAGCAATCCTGCTTCAGTCTCCCAGAGTGCTGTAGTTATAGTCAGGAACCTCCGCACCTCTCTGAGTTATGTTTTCTTTAATATCTTTGCTTAGCATTATTTGAGATTCATTTCTATTACATATAACAGTAGTTCTTTTTTATTACTGAATAGTATTTTGTGATACAAATCTACCACAGAGTGGAGTAGATAGATGTTGGGGCTGTTATAAGCATTTTGTATATATATCCTGGTATACATATGCATGAAATTCTTTAGAATTTAGGAGTGAAATTGGTCGTAAAATAAACGTAGCTTTATTATTAGTAGGTAATCCCCGTTTGCTTCCCAAAGAGTTTGTACTTTTGGAAATTATACTCCACTGTCAGTGTATGAGAGTCTGTTGGTCCATCTACTTTTCTTTTTTTTTTGTTTTGTAGAGACAGAGTCTCACTTTATGGCCCTCGGTAGAGTGCCGTGGCCTCACACAGCTCACAGCAACCTCCAACTCCTGGGCTTAAGCGACACAACACCCGGCTATTTTTTGGTTGCAGTTTGGCCGGGGCCGGGTTTGAACCTGCCACCCTCGGTATATGGGGCTGGCGCCTTACCGACGGAGCCATAGGCGCCGCCCGGTCCATCTACTTTTCAATGTTTAGAATTGTCACTCTTTTAAATTTTTGCCAATTGGACAGATGTGTAATATTGTAGTTTTAATTTGGATGTCTCTGATTACTTGAGAAATTGAATGTGTTTTCATATTTTTATTGGCCATTTGGATGTCCTCTTTTCTGAAATACAGAAAATAGTCTATAATAGACAACTATTTAAAATTGCACATGAACTTTATTGCCACCCTGTAGATGTTGATGTCTTTAGGGGGTGCATAGCTCACTAAAGATGCCAACTTCTGGCTTGGCACCCATTGCTCAGTGGTTAGGGCACTGGCTATGTTCACTAGGGCTGGTGGATTTGAACATGGCCCAGGCCTGCTAAACAACAATGACAACAACCACCAAAAAATAGCCGGGCGTTGTGGCGGGCGCCTTTGAGGTTGCTATGAGCTGTGATGCCACAGCACTCTACCCAGGGCAACATAGTGAGACTCTGTCTAAAAAAAATGCCAACTTCTTGGCTCAAGCAGTCCTCCATCATGCTCAGCTGATTTTTTTTATTTTGTTGAGATGGGGAGGGGTCTTACTTTGTTGCCTAGGCTGTTTTTTTTTTTTTTTTTTGGAGACAGAGTCTCAAGCTGTCATCCTTGGGTAGTGTGCCATGGTGTCACAGCTCACAGCAACCTCACACTCCTGGGCCCAAGTGATTGTCTTACTTCAGTCTCCCAAGTAGCTGGGACCACAGGTGGCTGCCACAATGTCTGGCCATTTTTTTTGTTGTTCTAGTGGCCTGGGCCGGGCTTGAACCCATATGCTTTGATGTATGTGGCTGGCGCCCTACCCACTGAGCTATGGGCGCTGCCCCTAGGCTGATCTTAAATGCTTGTCCTCAAGTGATACTCCTGCTTTGGCCTCCTAATGTAGCATGATTGGCCAGGCGTGGTGGCTTCATGCTTGTAATCCTACTGGTCTAGGGGGCTAAGGTGGGAGGATCAGTTGAGCTTAGGAGTTAGAGACCAGCATAAATGAGAGTGAGGCCCTCCTCTCTACTTAAAATAGAAAAATTAGCTGACAAGTTGTAGTGGGTGCCTATAGTCCCAGCTACTTGTGAGGCTGAGGTAGAATAAGCACTTGAACTTGAGTTGTTGGTTTTTTTTTTTTTTTTGAAACAGAGATTGAAGCTGTCGCCCTGGGTAGAGTGCTGTAGCATCACAGCTCACAGCAACCTCCAACTCCTGGGCTCAAGCGATTCTCCTGCCTCCACTTCACGAGTAGTTGGGACTACAGGCACCTGCCACAATGCCCACCAATTTTTTGGTTGAAGCCATTATTGTTGTTTGGCAGGCCTGGGCTGGATTCGAACCTGCCAGCTCAGGTGTATGTGGCTGGCGCCTTAGCCGTTTGAGCCACAGGTGCCGAGTCTGAACCCAGGAGTTGGAGGTTGCTGAGAGCTAGGCTGATGCCATGGCACTGTAGCCTGGGGAAATAGAGTGAACTCTGTATAAAAAAATAAAAACAAATAGTTCAAGGGACATATGCTGTCTTATAATGAAGTGAGACAACCTACCTCATTCTGTGCACGAAAAGCAATTCAAGGCTCCTTAAAGACCAAATTAGATGGCAAAACTATAAATCTTTCAGAACTTTATACTGGAGAATGTCTTCTTTACCTCTGTTCTTCATCAGATCTGGAGGGATTTCTAAACTACTCAAAAGAGCAGCACATTTATAAAGGGAAAAAATAGAATTGATAAATTTGACCACATTACGGAAATTTTATATAGGCCAGGCACAGTGGCTCATGCCTGTAATCCTAGCCCTCTGAGAGGCTGAGGCGGGTGGATTGTCTGAGCTCATGTGTTTGTTCAAGACCAACATGAGCAAAAGTGAGACCCCGTCTCTACTAAAAATAGAAAAACTGAGGCAAGCGGATTGCTTGAGCCTAGCAGTTGGAGGTTGCTCTGAGCTATGACAACAGCACTCTGCGTAGGGCAGTAGCTTGAGACTGTCTCAAACAAAAAGAAGTTTTATTCATTATAAGACAATATAACTAGGATCACCATGTAAACACATTGGGATTAAATAGTATTTTATGTATATGAATTATTTTGAAGAGTATCTTGGTATCTTTCTTCATTTAATAAATTTTAACTATCCTATCTAAATTTCATGATTCTTTTTGTTTTTTTTTTTTTTTTGGAGACAGTCTTACTTTGTCACCCTTGGTAAAGTGCTGTAGTGTCATAGCTCACAGCAACCTCAAACTCCTGGGCTTAAATGATTCTCTTGCCTCATCCAGATAGCTGGGACTACTGGCACCCACCACACTGCCTGGCTTTTTTTTAGAGACGTGGTCTCACTCTGGCTCAGGCTGGTCTCAAACCTGTGAGCTCAGGCAATCCTCTCGGACTCCCAAGTGCTGGGATAACAGGCATGAGCCACTGCACCCGGCCCTCATAATTGTTGGTATGTGGTATGTATTTTACTTGGTTGAATTCTGAATAGTAATGTTTGACATTCACTGGAATTAATTTTTTGATGATATTTTCAAGGTGTTTATTAATAGAATATGAAAATCCGATTGACTTTAAGTTTATTTCTTACCTAAAAAAAAAAAAAATAGGTCTATAAAAGTACTCTGAAATAAATGTTTCTAAGCACAAATAGATGATCTCTCTCATTTTCTTTCTTCTTTTTTTGGTAGATCTAGGTCCAAAGAGAAAACAGATGGTGGGGAAAGTTCTAAAGAGAAGAAAAAAGACAAAGATGACAAGGAAGATGAAAAAGAAAAAGATGCTGGTGTATGTTTGCTAACGTAAAAATAGTCATGTAATATCAAACTTGTTTCAATGACAACATATTCTTGTTGGCTTTTTAAATGTTAATGTGCTTTTTTTTGAGACAGTCTCTCACTGTTTTGCCCTTGGTAGTGCTGTGGCATCACAGCTCACAGCAACCTCAGACTCTTGGACTTAAGTGATTATTTTGCCTCAGCCTTCCAAGTAGCTGAGACTACAGGCACCTGCCAAAACGCCTGGCTATTTTTTTGTTGCAATTGTCATTGTTGTTTAGTTGGCCCTGGCTGGGTTCGAACTTGTCAGCCTGGGTGTGTGTGGCTGGCACTCTAACCAGTGTGCTACAGGGGCCAAGCCTTGAGTTGTGTATCTGTTTTCCTTTTCTTTTTCTTCTCTCTCTCTCTTTTTTTTTTTTTTTTTTTGTTAGAGACTCAAGCTGTCGCCCTTGGTAGAGTGCTATGGTGTCACAGCTCACAGCAACCTCAAACTCTTGGGCTTAAGCGATTCTCTTGCCTCACCCTCCCAAGTAGCTGGGAGTACAGGCACCTGCTGCAACACCCGGCTATTTTTTGTTGTATTTGTCATTGTTTAGCTGGCCCATGGTGGGTTTGTACCCACCAACCAGCCTTGGTGTATGTGGCTAGTGCCTTAACCACTGTGCTATGTATGGGTGCTGAGCGTCTTATTTCAAGATGGTTTCTACTGTGATTTCATTTTTTTTAAACATTTTATTCATTTATTTTTGAGACAAAGTCTAACTTTGTCGCTTTAGATAGAGAGTACTGTGGCATCATAACTCACAGCAACCTCAAACTCTTAGGCTTGAGCAGTTCTCTTTCCTCACCCTCCCAAGTTGCTGGGACTACAGTCATGTGCCACTATATTAAGCTAGTTTTTCTCTTTTTAGTAGAGTTGGGGTTTCATTCTTACTCTGGCTGGTCTCGATCTCCTAAGCAATCCACCCACCTCGGCCTCCCAGAGTGCTAAGATAATAGGAGTGATCCGCCACACCTGGGCTACTGTGATTTCATTTTGATAATCATGAGTATATTTATATAGATGTGTGATCTACTAACAGGTTTATGTTTAGAAATTTATATGCATACCTATTTTTCTCTTTTTTATACTTTAGGGAACTTAATTTGGAAAGTAACTTTCCAAATTAAATACTGGTTTTATTTTATATTCTCTTTCTCTCTTTCCCCCCAAGAACTTTGACCAGAATAAGCTGGAAGAAGAAATGAGAAAGCGAAAAGAACGAGTAGAGAAATGGCGTGAGGAGCAACGTAAAAAGGCCATGGAAAACATAGGAGAACTGAAAAAGGAAATTGAGGAGATGAAACAAGGGAAAAAATGGAGTTTAGAGGATGATGATGGTATATTTATAGCCTATAAACAACTCATAGAATATTATGAATTATGAGTAATAGTTCATGTTACGATTTTTTTAGTCTTTTTAATTGTTTAGAAAATATATAAAGTGGTATTTATAAATGTTAACACATTTTAAGTATACAGTTCAATGATAATATGTAATTCAATATTATACAGTCATTACTACTATTTCTAGAACTTTTTTTTTTTTTGTGATTTTTGGCCAGAGCTGGGTTTCAACCCGCCACCTCCAGCATATGAGACCGGCGCCCTACTCCTTGAGCCACAGGCGTCGCCCATATTTCTAGAACTTTTTAAAAAATCTCAAATAGAAACTGTATCCATTGAACAGCTCCCCATCCTGCCGCTCACCACCCCCTCATCCTTCCTCTTGGAACCTCTACTTTGTGTTTCTATGAATTTACCTATCTAGGTACCTTATTTAAGTGGAAACATATAATCTTTTATCCTTTGTGTCTGGCTTATTTTACTTATTATAATGTCTTCAAGGCTCATCATGTAGCATGTTTGAGAATTTCCTTGCTTTATATGGTTAAATTACATTCCATTGTATGTATAGGCCATGTTTTGTTTATTCATCCATCTGTTGTTAAACATTTGGATTATTTCCACCTTTTGGTTACTGTGAATAATGCTTAGCACTGACATGAAAATATCAGAATTTCTGTTTCCAGTTCTTGAGGGTATATACCTAGAAGTAGAATTGTTATATCATAGATGCCCCTTTTCATATTTATGTTAAAGTTTATATTGGTAGGGTGTTAATTTAGTAAGTATCACAGAGTTTACATTCCAATGAAGAGTTGAGTGCTTAGGGGCGTAGTCAGTAAATAGCTCTTTAATATTTTACTACCAGTGTGAATGTTAGTAATGAGAGTGAATTAAGGGCATGTTTGCAAGTCTCTCTTGATTTTTCACAATTTAGGACAAAAACATTTTCCCTTCTTTTTTCTTTTTTTGGAGACAAGAATCCCACTATGTTGTTGTTGGTAGAGTGCTGTGGCATCACAGCTCACAGCAACCTCAAACTCTTGGGCTTAAGTGATTTTTTTGCATCAGTCTCCCAAGTAGCTGGGACTATAGGCGCCCACCACAATGCCTGCTTTTTTTGTTGTTGTTGTCATTGTTTAGCTAGCCCGGGCTGGGTTCAAACCTGCTAGCCTCAGTGTTTGTGGCTAGCGCTATAACCACTGTGCTATGGGTGCCGAGCCAACGTTTTCCTTTCATACCTGGTTTAGACTTTGAGGTTTTAGTGAAGTGGAAGATTGTAGAATTTTATAGAAAAATAGAATTTTGGGATTGGCCCCCGTAACACAGTGGTTGCAGAGTCCACCACATGCACGAGTTCAAATCCAGCCCAGGCCAGCTAAACAACAATGACAAGTGCAACAAAAAATAGCTGGGTATTGTGGCGGGTGCCTGTAGTCCCAGCTACTTAGGAGGCTGAGGCAAGAGAATTGCTTGAGCCCAAGAGTTTGAAGTTGCTGTGAGCTGTTATAAATGGCACTCTACCCAGGTTGATATAGTGATATTCTGTCTTAAAAAAAAAGAAAAATGGAATTTTGGTCCATTTTCTGTGAATGTTCTAAAGAGGAGATTAAATGGATTATACCTATAAGTGGCCTTGATGTCTTACATAAAAAATACTAGATTGTCTTGAATTAAGAGTGCTATTTTTTCTGTTTGAAAGAAGCATAATTCAAGGAAAGGAAATACAGTTTTTTTTTTTCTGTATTTCTTGACAAAAAACAAGTAGGATGATGAAACAGGAATGATACCAACCCCCACACAGTTAAAAATCCACATGTAAATTTGGCTCCCCTGAAACCTAAAAACTAACAGCCACTGTTGGTTCAAAAGCATTAATAACACAGAGTTGGTTAACATATACTTTGTTAGCCATATGTTTTAAATAGTGTATTAAAATAAGTTAGAGAAAATATGTTATTATGGGAATCATAAAAAAATATATTTACTGGCGGCGCCTGTGGCTCAGTGAGTAGGGCGCTGGCCCCATATGCTAAGGGTGGAGGGTTCAAACCCAGCCCCGGCCAAACTGCAACAAAAAATAAAATAGCCGGGTGTTGTGGCGGGCGCCTGTAGTCCCAGCTGCTCAGGAGGCTGAGGCAAGAGAATCACCTAAGCCCAGGAGTTGGAGGTTGCTGTGAGCTCCACGGCACTCTACCCAGGGCAACAAAGTGAGACTCTGTCTCTACAAAAAAAAAAAAAAATATGTGTGTGTGTGTATATATACATATATATATTTATTTATTATTCATATTGAACAGGCCGAGGAAATGATGGGAGAGGAGGGGTTTGTCTTAGTATCTCTGGGTTGGGAGAGATGGAGGAAAATCCGTGTGATAGTGAACCCAGGCACTTGAAACACCATATTCAAGGGTTACCTGTAATTAAAAATGTCATTAAGCAGAGAGAGTATTTAGTTCAGTGTCTAGCATAGCTTTCAAAGCTAGTATTGCAGATCCATTTTTTAGCACATTTTTTAGACTAATTATTTCTTTTTGTCTCTTTCCAACTAAATATATTTCATTGACATTTATTTTATTTTTATTGTTAATATTCAAAATTACATGCAGCATGTAAAAACTTTTTTTTTTTTTTGCGGTTTTTGGCTGGGGCTGGGTTTGAACCTACCACCTCCGGCATATGGGGCCAGCGCCCTATTCCTTTGAGCCACAGGCACCAACCCCAGCATAAGTGTAAGCATTCGAACTGCACCCTGGCTAGAATAATTTAGAAAGGTGGTGTTTGGGCAGTGGGAGAAAAGATTACAAAGGTGGGGTGTAGAAAGATTATGTTCTTTTGCCTTTTAAGACCTATGTACAGAGAAAGTATATTCTGGTATTTTAGATGATGAAGATGATCCTGCAGAAGCTGAGAAGGAAGGAAGTGAAATGGAGGGTGAGGAGTTAGATCCATTAGATGCTTACATGGAAGAAGTAAAAGAGGAAGTAAAAAAGTTTAACATGAGAAGTGTGAAAGGTGGTGGTGGAAATGAAAAGGTTTGGAATTTTCTCTTATTTTTAAAGATTTGTATTTGTACTTGGATAACTTGAATTCATTGTTGCATTGTCCGCCTAATTTGTGTGACTTTTGCTTTTTCCTCATCTCAGATAATGGCAGTAATTTTTCTAAGTAGCAGAAATATTGGTAAATTTTAGCTGTAAATATACATTTCAAAGTTACTCCCTCACCACCATTATATTTGTTCAGTATCTTTTCTTATGTGGTACCTTTTCCATAAATCTTGAAGTTGGACAAGATGGTTCATGCCTGAAATCCTAGCATTCTGGGACCACAAGGCAGGTGGATTGCCTGAACTCAGGAATTCGAGACCATCCTGAGCAAAAAGCCTTTTTCTGCTAAAAATAGAAAAACTAACCAGGCATTGTGGCAGATTCCTATAGTCCTAGCTACTTGGGAGGCTGATGCAAAGGCATCACTTGAGCCCAGAAGTTTGAGGTTGCTATGAGCTAGGACACCATGGCATTCTACCCAGGGCAACAGAGAGACTCTGTCTCAAAAAAAAAAAAAAAAGTCTTGATATGTCTTCAGTATACCTATCTTTCATACTTTTTTTGAAGAGACAGACAGGGTCTTGCTCTGTTAGTTGCTGGGTTTGCACTGCACTGGCAGAATCATAATTTACAAAGGTCTCAAATTCCTAGGCTCAAATGATGCTCCTATATTGGCCTTACAAGAAGCTGGGATTATAGATGTATGCCACTATGCTTGGTTAGTTTTTCTTTTATTTTTTAGCGATAGAGGGATCTTGGGGTAGCCCAGGCTGCTCTTGAACTCCTTGGCCTCAAGCAATCCTCCTAACTCAGTCTCCTAAACTGCTAGATCATAGTCATGCGCTGTCATACCCAGTCCCATCTTTTATACTCTTTACCCCTTTACCTTATTCTACTTCCTTTTCACAACATTTATTCCTCTACCCCCCCCTTTCTTTTTTTTTTTTTTTAAACAGTCTCACTTTATTGCTATCTATTGAATGCTGTAGTATCATAGCTCACAGCAACCTTAAACTCCTGTGTTCATGCCATCCCATTGTCTCAGCCTCCCAAGTAGCTGGGACTACTGCTGCCTGCCACAACGCCTGGCTATTTTAGAGTCAGGGTCTCGCTCTTGCACAGGTTGGTCTAGAACTCCTGACATCAACCATTCCTCCCATCTCTTTCAGGAGTACTAGGAATTCACCCTACTGGCCTCTTACCTTTTTTTTAAAAAAACAGATTTTCAGTCTGTTGCCCCAGGCTAGAGTGCAGTAAAGTCAGCCTATCTCATAGCAACCTCCAACTCCTCAGCTCAAGTCATCCTCTTGCCTAAGCCTCCCCAGTAGCTGAGACTACAGGTGCCAACCCCATTACTTGGCTAATTTTTTTTTTTTTTTTTTTTTTGAGACAGAGTCTTATTATTTCACCCTTGGTAGAGTGCTGTGGTACCATAGCTCATAGCAACCTCAAACTCTTGGGCTTAAGCGATTCTCTTGCCTCAGGCACCCAAGTAGCCAGGACTACAGGTACCCACCACAACACCTGGCTGTTTTTTTCTTGTACTTGTCGTCGTTTGACAGGCCGGGGCTGGGTTGGAACCCACCAGCTCCTGTGAATGTGGCTGGTAGTCTAGCTGCTGAGCTACAGACCCCAAGCCAGCCTGGCTAATTTTTCTTTTCTTTTTTTTTTTTTTATTTTTGCAGTTTTTGACCAGGGCCAGGGCCAGGTTTGAACCCGCTACCTCCGATGTATGGGGCAGTGGCCTACTCCTTTGAGCCATGGGTGCTGCCCTGATTTTTCTATTTTTAGTAAAGATGGGCATCTTGTTCAGGCTGGTCTTTTTTTTTTTTTTGTAGAGATAGTCTCACTTTGTCACCCTCGGTAGAGTGCCGTGGCATCACACAGCTCACAGCAACCTGCAGCTCCTGGGCTTAGGCAACTCTCCTGCCTCAGCCTCCCGAGCAACTGGGACCACAGGCGCCCGCCACAACGCCCTGCTGGTTTTTTTTTTTTTTTTTTTTTTTTTTGTTGCAGTTTGGCCGGGGCGGGCTTGAACCCGCCACCCTCGGCATATGGGGCCGGCGCCCTACTCACTGAGCCACAGGCGCCGCCCTCAGGCTGGTCTTAAACTCCTGAGCTCAAGCAGTCTTCCTGCTTGGGTTTCCCAGAGTGCTTAGTATTGTAGGCAATAGCCACTTCACATGGCCAGCATTTATTACCTTTCAGTCAATTATATAATTTTTTGTTTTTAGATTTTGTTCATTCTCCCCTCTATAATATAAGCTCTACAAAGGTAGCAACATTTACTTATTTCGTTTATTGATTCATTCAAGCTTCTAGTACAGCATTTGGCTTGTCTTGTATGTGAACATGACTAGTTAGTAGTATTTAAGAAATATGTAATCATATAAGATTACATAATATACAATTAACTATATATGAATGTATTATAAAATATATAATTATATTGCATTTTCAAATTTAAAAGTTTAATGAGGGAAAAATACTACTGTTTGTCTTTTCTTTAAGTTGTTATTAATACCTCAGTTAATTTGAATTATAAATCATGACAGGTATCATTATGCATCAGTTGTCATATAATTTGTGTTTCAATTTTGCAAAATACTTTATGTTCCTTTTTTATTTTAGAAGTCTGGGCCAACGGTCACAAAAGTTGTCACTGTTGTGACCACGAAAAAAGCAGTTGTAGATTCTGATAAGAAGAAAGGTGAGCTGATGGAGAATGATCAGGATGCCATGGAGGTGATTTTTCATTAATTTTGACTTTGTGTATGATATTATCCTAAATGTATTTATTAGAAAGCGTTTACGGGCGGCGCCTGTGGCTCAAGGAGTAGGGCGCCGGTCCCATATGCCGGAGGTGGCAGGTTCAAACCTAGCCCCGGCCAAAAAAAAAAAAAAAAGAAAGCGTTTACGGAGAAGTACTTTTCAGTTATGTTTAGGAGACATTCTTGCTATTCTTCTTCTTTTTTTTTTTTTCGTAGAGACAGAGTTTCAGTTTGTTGCCCTCGGTAGAGTGCTGTGGTGTTAGAGCGGACAGGAACCTCCAGCTCTTGGGCTTAGGTGATTCTCTTGCCGCAGCTTCTCAAGTGGCTAGGACTTAACAGGCACCTGCCACAATGCCCGGCTATTTTATTCTTGCTATTCTTAATAGTAGTGAAGTTTGTAGCTGTATTTATACAGTGGATAGAGCATTCTCTCCTGTCTCTCTCTCTTTTTTTTTTTTGAGACAGAGTCTCACTATGTCGCCCTCGGTAGACTGCTGTGGCGTCACAGCTCACAGCAACCTCCAACTCTTGGGCTTAAGCAATACTCTTCCCTCAGTCTCCCGGTAGCTGTGACTACAGGTGCCTGCCCCCGCTCCTGGCTATTTTAAAATTTTTATTTATTTATTTATTGAGACAGAGCCTCAAGCTGTCACCCTCTGTAGAGTGCTGTGACATCACAGCTCATAGCAACCTCTAACTCCTGGGCTTAAGCGGTTATCTTGCCTTAGCCAAGTGGCTGGGACTACAGGTGCCTGCCACAACACACGGCTATTTTTTTTTTGTTTGGTGGTAGTCGTCGTTGTTTGGCAGGCCCGGACTGGATTCCAACCTGCCAGCTCTGGTGTATGTGGCTGGTGCCTTAGCCACTTAAGCTATAGACGCCGAGCCAACTCCTGCCTATTTTTTTGTTGCAGTTGTCATTGTTGTTTAGCAGGCCGAGGTTCAAACCTGGCAGCCCTGGTGTATGTGGCTGGTGCCCTAACCACTGAACTATGGGCACTGAGCCTCACAGAGCATTCTCACTGACATCTTTCATCTCTTGTTATATGTCTACATTTTGATTCCTCTGCCCTTTGTTAGCTCACCTTAGGCATACAACTTGGAGAGAAGAAATAAAGTGAATTAAATTTCTTTGAATTAACATGTTGTAAAGGTTTGTATATTGGGAACAGCAGCAAAATTTCATTGGAGTCATCTCTGAGAATTAATTATTTGAGGTTTTTATTGGCATTATAACCTTTTTATTTATTTTTTTAGAGGCAGAGTCTATTTTGTTGCCCTTTGTAAAGTGCCATGGTGTCACATCTCACAGCAACTTCCAGCTCTTGGGCTTAGGCGATTCTCTTGCCTCAGCCTCTTGAGTAGCTGGGACTACAGGCACCCGCCCCAACACCTGCCTATTTTTTTTGCTGCAATTTGGCCGCGGCTGTGTTCGAACCTGCTACCCTTGGTATATGGGGCCAGCCTTACTCACTGAGCTACTGGCACCGCTCGCATTATAATCTTTCTATAAAGGCAAAGAAAAAGAAACAGTTGAAAAATTCTTTAGGAGGTGATATCTCTTTCTGCTGAAAATGGCAGACATTATTTGAGGTGATTTTGAAATAATAAGGTGTAAGCTTGCTGGCACAGTATGAAAAAGTTTTGCATGAAGTAGTCCGTTTTAGAAATGAAATAAAAACTAAAGAATAGTTTCTAGGAGAGGAGGATTTTTTTTTTTTTTTTTTTAGAGCCTCAAGCTGTCACCCTGGATAGAGTGCTGTGGCATCATAGCTCACAGCAACCTCCAACTCCTGGGCTCAAGCAATTCTCCTGCCTCCACCTCCCAAGTAGCTGGGACTACAGGTGCTTACCACAATGCCCGGCTATTTTTTTGATTATAGCAATCATTGTCTTTTGGTGGGCACGGGCTGGATTCGAACCTGCCAGCTCAGGTGTATATGGCTGGCGCCTTAGCTGCTTGAGTCACAGGCACCAAGCTGATTTTTTTTAGAGACAGAGTCTCACTTTGTCGCCTTTGGTAGAGTGATATGGCATCACAGCTCATAGCAACCTCCTGCTCTTGAGCTTCAGCAATTCTCCTGCCTCAGCCTCCCGAATAGCTGGGGCTACAGGTGCCAGCCACAACACCTGGCTATTTTTTTGTTGCAGTTTGGCCGGGGCTGGGTTCGAACCTGCCACCTTTAGTATATGGGGCCAGGACTCTACTCAGTGAGGCAGAAGCACTGCCCTAAGGCGAGGATTTTTAAAGCTAGAAAAATTGCTTCTGGTAAGGGGAAAACTGTAATGGACTCTTGTTTGTTTGTTTAACTATAGTATTCTTCAGAGGAAGAAGAAGTTGATCTTCAGACGGCCCTTACAGGTTATCAGACCAAACAAAGAAAGCTACTAGAACCAGTTGATCATGGAAAAATTGAATATGAACCATTCAGAAAAAACTTTTATGTTGAAGTTCCGGAACTAGCAAAAATGTCTCAAGAGGGTAAAATTCTCTTTTAATTTGTTCATTGTTTATACTGGGGGAACAGAGGAGGATACCCTTCACTTTGCTCACTGTAAGCTCAAAATCCAGAGTTCAAGTGATTGTCCTGTCATCAGCCTCCTGATGAGTAGCTGAGATCACAGGTGTGCATCTGGCTGATTTTCTTATGCTTTGTAGATACGTGGTCTTGATACTTTCCGAGGCTGGTCATTAACTCCTTGACCTCCCCAAGTTCCTCCCCACAGTGAAGTTTTTTTTTTTTTAAATCTGTCTCCCTAGTCTAGCTCACTGCACCCTTAAACTCCAGGGTTTAAGCAATTCTTCTGCCTCAGCATTTTGAGTAGCTGAGACTGTAGGTGTCCTCCTCAAAATCCAGCTAATTTTTGAATTTTTAGTAGAGATAGGATCTCTCTCTTGCTCAGGCCAATCTCAAACTCCTGAGCTCAAGTGATTCTCCTGCCTTGGCCTCCCAGAGTGCTGGGATTACAGTTATGAGCCACCACTCCTGGCCTGAAGACTCTTAATAGTATCATGTCTAATTTAATGGGAGAAGACACCAATAGAATAGTATTTACGGGTTTTTAATTTGGGTTTTGTGTTTTAGAGGTGAATGTATTTCGACTGGAAATGGAGGGTATTACAGTCAAAGGAAAAGGTTGTCCCAAACCAATTAAATCTTGGGTCCAGTGTGGAATTTCCATGAAGATCTTAAATTCCCTAAAAAAGTAAGTGGTTGGTGTTTGTCCACATACTTCAGTGTCTTGTTACTCAAAAATACCCCTTTCACACAAATATTTTTCTGAGTTACATTTTTAGTTTAATAGGAAACTTACTCTTTTTCTTCTTTTTTTTTTTATTTTTTTGAGACAGAGTCTGGCTTTTTCACCTGGGTAGAGTGCCATGGCCTTAGTCTAGCTCAAATTCCTGGTCTGAAGCATTCTTCCTATCTTAGCCTACTGAGTAGGTGGGACTACAAGCACAAGCCACCATACTTGGCTAGGTTTGTTTGTTTTTTTTAGGAGAGCTGGGCTTTGCTTTGGCTGGTCTCAAACTCTTTTTTTTTTTTTTTTTTCTTTAGACATAGAGCCTCAAACTCCTGGGCTCAAGTGATTCTCCTCCCTCCGCCTCTGAAGTAGCTGGGGCTACAGGCGTCTGCCACAATGCCCAGCTGTTTTTTGGTTGGAGCTTTCATTGTTGTTGGGTGGGCTTGGGCTGGATTTGAACCCGCCAGCTCAGGTGTATGTGGCTGGCATCTTAGCCTCTTGAGCCACAGGTGTTGAGGCTGGTCTCAAACTCTTGACCTCAGGCAGTTCTTCCTTGTTGGCCTCCTAGAGTGCTGGGATTATAGGTGTGAGTGCTTGCACCCAGCTGCTCTCTTTTTTTCTTAAATGGCTTTATTGAGATCATTTATGTATCAGAGTTTGTTCTATAAAATATGTGATTTAATGGTTTTTAGTATATTTATATAGTTGTGCACCTCTTACTATAATTTAATTTAAAAAATTTCCCTTATCCCCAAAAGAAACCTGTGTTAACTAGTAGTCATCTCCCTTCTGTCCTACTCTGGGCTATCATTAATCTACTTTCTATCTATAAAGATTTGATTATTCTAAACATTTTAGACTAATGGGATCATACACTCTTTTGTGACTGTTTTTTTTCACATAGCATGTTTTCAAGGTTCATCTATGTCGTGGAAAGTCTTAACTGCTTTATTCTTTTTTATTGCCAAATTATATTTCCATATATATATATATATTTATTTTATTTATTTTTTTTTTGAGACAGAGTCACACTTTGTTGCTCTTTGGTAGAGTTGCCTTGGCATTGTAGTTTACAGCAACCTCAAACTTGTAGTTTACAGCAATCACAAACCTCAAGTGATTCTCTTGCCTCAGCCTCCCAAGTAGTTGGGACTACAGGCACCTGTCACAACACCTGGCTATTTTTTTTTTTTTTTTTTTTTAAGAGACATATTCTCACTCTATGGTCATCGGTAGAGTGCCGTGGCATAACACAGCTCATAGCATCCTCCAGCTCCAGCTCCTGGGCTTAAGCGATTCTTTTGCCTCAGCCTCCCTAGTAGCTGGGACTATAGGTGCCTGCCACAACACTGGCTATCTTTTTTGTTGCAGTTTGGCCAGGCCTTGGTTCGAACCTGCCACCCTTGGTATATGGGCCCGGCACCCTACTCACTGAGCCACAGGTGCCGCCCAACACCTGGTGGCTATTTTTAGAAGTGACATCTTGCTCTGGCTAAGGCTGGTCCCAAACCTTTGAGCTCAGGCAGTCTACCTGCCTTAGCCTCCCAGAGTGCTAGGATTACAGGTGTGAGCCATCGCGTCCGGTCCAAATATTTCCATATTTTGTAATACCATGTTTAATAGTTTGATACATCATATTTTGGAAGAACTTATTTTTATGGGACCCAGAAATTTTAATTCTTAGGTTATCTTCCTTTGTTTTTCTTTTTTAAGGCATGGCTATGAAAAGCCCACACCAATCCAAACCCAAGCAATTCCTGCTATAATGTCTGGACGAGATTTGATTGGCATTGCTAAGACTGGAAGTGGAAAGACCATTGCTTTTCTGTTGCCGATGTTTAGACACATCATGGATCAGCGGTCATTGGAAGAGGGAGAGGGGCCAATAGGTATAATTCTTTTAATTAAACTATTTTTTTTCAGATAACAACTTTGTTGTCAGTTAATCCGAAAGTCCTGATACTTTATAATGTTCATAATTATGACAATAAAGATGTCTTTATGTACATTTCCTTTATCAATTTGGCACTTTGGGGCTGATTTCCCCTTACCAGCAGGTGGAGTGAGAATCTTCAGAGCTCTGGAGTGACATCTCAGAAGTACAAAAACAGCCTCTCCTGGCACAGCTCAGTTTTTAAACTCTGACTCGGCAGGTAGACTCCTCGTGCATCTAACTGTTTATTTATGTTGAGGTTTGTTCTTAGTCCGGTATCAGTGGATATCTAAACTCAACATAGAAGATTGTAGGGGAATGTGTTTTCCTAGGGTTTTTTTTTTTTGTTTTTTTTTTTGTTTAATGCCTTAAAAGGCAGTAGTGCCACCATTTCATTCAGGAGTAGGTCTTCAGATTGAGATTTCTTGATTAATTTTGGCAGAGTTGTCTTCTGCAAATTTGAGTAGGGTTTTGGAAAGTTGTTCAGCTCCTCTGTTGGAAACCACAGGGCACAGTCTATTTGTCCTCTGTCTGTGCCCCTCAGAGCAAGGTTGTTTCTGGAAACAGCAGTATGGCTTCTTCAGCACAGTGAGTCACTTGATTTTCTTTGTTTTGTGATTTGCAGTTGAGAACTGTTTGCATTCTGTTCAACTAAGTATTTTCCTGAGGGTCGAGTGAGGCATTTCACTTTCATTTATCTTCTTGTAGCATGTTTTTAAAAATTTGCTTATGCTCTACTTCACCACAATCTCTGCCATTGTAAAGCTCTTGAAATAGTTTTCAGAGATGCATAAAACAAATTAAAACAAAAATTAGAGGAAGAGTTATGTACGTTAAATTTAACACTTTAAGCATAGCCTGTCAAGAATTTTGGTGGTTAGGCTATTGATGTATTTGTCTTTTCAGCTGTCATCATGACTCCAACTCGAGAACTGGCTTTACAAATTACTAAAGAGTGTAAGAAGTTTTCAAAGACCTTGGGACTTAGAGTGGTCTGTGTTTATGGAGGAACGGGAATCAGTGAGCAGGTAGTTACAAAAGAAATATTCAGTTTTTCCATTCTTTTCTCAAATTGAATGATTCAGTAAACTAAAAGTGATTATTGTTTTGAATAGTGATAGCTTCTAAAATCTTAAAAAAATGTGGTGTCTGAAAATATTAGTAAAAATATGTTGTATTATGCAGGATGAATACTTTCTGGTGCTCTCATGTATGGCATGATGACTATAGTTAATATTGTGTGCTTAAAATCTGCCGAGTGTGTTGGGCGGCGCCTGTGGCTCAACGGGTAGGGCGCCGGTCCCATATGCCGGAGGTGGCGGGTTCAAGCCCAGCCCCGGCCAAAAAAAAAAGTGAAAATCTGCCGAGTGTGTAGATCGTAAATGCTTGCTGTTACCATGAAAGATAAAAGTGGTAACTACATGAGATGATAATATTTTTACTAGCCTGATTATAGTAATCATTTCACAATTTATATGTTATCAAAACATCATGTTGTACACCTTAAACATATACAGTTTTTTTGTCAATTATACCTCAGTAAAGCTGTGTGAAAAAATAATAATGGATTGTGGTCAAGCTATAATTGACAAAATTTTGAGTCCTATTCACATTTGAGTGTCCCTCTTTCCTCTTCCCCTGCCAGAGAAAGGCAGGTAGATTCTTCATTGTTTTTTGTTTTTGAGACAGTCTCACAGCAACCTCCAGCTCCTGGGCTTAGGCGATTCTCTTCCCTCAGTCTTCCGAGTAACTGGGACTACAGGCGCCCACCACAACACCCGGATGTAATTCTTAATTGTTTTAAAAAACCTTTTCTTTAGAGATAGGGGTCTTATTGCTGGAGTGCAGTGAGGTGTCATCATAGCTCGCTGTAAGCTCAGATTTTCTTAGCCTTCCCAATAGCTGGGACTAAAGGTGTAATCCACTGTACCTGGTTCATTTTTCATTTTACACATGAGGAAATATTCACAAAGATAAAATCAGTTGGCCAGTTAGTTTAAAAAATTCTAGAGTTTGCCCTAGAACTCAAGTCTTCTGATTCTTTTTTTTTTTTTTGGAGACAGAGTCTCATTATGTCACCCTTGGTAGAGTGCTGTGACTTCACAGCTCACAGCAATCTCAAACTCTCTTGGGCTTAAGCAGTTCTCTTGCCTGAGCCTCCCAGTAGCTGGGACTATAGGCGTCCACCACCATACCTGCCTATTTTTTTGTTGCAGTTGTCATTGTTGTTTACCAGGCCCTAGTGGGGTTCAAACTTGCCAGCCTCTGTGTATGTTGCAGGTGCCCTAACCCCTGAGCAACAGGCACCCAGCCAAGTCTTCTGATTCTTAAGGATTTACTGTATTTTCTTTTTCTTTCTTTCTTTCTTTTTGAGACAGTCTCATTATGTTGCCCTCAGTAGAGTGCTGTGGTGTCACAGCTCACAGCAACCTCAAACTCTTGGGCTTAAGCTATTCTCTTGCCTCAGCCTCCCAAATAGCCACAATTCCTGGCTATTTTTTTGTCGTAGTCGTCATTGTTTGTCAGACGTGGGCTGGGCTGGAAGCGCCAACCCCTGTGTATGTGGCCGGCGCCCTAACCGCTGAGCTACAGGTGCCGAGCCTACTGTATTTTTTAAATTCATATTGACATCTTTAAGGGATGGTGATGAGTAGGAGGCATTAATATCAGAGTTTCATATGCATTCTTAAGTGATGTAGTAAAACTGTAAACCTTATCTCTCTTTAGTTTGGCTTTTCTCCAGGTGTCTTCTAAATAACAATAGTCATCAGGTATTTTGCTTAACTAGAAGATAAAGTGGAGTCTTTGGTCAAAGATGTTTTGGAAATGTTAGATTATACAAAATTTAAGTTTTTTTCCTGTAAGGTTTCTAGGTCTTAAATGCTAGAAAAATTGGATTAAGTGGCATTCTCTGAACTTAACCATAAAACTCTTTCTTAGGACTAGTGTTCTAAGAACATAGCTTGGAAATATTTGCTTTGTCATTCCAGTGCTATTTTAAACACTTGAATTTTAGTTCATTGCCTTGCGCCCTCACTTCTTTTTCTTTCTTTTCGAAATAACAGGTGTCTTGCCTGTTACTCAGCTGAACTCATGGGGTTAAGTCATTGTACTGCTTTAGCCTCCTCAGTAGCTGGAATTACAGACATGCAGTAGTATGCCTGGTTTGAAACTAGTGCATTTTCTAAGTGTATTTTGTCATTTTTCTTTTCTCTTCTTTGTTCTTTTTCTATTCTTCTCTTTTCACTTTCCTTTTCTTTTTCCTTTCCTTTCCTGAGTCTCATTTTGTTGCCCTGGGTAGAGTGCTGTGACATCATGGCTCATAGGTCACAACAACCTCAAACTCTTGGGCTCAGGCGATCCTCTGGCCTCAGCCTCCTGAGTAGTTGGAACTATAGGTACCTGCCATGATGCCTGGCTTATTTTTTTTATTTTTATAGAGACAGTGTCTTGCTTTTGCTCAGGTTGGTCTTGAACTCCTAAGTGTAAGCAATCCACCCACCTGAACCTCCAAAAGTGCTAGTGTTTGCACCCAGTTTTGTCATTTTTCTTGACCATAGCCTGAAGTAAGAAATACACTTAACCAGGGCCAGGCATGGTGGCTCACGCCTGTAATCCTAGCACTCTGGGAGGCTGAGGCGGGTGGATTGCCTGATCCAGAGCAAGACCCTGCCTCTAAAAATAGCCAGGTGTTGAGATAGGTGCCTGTAGTCCCAACTACTTGGGAGGCTGAGTCAAGAGAATTTCTTTTTTTTTCATTCTTTTTTTTTTTTTTGAAACAACCCCAAGCTGTTGCCCTGGATAGAGTTCTCTAGCATCACAGCTCACAGCAACCTCCAACACCTGGTTTCAAGTGAGTCTCCTGTCTCCGCCTCCCAAATAGCTGGGACTATAGGCGCCCATCACAACACCTGGCTATATTTTGGTTGCAGCCGTCATTGTTGTTTGGTGGGCCTGGGCTGGATTCGAACCCACCAGATCCGGTGTATGTGGGTGGTGCCTTACCCGCTTGAGCCACAGACACCAAACCCAGGAGAATTTCTTGAGCCCAAGACTTTGAGGTTGCTGTGAGCTATGACGCCAGGGCACTCTACCTAGAGCGACATAGTAAGACGGTGTCTCAAAAAGAAAAAAAAAGAAAAGAAGTACACTTAACCAGATAATCTGGTACGTGCATGCATATTTTATTTTATGTAACAGCTAAACAAAAGTTATTTGATATTAAGGAACTTTGGGTATTTTCCATTCTATTTCATTTTTAAAATGTTGGTTGTGGCTGACTGCAGTGGCTTATGCCTTTAATCCTAGCACTATGGGAGGCTGAGATATGAGGATTGAAGCCACAAATTTGAGATCAGCCTGAGAGAGAGAGAGACTCTGTCTCAAGAAAAAAAATTTGTAACATAAATTGATTTCATCATTCACTAATGGTAGCAACCCTCAATTTGAAAAACATTGATATATGTGATCACTAGTTTCTTATTTTATTTTATTTACTTTTTTTTTTTTTTTTTGTAGAGACAGAGTCTCACTTTATGGCCCTCTATAGAGTGCCGTGGCCTCACACAGCTCACAGCAACCTCCAACTCCTGGGCTTAAGCGATTCTCTTGCCTCAGCCTCCCGAGCAGCTGGGACTACAGGCGCCCGCCACAACGCCCGGCTATTTTTTGGTTGCAGTTTGGCCGGGGCTGGGTTTGAACCCGCCACCCTCGGTATATGGGGCCGGCACCTTACCAACTGAGCCACAGGCGCCGCCCTACTTTTTTTTTTAAGGCTAGTCAAGTGAAGCAGTGGAGTAGAGAAGGAAGAAATCTTCTTTCTTTTTTTTTTTTTTTGTTTGAGACAGAGTCTCACTTTTTCGCCCTTGGTAGAGTGCTGTGGTATTACAGCTTACAGCAATTTCTAACTCTTGGGCTCAAGCAGTTCTCTCTCCTCAGCCTCATGAGTAGCTGGGACTACAGGCGCCCACCACAACGCTCGGCTACTGTTTTAGAGGTGGGAATCTCACTCTGGCTCTGGCTGGTCTTAAACCTGTGAGCTCAGGTAGTCCACCTGCCTCGGCTTCCCAGAGTGCTGGGATTACAGGTTTGAGCCACCCTCTTGGCCTTGATCACTAGCTTTTTTTTGTTGTTTGTTTGTTTTTTATAGTTTTTGGCTGGGGCTGAGTTTGAACCTGCCATCTCCGGCATATGGGGCCAGTGCCCCACTCCTTTAAGCCACAGGTGCCTCCCCTGATCATTAGTTTTAATTGTTCTCTTATATTACTGTCTTGGTTTTGAGGGTTGTGGCAAATTAAAATTGGTAAAATTCTCTACTTATCACTGATTTTTTTTCTTTTTTTTGAGACAAGAGTCTTACTATCACTCTCATTAGAGTGCTGTAGCATCACAGCTCACAGCCACCTCAAACTCTTGGGCTTAAGCGATTCTCTTGCCTGAGCCTCCCAAGTAGTTGGGACTACAGGCACCTGTCACAGTGCCAGGCTGTTTTTCTGTTGCAGTTGTCATTGTTATTTGCTGGCTCAGGCCAGGTTCAAACCCGCCAATCTGGATGTATATGGTTGGCACCCTATCCACTGAGCTATGTGCACTGTCTTTTTTTTCCCTTGAGACAGAGTGTCTAAGCTGTTGCCCTGGGTAGAGTGCCATAGCATCATCGTAGCTCAGAGCAACCTTCAACTCGGGCTCAAGTGAGCCTCTTGCCTCAGTTTCTTTTTTTTTCTGGTACAAGATGGGGTCTTCCTCTTCCTCCGGCTGGTCTTGAACTCGTGAGCTCAGGCCTTGGCCTCCCAGAATACTGAGCCACCTGGCCCAGACTTCTCATTGATTTTAAATTTAAGTACTGTATCTTCATGCTTCTGTTAACTACTCCTTTAGTAGTGCTTAGCATTTCTAAGAATTAAGCAGGAAGCTTTTGAATCTTTGATTCAGACCTTTCTGACCTGCCTTAGAGAGCTATGCCAGGACCCAATGCCATATATACATGTACAGGGTGTCCATAAAGTTTGTGTGCAGTTTAAAATAGTTTAACACAGTAAATTGCACATGAACTTTATGGACACCCTGTGTGTTTGTATGTATTCACACACAGGTATGTATTTTTCCCAAGAGATGAGGTCTTACTCTTTCATCCATGGTGCAGTGGCATGATTATAGCACACTGTAAGCTCCAACTCCTGCTCTCAAAGAATGCTCTAGCCTTGCTTGGTCTTGTAAAGTCCTAGGGTAAGCCACCACTTCCAGCCTTCAGGTGCTATATTCTTAAATGTTTAAGTGAGCATTAGTGATAGACTGTAAAATTTTATCTTTTCTGTTAGATTGCTGAGCTGAAAAGAGGTGCTGAAATTATTGTTTGCACACCTGGTCGAATGATTGATATGTTAGCAGCTAACAGTGGTAAGTCCGGGGTATTTTTTTGTTCTTTTTTTCTCTTAATGTTTGCATTCTGTACATTTTTCTTAAAGAAGATAACAAGAAACCAGGAAAGGGTTTCTGCATTTTTTCTTAAAGCTGTAATATGTTAAAATTTGTATTGTAACAAGTTTGTTGTTATAAACATTAATGATAATTTTGCAATTTAATTTAAAATTTCTTTCCAGAATCAGAATGAGCTCCATTTGATTTTACCTTGCATTGTTCATTCATTTCTGGCTTGGCTGTGCTTTTAAGAGTGGGAGTGCTATCCTTTCATTTAATAATAATGAAAAGTTTAGGCTTTCTCCCCTGGAGTTAGTATTTTCTTACAATACAGGATAAATTAAGATATTGCAGCTTCAAGAAATTTTATCTTTTGTAAATACTGCATGTTTTTTAGCTCAAATATTTTGCTTTGTTAAATTATTCCCTATCAAAACTGTTACTAAACTGTTGACATTATTTAACTTCTGTGGAGAAAGGCCCTTCAAGATTTATAGAACTGGGCTTCCGAGACTTAAACCATCAAAGGTAGGTAATTTAATGCTGTTCCCAACCTTGCAAAATTAATTAAGGCCACAAATGTTAGTGTGGAATACTTAACTGTTACATAGTACTTACTTTGGCTCATTTATAGTTTTTGAAGAAAATGCTTACAAATTTTCTGTTGCAGTATTAGAGTATTAAAAACTGTGAGTAATGCATGTTGCTAATAGCATTCTGCTTGAATTTATGTATAAATTTAATTGTAATCGTATATGAAGTTGAAAGTGATATTAAAATTGACAAGTCATTGTGCTTTTATAGCATATGAAAAGTTTTGGATTGAATGCTGATTAAATAATCCCTTGTTTTTTTTCTTAATGCTGCATTGATTAAGTTTCTTTCTGAAATTCATCTTCATTAATTTTACCTTTTTCCCTTATCTGTCCTTTTGGTCTATCTTTATTAACTATTTTATACGTTTTTGCTAGGTGATTGATTCAACAGTTGGTAGCAATGCTTCTGTTAATCTTTTAGAAAGGGTTTCCTGTATGTGTATTTAGTTTTCACTGGTTAAGAAACCAGTTGCATTTATTTAAACCAGTGTGAGCACTTAATAAATTTGGATTTGTATCTTTGTGTATAAAAATGTATTTATGTAATGCATTTGGTATTTGAAGTTTTTCGTAAAATGCTAGTTTCCCATATCAAATAGCTTCTCATTAATGGTTTAACATACCTATTTAAGAAGCTGCTAGATACTATATGGAAGTAGGTTATAAAGTAGTCAAAAGAGAAATTTGCTGCATCTGAAGTAGTTAGCACTGGAACTTGCTTTCCACACATACGCTGTAATCTCTAATATGTTTTTTCCTAGGTGATGCTGTCAGATAATGGCTGATGTGGCTCGATGCTTCATCTCAGTCTTAGTTTTATGATGTGTTTTGGAGAGGGCTGTTTTCTGAATTTTACAGGTTCTTCAGGCCCTATGATGGTATGCAAGAGACGAGTTTGACAAAATAAAGGGCCTCATATACCCATTGTCAGAAAGTATTTGCCACTAGATTAAGACATTATAGATCAAAACTTCTTTTCACTGTTTAAATAGATACCTAACCTACCCCTCTGGTTAAGTCAGGCATTTTAGTTCCCTTTACAGTTTTTTAAAAGTTCTTGGTAGCTATAAAACGAATTGTGACTGATTTTTAGTTTTCTTTTTGTCTTTATTTTTTTCTTCTCATCTTAGGCCGGGTCACAAATCTTCGAAGAGTAACATATGTAGTTTTAGATGAAGCAGACAGAATGTTTGACATGGGTTTTGAACCACAGGTAATTATTATATGTCTTAAGTGTTTTGAAGTGTAAATACAACCTTATAATTGCTATGAGAACAAAATGTTTGGTTCTGAAATTCACATATGTTTCTGTTGCATAGTAATAGAGAAGACTGGGGACGTGTGGGATTGAAGTAGATAAATAGATACGTATATTTTAGAGTCCTCATAAAATTTCTTCAGGAGGTATTTGTGCAGGCTTTTTAAATTTTTTTTGAGATAGCGTCTCACTTTGTCACCCTCAGTAGAGTGTTGTGGCGTCATAGCTCACAGCAAAATCAAACTCTTGGGCTCTAGCGATTCTCCTGCCTCAGCCTCCCAAGTAGCTGGGACTACAGGCACCCGCCACAACACCCAGCTATTTTTTTTTTTTTTTTTTTTTTTATGGTTTAGCAGTCTCGGTCTGGGTTCAAACCCTCCAACCCCAGAGCATGTGGCCAGTGCCCTAACCAGTGAGCTATAGGCACCTAGCTTTCCTTAGCCATCTAAAACTATCACTGGTAAAACCAGAATTGCAATATTAATAATAGAAGCTGTTAAGCTTTCAAAATTTATTTTCATTGTTATTTTATTCATTTTAGAATCAAGGCAGCTATATTCTACAAAATAGAATGAGAGCTCCTCCTTTTTTTTTTTTTTTTTTTTGTTTCTCCTTTTTTTGTGACAGAGTCTCACTCTGTCACTCTGAGTACCGTGGAGTCATAGCTCAAAGCAACCCCAAACTCTTGGGCTCAAGCAATCCTGTTGTCTCAGCCTCCTGAGTAGCTGGGACTATAGGCACCTGCCACAACGCCCATCTATTTTTTATTTATTTATTTATTTTTTATTTAAAGAGATGGGGTTTCATTCTTGTTCAGGCCTAGGTGAGCTCCTGAGCTCAAGTGATCCATCCACCTCGCCCTCCCAGAATGCTAGGATTACGGTCATGAGCCGCCACATCCAGCCTTTATGTAATGTCTTAAAAGATTGATACTTTAAATATTCTAATGTGAACTTGCAGTGATGTTGCTAGCAAACTCAAGTTTCCAAACTAAACATGGTTAATGATGTCTAATTTTTTTTTAACATTTTGTAGTCCTCTTAATTTAATGAATACTGTGTGGTATGCATTGTGGCTGCTAGAGAGATAGCAGTGAACTGTTTGTCTCAAAGTTTACTTTTTGATGAGGAGAAACAGACAAATAGTATACATCAGATGGTATTCTGTGAAGAAAAATAGCGTAAGTTAATAGAAAGTGATGGAAGGAAATGGGCATAAAGAAATGCTACTCTATCTGTAGAGTAGTTAAGAAAGGCCTTTTTTGATAAGGTGATCTGAAGTGCGATAGGCAAAGAGCAAGTGTAAAAGCCTTCAGTCGGGTGGGAGCTTGCTTGGTTAACATCCTTGGAGCAGAGTCAACGATGGGGAAAGCAGTAGAAGTAGAAGATGAGGACAGAAAGAGATATGTATGGGTATGTGATGCTGGTGGTGTAACAGAGAAAGTGCAGGGTCTTAATATACCTGTGCTCAGAATTTAGATTTTTATCCTGAAAAGTATGAGATATGGTATGGGTTTTTTTTTGCAGTTTTTGTCCAGGGCTGGGTTTTAATCCACCACCTCTGGCATATGGGGTCAGTGCACCCCTTTGAGCCACAGGTGCTGCCCAATGGTATGGGTTTTAAGCCCAGGAATTCCTGATCTGATTTCTTTTTACCTTTTAGTTTTATTAGTTAATGCATGGACTTAGGTTTAATGGTAACCCTTCCCCACATCTCTTAGCTCTTGGTGTGACATTTATCTCTGCTTCTCAAAATAGAGTGCTTTTATTTCCACTGTTTCATTTTTCTATTTTAGACAGTATTTATTGACTTTCTGTAGTGGAACATGATTTATCTTGTGTTTTCTTCCTTTCCCCGTCACCTTCACATATCTTTTCCATTCCCAGTAGTGTTGTGTTCTTGTTTTAATTGGATTTGTATACTATGTTAAGGCATCCTAAATGTTTTTCAAAGCTAAGCAGTATAATAAACTATAATTATTTTATTAACAACTTTCCTGTGTAGCTTTTTGTTTTACCTAGATTTCTTTTTCTTTTCTTTCTTTCTTTTTTTTTTTAAGAGGCAGAGTCTCACTTTGTCGCCCTCGGTAGAGTGCTGTGGCGTCACAACTCAAGCAACTTCCAACTCCTGGACTTAGGCAATTCTCTTGTCTCAGCCTCCCGAGTAGCTGTGACTACAGGCACCCACCACAACGCCCGGCGCTTTTACCTAGATTTCTTAATTGTCTTTTTATTTGCTGAGTTTCTTAGTTCTCTATAAACTTTTTTTCTTTTTTTGAGACAGAGTTTCACTATGTTGCCCTCGGTAGAGTGCTGTGGCGTCACAGCTCACAGCAACCTCAAACTCTTGGGCCCAAGCTATTCTCTTGTCTCAGCCTCCCAAGTAGCTGGGACCACCACAAGCCCAGCTATATTTTTGTTATTGTTGCAGTTGTCATGATTACTTAGCTAGCCTGGGCCACGTTCAAACCATCCACCCTTGGTGTATGTGGCTGATGCCATAATCACTGTGCTGTAGGCACCAAGCCAATTAGTTCTCTATATACTTAAAATCAATTCAGTACCAAACACACTAATTACCTAAATCTTCTACAAATAGTATCACTTTCATCTTCCTTAAAGAGTTTCTTCAGAGCCTTCTGACCTATTCCAGTCAGGGATTGTTGTTTTCTGTCTGATACTACAGCTATCATCTTGGATTTCCATTGTTCTTAGGATCTTTTGTTTCTCCCCTTTGTTGGGTTCACCAAAGCTCTGTATACTAAGAGTGTATCTTTTCTTAATTATCTCATGGTAAAAGGTTTCCTCCTGCTTGCATAGAGTTTATAACCTCCCAAATGATTTTTTACTTTTCGATTAGAGACTTTCTGTAGATGTCTGGTAATCTGTTGCTAGCTACCTATATTTGAGGGGTGGCAAGATGCAACCTTAAAAGTGAGTTCAAAGCTTTGCATGATGGAGTAGAACTTACAGTGATTTGGCTGGGTCTTTCCATTAAAGACTCCTTAAAGTTAGTATTTTTTTTTTTTGTGTGTGTGGTTTTTGGCCGAGGCTGGGTTTGAACCCACCACCTCCAGCATATGGGACTGGCGCCCTATCCCTTTGAGCCACAGGCACCGCCCAAAAGGCCACAACTAAAGTTAGTACTTTTTGCTTAGGTCCTTGAGCTGCTGAGATTCCTCTAAAGTCTTTTTTTTTTTTTTGAGACCAAGTCTCAATTGTCACCCTGGGTAGACTGCCATGGCGACATAGCTCACAGCAACCTTCAACTTTTAGACTCAAGTGATCCTCTTGCCTTAGTGTTTTGTATTTTTAGTAGAGACGGGGTCTTGCTATGGCTCAGGCTGGTCTCAAACCTGAGAGCTCAAGCAATCCACCTGCTTCGGCCTCCCAGAGTGCTAGGATTACAGGCATTAGTCATCTGCCCCGTACTGTAGAGGTCTGTCTGCTAACTCTGAAAGGCGGTTTAGGAGAGATTTGGGGTTCTCAGTATTTAGCATAATGTTCTTGTTCTCAGAATGCCTTCAGTAGTATCATGCTTTGTTTTATTCTCTCCAGAAACAGTAAATCTTTACGTCTTTTACTGGAGTATGAGGGACTATTGCTTGACTGATTAGAGGTCGGTGAAGGTCTGCTGATGTAATTGCTTGTTAAACAGACTTTATATAAATTCTCCTCATTCTAGTACTTCACCCTTCTTCATCTCCACTTAAAGAGAACAGGTTGGGGCTTCTTTTCTTCACTGCTAGCATAGGATTCTGCTTTCTTTTCTTTCTTTGTTTTGGAGTGGGCAAGTCTCAGTCTGTCCCCTTGGATACAATGCCATGGCATCATAGCTCAGAACAACCTCAAACTCTTGGGTTTAAGCAATTCTCTTGCCTCAAACTCTGAGTAGCTGGGATTACAGGTGTTTGCCCCACTGCCCGTCTAATTTTTCTAAAGATAGGGGTCTTGCTCTTGCTCTTGCTCAGGCTGGTCTCCAACTTCTGATCTCAGGCCTCTGTCTTAGCCTCTCAGAGTGCTAGGATTACAGATGTGAGCTACCGTGCTCTGTGCAGCCTAGATTCTATTTTCTTTAACTTGTTAATTTTTTTCTGCCTTCTAACGTTTTGTTATATTCACAAAATTTTATAACCTTCACTGCTATCCAATATTAGAAAAATTTTATCATTCTCTCCCCAAGAAAATCATGTACTGATTACTTACTTGCTTTTGATTTGAATAGCATCTCTGTAAATTAAAAAAAAAAATTTCCTGGTTGTAATCTGTTAGTTTTTTGAAGGATGTAAAAATAAATGTATGTGTTTAGCTACTTATCTTTACTAGGAATTTGATCTCATGCCTTTTCTTGGCATATTCCTTTTGTTTGGAGACTACCATTTCCATAGAGAGACAGCTTAGAAATAAAGAGTATGGAGGGTTTTTTCATGAGTCTTTTTATGACTGAAAAGTGTCTGTTCTTAGCCGGGCGTTGTGGCGGGCGCCTGTGGTCCCAGCTGCTCGGGAGGCTGAAGCAAGAGAATCGCGTAAGCCCAAGAGTTAGAGGTTGCTGTGAGCTGTGTGATGCCGTGGCACTCTACCCGAGGGCGGTAGAGTGAGACTCTGTCTTTACAAAAAAAAAAAAAAAGAAAAGTGTCTGTTCTACCCTTATTATTTGATGTTTAGCTAGATACAGAATTGTAGAGTGAGAATCATTTACTTTCATGCTTTCTGTTAAAAGGGTTCATTGCTTTGCTTCAAAACTTTGATGTTATTCTGATTATTAATTTTTTTGTACATTTTATATTTTTGTTTCGAAACTTTTAGGATCTTTCCTTTATACCTAATTCTCTGAAATTTCATTGATGTTCTGTGGTATAGTTTTTTTTTTTTTTTTTTCAATTATCCTGATGATTTAGTGGGTTCTTTCTTGTTCAGTTTTGAGAAATTTTCTTTAATTTATTTGATAATTTCCTTTTCTCTGTTTTCTGGAATTCTCATAATTTGGATATTGGACCTCTTCATCTCATACTTTATAAAGTTTTTAAAAGTACTTTCTATCATTTTGTCATTTTCTCCTACTAAGAGATTTCCTGAACTCCAAACTTTCAACTTTTCTATTGCATGTTTAAAGTTTTGTTTTGTTGTTCTTCTGAGACAGTCTAACTTTGTCAGGTAGAGTGACAGGGTGTCATAGCTCACAGTAACCTCAACCTCTTGGGCTCAAGTGATTCTCTTGCCTGAGCCTCCTGAGTAGCTGGATTATAGGTGTCTGCCACAATGCCCAGCTAGTTTTTTTAAGAGACAGGGTCTTGCTCTGGCCCACACTGGGGCTGGTCTCAAACTCCTGAGCTCAAGCAATATACCCGCGTAGGCCTCTGAGAGTGCTAGGATTACAGGGGGTGAGCCACTGTGCCCAGCCTTGCATGTTTAAATTCTGCTTTCATAATCCCCTCCACACATATGAGAAGTTTGCTTTCAAAAAAAAAAAAAGAACAGGGCTTGGTGCCTCTGGCTAAAGCAGCTAAGGCACCAGCCACATACACCTGAGCTGGCGGGTTTGAATCCAGCCCAGGCCCACCAAACAACAATGACAGCTGCAACCAAAAAATAGCTGGGCATTGTGGTGGGTCTGTAGTCCCAGCTACTTGGGAGGCTGAGGCAGAATCACTTGAGCCCAGGAGTTGGAGGTTGCTGTGAACTGTGATGCCACAACACTACCCAGGGTGATAGCTTGAGGCTCTGTCTCATAGGAAAAGAAAAAGAGAGAAGTATGCTTTCATACTTTTAAGAAAGTTATTTTCTGTTCTCTGAATAGTTTTTTTTTTTTTTTTTTTTTGTGACGAGTCTCACTTTGTCACCCTCAGTAGAGTGCTGTAGTGTCATAGCTCACGGCAACCTCGAACTCCTGGACTCAAGTGATTCTCTTGCCTCAGCCTCCCAAGTACTTGGGACTATAGGTGCCTGCCACAATTCCTGACTTTATTCCCACTTTTGCTTAGGTTGGTCTTCAGCCTGTGAGCTCAGAGCAGTTCACCCATGTCAGCCTCCCAGAGTGCTAGGATTACAGGCATGCCCAGCCTAGCTACTTCTTTTTTTTTTTTTTTTTTTGAGACTGAGCCTCAAGCAGTTGCCCTGGGTAGAGTGCTGTGGCATCACAGCTCACAGCAACCTCCAACTCTGGGCTCAAGTGATTCTCCTGCCTCTGCCTCCCAAGTAGCTGGGACTACAGGTGCCCACCACAACACCCAGCTATTTTTTGGTTGTAGTTGTCATTGTTGTTTGGCGGGCCTGGGCTGGATTCGAACCCGGCAGCTCAGGTGTATGTGGCCGGAGTCTTAGCCGCTTGCGCCACTGCCGCTGAGCCTAGATACTTCTTTTTAATAGCATTCTCTTGTTTTATAAATGTAGAAAATTTTTAAAATTCCCTCTGGATATGTATGGTACCTTTTTGGAATTTCATCTTCTCCATCATCTGCTTCCCTCATGTTAACTCTTTTTGTTTATTTATGCACAATACCTTTGAAAATGTTAGGTTAAACAGATTCAGAACAAGGACACCCAACCAGTCTAACATTAATTAAAGACATCAACTTTTAATTTCTCAACAAAAAACCCCCCAGTTTCTGACTTTTATTAGCAAGGTTTTTTTTTTGTTTGTTTGGTTTATTTTTACAGTTTTCCCTGGGGCCAGGTTTGAACCCACCACCTCCAGTATATGGGGCCGACGCCCTTCCCCTTTGAGCCATAGGCACCACCCTATGAGCAAGTTATTTTTCCCACATTTACCAGTTTATTACAAAGAATAGTTTAAAGGATGCAAATAAACAGCCAGATGAAAAGGTACTCAGGCCAGCCTAAGGAATAGCAAGACCCCCATCTCTAAAAAAAATAGTGGGGCATTATAGCAGCCACCTATAGTCCCAGCTACTTGGGAGACTGAGGCAAGAGGATCACTTGAGCCCAAGAGTTTGAAGTTGCTGTGAACTATGACGCCACAGCATATGGTGACAAAGTAAGACTCTGCTCCCCCTCCCCCCCAAAATAAAAAAGAAAAAGGTATTCGGGATGAGGTCTGGAGGAGTCCCGAGTGCAGGAGCTTTTGTTCCCTTGGAGCTGGGTTGTGCCACCCTCTTGACCTGTAGACAACTTATTCGCCAGCCTCCACAAGTTGAGCTGTCCAGATACTCCTCATACCCTTTCGCTTTGGGCCCTTTGTGGAGATTTCATCGAATAGGCATGATTGAAATGTGGACAACCATACAGAAATATGATTGCACACAGAGGGTATGATCTGATGTGAGTATACAGAATGGGTAAGACCAAGCAAGGCCCGTCTGTTCAGATTCTCCTTGACCTCTCTGTATGGCATTCCTTCCTCCCAGATAAGGAGTCCCTTCTAAAAACTAGAGACTTATAATTTACAGTCAGACAAGGTAGGTCAGGGAATTTCTTTATGGCCATCTCCAAGACAGAAAGGCAGAGAAATAACCACCTTGAGGGGGAAAAGGAGCAGGTAAACAGAGTGTAGGAGAAAGTCAGAGACAGAGGTTCTGTTTCCTAAGGCCTGCAGTGCCTCAGTGTTTTAGCAGAACACTGTAATGAGGGCTAAGGGAGCTGTGAGCCAGGACCGTGGATGAAAACCCAGCATAAACTGTGTGTGTGTATGTATGTATGTATGTATGTAGATATGCCGTAACATGAAAGCTATAGGCTTTTGCTTCCTCAACTCCACTGTCAGTGTCAGAGTATTATTTTGCAATCTCTGTTAGGAGTTGTTACATTGTTTCTAACACACTATGTTGACCCAGTTTTGAGGCCATTAGCCAGAGGTGGGTCATTTCCTCTTTGGCTGGCCAGCGATTAGTCCATCCCCCAACCACCTCCCTCAAGGAGCTCTCATGCTTTGGGCCACTATCCAACCACCCTGTTCACCCAGGGCTGGTACCAGACAATGAGGGGCAGCCTCTGTGCCTTAGAACCTGCTGTCTCTCTGGTCCCTGCCCTCATAATCCACGATAAAGGCGCCAGTCCAGTTTCTCTCCCTCTGGCCTTTGAGGGCAGTTACTTCTTACCTTTTGGCCTTACCACACATACATATTATAATTAGAAAGCTGTTAAGCATATTATAATTAGAAAGATGTACAGACCGTTTCACCTTACCACTTCTTTAGAATTACAGGGCGCCGGCCCCATATACTGAGGGTGGAGGGTTCAAACCCAGCCCCGGCCAAACTGCAACAAAAAAATAGCCGGGCGTTGTGGCGGGTGCCTGTAGTCCCAGCTACTCGGGAGGCTGAGGCAGGAGAATCGCCTAAGCCCAGGAGTTGGAGGTTGCTGTGAGCTGTGTGACGCCACGGCACTCTACCGAGGGCAATAAAGTGAAACTGTCTCTACAAAAAAAATAAAATAAAATAAAAAAAGAATTATAACTTTATAAATGTTACATTCAAGGTTTGCAAAAAAGGAAAGCAAAGATGATCTTGACTTGTGGGTACTATGTGGCCTTGTTCTCTTATGCTGTTCTGGCTTCTCTTGGGGACAGGCAGGATGTGTGGATTAGGCATTTCGTGTGTGTGTATGTGTGAGTGTGTTATATATACACACATACATATATTAGCAAGGTCTTTTGTTTTTGTTTGAAGAGACGGGTCTTGCTATGTTGCCCAGGCTGGAGTAGAGCGGCACAATCTTAGCTCACTGCACCTTTGAACTCCTGGGCTCAAACATTCCTCTTGTCTCTGCTTCCCAAGTAGCTGGGGCTATAGGTGTGAGCCACCAAACCTGGCTAAGTTTAAATTTTTATTTTGTAGAGTTGCTAGGATCTTGCTTTGTTGCCTGACTGGTCTCAAAGTGCTGGGATTACAGGTGTGGGCCACTATCCCTGGCCTTTATTAGCAAGTTATATGAGACATTCAGGGAATAAATTATATTCCTAATAGCCCTTTATTTCAAATTATAGCAAAGAATATTTACCAGCTTATTCTGTAAGAATAAACTCATCTTTTAAGAATATAAGGTATAATTATAAAAGTTCACTTTTATAAGTATATAATTTAGTGGCTTTTAGTGTATTAACAAAATTATGCATCTTTAGCTAGAGTTCATCATTTTTGAACATTTCCATCACTTAGAAAGATGTCTTGTCCTCATTTGTAGTCATTACCTCTTTCTACCCCATCCCAAGGAAACCACTGATCTGCTTGCTTGCTTTGTAGATTTACCTTTTTTAAAAAAAAAAAAAACATTTTCTATAAACAGAATCATATAATATGCATCTAGTTTCTATCACTCAGCATAATGTGTATAAAGATCATCCATGTTGTAATATGTGTCAGTGCTTTGTTCCTTTTTATTGCTGAGTATGGCTTTTTTGTTTTTTTTTTTTGAGACAGAATCTCAAGCTGTTGCCCTGGGTAGAGTGCCATGGTGTCACACCTCACAGCAACCTCCAACTCTTGGGCTTAAGCAATTCTCTTGCTTCAGCCTCCCATGTAGCTGGGACTATAGGCGCCCACCACAATGCCCGGCTATTTTTTGTTGTTGTTGTTATTGTTGCAGTGGTCATTGTTGTTTTAGCTTGCCAGGCTGGGGTTTGAACCTGCCAGCCTCCGTGTATGTGGCAGGCTCCCTAACTCACTGAGCTACAGGTGCCGCCTCATTGTATGGCTTTATGTCATATTTTATCTGTTCGCTAGTTGGTAAACATTTCAGTTCCTTCCACATTTTGGTTATAATAAATAATGCTGATGTGAACATTTGCGTGCAAGTCTTTTTGTGGATGTACATTTTCATTTTTTTTGAGTAGATGTGAAAGGGTAGAATTGCTGAATTGTAGCATTATGTATATTTAGCTTTTTAAGAAACTGTCAAACTTGTAGTAGCTATTCAAAGGCCAATATAAACTTGATATCAAAATCAAAAGGTAAGTTACAGTTACAGGTCTAATGAGGTAAAAACCATAAAAAGTTATTAGTGAACTAAATACAGCAATGCTTAAAATAGGTAAGTCAGCCGGGTGTGGTGGCTCATGCCTATGTAATCCTAGCTCTTTGGGCGGCTGAGGCCGGTGGATTGCCTGAGCTGACAGGTTCGAGACCAGTCTGAGCCAGAGCAAGATCCCCCCTCTAAAAATAGCCTGGTGTTGTGGTGGGCACCGGTAGTCCCAGCTACTTGGGAGGCTGAGGCAAGAGAATCATTTGAGCCCAAGAGTTTGAGGTTGCTGTGAGTTGTGATGCCATGGCACTCTACTAAGGACACCGAAGTGAGACTGTGTCTGGGGAAAAAAATAAATAGGTAAGTCATATTCAAGTTAATATCTTTTGGAACATTTGATAAAATTTTAGACCAGGCGAGGCGTGTTATGTCTGTAATCCTAGCACTCTGGGAGGCCTAGGCAAGTAACTTGCTTAAGCTCACAGGTTCGAGACCAGCCAGAGCAAGGCCCTGTCTCTAAAAATAGGCCAGCGATGTGGAGAGCTCCTGTAATCCCAGCTACTTGAGAGTCTGAGGTTGCTGTGAGTATGATACCATGGCACTCAATGGAGGGCGACAAAGTGAGATTGCTTAAAAAAAAAATTCTGGCTTGGTGCTTGTAGCTCAAGCCGCTAAGGCACCAGCCACATACACCAGAGCTGGCAGGTTTGAATCCAGCCTGGGCCTGCCAAACAACAATTACAACTAAAAAATAGCCAGATGTTGTGGCGGGCGCCTGTAGTTCCAGCCAGTTGGGAGGCTAAGGCAAGAGAATTGCTTAAGCCCAGGAGTTGGAAGTTGCTGTGAGCTGTGATGTCATGGCACTCTACCCAGGGTGACAGCTTGAGGCTCTGTCTCAAAAAAAAAAAAAAAATTCTGTATATTCCTCACAAGACTTTTTATTCTTCTCAAGTTCCAACCACTTACCAGTGTCTACCTTTGTTTAAGTCATCATCATTAATCTTATTTTCTGTTTATACCAGTCACCATGAGAATTCTTACACCTTTATTCCTCTAGAGCTCTATTAGAACTGATGCAATTGGTGCTCCTGCCTCTCTCCCGGAAAACTCTTTGTAGCTTTATTATTTTATTTCTTTGTGTAGTTCTTACATCTGTTTAATATGACTTTTTTTTTTCTTTTTCCCAGTTTCTGGCCAGGGCTGGGCCTGAACCCACCACCTCTGGCATATGGGGCTGGCACCCCACTCCTTTGAGCCACAGGCACCACCCCAATAAGACATTGATATGTTACATAATATGATATATTGATAGACATTTATTTATTTGTCCAGCCTCATTAGACTGTAAGCATTAACATAGTTACCAGAGTAAGGGAGGATGAGAGGAGGAAATTGGGAGATGTAGGTTAATGGAAACAAAATGGAAAAAATACAGGATCAGTAAGTAGAAAGATGTAATGTACAAAACGATAGGTATTTTTCACAGTGTATGGTAGTCAGGATTTTTGATAGGTGAGTAGAATATAATTAACTGCCCTTTCCACAGGGAATATGTGATGGTGGATTTGTTACACTAAACGTAGGTGGAGTTTTCATTTTTTAAGATTAGGAGACTGAGAGTAGTAAATTAGAGGGTAAAATGAACTGTGACAATCAAAGGCAACAAGTTTAAAAGTAACTTATTTATTGAACTGTGATCTGGGGAAATAAAGAAGTAATGAAAATAGCTATTCTCAAAAGTTTCTTCTACTTGATTTTAACATTGTATAAGTTTTGGAGACTATACTCATCAGTATTTATTGGTAATGTTTTCTCAGGTCATGCGAATTGTGGATAATGTCCGTCCTGACCGCCAGACAGTTATGTTTTCAGCTACTTTCCCCAGAGCCATGGAGGCTTTGGCTCGCAGAATCCTGAGTAAACCCATTGAAGTGCAGGTTGGAGGCAGGAGTGTGGTTTGCTCAGATGTGGAACAACAAGTGGTGAGTACACTCTTTGGTGAATCCCCAGTTGCTTTGATATTTAAGCACTGTGTGTTAGGATCCTTTTGAGATCAGGGTGAGGAGGGCAGATAACTTCCAAAATTAACTAATGTATATGAACTGAAGCCTTCAATATTTTGTCAGGTACAGTTGACAGTGCTGTTTCATGGAACTGTTTAAATGGTCAACTGGTCACAGTGGCACTAGCCTATATATCCAACTGCTTAGCAAGCTAAGGCAGAAGGATTGCTTGAGTCTAGGAGTTCTGGGCTGTAGTGCACCGGGCCAATCAGATGTCCACACTAACCGCAGTGTCAGTATGGTGACCAAGTAGGAGTAGGAGACCAAGAAGGGGTGAACCAGCCTTGGTTGGAAACAGCATTTCAAAAGTCCTGTACAAGTCATTAATGGACTTGTACCTATGAATAGCCGTGGTACTTTAGCTTGGGCAACATAGCAAGACTATCTGTTTGGAAATAAATTACATGATCACTTTTGTTTATCTTATCAGAAGTGGTGAGCTGCTAGATGGAAATCTCATATACCGATCTTATTCTTTTTTTTTTTTTTTCTGAGACAAAGTCTCACTTATGTCATCCTAGGTAGAGTGCTGTGGTGTCACAGCTCACAGCAAACTTTTTTTTTTTTTTTTTTTTTGCAGTTTTTGGGGCCAGGTTTGAACCTGCCATCTCTGGTATATGGGACTGGCGTCCTACTCCTTGAGCCACAGGCGCTGCCACAACCTCAAACTCTTGGGCTTAAGCAATTCCCTTGCCTCAGCCTCCCAAGTAGCTGGGACTATAGGTGCCTGCCACAAGGCCTGGCTATTTTTTTTCTGTTGCAGTTGTCATTGTTGCTTAGCTGGCATGGGCTGGGTTTGAACCTGACAGCTTCGGGGTATGTGGCTGGTGCTGTAACCACTGTGCTATGGCACTGAGCCTACCAATGTTACTCTTTAGTTACTAGGATATGAAATTAAGAGGCACAGAAGAGATGATCGTTTGCCTGCATTTGCATACCATTTACTCTTTGAAAGTTTACAAATTTTCTTTTTTTTTTTTTGTAGAGACAGAGTCTAACTGTACCGCCCTTGGGTAGAGTGCTGTGGCGTCACATGGCTCACAGCAACCTCCAACTCCTGGGCTTAAGCGATTCTCTTGCCTCAGCCTCCGGAGTAGCTGGGACTACAGGCACCCGCCACAACGCCCAGCTATTTTTTGGTTGCAGTTTGGCCGGGGCTGAGGTTTGAACCTGCCACGCTCTGCATATGGGGCCGGCGCCCTACTCACTGAGCCACAGGCGCTGCCCTACAAATTTTCTTTGTCTCACTGGTTTATACTTAAAATCAACATTTTCCTAGCCCTTACTAAAGATATAGTAAGGTATTATACTTTATTCATTCACCACAAATGTATTTGTGAAATATTTTAGTCCAACGATATTTTAGTCCAATGATATTTTCGTTCCATTAACTTGGTATAATCCTGTGTTTTTAGATTGTCTAAATATCTAATGATATTTTCATTCCATTAACTTGGTATAATCCTGTGTTTTCAGATTGTGATTGAAGAAGAAAAGAAATTCTTGAAGTTACTTGAGCTTTTAGGTCATTATCAAGAATCAGGATCTGTCATTATATTTGTGGATAAGCAGGAACATGCTGATGGTCTTCTGAAGGATTTAATGAGGGCATCTTATCCTTGCATGTCTCTTCATGGAGGTAACGATTAATTTCATTCATGCATAAAATATCTGTTAAGTATATATAACTTTACAAGCACTGTGCTGTAGTCTGAATGGTAACATTTGCTTTCTCTGTAATTGGTAACTAAATTTTATATCATTTGTATGACTTTTTACTCATAAAAGCTGTATAGGGGTAAGCATTATCTTAGAAAACCAGGCAAGCATACATTGATTTGACAAAATTCCATTGCCATTAATTAGTTAAGAAGGAATTGAACTTAAATATTCCTTGTTGTTTTTTTTTTGAGACAGAGTCTTACTTTGTTTCCCTTGGTAGAGTGCCAGGGTGTCATAGCTCACAACAACCTTGAATTCCTGGGCTCAAATGATTCTCTTGCCTCAGCCTTCTAAGTAATTGGGACTACAGCCGTGCCTGCCACAACAGTGGGCTATTTTTAGAGACAGGGTCTTGCTCTGGCTCAGGCTGGTCTAGAGCCTGTGAGCTCAGGTAGTCCACCCACCTGGGCCTCCCAAGAGTGTCAGAAATACAGGCATGAGTCACCGCGCCCGGCCTCCTTTTTTTTTTTTTTTTTTAATTTTTTTTTGAACTTAAATATTTCTGACTCATGTGATACATGCTGCCTAAAGGTTCTCATGATTTCCCTTAGAACTTTTACTGAAATTTTAAAGTAACATTTTAAGTTTTATGTATCATTGCCATTGTTATGTATATGTGGAACTAGAACACAAAACATAGGGAACAAAATGGTTCTCATTAACAAAGTGTTCATTCTGGCTGTCTAATTAGGAACCATCCCAAAATTTGGTGGTAACAGTTATTATTTTGCTTATGAATCTGTAATTTGGGTAGAGTTTTCCATGTACATCTAGTCTCTGTTTCATGTTGTATCTACTAGGACAGCGTGGACTTGGGGATCCATTTTTAATTTTCCTCACTTATGTGGCTGGCAAATTGGTACTGGCTCTTGACTGGGAGCTCAGTCAGGCAAATTGGCCAAGGGCTTTTGTGGGCCTTTGTATGAGGCTGCTTGGTCATTAGGCAAGAACCAGAAACAGGCCGGCCACTTAAGAATGATACTAGAGGGTGGCACCTGTGGTTCAAAAAGGTAGGACACCAGCCCCATATGCCGGAGGTGGTAGGTTCAAACCTAGCCCCGGCCAAAAACTGCAAAAAAAAAAAACAATGGTACTAGAATGGCCAGAGCTTTTATTTCTACCATATACCATTGGTTAAAGTAGTCAACCATCTGGCCCAGATATCAGGATGGAAGCATAGACTCCACTTTTTTTTTTTTTTTTTTTTTTGTTGAGACAGAGTCTCACTTTATGGCCCTCGGCAGAGTGCCATGGCCTCACACAGCTCACAGCAACCTCCAACTCCTGGGCTTAAGCAATTCTCTTGCCTCAGCCTCCCGAGTAGCTGGGACTACAGGCGCCCGCCACAACGCCCGGCTATTTTTTTGGTTGCAGTTTGGCCGGGGCTGGGTTTGAACCCGCCACCCTCAGTATATGGGGCTGGCGCCTTACTGACTGAGCCACAGGCACCGCCCTAGACTCCACTTCTTAATAAGGAGAATGTCATCTCACATTCAGAGCACGTGGGATAGGACATACTTTTGCTGTCATCTTTAGAAAGTACAGAGTACCACATCAGGCTTCATATGGGATGTTAAAAGAGCTTTGAAAATTTATGTGTGGTTAGCTTTTAATATTTAAAATGCCCCATTATGTTTTTGTTTTGTTATATTGTGATAAATATTCATTACATAAAATTTGCTATTTTAACTTTTTTTTTTGAGACAAGGTGACACTATGTCACCCTCAGTAGAGTGCTGTGGTGTCATAGCTCACAGCAACCTCCAACTCTCGGTCTTAAGTGATTCTCTTGCCTTAGCCTCCTAAGTAGCTGGGACTACAGGTGTCTGCCACAATGCCCAGCTATTTTTTTGTTGCAGTTGTGATTGTTGTTTAGCAGGCCCGGGCTTGGTTTAAACCTGCCAGCCTCGGTGCATGTGGCCGGTGCCGTAACCACTGTGGTATGTGTGCTGAGCCTATTTTAACTTTTTTTTTTTTGTAGGCAGAGTTTCACTTTCACCCTCGGTAGAGTGCTGTGGCATCACACAGCTCACAGCAACCTCCAACTCCTGGGCTTTGGCAATCTCTTGCCTCAGCCTCCCTAGTTAGGTGGGACTATAGGCACCTGCCACAAAGCTGGACTATTTTTTTGTTGCAGTTTGGCCAAGGCCATTTTTGAACCCACCATCGTCGGTATATGGGGCCGGCGCACTACCCACTGAGCCCCAGGCACCACCCTATTTTAATTGTTTTTAAAAGTATAATTCTGTAGCATTAAGTGTACTTTTCTATCATTTACAGATACAAACTGTACCTATGAAGCAATAACTCTCCATTTCTCTCCTTTATCAGTCCTTTATGGCCTCTATTCTGATTTCTGTCTCTGTGATTTTGCTTTTTCTGGATACTTCATATAAATGAAATCATATAGTATTTTTTATTTTCTGTCTAGCTTTTTTTATGGAGCATAATTCACCCATGTTGTAGCATGTATCAGATTTCCTTTTTATTTGGGCATAGTGGCTTGCAAATTGGTACTGACTCTTGACTGGGAGCTCAGTCAGACAAATTGGCCAAGGCTTGAGCCTGTAATTCCAGCTACTAGGGGAGCTGAGATTGAGCCTGGGAGTTCAAGGCTGTGCGATGAGCTCTAATTGAACCACTGCACTCTACCTTGGGTAACCGAGTGAGACTCTGTCACCAACAAAATGAACGAATGAAGGAGTAATTTTCTTTTTTTTGAGATAGTCTCCTTTTGTTGCCCTTGGTACAGTGCCATGGCATCATAGTTCACAGCAACCTCAAATTCTTGGGCTCAAGTGATCTTGCCTCAGCTTCCCAAGTAGCTGGGACTACAGGCACGTACCACAATGCCTGGCTGTTTTTGTAATACAGACGGGGTCTCACTTTTACTTTGTCTGGTCTCGAACTCCTGAGCTCAGGCAATCTACTCACCTGAGCCTCTCAGAGTGCTAGGATTACAGGAGTAACCCACTCCTCCTAGCTGAATGATTTCATTTTTAAGACTGAATAATAGTTTGTCAGCCCTGTGTATCCATGGGTTCCACATATATAGATTCAACCAACTACAAATTGTAAATATTTGACAAAAATTTTGTGTCTGTACTAAACATGTGCAGACTCTTTTTTGTTACTGTTATCATCATTCCTAAAGTATTAACCATTTGTATAGCATTTATGTTATGTTATATTAGATATCATAAGTAATCTAGAAATGATTTGAAGTATACAGGAAGATGTGTATAGGTTATGTGCAAACACTATGCCATTTTATGTTACGGACATGAACATCTATGAATATTGGTACTGGAGGAAGGTCCTAGAACCAGAGATACTTAGGGAAGAGTGTGTACCACATTTTCTTTACTCAATCATGTGTTGATGGACCCTTCAGTTGGTTTGACCCCTTGGCTAATGTATGTCATTCTACTGTGAGTATTGGCATACAAGTATCTTGTGTTACTGTCTTTAATTTTTTGAAGTTTATATCTAGGAGTAGAATTGTTTGGTCATTTTATAAATCTTAGTTCAGCTTTTTGAGGAATCATCAAATTGATTTCCACAGTAGCTAAGCCATTTCACATTCCCACCAGTAATATACTAGAGTTCTAGTGTCTCTACATCCTGGCCAGCACTTAATTTCTTTTGTTTTTAAATTAATAGTTATGTTAGAGTGAAGTGATATCTCATTGTGATTTTGATTCTGATTTGCATTTCCCTTATAACATTGTTGAGAATCTTTTTATGTGCTTATCAATCATTTATATATCTTATTTGGAGAAATGTGTATTCAAAGCCTTTACCTATTTTTTAAATTGACTTATGTTTTTGCTTTTGAATTATAAGTTTTCTTTATATTATTTTCTGGACAATAATCCTATGTCAAATATATGATTTGCAGCTATTTTCTCTTATTCTGAGTTAGCTTTTCTCTTTCTGGATAGTGTACTGTTGTTTTTTAGACAGGGTCTCACTCTTGCTCATTTCAGAGTGTAGAGGTGTCATCAGACCTCACTGCACCCTCCAACCGCTGGGCTCAAGCAGTCCTCTTGCCTTATCCTCCCAAGTAGCAAAGACTACAGGCTACAATAATTTTTCTGTTTTGCGGGGGGTGGGTTTGGTAGAGATGAAGTCTTTGTATATTGCTCAAGCTAGTCTTGAACTTTCGGACTCTAAGCCATTCTCTTTTATCAACCTCCCAATGTGCTAGGATTATAGGCATGAGCCACTGTGCCTGAACTCTGCCTGCTTTTAGTCACTCTCTGCTGCATTTAGGTAGTTTGTCTTCATATTTTGTCCAGAGTTCATAGTTGTTATTTGGAGGAGTTTCTACGTTGGTGGAAATGTATGCTCTTTATATAAGGAAATTATTTCCCATTTTCCATCTATATTCTTGCTTATGTCTTTTATAACAGAATTTCATCACATGCTTCATTCTCAACTATTTATAGGCAGGGAGATTGACATGTTTCTTAAAGTATTCTGAGTAAAATAAACCTGAGAGTCTATGAAACGTTAGGAGGTTTAAAAGGCCAAATGTGTTTTCATAATCATTTGATTATGTAATTTGCCTTTTTCACTTTGATTGTCTCTTTAGTGTGTAGTATTTTCTGGAGGCTACATGACATGTTATGTTGCAGCAGATTGAATAAAGAAGATGTGCGACTCCAACTATCTTCTATTATGTCAGACATGAAAGAAATTGACAGAAATGTAAAACAATAAATTTTTTATTATTTTGGAAACATTTTTCTCAAAAATTTTTTTTTTAATTTTAACATGTCATTGCCCTATTGTTACTATAAACAAATTAAGTATTTTAAAATCTCCTCAGTTCTAATTCCTAATGCATTCAATGTTGATAGGTAAGACCTACATCAACGAAAGCTCTTTGGGTATAGTTCCTATTAATTTTAAAAGTATAGAGACATCCCCAGCAAAGTTAAAGAAGTATTGGTTTACACTAAGTATGATTAACCTCTTGAAGTTGACAATTAGACTCATTTCCCACTTGATGTATACATGAGCACGTGTTGAGTTGGTGTTTGAAAAAAATTGGCATTGTTTGAAAAAGGAAGAGGGCTAATCTTTGTTGGATAGGCATCCCATATACTTCAGTTATCATATTCAGTTCCAAGGAATAAAATATGTGCAGTTGTGTTAATAGTCAGGATACCTTAGGCTAACATAAAAGTTTAGGTATTTTTAAATTGCAAGCTTAAATTTATACTGATACTGATTTTGTTAATTTGTTTTTGTTTTTTTTTCTTTGGAGGCAGGGTCTCACTTTGTCACCCTTGGTAGAGTGCCATGGTGTCATAGCTCACAGCAACCTCGAACTCCTGGACTCAAGCGATTGTCTTATCTCAGCCTCCTGAGTAGCTGGGAATATAGACGCCTTCCACAACGCCCAGCTGTTTTTAGATTGCTTTTGCTCAGGCTGGTCTTGAACATGTGAGCTCAGGCGATCCATCCCTTGACCTCCCAAGTGCAAGGATTACAGGCACGAGCCACCTCGTGCAGCCTTTGTTTTTTTTTTTTTTCTTTTTTCAATAGAGTCTTATTCCGTCATCCTGGGTAGAGGGCTGTGGTGTCATTAGAGTTCACAGCAACTTTAAACTCTTGGGCTTAAGAGATTCTCTTGCCTCAACCTCCCAAGTAACTGGGACTACAAGTGTACGCCACCACACACACCTGTATCCACCCGCTTTGGCCTCCCAGAGTACTAAAATTATTGTCATGAGCCACTGTGCTTGCCTTAAGAGACTTTTTTGGTAAGGTGTCAGATCTGAGTTTCTTTGACATGAGATCCAGTACTAATTAAACTCAATGTTTGAAGACTGTGTTTAAAATTTTAGGTAGTACAGGCAGCGCCTATAGCTCAGTGAGTAGGGTGCCGGTGGTGGGTTTGAACCCGGCCCCCGGCCAAACTGCAATAAAAAATAGCCGGGCGTTGTGGCAGGCATTTGTAGTCCCAGCTACTCGGGAGGCTAAGGCAAGAGAATTGCCTAAGAGCTGGAGGTTGCTGTGAGCTGTGATGCTACAGCACTCTACCAAGGGCGACAACATAAGACTCTCTCTCTAAAAAAAAAATTTAGGTAGTAACAGGAATTAATATTTATCAATATTTTGGCCAGGTGTTGTGGCTCATGCCTGTAATCCTAGCATTTTGGGAGGCCAAGGCGGGTGGATTACTTTCGTGTACAATTTGGAAACCAGCTTGAGCAAGAGGCTGTCTCTACCAAAAATTGAAAAAAAAAAAACAAAAGAAGAAAGAAAGGAAAAACAGGCAAGTGGATGGATTGAGCCCAAGAGTTGGAGGTTGCTGTGAGCTATGATGCCACGGCACCCTACCCAGGACAACAGCTTGAGACTCTGTTTCAAAAAAAAAAAAAGAAAGAAAAATATTTATCAATATTTAGATGCTAAATATTCCGAGCTTTTGTTAAGCCCAGATTTTTTTTTTTTTTTTTGTAGGGACAGAGTCTCACTTTATCGCCCTCGGTAGAATGCAATGGCATCATACAGCTCACAGCAACCTCCAACTCCTGGGCTGAAGCGATTCTCTTGCCTCAGCCTCCTGAGTAGCTGGGACTACAGGTGCCCGCCACAACGCCCAGCTATTTTTCGGTTTGCAGTTCAGCCGGGGCCGGGTTTGAACCCGCCACCCTCGGTATATGGGGCCGGCGCCCTATTGACTGAGGCACAGGTGCCACCCCTAAGCCCAGATTTTTTGTGAAATCTGTTACAAGCATGAGTTTCAAGGTTTGAAATTTATCCTTTTCCCTTCTTTTATTACCAGGGATTCTTTGGTACTCTATCATAAAATATTTTGTAATCTGTGCGTCTTGTAATTTAATATTTTGGTATCTTCTATTTTATTTTATTTTTTAAAACAGAGTCGCACTATGTTGTGCTGGTGTGGCATCACAGCTCACAGCAACCTCAGATTCTTTGGTCTTAAGTGATACTCTTGCTTCAGCCTCCCAAGTACGTTGGGACTACAGGCGCCTGCCACAACTCCCAGCTGTTTTTTGGTTGGAGCTGTTATTGATGTTTAACAGGCCTGGGCTGGGCTCGAACCCTCTAGCCTTGCTGTACGTGGCTGGTGCCCTGCTCCCTGAGCTATGGGTGCTGAGCCAAGGTATCTTATATTTTACTTTGTTATTGACATAGTCGTGTATTTGGGTCATATATTTAAAAGATGTATCGGTTAGGCATGGTGGCTCCCATCTATAATCCCAGCACTCTGGGAGGCTGAGACAGGTGAATAGCCTCAGCTCAGAAGTTCAAGACCAGCCTGAGCAAGAGCTAGACCTCCATCTCTACTATAAATAGAAAAACCAGCCGGTCATGGTGGCGCATACCTGTAGTCCCAGTTACTTGGGAGGCTGAGGCAAGAGAATCTCTTGTGGAAGGGGCCTGTAGTCCTAGCTTCTCACATGGCTGAAGTTTGCTTGAGCCTAAGAGTTTGAGGTTGCTGTGAGCTTTGATGCCATTGGACTCTACCGAGGTTGACAAAGTAAGACTGTGTCTCAACAACAACAAAAAAAATGACAGTGGTAATCACCTAAGGAGTGTGAGTAGGTGTTTGTTAAAATGCAAGTTCTAGGTTGGGTGCAGTGGTTCAAAACTACAATCTTAGCACTTTGGGAGGCTCACTTGAAGTTTAAGATAAGCCAAAACAACATAGACCCTACAGTGACAATTTTCTACAAAATATAGAAAAATTAGGCAAGCATGGAGATGTGTACCTACAGCCCCAGCTTATTTGGAGGCTAAGGCAGGAGGATTGCTAAACCCAGAACTTGAGGTTGCAGAGAATTGTGATGATGCCATTGTACTTTACCCTAGGCAATAGAGCAAGGCCTGTCTTTGGAAATAAATAAAAGATTCTGATTTCATTTTGGGAGGTAGAACTGGACATTCTGATTTTTTTTTTCTTTTTTTTTTAAGAGACAGAGTCTTACTTTATCGTCCTCGATAGAGTGCTGTGGCATCACACCTCACAGCAACCTCCAACTCCTGGGCTTAGGTGATTCTCTTGCCTCAGCCTCCCAAGTAGATGGGACTACAGGCGCCCGCTGTAATACCCGGCTATTTTTGTTTGTTTGTTTGCTTGTTTGCAGTTTGGCCAGGACCGGTTTTGAACCTGCCACCCTCGGTATATGGGGATGGCGCCCTACCCACTGAGCCACAGGCACCGCTCCAACATTCTAAATTTGTAACAAGCTCTCATGTGCTGCTGCTCTATTCCTTGGACAAAACTGACTAGCAAGGCTCTAAATATAAACCTACAGGAAACAAAGATCTGAATCCTGTCACTATGGGCAGAAGGTTCCCGCCTTTTCTCCTGTTGGCCCCAAAAAAGGTTTAGGTTAATGATTCTGGTATTGGGCTCCTACAGATACAGTTTTTATATATAAGAAAGAAGGCAAAACAAGGCAGAGTGAAAAGATTCATAAATGAATTAATAGCAGTAACTTTTGTTCATAATGTTAAGTTTCCTTAGTCTTTTACTTTTTATATTGTAGTAATTCAAAGTGTGAAATTGTTTTGTTTGTTCGTTTGTTTGTTTTTTGAGCAGTCTCACTGTGTCACCCTTGGTAGAGTGCCATGGCATCATAGCTCACAGCAACCTCAAACGCTTGCGCTTAAGCAATTCTCTTGCCTCAGCCTCCCAGGTAGCTGGAACCACAGGCGCCCTCCACAAGGCCCGGCTATTTTTCTGTTGCAGTTGTCGGTCATTGTTGCTTAGCTGGCCAGGGCTGGGTTGAACCTGCCAGTCTCAATGTATGTGGCTGGTGCCGTTACCACTGTGCTACAGGCACCGTGAAATTATTTTTTATTCTGAGTTTATATTCATTCTCATCAGAAGAAATAGCAAATTTTATTCGAATGTGTTGTTTAATATCTTTTCTCTTTAATTTACCTGCAGGCATTGATCAATATGACAGAGATAGCATCATTAATGACTTTAAGAATGGGACCTGCAAACTTCTTGTGGCCACCTCTGTTGCTGCCCGAGGTCTAGATGTGAAACATCTTATTCTTGTAGTAAATTATAGCTGCCCTAACCATTATGAGGATTACGTGCACAGAGCAGGACGGACTGGAAGAGCAGGCAACAAGGTAAAGAGAAGTTTTTTATTGTTGATTTCTGTCACATTCAAGTACAGGTATTTCTTTAGTATTTTATGTACTAGATAACAGGAGTTAGGGGTACAGTTTGAAAATGCTTAATCGATAGAGAGTGATTGGTTATTGTTAAAGGTTGACGTTAATAATTTGTACACATAGGCTCAGTACCTATAGCTCAGCGGCTAGGGCATCGGCCACATGCACAAGAGCTGGCAGATTCGAACCCAGCCCAGGGCCTGCCAAACAATAATGACAACTACAACAAAAAAAATAGCGTTGAGGGGCACCTGTTGTCCCCACTACTTGAGAGGCTGAGGCAAGAGAATCACTTAAGCCCAAGAGTTTGAGGTTGCTGTGATCTGTGATGCCACGGCACTCTACGGAGGGTGACATAGACTCTATCTCAAAAAAAACAAAAAAGTAAAAAATAAACAAGCTATTTATACACATATACTACATACATGTCTAAGAACTGTTAAATTTACCAAATATTTCTGCTTTTTATAGGCAGATACTTTAATACTTTGTGTCTCCTTTTGGTCTCTCCCATGCCTAAAAATTTCTGTACATATGCCTGTCAATTTAAGATGGGCTACATCCTGATAAACCCATCACAAATTACGAATGTATCCCAAGTTGAACATCATAGCTTGGTCTAGCCTACAGTTGGACATAATTATATAACACAAAGCTTATTTTGTAGTAAAGTGTTGAATAGTGATGTATTTATTGAACACTGCACTAGAGGTGAAACAGATGGCTGTGTGGGTATTTGAAGTGTGGTTTCTACCAAATGCATGCCGCTTTTGTATCACAAAGTGGAAAAATCATTACGTTGAAGCATGGCAACCTGCGGACCCCCTCTATACGCATATTTATTAATGTATATGGGTCGGGAACTTTCACTGCTTTTTAAAATAAAATTTCAGCAAGGCCTGTTACTTCAGAATTTCATTGTTTTTCTATTTATTTATTTTAGACAGTCTCACTTTGTTGCCCCTGGTAGAGTGCCTTAGCATCATAGCTCACAACAATCTTAAACTCTTGGGCTCAAGTGATTCTGTAGTCTCAACCTCCTGAGTAGCTGGGACTACAGGTGCCCGCCACAATGCCCAAACTCCTTTTTAGAGAAGGGGTTTCACTTTTGCTCAGGCTGATCTCAAACTCCTGAACTCAAGGAATCCACCTGCCTTGGCCTTCCAGAGGGCAATTACCAGTGTGAGCCACTGCATCCTGCCTTCCAGCTATTTTTAGAGATGCGATCTCGATTTTGCTCAGTCTGGTGTCAAACTCTTGAGCTCAGGCAGTCCACCCACTTCAACCTCCCAGAGTGTTAGGATGACAAGCGTTAGCTACCACATCCAGTCTCATTGCTTTTTAAAAATAAATCTTGGGGTCATAGAATACATTCTTCTCTTACACTTATCAGCCCCTTGTGTCACACATGCATATATATACACACATACATTATTTGTTTTTTTTGACTCATCTTTATTCTGGTCCCTATGTGGTTCTAACACTTTCTTTCTGAATGCAGGAGAATATTCCGTTGTTAGAGATACTGATCATGATATACAGTGTTTGATTTTCCAACCCTGTACATTGCATAATGAAGCAATGATAGCATTAATAGTAATAGCCTGCATTTATGGAAGACTTAATATCTGTTCTAAGTGCTTTACATATATCATCTTGTTTCATCTGAGATAGAAATTATTACTTTATTTTACAGATGAGAAAAATTAAGGTACATATAAGTTTAGTCACTTACCCAAGGTTATACAGCTACTAAGTAGTGATGACATTAATTATCATTATTTTTTATGGAGACAGAGTGTCACTTTGTCACCCAGGCTGGAGTTCAGTGTCACCATGATAGCCCACTGCAGTCTCCAACTCCTGGGCTTAAATTAAGATCCTCTTCTCTCTGCTTCCCAAATAGCTAGGACCACAGGTATGAGCCACTGCATCTAGTCAGCATTTATTTCTATAACCTGAGCCTTCTGAGGAGTTAGGAAGCTTTTTTTATAAAGGGACCAAAATTGTAGCCACTTAATGGTCTTTGTTACATACTTCTTTTTCTCCTCCTTTGTGTCTGTGCGTGTGTGTGCGTATATTTATATCCACCTCAAAATGTAAAAATTTTTAGTTCATGGGCAGTTTAGTACAAAAGCAGACCATGGGTCACACATACAGTGGCCATTTAGATATTCTAGAAATAAACTCTTTTTGAGACATAGTCTCACTCTGACACCCAGACTGGCATCATTATATCTCATTGCAACTGCAAATGCCCAATTAGCTGGAATTATAGGCATGCACCACCACACCTGGCTAATTTTTCTATTTTTATTTTTTTTTTTTGTAGAGACAGAGTCTCACTTTATGGCCCTCAATAGAGTGCCGTGGCTTCACACAGCTCACAGCAACCTCCAACTTTTGGGCTTAAGCGATTCTCTTGCCTCAGCCTCCCGAGTAGCTGGGACTACAGGCGCCCGCCACAACACCCGGCTATTTTTTGGTTGCAGTTTGGCCGGGGCCGGGTCTGAACCCGCCACCCTCGGTATATGGGTTGGCGCCCCACCGACTGAGCCACAGGCGCTGCCCTAATTTTTCTATTTTTAATAGAGACAGGGTCTCACTATTGCCTAGGCTGATCTTGGATTCCTGAGCTCAGGCAATCCTCCCACCTCTTCACTCCCAGAGGGTTAGGATTATAGACACGAGCCATCACGCCCTGTCCTGAAATAAACCAAACCCTCAAACCATGTTTTAAAATGTGTAACAATTCACTGGTAAGATTAGAATGTTTTGTGAAAAGGGCAGGTTGAATGGTTTAGAGAGGGAGGTGATACACCTGATCTGATTTTTACAAAAGTTAAAAAATAATTACATAAAAACAATTCAGGCTGGGCATGGATACTCACATCTGTAATCATACTACTCTTTTAGGCCCAGGGAGGAGTATCACTTGTGCTTAGGAGTTTGAGACTGGCCTGTCCCTACAAAGAATAGAAAAATTAGTCAGGCATTGTCACTCATGCTTGTAGTCTCATCTACTCAGGAGGCTGAGGGAGGAGGATTGCTTGAGCCCATGTGTTTGAGGTTACCGTGAGCTACAATGACACCATAGCCCTCTACCAAGGGGACAGAACAAGACTCTCTCAAAAACAAATCAAAACTGGCCATGTGAGCTGGCTCATCCTGTAGTCCTAGCACTCTGGGAGGCTCAGGTGGGTGGATTGCTCAGGCTCAGGAGTTCCACATCAGTCTGAGCAAGAACAAGACCCCATCTCTACTAAAAATAGAAAAATTAGCTGGGTGTCGTCATAGGTGCCTGTAGTCCCAGCCACTAGGCATGATGCCATGGCCCTCTACCCAGGGCAACTCTTTCTCTCCCCCAAAAAACCCTACAAACCCCAATCCATTTGTGTATATAACAAACATATATGCACGTATATTTATACATATAATCCATGTATGTATACTTGTATTTTTATGTTTTATTTATCGTAAAAGAAAATGTGGGAAGATACATTCTAGGAAGTTAACATGAGTAACTGTGGTGTAGGAGGAAGCAGAGGATGGGAACGCAAGGAAAAAGAAAATTAAAATACTACATTAAAGAAAATTAGGCCCGGCTCAGTGGCTCATGTCTGTAATCCCAGCACTTGGGAGGCTGAGGCGGGTCCATTGCCTGAGCTCACAAGTTCAAGATCTGTCTGAGCCGGAGTGAAACCTTGTCTCTGAATAATAGCCCGGTGTTGTGGTGGGCTCCTATAGTCCCTGCTACTTGGGAGGCTAACACAAGAGAATTGCTTAAGCCCAAGAGTTGGAAGTTGCTATGAGCTATGACGCCATGGCACTATACCAAGAGTGACAAAGTGAGACTGTCTCACAAAAAAAAATCTATAGGTACAACATAGTTATGTGTTTAAATGGCACATATTTATATTTATGCATAAAGAAATTAGAATTTATTGTTTTGAGACTGTCTTTCTTTTGCCTGGGATAGAGTGCAGTGGTGCATTCGTAGCTCGCTGTAGCCTCCAACTCCTAAAGCTTAAGCGATCTTCCTGTCTCAGCCTCCCAAGTAGCTGGGACTATACACCTGGGTATACTGTGCCCAGGTGATTTTTTTATTTTTTGTTGAGATGAGGGTTTTGCTTTGTTGCCCAGGCTGTTATTTTAACTCCTGACTTGGAGTGATCCTCTTGCCTGGACATGTCAGAGCAGTGAGCTTATACTCAAGAGCCACTGCACCTAGCCTGAATTAGATACTTTTTAGTTTTGCTTATCTTAGCTTTAACTATGAGACCTGGATATTTCACTTTGAATTATTAAAGAATTTAGTAGTCCTTTTGTGGCATTTACAATTGTTTAGTAATGGTATCAGTCTCATGAGGATTTATTAAGTGGTTCAGCTTTCATTTTACCTGTGACCTAAGTAGGATTCATCTTATTAGTGTCTAATAATTCTACTTTTTCATCATTCGTTAGGGTTATGCCTACACTTTTATCACAGAAGATCAAGCTCGCTATGCTGGTGACATAATTAAAGCTCTTGAGTTGTCAGGGACTGCAGTACCTCCTGACCTAGAGAAACTTTGGAGTGATTTCAAAGATCAACAGAAAGCTGTAAGTTTTTTAACCCACTTTATGCTTATTCAAATCATTAATGTGTTCTAAACCTTAAATATTTAATACTTTTGTTATTATTTGGGTATTTTATTAGAACTTTGTCGTTTATCTCTTTTTGTTGTTGTTTTTAGAGACAGAGTCTTACTTTGTCACCCTTGGTAGAATGCTGTGGCATCACAGCTCATAGCAACCTCTAGCTCTTGGGCTTAGGTGATTCTCTTGCCTCAGCCTCCCAAGTAGCTGGGACTACAGGCGCATGCCACAATGCCCGGCTATTTTTTGTTGCAGTTGGCCGGGGCCGGGTTTGAACCTGTCATCCTCGGTATATGGGGCCAGCACCCTACTCACTGAGCCACTGGCACCGCCCTATCATTTATCTCTTTAGAGAGGGGGGAAAAAAGATTGAAAACAATCTGATCTTTTGCTTGAACTGAGTGTTTTGTGATGCCTATGTGGAGCTCTTATTTTTTCCACATAATGGAAGAAATATTTTTGTTATATTGGCATAAACCACCTTGAAAAATATTTAATTGGTATGCATTTCTAAACATTAAAGTATTTACTATGTGATAAACTTTTTTGTTTTTGTGTTTTTGAAAGGAGGGGAAAATAATTAAAAAGAGTAGTGGGTTCTCTGGTAAGGGATTCAAGTTTGATGAAACAGAACAAGCTTTGGCTAATGAGAGGAAGAAGTTACAAAAAGCGGCTCTGGGTCTGCAAGATTCAGATGATGAAGATGCTGCAGTTGATGTAAGTATTGTTCTAACCCTCTGTTTTGCCTGTTGAAGCAGTTAGTCCTTTTGTTCTGGAGGTCTTGCCATTGACTTGTTGAAATAGCCAGTCACTGGGCATCTTCTTAGTGTGTGCTCTTCTTACCCTTTTTCTTTGTGTGTGTATGTACATTTGTGTACATGTGTCTGTTTACATGCCCTCATATTTATGTATTTTTATTAAAATGGGATCATATGCCTTTATAATCTTCTTGGTAGCAGTAGTGTGTAGAATTCTTCCCATTTTAGTGAATTTGCTTTTAAATTATTCTTTTATTTCTTTGTTTTTTTTTTTTTTAAAGACAAGAGTCTTGTTTTTTTTCACCCTTGCTAGAGTACCGTGGCGTCACAGCTCAGAGCAACCTCCAGCTCTTGGGCTTAGGCGATTCTCTTGCCTCAGCCTCCTGAGTAACTGGGACTATAGGCGCTTGCCACAACACCCGGCTATTTTTTGCTGCAGTTTGGCCGGGGCCGGTTTTGAACCCCCGACCCTTGGTATATGGGGCCAGTGCTCTACCCACTGAGCCACAGGCACTGCCCACAAGTTATTCTTTAAGAGCCATATAATTTGGGCTATATAATTTGTTATATTGATATTTCACAGTTGAATAAATGAAACTCCTTATTTTTAATATGGATTGTTTCCATGTAATTTACTCTTTGGAATATACTTTACTATTATAAATTATACTTCATTGTACATCCTTACACATTTAATTTTACAGTCTCATTAAAACAAGTTGGGTTTTTTTTGAGACAGAATCTTACTTTGTTGTCCTCGGTAGAGTGCCATGACGTCATAGCTCACAGCAACCTCAAACTCTTGGGCTTAAGCTATCCTCTTGCCTCAGTTTTTCATTTTTATAGTAGAGATGGGGTCTCACTCTTGCTCAGGTTGGTCTTAGACTCCTGAGCTTAAGCAGTCCATCCACTTTAGCCTCCCAGAGAGCTAGGATTACAGGCATGAGCCACTTCGCCCAGCTAGTTGTCAACATCTGTCGAGTACTATTCAGTTGCCACACACTGTGCCAATTACTTTACAGGGATATTTTATTCACAATAGCCATTCAAAATAGAGGACTCAAGAGTATTCTCATTTTATAATTGAATAGATTGTGGGTTAGAATGAAATACCCTTTTCAGGTTTACACAGTTATTGTGGAGAAGAACTGGAACTAGTGCTTAGTATATTCTTATCGAAGCCCGTGTTCTTTTTTTTTTTTTTTGTAGAGACAGAGTCTCACTTTATGGCCCTCGGTAGAGTGCCGTGGCCTCACACAGCTCACAGCAACCTCCAACTCCTGGGCTTAAGCGATTCTCTTGCCTCAGCCTCCCTAGTAGCTGGGTCTACAGGCGCCCGGCCCGGCTATTTTTTGGTTACAGTTTTGGCTGGGGCCGGGTTTGAACCCGCCACCCTCGGTATATGGGGCTGGCGCCTTACCGACTGAGCCACAGGCGCCGCCCGAAGCCCGTGTTCTTAATAAGCTTATGGCATTGTTGATGATCCACTGAGGAGTGACTGAGAGCTCAATCAGTTGGGGGTTTCACAGAATCTATCTTTGGAACTCTAAGAAGCTTTAGAACAGGTTGTTTCTACCCTTTCTGGAAAATTTGTTAAGTATTAGCAATACTTCCCTCTTGATGTGTAGAACATACACTATTACATCAAGGATAACGCAAAGCTTTAATTACAGAATCTTGTTTAACTTTGCTTAACCCAGAACTTCCCTGATATACTTGATCATACAATACTGTTTTTCATTTTATCATATTAAGCTTTAGCTCAAAACAGTGCTGGAAATTAGGAATTCAGTTTGTTTTTGTCATGGAGGAAATTGATGCCAAGAAAAAGTATTTGATTCAAGACCACACTGGGGATTAAACACAACCAGAACCAGAATCCAGGCCTTGCTTTCTATTAACTGTAGGCCATTTCTTTTTAGTATGCATGCTGGCTGAAAATTCCATAAAGTTATTATTTTAGTGATCTATTACTGTGTAACAAATTAAAACTTACCAGGTTAGGGCGGCGCCTGTAGCTCAGAGGAGTAAGGTGCTGGTCCCATATGCCAGAGGTGGTGGGTTCAAGCCCAGCCCTGGCCAAAAACTGCAAAAAAAAAAAAAAAAAAAAAAAGAACAATAAAACTTACCAGGTTAAAGCAAAACATTTATCTTCTCATATGTCCTGAGAGTCAGGATATCAGGAGCAGGTTAGCCAGGTAGTTCTGTTTTAGGCTTCTAGGAGGTTGTAGTCAAGCTGCATGACTAATAATAGATGATCTGCTTCCAAGATGGTTCACTCATTTTGATATTTACAGGATCCCACAATTTTTCACTCTGCCACTGTGACCTCACCACATAGCAAAGTGCATGATCCGAGAAAGAGTAAAGAATAAGCTTTAGTGCTTTTCATGACTGGTCTCTAAAGTCACACACTATCACTTGTATATATGTTATTCTATTAGAAGGAAATCACTAGGTTAAGGGGAGGCCCTACTTCTTGAAGGGAAGAGTATTAAATAATTTAAATCCGCCTCTGTCTCTTTTTATTGTAATAATTTTCCTTTATTTGTGATGTTTTTTCTTTTGCTTTTCCTTTTTCTTTTTTTTTTGAGACAGAGTCTCAAGCTGTTGCCCTGGGTAGAGTGCCGTGACATTGCTCACAGCAACCTAAAACTCTTGGGCTTAAGTGATTCTCTTTCTTCAGCCTCCCAAGTAACTGGGATGACAGCCGCCCACCACAACACCCAGCTATGTTTTGTTGTTGTTGTTCGGCAGACCCTGGCTGGATTCGAACCTGCCAGCTCCCGTGTATGTGGTTGGCACCCTAGCCGCTGAGCTACAGGTGCTGAGCCCCTTTATCTGTGATTTTGCTTTGTGTAGTGGTCAACTGGAGTGTGAAAATATTACAGTAGTATATTGTATAATATTATAGAGAGCATATTCATATAACTTTTATTACAGTATATTGGTGTAATTGTTCTATTTTGTTAGTTATTGTTGTTAATCTCTCACTGCGCCTAATTTATAAATTAAGTTTTATCATAGATATATATGTATAGGAAAAACATATGTAGGATAGTATATACAGGGCGTGGTACTTGTCCAAGGTTTCAGCCATCCACTGGATGTCTTGGAACATATCCCCTTCAGATAAAGTAGGTCTACTGTACTTTTCACAATTGTTGAAAATCTCATGATGAAATAAATTGATTGTTTCTTTGGTTGTCAAAATAATGTATAATTTTATTAAGAATATGAACAGTATTTAAGTGAATAAAGTAAAAAGCAAATTATCAACTAGCACTGTATACATTCCTCATTCTTGATTTTATGTACTTGTTTGGATTTTATTGCAGAGCATAGTACATTAAAAGTTTAATTTAAAAGTTTATCTCAGTTAAATGTTGAGTTTAAAACTAGTTGATAAGTATAACCTATTACTAGGTATTGAGTGCTTTTTTTTGTGTTTTATTTTTTGAGACAGTTTTACTGTGCCCCTCTCGATAGAGTGCTGTGGCGTCACAGCTCACAGCAACCTCAAACCCTTGGGCTTCAGAGATTCTCTTGCCTCAGCCTCCCAAGTAGCTGGGACTACAGGTGCCCACCACAATGCCTGGCTTTTTTTTTTTTTTTTTTTGGTGGCAGTTGTTTAGCTGGCTCAGGCCAGGTGGTCGATGCCATACCACTGTGCTACAGGCGCCAAGCCAGTAATGAGTGTTTTTTTTTTTTTTTTTTGTGGTTTTTGGCTGAGGCTGGGTTTGAACCCACCACCTCCAGCATATGGGACTGGCACCCTATCCCTTTGAGCCACAGGCGCCGCCAGTAATGAGTGCTTTTAAACGAAGATTAAGTTGGCTGTTTTTATTCCAGTAAAAGGACTTTCTAAATTAACTAGTATTTAAACCTGGAACAAGCTTTTCTCTGCATTTGAGAGTTAGAGAATAAAGCCTTATTAACCTAAACTGAATTTACGAAGGGATTTGTTTCTTTTTAGTCAGTGTGTCAGTAGTTACTGTTGGGCAGACAGCATTTTTAAAAGAATTGTAAATAGTAGTAGGGCTCATGTGACTTCTGGAGAGTTGGGGCTTTGATTGTTGATCTTACCTTGACAGGAAAGCCAACCTTCATTCAAAGGAGTAAGGCAGGAAGACTTTTCTGATTCTCTTACTCAGTTTTTAAGGCAAATCCAGTTGCATTTTATGAATTTGGAAGAGTTTTAGAAGCCCTGCATTAGGAACATGTTATGCTACTGCTTCTGAGAATTACTGACTGTATTTTAAAATATCCATTGGCTGCTCTTCTACCCTCTCATTGCCGTGTAATTTGGCCTCAAGGCTTGAACACTAGAGTAATTCAGCTCCATCATATTGGCTGTTCCGTCTTAACAACACGTTTCCTCATTACTGAACTGAGATGTATTTTCTGGACCTCTTAGGAGTCTGATTAAGTGGTTCATGCCTTTTTGTTGTTATTTTTGTTCACCCTAAACAACTGATTTTGAAATGAAATGTGTTACTTTTAACAACAGGTAGTATATGTTTCTAATGATTTGTTCAGTGAAATTTACTAAGTGTGATTGATTATAGCCTTTGGGTGGAAACATTCTTTAGTTGTTTCTGTAGATGTACCTAATTTTGTATTTCTAATCCAATTTTTACTGATCCTTCTTTTTTTTTAACCCTTGGTCTAGATTGATGAGCAAATTGAGAGCATGTTTAATTCAAAGAAGAGAGTAAAGGATATGGCTGCTCCTGGAACATCAAGTGTCCCTGCTCCAACTGCAGGAAATGCTGAGAAATTAGAAATTGCTAAGAGATTGGCTCTTAGAATCAATGCTCAGAAGAATTTAGGCATCGAGTCTCAGGTATTAAGTAATTTGTTCCAAGTCTCAGTCAGTATTTTTTTTTTTTTCCTTTTTTTTTTTTGCAGTTTTTTTTTTTTTTTTTTGGCCGGGGCTGGGTTTGAACCCGCCACCTCTGGCATATGGGGCTGGTGCCCTACTTTTTTCCTTTTTTGATACAGGTTTCATGTTACCCAAGCTGGAGTACAGTGGCATTATGATAGCTCACTGCAGCCCCAAACTCCTGAGCTCAAGCAACTCCCTGCCTCAGCCTTCTGAGTAGTTAAGACTACAGGCATGTACCACCATGCCTGGCTAATTTTTTTTTTTTTTTTTTTTTTTTTTTTAATTTTGTAGGGGCAGGGTCTCTTATGTTGTCCAGGCTGGTCTTGAACATGTGACTTCAAGTGATCCTCTTGCCTTTGTACCTCAGCCTCCTAAAGTGCTAGGATTAACAGGCACGAGTCACCACGGCTGGCCTCAGTCAATATTTTTTTTTAAGTTCTTTGATTTTTAAATACTTTTTAATAATCATGTTGAGTATGAGCGAATAACCAAGTTGTCTTTGATAGTAAGTTTGTTGGAATTTAACATTCTCTGTGGATAATTGCATTTGTATGCTCTCTCTAGTGTGCTTAACTAAGGACTTTATGCCTATTTTGGAACACCTATTAGGTTTGTTAGCCATAGTTTTATTTTATTAAAAATAAAGTTGTTTGTGTGTGAGAGAGAGACAGACAGGTAGAGTGTAGTGGCAGAGTCATAGTTCATTACAGCCTTGAACTTTTGGAGCTCAGCTAATCCTCCTGCCTCAGCCTCTCAAGTAGCTAGGACTACAGGCACACACCACTACATCTAGCTAATTAAAATAATTGGGGGAGGGGAGCCTTAAACTCCTGGCCTCAAGCAGTCCTCCTGTCTAGACCTCCCAAAATGCTGAGATTATAGGCATGAGCCAGCATGCCAGACTGATAGTTTTATAGAACAGTATTCTGATTGATCTTACCCAGATCTTAAGACAGTATTTGTCTTTGTTTGTTTGTTTGTTTTTGAGCCAGAGTCTTGCTTTTGTTACCCTTGGTATCGTGCCCTGGTGTCATACCTCACAGCATCCTCAAACTCTTGGGCTCAACTGATTCTCTTGCCTTAGCCTCCCAAGTAGCTGGGACTACAGGTGCCCACCACAATACCCAGCTATTTTTTTAGAGACGGGGTCTTGTTTTGACTCAGGCTGGTCTTGAACCCGTGATCTCAGGCGTCTACCTGCCTCAGCCTCCCAGAGTGCTAAGATTACAGGTGTGAGCCACTTCACCATTTTTCTTTGTTGATCTGCTTTTATTGGATAGGTTATTGGGCACATAATTCTCTGCATGTATGAACTCCCAGTTATCTGACTGTGTTATCAAACTAACATGGGTTTAAACAGTGGAGAAATGCTGTTTTTAAATATTTCACATGGCATCTTTTTCTTGGAAGATTTTGTGTCAATTTCTTTCTTTTTTTTTTTTTTTTTTGTGGTTTTTGGCCGGGGCTGGGTTTGAACCCGCCACCTCCGGCATATGGGACCAGCACCCTACTCCTTGAGCCATAGGCGCCTCCCGATTTTGTGTCAATTTCTAAGGATAAATTTTGATAGCATTTCCCAAGAATGGTTTGTTAATTTCAACAATTTGAAGATTTTGAGTAAGTAATTTACTCTAATTTATTGAGTGTTGAGTTGGGTCATAAGGGAGGAGGAGCTAAATGATGGTAGTGCTACAAAGATTCAGAAGAAACTTCTAGGAGTCACACAGTATGTAAATGATTTTGGGTATGTTTACTATATTCAGTGTTGAGAGTTAGCTAATTATCAAGTGCTTGTCTGTGATCTAGTAGAATGCAGTACAACCTCCATAGTTGACTGCCTCCCTACATTGACCACCTCCTTAAGTTGATCTAATTTTCATAGATGGGCCATAGACCACATCTACAATTTGGTACGGTAGGCCTAGTTGACCACCATCATATGTTGACTAGTTTGTTACAGTCCCTTGGATGGTAAACTTGGAAAGGTTCTACTGTACATTCCTCCATTTTCTTTTTTTTTTTTGTTTGGCCGGGGCTAGGTTTGAACCCACCACCTCTGGCATATGGGGCCGGCACCCTACTCCTTTGAGCCACAGGCGCCGCCCATTCTTCCATTTTTTTAACAGGGAGATACATTAAGGTATTAATTTTTAATATATATTGTTAAATTATACATATGGGTGGGACTATACATAAGAAATATGTTTATTCATTTATTTATTAAACTTTAATACAGAGGCTTTTTAGAGAATAATTTGTGGTAGTCCCTGTACCTTTCTCTACCCTCATTTGAGATTTGACTGTAGGTCTTTTTTAACTGCAGGATGTAATGCAACAGGCCACCAATGCAATTCTCAGAGGTGGCACCATTCTGGCTCCCACTGTGTCTGCGAAGACGATTGCAGAGCAACTTGCTGAGAAGATCAATGCCAAGCTCAATTATGTGCCTTTAGAGAAACAAGAAGAAGAGAGGCAGGATGGTGGACAGAATGAATCATTTAAGAGATATGAGGAAGAATTAGAGATTAATGATTTCCCGCAGGCAAGTAACTTTTTTTTTTTTTAACGAGAAAACTAACTTTATTATATTTCTTCCCACTTAAATTTCCGGGCTAAATATCTTCACTGACGTAACAGATTTAAACTTTTTTTTTTTTTTTTTGGCCGGGGCTGGGTATGAACCCGCCACCTCCGGCATGTGGGACCGGCGTCCTACCCGCTGAGCCACAGGCGCCGCCCGATTTAAACTTTTTTTATCTTGAAATGGAAACTCTGACTCTTTAGGAGCAACATCTAATCCTTTTCTTTGAGACAGAGTCTCACTTTGCCACCTTCAGTAGAGTGCTGTGGCATCACAGCTCCCAGCAACCTCCAACTCTTGGGCTTAAGTGATTCTCTTGCCTCAGCCTCCCAAGTAGGTGGGACTACAGATGCCTGCCACAATGCCCGGCTATTGTTTTTTTTTTTTTTTTTTGTGGTTATCATTGTTGTTTAGCAGGCCCGGAGTGAGTTTGAACCTGCCTGCCTCAGTGTATGTGGCCAGCACCCTAACTGGGGCTACAGGTGCTGAGCCGTAACAGCTAATCTTTAAAACACATGAGCATTGTAATACCCTGTTTCCCTGAAAATAAGACACCCTCCAAAAATAAGACCTACTTACAGGAAAGATAAGACTTCCCCTGAAAATAAGACCTAGCGCATCTTTGGAAGCACACCTTAAAATAAGACACTGTTTTATTTTCGGGGAAACAGGGTAATTTACTTTTTACCTAAGTAATAGGCAATAGGACAATAGAAATTTGGTTTTAATGAATAACTTCAAGGTATGTTAGGATCTAAATGAACTTACCATGTAGGTATGTGTTAATAATAGTCGTCATATTGCCCGTAATATATTAGCCATATTACTGTTTGTCAACACACCAGGGTTTTTTATCCTGTTATGATGTGATTTTTTTCTCCCCTACCCTCTTCTTTTAGACTGCTAGGTGGAAAGTTACTTCTAAGGAAGCTCTGCAGAGAATCAGTGAATACTCTGAAGCTGCAATTACAATCAGAGGAACATACTTCCCTCCTGGCAAAGAACCTAAGGAAGGAGAGCGGAAAATTTACTTGGCAATTGAAAGTATGTATTGTTGGTTCTGTTTCAGGCTTGAGTTGGATCAAAATTGATCGGGCAGGTCCTATGGCTCAGTGAGGAGGGCACCAGCCCCATACACTGGAGGTGGCGAGTTCAAACCTGGCCCTGGCCAAAAACTGCCAAAAAAAAAATTAGGGCAGCACCTGTGGCTCAAAGGAGTAGGGCGCCAGCCCCATATGCCAGAGGTGGCAGGTTCGAACCCAGCCCCTGCCAAAAACTGCAAAAAAAAAAAAAAAATTTGATGTACATGTAATAGATGCAGAGAGAATGGGAAAACAAGCCTCGAGAGGACTGAAAGTAAGAAACATCTATGAGGGCGGCACCTGTGGCTCAGTCGGTAGGGCGCCGGCCCCATATACCGAGGGTGGTGGGTTCAAGCCCGGCCCCGGCCAAACTGCAACCAAAGAATAGCCGGGCGTTGTGGCGGGCGCCTGTAGTCCCAGCTGCAAGGGAGGCTGAGACAAGAGAATCGCTTGGGCCCATGAGTTGGAGGTTGCTGTGAGCTGTGTGAGGCCACGGCACTCTACCGAGGACCATAAAGTGAGACTCTGTCTCTACAAAAAAAAAAAAAAAAGAAACATCTATGAGAAAAAAATAGTTTCATATATCATTGGAAGCTTTTTTTTTTAAGAGACAGAGTTTCACTTTGTCACCCTTGGTAGAGTGCGGTGGCATCATAGCTCACAGTAACCTCTAGCTCTTGGGCTTAGGCAATTCTCTTGCCTTAGCCTTCCAAGTAGCTGGGACTACAGGCATCCTCCACAATGCCCAGCTATTTATTGTTGCAGTTTTGGCTGGGGCTGGGTTTAAATCCGCCACCTTCAGTATATGGGCCGGCAACCTACTCACTGAGCCACAGGCACCACCCTCATTTGAAGTCTTTATGTAGAAGTTCAGTAGGTGTGCAAAGGTAAATGATCTGTTTACGGGACTTTCCAGTTTTGACAGTTGAATCAAATTAAAAGTCATTTTTAAAAGCATACATTTTGCCGGGTGCAGTAGCTCACGCCTGTAATCCCAGCACTATGGGAGGCTGAGGAGGGAGAATTGCTTGAGCTCAAGAGTTCAAGACTCGCCTGAGTGACAGTGAGACCCCGACTCATGAAAAAAAAATGGAAAAACCCAGCAGGGCCCCGTGGCCAGCACCTGTAATCCCAGCGGCTTCCGGAGGCTGAGGCAGCGGGGTGTCTGCAGCCTGAGTTAAGGTTGCGGTGAGCTACCACGCCCACTGCCCTATGCTCAGGGGCATAGGGTGGGACCCTGTCTCAACAACACTAACAACAAAAAAGTAAAGAAATAAAAAATAAAGCAACGAAATAAAATTTAAAAAGCCAAAAAAAAAATAAAATAAAAAATAAATAAAAGCATACATTTTAAGGATTGACCCATTTATGCTTGTAGTAAGTGTAATATTCTGACTTCAGTTTAGGTCCATATATGTACCATTGTACCTGTGTTGATGTACTTGACAATGTCCTCCAAGTCTCTCAGGCTTTATTAATTTTTTTGCATTCTTTTTTTTTTTTCCTGCCCTCTTCAAGTTTGATCTCAATTGACTGTCTTCAAGATCAGTGATTCTTTTTTTTACTTTCCTTTTTTGAGATGGAGTCTTCCTATGTTGCCCAAGCTGGTCTTGTACTCCTTGTCTTAAGCAATCTTCCTGTCTGAGCCTTCTGAGCAGCTGGGATTATAGCATTAACCTCCACAGTTAGCTAAATTCAGTGATTCTTTTCTTCTGCCTGCTCAAATATTCTATTGACCCTCTCTAATGAATTTTTCATTTCACTTATTTTACTTTTCAGCTCCAGAATTTATATTTGGTTCCTGTATTTCTAGCTTGTTATCATTATATACTGTAGTTAGACAGTCATCATTTCCCTGGTTTCCTTTAGTTTTTTGTCCATGGTACCTTTAGTTCATAGCAACTTCAAACTCTTGGGCTAAAGCTGTTGTCCAGCCTCAGCTTCCCAAGTACTTGAGACTATAGGCACCCACCACAAGGCTTTGCTCAGGCTGTTCTCGATCTCCTGAGCTCAAGGAATCCTCTCATGTTGGATTCCCAGAATGGTAAGATTACAGGCGTGAGCCACCTGTGCCTGGCTTATTCATTTGTTTCTTTTATTTATTTATTTATTTTTGAGGCAGAGTCTCACTACGTCACCCTTGGTAGAGTGCTATGGGATCACAGCTCACAGCAACATTCTCTTGCCTCAGCCTCCTGAGTAGGTGGGACTACTGGAGCCCACCATAATGCCCAGCTATTTTTCTGTTGCAGCTTGGCTGGGACCGGGTTCGAACCCTCCACCCTCAGTATATGGGGCAGGTGCCCTACCCACTGAGCAACTGGCACCGCCCCAGCTATTTTTTTTGTTGTTGTTGTTGCAGTTATCTTGTTGTTTTCGCTGACCTGGGCCACATTTGAACCCTCCAGCCTCGGTGTATGTGGCCGGCACCCTACCCACTAAGCTACGGGCTCTGCCCTATACAGTCTATATTCTTTTTCGTGTGTGGCTGCTATAGTCAGATAGTGGTTTTTTTTTTTTTCTAAATACTAAGGGAATACAAATTTTTTTGTTACAAGGTACCTTTTATAATGCTTAAGTCAGGGCTAAAATAGTGATTTGACAGTGGTTTCCTTAAATCCCTAGGGAAGAAAAATAGCTATTCCTTCCTGGTGTGTTTTCTGTGTGTACTGGGAGAAGCCTTCAGTTCTCAGCCAGGCATACAGTTCTGCCTTAACTCTCTTTTTATGCTTGCATAGAGTCTGGAGGTCAGCCAGAGAGAGTGAGAGCTTAACGGCCTTCTCAGGTCTTTTCTGATCACGTGCCCAGCCCTGGGCAGGCACATGACCTAAATTCCCATATGTGAGAACTTTACCAAAGCCCTTATTCCCTAAAGCATTTTATTCCCTAGTCTTTCTTATTTGCTTTTTTTTTTCTTTTCTTTGAGACAGAGCCTCGAGCTGTTGCCCTGGGTAGAGTGCCATCACAGCTCACAGCAACCTCCAACTCCTGGGCTCAATCGATTCTCCTGCCTCCACCTCCCAAGTAGCTGGGACTATAGGCACCTGCCACAACGTCCAGCTATTTTTTGGTTGCAGCCATCATTGTTGTTTGGCGGGCCCTGGGCTGGATTCGAACCCACCAGCTCAGGTGTATGTGGCTGGTGCCTTAGCGGCTTCAGCCACAAGCTCCAAGCCTACATTTGCATTTTGGTAAATGTCTCCTGTACTTCCCCAGTAGTTCTAAGTTAGTTGAAGTAAAGGCAAGCCCTTTGAGATGGTCTTTTAGGTAGCTACCAGAAAGGTCAAGACAAAAAAATGACATTTTTTGAGATTGAGCTGGTAGGCCTTCCTCCCTTTCCTCTCTCCCTTTATTTCCTACCTTCCTTCTTTCCTCCCTCCCTTCCTCTTCCTTCACTTCTTTCCTTACTTATAGGTTCTTTCTCTGTCCTGGGCTAGGGTGCAGTGGCATCATCATAGCTTCTGGGTGCCATCCACCTGTGTTAGCCCCCTGGGTAGTTGAGCCTGTGGGTTGTGTGCCACCACTCCCAACTATTTTTCTGTTTTTAATACAGAGTGTGTCTCATTTTTGCTCTGGCTGATTTTTTTCTTTCTCCCTCCCCTCCCCTCCCCTCTCCTTTCCCTCTCAGTTGCCCTGGGATAGAGTGCTATGTTGTCATAGCTCACAGCAACCTCAGACTCTCACTCCAGAGCAGGCATCCTCAAACTTTTTAAACAGGGGCCAATTCACTGTCCCTCAGACTGTTGGAGGACCAGACTATAGTTAAAAAAAAAAAAAACTATGAACAAATTCTTATGCACACTGCACATATCTTATTTTGAAGTAAAAAACAAAACGGGAACAAATACAATTCACACTGCTTCATGTGGCCTGTGGGCTGCAGTTCGAGGATGCCTGCTCTAGAGTAATCCTCTTGCCTCAGCCTCCAGAATAGCTGGGACTACAGGTACCTGCCACAACACTGGGCTAGTTGGTTTTTTTTATTTTTTTTTTGAGACAGTCTCACTTTACTGCCCTTGGTAGAGTGCCATGACGTCACACGGCTCACAGCAACCTCAAGCTCTTGGGCTTACGTGATTCTCTTGCCTCAGCCTCCCCAGCAGCTGGGACTATAGGTGCCCGCCACAATACCCGGCTATTTTTTTGTTGCAGTTTGGCTGGGGTTGGATTTGAACCTGCTACCCTCGGTATATGGGGCCGGCACCCTACTCACTGAGCCACAGGTGCTGCCCACGCTGGGCTAGTTTTTCTGTTTTTTTTTTTTTTAAAGTAGAGATGGGATCTTGCTCTTGCTCAGCTTAGTTTCAAACTCCTGACCTCAAGCAATCTATCTCAGCCTCCCTAAGTGCCAGGATTAAAGTCATGTGCCACCATGCTCAGCCTGTTTTTAAATTTTTCTTGAGTGTTTTCCTGATTTTTGTAAAGTTTTGATTAGTTGCCAAAGTTCAAATAAAATTGATTTTGGCAGGTTTTGAGAATTTATTGCCACTTTTGTGGATGATGACAGGCTTTTGCAGTTCTGTGCTCTGCCATTTTTGCTAACATCACTTTACTTTTGAGACTTTTGGAATTAATGATGAATTACAGCAAAGGTGAACCTTAAGTGTAGCCTTTATGTTTTCCATGTTTTTGCCACTACCATTGCAGTAATTTTCTTAATATTTTTAAGTGGTGTACAAAAGATGTAGGTCCAGAACTATGCACACTGCATTTGTTATTCTCTTTGTGATTCTGAGAAAATGACTTGTATCTATTTCCAGTCAAGGTTGTTTTGTTTTTTTTTTTTTTTGGAGATAGTTTTAGTATGTTGCCCTCGGTAGAGTGCCATGGCATCACACAGCTCACAGCAACCTCCAACTCCTGGGCTTAGGCGATTCCCTTGCGTTAGCCTCCCGAGTAGCTGGGACTATAGGTGCCCGCCACAATGCCCGGCTATTTTTTGGTTGCAGTTTGGCCAGGGCCGGGTTTGAACCTGCCACCCTTGGTATATGGGGCCATTGCCCTGCCCACTGAGCCACAGGTGCTGCCAGCAGAGCACAAGTGTTCCCCCCTCCCCCCAAGAGTCTCACTTGGTCGCCCTCCTTAGAGTGCTGCTGCATCGTAGCTCAAACACTTGGGATTCTCTTGCCTTGGCTTCCTGAATAGCTGGGACTACAGGTGCCCTCCACAACACCCGGTTATTTTTAGAGATTTTGGGGGGGGGGGGTGTTTCACTCTTCCTCGGGCTGGTCTTAAACCTGTGAGTTCAGGCAATCCACCCACCTCGGCCTCTCAGAGTGCTGGGATTACGGGTGTGAGTCTGTAATCCACCCAGCCTCAAGTCAGGTTTTTAAATGGTGTCCTCTCATGTATGCTGAAAGACTTTTAGTCTGCCAGTGACTCAGTGTGTTTGTAAACTGTGTGACACTGTTACTACATAGCAAAATGGGGGTTGCTGGCACTTGAGTCTTCAAGCAACAAAAATTGCAATGACATTTTTTTGCACTTGGAACCGGGCAGGTATTTGCTACTATTTTTATTATGCCTTGCAGAATGGAAATGTAGTGATACATAGAGGAATCTGATGACAAAAATCTTTGGTAGACATGGAGTCAAACTTTTATGTTCAGGCCAGGTGTGGTTATGTTCTGGCCAGCTACGGTGGCTTATGCCTGTAATCCTAACACTCTGGGAGGCAGACATGGGTGGATTGCTCGAGCCTAGGATTTGAAGACCAGCCTGAGCAAGAGTGAGACCCCATCTCTTCTAAAAGTAGAAAAACCAGGTGGGCATGATGGTGCATAACTACAGTCTTACCTACTTGGGAGGCTAAGGCAGGTGGATCACTAGAGCCCAAGAGTTTAAGGTTGCTGTGAGCTATGGTGACGCCACAGCATAGCTCACCGTGATAGAGTGAGACTTTGTCTCAAAAAATAAAAACAAATTTTTATGTTCTGTTTGAATACTATAGATGTCATAAGCAAAACAAGTATTTTAAATTCCTGCTTAAGAAGCTAAATCAGAGACATGATTATTTGCTTTGAAAAGATATCTTTTTGTAGATATCTCTAGATAGCCTGTTCTACAAAAATATATCTTTTTGTAGATATCTTTTTCTTCCCTTTTTTTTTTTCCAGTTTTTGGCCGGGGCTGGGTTTGAACCCATCACCTCCAGCTACTCCTTTGAGCCACAGGCGCTGCCCTTGTAGATTATCTTTATATAGCCTGTTCTATGACCACCACCCCCCCCTTTTTTTTTTTTTTTTTTTTTTACTAGTGGAGAATCCCTTAAAAGCAGCCAAAGTAGTTTTAGGATCAATGAAAGAATTTAACCTGGTCCAAATGGTCAGGCTCTAACTAAAGTAGGAAAAGTATTCTTCTACTTGGATCATTTATTAATTTAACGGTCATTTTTTTGGTATACTGTAATGAACATATCAAAGTTCAGTTTACTTATAACTGTATCAGAGCACATCTGGGGTACTACCATGTAACATCATGAGTGAAATACTGTATACATTCCAGAGCTTATGCTTACTTTTCTTTTCACATAGAATAGTTCTGGTTACTTCTCCCCACTGTGAACTTGCATTGGGTAAATAACATCTAATTTTTATAATAATTTAAGCAAACCCCCCCCCCATAGAAAGACAATCTTGTTGAAAACAAATCTTTAAAAATGTTCTAGAGACATAATGAATGATAGTGAATAAGAGCTGAGGATTGATAATTAAATGATCTAACGCTTTTAGAATTTTCAGAGGTAATTAAAATTTTAAAAGGATCATTTAGTTTTTGAAATATTAACCAAACTCAACTAAACACTAACAGGATGAAAACAGGTGTTGCTAGTGTGGAAGGAGCCTAGTGTCATCTGTTTCTGGTTCTGTAATTGGAGGGACCCCACTGCCTTGCTGGCTCCTTGGAGGCTCTGTTTGGCTCAGCAGTTCGAGGCCTCCCACCAGGCAAAGGGAAGGAGAACAGGAAGGACTTACGTGCCTAGTCAGCCTGTATAATTTATATAGCCTGTTCTGTGACCCTCGTTTTTTTACTAGTGGAGAATCCCTTAAAAGCAGCCAGAGTTTTTTAGGACCAATGAAAGGAAATGCCTCTTTTTCATGGCTACTTATAAACATATGTAACCTATTAACTAAAGATGTTACCTAAATCAGAATTTAAACTGGTCCAAAGGGTCAGGCTCTAAAGTAGGAAAAGTATTCTTCTACTTGGATCTAGGTGCTATTGAAAATAGCACATAGAAAAAATTACGAAAGAAAAATTAATACAGAAGTAACAACAAGCTTCACACTAACTTATGCTAAGTGATATGTTTTCTTTGGGAACTTCATTTTTGTTGTAATTATCAGTCTGACTTCATTCTTGATTCTATCCTTCCCCTCACTGTTAACCACCTCTTTTCCCCTCCAGCACCCACCTTCCCCACACAGCTTGAAAATGTTGTGGTTAGTGGCTGATAGAGGTAGAGGACTTAAATTAGATATGTTGCTGTAATTTCACAGCTATACACTTGTCCCTTTTTTTCCTGTTAAACTTCCTGCATCTTACTCTCATGCCCTCCCCTTTCTTTCTCTTTCTCTCTCCCCTGACCTCCAGTCAGAAAGGTTATTATCCATTTCTAATAAGGGATAGAATTGTCTCACTAAGAATTAATTTACTTTTTTGGTGGGGGTGTGTGTAAAAATGGGCGTCTTGCTATTGCCCAGGCTGGTCTTGAACTCCTAGGCTCAAGTGATCCTCCTTCCTTGGTCTCCCAAAGTGCTAGGAATACAGACATGACCCACCATGACCACATTACTTCTAGCTTGCTTGCTTTCTTTTTTCCTTTCTTTCCTGCTTTTCTTTCTTTCTTTCAAGCAGAGTCTCACTATATCACCCTTGTTAGAGTGTTGTGGGGGTCACAGCTCACAGCAACTTCAAACTCTTGGGCTTAAGCGATTCTCTTGTCTCAGCCTCTTAAGTAGCTGGGACTATGGGCACCCATCACAACACCTGTTTTTTGTTGCAATTGTCATTGTTGTTCAGCTGGCCTGGGCTGGGTTCAAACCCGCCAGCCTGGGTGTATGTGGCTGGTGCCATAACCACTGTGCTACAGGCGCTGAGCTTACTTCTAGGTTTCTTTGCTAGTCAACTCTTAGCATCTTACTTTGATTCTCTTCTTCACTGTTCACATCATGTCAGAAAAAAATCTTCAGCCTCAAAAATGTGCTATCATAGTGAAAACAAATACAATACTGTGAGAGTTTTGTGGGAAAACCTCTTTACTCTGCTTGGAAAAGTCAGGAAAAGCTACCGCTGCTTTTTTTTTTTTTCATTCATCCAACATTTATTGAGGCCCTGTCTGGGTCAGGCATCAGGCTGGACACTGAAACTAGAGATGGCACAGGTAGGTACCTATCATCCTGATGAACACAATCTAGTTGTGGGAGAGATGGCAGCTCCAGCATGCTAGAGGATGGACAGCATCAGGGCTATACCCAAGGCTTAGGAGATGTGGGAACTTAGGAAACGCCAGTGTCACCTGAGCACATGAGCCTTATCCTTGAACTTCAGAGAAGAAAAGGACAAACCTTTTCCTGTGCAGTACTTTAAGCCTCCAGAGTTTTTGCCCATCTAACCTTATCTCAAGAAAAGCTTCTTAAAAGTGATGTTTAAAAGTTAATTGTAGGGGTCGGGCTCAGTGCCTCACACCTGTAATCCTAGCACTCCGGGAAGCTGAGGTGGGTGGATTGCCTGAGCTCTTGGGTTCAAGACCAGCCAGAGCAAGACCCCATCTCTAAAAATAGCCAAACATTGTGGTGAATACCTATAGTCCCAGCTGCTTGGGAAGCTGAGGCAAGAGAATTGCTTAAGCCCAAGAGTTTGAGGTTGCTGTGAGCTATGATGCTATGGCACCCTACTGAGGGTAACAAAATAAGACTCTGTCTTAAAAAAAAAAAGTTATTGTGGGCTGGATATAGTGGCTCCTACTTGTAATGCTAGTACACTGGGAAACCAGGGCAAGAGGATGGCTTGGGGCTGGGAGTTGAACTCCTGGGCTCAAGTAATCCTCCTCCCATACTCAGGAGACCAGCCTGAGTAAAACAGCAAAACCCATCTCTACAAAACAATAGAAAATTTAGCCAGGCATAGTGGTACACACCTGTGGTCCTAGAGGCAGGAGACCACATGAGCCTAGGAGTTTGAGGTTGCTATGAGCTATGATGATACCGTGGCACTCAAGCCTTGGCAACAGAGAGACCCTGTCTCAAAAAGAAAAAGTTATTTTGGTAAACTACTTTTACCCACTCTGTTGTAGTATGTTTATAAGTTTTTCTAGTAGTCTAAAACAATATAAAGAGCAAGAATGAGTTTTTTGTGTCTTAAATCTCTCACAGTATATCATAGTGGTGAATGCTTAATGTCACTTGAATTTCTAACTGTATGCTTCTAATTCTCCTCTTCTAGTCAGCTGTCTTGCTATGTTCTTCATACTCTTTTCCAACCACACTAAACTTCTCTTATTCTTCAACAATTAAGCATTCTTCTGTTAATTCTAGACAGTGCACAAGTGGTTCCCTTCGCAAAATATTCTCCATGGCATCTCTCCTCTCTCCACTTGGCTAGTCTTCCTTTTGTCTTTAAGACTCTTCAAATGACACCTTTCTGAAACATTTGCAACATAATGAAAGTCCAGTCAATATTTGTTAAATGAATAAAGCAGGGAAGTTCAATTTCCCTTTAACCTTTCCTTAACTCTCTTCTGGACAAATTGCTAATTATCCTTTTCACTCTTTCTAATCAACTCATCAGTAACTCTTACTACTACATATAATGTGGCCTCTGGTTACATTTGATACCCTAAAAGTAATCAAAATAATAGCATCCATTATATAATGTGGGTGTTTCTCTACCAGATATTGAAAGGCTATTTTGGCAGTCCTGAACGTCAACTACAGTATGTTTTCTTGGACCTTCATGACATGGATAGAAGTACAGTGCAATTCTAGTAACACTAACAACATGCTTTTCATTCAATCACCAGGTGCCAATGAACTGGCAGTGCAGAAAGCAAAGGCAGAAATCACCAGGCTCATAAAAGAAGAACTGATCCGGTTGGTAAGTGAAAACCTCAAGGGCTTATTTGTTTTGTCTTAATAAGTGTTTTATTGAACTGTAACATAAATACAGACAAGTACACAAATCATCCACACATAGCTTGATGAATTTTCACAAATTTAGCACATTGATACAATCACTAGACAAGAAATAAAGAAAATTATTAACATCTCAGAAGCCATCCCCATAGTGCTCCTTGTCATCATTCATGTCCTCTGAATGTAACCATATGTGACTTTTGAAATCATAGATTAGTTTTGCCTACTTTTGAAAACTGTGTAAGTGGAATCATGTGCTATATATCCTTTTGTATCTAGTTTCCTTCACTCAAAATTATTTTGAGGAGATGAATTCCTGTTGCATGTAGCAATAATTTATTCATTTTTTGTGGCCATATACAGGTGGACATAAAGTGTGTGTGCGATTTACTATGTTTAACTATGTTAAATTGCACACAAACTTATGTCTACCCTATAGTGTTTAATTATATGGATATATAACAATTAATTGATATATTGGATTTTGGGGTTATTCTAGTTTTTTGTTTTTATGAAAATGCTCCCATCTCTTTGGCACACATTGGTATGCTTTTTTCTTGGGTATATACTTTGGAGTAGAATTGCTAATTATAGGGTAGATGTTGCTAAATAGTTTTCCAAAGGAGTTATAACAGTTTATATACTCCTGTCATTGTATGAAAATTTCAATTGTTCTATGTCTTTGCTAACCAATGGTGTTGTTGGGGCCGGGCGAGGTGGCTCACACCTGTAATCCCAGCACTCTGGGAGGCTGAGGTGGGTGAATTGCCTGAGCTCATTAGTTTGAGCCCATTGTGAGCAAAAGTGAGATACCGTGTTTAATAAAAATAGAAAAACTGAGGCAAGAGGATCACTTCAGCCCAAGTTGGAGGTTGCTGTGAGCTGTGATGCCATAGCACTCTACCCAGGGTGACAGCTTGAGACTCTCTCAAAAAAAAAAAAAAAGAAAAAAAAGGTGTTGTTGGTACCTTTAAACTTAGTGACTTCTTAATTTGAGTTTGGAAAAAGTCCTTTACAGACTTCCTTTCCTAAGGGCACAGGCACATCCCTGTGTGGTAGTGCCTATTAAGCTTGTAAACACTCTCTACGGTGTATACATAGTTTTGAGATTATGTTATGGTCCATTTTTTCACTTCCAAGAAACACAGTCAACAGTGTCCTTTCTGATTCACCCATGCAAGTTTCATTCCCCCCACCTTCACCTGCACAGTAGTGTGAGCAATTTTCATCTTGCTTGGCTGGCTGGGAGAGCTTTATTTATTTCCATCCATGTGAATTTTGTGTTTCTTGATTTTTGTATGTCTCGGAACTTTTTTAATGACCCATGTATAAAAACCATATCCTTTCTCTAAGAATGTGATTTTTGAGGACTTTTCTAAAATTCCTCTTATAGAACATTCTTTTGGGATATGAGAAGTTTGAAAGGATACACAGAACAAGAGGGAAGAAGTAAAATAGCCTAAATTAAGTGCAGAAGACTCTTTGACCAAGGAATGCTAGAAAAAAAAAACCAACAAAAACTTGTGCTTGTTGATGCTACTGCCTTAAGGAATAGTTGAGTGAACAAAGAGAAATGATGAATTATTAAACAGTTACTTCTTCCTTAATGCAATGATACAACACTTTTAATTTTGAATATCTGGTATCATAAAGGAAATGATCTTAAACATGTACCTTTTTTTTTGCTTTTTCTGATGATGTATCTTTTATTTTCTCTCATAGCAAAATTCATACCAACCAACAAATAAAGGAAGATACAAAGTCTTATAAATATCTGGAAGAAACTTTTCACCTGTGCTGGTCTGTGATACATGTGGCATTTGTGTGCAGTTTACAATGCATTGTAAATTAAGATTTTTAAAATTCTACCTTACTGATTTTTTAAATATAAAACGCAAGTATTTGCTAAGAAGTCTTCTGTGAGTAAGTACCCCTACAATTAATCAAATTATATTTGAAGCAGGCCTGTTTTCAGAGTATGATGTCCTTTGATGTACAACTTAAATATCACTATTTCAAATACCTGGATAATCTAGAGGTTTAAAATGGAAATATTTGGACTTTGTATAAAAGGAATAAAGTACACAAGATGCTAAGGGGTTCTTTATCCTATACTTTTCAATGAAATTGTGATCATTTCCTGGAAAAGATAAAATTCTCGTATTTTATATCTGCCCTCCCCTTGAGTTTAACTGTTACTTCATTCATTAGAACAACATAGGCTGGAGTTAATTTAAAAATATTATAACAGAAGTTTTACAAAATAGGTTCAGAATTTTTGTTTCAATTTTTATCTTCGTAAATGGGCAATAGGTAGTTGGACTACTTTTGGTTTTTATAAAATTAAAGATTTATAGTGTATAGATTTTTTGTATTTCTTTACATTGACTATAAAACTCTACAAATAATTTTAGAGTTCATTGCTGTTAGGTTCCCCTCTTCTGGCTCCATGCCTGGTTGCTGACTCTTTTATCTTATGTAAAAGAAAGTGGTGATAACCTATGAATATTAATTGTGATTTCCTTTTTCCTCCTGAAAGTGTTTATACGTCTATATATGTAGTATCTACAAATACCCTACTACTTTTCATGTGATTTTTCTTAAGGATTATTAAATTTTGAGTTTTCCTTTGTAAAAACTGTAAAACATGGCCAGGCACAGTGACTCACGGCTATAATCTTAGCACTTTGGGAGCCTAAGACAGGTGGATTGCGAGTTTGAGACCAGCCTGAGTAAGCAAGACCTTGTCTCTAAAAATAGCCGGGTGTTGTGGCAGGCACCTTCAGTCCCTGATGCTCAGGAGCCTGAGACAAGAGGATCGCTTGACCAAGAGTTTGAGGTTACTATAAGCTGTGATGCTCCGGCACTCCATAGAGGATGACAAAGTAAGACTCTGTCTCAAAAAAAAAACCTTTAAACCATAATTGACCCTAAATTTTAGGTTTAGACTCTAGCATCTCTCAGTGAAATTTAGTTCACAAGGAATCATAAATTAAATTTTTGGATGCTCAAGGTATAGTTCCTTAATATTCTAATTTTAAATTGTTATAGTTGAGTTACCTAATATTCTCTTCAAGGTTCCTTGTGCATTTGAGGTTCATATTATTGTCACTTTAAGAATTTTTTCAGGAATTAAATAAGTACAATTGTCCCTTTATATCCATCCACAGGTTCCACATTCACAGATTCAGCTAATCACAGATAAAAAGTATTCAGAAAATTAGTCTGGGTGAGGTATTTCATGCCTGTAATCCTAGTACTCTGGGAGGAAAAAGTGGGAGGATCATTTTAGCTCAGGAGTTGGCGACCAGCCTGAACAAGAACAAGACCCTTGTCTTTACTAAAAATGGAAAAACTAGCCAAGGCAATGCGGCAGGCGCCTGAGTCCAAGCTACTCAGGAGTCTGAGGCAGGAGGATCACTTGAACCCAGGAGTTTGAGGTTGCAGTAAGCTATGATGATGCCACTGTACTCTGCCCTAGGTGACAGAGCAAGACTCTTATCACACACACAAAATATATATATATATATAATATTTTAAAAATACAATATAATAGCTATTTACATAGCATTTATATTAAGTATTATAAGTATCATGGAGATGATTTAATTTATACAAGAGGATTTGCATAGGTTACATGCAAATACTAAATCATTTTATATTGTAAGGAAACGTGAACATCTGAAGATTTTGGTATCCATGGTTGAGGCAGGACGTGCTTGGAAGTTGTCTGGAACCAGTCTTCCCTTAGATACCAAAGATTAACTGTATTTCATATTTATTAAATTAAGAGATGTAAAAGTTATTTAAATATTCTTAACTTATAGTTTTTTTTTTAAATAAAAGCATACAATAGGATTGGCGCCCGTAGCACAGTGGTTACAGTGCCAGCCGCATACACTGAGTCTGGCAGGTTCAAACCTAGCCTGGTCCAGCTAAGACAATGACAACTACAACAAAAAATAACCGGGCGTTGTGGCAAGCGCCCGTAGTCCCAGCTACTTGGGAGGCTGAGTTAAGAGAATCGCTTAAGAGCCGGGCGTTGTGGTGGGCGCCTGTAGTCCCAGCTACTCGGGAGGCTGAGGCAAGAGAATCGCCTAAGCCCAGGAGTTGGAGGTTGCTGTGAGCTGTGTGAGGCCATGGCACTCTACCGAGGGCCATAAAGTGAGACTCTGTCTCTACAAAAAAATAAAAATAAAAAAATAAAAAAAAAAAAAAAGAGAATCGCTTAAGCCCAAGAGTTTGAGGTTGCTGTACACTGTGATGCCATGGCACTCTACCAAGGGTGACATAGTGAGACTCTGTCCCCCCAAAAATTAATAAATAAAAGCATACAATAGTTGTTAAATCATTTCAACAGTACATTCAGTGGCTAAAGTGATACCACAATATCAGTCATTATTAGTATGAAATATCCTTACTGAAAAAGTAAGCTATAACTGGGAAAATATTGTTGGATCCCTTATACATCCACTTAGATTCTGAAGGGAAGAAAATAAATAGAACACTTGTAACAACAGAAACATTTTACTCCAAAATTCCAGGCATGGCTGGGCGAGGTGGATCATGCCTGTAATCCTAGCACTCTGCGAGGCCGAGACAGGTGGATTGCTTGAGCTCGTAAGTTTGAGAGCAAACTGAACAAAGGCAAGACCCCCGTCTCTACTAAAAATAGAAAAATGGAGGCAAGAGGATCACTTGAGCCCAAGAGTTGGAGGTTGCTATGAGGTATGATGCCATGGCACTCTACCCACAGCAACAGCTTGAGACTCTGTCTCAAAAAAACAAAATAAATAGGCCGGGTGTGGTGACTCACGCCTGTAATCCTAGCACTCTGGTAGGCCAAGTCGGGTGAATTGTCCTGAGCTCAGAGGTTCGAGACCAGCCTGAGCCAGAATGAGACCCCTGTCTCTACAAAAAAAAAGCTGGTGTTGTGGTGTGCACCTGTAATCCCAGCTACTTGGGAGGCTGAGGCAAGAGAATTGCTTAAACCCGAGAGTTGAGGTTGCTGTGAGCTGTGATGCCACAACACTCTACTAAGGGCCACATGGCGAAACTTCTGTCTCAATAAAAAAAAATTTAAAAAATAAACAATAAAATAAAATTACAGGCATGATGGGCTCTTTTTCCTCCTTCAGTTTTATTTATTTACCTGCTTTTTCACTCAGTAATAGTTGGTTTCCTTTGATGGTGACAATTGGTGCTTTCTTCAGCCAACTGGATCACTTTTAGATTCAGAATTTTCTATCATTTTAACATTTTCTTTATGTTTGTATGTCTAGTTATTTTGTTCTAAAATGAAACATTGCTATTAGTGCATTTTCATTATCACACTGGCTGACTTTAAAATTTGAATGATGTACAGACTTTTTCAAATGAAATATGAATTATTTGCTCATGTTTTCTAAATTCCTTATAAAATAAAATTAATTTGATCTGCGTTTTTCTAAAATTATCTTTCCTCAAATGATTTCTCTTTTACTGCTTCTCTAATTTTATTTATATAGGTAGATAGACTCCCAGCCACTCAGGAACTTCAGCCACTAGGATTCCTGGAGGCCAGGATTTCAAAGCTATAGTGTGCTATGTTAGGGCCTGTGAATAGCCACTATGCTCTGGCCTAAACAATATAGTGTGGCCCCCATCTCTCTCTTTTTTTTTTTAAATAAGGGAAATATTATGCTCTCAGTATCATTATTTTAAAATTCTATTAATTATCCAAAATACAGTTCTATTCCAAAAATTTCTTCCTAAAGAAGCCTCTTTATCTTTGATGTTCTTTGTATTTAAGATCAGATGGATATAGGTGAAATAATAGATTAATTTGCCAGTCAGGATTTTACCACAGTGACACTCAATGAAAATGGAGATATAGAATAAAAGGACAGTGGCTAAATTTTCTCTCTTTTTTAACTTGTTATTATTTGATGTATTTTGTGTCTCACTGGCCAAGCTGTGGGGGGTATGTGTGCACATGCACATGTATATGTGTAAGTTATGAGGAACGAGAATGTGTGTGATGGGGTGGGGGTTAGTTTTAACTCTTTAGTTTAGGTGTAACCATCAGAAAACAAAATCTTATTGGGGTGAGACTTTAACTTTGAGTATAACAACATCTGGTTACATGATGCTTAATGAAACAGCAGCTCTACTCTTAGGCCAGGTCTCTGGAGGTAAAGGCAGCTGCATTTCCCGCTGTAGGTAAAGAGTCCCTAATACCAAAATATGTTGGCAATTAAAGATATGTGAAGGTCTTTTTTTTTTTTTTTTTTCTTTTTTGCAGTTTTTGTCCGGGGTCAGGTTTGAACCCACCACCTCCAGTATATGGGGCCAGTGCCCTACTCCTTGAGCCAGAGGCACCACCCCCCCCCTTTTTTTTTAAAAGAGAGTCTTACTGTGCCGCCCTCGGTAGAGTGCTGTGGCATCACAGCTCACAGCGACCTCCAACCCTGGGGCTTAAGCGATTCTCTTGCCTCAGCCTCCTAAGTAGCTGGGATTATAGGCACCCACCACAACACTGGCTATTGTTTTGTTGCAGATGTGATTGTTGTTTAGCTGGCCCACGCTGGGTACAAACCTGCCAGCCCCAATGTATGTGGCTGGCGCCCTAACCACTGAGCCGAGCCTGAAGGTCTTTCTAAAAATATATCAATTCAAGGCCTGGCGCAGTGGCTTGTGCATGTAATCCTAGCAGTCTAGGAGGCCAAGGCACATGAGTTTGTGACCAGCCTGAGCCAAAACAAGGCCTCGTCTCTAAAAATATAGCCAGGTGTTCTGGCAGGCACCTGTAGTCCCAGCTACTTGGGAAGCTGAGTCAAGAGAATCACTTTAAGCCCAAGACTTGGAAGTTGCTGTGAGCTGTGATGCCACAGCACTCTACCAAGGGCGATATAATATAACTCTGTCTCAAAAAAAAAAAAAGAAAAGTAAAAACTTTGCAACCTTACAAAAAGATATTAAAAGAGAAAATAAAAGCTAGAATTTCAGAAAAATTAGGGGAAAAAATCTAATCATTTTCAATAAATAGAAATACCTAGTGGCCTATGATTTGAATATTAGTCTTCAGTTTTGCATTTTACGGAATAAAGGATTTTAGAAGATTCGTTTGGAAAAACATATTCTTTCCGCAGAAGAAGCTTTTCATTTGAGCTTGGTAGTGGCTAGCTTTTTAGCAGCATGTCAACTCCAGGCACTTGTAGCAGCTATGGATGTTAAAGTATCCTTGGTCTTTATTCCTGAAGTCCTAAGAGTCTATCAGGTGCCTTCCAGCCAGCCATCCCAAGGATCCTTGAAGGCAGCATTATTTCTCCTTGCCTTTGCCTAAGGGAATCTTCTGGGAGCTAAGATTCCCAAAACTATACTGTGAACTTTTGAAAAGAGTCCCACCTCCCCCAAATCAACCCAGGGCTGTCTAACACAGGACTTGGAGAGCTTCGCAGAGGTGGAAGCTTCAAAGAGAGTGTAAGTTCCTCTGTAACACTGTATTGGTCAAGGGTTGTTATTAATAAGTGCATCTGGGGTCGTAATGATTCTATAATACACATGCAAATTTGGGAACCACTGATAATCTTCACTATGTTTTGCTCTTGGATTTTGACTGCCTGTAATGTAAGCAGTGGTCACCAAAGTTGGTAATTAGTTGCAAAGTAGAAAGAAAACATTGAGACTTTGCATGTATATGGGAATGTGTGAATAAATAATAAAATATTGAAGCTTCTATTTAAACTCTTTCTTTAAAAACTTGTGTAAGTTTTTTTTTATAATATGTTGCTATTTAATGTATTGTCATAATATTAATATAGTTTATATACATCATTATAAAATAAATTACATATATTGGGGGATACTTGAACAACCTTGGGTAAGTTGCTTCCATGCTTTCTATCTCAGTTTTTTCTTTTTTGCAGTTTTTTTGGCCAGGGCCGGGTTTGAACCTGACACTCTAGTATCTGGGGCCAGCACCCTACTCACTGAGCCACAGGTGCCGCCTGTATCTGTTTTTTTCATATATGAAATGGGAATATGATAATTCTTATGTGTGAGGATAAGGTGAAATAACACATTACAGCATATAAAGATATTGCCTGGCATATGGTAAGCATTTAACAAATGTTAACTATTATACTGTTATCGTTATAGCGGTAAGTGGGGTGGGTTTTCTTATGTTCACTGTTATATGCTGGATATGGGGGGGGGGGTTGTTTTGTTTTGAGACAGAATCCCAAGCTGTCACCTTGGGTAGAGTGCTGTGGTGTCACAGCTCACAGCAAGAGAGCTCACAGGAGTTTTTCTTTATGGGCACTCATGCCATTTATAAAATATGTGAAAAGAAAGCCCTTATGACCTAATCACTTAACAAAGCCCCACCTCCAAATACTATCACATTGGGGATTAGGTTCCCTTTTTTTTTTGGAGATAGTCTCACTATGTCGCCCTAGGTAGAGTACTATGCATCACAGCTCACAGCAACCTCCAACTCTTGGGCTTAAGAGATTCTCTTGCTCTTGCCTCCCAAGTAGGTAGCTAACTACAGGCGCCTGCCACAACGCTCAGCTATTTTTGGTTGCAGTTGTCATTGTTGGTTAGTTAGCCCAGGCTGGGTTCAGGACCAGGTTCAAACCCGCCAAGTTTGTCGTATGTGGCTGGTGCCGTAACCACTGTGCTACAAGCACCGAGCCTAGGTTCCTTTTTGTAAAAAAATTTCTGATGAATATGAGGGTGCAAATGTAACATTCTTTCCATTTGTTAGGTAAAGTTCAAGTTGTAGTTGAGCCCTTCACTCAGAGGATGTACTGTATACCCTTACATTGTGCCCATTAGGTGAGAGCTTGGGACTTAGGTTTCAACGGGTAAATTTTCATGGGGACAAAAATATCCAGCATAGGGTGGCCCCTGTAGCTCAACGGGTAGGGTGCCAGCCACATACACCGAGGCTGGCAGGTTCGAACCTGGCCCAGGCCAGCTAAAACAACAATGACAACTGCAACAAAAAATAGCTGGGCGATGTGGTGGGTGCCTGTAGTCCCAGCTACTTGGGAGGCAGAGGCAAGAGAATTGCGTAAGCCCAAGACTTGGAGGTTGCTGTGAGCTGTGATGCCATGGCACTTTACCTAGGACAACTATCTCAAAAAAAAAAAAAAAAAGAGAGAGAGAGAGAGAACCTAATCCCCAATGTGATAGTATTTGGAGGTGGGGCTTTGGAAAGTGATTAGGTCATAAGGGCCTTCTTTTCACATATTTTATAAATGGCATGAGTGACCTTTAAAGAGACTCCAGGGTCTATTGCTTGAGCTCAGGAATTTAAGATAAGCCTGAGCAAGAGTGAAACCCCATCTCTACTAAAAATAGAAAGCACACCCAGGTATAGTGGTAGGCTCCTGTAGTCCCAGCTACTTGGGAGGCTGAGGCAGGAGGATCACTTGAACCCAGCAGATTGTCGTAGCTGTGATCTATGATCACACCATTGCACTCAACCCCAGGGTGACAGAAAAAAAAAAAAGTAAGATTAATACTATATTAAAATTTTAAAAAGAAAAAAACCAAAGTATTGGCTTGGTACCCGTAGCCCAGTGGTTTTGGCACCAGCCACGAGGCTAGTGGGTTTGAACCCAGCCTGGGCCAGCTAAACAACTGCAACCAAAAATAGCCAGGCATTGTGGCGGGCGCCTATAGTCCCAGCTACTTGGGAGGCTGAGGCAAGAGAATCATTCAAGCCCAAGAGTTTGAGGTTGCTGTGAGCTGTGACGCCGAGGGTGACATAGTAAGACTCTGTCTCAGAAAAGAAAAAATATTTAAGAGCACTTAATGCCTCAACTAGAAGGTCTTTAGAGGCAGACAGCTCCCAGATCTTTTTTTTTTTTTTTTTACAGTTTTTGGCTGGGGCTGGGTTTGAACCCGCCACCTCCGGCATATGGGGCCGGCACCCTACTCCTTTGAGCCACAGGCACTGCCCTTGATATTTTTGTTGTTGTTGTTGATTGACCTCAAATTATAAAATTGTATTTCAAGGATGCATAATTTGGAAGAGAAAATGATGGGAGATAAGTCAGATAGTGTGACTTTTACTTTTTTTTTTTTTTTTTTTTGTATAGACAGATTCTCACTTTATCGCCCTCGGTAGAGTGCTGTGGCGTCACACAGCTCACAGCAACCTCCAGCTCCTGGGCTTAGGCGATTCTCTTGCCTCAGCCTCCCAAATAGCTGGGACTACAGGCGCCCATCACAACGCCCGGCTATTTTTTTAGTTGCAGTTCGGCCGGGGCTGGGTTTGAACCCGCTACCCTCAGTATATGGGGCTGGCACCCTAACCACTGAACCACAGGCGCCACCCGAGATAGTGTGACTTTTAAAGGTGCTCTTACTGCGAATGAAGTGATGATAAGTGGCTATGCTCTTGAAAAAGCCTTTGAGTTAGCTACTTTAGGAGGGTGAGGTGGAAGACTCATTTAAGGCCAGGAGTTTGAGACAAGCCTGGGCAACATCAAAAAGACCTCATCTCTAAAAATTAGGAGGAAAAATTAGCCAGGTATAATGGCACATGCTTGTAGTTCCAGCTGCTTCAGGAGTTGAGATGGGAGGATCACTTGGGCCAATGAGGTCAAGGCCAGCCTGCGTAACAAAGTGAGATCATCCCTAAGAAAAAAAAAATTCTAAGGATAAATCCTAGAGAAGACTATCTTCCTAAATATCAGTGTAGTCCTCCCTTGCTCTCTTCTGCAGTATAGTGATAATATAAAGTGTCTATGGACTGCAGTAAACTTTTCTGAAAGTAAAGGGTCTCAAAAAGGAAATACAGTGTGATAAGGGAAACCTAAAATTGGGTGTCAGACTTTACTTTGTCTCAAAGTCCATTGCTTCTTAAGGGGAGTCTCCTAGTGCTTTCTCTAAATCTTGTGCTGTGAAGTTACAGCACAGTCGCAAATCTGCCCTCGCTTCTGTTAATGATTGCAATTTGAGAGGCCCTAAGACTGTCCTTAGGTTCAATTCAATTAAAGGACTCAGAACTCACTGAAAGCTTTTGTGTCCACATAGTTTATCACAGTGAAAAGACAGATGAGAAGCACCTAAGGTGGCCAGGTTCAGTGGCTCACGCCTATAATCCTAGCACTATGGGAGGCCTAATAGTGGGAGGATCCTTTGAGCTCGGGAGTTTTAGACTAGCCTGAGCAATAGCAAGACCCCATCTCTACCAAAATTAGAAAAATTTATCAGAGCATGGTGGTATATGCCTATAGTCTCTGATACTTGGGATGGTGAGGCAGGAGGATTGCTTGAGCTCAGAGGTTTGAGGTTGCAGTGAGCTATGATGCCATGGTGCTCTAGCCTGGGCAATGGAATGAGATTATCTAGAAAAAATAATCAGCCAGTAGAAGAGTCTCACAGGGCAGAATCCAGGCAAGTTCCAAATTCACAGCTTTTATTTGTACTCTCCCTGCAAAGCCATGGACTATGTTACTTTTCTGACTATGTTACTATGTGTGCTACTGTGCCTGCCTAATAGAAAATACAACCTTCCCAATTAGAGAAGCTAACGTGACCCTTGGTATCCAGAGTTTTTATGGTGCTCATCACATAGGTATGATTACCAACCCATATGGCTAATTTCAGTTTCTAATTTCTCAGGAAGTGGAGCTGATAATGTGTGACTCAACTCCCCCACACTGACCAACAATTTTAAACTACCTGGCTTGACCCGAGGCCCCAAACAAAAACTCCTTCAAGCATGACATTCCCAAGAGCTTAGAGATACACCTCCAAGAAGCTAAAGGGGAAAGGCCTGACCTCTCTTTTTTAAGGTTAAATTTTTTACTATATGCCTGCCCTGATTTACATTTTTCTTGCTCCAGGATCCAGGATAACAGCAGTTCCAATGTCTGGAATTTCACGGTCCTAATGGTAAGAAGAATCTTAGAGGATTTGTTATTTTATTGACCAGATCAAGTCGCCTGGTCATGATCATGCCTGACTTTGGGGGAGGGGATGGCTAAATACAAGGGAGCTAGATAGTTTAGATCGGTTGTAATATCTATTGTAGTATGTAATAAAAGCCTTCCAGAGGTCTGTCCTCCACAGTTGAGCGTCTCAAGTGAACTAAATGAAGCATCATATTATAGAAGCAAGGAGGATCATATGACTGACTTGTGCAATTTAAGTGAATAAAACTAGTATAGCAGGTAGAGATTAATGGGAGATTGCTTTAATGTGAAGTCAAACGTTAGAAGTTAGAGCTGGCCTAGAAAGGTAATAGATTCCTACATAAAAAGGAGTTAATTATGCAGCCTTTCTTGTAATGACTATCATGAAGATAGTTCATAGTCTTTGGTAAAGTACTGTTCCACATGGTTATAACACTTGTCTGCTCCACTGAGTCTCTAAACTAGGTCAACAATAAATGAACAGCTGTGCAGGGAGTGTGTAAACCTAAAGTGAGTCTCCTCTTTTTTTTAAATTTTTTTTGTAGAGACAGAGTTTCACTTTATTGCCCTCGGTAGAGTGCCGTGGCGTCACACAGCTCACAGCAATCTCTAACTCCTGGGCTTAGGCGATTCTCCTGCCTCAGCCTCCCAAGTAGCTGGGACTACAGGCGCCCGCCACAAGGCCTGGCTATTTTTTTGTTGCAGTTTGGCTGGGGCTGGGTTTGAACCCGGCGCCCTGCTCACTGAGCCACAGGCGCCGCCCAGTGAGTCTCCTCTTAATCAAATGCCCACCAGGTAATGGTTTACCAAATGTCTGGTGACTTCTGTTTTACTGAAATTATCACCTAAAAAAGCAAGCTTGTAAGTTGGCACAGTTTTAGCTTGGTTACTAGATCTCCCCCTAAAGAGAGCTAGCTGAAGATTTCCTACTGACATTTTCTGGCTTAGACTGCTTTGTCAAAGTTCTCTACAGAGTAAATTACCAGTTTAAAGCCCACCTTTAATGCTTCTGTCAGTGGATGAAGGTTGTTCTGCTAGCATAAATGTACTTGCTGCTCTTTCTGTCATGGACACTTCAGCTTCTACTCCACCAATCTGTATCTGGCACCTTCAAATCCAAGCTCAAAACTCAAATCCTCAAGTCTTCATCACTTATTTCCTTTAATTCTAATGTGAATTTTTTTTCCTTTATTGAGACAGAGTCTCACTTTGTCACCCTCAGTGGAGTGCTATGGCATCATAGCTCACAGCAACCTTAAATTCTTGGGCTCCAGCAATTCTGTTGCCTCATCCTCCCTAGTAGCTGGGATTACAGGCGCTTGCCACAACAATCAGCTATTTTTGTTTGTTTGTTTAGCAGGCCTGGGCAGGGTTTGAACCCACCAGCCCCAGAGCATGTGGTCAGTGCTCTAAACACTGACCTACGGGCACCCTAATGTGAATATTCCTATGAATTCTTTCTTTTTTTTTTTTTTTTTTTGTTGCCGGCACCCTGCTCCTTTGAGCCACAGGTGATGCCCTCTTATTTAATATTTTATGGGAATGTTTATATTTGGTTATTTGCAAGAACAATGTAACAAGTTTCTATGAGCTTAAAAATATATGGAAAATTTATTAAGTATTTGAAAACAGTAAAATGAACCTCTCAGTACTGAGAGATACTAGCTATGTCTGGTACAATCTTTACTAGCTCATTAAATTTCTTTTTTTTTTTTTTTTTGTAGAGACAGAGTCTTACTTTATGGCCCTCGGTAGAGTGCCGTGGCCTGACACAGCTCATAGCAACCTCCAACTTCTGGGCTTAAGCGATTCTCTTGCCTCAGCCTCCTGAGTAGCTGGGACTACAGGCGCCCGCCACAACGCCCGGCTATTTTTTGGTTGCAGTTTGGCCGGGGCCGGGTTTGAACCCGCCACCCTCGGAATATGGGGCCGGCGCCTTACCGACTGAGCCACAGGCGCTGCCCTAGCTCATTAAATTTCACAGTCCTATAAGAAAGACATTGTCTTCATTTCCCACATGGGGAAACTTCTGGAAGAGTAGTGACTTGCCCAAGGTACTGTAGAGGAAAGTGACAGAAAGGCATTCGAAACCAGAAATATCTGACTTCCCCTGTTTCTCTGGCTATTTCTCTATTGGGTTCTCAATTTACTCAGCCTTATTAGTAAAAAAGTTTCTGTTTCTTAAGTGTTTTATACATATATATTTTTTCTTTCTTTCTTTTTTTTTTTTAAAAAAGAGTCTTACTTTATCGTCCCTGGTAGAATGCCATGGTGTCACAGCTCACAGCAACTTCCAACTCCTGGGCTTAGTTAATTCTCTTGCCTCAGCCTCCCAAGTAGCGGGGACTACAGGCGCTGGCCACAATGTCTGGCTATTTTTTTTGTTGCAGTTTGGCCAGGGCTGGGTTTGAACCCACCACCCTCGGTATATGGGGCCTGCGCCCTACTCACTGAGCCACAGGTGCACCACCCTGTTTCTTAAGTGTTTTTTTATGTACAAATGCCATTTCAACCAAAGTTTAGACTTATGAATTTGGAATAGTAATGATATGCAATGGGAGTGTTATGATATGTTCTGAAATTCCACTTGTGAAGAATAAAAAAGCCTTGCTTAGGCTTGGCACCTCTGGCTCAAACGGCTAAGGCACCAGCCACATATACCTGAACTGGCAGGTTCGAATCCAGCTCAGTCCTGCCAAACAACAATGACGGATGCAACCAAAAAAACAAAAATAACAGGGCGTTGTGGCGGGCGCCTGTAGTCCCAGCTACTTGGGAGGCAGAGGCAGGAGAATTGCATTAGCCCAGGAGTTGGAGGTTGCTGTGAGCTGTGATGGCACAGCACTCTACCCAGGGTGACAGCTTGAGGCTCTATCTCAAAAAAAAAAAAAAAACACAAAAAACACTTGTTTACAGAAAACTTGTTTTTTGGTAGGCTACTTAATGAGCTTTCAAATCTGCATGCGTATTTTAACTGTTTTCTATATTGGTATTTTCCCTTTTTTTTTTTTTTGTAGAGACAGAGTCTCACTTTATGGCCCTCGGTAGAGTGCCATGGCCTCACACAGCTCACAGCAACCTCCAACTCCTGGGCTTAAGCAATTCTCTTGCCTCAGCCTCCCGAGTAGCTGGGACTACAGGCGCCCGCCACAACACCCAGCTATTTTTTGGTTGCAGTTTGGCTGGGGCCGGGTTTGAACCCGTCACCCTCGGTATATGGGGCCGGCGCCCTACCGACTGAGCCACAGGCGCCGCCCTGGTATTTTCCTTTTATCTCTAAACCACACTAACATGATTAGTACTGTTTTCTAATATTTCATGGGGGTAATTAGTTGGAATGATTTTTAGAGTTGTTATGAAACCCTGCTTGCCCAAAGAATACTACCTTCCCAACCAATGAAGCTAATCGGATTCTTGGTGTCCAGAGTTTTTATACTGGAGCTCATCAGATCTCAGTTTCCAGACTTTCACTAGGTTGAATGAATGGGTTTGTTTGTTTCATGCATTATATTTGTTAGGTTGGCCAAACTAACTCTATCTTGAAATGCTATTCTGTAAGACTCTGTTACAGGTGGATGTAACTCAGATGAGAGAGACCCATGCTACAGGCTTGTCTTCCCTGGTCCTTGCACCAGCCCAATTACAGACCTACCCAAGAGAAATATGCTGGCACTCCCATAAGAAGAACCTGCTGAGAGAGTCCATACTGACAGAACATCTTTGACGTCCTGTGAGAACAACAGTTCAGTAGTCCTTGATAGAAACCAACTCCATTTGTACAGTCTAACACCGCCTTTGTTACACTTTGGTCTTGAGTGTTCTGATCCTCTCCTTTCTTCAACTTTTACCTATCAATATATTTGATTTCCCTCCTGGGTTGTGTTCATCCAGAAAAGTTGTGGCTTTTTTCTTTCTTTCCTAATGGTAAGGCAACATCTGGCTGAGGGATATATTAATGATTATGGTCGAACACAGTACTATGCACTTCCTCCTCAACTTTCATTGCATGGGGGGAAAGGACAAGCAATGTCCTTTCCTCTAGTCTCTTTTTCTACTGCTTAATGAAGCGTCTTCCTCTCAGTAGCTGCCCTAATTCTGGATCCTCTCCTTTCTGACATCCAGAAATTCACAGGAAGGAGTGAGGAAACAAATCCCTTCTCTGAGTGTGTATGACTTATATACCAGAAATCTCACGATAAATATTAATACGTAATAGTAAGCAAACCACTCTTGTCCAGTCCTTTCCTGTGATAGTTGAAGAACATGGCAATTCTAAGAGATCACAGCTCTCTTATGATCACGGATCAGAGTGGCTCACAAAATGAAGCTTTAGATAATCACATGATCTAAAGCTGAGGGCCCCAATTCCCCCAATTATTTGAATATTACCATTTTGTTTGCGGAGGGTGGGGGGAAGCTCACCCTGTTCATCCAAATGAAACTAAAGAGCAGAGGCTGAGTTCTTTGCACATGCATTTGGCAGCATCTAGCACAATAATGCATTAATAATCTTTTTGCCAATATCAATTATAACAGTCTCTAGAAAGAAACTGATGGGTTCAAATCCTGGCCACCGATTAGTCCTATAATCTGAGAAATGGGGTCAGCAGTAGTTCAAACATCACAGAATTGGGGGGAAGGAATCAATACACGTAAGGAAATTAATTACCCCTTTGGTGGGTCCTTCCAAAGAACAGTCCACACCACAACCTGAGTAGCTCGAGCCGCAACACACCCAAGCAACCGGTCACCAAGCTCAAAAGCAGCTCAATTGTCTGACCTCCCTCCCCAATCCTGTGTGCCAGGCCTGCTGGCCGGGTCTCGCGATGCTTGCGTGCGTGCGTGCGTACGTCCCTCGCGAGCTCGCGCACGCCGCCTCGCACTACGACGCTGGAGCGGCCTGTGCTTTCTGTGCCTGGGGCTGGCCTGTGCGTAGTGGCCGCAGCCCAAGCTGGGAGCCTGCGTCTGCCTTGCGGCCCTCGCTACCTGCCCGTCGCCTTGGACTATTCTCTGTTCTGTGCAGAGGCGGCGGGCTGGGGAGGAAACGGCGCCAGCGTCAAGTTCCCAGCCGATGGGAAGCCCCTGGACGCGCTGAGGGGCCGGGCTACGAGCGGCTGAGGTAGGTGGGCACGCGCGGGTTTGTCACCTGGCGGGGAGCAGAGTAGGGGCGGCTGGTGCTAGTGGGGAGGGCGAGCCAGTGCCCAGAACGAACACTTAACTGGCTGGGGAGAAGGGATTTCCGACCTGCGCCTACGGAGGGGCCCTGACCTAGCCCAGAGAGAAAGGAGGGGCCCTGGACATTGCCTGCTCTTTCCTGGGTGTGGAGCCATTACGGGGGGGAAATTCCTCCTGCGGCTGCGGGAGGGGAGCGGTCATTCTTTTCTTTGAGGAGTCAAAATACGCAGTCCTGTCTTTATCTCTTTAAATAAAAGCCTGCGGTGTACGAGATTGGCTTCTAGGTGAAGTGGTCTGTGGTCTTGCTGAACGCTTGCAGAACTCCGAGAGAACGGACGGCGGTCTGTGAATTTTTATTTTTGGAGGGCACACAACGCTTTCTCTAGTATGGCGTGTATCTTCTGCAAACTTGTTGCTAATAACGTTACTAGTCCCTTTTCGGGTACACAACAGGTAATACATTTTTAAACGCCTGATGTCAAATAAAGAGATTCTGCGCCAGGGAAACTGCGCTGTGGGGCACAATTAAGGATAGAAGACAAAGGAGTCCGTTATTTATATTCAGTCCTGGTATCAAAACTTTTACGTGGTGGGGCACAGTGGTTTATTGGCCTTTGCTGAATAGACTTTCAGAGTGATTGAGGTGAGTCGCAAAAGAACACTTAGGATTGTAAAATCGTCTATGATCGTGTATAATTGTTGGCAAATGACCTGAAGTATGTTTCTGAGAAGTATGTGATATTTGTTGGAGAAGAACAGAATTTGAGTTTCTTGAATGGAGGTTTTTTTCCATGTTTGGAAAGCTTCATGAATGCTTTGTGAAGTTACTAAAAATAGTTAATAGTTCTTTATGTTGTTAGTTACCACTGCCACATTCAAGAGAAGGGAAGGGAATTAATTGTTCTTTAAAGAACGGCTCACTTTAGGGGTTAAAGTCAGGAGTTAAACACAGTAAATCAGCGTCAGGGATTGCAGGTTTTAGTTTATGCTTCAAAAATTTAATAGCCACAATATATATAGAAGTTCTTAGTTGACTCTCTTGCATCCAGTGAACCTTTTTAAAAGATGATCCCTAACCTTTGTCAGTCTAGAGAGTCTGTTCTATAAGTCTTTGCTTCCTTTCAGTCCAGACGTAGTATTCATCCTGACTATCTTAAGAAATGTGGCCTGTATATTTTCAGTAAGCTCAGTATGGGAAGAGTCTTTCAAGAATTGTTAGCCCTGAAGCGGGTGGGGAGAGGCATTATGCAGTGTAGGGTTAAGCTTATATATGCATATACTTTATATATATATATGTGTATATATATCTTCATATAGATTTTTATGTGATGGTTGTGCACATGAGAATCTAATAGTGCTGATTCCCATTTTGATAAGGCTAAAGTCTGAAAGTAGGAGAGCATTGATTTTAGCTGTTTCCTTTTTTTATGTAGTTATTTACATGAATTGCCATAGTAAATTTCTTATCCAGTTTGTTAATTGACTGTTGAGTAACCATTATACTGTACTGATTCCTTGGCAGTAGCAGAGAGGAAAAATTTAGAACATAGGGAAGACCCATACTTTAGAAATGTTTCTTAAATCAATGTCTTGTCTTTTTTTTTTTTTTGCAGTTTTTGGCCAGGCTGGGTTTGAACCCGCCACCTCTGGCATATGTGGCCAGCGCCTACTCCCTTGAGCCACAGGCGCCGCCCTAGTGTCTTGTCTTTCAATTGGAACAATCACCTTTACTGTAGACTATTTTGTTTCATAATGCTTAGAGTAGTGTTTTGCATGGAGTTGGCCCTCAACAAATGTACACTACCTCAAAAGTAAATTAATATAATACAGACTACAGGCATAAATTCTTGGAAAGGAATTAGAGATTTTTTTTTTCTTTAATTGCAGGTCTGATTTTTTTAGTGGTATTTTTTTTTCAGTGTGGGTTGGTAATGGATATGTGGTTGCATTTTACCTTTAAAAGGCTAAGGGGGCTTGGCGCCCATAGCTCAGTGGTTAGGGCACCAGCCACATGCACCAGGGCTGGTGGGTTTGAACCTGGCCCGTGTCCTGCTAAACGACAAGGACAACAATAACAACAAAATAGCTGGGCATTGTGAGGGACACCTGTAGTACCAGCTACTTGGGAGGCTGAGGCAAAAGAATTGCTTAAGCCCAAGATTTGGAGTTTACTGTGAGCTGTGATGCTACAGCACTTTACGGAAGGCAACATAGTGAGACTCTGTCTCTACAAAAAAAAAAAAAGGCTAACAGAATGTAAGCTGAGACCAAATATCCTGAGTACTGATAGAGGAATGTGAAGGTTCTGATACATTAAGAAAAAATGAAGGGGGCGGCGCCTGTGGCTCAAGGAGTAGGGCGCTGGTCCCATATGCCGGAGGTGGCGGGTTCAAACCCAGCCCCGGCCAAAAACCACAAAAAAAAAAAAAAAAAAAGAAAAGAAAAAATGAAGTAGGGCGGCACCTGTGGCTCAGTGAGTAGGGTGCCGGCCCCATATGCCGAGGGTGGTGGGTTCAAACCCAGCCCTGGCCAAACTGCAACAAAAAATTAGCCAGACCTTGTGGCGGGCGCCTGTAGTCCCAGCTGCTCGGGAGGCTGAGGCAAGAGAATCGCGTAAGCACAAGAGTTAGAGGTTGCTGTGAGCTGTGTGACACCACGGCACTCTACCCGAGGGCGGTACAGTGAGACTCTGTCTCTACAAAAAAAAAAAAAAAAAGAAAAGGAAAAATGAAGTAAGGGGTATGGTGCCTATGGGTCAGTGGGTAGGGCACCGGCCCCATATACCAAGGGTAGTAGGTTCAAATCCCACCCCAGCCAAACTAACAAAAAAATAGCAGGGCATTGTGGCGGGCACCTGTAGTCCCAGCTACTCGGGAGGCTGAGGCAAGAGAATCACCTAAGCCCAGCAGTTGGAGGTTGCCGTGAGCTGTGTGATGCCACGGCACTCTACCCAGGGTGATAAAGTGAGACTTTACAAAAAAAAAAAAATGAAGGGAAGCAAGGTCCAGAGGGAAGGTTTTGGTAAGACTAGTGGTAGGAATTGAAAAGGCGTGAACTATAAAACATGGAAACAGATTGGCCAGTCCTACTAGTAGAAGAGAACTAGTACCTCTCTAACTTGTCTTTGTTAGAGCTTTCCGGGAGGATGGTTTCTAAATAAGACTGAAAAGAAGAGTTCACTTTTTCAGGTAAAATCTGGTCACAGGTCTCCTTGTATTTGCATATGCTTTCAAGTTTAACTTTATTGGCAATAAACTGGCATTTTGATTCTTATCCAATTCCTGTGTATATGTCTCAGTTTATTACTTGAAGGGGAGAGGAATGTGGTCAGTCCCTTGACATATTCCAAAACTGGCTTTTCTTCAATTTGGAAAACAAATCTATTTGACTTTGTAGGTGTTATCAACAGAAAGATTTTGTGGGTGTTTGGTGAGGCAAGGACTAAAGAAGTGAATAAAAACTTAAGCAGGGGCTGAGCATGGTGGCTCAGCCAGAGTGCCTGTAATCCTAGCATTCTGGGAGGCCAAGGCAGGTGGATTGCTTGAGGTCACGAGTTCGAGACCAGCCTGACCAAGAGAGAGATCCCGTCTCTAAAAAATAGCCAGGTGTTGTGGCGGGCATCGGTACATAGCTACTTGGGAGGCTCAGGCAAGAGGATCACTTGAGCCCAGGAGTTTGAGGTTGCTGTGAGCTGTGATGCCACAGCATTGGACCCAAGGCAACAAAGTGAGACTGTGTCAAAAAAAAAAAAAAAGGAAAGGTTTAAGTTGGGTCTCTGTTTTTGTTTTAGTATAGTTGAGTGATTTTCATGGTGGTGGGACGGTGGGGGGGATTTTGCCCCCCAGGGAACATTAGGCATGGTCCGAGAAATTTTTAGTTGTCATAAACTTGGGGGGAGGGAGGAGAGGAGTGTTGCTATTGACATCTAGTGGGTAGAGGACCAAGATGCTGTTACTCATCCTACAGTGCCAGAACAGTCATGTGCCTCCCTCCCACCCCCCGCCCATAACAACGAATTATCTGACCCAAGTGACAGTGCTGCTATTGAAGAGTCGTGGTGTAGCTGTATACTGTTGGGTCTGAAGTCAGATTATCAAAGTTCATATTTGGCTTTTACATTACCTAATGTGTGTCCCTGGCATGTTACTTAAAGTACTGGCCTCTGTTGCTGTAAAATAGAGCTAAAATAGTACATTCCTCAGAGCTTTATACTGAGAATTAAATCAGAAAATGTGTAAAGTGCCATGCTTATTGTTTGCCACATAGAAAAGGCTCAAAACTGTTAATTTTCAGCTAATATTATATTTGAAACTCTAATGTGTCTCTCCTTTTTTCTCATTTGAAATTAGAATTTGAGCTAGTAAAGTGATAATAACCTAGTTCTTCTTATATCCTTGGGGAATGAGTGAAAAATCACTCCTTTTCATATTTGTTTTTAGCCCTGTCTTTTATGTTCTCAGGCCGGGTGCAGTGGGTCACTCCTGTAATCCCAGCACTCTGGGAGGCCGAGGCAGACAAATTGCCTGAGCTCACGAGTTCGAGACCAGCCTGAGCTAGGTGAAACTTTGTCTGTAAAAAATAGGCGCTGTAGCGGGTGCCTGTAGTCCCAGCTACTTGGGAGGCTGAGACGAGAGAATCACTTGAGCCCAAGAGTTGGAAGTTGCTGTGAGCTATGATGCCATAGCACTCTACCAGGGACAACAAGTGAGATTCTGTCTCAAAAAATAAATAAATAAGAAGTTGCTTCTTGGGTGGCACCCGTAGCTCAATCAGCAAGGGCGCCGGCCACATACACCTAATAGAGTGGTGGGTTTGAACCCGGCCTGGGTCTGCTAAGCGACAATGACAACTGCAACCAAAAAAATAGCCGGGCATTGTGGCGGATGCCTGTAGTCCCAGGTACTTAGGAGGCTGAGGCAAGAGAATCGCTTAAGCCTAAGTGTTGTGAGTTGTGATGCCACAGCACTCTACCCAGGGCAACAGCTTGAGACTCTGTCTCAAAAAAAAGAAAAAAAAGGAGTTTCTCATTGTAGATATTTTTCCTTCAGGTTACGACTTTAAGCCAGCTGGCCAGCAGGTCTTTTCTGTTAATTCTCAGCAAATATTAAATAGTTTAATAGAGCTTAATCCTATGACTTTATTCCCATTTCCCTTTTCTTTTCCCTTATAAACTGAAGTAGGCCGGGCGCAGTGGCTCACGCCTGTAATCTCAGCATTCTGGGAGGCCGAGGCAGGTTCATTGCCTGAGTTCATAGGTGTAAGATCAGAATGAGCAAGAGCAAAACCCTGTCTCTATAAATAGCTGGGCATTGTGGTGGGTACCTGTAGTCCCAGCTATTTGGGAGGCTGAGACAAGAGAATTTCTTGAGCCCAAGACTTTGAGGTTTGCTGTGAGCTATAACACTAGGGCCCTGTATCTAGGGCGACATAGTGAGCAACTCTATCTCCAAAAAAAAAAAAAAAAATATATATATATATATAGTGTATAAAAATATATATATTGTGTATAAAAAAACATAAATATATTATGTATAATATATACATAAAATGAAGTAAATTTTCTTTTTTCTTTCTTTTTTTTTTTTTTTTTTTTTGAGACAGTCTTACTCTTTTGCCTCAAGCTAGAGTACTGTAACATTGTAGCTCACAGCAACCTGGGCTCAAGGTATCCTTTTGCTTCCCTAGTAAATGGGACTATAAGGTATGTGCCACCATGCCTGGTTAGTTTTTCTAGTTTTTCTATTTTGAATAGAGGTGGGGTCTTGCTATTGCTCAGGGTGGTCTCATACTCCTGAGCTCAAGCAGTCCATTTGCTTCTGCCTCCCAGAGCGCTAAGATTGCAGGCATGAGCCACCAAGCCCATCTTAAACTGAAGTAAATTTTTCACTGGTTTTGGCTCACGTTATTACTTATTTGTGGAAGGTAACTTTTTTTGCTGTTGTTATTGCCATTATTGTTTAGCAGACCTGGGCTGGGTTCAAACCCGCCAGCCTCAGTGTATGTGGCTGGCGGCCTACTCACTGAGCTATGGGCGCCACCCAACTATTTTTTTTTTTTTTGAGACAGAGCCTCAAGCTATCGCCCTCAGTAGAGTACTGTGGCATCACAGCTCACAGCAACCTCTAACTCCTGGGCTTAAGCGATTCTCTTGCCTGAGCCTCCCGAGTAGCTGGGACTACAGGCACCTACCACAACACCTGGCTGTTTTTTGTTTGTAGTTATCATTGTTTGAGAGGCCTGGGCCGGATTCAAACCCGCCAGCTCTGGTGTATGTGGCTGGTGCCTTAGCCGCTTGCTACAGGCGCTAAGCCTGTTTTTGTTTTTTTTGAGACAGAGTTTCACTATGTCACCCTCGGTAGAGTGCCATGGTGTCACAGCTTACAGCAACCTCAAACTCTTGGACTTAAGTGATTCTCTCACCTCAGCCTCCCAAGTAGCTGGGACTACAGGCATCTGCCATAACGCCCGGCTATTTTTTGTTGCAGTTGCCATTGTTGTCTAGCTGGCCTGGGCCGATTTCGAACCCTCCAGCCTCGGCGTATTTGGCTGGTGCCATAACCACTGTGCTATGGGTGCTGTACCTGAAAGATAACTATTTTTATAATTGAAGTCTGGGTGCACTTTTACATGTGTGAAAGGTACAGGCAAACATTTCCTAATGACTTAGAGCTAGACCTTAATATACATTCGTGACTCTAAATTACGATCCATATCTTTATCTTTCTTGTCTTGTTGCTATATAATACTGTAGTCTTCATAAAACTCTCCTATGTGTCTAAATGATATGGCTGGTTTGTTATGTTGGTTTTGATCTTTTATTTAAAAAAAAAAAAAAATCACAAAGCCAGATACAGTGGCTCTCCACACTAGTAATCTTAGCACTTCAGGAGGCTGAGGCAGGTGGATTGCTTGAGCTCAGGAGTTCAAGACTTCCCTGAGCAAGAGCAAGACTCCATCTCTACTAAAAAAATGGAAAAATTGGCCGGGCATGGTGGGAGGCACCTGTAGTCTCAGCTACTCAGGAGGCTGAGGCAAAAGGATCTTTTGAGCCCAAGAGTTTGAGGTTGCTTTGAGGTATGATGCCACTATATCCTACCCAGGGTGACAGAGACTGTCTTAAAGAAAAAAAAAGAAAAAAGAGTTCTCACCTTAACTGTTACTGTTTGGGAGTTTAGTAATCTACAAGGGAATGTAACATTTTTTTTCTACTTAAATACTTCTCTTGTTCCTAATCAGGTGACATTGATGGTTACTACCTCAGTATTATAATTGAGTTAGTTACATTATATGTTGTTTATCCATATCCATGATTAAATTGAAGAAAACAAGGATCTTTGAATCTGCTGATGTCTGTTTGTTTATAAGTGGTCTTGAGTCATGCCTATCAGCCTGATTTTCGGTAATGTGCATGGTTGTTGGAAGACAGGCTATGTTCCCACTGAATGCTGCCATACACGCACGCGCGCACACACACTTGTGTATTTGTATTTATACAAATTTGCTTTTTTAAAATTTTTTGGTAGAAAATGATGCATCCTGTTGCCAGCAGTAATCCAGCTTTCTGTGGGCCCGGCAAACCTTCCTGCCTCAATGAAGATGCCATGAGAGCTGCTGATCAGTTTGACATATACTCCTCCCAGCAAACCAAGTACAGCCACACAGTCAGCCACAAACCAATGGTTTGTCAGAGGCAAGACCCATTAAATGAAACACACTTGCAGACTACAAGTGGCAGAAGCATAGAGATAAAAGATGAACTAAAGAAAAAGAAAAATCTCAACCGATCTGGTAAGCGTGGCCGGCCTTCGGGAACTACCAAATCAGCAGGATACCGGACCAGCACAGGCAGACCCCTGGGAACCACCAAAGCGGCTGGATTTAAGACAAGTCCAGGCAGACCTTTGGGTACAACTAAAGCTGCAGGATACAAAGTCAGCCCAGGGAGACCTCCAGGTAGCATTAAAGCTCTGTCCCGTCTTGCGGATCTTGGTTATGGCTGTGGCACTGCTGCTTTTCCTTATCCTATGATGCATGGCAGAGCAGTTCATGGGGTGGAGGAAACCAGCAGTGAAGTCAAGCCACCCAATGAGTAAGTGAGGCAGAAAAAGAGGACCAGGTTTAGAAGAGTGTGAATAATTCCAAAGCTTCTCGGTTTTATTTTGACATACATTTTTATGGTCTGGGCTTTTCAAATTTGTTTTCCTGTTTGATTTTTTCCCCTGCTTTTGTTCAGAAGCTGCCATATGCTGACAGATGCACTCAGGGCATGAGCAGTGGCATTATATTTGTACATAGGTTCAAGTGTAATACCTAACAAAGTCATTTTTGCTTTTCCTTTACAGTTACAGTCATGTCTCATCTTTCATTACTACTTTTGGGCCATTCTAAATAGATGCTTTATGTGCTAATCATTTGAAACCATTATATCTATTAGTTTGTGAAGTAAATCTACAATATAATAAAGATACTGTCTAAGGTATTTTTAACTGATAGAACAAAAAAACAAATGATTCAGGATTACTTGAATCATTAATTGTTATTTGCTCACTAATTGTGAGTGCAACATTTATTTTCACAAAACCGGACACAGATATTTGTATGCTTTGTCATTTGCATAGATTTAGGTGGTAAAAAAAACCTTATTTTTAATGTTCTAGGTTTAAGCAGCTTATTTATTGACCTACATGGCTTTAATTGATTTCACCATTATTCCTAAAATAATTCTTTAGTGTTTGTCTTTGAGCAGTGATAGGTTGTGTTATTTTTTAACTGCCTAAGAGCATATATACCAAACACTATAAACAATTCATACTTAGAAAAAATTTAAACTATTTTATAAAAACAGCACATTACATTTTTGGTGAAATACCATGCATTCTGAGAATAGCATATTTCATATGATAGAAAAATAAACATTCTCAAGATCTGCATGTAGCTATAGTTACTATATTTTGCCTTTCAGATAGTGAGTTTTAAAGTATTATGTTTTAAAACATTAATGTTGGTCATTTATTTGAAATGTTTTTAGTTTTTCTGAGAAATTGTTCCATTGCATTAGCACTTAATGTGTTTTCAGGTTTATATCTACCAAAGGACACAGATTTAATGGTAGACTGTAAAACTGGTATAAACAGAATGCAGTTTTCTGACCATCAGAACCCAGATATTAAAAAATATATAGGAACCCATCTATGCATGAAACATGTAAAAAATATGTTGGTTAGTTTAATTAAAAATCGTACTGTGGCTTCAGTGAGACCACTTCATCCAAAAGAAAATTTTTTTCCCCTTGTTTGTTTTTAAAACAAGATAGAAAAGAAAAAAAAGTGTTCGATTGATACATATAATATGGACGGGGAAATCTTCCTTTTTTCCTTTCTGAAAGTACTGTTCCTTGTTAATATACATCTATTTTATTCTATTTGTTCTAAATAAAAAAAGTATAAACTTCAGACTTGAAAAAATTCCACTGAACTTTACAGTGTTTGTACTTGTGGATTTTAAATGCCTTTGAGATGAAAATATAGATGTTTAGGATCCCAAAACTTTTTAAATAATTAAAAATTTAAAAGGACACATATTGTATTGTTTGGGCTTGCTCTCAGTTAATGCAAAAACTGATTGCAAATGGATGTCATGTTTCATACCTTTTTTATCAGGAAAAAAGCAGCAAGCCTTCAGGTGTTCCAGTGATGCCTGACACAATGAGCTGGACTTTATGCTGCTCTTTACAGTAAGAGGTGTTGCATTGTATGTGGGGACTAAGTGTGCACTGGCGTCTAAGACAGTGACCTCAACAATATTAGCTTTGCACAAACCATAGAGAAAGATGTTGGAAGACTACATGATCAGTTGGAACATTCTGGCAGCTAAATTGCTACAAGAGTTTCTTGCAGAAGCTTATAATATAAAACTTTTAATAATTTACTCAGAACAGTATAACTTCTGACACACACAAATACTTGCATCTTTATTCATATGTTCATTATTTACTTTTCTTATGTATATGTCACTTAGCCGGTTTTTTCACAATGATGTTCAATAGTTGGCTGCTTAGAAATCATTTTTTTAGGGCTGGGCATGGTGGCTTCCACCTGTAATCCCAGCCCTCTGTGTGGCCGAGGCAGAAGGATTGTTGAGTTCAGGAGTTGGAGACCAGCTCCAGCAAAATCGAGACCCTGTCTCTGTTAAAAATAAAAAAATTATCTAGGCATCATGGTGTACACCCATAGTCCCAACTACTTGGGAGACAGACAGGAAGATCAGTTGAGCCCAGGATTTTGATGTTGCAGTGAGCTGTGATGATGCCACTGCACTCTACTAAGGGTGACAGAGTCAGACTCTGTCAAAAAAAAGAAAAGAAAAGAAAAAATCCTTTTTCAAGCTAGTTCCTAAAGAAAGTTGTTTAATTAAATGTTTTACCATAGAATAATATACAGCATTGTCAAAGATTTGATAGCATGTTTTAAGTCCATTTGACATTTCCTTTGTAGTTTATTTTATTCCTGATTTTGTTATATATACTCTTTTTCTCCCCTGCTCTTTCATATGTTCATTCCTCCTCCCCTGCCCTCACCCTCCAGCACATCTACTAAGTGGTGCTGTGCTGTGTGTCAGAAGATAAAACAGGTGTATTATTGTATAATGAATTTTGTATACATGTTTATGAAATCAACTAAAGGAGTCATGTTCATAACAGTGTTTATTATCAGGAGCTATGTCCCAAGAACAAAAGGGGGGAAATGGCTACCTTTGTGAATGGATAACATTATTTAGAAGGCTGAATTTTCTTTTCATGTGAGCAGTTACCTGGAATATTAGATCTGTACACTGGTGAGCATGTCCTGACTCCATTTACTTTTCTCCTTATGAACAGTTTACTGGTGCCATGCTGAAGAAAAATACATCTAATAACATGAATAAAGTCTTAAAATATTAAATACTTTACTTCTATATAATCTAAAGACTATGTTGTGCATCTTTTGTAACACTGTCTCTTGTCATGATAAACACTGAAATAGCATGTTAAGCAGTTGCCTACAATTCAGTATAATCAGTTGGGGAAAACTGGCCTTTTTCCCCTACTCTTATGATTGTTTCTTGAAAGGTAAATTGCTAATTTTATACTATGTAATTCTGTTCTTCACAAAATAGGTTTCACTATTCTATATTAAAACTGTTGGTCAGAAAATGATCTGCTATTCAAGTAAGTTTACTTTTTTCCTTTAAAACTATTTTAACATGCCTTATTTATTATTGTTATATTAACAAATAAGGAGCTAATACAGATGAAATTCTCATTTTTTGACAGATAAAACCTTGCATAACTAATCTGTAGTATGGGATGATTTTGATACTATCTTTGGAGTTTTGCACTGGATATTAAAAATACATACTGGCACAGTGTATTGAAAGAAAATAAGTAGCATCTGGTTTAATTTTTAATAAATGGGGACATTTTTTAAACCAGTGTTTCAATCAGACTAAAAAATTCTTTATATTTTTAATTTACTTTTTAAAAGAAACATCTGTCAAAGTAATATTTATTCCAAACTGATGTTTGTGTGAATTTACATGTATATTTTCATGAACTAATAATAGAGTTTCTTTGAGTTAAGGAGGGAAAAAAATTTGGATCCATTTATTGGGTTAAGGGTGATCCATTCAGTGTAAGAATAAACCACAGTGTGTGAGGTCAATTAAACTTCTACTTTATATTCTCAGAAGCTTTAAAAGAAAAATTCAGAGGATATTGATTGATCAATATCCTTAGCAATCATTGTACAAGGCTGGTTGGTGTGCTGGCTCTACTGCTACTGCTGTCATTGTCTGTATATGCAGTAAAATTTTATTATCCTTTTCTAACAAAATGTAATAAATCTCAGCAGTGAAAAATTTTTTTCATTGGACATAAAAAATTTTGATGCTATAATGTTTTGGTTTTTATTATAGCTTAATTATATGCTATTAAACTCTAGGATGTATCTAAATCTTTCCTTTGCTTTTTCTCCCTCCCCTCAAGTAGATAAGTCTCTGCTCTCAAATATAATGTATTTAATTTTTAGAAATTTCATGCTATAGTAAATCATGTGTGTGATTTAAAGTAATCAGACCACTTTGATTCTTTAAGTTTTCACGATTTCCTTTTTTCACAGGTAATTTTGGAGAAAATAATTACCAATTAACTGATAATAAGCACGCTGTCCTCTGCTGTAAAAAGTCTTAATAGATAACTGTATGTTTTTATGTCCATGAACTTGAGCTACTCGTGTGCAATTATGTGTATGGGAATGGAGTAGTGTTCATGATTTGTATCTACATCACCATATGGATGTATATTTATTAATAAAGTTATGATTTTAAAACCAACTGTATTTACTACTTTATTTTTTAGTCTGATATTTTTCAAGTAGATAAATGGTAAACATTTTTCATAACTGTGGATCTTGTATATTTCGTAGTATTTTGCTTTCTTAAATCTGCCCCCCCGCCCCCGTTTTTTTTTTTTTTTTTTGAGACAGTGTCTTTCTATGTCACCCTTGGTAGAGTGCTTTGGCGTTATAGTTCACAGCAACCTTAAACTCTTGGGCTTAAGTGATTTTCCTGCCTCAGCCTCCCAAGTAGCTGGGACTACCGGCATCTGCCACAAAACCCAGCTATTTTGTTGTTGTAGTTGTCATTGTTGTTTGGCAGGCCCGGCTGGGTTTGAGCCCGCCAGCCTCAGTGTATGTGGCTGGTGCCCTACACCACGGTGTATGTGGCTTGGTGTGAGCTACAAGGCGCTGAGCCTGTCCCCTTACTTTTTAATTATTTTTTATTTCTTTAATAGTCATAAATTCATTCATTTAATTAAAGGTGGAGTCTCACTCTGTCACCAAGGGTAGAGTACCATGGCCATAGCTCACAGCAACCTCAAACTCTTGGCTCAAGCAACCTCTTGCCTCAACCTCTCAAGTGTCTGGGCCACCATAATGCCTGGCTAGATTTTCTTTTTTTTTTTTGTAGAGACAGAGTCTCACTTTACTGCCCTCGGTAGAGTGCCGTGGCGTCACACGGCTCATAGCAACCTCCAGCTCTTGGGCTTCTGTGATTCTCTTGCCTCAGCCTCCCGAGCTGCTGGGACTACAGGCGCCCACCACAACGCCCGGCTATTTTTTTGTTGCATTTCAGCCGGGGCTGGGTTTGAACCCACCACCCTTGGTATATGGGGCCGGTGCCCTACTCACTGAGCCACAGGTGCCGCCCGCCTGGCTGGTTTTTCTATTTTTAGTAGAGAAGGGGTCTTGCTCTTGCTCAGGCTTGTCTCAAATTCCTGAGCTCAGGCAATCCACCTACCTTGGCATCTCAGAGTGCAAGGATTACCAACATGAGCCACCATGCCTGACCCTTCATTATTCTTGGAAGACTTTGCTTTAAGGGTACTTGCAACACTTGAATGATTGTACCTTCCTTTCTAAAAATCTCATGTGGCTCGGCTCCCATTGCTTAGTGGTTAGGGCACTGGCCACATGCACCAGGGCTGGTAGGTTCGAACCAGACCAGAGCCTACTAAAACAACAATGACAACAATAACAGAAAAATAGCCGGGCGTTATGGTGGGCACCTATAGTCGCAGTTACTTGGGAGGCTGAGATAAGAGAATCACTTAAGCCCAAGAGTTTGAGGTTGCTGTGATACTCTACAGAGGGTGACATAATGAGACTCTGTCTCAAAAAAAAAAAAAATAAAAATGAGATGAACAAATTTCATATGTATATAAATATATATACTTTTTAAACACATATACTTTTTCTGAGACAGAGTCTTGCTCTCTTGCCTTGGCCAGAATGCAGTGTTCTTATCATAGCTCACTGCAACTTCAGACTCCTGAGTTGAAACTATTCTCTTGCCTCAGCTCCAGAGTAGCTGGGACTACAGGTGTGTGCCACCACACCAGGCTAATTTTTCCATTTTTGTAGAGATGAGGTCTCACCATATTGCTCAGGTCGGTTTGAAACTCCTGGCCTCAAGCAATCTCCTGCCTCAGCCTCCCACAGTGCTGAGATTATAGATGTGAGGCACTATATCCAGCCAGAAATTTGGGTTTACTTTTTTTTGGGGGGGGGGCAAACTCTCACTCTGTTGCCCCAGGCTAGATGCCATGGTATCACCCTAGCACAGCAACCTCCAACTCGTAGATTCAAGCAATCCTCCTACCTCAGTCTCCTGAGTAGCTGGGCTTACAGGTACCTGCCACATCACCCGGCTAATTTTTCTGTTTTCAGTACAGATGGTGTGTCACTCTTGGCTCAGGCTGGTCTTGAACTGAGCTCAAGCACTCCTCCTGCCTCGATCTCCCAGATGCTAGGATTACAATTGAGCCACTGCGGCTGGCCAAGAAATTTGGTATTTTAAAACAAAAGATAGTGATATTTTGCCCCCCTTTTTTTTATACATTTGCCATTTGGGGGTTTTTTGTTTTGGGGTTTTTTTTGAGACAGAGTCTCAAGCTGTCACCCTGGGTAGAGTGCCATGTCGTTATCATAGCTCACAGCAACCTCCAACTCTTGGGCTCAAGTAATCCTCTTGCTTCAGTTTTTTGTATTTTTTGTAGAGACGGGGTCTTGCTCTTGTTCAGACTAGTCTCGAACCCTTGAGCTCAAGCAATCTATCTGCCTTAGCCTCCCAGAGTGCTAGAATTATAGGTGTAAGCCTGCAATTTGCCATTTTGATGTCAATTTTAATATTTTAAAAATTAGATCAGTGAATCAGTATCTCTAATGCTACATTGAATATACCTTAAATACAGTTAAGTTGAATTTTCTTTCTTTCTTTTTTTTTTTTTGGAGATAGAGTCTCACCTTGTCACCCTTGGTAGAGTGCTGTGGCATCATAGCTATCGGTAACCTCAAACTCTTGGGCTCAAGTGATTCTCTTGCCTCAGTCTCCCAAATAGCTGGGACTGTAGGTGCCTGCCGCAATGCCTGATTATTTTTAGAGATGAGGTCTCACTCTGGCTCAGGCTGGTCTCAAACTTGTGAGCTCAGGCAATCCACTGGCCTCAGCTTCCCTGAGTGCTAGTATTACAGGCATGAGCCACTGCACCCGGCCAGTTGAATTTAACTATTTCTTTTATTGCTTATTTGGTATTTCCTAAACAAAAGAACTCAAGTCTATTGGAAGCCTGAGGAGTCTCGATGAATTGAAAAGGGAAAGAATTAATAGCTGGGCGTTGTGGTGGGCGCCTGTAGTCCCAGCTACTTGGGAGGCTGAGGCAAGAGAATCGCTTAAGCCTGGGAATTGGAGGTTGCTGTGAGCTGTGTGATGCCATGGCACTCTACCGAGGGCCATAAAGTGAGACTGTGTCTCTACAAAAAAAAAAAAAAAAAGAAAAGAAATGGGAAAGAATTGGGCATGGTGGCTCATGCCTGTAATTATAACAGTCTGGGAGGCTGAGGTGGGTGGACTGCTTGAACTCAGGAGTTGTTTGAGACTAGTCTGAGCAAAAGCGAGACCCCTCTCTCTGCTAAAAATGGAAAAAAAAAAACTAGCCAGGCATAGTTGCCACATCTGTAGTCCCAGTTACTTGGGAGGCTGAGGCAAGAAGATTGCTCAAGCCCAAGAGTTTGAGGTTGCTGTGAGCTATGATGCCACAACACTCCACCCAGGGTGATATGACACAATGAGACTTTGTCTCCAAAAAAAATAAAAAGAAAAGGGCAAGAAGAACATATTAGGTAAGTAGGTAAGAGACCTTTAGGTAATGGTCTCAGGCATCTAAAAAAGGTTATTCTGGCTCAGTGCCCGTAGCTCAGTGAGTAGGGCACCAGCCACATACACCGAGGCTGGCAGGTTCGAGCCCAACCCAGACTGCTAAACAATGACAACCTGAACCAAAAAATTGCTGGGCATTGTGGCAGGCACCTGTAGTCCTAGCTACTTGGGAGGCTGAGGCAAGAGAATCGCTTAAGTCCAAAAGTTTGAGGTTGCTGTGAGCTGTGATGCTATGGCACGCAAAGGGTGACATAGTGAGACTCTGTCTTAAAAAAAAAAAATATATATATATATATACACACACACACACACACACACACACACCTCTTCGCCTGTAGCTCAAGCAGCTAGGGCACCAGCCACATACACTAGAGCTGGCAGGTTTGAATCCAGCCCGGGCCCACCAAACAACAATGATAACTACAGCAAAAACAAATAGCTAGGCGTTGTGGTGGGCGCCTGTAGTCGCAGCTACTTGGGAGGCTGAGGCAAGAGAATTGCTTAAGCCCAAGAGTTGGAGGTTGCTGTGAGCTGTGACACCACAGCACTCTACCCAGGGCAACAGCTTGAAACGGTCTCAAAAAATAATAATTAAAAAAGTTATTCTCTTATTATTTACAACATCTTCAGATGTTAACACGATAGGTCTGCAGATCTTATAACTTGATTGTAGTAAGTTGGCTCCCAGATGGTTCCTAATGTTCCTTACCTCCTGGTAGGCATGTCCCCTCCCACATTGTATTGTGACTGCCAATTCCAATAAGATATTGCAGGAGTGGGCGGCGCCTGTGGCTCAGTGAGTAGGGCGCCGGCCCCATATGCCAAGAGTGGCGAGTTCATACCCAGCCCCGGCCAAACTGCAACCACCACCACAACAACAAAAATAGCCGGGCATTGTGGCGGGCGCCTGTAGTCCCAGCTGCTCAGGAGGCTGAGGCAAGAGAATCGCGTAAGCCCAAAGTTAGAGGTTGCAGTGAGCCGTGTGACGTCAGGGCACTCTACCCGAGGGCGGTACAGTGAGACTCTGTCTCTACAAAAAAAACAAAAAGATATTGCAGGAGTGATATGTGTGACTTCTGAGGCTAGAACATAAAAGATATTGCAGCTTTAGCATTGGATCACTTAGTCATGTGAGGACACACAAAACTGCCCTAAGGAGAGCTCCATACAGTGAAGAACTGAGCCTAGCTGCCAACAGTCAGTGTCAACTTACATTTAAGAAGCAGATCTGATAGCCCTAGACAAGCCTTCAGATAACTCCAGCCATGGAGAGATTGTCACATGAGATCCTGAGCCAGAACTACCCAGCCAAGCCACTCCTGAATTCCTGACCCATATGAATGGTGTGAGATAAATAAATGTTGTTTTAAGACACGAAGTTTTGGGGTAATTATGAAGTAACAAAATACACCAATCATAAATGACTAGTAACACTAGGTGCTCACACACCTAAGGAATAGCCAACTCATGAAATTTCTCTTCCAAAATCATGTTAAAACTAAACTATGCTGAGAAATTAATAACTCATTATCTTCAATTAACTTGCTCCAAGGTCTTTCCTTCACAGTAGCCTGGCAAAACACTAACTCTGGGCTAATTTTGGCTATTGTGTGCTGCTAAATGTTATTGGGGAAAAGTGCTTAACTACTATTTGCCACTATAAGTTCTTTTCCAACCACAGCTGGATCTTCAATGCTACCAGGAAGTTCTCTTTTTTTTTTTTTTTTTTTTGTATCCTTAGCTCTTAAAGCATTCTTCACTTAGGCTATATCAGATCTCCATCTTCTGCTTGTCTTTGATACTACCACAGGCTCGCTCTCAGCAGACCACCTTTCTTCTTGACAGAAAATAACTTCATGTATCCTTCCTAATTACAATGGAGGGGGTATTCCCCTTACTGTCTCAAGTTTATTCTTCCTTGGAAGTTTATGTTCTTCCTTCTTAGAGATTATCCTCTCTTCTGTATCTTTAACTTCTCCCTATAGGATCCTTCTCATTAGTGTTTAAATAAAATTAATTTATTTAAAGCTAATATGTATATACACAAGTTATTACAGGCTGGAGTGTAGTAGCATTTTTTTTTTTTTTTGAGACAAGAGTCTCACTACGTCCCCCTCGGTGGTGTGCTGTGGTGTCACAGCTCACAGCAACCTCAAACTCTTGGGCTTAAGTGATTCTCTTGCTTCAGCCTTCCCAGTAGCTGGGACTACAGACGCCCACCACAACACCCAGCTATTTTTCTTCTTGTTGCAGTTGTCTTTGTTTAGCAGGCCTGGGCTGGGTTCAAACCTGCCACCCTTGGTGTATGTGGCTGGTGCCGTAACCACTGTGCTATAGGCACCAAGCCATCTTTTCATTGTATCTTGTATTAGCAAAATCTCTATGCTGAAGCTACTGTTTTAGGCTAGGCAAGGTGGTTCTTGCCTGTAATCCTAGCACTCTGGCAGTCCAAGGCAGGTGGATTACCCTGAGCTCACAGGTTTGAGACCAGCCTGAGCAAAATCAAGATCCCCCATCCTAGAAATAGCTGGGCATTGTGGTGAGTGCCTATAGTCCCGATTACTTGGGAGGCTGAGGCAACAGAATTGCTTGAGCCCAAGAGTTGGAAGTTGCTGTGAGCTATGACGCCATAGTGCTCTATGGAGGGCAACAGCTTGAGACTCTGTCTCAAAAAAAAAAAGCTACTATTTAAAGTGACACTTTGAGGGCGGCCCCATATACTGAGGAGGGCGGGTTCGAACCCAGCCCCGGCCAAACTGCAACAAAAAAATAGCCGGGCGTTGTGGCAGGCACCTGTAGTCCCAGCTACTTGGGAGGCTGAGGCAAGTCTCAGCTACTTAGGCTGAGAATCACCTAAGCCCAGGAATTGGAGGTTGCTGTGAGCTGTGACACCATGGTACTCTACAGAGGGCCATAAAGTGAGACTCTGTCTCTAAATAAAGTGACATTTTGAAACAAGTTATTACTATTTTTAACTATATTTGTGCTAAATGCAACATGGTATGTCAGTTTCCTAAAATGCTAAAGTTGAAGAAGAGTTCTTCAGCTTGCCTCTCAAGTAGGTTGGCTATTGCAGGGACAGGTGTTAGCCAAAATTTTATCTCTGTGAGATAAATTTATCTTTACGAAGAACAGAATCAGTGGTGTGAATTACTGAAAGAAGATTTCTACAGGAATGCAGCAATCCTGTATCACATGTCAAATAAAAATGACTTGAATATTTCTTTGCAAGGTAAAACTAAGTCTATATATGTTATGTGGCTGAAATCTAAACATTTCAAAAAAAAAAAACTATCTTTTTTCAAAACATTTCTTCAAAAGGAAATATCAGATGAACATTTTCCGGTTAGTAAAGGTCACTGATCACCAGGATGATGTATGCGAATCATTTGAAAAATGTGCAGCTGGCTGGGTGTGATGGCTCATGCCTGTAATTCTAACACTTTGGAGCCTGATGCGGGTAGATTGTTTGAGCTCACAAGTTCGAGACCAGCCTAAGCCAGAGCCAGACCCTGTCTCTAAAGAAAAAGAAATAGCCGGGTGTTGTGGCAAAAAAAAAAGGGTGGCGCCTGTGGCTCAAGGAGTAGGGCACTGGTCCCATATGCTGGAGGTGGCAGGTTCAAACCCAGCCCCGGCCAAAAACCACAAAAAAAAAAAAATTCATTTCTTGAAATAAGTAAATAGCAGTTAGTTGTTGTTGTTTTTGAAATATCTTACTCTATTGCTGGGTAGAGTGCCACAGCATCATAGCTCACAGAAACCTCAAACTCTTGGACTCAAGGGATCCTCTTGCCTCAGTCTCAGCCTCCCAAGTAGAAGGAACTATATTCATTCATCACCATGCCCAGCTAGTTTTTCTACTTTTTATTTTTTTATTTATTTTTGAGACAGAATCTCACTTTGTCACCCTCTGTAGAGCTGTGGAATCATAGCTCACAGCAACCTCCAACTCTTGGGCTCAAGTGATTCTCTTGCCTCAGCCTCCCAAGTAGCTGGGACTACAGACGCCGTCGACAACACCTAGTTATTTTTAGAGATAGGGTCTCACTCTTGCTCAGGCTAGTCTCTGCGTCCCACAGTGCTAGCATTACAGGTGTGAGTCACTGCATCCCGCCCTTTTTTTCTTTTTTCTTTTTGAGACAGAATCTCACTTTGTCACCTTTGGTGGAGTGCCATGTCATTATAGCTCACAGCAACCTCAAAGTCTTGGGCTCAAGGAATTCTCTTGTCTCAGCCTTCCAAGTAGCTGGGACTGCAGGCGCCCGCCACAATGCCCAGCTATGCTTTTAGAAATGGGAGTCTTGCACTTGCTCAGGCAATCCACCCACCGTGACCTCCCAGAGTGCTTGGATTACAGGTGTGAGCCATCGTACCCGGCCTCCTTTAACTTTGTTTTTTTATCAATGTAATTTAAGTGTGCTGTGGAAATTTAACTGCAAGTTCAAGAGGATCAACTGAGGCTACCAACCTCCATGCTGCATCCAAATATCCAAATGCTTTCTAACAAAAAGCTGACATAACAGTCATTAAAAAGTTAAATTTAGGGCGGCGCCTGTGGCTCAGTGAGCAGGGTGCCGGCCCCATATACCAAGGGTGGTGGGTTCAAACCCGCCCCGGCCAAACTGCAACAAAAAAATAGCCGGGTGTTGTGGCGGGCGCGTGTAGTCCCAGCTACTCGGGAGGCTGAGGCAGGAGAATCATCTAAGCCCAGGAGTTGGAGGTTGCTGTGAGCTGTGTGACGCCACGGCACTCTACCGAGGGCCATAAAGTGAGACTCTGTCTCTACAAAAAAAATAAATAAATAAAAAATAAAAAAAAAAGTTAAATTTAAGAGATTAAAAACCCTACCATGGCTGGCTTTACCTTCCCCCAGGTCCTGCTGAAAATGTCAGTCTCAAATCATGGTAGCAGCCATAATAATTTCTCTGAGGAGGAAATAGATGATGAAGAAAATCTGATTTTGACATTGGTTCCAATAAAAGACGATTCAATTAATGCATAAATGGAACCAACTGTTTCTTCAACTTCTGATGTCAAACTGAACAGTCCCCAGAAACACAGTGAAGACATCTACCTCCAACAAATAATCAAAAGCTATCCAAAAAGCTAGATGTAAAAAAACCTGCTCTTCCCTTGCCAAGCGTTTTGCCTTCCATTAATGATGTGTAGCGAGACACTTTGCAGAACAGGTGCCAGCAACTCGAGTTGAGTACTGACAAGAAAACAGAAGTTTTTTGGAGGCTTCAGGAACATGCTTTTCCTGAACCACCAAAGGAGGCCAGAGTACTTTCGTGTTCAAGGCAACTCAAGGCAGAGACCAAGAGAGCAAAACCTCAGGAAAGGTCCAAGATGAATGTGAAAACAGAAGAGCTCCATAGAGTGGAAGTGGTAACATCAACTCAGGAATCTTCAGTGGCATCGTGGGCAAGGATTGCTGCAAAAACTGGTCAGCCTAAGACTGTGAATTCATGGTGCAGTCCTGCTTCTGCTGAGGCCTTTTTGACAACAGCTTCTGGCATCTGGTGGTGTGTGATCCCTGGCGAGGCTCTCCCCACAGACACAGAGGGTTGGGTTCGCCTACAGTTTCATGCAGGTCAGGCCTGGGTGCCTGCCACTCCCAGGAGGAGGATTTCCCTCTTCTTGTTATCAGCCTGCATTTTCCCATCTCCAGGCCTAGAATATAATATGTTATGCCCTGACTGTGCTAAGAGAAACAAGAAAATAATGAATAGATTAATGATGGTGAAGAGGAAGAAGCAATCTACTTTGAACACAAACGCTGTGCGAGAAGAGGAGGAGGGTGAATAAGGAAGATGTTATGGCCCCAAGTATTAGAAAGTATTAGGATGTACTTTCAGAATGTGTAAGCTGATTTGAGGAAATGGAAGAAGAGATCATTGGAAGGAACCTTTATGATCTACAAAACAGAATCAAGTAATTAGGACTTCACTGAAGATGGTTGATTGGGTGCCAGCCCTGTCTAAGGAGACCCTTTTGGGGGCTTGGAAAGCCACTAAAAATCATTGCAATCAATTAAAAAAAAGTTTAAATGTAAAATTAATAACTACTTTTCATTTCTTGGCCGGGCATGGTGGCTCATGGTTATAATCCTAGCACTCTGGGAGGCAGAGGCGGGTAGATGGCTTGAGCTCACAGGTTTGAGACCAGCCTGAGCAAAAAGCGAGACCCTGTCTCTACTAAAAATAGAAAACTAAGGCAAGGGGATCACTTGAGCCCAAGAGTTGGAGGTTGCTGTGAGCTATGATGCTGTGCATTCTACTCAGGGCAACAGTTTGAGGCTCTGTCTCAAAAAAAAAAAACAAAAACAAACAAAATAAACCCTTTTCATTTCTTTTTTTGTAGAGACAGAGTCTCACTTTATGGCCCTCGGTAGAGTGCCGTGGCCTCACACAGCTCACAGCAACCTCCAACTCCTGGGCTTAAGCGATTCTCCTGCCTCAGCCTCCCGAGTAGCTGGGACTACTGGTGCCCGCCACAACGCCCAGCTATTTTTTGGTTGCAGTTTTGCCAGGGCCGGGTTTGAACCTGCCACCCTCGGTATATGGGGCCGGCGCCTTACAGACTGAGCCACAGGCGCCGCCCCCTTTTCATTTCTTGAAATAAGTAAATAGCAGTTATATTTTTTAATTAATTAATTTATTTATTTTGAGACATCTTACTCTTGCCCTGGGTAGAGCACCACAGCATCACAGCTCACAGAAACTTCAAACTCTTGGACTCAAGGGATCCTCTTGCCTCAGCCTCCCAAGTAAAAAGGACTATATTCATGCACCACCATGCCCAGCTAGTTTTTCTACTTTTAATTTATTTATTCTATTTTATTTTTTTTGAGACAGAGTCTCAAGCTGTTGCCCTGGGTAGAGTGCCATGGCATCCCAGCTCACCAGCAACCTTAAACTCTTGGGTTTAAGAGATTCTCTTGCCTCAGCCGCCCAAGTAGCTGGAACTACAGGCCCCCGCCACAACACCTGGCTATTTTTTTTTGGTTGTAGTTGTCATTGTTGTTTGGCAGCTGGATTCGAACCTGCCAGCTCTGCTGTATGTGGCTGGCGCCCTAGCGGCTAAGCTACAGGCGCCAAGCCTTATTTTATTTTTTTGAGACAGAGTCTCATTTTGTCACCCTCCGTAGAGTGCTGTGGAGTCATAGCTCACAGAAATCTCCAACTCTCAGGCTCAAGTGATTCTCTTGCCTCAGCCTCCCAAGTAGCTGGGATCATAGGCATCTGCCACAACGTCCAGCTATTTTTAGAGACAGCTTCTCCCTCTTGCTCAGGCTGGTCTTGAACCCGTGAGCTCAGGGCAATCCACCCGCCTCAGCCTCCCAGAGGATTACAGGTGTGAGCCACTGTGACAGGACTTTTTCTACTTTTTAGTAAAGAGGGGGTCTTGCTCTTATTGAGGCTGGCCTCAAGCTTCTGAGCTTAGGCGATCTATCCGCCTTGGGCTCTCAGAGTGCTAGGATTACAGGCATGAGTCACCAAGCCCAGCCTAGTAATTAGTTTTTTCTTTGGCTGGGGTCAGGTTTGAACCTGCCACCCCTGGTATATGGGACTGGCGCCCTACTCCTTGAGCCACAGGTACCGCCCTTTAAAATTTTTTTTTAAATTTATTATTATTATTATTTATTTTTTTTGCTGTTTTTGGCCGGTCGGTTTGAACCCGCCACCTCCGGTCTATGGGGCCGGCGCCCTACTCCTTTGAGCCATAGGCGCCACCCTTTTTTTTATAGAGACAAAGTCTCATTTTGTCGCCCTTGGTAGGGTGCTCACAGAAACCTCCAGCTCTTAGGCTTAAGCGATTCTCTTGCCTCAGCCTCCTGAGTATCTGGGACTATAGGTGCCTGCCACAATACCTGGCTATTTTTTGTTGCAGTTTGGCCGGGCCAAGTTCGAATCCACCACCCTTGGTATATGGGGCTGGCACCCTACTCACTGAGCCACAGGTGCCGCCCAAAATCATGTACATTTTTTTTTTTTTTTTTTTTAGAGACAGAGTCTCACTGTACCGCCCTCGGGTAGAGTGCCGTGGCGTCACACGGCTCACAGCAACCTCTAACTTTTGGGCTTACCCGATTCTCTTGCCTCAGCTTCCTGAGCAGCTGGGACTACAGGCGTCCACCACAACGCCCGGCTATTTTTTTGTTGCAGTTTGGCCAGGGCTGGGTTTGAACCCGCCACCCTCGGCATATGGGGCCGGCGTCCTACTCAGCATTTAAAAAGATTTCTAATTGAAGTTTTTGAACGTGGCCAAATTTGATTGCCATTAAACAATGCAGCCTCTTAACAGGAAAAGGTTCCCCACTCCTGCTCTAGAACTATGGGCTCTTGGCATCCATGTCCATTGTCTCAGACCATTCTGAATCCACCAAACAGCCCTGGAGTAGTTACTGTAGCAAAACCAGGGTAGCCTGTTTAGAATATAAAAAACCATCTATGTGGTCAAAGTAATGATGCATCTTTCTGGTCTAACAGTCTCTTTGGTGGGCACAAGGGGATATGGGTGGTCTGGTAGAGTTATATAATTCAGTTAACAATGGCTACTACTTTGAAGTGTTTACCGTGTACTAGGCACTATTCTCATCACCTTATATCTCATTTTTTTCAAGATTCTATAATTTCATCCTCATTTTACACATGAAGAATCTGAATTTAAAGAAAGGTTACCTAATCTGCTGACGCTGTACTACTGTTAAGTACTAGAGTTGGGATTCAGCACATGAGCAAACAGCCCAGGTTCCCCTTAACATCGGCATTTAACCAATAGATTGATGTGAAGATCTTTGAAATCCATTTCCATTTTTCTCAATCTCATAATACATTCGAAAGCCATACTGCACTGATTTAGCACTTTACTGATTTGACTGCTCAAAACTTGATTTATTTTATTTTAGCAGGCCCTCCCTGCCAAAATACTGTAACTGGGAATAAAATGGGGTCATTCTCTATTCTTTCCAGGAATTTTCTCTTACACTCCACTTCTGTGCCTTTGCTTGGGAATGCAGAGTCCTGTTCCTCAGTTGCACACTTCCCCTCCCCCTCTATGCCATCTTCACGCTAAGTCCTTCCTTAGTTTTATGCTGGGGTGGCTCCACCTTCACCATGACCCCACTGTCCAGAGGCCGTCCGCCCGACTCCAAAATGGCGCCCAAGGCTGCTGCCAGGTCCCAAGATGGCGGCGCGGGGCCGCGCCCGCGCTCCTGGCCTTTCCTCCCCCAGCCTTCCTCCGGCTGGGAGCGCGACTCGCGTCACGGTGCGCCCGTTGCCCTTCGGCTTGGGTAGTGGTCCCGGCCGCCAGCCGCCGCCCGTCCCACGCCATGCGGCTTCTTGGCTGCTGGCAGTTACTGCTGTGGGCGCTGGGGCTTCTTGCCCGCGGCGTGGAGGGTGAGTGCGGGCTGGGCTTGGGCCGGAGCCGGGGCCAGGGGAGGCAGGTGGCGGGATGTGAAATTACCGGGCTAGGTGGAGGTCCCCCTGGGCAGCTCTCACTACGGCGCCAAGGCCGGCAACGCGCCATTCGCATCTTCCCTGCGCGCCCCCGGAGCCTCTCCCCGACCTCTTCCCCAGGTGCGCTGCCCACTCGTGGTCCGCCGGAGGGGCAGGGCGGGGCGGGCGGCCCGCGTGGGGGCCGGCGGTGTCCAGCCCCGCTTCAGCGTGCATCTGTTAGCGAAGGGACCGTGTGTTAAGCCCTGCTGAGGCATACCCTCTTGTGCTGAGCTCGTTATTGATAATCATAACAAATAGCCGACACTTACTGTGGCCTTATTAAGAGCCAGGAACTGTGCACAGTGCTTCATTGTCTCATTAAATCCCCCACTAACCCGGTAAGATAGGTTCCAGGAGTGCCTGCATTTCTCAAATGAAGAGGCTGAGGCTCAGAGAGGCCAAGCAATCTGCCTAAGTTTGTGCTTCTGGTAAATGGCAGAGCTGGTCTCTCTAATTCTAAAGCCCATGCTAGAGTTCACTCTGCTGGACCACTTTCTTAAGGAGGCCACCTTTGCTCAGATCTCTGCATGAAGGAAAACATGAGAAACACGGGAGATTCCTGGGGTAACCCCAGCTTGCCAGGGCATGCTCTCAGGATGTATGGCTGGGATGGGACGTGGGGGTCTTCCTCTCACTGCTCATTTACGGCACTCCTAACTGTCCTGCTACAGTCCCCATCCTTTGGCTTTGCTTGCGTTTCGATCTTGGAGGAATAGGATCTTGTCTTTCTCTGGGGTGTCTTGGAAGGAGGCAGGTCAATAGACCGTAGCTGAGTAAGAAAAGAAACAGTAGCACAATTGCCTGTGTGCCAGGTGCTGTGCTTAGTGCTTTAGGAGCATCATTTTATTAATCTTTAAATGGTTATTCAGTAGATGTTATTGTTCCCTACCCTCTGCCCAGCAACAGGGTCTTGGTCACCCAGGTTGGAGGGCGGTGGCAGAACTGGATCATAGGCCTCCAAGTCCTGAGCTCAAGTGATCCTCCTGCCTTAGCCTCCCGAGTAGCTGGGAATACACACCTGGCTAATTTTTTTTGTATAGATGAGGTTGCCCAAGCTGGTCTCAAACTCCTGGCCTCCAGTGATCCTGCATCTTGGCCTCCCAGTGCTGTTCCTGTTTTATAGATGAGTAAACTGAGACTCAGAGTCAGTAAGTCCTCTGCCAAGGTCACATAGCCAGAAGTTGAGGAGCCATGATTCCAGCATTCTGCTTCACTTCCCCACCAAACGTCTATATTCTCACTGCACGTAGCCGTCAGCCTCACAGAGGGAATGGCAAGTGCTGGATCTCTTCTGTTTGCCTCTAAGATCATTCTCCAGCTTCTCCACCCTGTTCTGTATGGAATAAATAACAGCTGTCCTCAATCTGGCTTCCTTTTGGTTAGAATGAGGGGAGAGTGAGGTCAGGGTATAATACCGCCTACCCGTGACCTGCAGGTGACCTGCAGAAAGCTGCCCTCTGTGTTGCCCTTGCTGTTTGGAGGTTCTGTGACTGCTTCTTCCCCTGGGTCCTTAATGTCTGTGAATGGTAACTGTATCCCCTCTGCTGTTACTGGCCTTGGTGTACTTTACCATTGATCTCAGTTTCTCTCTGCACCCAGTTTCTCTCTACATTGGTGGTCCTGTGATTAAGTGCTCCTGAAATTGCCCAAGTTAAATATACTATTTCTTGGCAGAACCCTAGCTGAGACCGGGTATGGTGGCTCATGGCTGTAATCCTAGCACTCTGGGAGGCTGAGGAGGATGGATTGCTTGAGCTCAGGAGTTCCAGATCAGCCTGAGCAAGAACAAGACCCTCCATCTCTAAAAATAGCCGGGTGTTATTGTGGGTGCCTGTAGTCCCAGCTACTCGGGAGACTGAGGCAAGAGATTTTGTTCAAGCCCAAGAGTTTGAAGTTGCTGTGAGCTGTGATGTAATGGCACTCTACGCAGGGCAGCAGTGTGAGACTCTGTCTCAAAAAAAAAAAAAGAAAAGAAAAGAAAAAAAGAACCCTGGTTGATTCAGAGGACTTGTCAGGATCTGCAAAGACAGTCAGGGTCACAGGGTCACATACATGCAGATCCTGAGGATAACATCAGCCATGGGGTGGGTCGGGTCATCATGGGGTGAAGATAGAGGAAGCTTACTGCCAATTTGATCTTGCCCTCACTTTGAGCTTTGCCTCCTGCCCAGGCACCTAGCCCTTTTTCTGGGATACAGTCAGAGAAGTGTTTGACCTTCTGTCAAAGACTCACTTTTCTGTTCAAGTCCTACACTCTGCCCTGTCTAACCCTACATTGTCCCTTTTCCCTTCTTTTTTAAATTAATTTATTTATCTTAGAGTTTCACTTTGTCACCCTTGGTAGAGTACTATGGCATCATAGCTCACAGCAACCTCAAACTCTTGGGCTGAAGTGATTCTCTTGCCTCAGCCTCCCAAGAAGCTGGGACTACAGGCGCCTGCCACAATGCCTGGCTATTTTTTTTTTTTTTTACAGACAAGGTCTTTCTCTTGCTCATGCTGGTCTTAAACTCCTGAGCTCAGGCAATCCACCGCCTTGGCCTCCCAGAGTGCTGGGATTAGAGGCGTGAGCCCCTGTGCTCGGCTACTTCTCCCATCTTACTCTGTTAGCTTTCTATATCTTCACATTGCTCCTATAGTAACATCCTGTAGCCCCTTGTCTGCCTATGACAAAACTACTCTTTTTCTCCAGTTGATAGCTAGAGTTTTGGAAAGAATCATGTATATTTATCCATGTTTTACCATTTATTCCTTTATGTGGATCCATATGTTGACCTGGTATGTTTTTTTTTTTTTTTGGCTGCCTGAAGTCTTTCAAGATTTCTGTTATGTGGATCTGCTGGTAATTAATTCTTTCGGCTTTTTTTTTGCAGTTTTTGGCCAGGGCTGGGTTTGAAGCCAGCACCTCTGGTATATAGGGCCGGTGCCTCACTCCTTTGAGCCACAGGCACTGCCCTGCTCTTTTTTTTTTGAGACATTGTTGCCCAGGCTAGAGTGCACTGGCGTCATCATAGTTCATTGTAACCTCAAACTCTTGGGCTCAAGCTATTCTCCTGCCTTATCCTCCTGCCTTATCCTCCTGAATAGCTGGGAATACAGGTGTGTACCAAAGCACTGGCTAATTTTTCTATTTTTTTGAATAGAGATCGGGTCTTGCTTTTGCTCAGCCTGGTCTCAAAATCCTGAGCTCGAGCGATCCTCCTGCCTTGGCCTCCCAAGAGTGCTAAGATTATAGATGTGAACCTCTTTCACTTTTTGTATGAATGAAGAAGTATTTATTTCACCTTTGATTTTGCTGGGTATAGAATTCTAGATTTATAGGTTTCTTTTATTTATGTACTTGAAAGGTGTTGTCTCTTGTTTGCATTGTTTCCTATGAGAAATCTGCTGTTATCCTTATCTTTTTCCCTTTGTATATGTCTTTTTTTTCTCTGGCTGCTTTAAAAATTTTTCTCTTTGTTGCTGGTTTTAAGCAATTTTTTTTTTTGTTTGTTTGTTTGTTTTTGGCCAGGGCTGGGTTTGAACCCACCACCTCTGGCATATGGGGCTGGCGCCCTACTCCTTTGAGCCACAGGCGCTGCCCGGTTTTAAGCAATTTGATTATGATGTGTTTGGGGTAGTGTGTTGAGCTTGGGGTTTGGTGAGCTTCTTGGAATTATGGATTTATAGTTTTCTTTTTTTTTTTTTTTTTTTTGTAGAGACAGAGTCTCACTGTACCGCCCTCGGGTAGAGTGCCGTGGCCTCACACGGCTCACAGCAACCTCTAACTCTTGGGCTTACGTGATTCTCCTGCCTCAGCCTCCCGAGCAGCTGGGACTACAGGCGCCCGCCACAACGCCCGGCTATTTTTCTGTTGCAGTTTGGCCAGGGCTGGGTCCGAACCCGCCACCCTCGGCATATGGGGCCGGCGCCCTAGTTTTCATCAAGTTTGGAAAAATTTTGGTTGTTACTTCTTCAGCTATTTTTCTGTCCTCTTCTCTCTTTCCAGTACTCCAGTTATCTGTGTATTAAACTACTTGAAATTGATTCTTTTAATTTTTTTGGATTTTCTTCCACTGTGTTTTTTATTTCTTTCTTTCTTCCTTTCTTCCTTTCCTTTCTTTCCTTTTTTAATACATATGGGGGTCTCGATATGTTGCTCAGTCTAGTCTTAAACTCCTAGCTTCAAGCAGTGCTCCTGATTCTGCCTCCCAAAGTGCTGGCATTATAGGTGTAAGCCATGGTGCCCAGCCCTGTGTATTTCATTTTGGATAGGTTCTATTGCTGTGCCTTCACACTCACTACTTTTTTTTTTTTGTAGAGACAGAGTCTCACTGTACCGCCCTCGGTAGAGTGCCGTGGCGTCACACAGCTCACAGCAACCTCCAACTCCTGGGCTTAAGTGATTCTCTTGCCTCAGCCTCCCGAATAGCTGGGACTACAGGCGCCCGCCACAACGCCCGGCTATTTTTTGTTGCAGTTTGGCCGGGGCTGGGTTTGAACCCGCTACCCTCAGTATATGGGGCCGGCGCCCTACTCACTGAGCCACAGGCGCCGCCCACACACTCACTACTTTTTGTTGTTGTTGTTGTTGAGACAGAGTCTCACTTTGTTGCCATTGGTAAAGTACCGTGGCATCAGAGCTCACAACAGCCTCAAACTCTTGGGCTCAAGCAATCCTCTTGCCTCAGCCTTCCGAGTATTTGGGACTACAGGTGCCCGCCACAATGCTATCTTTCATTGCCTACCCTGTTTCCCCGAAAATAAGACATCCTCCGAAAATAAGACCTACTTACAGGAAAGATAAGATGTCCCCTGAAAATAAGACCTAGTGCATCTTTGGGAGCACACCTTAAAATAAGACACTGTCTTATTTTCAGGGAACAGGGTAGTATCTAGTTTCCTAAAACCGTTGCTTCATATATTTTGTTGGCTTAAAAATTTTTTTGGTTGTGGGCAGCGCCTGTGGCTCAGTGGGTAGGACGCCAGCCCCATAGACCAAGGGTGGTGGGTTTGAACACGGCCCCAGCCAAACTGCAACAAAAAATAGCTGGGCATTGTGGCAGGCGCCTGTAGTCCTAGCTATTCAGGAGGCTGAGGCAAGAGAATCGTGTAAGCTCAGGAGTTGGAGGTTGCTGTGAGCTGTGACACCACGGCACTCTACCCAGGGCGATAAAAAAAAAAGTTTCTTGTTTTAGGAGGGAAAGTAAATCCGGTCCCTTTTACTTCATCTTGGCCAAAAGCAGAATTCCAGAGAATGTTTTTGAATTGATAATGAATCTGCAAAGCTCTGTGGGGATATTCTTTGAGACTTTATACAAACGTACATACCTGAGGAAGCTCCCAAACCTCTCCCCAACTTTGAAGGCAGTTGGTCATTCACACCCCAGTGACACGCTTTTGGCAAGCAGAATTCTTTACACAGAATTCTTCACCTACATGAGTTTTCCTGAGGGCAGCTAGCCTCATTCATTTCCCCTGGTCAGCACCTGGTGGAGAGTCTGGCAGCTGCTGTTGACTTGATGAGAGAGTTGGAGGGCCGGAGTCATTGCCACAGAGGTGAAAGGCGGTTACTAAATGGGCATAAGAGACTGCCCAGGACTTGTCCCTTATCTGTGCATTTTGTCTAACACCCACTTCTCGCTCTGAAGTGAGAGGTAAGCCCTCCTGTTCTTTCTCCTGCTGCTGGTCCTACACTGCCAAGGGCAGCAGCCCAAGGGCGGCAGGCAGAAGGACAGAGTCCAGCTGGCAGAGACTACCTCAGGAAGGAGCTGCTGCATGGCCCAGCAGTGTTCCTCTGGCATGTGGCTCAGCATCCCCAGGTGTCATGCAGGAAGGGTAAGGCCCACTCCAGAGTGGTAGAAGACTGTTCTTAGACCTGGCTCTGCTGCTTACTTGCTGTGTGCCACTGTGCACTGCAGTGAGCTCCTCTGGGCCTCAGCATGGTCATCTATTAAGTGTATTAAGTGGGCTGTATAACCTTTCTCTTGCCCATCTCACAGAGCTGTTATAATGTGTGCAAAGAAGGTTTGCTCTAGTAGAATCTTCAATAAAACATGAGGTCTCACTTTGTCACCCTGGATAGAGTACTGTGGTGTCATAGCTCACAGCAACCTCGAACTCTTGGGCTTAAGTGATTCTCTTGCCTCAGCCTCTCAAGTAGCTGCGACTATAGGCGTGCACCACTATGCCTAGCTAGTTTTTCTACTTTTAGTAGACATGAGCTTTTTTTTTTTTTAGAGACAGAGTTTCACTTTGTTGCCCTCGGTAGAATGCTCTGGCATCATAGCTTACAGCAACCTCTAGCTCTTGGGAGTAGGTGATTCTTTTGCCTCAGTCTCCCAAGTAGCTGGGACTACAGATGCCGGCCACCATGCCCGGCTGTTTTTTTTTGTTGTTGTTGCAGTTTGGCTGGGGCTGGTTTTGAACCCGCCGCCCTCGGTATATGGGGCTGGCACTATACCCACAGGTGCTGCCCTAGACACGAGCTCTTACTTTTGCTTATCTCCAACTAAGGCTTATCTCCAACTCTTGAGTTTGAGCAACCTACCCGCCTCAGCTTCCCAGAGTGTCAGGATTATAGGCCTGAGCCACTATGCCCAGCCTTCTTAGGTATTCTTATCAAACAAATGAAAATGTTAAAGTGATTATATTTTCTGTTTTTTTTTTTTTTGAGATCACTCTGTTGCCCTCAGTAGAGTGCCGTGGCGTCAGAGCAACCTCAAACTCTTAGGCTTAAGCGATTCTCTTGCCTCAGCCTCCCAAGTAGCTGGGACTACAGGCACCCGCCACAACACCTGGGTGTTGTTTTTTTTTTGTAGAGACAGAGTCTCACTTTATGGCCCTCGGTAGAGTGCCGTGGCCTCACACAGCTCACAGCAACCTCCAACTCTTGGGCTTAAGCGATTCTCTTGCCTCAGCCTCCCGAGTAGCTGGGACTACAGGCGCCCGCCACAATGCCCGGCTAATTTTTGGTTTGCAGTTTGGCCGGGGCGGGTCTGAACCCGCCACCCTCGGTATATGGGGCCGGCGCCCTACCGACTGAGCCACAGGCGCCACCCCTGGCTATGTTTTTTGTTGTTGCAGTTGTCATTGTTGTTTTTTTAGCTGGCCATGGCTGGATTCAAGTCCACCAGCCTCGGTATATGTGGCCAGCACCTTACTGAGCTACTGGGTAAAGCTATGTATTTGTCCATTTATTTATTTGGCATTCATCAATCTAGCCCCCTGTAACCTTTCTAAACTGGAGAACAGGGGGTGGCTCTCAGAGAATTAAATGGGAAGGATAACTTTTTTTTTTTTTTTTTTTTATTGTTGGGGATTCATTGAGGGTACAATAAGCCAGGTTACACTGATTGCAATTGTTAGGTAAAGTCCCTCTGGGAAGGATAACTTTTTCTCCAGAGAAGAAAATTTCATATTTGAGGACAACTGTAACTCTTTGGGGTTCATTTACTTTGAAGTCAAATATGACTGTGACCGTGCCGGCATGTTTTAGTTGCAGAGGAACACGGTCACTTATGGTCCGAGGAGCAGCCTGCTCACACTCCCCATATGGGGGCCATGTACCTGAGTGAGGAGGAGCCCCCAGATGACCTGATGGGCCAGGACGTGGCCACAGAAGAGGCTGATGTGGCGCTGGACACCCATGGCGATCGCATGATGATGCTTTCTGTGATTCCTGGGGAGGCTGAGGATAAGCTGAGCTCAGAGCCCAGCGGTGGCACCTGTGGTGCTGGAGGAGAGGAGGACTCGAGGTGCAACCTCCAAGAAAGCCTCTACTCTCTGGACAGTGCTGGAGCTCACTTTCCTGACAGAGAAGAGGAGTATTACACAGAGCCTGAAGTGGTAGAATCTGACTCAGCCCCGACAGAGGACTCTAATAACACTGAAAGTCTGAAATCCCCAAAGGTGAACTGTGAGGAGAGAAATGTGACGGGATTAGAAAATTTCACTCTGAAAATTTTAAATATGTCACAGGTAAGAAAAAATTATTTAGTACTTTTCCTTAGTTTCAGTTTTATCATTTGAAACCATCATCTTTGAAGCTGGCTGTGGACCTGTATTTCCAAGCTGCTCAGGAGTCTGGAGTTGCAGTGCCCTATAATGACTCCACTATACTCTAGCCAGGGCTGTAGAACAAGATCCTGTCTCAAAAACCAAAACCAAGGCTTGGTGCCCATGGCACAGTGGTTATGGTACCGTCCACATACACCTGGGCTGGAGGGTTCGAGCTCGGCCCAGGCCAGCTAAACAACAGTGACAACCACAACAAAAAAATAGCCAGGCATTGTGGTGGGCGCCTGTAGTCCCAGCTACTGGGGAGGTCCAGGCAAGAGAATCGCTTAAGCCCAAGAGTCTGAGGTTACTGTGAGCTGTGACGTCACAGTACTCTACAGAGGGTGACATAATGAGACTCTGTCTCAAAAAAAAGAAAAAGAAAATGAGGAGCAGGATGAATTTAGGCTGCTTACATAAGAGAAGTCCTAACTCTGAAAGCGGTGACTGCTTTTAATGCAGCAGTGAGTCTGTGGTGCGTTTAGTGTACATAGCTCTTCCAAGGGCAGGGTCAATGCTGGCCTTGCAGCATCTCTTCCTGAGTGCCTAGTAGGCACTATGCCTCAGATCTGCAGCACTCTATCACAGGTCACCCACATGACCGGGAGAGAGCAGTTTAAATGGCCTGAGATACAGTTCAAACAGGTGGTGGCAGGGATGGTACATCCTTGACTCGAACTAACCTTTGGCCAGATATATTGATCCTGCTTAGTTCATCCTTTGGTTAGTTAGTTCATCCTTTGGTTTGCTGAAATGAGAGTCTGAGTCTGGGATCATAGTGCTCTAATAATTCCATTGTAGATTGTTTGGGATGTACAATTTGAAGCTAAGGGTAATGGCTGTACCTTGTGAGTACCTTAGTTCAGGCATTCTTTGGATCTCTTGCAGGTTTCATTCCAGACCATCATAGTAAAGTAAATATTTCAATAAAGTGAGTCACATGAGTTTTTTGGCTTCACAGTGCACATAAAAGTTATGTTTATACTATACTGTACTATATTAAGTATATAATAGCATTATGTCTAAAAAAATGTACTTTTTTTTTTTTTGGAGATAGAGTTTCACTATGTCACCCTTGGTAGAGTGCCGTAGTGTCACAGCTCACAGCAACCTCAAAACTCTTAGGCTTCAGCGATTCTCTTGCCTCAGCCTCCCAAGCAGCTGGGACTACAGGTGCCCACCACATGCCTGGCTATTTTTTTGTCGTAGTTGTCACTGTTGTTTAGCAGGCCCGGGCCAGGTTTGAACCCATCTATCTGCCCCTGTGTATGTGGCTTGCACCCTAGCCACTGAGCTACAGGCACTGAGCCAATGTACCTATTTTAATTTAAAAATACTTTATTGGCTGGGCATGATGGCTCATGCTTGTAATCCCTGCACTTGGGAGACTGAGATGGAAAGATCACTTAGGCCAGGAGTTCAACATCAGCCTGGGCAACATAGGGAGACCTAGTCTTTACAAAAATTAAAACAATTAGCTGGGCATGGTAACATGTGCCTGTAGTCCCAGCTACTTGGGAGGCTGAGGCAGGAGGATCACTTGAGCCCAGGTTTTGAGGTTGCAATGAGCTATGAAGATGTAATCTAGCCCAAGCAACACAGCCAGACTCTGTCTCAAAAACAACAACAGCAGCAAAAACCTTTGTTGCTAAAAAATGCCCCTGATCATATGATCTTTAGTGAGTCAACATTTTTTGCTTGTAGAGGAACTCGCCTTGATGTTTATGGATGTTGACTGATCAGGGTGGTAGTTGTTGAGGGTTAAGGTGGCTGTGGCAATTTCTTAAAATAAGAAAACAGTGAAGTTTGCCACATTGATTGACTCTTCAATTCATGAAAGATTTCTCTGTAACATGTGATCCTGTTTGATAGCATTTTAGCACAGTAGAGTCAAAGATGGAGTCAATACTCTCGAACTCTCTTGCTGCTTTGTCAGCTACGTTCATGGAATACTGCAAATCCTTTGTTTTCATTTTAGCAATGTTAACAGCATCTTTACCAGGAGTAGATGAAACCACTTTTTGCTCATCCATAAGAAGCACCTCATCATCCATTCAGGTTTGACCAGGAGACAGCAACAATTCAGCACATCTTGGGGCTTTGCTTCTAATTCTATTTCTCTTGCTATTTCTGCCACATCTGTAGTTACTTCAGCCACTGAGCGTCTTGAACCTCTCAGAGTCATCCATGAGAGTTGGAATCAATGTCTTCTAAACTATTCATGTTAATATTCTGACCTCGTCCCATGAAGCAAGAATGGTGAATCTTGTCAAGGTTTTCAATTTACTTTGCCCACATTTGTCACAGGAGTCACTGTTTTTGGAAGCTTTATGAAATGTACTTCTTATGTAATATGACTTAAAAGTCAAATTCTCTTTGATCTACAGGCTGAAGAATAAATGTTATATTTGCAGGCCTGAAAACAACATTAATCTCCTTGTCTATCTCCATCAGAGCTCTTGGGTGACCAGGTGCATTGTCTGTGAGTGGTAACATTTTGAAAGGAATCTTGCTGGGCATGTGGCCCATGTCTGTAATCCTAGCTCTCTGGGAGGCTGAGGCAGGTGGATTGCTTGAGCTCAGGAGTTTGAGACCAGCCTGAGCAAAAGTGAGACCCCATTTCTACTAAAAATATAAAAAAAATTAGTCAGGCATGGTGGGGCAAACTTATAGACCCGGCTACTTGGGAGGCTGAGGCAAGAGGATTGCTTGAACCCAGGAGTTTGAGGTTGCTATGAGCTCTGACATCATGGCACTCTAGCCTGGGGCAACAAGTGAGAGTCTGTCTCAAAAAAAAGCTTTTTTTTTTCTTGAGCAGTAGGTCAGTGGTCTTAAAATATTTTGTAAACAGATGTGCTGTCACCTAGGCTTTGTTTTTCCATTTCTAGAGCATAGGCAGAGCAGATTTAGCATAATTCTTTAAGGGCCTTAGGATTTTTGGAATGCTAAATGACTTAAAGTTATCAGCTATAGTTTTTTTTTTTTTTTCCTTTGAGATAGAGTCTCACTATGTCACCCTCGGTAGAGTGCTGTGGCATCACAGCTCACAGCAACCTCCAACTCTTGGGTTTAAGCGAGCCTCTTGCCTCAGCCTCCCAAGTAGCTAGGACTACAGGCGCCCACCACAACGCCCGGCTACTTTTTGTTGCAGTTGTCATTGTTAGTGGCCCGGGACGACCTGCCAGCCTCTGTGTATATGGCTGGCATCCTAACTGCTGAGCTATGGGCGCTATAGGTCAGCTATAGGTCTTTTTCCTTGTCACGACAATGGGGACTCGTTTGCTGTCTATGGCAAACATATCTTGCTTTGTTAACTTACTCTATAAACCTATTTTTCTTTCTTTTTTTTTTTTTGTAGAGACAGAGTCTCACTTTATGGCCCTCGGTAGAGTGCCGTGGCCTCACACAGCTCACAGCAACCTCCAACTCCTGGGCTTAGGCGATTCTCTTGCCTCAGCCTCCCGAGTAGCTGGGACTACAGGCGCCCGCCACAACGCCCGGCTATTTTTTTTGGTTGCAGTTTGGCCGGGGCTGGGTTTGAACCCACCACCCTCGGTATATGGGGCCGGTGCCCTACCGATTGAGCCACAGGCACCGCCCTATTTTTCTCTTTCTTAATAAACTTTTTATCACACTTGCCTTAAAAAAGAAAAAAGCTACATCCACCTCTGAGAAGAAATTCACCCTGTCCTTTGCAGCTTTGAAGTCAGGCATTGACTTCTCTTTTCTAGCTTTGAAAGTCCTACGTGACATCTTCCAATATAAGGCTATTTTGCCTACATTGAAAACCTGTTGTTTAACCACCTCATCCTCTCATTATCTTAGATAGATCTTCTGGATAACTTGTAGCTTCTCCATCAGCACTTGCTGCTTCACTTTGTACTTTTGTGTGATGGAGAAGGCGTCTTTCCTTTAACCTCATTAACCAACCTTTCAGCTTTTTTTAGGCAGCTTCCTCACCTCTCTCAGCCTTCAGAGAATTGAAGAGAGTTAGGGCCTTTCTCTCTCTTTTTTTTTTTAGAGACAGAGTTTCACGTCACCCTTGGTAGAGTTCGATGGCGTCATAGTTCACAGCAACCTCAAACTCCTGAACTCAAGCCTCCCAAGTAGCTGGGACTATAGGCACCCACCACAACTCCCGGCTATTTTTAGAGACAGGATCTCACTCTTGCTAGGCTGGTCTCGAATTTCTGAGCTCACGCAATCCACCCACCTCGGTCTCCTAGAGTACTGGGATTACAGGTGTGAGCCACTGCACCTGGCCAGGGCCTTTCTCTTGAGGCTTTGCTTTAGAGGAATGTCATAGCTGGTTTGCTCCTCTAGTCAGATTACTCAAACTTTCTCCATCTGAGCAATAAGGCTGTTCTGTTTTCTTACTATTCGTGTGCTTTCTGGAGTAGTACTTTTAATTTCCTTTGAGAACTTTTCCTTTGCATTCACAAACTGGTCATCTGTTTGGCACAAGAGGCCTACTTTTTAGCCTGTCTTGGCTTTCAACTTGCTTTTCTCAGTAAGCTTAGTCATTTCTAACTGTTGATTTAACATGAGAGACGTGTGATTCTTCATTTCATTTGAACAGTAAGAGGCCATTGTAGGGTTATTAATTGGCCTAATTTCAATATTGTGTCTCATGGAATAGGGGAGCCTGAGGACAGGGAGAGAGACAGGGGAAAAGCCAGTGAGTGGAGCAGTCAGAAAACAAGGAGTTATCAAGTAAGTTGCCATCTTATATGGGCATGGTTTGTGGTACCCAAAGCAATGGTGACATCAAAGATCACTGATCCCAGACCCCCGATTACTATGACAGATATAATAGTAATGAAAAAGTTGCAAATATTGCAAGAACTGTCAGAATGTGACCGTGAGACATGATGGGAGCACGTGCTGCTGGGAATGGTACCCATAGGCTTGCTTGGTGCAGGATTGCCACTCACCTGAGACTGGTAAAAGGCCCAGTGGATGGAGCATAATAAAATGAGGTATGGCTGTATTTGAATTGACTGGTTATGAAAAAGATTAACATAGCTCTGTAGTAATATTAGGAAAGCATATTGGAAAGTTTATAACTTGTCATTTGATGCTACTTTTCTGCTGATGCATGGATTCATTACAGTTCAAAATTCAAAATCTTACTGAAGGCTGGGCGTGGTGGCTCATGCCTATAACCCCAGAACTTGGGAAGCCGAGATGGGTAGATTGTCTCAGCTCATGGGTTCAAGACCAGCCTATGCAAGAGCAAAACCCCCATCTCTAAAAATAGCTGGGTGTCAGTACCTGTAGTCTCAGCTACTTGGGAGGCTGAGGCAAGAGGATTGCTTGAGCCCAGGAGTTGGAGGTTGCTGTGAGCTATGACATCACGGCACTCTACCGAGGGCCACAAAGTGAGACTCTGTCTCAAAAAAAAAAACAAAACAAAACTTATTGAAGGTGTACAGTATAGTCTCCATCTTCTCCCTCTCCCCACCCACTGTTTCTACATGTTTCCCATTTCTTGGGTATCCTTTCAAAAAAATGTACGCATACATTTACTGCTAACTTTAATACTTGTTTCTTCTACCACAGGACCTTATGGACTTTCTAAACCCAAACGGCAGTGACTGTACTCTAGTCCTGTTTTATACTCCCTGGTGCCGATTTTCTGCCAGTTTGGCCCCTCATTTTAATTCTCTGCCCCGGGCATTTCCAGCTCTTCATTTTTTGGCTCTGGATGCATCTCAGCACAGCAGGTATCTTTGCTTGGTGGGGTTTATGCTCAGCATTTGGCTGATGGTTGCCGTTATCTGGAGGTTATAATTAGTTTAGTTAGAAGCACAGGAGGTGAGCATGAACTTTGCAACCAGACTGAAGGAAGGGAACAGCAAGAGGGAGGAGTGAGGATTGTCAAACTCCTGAGGGAGCTGGTGGTGTCACTTTCTGGAAGCCTGTTATAGAAAGAGGCCTATTCTCTGTGTGGTAGATTAAAAGGTGGCAGGTAAGGGTACCCTATGGCAGGGGAGGGGCCACAGGACTTTTAGGGTCCTGCCCAGACTGAATTCACCCAACTGGTATCACAGTACAATATTCCTTTGTGATTTTAACCTGCAGTTTAGGTCCCCACCTCTGCCAACATAGCTCTCGGGACCCTTGTTCTGTGTCTACTCAGATTTCTTTCTTTCCTTCTTTTATTTTCTTTCTTTCCTTTCCTTTTTTTTTTTTAGAGACAGAGTCTCACTTTGTCGTCCTTGGTAGAGTTCTGTGGCATCATAGCTCACAGCAACCTCCAGCTCTTAGGCATAGGCGATTCTCTTGCCTCAGCCTCCCGAGCAGCTGGGACTACAGGCGCCCGCCACAACACCTGGCTAATTTTTGTTGCAGTTTGGCTCAGGCTGAGTTTGAACCCACCACCCTTGGTATATGGGGCCGGCGCCCTACTCACTGAGCCACAGGCGCCGCCCTCCTTCTTTCCTCTTAACTACATTTATTCTTGCATGTATGTTCTACAGTAGACAATAAAGTAATGGGTTAATTTAGCTCTTTACAATGACATTTACCCTTATTCTTGTTTCACGTTTCTTTTGTATTGTTCACTGGGCTTTTGTCTTTTTTAAATGTTCAGTAAAATAAGTTATAGAGAACTTGGTTCAGATGTTATGTATTTATTGCCCCAAAGTGCTATGACTGTGCTTAGGTTATAAACTGTAGTCTCCTTCTAAACTAGATGCTCCTTAGTAGGTTCAATAAATCTAGAATGTTTGGAAAGTGGTTGAATTAGTAGTAAAATGAAATTGAGTAAAACTATTAATTTGCATTCCACTGAGTTTTCAGTGTGGGAAAGTAACTACCAATGTTTACCTGTAACTGTTTATGAAGAAAGAAATTGCCCAACTGGCTCGGCACCTGTGCACAGTGGTTACAATGCTAGCCACATATACCGAGGGTGGCAGGTTCGAACCCAGCCCGGGCCAGCTAAACAACAATGACAACTGTAACAAAAAATAGCCGGGCGTTGTGGCAGGGGCCTGTAGTCTCAGCTACCTGGGAAGCTGAGGCAAGAGACTCATTTAAGCCCAATAGTCTGAGGTTGCTGTGAGCTGTGATCTCATAGCACTCTAATGAGGGCCGACATAGTGAGACTCTGTCTCAAAAAAAAAAAAAAAAGAAATTGCCCAACAAATTAATAATTTTTTTTTTTTTTTTTTTGAGACAGAGTCTCAAGCTGTCACCTGGGTACAGTGCTCTGGCGTCACAGCTCACAGCAACCTCAAACTCTTGGGCTCAAGAGATTCTCCTGCTGGGACTACAGGCACCCATCACAACACCCTGCTATTTTTTTGTTGCAGTTGTCATTGCTGGCCTGGGCTGGGCTCAAGCCCGCCACCCTCGGTGCATGTGGCTGGCGCCGTAACCACAATGCTACTGGCGCCAAGCCGATAATTCTTAAGTGGCCTGTCCCAAGGGAACAGACGGATTGAAAGGAGAGTTCAGGTCAATATCCAACCTTGGCTGGGCACTCCACTGCCCCCAAGCATACTCAGCACTCTTTGGTTTTTGTTCTCTCACTGTCTCTTGTCACTGTCTCTCCCTTACACCCCTCCCATCTGATTTATTCTTTCTTTACTTCATTTCCTTGTAGTACCTGGTATGGTGCCATAATTATGGAGACTAGAACAGGTTTGCCCTATATGTTCATATTTAAGTTATAGCATGTTTACCCCCCAAATCCTCATCATCCAGTGTTACTCTTTTACTAATGGGGTAAACTGAGGCTTAGGGAGATTACCTAATGTTCCCATAGGTCACAAAGCTGTGTCAGTGGCAGGACTGAGCCTTGAACCCAGTGTTTTGACTAGGGAGCTTATCACCACCAGTCTCTTGTTATGTCAAGGTGAAACAAGCCCACACGGGTCATGTGGCTTCCAAAGCATCCTGACCCAATTGTGAACTTCCTGGTGTGTCTGCTAGAGCACATATTTCCTGTGCCAGTTTACCAAGGTACTTACATAGTATACACTGACCTTTTTTGAGACATGGGGATGGGTATTCTGAAGAGTTGGAAATTTCTTCTGTCAAGTAAATTGACATTGTGTCCTTTGTCCATAAATTAGAATTTTCTGATATGACGTGTTTTGACAGGAACTTAAATGGTGGAATAATTGTCACGGGGTAGATCCATACTGTCATAAAAAGCAACTCATACTATGGACCAGGAATATCCCCAACCATGACCTGTGAGGAAAGAGGTCAGAAATGAAGTAAAAAGCCTGAAGTTTGATTTCAGAAACCTCCTTCCTGAGGTCACAGGAAACCAATCCTTTCTCATTTATCTCCATCCATTCTGATATGGTGATGGTGTGAGAAGGCCCACTGGTATAGATTCAGGTTTACTGACTGACTTCTTTCTATTTGTAGCCTTTCCACCAGATTTGGCACCGTAGCGGTTCCTAACATTTTGTTATTTCAAGGAGCTAAACCAATGGCTAGGTTTAATCATACAGACCGAACATTGGAAACGCTGAAAATCTTCATTTTTAATCAGACAGGTATGTAGAAATAATATGCTGAGGAAGGTGATTTTTTATTGCTGGGGATATATGCCTTTTGTGGGTTCTGCTCTGCTATAATCCTTATCCTAAGTGAAGGACTTTGAGATATAAAATTTCATTTGTTATGAATTATTATGGTTCTGTTAAATAAATCATAGTGCCAACTTTAACACTAACAGGTAATAGGAGGCCAGGTGTGGTGGCTTCCACCTGTAATCGTAGCACTTGGGAGGCTAAGGTGGGTTAATTGCCTAAGTTCATGAGTTCAAAACCAGCCTGAGCAAGAGCAAGACTGTCTCTAAAAAATAGCTGGGCATTGTGGTGGGCGCCTGTAGTCCCAGCTACTTGGGAGGCTGAGGCAAGAGAATCCTTTAAGCCCTAGAGTTGGAGGTTGCTGTGAGCTGTGACGCCACAGTACTCTCTCTACCCAGGGCGAGATAGTCAGAGTCTTGTCTCAAAAAAAAAAAAAAGTTTCAGTATTGTAAATTGAAGACATATTCTCCACTGGAAATGTTTCTTCCTCAGTAATGAACATCCTACTCTTCCCGAAGTACATTCACTGGAAATAAATACAGATTATAACACACATTCCACGCATATTTAGTTGCATATAATTACTTTTACCTAATATGAAAGACAGAACTGAGTTAGGTTGCAGAGTAAAATTGGGGTATTGCAAGGTGGTTAGTTATTCCAAGTCTTTTTTTTCCTCCTCAGTGACAGGGTCTTGCTCTGTCACCCAGGCTGCAGTACAGTGCCACCATCATAGCTCTCTGTAGACTCAAACTCTTGGGCTTAGCTGATTTTCTTGACTAAGGCTCACGAGTAGCTGGGACAATAGGCATGTGCCACCACACTTGGCTAATTTTTATTTATTTATTACTTTTTTTTGAGACAGAGTCTCACTTGTTGCCCTGGGTAGAGTGCTGTGGCATCACAACTCATAACAACCTTAAACTCTTGGGCTTAAGTGATTCTCTTGCCTCGGTCTCCCGAGTAGCTGGGACTACAGGTGCCTGCCATAACGTCTGGCTGTTTTTTATTGCAGTTGTCATTGTTGTTTAGCTAGCCTGGGCTGGGTTCAAACCCGCCAGCTCTGGTGTATGTGGTTGGCGCCTAGCTGCTGAGTTACAGGCACTGAGCCTGTTTATTATTTTTTCTGAGACAGAGTCTCATTTTGTCATCCTTGGTAGCGTGCCATGGCATCATAGCTCACTGCAACCTCAAACTCTTGGGCTCAAGCGATCCTCTTAGCTCAGCCTGCCGAGTAGCTGGGACTACTGCCACCTGCCATATGCCTGGCTATTTTTTTTAGAGATATGGTCTCGCTCTTGCTCAGGTTGGTCTCGAACTCCTGAGCTCAAGCAGTCCACCTGCCTTGGCCTCTCAGAGTGCTAGGATTACAGGCATGAGCCACTGCACCCAGCCCCTAATTTTTCTTATTTTTGTGGAAAGGAAGTCTCACTATGTGCCCAGTGTAATCTCAAACTCTTAGGAAGTGATTTGCCTTGGCCTTCCATAGTGCTGGGATTACAGGAATGAACCACCACAGGACCGCATTTCAGGTTTTATACTGGATTCCTGATTGCCATTTAGATTGATGTGGGGAGAGCATTTATTCAATGTTCTAAGAAAACCCAGAACACAAGAAAACTTAGGAGTCAAAGCACCTTTGGTAATCACTGATCCAAGTTGTGGCTAGTTCTTCTAACAATTCTTTGAATAAGTTATTTAAAAACATTTTGGATTTAGCATTATTTATCCTTTGAAAACATTCTGTAGACTCTGGAGAGAAGGTTTACTAGTTACTCATTGAACTTTAAGTCTCAAAAGAGAACAAAAGACATCTCTTACAATGCATTAACTAAGAAGCCTCGGACGAGTTCATAGAAATTGTAGTGCTTTTCTTTGAAAAGCTGAAATGGATTCCTGAATCTTTGATGTGGTGTGGGGAAAGTCAAGATAACAAATTACACTGCCAGGCAAGTGAAACCCATCCCAGATACACTAGCAGTGTTGTTTATTTTAGGACTTCATGTCATTTTGCATACCATGTGTAATACTTCAGAAAAATCTGTGGTGGGTGTTTTTTCTATCTGATTTGAAACTATTGATTTCTCTTCCAGGTATAGAAGCCAAGAAAAATGTGATGGTAACTCAAGCTGACCAAATAGGTCCTCTTCCCAGCACTTTGATAAAAAGTGTGGACTGGTTGCTTGTATTTTCCTTATTCTTTTTAATTAGTTTTATTATGTATGCTACCATTCGAACTGAGAGCATTCGGTGGCTAATTCCAGGACAAGAGCAAGAACATGTGGAATAATGATGGACTGAAAGGAGAAGTTGGAAAGAGGAATTTTAACCCTTCATTTTGGAAATTAGGGCAACAGTTTCATTTTCTCTAGTGAAGTATTGACTTGGCAACTTCACTTAGGTTAAAGAAATCATGCATTTGTTGAACTACTGAATGTGTAAAAAATTACAAACTGGCGTTTTAACTAGTATTGATTACAATAAGCAAGTGCAAAAAAAACTTCAATGGCATGCCCTGTTCTGATTTTTCCTACTTGCACGTAGAGTAATCCAGTGTGAAATGTGAAGACCCCCTGGTGGAATAGTGAGTACAATGACAATATGCTTACTAAGAAGGCAGCAAAAATAGTTTTAGAGAACTCCTGATTCCTTATGTATGTTTAAAAAGGTTTTTTAGTTTGTTTGCAATTTCTCTTCCAGAGTCCATAGCAGAAGTGTCATGTTATGGAAAAGTAACTAGAATTGATTAGTGTGAGCCTACAGGTAGCAACTGATGGAAAATAAAAGAGTCAAATACCTGTTATTTGTGTTCTCTGCTTTCTTTTTTCTTTTTTGAGATAGAGTCTCAATCTGTTGTCCCAGGCTACAGTACCATGGTGTCAGCCTAGCTTACACCAACCTCAAACTCACTGGGTTTAGGTGATCCTTCTGCCTCAGCCTCTCAAGTATACTGCTGGGACTGCAGGTGCCCACCACAACGCCTGGCTAATTTTTCTATTTTCCAGTAGAGACAGGGTCTTGCTTTTGCTCAGGCAGGTCTCAAACTCTTGAGCTCAAGTGATCCTCCCACCTTGGCCTTCCAGAGTGCTATGATTACAGGTGTGAGATACTGCACCTGGCCAGTTTTCAACTTTGTGTGATGTTGTGAACAGCTATGACTGGGGTGGTCCCTAGCAGGAGGGGATGATGACTCAGGACAGTACCATTATTCCATTTTACAAGTGAGCAAACTTAGGCATAGAGAGGTTAAATAACTTTTCGAAGCTGGGATTTGAACCTTCAAATAAGCCTACATTTATAAATGTAAGGAAAAAATCCTGTAATGATTCCATCTCTTATAATAACATTTCAATTGTTACTTTGTGAATGCCAGGTACTATTGTAAATAGTTACATACACTATTTTATCCAACAATAGCCCTATGGGATTAAATTGTTAAATATCCTCATTTTAAAGAGTAAACTGAGATCCCAAATAACTTGCTTCAAACAAACCAAATAACTTGCTTATGCTCATGCAGCTTCCAGTGTGGGACCAAGCTTGAAATCTAAGTATAGTTAGAGCAGTGATTTTTTTTTTTTTTTTTGAGACGGAGTGTCACCATGTCGCCCTAGGTAGAGTGCGGTGGCATCACAGCTCATAGCAACCTCAAACTCTTAGACTTAAGTGATTCTTCTGCCTCAGCTTCCCAAGTAGCTGGAATTATAGGTGCCTGCCACAATGCCGGGCTATTTTTGTTGTTGTTATTGTAATTGTTGTTTAGCCGGTCCGGGCTGGGCTTGAACCTGCCAGCCCCAGGGTATGTGGCTGGCGCCCTAACCACTGAGCCAAAGGCGCTGAGCCTAGAGCAGTCACTTTTTTTTGAGACAGAGTCTCACTATGATACCCTTGGTAGAGTGCTGTGTCATCACAGCTCACAGCAACCTCAAACTCTTGGGCTTAAGCGCTTCTTTTGTCTCAGTCTCCTAAGCAGCTGGGACTACAGGCGCCCGCCACAACGCCTGGCTATTTTTTGTTGCGGTTGTTACTGTTTAGCTGGCCTGGACTGGGTTCAAACCTACCACCCTCGATGGTGTATGTGGCTGGTGCCGTAACCACGGGTGCTGAGCCTACAGCAGTGATTTTTTTAACTGGTGTGCCATGAAAAGATCTTAGTTGTTTTGTGAAAATATTTTGACTTCTTTTTTTTTTTACTTTTTGGCCTGGGCTGAGTGGCTGGTTTTGAACCCACCACCTCCGGTATATGGGGCTGGCGCCCTACTCCTTGAGCCACAGGCAACACTCTCTTTTTCTTTCTTTTTTTTTTTTTTTTGAGACAGAGTCTCACTATGTCGCCCTCGGTAGAGTGCTGTAGCATCACAGTTCACAGCAGCCTCAAACTCTTTGAGCTTAAGTGATTCTCCTGCCTCAGCCTCCCAAGCAGCTGGGACTACAGGCACCTGCCACAAGGCCCAGCTATTTTTTTGTTGCAGTTGTTTAGTTGGCCGGGGCCGGGTTTTAACCCACAACCCTTGGTGTATGTGGCTGGCATCATAAGCACTGTGCCATGTGTCATGAAAAATTTTAAAAGATCCTTAATTATTTTCAAAAGAAGTTCAGAGCATAGTAAGTGTATTCTTTTTTATACTCTTTTTTTTTTGATCAATATAATTTAAGTGTGCTATGGAAGTCTAACAATAGGTTCGAGTGTGCCATGAGATAAAAAGTTTAGAAAACACTGCTTTAGAAATAAATCTATGGGGATGGCAGCCTGCTTTGCCTGCGCACCACAGAAATTCATCGAATGCATTTCCCTCCAGTCTTTCTTCGTGTGTGTGTGTGTGTGTGTGTGCGCTTTCCATAATCGTAGTCATAATACAGCTATAATTAAGCAACTTGGCTTTTTTTTTTGCTTAACAAATGATAAATAATGGTAAGTATTTCACTGTTAGTAACTGTTTTCCTAACCTTAGCTATAAGTAGGGCTTTGAGTAGATTCAGCATTACCTACCTAACCTGTCTACTTCTGTTGGATAATACTGTTTCATATAGTCTCATTTCCTTGGAGGAGAATCCCTATAGAGGGAATTATTCTATCAAAGATGTAAGAATTTTCATGCCTTTGGTTTTATAATAGGGCCCTATTCTCATGCAGGGGGTGAGGGAAAGCTTTCAGAATAACTAGCAGATCCATGCCTTTGCTTCTGAGCCTTCACCAAGGCTACATGGTATTCTCCTGGAGGGAAATGTGGAGCAGAGCTTTTCCTTAGAAAGGAGCTATGTGGGGTGGTGCCTGTGGCTCAGTGAGTAAGGCGCCAGCCCCATATACCGAGGGTGGCGGGTTCAAACCCAGCCCCGGCTGAACTGCAACCAAAAAATAGCCGGGCGTTGTGGCGGGCGCCTGTAATCCCAGCTGCTTGGGAGGCTGAGGCAGGAGAATCGCGGAAGCCCAAGAGCTAGAGGTTGCTGTGAGTCCTGTGTACATCATGGCACTCTACTGAAGGCGGTAAGGTGAGACTCTGTCTCTACAAAAAAAAAAAAGTTTAAAAAAAAAAAAAAAAAAGAAAGGAGCTATGTGTGAGAAGAGAGCATTCACAGCTGCTGTTGCTGGATATGACTGCCATGGGCCCTAGCATCCTTCTTTTGTTGCTTTCAAGCCTAGATCTGAGATGCCACAGTCTCAAACAGTGGTGGAAAACTATGAAAGTAAACTTACTGAAGGTGAATGAAGGGTTACTAATACAACATTTTTCAGTTCTCACATTACAAGCAAATTTGAGGAGTATATATTTTTGTGATTATAAACACCCAACGTAAATAGTGAAAATACAACCTTTTATTCCACACCTAGTATGTGTCTGCCTTTGGCGCTAGGCAAAAGAAACCTAAGAGTGCCTTGAGACCAGTGACATTTTATCAGGACCTCTACAGTGACTCCTGCCTGAATTTTGCTTTTGAAATAGTTACAACTTGCCAAGTGGGCAAACAAGAAGGAGGTAGGTCAGGCCAAAAGTCCATTTTTTCTAAGCGTTTTGGATGGACTGCCAGTAATTGCTAGGTTGAACGTAATAGGAATTCTCTTTCTTTTTTTTTTGTGTGGTTTTTGGCCAGGGCTGGGTTTGAACCCGCCACCTCTGGCATATGGGGCTGGTGCCCTGCCTTTGAGCCAAAGGCACTGCCCCTGAATTTAAAGAATTCTCATTCTTTAAAAATCTGTTATGTCGATTGTAAATTGAGCTGCAATAAACAGTCTAATGTGGAAACAGCCCAAATGCCCACCAATCCAGGAATGGATTAATAAGCTGTGGTATATGTACACCATGGAATACTATTCAGCCATTAAAAGAAATGGACACTTTACATCCTTTGTATTAAGCTGGATGGAAGTGAAGACATTATTCTTAGTAAAGCATCACAAGAATGGAGAAGCATGAATCCTATGTACTCAATTTTGATATGAGGACAATTAATGACAATTAAGGTCATGGTGGGGGTGGGGCAAGGGGAGGGCAGAGAGAGAAAGGAGGGAGGGGTGGGGAAAGGAAGAGCAGAGAGAGGGAAGGAGGGAGGGGGTGGGGCCTTGGTGTGTGCCACACCTTCTGGGGGCAAGACACGATTGCAAGAGGGACTTTACCTAACAAATGCAATCAGTGTAATCTGGTTTATTGTACCCTCAGTGAATCCCCAACAATAAAAAAAAAAAATCTGTTACGTCTTCTGCAAAACTGCTTATATTCATTTGCTTAAATTAGTAAGAAAAAAAAGAATGTAATTTTAAAAACTCTATGCTTTAAATAGTTAATTTTATGATAGGTCAACTACATCCTGGAAAAAAAGGCAAAAAATATATTAATACACATCCATATAATACTGCTCCAAAAATGGTACCAGAGAACGCTTATCTAAATCTGTTCACACCTATCTCCGGAGTGTTCATCCTGAGTGGATCCTAACAAGACAGCCAATTTTTTTTTTTTTTTTCTTTTGGCCGGGGCTGGGTTTGAACCCGCCACCTCCGGCATATGGGACCAGCACCCAAGACACCCAATTTTTACAGAGTTATAGTAGTAAAGCCACATTTTCCAGACTGTTTTGTCTCTGCAAATACGGACGAGCCACTTGGCTTAAGGACCTGGCAGCTAAGCAGTGACTGAACAGAGTGTACGTTCGAACCCTGGGCCGCTGACTGACGAGCCCCTCATACTAACCACTGTGGGCACTGTCCCCCGTTGAGTACTGGATTAACGACAATGGGGATAGTCCCCAAGCGCCCGCAGCTCAGGCCCATTGCCCCTGCCCGCGACATCCTCCCGCCCGCGCACCGCAGCCCGGAGGGAGCCCAGCGTGTGCGGCGGGTCTGAGGGAAGCCGCCGCCGGAGGCGAGGGCAGGATTCCGGACCCGGAACTGCAGGACAGAGGCTGGCCAGCTGCCCGCGTCCCGGACACCGCCGAACCAGACGGCCCGTGCGGGGGCGACGCAGAGCGACTGGGAGGCAGGAGCCCAGGGCGGCGCGACGGCGGGGTCTGCCGCGCCGCGCCCGCTCGGAGGCCCGGAGAGTCGGCGGCCACCGGGGCCCCTGGGACCTTCGCGACCCGGGCCTGCGCGGCGGGGAGGGCTGCGAGGGACGACCAGGCGGGCGGGGGCGGCGGGAGCCGCGTGGGGCCGGAGCAGGAGCAGGAGACGGACAGGCAGCCCGCCGGGCAGCCCTCGGCCGGCGGCCATGGCGGCCATGGCGGCGACGCTCCGGGCGCCGGAGACGACGCGGCGCTTGTTGGCGGCGCTGTGGAGCCAGAGCCCGAAGCTCGTGGCCATGGTGAGTGCCGGTAGCGTGCGGGAGGAGCGGGAGGAGCGCGAGCCCCCGCGGTGCCGGCTGAGGGGCGGGAGGGAGGAACCCGGAGGCCCCGGAGTGGGCCGGGCCCGCGCGCTCGGCCTCGTGTCCCTGCGCTCGGGCGCTGGACACCTGTCCCGCTCGCCGGTCGGAGACCACGGTATCTGCGGCATCTGCCACCCTTTCCTGGGCTTAAACATTCTGCCATAGCTTACGAACTTGCTACCAGGAAACAAACGAGAACGAGTTTTGTTAAACAACAACAAAAAGCAGACATGGAAAGCGGTTGTAAAGCTCTTCCGTGATGTGCTTGATGATTTTTTTTTTTTTTTTGTAGAGACAGAGTCTCACTTTATGGCCCTCGGTAGAGTGCCGTGGCCTCACGCAGCTCACAGCAACCTCCAACTCCTGGGGTTAAGCGATTCTCTTGCCTCAGCCTCCCGAGTAGCTGGGACTACAGGCGCCCGCCACAACGCCCGGCTATTTTTTGGTTGCAGTTTGGCCGGGGCCGGGTTTGAACCCGCCACCCTCAGTATATGGGGCCGGCGCCTTACCGACTGAGCCACAGGCGCCGCCCTGTGCTTGATGATTAAAGGTGCTGCTGGGACCTCACGCCACGGGGGAGCTCGGGCCGTCTCGGGGACCGCGGCTCCTGTCAGCATTCACTCAGGGGCAAATTCGGATTTTTTGGAGGAATTATTAATAAATTATCCTTTCTGGTGCCACATTGGGGTTTTGTTTCCACTTCAAGGGGCTTTAAATTTTCCTGCGTTAGAAATTAACCTTCTGGAGTAAATGGAGGGAAAGCTTTACCATGCAGCACCACCTAGTGGAAAAGTGTTGCGTTAAACTTAACTTTTAACTCTTAAATTGCTCGTTAGAGCCTTTCTAGTGGGTTGAAGTTCTTTAACAGAAGAAATTTAAAATAGCTTGAAGTTGGAGAGAGAGAAGCACTTTGTTTCTCACCAAGGTAAGAGCACAAGTGGAGGCTTACAGTAAACTAGGCGTGCCTCAAAGCATGTCTCTGTCCAGGGTGCTGGTGATCAAGTAAAATAGTGTTCTGGAATAAACAGACAAGATCTGACCGGCTACTATGTGCCAGGCTCAATGCTGGTTGCCTTCACATTCGAGGTCTCTTTTAATCCTTTCAAAAAATTTGGCGGGTAGATATTGTAATATCCCCACTGTAGACGTGAGAGAGGACACTGGAATTGAGAGACACCAAGTTCAATGTCCCACAGCTTAAAGTAACAAAACTAGGTTTTGAATCAGTTTACTCTTTCCAGTCCCAGGTTTTTTGCCACTCTCCTACCTGCTATGTAAAAAAATTTATTTTATTTTATTATTAAGTCATAGCTGTGTACATTGATGTGATCATGGGGCACCATACACTGATTTTATAGACCATTTGACATATCTTCATCACACTGGTCAACATAGCCTTCCTGGCATTTTCTTAGTTATTGTGTTAAGACATTTATATTCTACATTTACTAAGTTTCACATGTACCCTTATAAGATGTCCCGTAAGTGTAATCCCACCAATCACCCTCCCTCTGCCCATCCTCCTCCCACCCTCCCTTCCCTCTCCCCCTTCCCCATATTCTTAGGTTATAACTGGGTTATAGCTTTCATGTGAAAGCCATAAATTAGTTTCATAGTAGGGCTGAGTAAATTGGATACTTCTTCTTCCATTCTTGAGATACTTTACTATACGTAAAAAATTTAAGCCCCACACTAAAGGTTCTTTTGAGAGTGTGTCTTCATGGGGGCCACTGGTGTTACTATTTATTTTTAATTGTTTTTTATTAATTCATAACTTTGTACATTGATGCATTTATGGGGTTCAGGGTACTGCTTCAATATACAATGTGAAATGCTTACATTGAACTAAGTAACACATCCATCACAATTTGATACTCATTTCTTAATAGTTTTGGTGTTACTATTTAGATGGAGTGGTTTCATTTCCCAGTCCTGGACATCATCCTTATTGCTAGGTAGACAGGTGCCCTGAGCCTGAATGAATACCCTGGGTCGCATTGGGGATGTGGATGGTGGAGGTTGCTGAGAAAGACAGCTCAGAGTGTGTTCTGCAGACCCCAGGTGCCTGCTGCACTGCCCATGGCATGTTTAATAGTTCTTTGCAGCTACTCAAACTGGACACAGATTTTTCTGTTCCTTTTCCAAAATTCTCAGAGTTGGCTTGGCGTGGTGGCTCACACCTGTAATCATAGCACTTGGGAGGCTGAGGTGGGTGGATAGCCTGAGCTCACGGGTTTGAGACAAGCCTGAGCCAAAGCAAGACCTCATCTCTAAAAATAGCTGGGTTTTGTGGCGGGTACCTGTAGTCACAGTTACTGGGGAGGCTGAGGCAAGAGAATAGCTTGAACTCAAGAGTTTGAGGTTGCTGTGAGCTATGATGTCTACTGAGGGTGATAAAGAGAGACTCTCAAAATTCTCAGAGTTGACAAAACATTTGTTTTACTAAGAATTTTAAATTATTTTTTTTCTTTTTCCTGTCTCCCAGGCTAGAGTGCCAGGGCATCAGCCTAGCTCACAGTAACCTCACACTACTGGGTTCAAGTGATCCTCCTCCTTAGCCTCCTAATTAGCTGAAACTACAGGTGTGCGCCCCCATGTCTGGCTAATTTTTTCTATTTTTAGTAGAGACAGGGTTTTGCTCTTGCTCAGGCTGGTCTCAAATTCCTGAGCTCAAGCGATCCTCCTGCCTCAGCCTCCCAGCACATTAGGATTATAGGCATGAGCCACTGCACCCAGTCATTATTTCATATAAGAAAGCTTTATGTACAGCTATGATTTAATAATAAAAAAAGAGCTTTGTGTAAAATTTCATAACTGTTAATTATAAAACTAGTGGATAGGTCTTTTTGTATTTATTTATTTATTTATTTATTTGAGACAAAGCTTCACTATGTCACCCTGGGTAGAGTGCTGTGGCATCACAGCTCACAGCAACCTCGAACTCTAAGGCTTAAGTGATTCTCTTGCCTCAGCCTCCCAAGTAGCTGAGACTACAGGTGCTTGCCACAATGCCTGGATATTTTTTTGTTGTTGCAGTTGTCATTGCTGTTTAGTTGGCCTGGGTCAGGTTCGCACCCGCCACCCTTGGTGCATGTGGCCGCTGCCACAACCACTGTGGTATGGGCATTGCCAGTTCTTTTTGTTTTTTAATAGTAAATGGCAACAGAGTAAGACTTTGTCTCAAAAACAAACAAAACTAAAAGCAAAAAAGCAAAAACTTCAATGTTTTTTTTTTTTTGTAGAGATAGAGTCTCACTTTATGGCCCTCGGTAGAGTGCCGTGGCCTCACACAGCTCACAGCAACCTCCAACTCCTGGGCTTAAGTGATTCTCTTGCCTCAGCCTCCCGAGTAGCTGGGACTACAGGCGCCCGCCACAAAGCCCGGCTATTTTTTGGTTGCAGTTTGGCCGGGGCCGGGTTTGAACCCGCCACCCTCGGTATATGGGGCCGGCGCCTTACCAACTGAGCCACAGGCGCCGCCCAAAACTTCAATGTTTTAAATATTTTTGTTTAATTAGATATTCTCAGCTTGGCGTCCGTTGCTCAGTGGTTAGGGCACTGGCCACATACACTGGGGCTGGCAGGTTTGAACCTAGCTGGGGCCTGCTGAACAACAGTGACAACTACAACAACAACAAAAAATAGCCAGGCGTTGTGGTGGGCGCCTGTAGTCCCAGCTACTTGGGAAGCTGAGTCAAGAGTATTGCTTAAGCTCATGAGTTTGAGGTTGCTGTGAACTGTGATGCCACAGTACTCTACCAAGGGCAACATAGTGAGACTGTCTCAAAAAAAAAAAAAATTCTCATTTTTCCCTTTTGTTAGTTCGTGGGGAGAGGGTAGCTGATCTAGCAAGGAAGCAAAATTAGAAAATTGGTTCATTAGTATTTTTTGCATTCTCATAGAATAAGTTGTCTAAAGGTAAAACACTTTTGTTCTCTTAATTATATTAACGTATGTGATAAAAGATATTAGGATTTCTGAAGTAAGAATGAGCTGCAGCTTAATGGTGGAAAACCTGCAAAGTGGAGCTTGGCCCCCAGCTGCCCTTTGTTGAGGAGCTCTCACGGTAGTTCAGTCTTTTGAGTGACTGTCTGTCTCTCACTGAGGGTATGATAGCCTTGCAAGCAGGTAAGATAAGGTAGGAGATAATGCCTGAAATGAGAAGCCAGCTTTCCTGACTTCTAGTTGAGTATTTATCTCTTTTTTTTTTTTTTTTTTTTGTGGTTTTTGGCCAAGGCTGGATTTGAACCCACCGCCTCCAGCATATGGGACTGGCGCCCTATCCCTTTGAGCCACAGGTGCCGCCATTTATCTCTTTTCTTTGGCCCCAATGTTTAGAGTTCTTTCAGTTAAAAAGCAGTACTAGAATTGTGGATCTTTAACCAACAGAACCTGGGTTTGTGACTGTCATTATCTGAGTGAGTAGAAATGAGGCGGACAGTGCACATAAGGGCAATGGACTGGGCAGTACTCTGGCCAAACCATGGAGGGAGTTTGTCTTACTGATACTCTGAGAAAAGTGTCTCATAAACTTACTCCACTAGATAAGGGCTCCTTTAGTCTGCAGGATGTGTGGACTCCTGGAGGTTTTTATATAAAATTCTATGTAAATGTGCATTTGTTTTTTTCCCTTTGGGGAATGGTTTTCATTGGATGTGAAAGGGGGTGGTTATTCCATATAGTGAAAACCCATGTGAGTAAGCAGTGAAGGCTACTAAGGTGATATGGGGCCATCCAAAGAGCAATAGACCAGAAGTTTAGAGCTCTGAGTTCTAACATGGGACCTGCCAATGGACTTGGAGGATTTCCCTGGATGAGTTTTTTTCTTTCTTTTTTGAAACAGTCTCACTTTGTCCCCCTTGGTGAAGTGCCATGGCATCACAGCTCACAGCAACCTCAAACTCTTGGGCTTAAGCAATTCTCTTGCCTCAGCCTCCCAAGTAGCTGAGACAATACACGGAGCCTGCCACAATGCCCGGCTGTTTTTGTGTTGTAGTTGTCATTGTTGTTTTTAGCAGGCCTGGGCTGGGTACAAACACGCCAGCCCCGGTGTGCACGGCTGGCACCTTGACCACTGAGCTATAGGCAATGAACCCGGGTGAGTGTTTTTTACCTCAATTTCTTAAGTCCTAGAATTCTGCAGAGTGTCCTAGATGGTCAGTGGTAATGATCAATCTCAGTTTTATCTGTAGTCAACTGGACAAGCTGAATTATGAAGTTTGAGGTAACAAGAGGGCAGAGATAACATATCCTTTGGAGGCAGCTTATTTTGCACAGAGTTAGCCTTGTTTTCATCTGTCTTTTGAGAATAAAGAAATGGGAAGCTAGGGCAGCTCCTGTGGCTCAGTGGCTAGGCACCAGCCCCATATACTTAAGGTGGCGAGTTCGAACCCGGCCCCGGCCAAACTGCAACAAAAAAATGGCTTGGGTGTTGTGGCGGGTGCCTATAGTCCCAGCTACTTGGGAGGCTGAGGCAACAGAATTGCTTAAGCCCAGGTGTTGGAGGTTGCTATGAGCTGTGATGTCACGGCACTCTGCCGAGGGCGATAAAGTGAGACTCTGTCTCTATAAAAAAAAAAAGAAAGAAAGAAAGTAATGGAAAGATAGAATCTGTTGCTCTTGGGACTTTTTTTTATGTATCTCGACTTAAGGTAAAGAGCTATAAGTTTATTTGACTTTAAATTAACCTCTGCATTTTCAGATATGAAATGTGTTCTCTCTGTAGTCAGCAGATGCTCACTGGTTGACAGCAGAGGAGAGGAACCAAGTTATACAAGACCTTAAAGCAGCAGGATGGTCAGAATTAAGTGAGAGAGATGCCATCTACAAAGAGTTCTCCTTCAAAAATTTTAATCAGGTAATTATTATAAATTTTTGCTAAGACCATGGTCTATTGTCACTGTAACTCTTTCTAATACTATTGGTTATCTGGTCCTATGTGGATCTAGTATCCATCCTCTCTCTTCCTTAAGAATTCAGAAGTAAAGTTATGTTCTCGTTGATAGTTGCTACCAGGTAGGCAATTCTTAGTTCTGAGGGAAAAGGGAGGTTTGCTTGTTTGGAAAATCAAATTCTGAAACCCCTATTGCTTTGATTTGGTGTTGGTTAGGGTGTTTGGTTTCTTTTGAAAATTCCAAGAACATTAAAAGTGGGTGTGAGCTTTTTACATTTATCAGAAGGGGCCATGAGTTAAACCTGTTGAGAAATGTTCACCTACTTGATGATTACCCCAACTTTTCCTAGGTGTTTGGGAATTTTTTTTTTTTTTAAGAGACAGAGTCTCACTTGTCTCCCTCCGTAGAGTGCCATGGCATCACAGCTCACAGCAACCTCCAGCTCTTGGGCTTAGGTGATTCTCTTGCCTCACCCTCCCGAGTAGCTGGGACTACAGGTGCCCACCACAACACCTGGCTATTTTTTTGTTGCAGTTTGGCTGGGTCCAGGTTCGAACCTGCCACCCTCGATATATGGGGCTGGTGCCCTACCCACTGAGCCACAGGCACTGCCCTGGCTGGGAAATTTTTTTTTCTTCTGTCTCTAAATCACTTCCCAAGCTACATCTCTTCTCTGATTGGCTTGTTTCCCCAAGCCCAGTAGCCAGCTCTTGATGCTTTTCTTAAAACCTGACCTCCCCTTGGAGACTCAGTTTTAACAAGGTAGCTGTTCCATTAGGGCCCCACCCTGTTTAGAGAGTCATCTCCCATGACTTACTCTTTAATTATTACTCCATTGCATTTATATAAGGTAAATGCTCTTGACTATTCATGTTTGTTCAGTTAGTTTGGTAATCCTTTGGACAGATTTATTGTTTTTATTTAAATTGGGTGTCAGTATCTAGAAGTCAGAGACCATGTTTGCTTAAATAACTGTCTATTGTACCTAATATAGTTCTGGGTACAAATAGGCATTTGATAAATGTACACATTGATAACAGTGTTTGCTAGTTTCGAGAAGGGTGTGTGGGGACCAGATTTCCATCACAGAACCTTTGGCATGTTTTCCTAGTAAATGCCATTGGCTCCACTGAGCTGCATGCCCTATTCTGTGTTCCATCCATCTGGCTGCCAGCGTTCTGCTGTGCGTCCCCAACTCCTGAGAAAACCTGGACCAAGCAGACTCCCTGTCCCTGCTGCCCCACATGCTCAACAGCTCTTGTCAAGAGCTTAGCACGCTGTGGCTGGTGGCAGCGAATCCCATTGGTACAGTAAGCTTGTGCATAAGCTCTAGGTAGCATTTTCCAAGCTTATTAAAATTCTTACATGTGTACAGCTTGACTTCTTTAAGCCAGGCCTAATTTATTGGGCTTGAACATGTGGCTTAAAGTACTTGAACGGCGTTGCCTCAGGCCCTGCCCGTGAGTCAGTCCCTCAGCACCACTCTGACCTTATGCTCTGACTTTCAGAAATGGGAGGAAAGGGAAGCTTGCAAAGCATCATGGATTATTTCTAATGTTAGTCACTGGAACGTTTAATTAACTAGACTTTTTCCCCTTTATCCAGCTTTTAGGGAAAAAAAGCAGATGACAAAAAATATCAGCCCATGTCAGGAATATATTCAGACGACCAGCACTGAGATTATATCCTTTTTCCAACCAGGCTCCATGACTTCTGCATGTACCATGTCCTATAATGGTAACTGATGTCATGGCAACTGTCATTGCCTTCCAGAGAAAGACAACTAGCAACTCTGTCTTGTAGCTGAACAAGTCAGGCTCATTGCTCTCATCACAGTGAGGGAGAGTGCACACTGCAGGGTGCCGTGGGCACCTTGGGAAGATGGCAGTAAAAGGACTTGCTGTAAGATTTATGCTTCTGGTAGTGATATTGGAAAGCTTTTCGTTGTTGTTGTTGTTGTTGTTTGTTTGTTTAAGACAGCGTCTCTCTGTCACCCAGGCTGGAGTGCAGTGGTTCAATCCTAGCTCATTGCAGTTTCTAACTCCTGCCTCAGTCTCCTGAGTAGCTGGGACTATTGGCAAATTTACCCATACCAAGGTAATTTTTAAATTTTCGGTGAGTCGAGCTCTTGCTTTATTTCACAGGCTTGTCTGAAATTCCTGAATTCCTTGTCTGAAATTCAAGTGAACCTCACATGTTGGCCTTTCAGAGTGCTGGGATTATAGGCATGAGCTACTAACTGTGCCTGGCCAATATTGGAAAGTATGTTTTTTTTTTTTTTTTTAGACAGGATCTTGCTTTGTCATCCAGGCTAAAATGCAGTGGCATCATCATAGTTTATGGAAGCCTCAAATTCTTAGGCTCAAGTGATCCTCCTGCCTTAGTCTCCTGCATAGCTAGGATTATGGGCATAAACCACAGTACCCTGCTAATCTTTCTGTGTGTTGTAGAAATGGGGTCTCCTCCTTGCTCAGACTGGCAACATTGGAAAGGTTTTTTTTTTTTTTTTGAGACAGTCTCACTCTGTTGCCTCAGGCTAGAGTGCTGTGCAATCGTAGCTCTCAGCAACCTCAAACTCCTGGGCTCAAGTGATCCTCTTGCCTCAGCCTCCCAAATAACTGGAATTATTGGTACTCGCCACAAGGCCTGGCTAGTTTTTTTTTTTTTTTCCCCTAGTAGAGATGGGGTCTTGCTCTTGCTCACCTGGTCTTGAACTCCTAAGCTCAAGAAATACACCCACCTTGGCCTTGCAGAGTGCTAGGATTACAAACATGAGCCACTGGGATGGCCTGATTCTGTATTTTAATAAATCTTACTTGTAGGGAGAGCAAATTAAAGCAGGGCCACCCAGGATAGTGGCTCATGCCTGTAATCCTAGCACTTTGGGAGGCTGAGGTAGGGAGATCACTCGAGCCCAAGAGTTCAAGACTAGCCTGAGAAATATAGTGAGAGCTCATCTCTGCAAAAAATAAGATAGTTATCCGGGTGTGGTGGTGTGCTCCTGTAGTCCCAGCTACTTGAGAGAGTAAGGCAGGAAGATTGCTTGAACCCAGGAGATTGCGGTTACGGTGAGTAAAGATTGGGTCACTGCACTCTAGCCTGGGTGACAGAGTAAGACCCTGTCTCATAAATAAATCAATACATAATAAAATAAAATAATACATAAAATTAAATAATAAAATAAAGCAGAAGCAGTGGTCATGCATTAGCCAAGAGGAATATTTGGTATTTCACGGCTTAGCCAATGTTTGTGTTTTGTCTGTGTTCAGATACCATTGCAGAGTAGTCATGGAGTGGCCTTGTCTAACACTGATGTTCAGTAGGAGAGGACCAAGGCCTACTTAATAGTCCTAGGCAGTCTCACAAATATCAGGAGCTGCTTTTCTCTTGTGTACAGTTTAGGTGTAGAGTAGTGACCCTCTGGCACTGGCATATCCTCATTCATTCATCCTTCATCTAGGAAAGAAAAGTCATTTTTTAAAGTGTAACAAGAATATTACAATGTAAGAATAGGATGGTGTAAATAAAAAAAAATCTACCATTGTAACTATTTTCTTCTTTTTTTTGTGTGTGTGGTTTTTTTTTTTTTTTTTGGCCGGGGCTGGGTTTGAACCCACCACCTCCGGCATATGGGACCGGCGCCCTACTCCTTGAGCCACAGGTGCTGCCCCATTGTAACTATTTTCATTCTGTTTTGTTCTCTTCTGGTCTTTCTTCATAGCTATAGTTTATTTACAATGTGACAATTATATATGTATTTAAATTTTTTAAAAATTATTTTAATTTTTATCATAAAAGCCATATTCCTTAATTTAACAAATAGTACCAGCCACTGTTCTAAGCTCATTCTAGAGGAGAAAATAGACAATAAACAAATGAATAAGTAATGTAATTTCAGCTAGTGGTGAGGTCCATGATGAGGAATGGAGCAGGCTGTTAGAACAGAGAGTGGTGGCAGGGTGGGTCACCATGGAGGGGGGAGTGGTCTGGAAAGGCCTCTCTGAAGAAGGGATGTCTGAGGGCTGATAAACATGAAGGAACTAGTGTGGGAAGGTACAAGGGGAGAACTGTCCAGATGGGGAGAACAGCAGGTGGAAAGTCCCTGAAGCAGAATGATCTTGGTATGACTGAGGAAGAGCCAGGAGGCCAGTGCTCTGGAACAGACAGAGTGGAGAGAAGGGAGGGGAGCAGCCAGAGCTCTGGGGCTTTGTTGGCCTTGTGAAGAGTTTGGATTTTATTCTGTGAAAGACAGCTATGGGAGGATTTCAAGCAGGGAAGTGTCATGTGGCTTGTGTCCTATAAAAATCACAGTAGGGCGCCTGTCCCATATGCCAGAGGTGGTGGGTTCAAACCCAGCCCCGGCCAAAAACCACAAAAAAAAAAAAAAAAAAAAAAATCTCCCTGGCTATGGCTTGGCACCTGTATCTCAAGCGGCTAAGGCGCCAGCCATATACACTGGAGCTGGCGGGTTCGAATCCAGCCTGGGCCTGCCAAACAACACTGACAATTACCACCAAAAAATAGCCGGGTGTTGTGGCGGGCGCCTATATTCCCAGCTACTTGGGAGGCTGATGCAAGAGAATCGCTTAAGCCCAAGAGTTGGAGGTGGTTGTGAGCTGTGACGCTGCGGCACTCTACCCAGGGTGACAGCTGGAGAAAAAAAAAAAAAAAGGGCGGTGCCTGTGGCTCAAAGGAGTAGGGCACCGGCCTCATATGCCAGAGGTGGTTGGTTCAAACCCAGCCCAGACCAAAAACTGAAAAAAGAAAAAAAAATCTTCCTGGCTGTTCTGCTGAGAATCGATCGTAGGAGGGCAAGACTGGAAGCTTGCAGATTCGTAGAACACTTTGGTGGTTATCTAGGCCAGAGATGATGAGAAACTATGGAGGTAGCAGTGGGGGTGGAGAGAAATGTAGGGTTTCTCATATATTTTGAAGATAGAATAATCAAGACTTACCGAAAGTTGGAAGTGGGAACAGGGGGAGGGGGCTCAAGGATAGCCCTAAAGGTTTGGTTCTGTAGAGTGAGGGTTGGTGTCACAGGTAGAGTGGCAGGGTAGGGGGGTAGGGAGGTTAGCATCCTGTTTTAGACATGTCAGGTTTCAGATACTTGTTAGTCATCCCAGGGGCTCTATCAGGATAGCAGGTGGATAGAAGAGGTTAGAACCAGGCTGGAGATGGTGGTTTGAGAATTTTCAGAGGGGAGAGTTGTGACAGCACAGCTGTAGATAGGCAAGAGAGGACAGGATCACATGGGTAGTAAGGGCACGGGGATGACATGTCTGTTGTGGTAGGAAAGAAGGAAGAGGGTATGGGTATAGATACATATAGGTTGGTACATTTGTAATGCGTAAAGAGGTAATTCTCTTTTAATTGCTTCTATTATTTTAGTGAGGTCATCAATTGAGAGCAAGCGGGGGTGAGAAGGAGGAGTACTAGAGATCTGGGGAGCTAGGAAAAGGAGTGGAAAAATCATCTTGGAGACTTTAATGGACTAACTTGGGAAATGTGGCTGATTGCTGGGCAGTTCTCTGTGTTACTACAGATTTATGGTCAAACTTTTTTTTTTTTGGACACAGAGTGTCACTGTGTCATCCTCAGTAGAGTGCTGTGAGGCAACTCACAGCCGGTTGCCCAGCTCACGGCAACCTCAAACTCTTGGGTTTAAGCAATTCTCTTGCCTCACCCTCCCAGGTAGCTGGGACTACAGGCACCTGCCACAGTGCCCCGCTATGTTTTTTTGTTGTTGTCATCGTTGTTTGGCAGGCCCAGGCCATGTTTGAACTCGCCAGCTCTGGTGTATGTGGCTATGCCCTAGCCACTGAGCTATAGGCGCTGAGCCAGGTTAAACTTTTTTTTTGATTAAACTTTTTTTTTTGTAGAGACAGAGTCTCACTCTATGGCCCTCGGTAGAGTGCTGTGGCCTCACACAGCTCACAGCAACCTCCAACTCCTGGGCTTAAGCAATTCTCTTGCCTCAGCCTCCCGAGTAGCTGGGACTACAGACACCTGCCACAACGCCCGGCTATTTTTTGGTTGCAGTTTGGCCGGGGCTGGGTTTGAACCCGCCACCCTCGGTATATGGGGCTGGCGCCTTACCGACTGAGCCACAGGCACTGCCCTTTAATTAAACTTTTAAAAATTATTTTCTTCTTCTTTTTTCCTTTTTTTGAGACAGAGTCTCACTCTTTTCTCCCAGGCTAAAGTGCTATGGCAGCAGCTTAGCTCTTAGCAACCTCAAACTCCTGGGTTCAAGTGATCCTCCTGCCTCAGTCTTTGTACAACAATACCTGGCTGATTTTTCTATTTTTGGTTGAGGCAGAGTCTTGCTCTTGCTTAGGCTGGTCTTGAATTCCTGAGCTCAGGCGACCCTCCCACTTGGACCTCTCAGAGTGCTAGGATTACAGGCCTAAGCCACTATACCCAGCTGGTCAAACCTTTTTAAAAACTTTTATTCTTTTAGAGACAGAGTTTTGCTCTGTCACTGACGCTAGAATGTGGTAGCATCATCATAGCTCACTGTAGCTTCCAACTCCTGGGCTCAAGTGATGGTCCCACCTCATCCTTCTGACTAGCTAGGACTATAGGCTTGGCTATCATACCTGTCTAATTTCTTTAATATGTTGTAGAGGTGGGAGTCTTTCTATGTTGCTATGCTGATCTCCAGCTCCTGGTCTCAACTGATCCTTCCATCTCAGCCTCCCATAGTGCTGGGATTGCAGGTGTGAGCCACTGTGCCTCACCTCTGGTCAGACATTTATTATTTATTTATTTAAGAGACAGAGTCTCACTTTATAGCTCTCAGCATAGTGCTGTGGCGTCACAACTCACAGCAACCTCCAATTCCTGGGCTTAGGCAGTTCTCTTGCCTCAGCCTCCCAAATAGCTGGGACTGCAGGTGCCCGCCACAACGCCCAGCTATTTTTGTTGTTGTTGCAGTTCGAACCCACCACCCTTGGTATATGGGGCTGGTGTCCTACCAACTGAGCCACAGGCACCGCCTAGGTCAGACATTTAGAGTGAAGATTCTGTAAGTTTGTCAAGCCATGTTTAGCTGCATGAGCATAAGCTTGGTGTAGGTTCAGAGTTGGGCTTAACATAGACTGAACTTTCGGTGAGGCATGGTGGCTCATGCCTGTTAATTGTAGCACTCTGGGAAGCCAAGGTGGGAGGATCACCTGAGCTCAGGAGTTCGAGACCAACCTGAGCAAAGTGAGACCCCATCTCGACTAAAAGTAGAAAAATTAGCTGAGTGTTGTGGTGGGTGCCTGTAGTCCCAGCTATTTGGGAGGCTGAGGCAGGAGGATTGCCTGAGCCTAGGAGTTTGAAGTTGCTGTGAGCTAAGCTGAGGCCATGGCACTCTAGCCTTGGTGACAGAGCAAGATTCTGTCTCAAAAAAACACAAAAGAAAAAACAAAAACAAAGACTGAACTTTTGCCTAATGAGTGCAGTGGAGGAACAGAGAGGCAGGGGAAATAAGGGTGTGTGCAAGGAAGGGATTAAAACCTTGGCCCTTGGAGTGTAGGCTGGTGAAGGAAGTACAGCTGTGACTTGGGAACTAGATTATAAAGAGCTGGGAGTGTCAGTGATAAAATCTTTTTGGAGGGCAATTGAGCAATGCCTGTTAGCTTTTAAAATCCATGTACCCATTGTCCTAGTAGAAATTTATCTTCTAGGTGTATTCCTGCTGGTATGCAAATTGGATATGTAAGGATGTCCATTAGAGCTGTGTGGGCCTCTAATTTTTTATTGTGAGCAGATGTTTCATGTCTCCCATGCTGCAACCCACTCCACAGGAGTTAAAGGACACCCACTGTGCCCCAGCACCTCTCCTGACCTCGATTCTACAAAAGGGAGAAGCCACACTCAGAAATGATGACACCTCTCCTTAAGAGTATGACCCACAGTGGGTGATATCACTGTATTTTAATCTTTGTTGAACATAATAAAAAAATACATTGTTTGGCTCAATAGGTTATGAACATTTTTCAGTCCTTTAAATAACCTTTTCATTTTACTTACAATAAAACTTTTAGGAGTATTATGATTTTATTTTGGTTGGGCTGTTACAGTTTTTAGGTTTGCTATACGTGATTTTAGCCAAAAGGCCAAGAAGTGATTGAATGGTTTGCTTATGTAGTATGTATACAGTGGTATCACAGTTTGCTTTAGTCTTCATTTCTTTTACTACTATGGAAAATGAACCATATTTCAGTGACTCTGGATGAAAAACTTATTTCTCAAAGCTTTGGTCTATTCCAGGTTTTACTATAATAATAAATACCCAGCAAAATACATTGGAACTTCTTTTCTCTCAGAGGTCTAAGATATGTTAGTTTTTTTTTTGTTTTTTTTTGACACACAGAGTCTCACTATGTGGCCCTTAGTAGAGTGCCGTGGCGTCACAGCTCACAACAATCTCAAACTCTCAGGTTAAGCAATTCTCTTGCCTCAGCCTCCCAAGTAGCTGGGATTATAGGCGCCTGCCACAACGCCTGGCTGTTTTTTTGTTGCAGTTGTCGTTGTTTAGCTGGACCAGGATGGATTTGAACCCTCTACCCTCGGTGTACATGGCTGGCGTTGTAACCACTGTGCTGTAGGTGCCGAGCTGATATGTTAGTTCTAAATAGTCCAAATTCATTTGATAGCTCAGATGGATATGAACACTTAAAGATTATAAATGCAAAGATTCCCACAGGATGTTCTGAGCATAGATGGAATAACCACAGTGTCAGCTGCGTAAGCCCACTGTCTCTACCTGTGTGCTGAACAGGCTGTGCAGTGTGCCGTGGGTTGGGTTGTTAGTGTCAACAGATGATGACACTCTCTGAGCAGACAGAGCCTAGCAATGTCAGGACTTGAGGCAGGGAGTTTCCACACTCAGAATGCTTGGCTTAGACTGAGTGGGGTTGGCATTTGTAAAGATGTTTTGCTTTTTCCCATTCATGTAGACTCCACTTGAATGGGAGCAAACCATTTAATCCTGAAGCAGCAATGAAAATAATTTTATGGTTGGGGGTCACCACAACATGAGGAACTGTATTAAAGGGTTGTGGCATTAGGAAGGTTGAGAACCACTGATGTAGACAGAAGGAGACAGGTCTATAAATGACATACTAACTTAGGTGTTTGGGAACTGTGGGCACCTGCACTGAAAGAACAAAATGTCAGAATTGTGGGTATGAGTGTTTCATAAAGATAGATTTTGTTATAAATTGTCATATATGAGGATAAACAGGACACTTACTTACAAAGTCAGAGGAAATTTTAAACTTTAGAAGTAGGTGCAGAAAGAAGGTTAGGCTTTGGAACCCAGGAAAGAGGCTACTCCAGATGCCAGCAGGTGGAGCCCTCCAGGGCAGGAGCCCAGGCCGGGAAGGGTGACCCCCTTCTCTCACTGCTGGATACCTGGGCCACCCTGATAAAAAGCTTAGTATCAGGAATAGGTAAGCAGTGGTGCTAGGCACTTACTGGGTTTGGTACCTTTGGGGTGAATGATGAATTTTGTGTGGATGAAATGAAGAGTTTCTAATTGATAATGGAAGGCATATTTGATTCAGGAGAAAGTGACCAAGATTTATGAGAAAGCCTTGTAGTTCTCTGCATTCTTGGAGCAGCTCCTGTACTTTGTGCTTCCTTCGGTGGGTCTGCCCAGCAGTTCAGTTATGTTAGATTGGATCATTGGAACTGGGTGATGTTCGGCTACTTTGACCTATAAAAATGGCACTTAATGCAGTTCAATCTAATTGTTTGTCAAAGTGTCATATCTTTTGGGCGGCGCCTGTGGCTCAGTCGGTAAGGCGCCGGCCCCATATACCGAGGGTGGCGGGTTCAAACCCGGCCCCAACCAAACTGCAACCAAAAAATAGCCGGGCATTGTGGCGGGCGCCTGTAGTCCCAGCTACTCGGGAGGCTGAGGCAAGAGAATCGCTTAAGCCCGGGAGTTGGAGGTTGCTGTGAGCTGTGTGAGGCCACGGCACTCTACCGAGGGCCATAAAGTGAGACTCTGTCTCTACAAAAAAAAAAAAAAAAAAAAAAAAAAAAAGTGTCATATCTTTTTGCAGGGCAAGGTCCAAATTTTATTTGTTCTACACTTTGTTTTGTTTTTGTAGAGACAGAGTCTCACTTTACGGCCCTCGGTAGAGTGCCGTGGCCTCACACAGCTCACAGCAACCTCCAACTCCTGGGCTTAAGCGATTCTCTTGCCTCAGCCTCCCGAGTAGCTGGGACTACAGGCGCCTGTCACAACGCCCGGCAATTTTTTGATTGCAGTTTGGCCGGGGCCGGGTTTGAACCCACCACCCTCTGTATATGGGGCCAGAGCCTTACTGACTGAGCCACAGGCGCCGCCCTTGTTCTACACTTTGGTCATCACATTCACACACATATTGGTTATTGTAATACTGCCCTGGAAGGCTAGCTGGAGGGGAGTGAGGAGGAGCCTTCTTAATGGCCCGGGTCTGTAGTGGTAGTCCAGTCCAAACACTGCAACTTAGGTGTGTTTGGGGATTTCTTGTGCTCAGAGAAACTCCTGCTCTAGAGCAGCTGAAAGTTACTATTGCTGACTACTTCGTAAAAATGTTTATTGAGAAATTGGATAATAGGGTTATGGTTAACATTTTGAAACACTTAGTGTAGTCAAAGGCTTGATGATACCAGAAGGAACACAACTGCTGATGAAAGTCTTACCAATTACCTGCATTGATGCAGGATGTTGGTTGGAGTCTTAACAGCTCTCAGTGAACCAGTTAGTTCAGGTTTATTGTCCTTTGTTGTGCATATCAAAGTTAGAGTCAGTAAGGCATCTGAGCACTCTGGAAAGTGTCTTCTACCTGTTGAGGGTAGGAAGAACTCCCGAAGAGGATGTTCCCCACGGTTTGAGCATCTGTAGGTTAAAAGGTGTTACTTTGCTTTTGTTCTTTCTTTTTGTTTTTTTGAGACAGAGTCTCACTTTGTCACCCTCAGTAGAGTGCAGTAGCATCACAGCTCAAGCTCAAACTCCTGGGCTTAAGCAACTCTCTCTTTTTTTTTATTTTTATTTATTTATTTTTTTTATTAAACCATAGCTGTGTACATTAGTATGATCGTGGGGCACCATACACTTGGTTCATAGATCGTTTGACACATTTGCATCACATTAGTTAACATAGCTTTTGTAGCATTTTCTTAGTTATTTTGCTAAGACCTTTACATTCCACATTTACTAAGATTCACATATACCCTTGTAAGATGCACCGCAGGTGTAATCCCGTTAATCCCCCTCTTTCCCCTCTCTCCCCCCTCCGTCCCTTCCCTTTCCCCTTTCTCCCTATTCTTAGGTTATAACTGGGTTATAGCTTTCATGTGAAGGTCCTACATTAGTTTCATAATAAGGGTGAGTACATTGGGTACCTCAGCCTCCCAAGCACTTGGGACCACAGGTGCCCGCCACAACAGCTAGCCATTTTTTGGTTGTAGTTGTCATTGTTTAGCAGGCCTGGGCTGGGTTCAATCCCACCATCCCTAGTGTATGCGGCCAGCGCCCTAACCACTGAGCTATGGGTGCCGAGCCGTCACTTTGTTTTTAAAACAAGTTTGTGTTTCTGGGACCAGGTAAAATGAAAATTTATATTGTTATCACACATGGTAGCTTGTATTTAACATGCGCCTCCTGGTGGGCTTTTACCCTCAGTAGACTAGAAACCTGAGAAAGTGCCCATAGTGTTCGTATGGAGAGTAAAGACATTTTATTTATTTATTTTTTTATTAAATCATAGCTGTGTACATTGATATGATCATGGGGCATCATTCACTAGCTTCACAGACCGTTTACCAAGTTTCACATATACCCTTAAGACATTTTAAAAAACTTTGCCTGGCTCGGTGCCTGTGGCTCAAGCTGCTAAGGAGCCAGCCACATACACCTGAGCTGGCGGGTTCGAATCCAGCCCTGGCCCGCCAAACAACAATGACGGCTGCAACTAAAAAATAGCCAGGCATTGGGCGGTGCCTGTGGCTCAAAGGAGTAGGGCGCTGGCCCCATACACTGGGGGTGGCGGGTTCAAACCCAGCCCGGCCAAAAAAACTGCAAAAAAAAAAAATAGCTGGGCATTCTGGTGGGCGCCTGTAGTCCGAGCTACTTGGGAGGCGGAGGCAGGAGAATCACTTGAGCCTAGGAGTTTGAAGTTGCTGTGAGCTGTGATGGAACGGCACTCTACCCAGGGCAACAGCTTGAGACTCTGTCTCAAAACAAAACAAAACAAAAATGTTTTGCCTAAAATTTAAGAAGCTAATAAAAATATCTGTGTGATGTTCATGTTGGTATTGATTTTGGAGTTCTTCCTGGAGTTTGGGGAACCCTGGGCAGGACCATGTTGATGCTGTCAGCTGGTGGCTGGAACATTAGTGCTGGTGTCCACCAGGGCAGGGAAATTAGAGCCTAAAATGTTGTCATCTGGAGTCTTGTTTCTGTTGTTTGTGTCATGCAATAGGTTTAGACCTGCTATGTCTTTATAAAAGCAACATACAATAGATAGATGAGGAGAAATGTTAAACAGGTGTCAAGAAGGCAAATACGACACCAAACTGCAGTGTGAAAACACAGTGGTCATTACATCGTCCTTTAATAAAAATGGACTTTTAACTGCATCGGTTTTTCTTAGTTGTGCATTAAATCTTCTGTTTAAAAAAAAAAAAAAAAAATCTTCTGTTTACAGAGCTTAGCCTGAGTATTTTGTGAAAGTCAAACAGCCAAGAAGTATAATTTCCTCAACAGTCTTTGTCTTGCCCTTTTACAGATGGCGTAAAAGCAGGTGTGTAAAAAATAAAAAAGCAGTTTGAGCTGACGTGAAAGGTATTTCAGATTTACGCTTTGCAGATGATATTGGTATGATTAATGCATTCATTGCTTTTTTTTATTGCTTTTCACAGATAATGTACGTGATGCATGGAAAATGTTGTGGGTTTAAATCTTTGCCAGATTTAGACTGTGAATATCAACAGATGTTATCATATAAGTACCATAATTATTATAAAATAAAAAATTCGTCATGAAATATATTGACATAAATTTCATTTATGTAAATTGCTTTCGTTAGTATAAAACCTTAGTGTAGCTGTTGGGGTTTGTGAAGCACTTTCGATGAGATTAACTTGGTATAAAGTGGTCACAAATGGGTTGCTTTAAATTTAACTGACAAGAAAATAACACTCAAGAGTTAGGAAATTACCGAGACATTTGTTTTCAGTCTGTGTTGCTTAAATAGGTTGACTGAGAATTAATAACAGTGGACTGCTGGCTCAATAATTGCAGAAAATAACTGAAAGGAGACTTTAAATAATAACTTAAAAATATTTTGGTCTTGCTCTTTCTTGATCTGTTTCTGTTTTTCTTTGGTGTGCCTGCCCGCTGCTTCAATATGGCCATCATCAGTAGTATCGGGTTTGCACAGGAGTTTTGTCAATAGAGTTTTGGTGCATTAGGGCTGTGTCATAGAAACTTGCATTCAGATGTGTCAGAATACAGATCCTGGGTGCCTAAGGGAGCAGCTGTATCAACTAGCCAGCTCTTGGCTAGTGCTATACGCATGCTCCTGTGACTGGGTAGTGGCCAGTTGCTGTCTGCCCTTAGGAGGAATTGGGTTCAACATTGTGGACAGGTGGGGGAGGTTCTTTTTCCCTGGTTCTGAGCTGTACATATTTTGGGCTTTTTTCTACATCATTTTAAAATTCTGTTTATTTTTTTATTTTATTTTATTTTATTTTTCTAGTTTTTGGCTGGGGCTGGGTTTGAACCAGCCACCTCTGGCATATGGGGCTGGTGCTCTACTTTCTACACCATTTTAAACAAAACAAAGCAGTGACATCCTTTTCCCTGTGTTGTAGGTAATTTACCATCACATTGCCATTCTGATGAGGCTAAAATGGGGCACTCAAACTCAGTCACTGAATTTTGTGGGACACTGAACCAGACTGAGACCATGGGATTACTTGTGATTATACTGGGTCATGTCACTGTTAGTAGGGGCCAGACTCACATCCCCAGTTCCTACAGCAACTTTTTAGAACGTACTGTGATACAGAAAGGTGGTTGTTTTGTATTTGTTTTTTTTTTTAGGAGATACCTTGTTTTCCAAGGACTACTTGTTGGATTAGTTTTCTCCCTTAAATGGGTTTTACCATACTTCCCTGAGAAGGGGAATATTCACCAGTTGAAACAAACAAAGCTGTACTTGTCTGGGAGTAGCCCAGGTATCACTGTTGAGCAATCAGAGGTCATTTAATTGTATCGTTAAAGTCAGTCCTGTCAAAATAGCAAACGCTGCTAATGACTCTGTGTGCTTGTGTGCTCTCATCCAGCAGGGCAGGATTGAGGCCTTTTACCATATCATACATCCAACTGACTTCAAATGCCCTGTCCTCGCCATTGCAGCCCTGGCTAGAGCTGCCCCAGACTGCTGGGCCAGGAGCCACATAGTCTGGCTCTGTCAGCATCAGTGAGCCCAGTAAGGCATCTGGGCTGCCAACCACAAGGGGCTCTGGGCCCTAGATGCAGAGGAGGAAGAGGCAACAGAAGTACATATTCCATTTCTGCCCGGGAAAGCTCCCAGTTTTGTTGGGGAGCTGGCACATCTGAATTGTACGGGTGGTTGATTTGTTTTCAAGTTGACGTATTAATTGGACATTAAAATGTGAAGCACTGTACTAGTAAGCCAAAGGAGTTGTGTTCCAGGATGGCTGCCTGGAGGAGGAGAATTTTGAATTGGTCCTTGATGATGTCATAGGTTGTGAGGGAAGGCCCTAGGTGAGAGATTTGCAGGTGGCATAGGCCACGAGTGGGGAGAAAGGACTTGGGGAAGCGAGGTTCCTGAGATTGGTTCCGTGAGCTGGGCTGCAGAATGGCAGGTGTGGTTCTTATGGTGCAGTCCTTCCTGGGGGTTGCATCAAGGTTAGGACACCTGAAGCCAACAGCCGCATCCTCCCTTTCCTTTGACTTGCTTGTGTCCCCTGCAGGAGAACCACCATCCTCTCAAGCACCCAGACCTGAAACTGAAGAATTACCTTTAGTATCTTTCTCCAGGACTCCTAGAGAACTCCCTAGAGTTTCAGTTAGAGCTCCCTGGCTCCCTTTGCCATGACCAGGTTGGTCTTTGCTCAGAAAATCCCAATGTTTTCCTATTTATTTTACAGGCCATGCTTCATCTTCTCAGAGATTTCAAAGCTGCCCACAGCCCAGCCTTAACCCTACCTCACATTACTCCTTTGCAGGAAGCCTCTCTACTCAGCGTTTAGAACTGTAGGGACCTTTAGGGTCACCCAGTTATTCCCCTCAGTGAAGATATAGGAAAACCCAGGCTTAGATGGGGGAATACCTTGCCCAAAGCCATAGAAAATTAGTGGCTATGCTGGACCTGGAGCTAAGACCTCTAGCATCTCAGTTCAGTTTTTTTTCTGCCTTTATCCAAGCTGTTCTCCCTCCCCTGCCCCATCCCACCCTATCCAGCCCTCATCTGTTTACTGTTGGAAAGTGTTTCTTGATTTTTATGTACTTAATAATAACGAACACTTATTGAGCACTTACTATAGGGTAGGCAGTGTACTGGACACAGTGAGTGAAGCAGATTCTGTCCCTGTCTTCATGAGTATACAGTGGGGGAGGGGGAGCGTAAGCAAAGGAAAAAATGAATATATCATTATGAGGTATGGTAAACGTCAGGAAAGAAAATCCTAGCAGCTTATGCTTAAAGAACACTCAGACTGGGCGGTGCCTGTGGCTCAGTCGGTAAGGCGCCGGGCCCCATATACCGAGGGTGGCGGGTTCAAACCTGGCCCCGGCCAAACTGCAAAACCAAAAAAATAGCCGGGCACTGTGGCAGGCGCCTGTAGTCCCAGCTACTTGGGAGGCTGAGGCAAGAGAATCGCTTAAACCCATGAGTTGGAGGTTGCTGTGAGCCGTGTGAGGCCACAGCACTCTACCGAGGGCCATAAAGTGAGACTCTGTCTCTACAAAAAAAAAAAAAGAACACTCAGACTATGGGCCAGGCAGTACAGTAAGGACTTTACATGTATTCATTCCTTTAATCCTCACAAAACCCTGTGAAGTAGATATTTCCTTTATTTCACAGATGAGGAAACTGAGGCTTGGACTGAGTGACTTGCTCAAGATCCCATGGCTAGTAAGCTGGGTCAAGATTTGATTCCAGGCAATCCAGGCCTCTGCCACAGAAAAGGGGCCCTGAGGGAGAAAAATGAGAAGACAATTCTAATTGATAAGAGTGGTCAGGGAAGGCCTCAGTAAGGAAGTGATAAGCTGGTACATTTCTTAAACAAAGACCAATCAGAGGATGTAGAGAAGGAAGAGGCCACCTTCAAATTGGGGAGAAGAGTGAGGAGGCTGTTGCATTCATCCAGGTGAGGCATCATCACTGGAGTGGACTCAGAAAGAGGTTATGGACTGGGGCAGGAACAGAGCAGAAGCAGAAAGGTGTAGCGGCTGGAGTTGTAGTTAGTTTACATGAGCGGAAACCAGTGGTAGCCCAGGTAACTCTTAGGAAATGCAGATAGAGCATACCCAAGTTCTTTCGACTAGTAATGACTGATAATGGATGGTAAGGAAGAAGAGCAGAGGGTAAGAATGATTTCCAAAATTTGGGCCTGGAGGACCTGGGTGGCTCACGCCTGTACTCCCAGTACTTGGGAGACCGAGGTGGGTGGATTGCCTGAGCTCGCAAGTTTGAGACCAGCCTGAGCAAGAGCAAGAACCTGACTCTAAAAAATAGCCAGGCGTTGTGGTAGGCACCTATAGTTTCCGCTGCTTGGGAGGCTGCGGCAAGAGGATCATTTGAACCCAAGAGTTTGAGGTTGCTGTGAGCTAAGACGCCATGGCACTCCACCAAGGGTGAACAAGTGAGACTCTGTCTCAAAAAAAAAAAAATGAGTCCTGGTTTTGACACTGTTAAGTAGGAGTGCCATGAGACATCCAGATGTTAAGTTCAAGAAGGTAGTTTTTTGTCTGAGTTTGGAACTCAGAGGTAAGGTCTGGGTTGTAGATAATTAGGGAATCATAGGTATGCGAGGGGAAAAAGCCAAGGTAATAGGTGAGATTAGTCAGGAGGAAATTACAGTGTGACAAGAGAAGGTTGCTCAGGATTCAGTCCATGTAGGGGTTGGATTGATGAGGAGTTGGCAACAATTGAGAAAGACTTTGTTAGAGGAATAGGAATATCAGGTCAGTGTCAGTATCACAGAATCTAAAAGATGAGAGGGATCAATTCTGAGATGCCACGTAAGGTGAATACCAAAGGATGGCTATTGGATTAAGCGACATGGAGGTCACCAGTTATTATAACAAGAGGGCTTTGGTGGGGTGGGGGTGCAGGCCAGCCAGAAGAAGAAATGGGGCTCATAGGCTTTCTACATGTGATAAATGCTGAATTCCATTTAGAATTCATTCCTTGTTTGTAATGTTTTTTTCAGCCTTGTTTTGACGTTAAACCTATGCATCTTAGAGTTTTGATATTGAGCCTATGATTTTAGAGCTAAAAAGGATGAGACACCTGAGGCTCAGGGGTAAAGTGCTTTGCCAGGTGACAATTAATCAGTGGCAAAATTAGGACAACACTAAGTGCAACTTAGATCTTGTAACAGGACAATGCAACTATTTATCTATGTCTCTCCAGCTGAGGTATAAGTACCTTGAGGACAGACTTGGGTTATGCTTGTGTACATCTCCTGCAGTAACCAGTCCATTATTACCTAGATATGTATTTTGAGTACCTAAGGTCTCCTGATTTGGTTCACTGTGGGTGAGCTGATCAGCACTCTTAGTCCCAGGGGAACATAGTGTTTTTTATCTTTCTGTCTCCTGCATGTTATACATACAACTCTTTCTCACTGGGGACTTTGCATCTCCCTGACCTCCCTACTCCACTTGTGATTCTTGACCAGCCTATCTGGCCACTAAGTTGCTGTGTCTGTTGGGATGAGAGAGGGTGATCTGTATTGCTGTGGAGCACTACCCTGGAGAACACAGCATTGACCGTGCCTTTGTTCTACATGCAGTTTTGCAGCATCTGAGAAGAAAATGGGCATCTTTAGTCAGTTGTCTCCTGTAATGAGAGACTTAGGCCGGCACTCAGTATTTTAGCACCACTGCTTCAGCCACCCATAATCACAGCCAGAGTTTGTTATCAATATTGGTGTCCCTAAGGCCCATGGCAGATTCTTCTCAGGCCACAAAGTGCCAGCTAGGAAGCTGTCAAGATCTGTTTACCTCTACCCATTAGTTACCATTTCTGTTTCAAGACAGTTCTTTTAATTTCCGATTTTCTTTTCCTTTCCTTTTCTATGACTGTTCGTCCAGCACTCTTTGCTATGCCTTCCTTCCTTCCTTTCTTCCCTCCCTCCCTTCCCTTCCTTTCTTTTCTTTCTTCAGCCTCGTCTCGCTCTGTTGCCCTGGGTAGAGTGCCATGGTGCCATCTCAGCCCCCAGAAACCTCAAACTCTTGGGCTTGAGCAGCCCCTTGCCTCAGCTACTGAGTAGCTGGATCTACAGCCATGTGCCATTGTGCCTGGCTAGTTGTTGTTTTTTTTTTTTTTTTTTTTTTTTCCTATTTTTAGTAGAGATGGGGTCTCACTCTTGCTCGTGTTGGTCTTGAACTCCTAAGCTCAAGCAATTCACCCATTTCAGCCTCCCAGAGTGCTAGGATTACAGGCATGAGCCACCACACCTGGCCTTCTTTTTTCTTTTTAATTATAACTTGGTTGTGTTCTATATAGAAAAGTTAAAAGCTATTTACTGTATGTTTTAGAAATTATTTTTAGAAATTTTGATGTAAAAATGTTGCTTTAAGGTCATTCAGAATACAGATAACTCTTAATGTATTATTTACCTGAAATGTAGCCATATTAGTTTCCTTTGAGATAGTTTAAAAGATCACTAAGTATTTTATGAACTAACATGTGTTTGAGTGTCTGTTAGATGTTAGTAGTTGCTCAGTGTTAGGTGACCTATGAAATAACATAGATTGTTGCAAGTTTGTTTCTTTGACGCTCTCAGGGGCTTTGTAAAATTAGGTGGTATTATAGTATCCCAGTTTTGCTGATGGTGGAAAAGTCAAGAAAGTTAAGGAGCTCGCTTACAGAGAAAGCAGGTGGTGGGACCATCTTTCTAAGCCTAGGCAGTCTATTCTAAAGTGGCTGCTCTTCTCTTAACACAAACCTGTTTTGAAGAGTTGTAGAATTACTGAGGATATAGGTTGCAGTTTTGTTTAGAAATGTCTTAGGCATTTCAATGAAAAACTCTGCTGTTCAAAATTGAGCTTATCTTTTGTTCCACTTAAAAAAAAATGTTTGGGGCTTGGCACCTATAGCTTAAGCGCCTAAGGTGCCAGCCACATACACCAGAGCAGGCATGTTCCAATCCAGCCGGGGCCTGCCAAATGACAATGACAACTATAAACAAAAAATAGCCGGGCGTTGTGGCGGGCGCCTGTAGTCCCAGCTACTTGGGAGGCGGAGGCAAGAGAATCACTTAAGCCCAGGAGTTGGAGGTTGCTGTGAGCTGTGATGCTATGGCACTCTACCCAGGGTGACAGCTTGAGGCTCTGACTCAAAAAAAAAAAAAAAAAGTTTGGAGTGCCTAAAGAAGGCTATGTGTTCTTTCCATGTTTTGAAGAAAAAGGTAGCCAGCTACTGATAGGAAGTTGACCTGTAAACTGCTACGTGGTTCCCTATGCCCTATCCTAAAAGTGTTAGTTTATAATATTCAGTCCATCAGTTATCAGTCCTAAATCTATTACAAGTTGGAGGTCAGCTTCTGTCTAGAGGGGAAAGTCACTTCAGAAAAAATGTCTTCAAAGAGCAGCTGAAAACTTTATTTGGAGAATTGAAACTCTACACAGAGAAGATAAACATATCCTGCATTGAGAGACCCAGGCTTTCTTATTTTTTTTTATTTATTTTTTATTTTTATTTATTTATTTTTTTAATTAATTTATTTTTATTGTTAAATCACAGCTGTGTACATTAGTGCAATCAAAGGGTACAATGTGCCGGTTTCATATACAATCTGAAATATTCTCATCAAACTGTTCAACGTACCCTTCATGGCATTTTCTTAGTTGTTGTATGTAGACATTTGTGTTCTGTATTTAGTAAGTTTAGCCTGTACCCATTCTAAGATGCACCGTAGGTGTGGCCCCATCCATTACCCTCCCTCCACCAAAACCTCCCCCGTCCCTTCCCCTTCCTTGGCCCTTTCTTTTTTTTTTTTTTGGTAGAGACAGAGTCTCGCTTTATGCCCCTCGGTAGAGTGCCGTGGCCTCACACAGCTCACAGCAACCTCCAACTCCTGAGCTTACGTGATTCTCTTGCCTCAGCCTCCCGAGTAGCTGGGGCTACAGGCGCCCGCCACAACATCCAGCTATTTTTTGGTTGCAGTTCAGCCGTGGTCGGGCTTGAACCCACCACCCTCGTTATATGGGGCCGGTGCCTTACCAACTGAGCCACAGGTACCGCCCCGGCCCTTTCCCCATAGTCTTGTGCTATAGTTGGGTTATAGCCTTCATGTGAAAGCTATAAATTAGCTTCATAGTAGGGCTGAGTACATTGGATACTCTTTCTTCCATTCCTGAGATACTTTGCTAAGAAGAGTATGTTCCAGCTCCATCCATGTAAACATGAAAGAGGTAAAGTCTCCGTCTTTCTTTAAGGCTGCATAATATTCCGTGGTATACATGTACCACAATTTGCTAGTCCATTCGTGGGTCGATGGACACTTGGGCTTCTTCCATGACTTAGCAATTATGAATTGGGCTACAATAAACATTCTGGTACAGATGTCTTTGTTATATTGTGAGAGACCCAGGCTTTCTAAGCCGCTGAGCATACAGGTGGACAGAGAAGAGGGCAATTATGAGTCTGAGTTTCTTAAAGTATGGTTCTGTAACGTAACCTTCAGGGTGAATTGCTTCTATTTGTTTAAAACTGTGAGCTTTAACTAGAAAGGTTTAACATTTGTGGGTTATTCAAGGCTGCAGAGATCAGTCAGGCCTCAGTCTAATGAGAATGCTAGCACCATGTTATATTTGGGTGTTATGTTTAGCTGGGTAACAAATACAATTGGTTTTTTTTTTTTTTTGGTTTATTTTTTCTGATTGCATAGTATGTTTTATAATTTGGATAACATGAAAAAGTACAAAGAAGAAAAATATATCTGTAATCCTTCTGCTCATTTAAAAATAATATGTGTAAGTATGTATTTGTGTGTTTATGTATGTATATATGTATTCGTATATATTTGGGGTCATTGTAAGATACTTTCTGGTCAGTTGATTTTTTCTCTTTTTTGTATGGTAAACATTTTTCTGTGCCACTAAAATATTTTACCTCATGATTACTAGTGCTGTGATACATATAATGTTCCATTGAGTGGAAAAAGCCATATTTAATTGGCAATACCTGTACACAGTAACCGTGTTCACAGATGGGGCTTTGTGAGCCTGTCTTTTAAAATGCTGTGTATAAATGCCGTCAGTTGAACACAGAAGTGTCAGGGAGCCCTACCAGGTGGTTCTTGCCAAAGATACTCAGGATCTGGATGCCCACAGAGATCAGGCATAGATCCACTCACTTGTTAACAGAGTAAGTTGAAATCATCACCTACATAGAATTGATCTATTGAAGTTAAAAATCAAGGCCTCCGAGTTACCTGAGACAGCCAGAAGGAAAATGTCATGTTACAGGGCTTTGTAGCCACCATTCTCACAGCTTAGTGCAGTGGTGTAGGGAATATTTTCACAGGAATGTTTCTCTTTTAGAGAATTTTTTCAGATAAAGAAGGCTTGTTTAATTCAGGAAGAGTTATTTCATAGGAAATTAAATCTTTGTAAATCCTCTATCACATTTCCACACTTGCCAGTTCTCTGGCAAATGATGGCTTCTGAATGGTTCAGGAATGGTCTCTTGAAAGCAAACAATTTTATGTTTTAATGTATCTATTTTTATTTTGAATTGGATAAGTAAGAGAATTATGTTTTCCCTGTGTATTTGCCAATATCATTGTTGGTGATGGTTTGAGTTCAAACTCAGAATGTTAATTAATTACTTGTAATGATTTTTTAAAAAAAATTTACTTGTGATATATATTTAATACATATATATTAAAAAAATTTATTAAAAAATTTAATTAAATTGAATTAAAAAAAATTTATTTGGTGAGAATGTTTTTTTGGGTGTGATGAATGACTCCAAAGAACTTAATAACAACCAGTGATATTGGCCAGATGCTGGAGTATTGCTGCTGCTTAGAGATTGTGATGGTAACTTCTTGGTTTGGTGTGCTGGATGGTGCTTAGAGATTGGTGATGGTAACATCTTGGTTTGGTGTGCTGGGTGGTGTCTAATCATGTCACACACTTGGGGACCATGAAAGAATTTTCTTCTCAAGTCTTAGTGCATCATCTTTTCCAACCTTGATCAAAGGTTGGAAAAATAGTGTTATGTACGTGGCTAGGGTATTCATAACTGTCTTACATTCTTAATCTTTTGGCTATTTGGTTGAAATATATCTACGCCTCTTAAATATTGAAAGCATAATATCCTTTAACCTATAACTGCAGAGTTAAAATGAATTTTATGTGAAATATTTAGTTGTGGACCACATCTTCAGCTTTTTATATGCCACAGTGGTCTTGTTTTTTTCCCCTTCCATTGTCTGATAGTGAGGTCATTTTCAGTCCTCTGAGAAATTCTATTCCCAGCCAGATGCGGCTCATATATTAAAAGTAGCACCTGTGGCTAATATCACAGCAGCTTACCATAAATTTACATGGTAACTAGGATTATATCTGTCAAGACTGTTAAAAAACATCTAGATTTAATTTGATTTCCAGTATTGTAGAAGCTATCCAACATTTTGCTTCATAACTATATTTTAAAAGTTAAAAATCACTCCATTGTTAAGTTTTATAGCACTCCTAGTGCCCATTAAGTTGATTTGTTCAATGGAGGTCAGGGTAAAGCAACTTGGCTACATTAAGATCGGAAACCAACCCATTTGTGACAAATTTAGTCCTTTTGTGTGAATCTTCTCAACGTCTCGGCACTGATTGGATTCAGGTGTAGCTTATGTCAGTAGCATTTAATCTCAAAAGAATGAGCAATGTGATTGGGTTGTTGTAAATTATGAAGCATTTTGCCTTCCCTTGTTTAAATGTAACTGTTGACTCTGATGCCCATGTCTGACTGCTCCACTGCATCTGCCTGTACACGAGTACTTTGGTTTTAATGACATCTCAGAAAATTGGGGCACATGTCCCCATCTCTTTCCCTGCTTTATGTGACCTTCCTAAACTACCTTATTCCCCATTATCCTTTGAGTCATCTCCCACATGTTATGATTTGCACACCTGCAGTTATAAAATTATTTTGGGGTGTCATTATATCATGTTGCTCACCAACTTTCCAGCATTTATGAATACAATAATGATTCACTGTAAATCAAAATAATTTACATGTTACAGAGAATCTGCTCCTACAAATAAGAATCAAATGATGAATTTCTTTGGTGTCCTCCCATTTGACATAGGTTCTTAAAAAGAAACAGGTAACATATTTGTATTTGTAAAAAAATGCAAAATATATATGAGAAAAATATATGTATATAACTCTGCAGTTACAGGTTAAAGGATATATGAGAAATATATATATATTTATTTTATATTATATTAAATATATATATATTTAAGACAGAGTCTCAAGCTGTCATCTTGGGTAGAGTACCATGGCATCATAGCTCACAGCAACCTCCAACTCGGGCTCAAGTGATTTTCTTGCCTCAGTTTTTTCTATTTTTAGTAGAGACAGGGTCTCCCTTTTGCTCAAGCTGGTCTCAAACTCATGAGTTTAAGCAATCCACCTGCCTTGGCCTCCCAGAGTGCTAGGATTACAGGTGTGAGCCACCACGCCTGGCCGTATTTGTAAAAATAGATGAACCAACCAGAACTGAATTCAACTATAAGTTCAACTTACTGGACATTTTATGTTTTAAAACATGTAAACATGGGCTCCGTGCCTGTAGCTCAGTGGCTAGGGCACCAGCCACATACACTGGAGCTGGTGGGTTCAAATCCAGCTTGGGCCTGCCAAACAACAGTGACAACTACAACCAAAAAATAGCCAGGCATTGTGGCGGGTGACTGTAGTCCCAGCTTGGGAGGCTGAGACAAGAGAATTGCTTAAGCCCAAGAGTTTGAGGTTGCTGTGAGCTGTGACGCCATGGCACTCTACCAAGGGTGACAAAGTAAGACTCTGTCTCAAAAAAAAAAAAAAGTATAAACCAATTAAGAAATCAGCAAAGTCGCGTCGTTTTTTTGTTTGTTTGTTTTAGTCTCACTGTGTTGCCCTTGCTTGAGTGCTGTGGTGTCACAGCTCACAGCAACCTCAAACTCTAGGGCTTAAGCGATTCTCTTGCCTCAGCCTCACAAGTAGCTGGGACTACAGGTGCCTGGCTATTTTTTTGGTTGGAGTTGTCATTATTGTTTAGTAGGCATGGGTTGGACTTGAACCTGCTACCCTTGGTGTTTGTGGCTGGCGCCCTACCCACTAAGGTACGGGTGCTGCCCAGCAAAGTCTGTTCCTTAATTAGCCGTTGTATTTACCTTGGCAATAATCTTGCTCCTGAATTAGATAGCAGTCATCACGTGACATGTGGGCACCGTGGTGGGCAACCTGCAGCTCCTCAACAGAGTCCAGAGGCCTGAGTATATATGCGCATGCTCTAAGTTGGAGCTCAGTGTGGAGGTTCTTTTTGCTCTGTTGACCTTCATTCTGGAGGGAAGTTTGTTTGCTTCTTTGGTCTGATTCTCACCAAGGAAATGAAACAGCAGCCAAGAATTATTATACTGAAAAGGTTGTGGTGACGGAAAAAAGTGAATCAAAATGAGGCTAAATTATAAATTAGTGTGTTAAGTTAGTCACTTAACAGTGTAAAAAAAATGCCATTAATAATGAATATTTGTAAAATTTTTTTTTGGCAAATTATGACATCTCATCTTTATGTACCTAAGATAACTTGAGCTCCTTGGGTAATTTAGGTGCCCATTTGTCAATGTGGATTGGCATTGCACTTTCTGCTTGGACATCCGTAGAGTGGAGGGGTGAAAACATAAGCCTCTCACACAGCCTTTCTTGATTGCTTTTCCCTCTGCCTCCTCTACTCCTTAACTGCTCTTCATGGTAGACCCTTACGCTCTTACCCACCACACTGTAACCTCCTTGAGTGGCAAGAACTGGGATCCAGAGCCTAGAGCCCAGGAGGGTGCTGGGTACAGAGCAGCAGACTGGTAACTGTGTATCACATGCTTGCAGGAGCAGACTATTGGGAAGATTCTAGTATTTCCAAATACATTAAAGTTTTCAGATCCTGTACAGAAAGAAGAAACAAAGGAAATTGATAACCTGTTTTTCCAACAGTGATTCTTTTTTTCCTCAGTCATCCATTGCAGTTGGAAGACAATGTGTGGATTTTGTTTCTACAGGTATCAATTGATGTTCTGAAAGAGACAGGGGTCATAAAGTCGCCGGGAGTTTAAGCCTACAAAGGGCCTAGGGACTACATCAGGCCAAAAGCCAAAGATAGAACCTCAGAAGGCTGATTTTGAGAATAGAAATGAAATTTATTTTAGAAAACCTTATTTTTAGAGAAGCATTATTTCCCCTCAGTTCAGAAATGAGTTAAATCCCAGAATAATCCTTGACATGCATCGTACCAGCTTTTATCACACGTTAATGCCAAGTTACCTGAAGTGCTTTAGATACAGGAGAAATGGCTATAATTTAAAGCTGAATGGACCAATTTTATAGCACTAATTAGGGAGAAAGGATTTTTGCATGCATTGGCAATATTTAGCTTGCTTCTTTCATAATTAACATTCTGTGTTGAAAAATGAAAGCTGTGGGATTAACTGCATTTTTAATTAGAACTTTGTTGTAAGCCATGAGGCATAGTAGTGTGTATTGGTTTTTCAGCTTATAGTGTATGAATATCTTCTAATGAAATTCTTTTTTTTTTGTAGAGACAGAGTCTCACTGTACCGCCCTCGGGTAGAGTGCCGTAGTGTCACATGGCTCACAGCAACCTCTAACTCTTGGGCTTACGCGATTCTCTTGCCTCAGCCTCCCGAGCAGCTGGGACTACAGGCGCCCGCCACAACGCCCGGCTATTTTTTTGTTGCAGTTTGGCGGGGGCTGGGTTTGAACCCGTCACCCTCAGCATATGGGGCCGGCGCCCTACTCACTGAGCCACAGGCTCCACCCTCTAATGAAATTCTTATTTCGCAAATTTTGGCTGTTACAGTGATAATGGTTGCTCTTGGATAAACAAATATATCCATTTATATGAAAATATATTTTTCATTCATTTTATACACAAACATTTATGTCTTAAATACATGCAACTTTCCCTTCACTAAATTACTAAAACTGAGTTTTATTTGAGAAATGTTACTTTGATATACTGAGACCATGTTATAAATCTAATATTGCAGTGTTCTAGGACTATAATTAAGAATGGATTCTGCTGGCAAATGCTGGGCAGAGGCAAAGAAGAAAGTTGCAATACGTTGCCTATTTACCAATTAACCATTACCTGCCAAAGGCACATCAGACTCACACAGCGGACATCCGCTAATCCAGTGGTTAGCTGTTCCGGGCTCTAATGCACACTGTTTTACACGTTAACGGTTTTGAAGTCCCAGGCCAAAGCTGACCTTTCACATGTGCTCCGTTCACAGTAGGAATCTCCACTCACTGCTTCCTGTCAGAATGGATTACGGTGACACAGCCCAGGGCTCACTTTGGCTGCAATTAAGTTTTTGATCAGAATTATTTCGTTCACAAACAATCACATTTGTTAAAATGTTACATCTGCCCCGAGAACCACTGGCAGCCTCTCAGTTTATCAGTGTGGTGCGAGTGTAAGTTTTCATTTGTTTTTCATAAAATGACAAACCATCTTGTATATGTTATTTCATTTTTTTCTTTTGTTGGTTTTTCCCCTTTCATTTCATGGGGTTTGGAAGGAAACTGTGTCTTGAAGTTAGTATGAAGCTGCTTGAAGACTTTGGGAATTTGATGGAATTGTTTTTGGTGCAGAACAAATTATCTAGTTAGGAGCCAAGACTCGAATATTATTTCCAAAAATTGTTAATGCTGGTTCTGTTTCTCACACGAGGAAACATTTTAGTTTTGTGAGTTATGGGGTTTGAGGGTTTGATTCTTGGTCTGCAGAACCTATAGTCTCCATGCCTATGAAGTTGCTGCCTTTCAGCATTTATCACAGTGCCTGTCTCCAGATCTGGTACTGTTGCCATCGATTTTGGTGCCAGAGTGAGACCAGCACTGGCTTTGTTAGGCTTGCCTCTCATGGTTCTTTGCCTTGCTTTTAAAAGTAATTTTCTCAATAAGAAATGACAGCAGAGATATACCAAAGTAGCTTCTTTTTTGTTCACTGGCCATTTTTGTCTATAAAATAATGTGGATAGCAGCGGAACTTCTGAGTTTTATAGCTGATTTTCACTGTTTGACGAGCGTGTCCTCTAACCCTCTCATGACCTCCTCCCATTTTGGAGAAGAGTCTGTGTGCTTGGTAGTTTTATGTGTTGGGTGGTATACTTTGGGAGCCCAGGATTAGCATTTGGATTAGAGTTTGACTTAGAATAGAAATTAACCTTTGACTTAATTTTGTGTTGGAACAAGGCTGGGAAGCTGGCACGGAGGTAGTGGTGAGGAGGGAAGGAATGGAGTTAGGAGGTTGTGAAGTTAGGAATGCCTGGATGCTGTCTGAGAGGCTTAGAAATTTTAATTACTTAAAAAATATATATATACTTAGAATGCCGTCAAAGGAATTTATTACTAGGTTTTAAAATATTGCATTAAAACTCAAACCATTTCCCATTTGTTTTGACGTAACCAAACTCATTTATTACTAACTCATAAAATTACAAGTGGCAAAAGAAAGGTGTTGCACCAAAACCTCTCTTTATTTAGCTATAATTATTTAATCTTTTTAATAAAGAAGGGCCTTGCTGCACATTTAGAACCCAAAGGCTTTACTTAAATGAAATGATAGAAGTACTGGCTATAGTAATATAGCCTTCATTTCCCCTCTTGTCAGATTTGTGAGCAGACTTTCCTTAAATCCATTACCACAATTGTGTTTTTAACTCTTTTAAGAAATATCATATTTGGAATATATCCAATCATGCTTACTGTGTACAGGAAATACATTTAAAGAAAATAATTAAATTTTGAAAGAAAACTCCCACCTAAAACCCTCCCAACACAGGCATTCCTAAATTTCTTTATCTGTCACTGTTCAATACAGTCTTACACAAACAGAAGGTGGCCAGGCAGAATTTGTACTTCATTACAAGTTTATGTAATTGTAGTCATTTTCTTATTTTTAGGTGTTGTTGATATTTTTGAGATTCTGAAATTTTTACAATTGTGTGTTCATAACCTGTTAAGCCCAGTTTATGAATTGTAATTTTATGTAATTTGGGCATCTGCTGGGTCATAGGAGGAACCCTCATTATTTGGGGGAGGTATTTTTAGGGAAATCTGAGGCAGTTGAGAAAGAATGATATAGTGTGCCCTAGTCTGTGCAAAAAAGAGACCAGGAAAGTCTTGTACCAGCACCCATGAAGTGTAGACCTCAGACCTTCGATGCATCTACGGAGGGCACCACCTTCTGCTGACAATGAGCGACAGCTTCACAGCAAACAAGAAGGTTCAAAAATACTCTTTCTGGGTGAGACAGACATCTGTGACTTGGGGTCTGCCTTGCAGTATATGAAACTGAAAGGTAAATTGAATACTTGACTACCTTAAAAGTTTTACTGGAGCTTGTAAAAACACTTCTGAGGTCCCAAATAGATCCTTCATGCCAGAGAACTCTAGATTCTTTCCCAACTACCATGAAAAATAAACTTTCTCTTCTTAAACAATATAATTGCTACCTTTGGGAGATCCCACCCTGTGCTATGAAAAGAACCCCCTCCTTTTTTTTTTTTTTTTTTTTTAAGAGACATAGTCTCACTTTGTTGCCCTTGGTAGAGTGCTGTGGCATCACAGCTCACAGCAACCTCCAGCTCATGGGCTTAGGCAATTCTCTTGTCTCAGCCTCTCAAGTAGTTGGGACTACAGATGCCCACCACAATGCCTGGTTTTTTTTTGTTGTAGTTTGGCTGGGGCTGGGTTCGAAACCACCACCCTCGGTATATGGGGCCGGTGCCCTACTCACTGAACCACAGGCGCCACCACCCCCCACCCTTTTTTTTAATTGCCTGGGAGCGCAGATCTTTTCTCCTTATGTTGGTCATCAAGTTACACAGTAGGAGGAACTCCACCTATCATGGGTCCACTCCCTTCTCAGGATGGAGAGGCTGAGGCCAAGAGGGAGAAGTAACTATCCAAGGTGACAGAGCTAGGTCTGCACCTCATGCACATTTTCCCTTTTCCATCTGTGGACTTCCTGTATGACAGGACTATTTGAGTACCTTTCCATTACATTCTGCACAGGCCCAGAGGGATTTAAAGAAAGCAGAGCAGCACATTTATAAATATAATGAACTCAAACTCTAAAAATTGTAGGCATGATTTCCTGAGCCTCCAGGATTTAGGGCAGGTAACTGCTGCGGTCCCTGGCAGCTCCAACCCTTTTGGTCTTAAGGCTGGTCCCTCTGGGTCATGCAGTTCTTTCAGAACCACCCCAATTTATTTCTGACCTCATGTTCACTCCCCATAATCATGGCATAGCATATTTTTTGTTTTATTAGAACTCTAGATTTTTAACTGTTTATAATTCCCAAGGTTTCAAGAAAGAATGCATCTCAGAACACCAAGGTAAGGATGGGCCCCAAGTTTACACTTGGTGCTTGAGGTAAGATTAGGCAAATCAAAAGAGTAATGGAGACTTTGACCTCATTATGAAACTCTTCAAATATTTTTGAAAACTTCAGATGTGTGTCAATTTAGAGCAGTACTCTGTTCTGTAAGCACTAGAAAAAATACAAAACTCTTCTGCATCCTGACTTATAGCCCCTTGGTGAGAGGCCCTCTTCTGGGCAAATGCAGAAGCTGAATGTGGAGGTTAGGTGGCATTGTCCACAGGTGCGTGCCTGTGGCTCAAAGAAGTATTTTGAACATAAAGACTTGGTTCCTTGAAATGTCTACTTTGAGGATCTTTCCACAGAATATACTGCCTGCACGTTGGTGGAGTTGCTGACAATACCCCTTCCATTTCAAGTTTGGTGGGTAGATTATTTGTTCTAACAGGTTTAATTTTCATTGTTTTGACTCAACAGACTGTTAATACCTGAACTAATTGCTTGCTTTAATAGGTGCTCAGCTAAAGAGGACTTTATTATATTATCTAGTATAATATTTTCACTGGGCATTGAAAAGTAGGATTAAAAAAAAAGACTTTTCATTTATTCCATAAGCCCCCAATTTTGCAATCGCCCTTCTAATTTTGTCCTTGAAACTCTGCAGCATATATTGGTGGAGAGTACAAAGAATCTTTATGTTCAGAAGGTCTGGCTTTAGGATATATGTGGTATACATGTCTCTCTTCTATGCGATTAAACCATTTATACGAAATCATTTATAAAAGATACACTCAAAAAAAAAATAAAAAAAAATAAAAATAAATAAAAGATACACTCTATGTGAGATTGTGGAGCTTTCTAAAAATAAATAAAAGAAAACTATGGTTCCACATGGAAAATGAACATGATGTTTTAATGTTATCAAGTGATTCAAGATACATGATTAAATATTATAACAATTGTGGGGGGGGAAGCACAGAAAAGACCCCAAAAATACATAATAGTTTTTTTTCTCATTTTTCTTTTTTTTTTTTAAGAGACAGAGTCTCACTTTATGGCCCTTGGAAGAGTGCCGTGGCGTCACAGCTCACAACAAGCTCCAACTGCTGAGCTTAAGCGATTCTCCAGCCTCCTGAGTAGCTGGAACTACAGGTGCCTACCACAGTGCCTGGCTAATTTTTTTTTCGTATTTTAATTGTTTTTTTATTAAATCATAACTTTATACATTGATGCATTTATGGGGTTCATGGTACTGCTTCAATATACGATGTGAAATGCTTACATTGAACTAAGTAACACATCCATCACAATTATACTCATTTCTTAATAGTTTTGAAATGTACCATTGCATCATGCACATTAGGTGAGGTCCCCCCAGATACCCTTCCTCCTCCTGTATCCCCCCTCCCTCCCTTCTCTCTCCTCTTCCCTTCTATTTTCTGGACTATGGTTATGTTTTGCCATTCATATGAGTGTGTAGGTGGTTATATATTGATTTCATAGTAGTATTGAATACATTGGATACTTTTTTTCCCATTCTTGAGATACTTTACTAAGAAGAATATGTTCCAGCTCCATCCAGGTAAACATAAAACATGTGAAGTCACCTTTTTTATGGCTGTGTAGTATTCCATGGTGTACATATACCACAATTTGTTAATCCATTCATGGGTCGATGGGCACTTGGGCTGTTTCCATGTCTTGGCTATTATGAATTGGGCGGCACTGGCTATTTTTTTGTTGCAGTTTGGCTGAGGCTGGGTTTGAACCTGCCACCCTCAGTAAATGGGGCTAGTGCCCTACCCACTGAGCCATAGGTGCTGCCCTTTTTCTTTCTTTTTTTTTTTTTTTTGGTTTTTGGCCGGGACTAGGTTTGAACCCGCCACCTCCGGCATATGGGACCGGCACCCTACTCCTTGAGCCACAGGCGCCGCCCCCTTTTTCTTCTTTTTATAAAACCTTCTATTTTTCTCTTATAATTCAAACTTTAAAATATAATTACAATAAACTTAATTTTCTTTCTTTGTTTTGTTTTGAGACAGAGTCTCATTATAAATGTCACTGTTGGTAGAGTGCAGTGGCATCATAGCTCACAGCAACCTCACAAGGCTCACAGCAACCTCAAACTCTTGGGCTTAAGCGATTCTCTTTCCTCAGCCTCCCAAGTAGCAGGGACTACAGGTGCCTGCCACAACGCCCGGCTATTTTTTGGTTGCAGTTCAGCCGGGGCTGGGTTTGAACCCGCCACCCTCGGTATATGGTGCTGGCGCCCCACTCACAGAGCCACAGGCGCTACCCTTCATTTTTTTTTTGAGCCAGAATCTCACTCTGTCACCCTAGATAGAGTGCCGTGGTGTCATAGCTCACAGCAACCTCAAACTCCTGGGCTCAAGCAATCCTTCTGCCTCAGCCTCCCACGTAGCTGGGACTACAGGCTTGCACCACCACACCCAGCTAATTTTTTTACTTTTAGTAGAGATGGGGTCTCACTCTTGCTCAGGTTAGTCTTTAACTCTTGAGCTCAGACAGTTCTCCTGCCTCTGCCTCCCAGAGTGCTAGGATTATAGGCACAAGCTATTGAGCCAGGCCCCAGCTTCACTTTTAATGAGATGTGTGATTCTGGGCAAGTGATTTAACCTCTCTGAGCATCAGTTCTCTCCCCTATAAAATAGGAATGATAAATCTATCATTGCTCATGGGGTTGCAATGAGTGCCTGGTTTGGAGTACTTTATACATGCTCATTGTATTTACCCTTCTCTTCTTTATCACCAGAACTGAACAATGAGAATCAGTGGTCAGAGCAATAGCTCTGAGGTATACTAAGATTCATATTGAGCAAGGATCAGTTGTTCAGAAGGCGCAACTTTATCAGAAAAGAGTCTACCTACGTGTTTCCATGTAAATGATGAAAATTAAAAAGTAATTTATGTTTAATGCTGAAATAATTAGAAAGTAATCAGAGACATCCTGTTCCTTGGGCATACTAGATGATACATATATTTAGTTTTTTAAAAAATTGAACATTTCCCCGTATGTACGGGTATGTGCCATGTGGTTGGAGCATATCATCTCCTCTTAGCTAGATGAGGAACTCAACCCAGCCAAGTTGTGTAGCTTACTCATGGTCTGGATGGAGAACCTAGAGCTGAAGTTTTGGATTCCTGGTCTTCTGTTATTCTTTCATTATGTTGCACTACTTCTGATACAATAGACTTAAAAAAAATTTTTTTTTTTGAACACCTGGACTAGACTGCTGTAGCCTCAGCCTAGCTCACAGCAACCTCAGACTCTTGGGGTCAATCAGTCTTCCTGCCTCAGCCTCCCAAGTAGCTGGGACTACAGGTATCTACCACAATGCCTGATTAATTTTTCTATTTTTAGTAGAAACAGGGTCTCCCTCTTGCTCAGGCTGGTCTTGAACTCCTGAGCTAAAGGGATCCTCCCACCTCAGCCTCCCAGAGTCCTAGGGATTGTAGGTGTTAGCCTCCACACCCGGCCAATAGATGTGTTTTTAAAATATTCTATTTCCGGGCGGCGCCTGTGGCTCAGTCAGTAAGGCACCGGCCCCATATACCGAGGGTGGTGGGTTCAAACCCGGCCCCGGCCAAACTGCAACCAAAAAATAGCCGGGCGTTGTGGTGGGCGCCTGTAGTCCCAGCTACTCGGGAGGCTGAGGCAAGAGAATCGCTTAAGCCCAGGAGTTGGAGGTTGCTGTGAGCTGTGTGAGGCCACGGCACTCTACTGAGGGCCGTAAAGTGAGACTCTGTCTCTACAAAAAAAAAAAAAAAAAAATTCTATTTCCTTGCAAATCAAATATGTAAATAAATTAACTATAATTTATCTGTTCCCCTATCGAGAGACATTTAGATTCTTTCTGATGTTTTTTGTTACTGTCAATTCTCTAACCAGCATCCTTTCAGATCCTTGTGTATAGGTGTAAGAGTTTCCATAGGATAAATCTAGAAATAATTACAAAGATAATTTCTGGTATACAGATTAATAAAAATGAAGATTGAGAGGGGCGGTGCCTGTGGCTCAAAGGAGTGGGGCACTGGCCCCATATGCCCCTCTGGGGCATACCCAGCCCCGTCCAAAAACTGCAAAAAAAAAAAAGATTGAGGATTTTGAGAAGGTCCAGGCTTGGTGACAGTTACATTGTAGCCCAGGATAGGCTCTTTGTCATGAGACAATCCCTACTTGTGCCTAGGGCCAGAATAACCTATAGTGACCTAAGCCCTTGTGACTTCAGAGCAATGTGAGCTGATTTTGAAGTGATTCTGAAAACGGGAAGATATACATAAAGTGCAAAAATCATGGAAACATGAATTAGTAAGTGGTGTCTCAGTCCAGGTTATGAATGCTTTAGGACAGAAAATAGTCTTACTTTAAATCTAACTCTAGTAAGATTAGCCCATATCACAAAATCCCAAGACCAGAGATGTTGGCGTGGATGTGGAGAAAAGGGAACACTTCTACACTGCTGGTGGGAATGCAAATTAATACATTCCTTTTGGACTGATGTCTGGAGAACACTTAGAGATCTAAAAATACATCTGCCATTCAATCCTATAATTCCTCTACTAAGTATATACCCAGAAGACCAAAAATCACATTATAACAAAGATATTTGTACCAGAATGTTTATTGCAGCCCAATTCATAATTGCTAAGTCATGGAAAAAGCCCAAGTGTCCATCGATCCACAAATGGATTAACAAATTACGGTATATGTACACCATAGAATATTATGCAGCCTTAAAGAAAGATGGAGACTTTACCTCTTTCATGTTTATATAGATGGAGCTGGAACATATTCTTCTTAGTAAAGTATCTCAAGAATGGAAGAAAAAGTATCCAATGTACTCAGCCCTACTATGAAACTAATTTATGGCTTTCACTTGAAAGTTATAACCCAGTTATAACCTAAGAATATGGGGAAGGGGGAGAGGGAGGGGAGGGAGGAGGGAGGATGAGTGGAGGGAGGGTGATTGGTGGGATCACACCTACGGTGCATCTTACAAGGGTGCATGTGAAACTTAGTAAATGTAGAATATAAATGTCTTAGAGCAATAACTAAGAAAATGCCAGGAAGGCTATGTTAACCAGTGTGATGAAAATGTGTCAAATGGTCTATAAAACCAGTGTATGGTGCCCCATGATTGCTTTAATGTACACAGCTATGATTTAATAATAAAAAAAATAAATGGGAACTTGCTGCTAGTAGCACTAACTTTCTTTTACATTAAATTTTTACAAGTGTGCATAGCGTCAAATTCAAATCCAAGTTACTGAATATCTGTTGGCAAAAAGGATACTCCAAAGTTATATTTTCTTTTTAATTTCTTGAATTAAAAATCTCCAGATTGGGCAGCGCCTGTGGCTCAGTGAGTAGGGCGTCAGCCCCATATACCCAGGGTGGCGGGTTCAAACCCAGCCCCAGCGTAACTGCAACCAAAAAATAGCCGGGCATTGTGGTGGGCACCTGTAGTCCCAGCTACTCGGGAGGCTGAGGCAAGAGAATCGCCTAAGCCGAAGAGCTGGAGGTTGCCGTGACGCCATGGCACTCTACCCGGGGCGACAGCTTGAGACTCTTATCTCAAAAAAAAAAAAAAAAACTCCAGGTTGTCTGTAGGTTGCTGTCTCCATTCTGTACAGACATCCCTGAAAGATTGAAAAATGGTGTCAGTCAAGCTGACATAGTTCCTGTATATAGTGGAACTGGTAGAATTGAGTTAGGATGTTGCCATGTAGACTGCGATGGAGCTGGGGTTAGGGAGCAAATGTCTGGTATCTGCTGGTGCCATCTACTTGTGTTTTGGTAATCTCATTGCTTTCAGTGGAGGGATCCTATTTTACACTGGCTTTATGGGCAAAGATAATTATATATATTTGCCTGGGTAAGCAAATTGATAAACTTGTAACAAAGTGTATCAGACCATTTCTTTGGCGGGACCTACCAGAACAGCTTGTGAAGCAGAGCCTTTCCAATGAAGCATGAAAAGCTTTGAAAATTCTCAGAAACAGCAGAAAGCAATATTTGAAACCACCCTTAAACAATTGTTTTCCTCTTCCCCAACTAAGTTTATAAAAATTTAGTCAGACAGGCGTTTTGTTTTGATTTAAAATATTTTCAGTGAATTGTTATCTGCTGAATGCATATGTGTTCCTGCACTTTTTATTTCATGATGGAAACTTTAAACCCTTCCCTTAAGTTCTCCTAAAAATCTCCTTGTGCCTAGTAAGGTTTTGCATATGTGAGGAGAGTGAGGGGGTTTAGGCCCTGAAGGAGCCGTGCGGTCTGCGATCCGCCTCTGTAGATGTGTATCAGAAATGAGCACGGTCTGTGCCATCTTCCACCAAGACTCCTCACCCTTCCGAGATGTTGGTTATTACAGGCGTTTCAGTTTGGCTAATCAGATCACGAGTGCCTGTTGAGCATGCTAAGAGGCATGATGGAAGCATTTGCAAAAATTTGTCTCATAGTAAGCTCTATAATTTGAATTATGAATTACATCTTCAGTGACATTAAAACAAAACAAAACACAAAACAACAACCAAAAGACTGTGATTTGTAACACCACACCTGGTCCAGATTATACTGGATGAATCCATATTTGCTTTGCTGTAAATGATTTTGACGGTGAAATTCTTGGATTGTTTTCTGTCTTGTAAGCCCTTGACATTGTACTGGTACCTGTGTGCTCACATACCTCCTGACATGGGAAAGGCCAGCTCAGCCTCCCACTGAAATATGCAGGTTGGCTACATTTATTCTGCATGTTCTTAGAATGAGGAAATGATATGACAATAAACAGAAATGCTCTTGCTGAAGAGAGAAGGGAAGCTGGTGTTTATCTGGTCAGGTGGTTTAGATTAGCTGTGATGCGGCTCTGTATTATGTTACTTTAAATCATTGTGTCCCAACAGGACATAAATTATGAAGATTGTTACAGTATGTTTCATCCTATGTAAGATCAACAAATTGGAATAATTTTTTTATAGGAAAATCACAGTGCTTTTGGCAAAGCTATTGAAGCCTTTAATTTGACTTGAGTATTTCTTAAATATTATTGCCTAATATATAAAATATGATTTGCATAAGGCATGAAATAATAAACTTTTTAAAACAACAGGGAAGGCTTTCTCTACAGTTGCATCAAATGGCAGAGTGCTCCCACTCCATCAATATGGTTTATTTGCCCCTGTGTTTTAGGGCCAGTTGTGTTACTTTCCTCTGGTGAATTTTGTAGGGGAGCCGAGCAGTCTTGGTGCAAAGATGCAGTTTGCTGCCTGCCCTTCAGCCTCACCTGCCTGGAGGAGGGGACTGCTTTGTAGTGGAATGGAATGTGAGCACACTGAGGATGAGAAAACAAATGTTCTTATTTACATACATTAAGGAAAACAGATCATTGTTTTTTTCTTTTGGGGATAATATGAATTATTAAAAAAAAAAGCCTACCCTCAAAAAAAAAACCCCACTGAAAAAAATTGACTTAAGCATTTATTCTTTTAAATGTTTTCTTTATTCATTGCTATTTTCTGAGTTATTAACATTATTTGTGAATTTTTGACATAGATACTTAAAAGTTTTCATTTGTACTCAGAGTGCAGCAAAGTTTATTTGGGCACACAGAACAAATTTTCTAGGTTTTTAAAAATATGGCACAAAACTGCTTTGCGAATGATTCAAGGAAATTGGAATCTTTTCAGTGTCCCATAGTAGCACATTTTCTGCACAAAGCACTCTGCTTTTATGGAAACTCTTCACTCCTAGCCATGGTGTTAAGGTGTAGGAGAGCCTCAGATTTACAGACTAGTAGAGGTGAGAGCGGTTTGGGCTTCGCTGAGGACCATACAACATGACAGAGCTAGGCCGTGATGACACCACCCATTCATTAGACCTTTGAGTCTTTGATATCAAAAATAGGGTAAGTACTTTACTCTGTATATGGCCATAAATACCGAAATTTTTCTTTAATTATTTAGTAAAATTGTTTAAAGTACAAAAAAGCCCCTACTTTCAGTCTGTAAGGGTAGGAATTTTTCTCTCCTTAAGCCCTATCATAACAGGTTGAGGATAAATTCTGACTATATTTGTAGTTTGCTTCAGCTCAGCGTCTGAAGACTCTGACAGGTTCAGGGACCTTTCCAAGTTCACAACCCATGTGTGTACTTTGAAACAAATAAATACAGACAACTTACGAGATGGTCTCCTTCCTGGGCTTCTTCTTGCTTGGCACGGTTTTCTGAAACGTGAGTCTGGCAGTTTTTTTCCTTCCAGTGACGCATTGCTGCCGTCTGTCACACGAGGTTCTCTATGGAGTTATCAGGAGGTCTAATCAGGCTCCAATATTTGGGTGATGTAGTTTTCTTACTGAGAATATTGGCAAATGTTGCAGAAGCTATGCTTAAACACTCTCAAAAGGGAAAGTGATTTCTGGTTTAATAAGTAAAAGAAAGGATAAATATGGATTCATTGATGTTGTGCAGACCACTTTATACCATCAGATATTTTGTGATGTGAAGTGGGATGATATTCTACTTTACAAAATGTGCACTACTCATAGAAAATGTGTTTACTGCACCACTAAGCCAAGGTAGGTGTTGCTTTGTTTCTTTAAAATATTAAGGTTCCCCATCCTGTGTCCCACAACTGGGGGTGTGGGAGGCCCTCGTCCTCTTCCACCACTCTTTTTGGTTATTGTTATAAGATCTTCACTTTCAGTTTAATTTAATGTGTTCCACTTTGAGCAGAAACTGTTTTGCCTTTTCTCTCTCTCTAAAAGTAGATACGTAGTCTCTTTTTGTTATAATAGGGCAAGACAGTTTCAGATCAGATATAAACTGGAATACATAGTGTTAGTAGTAGTTGTGTCTCTTGAAAGGAGCCAGTTAAGTATAAAGAAGAAAAGCTGGGGAGTAGATGTCTGTTTTGCATGTTATTCAATTAAAAAAATGTATTGAGCCAGATAATCTGTTTCTCAGTGGCTGGAAAGCATGAAGTTGAAGCCTAGGAATATTTTTTATATAAGTTTGAATTTTTACATACTTTATAATGATGACAATACCAAGGGAGCTTAAATTCAATTTCTAAAAGTATTGCTAAAACAAAAAACTTTGGTAGTCTTTGTAATACCTCTCACCTTAATAAGACCCTGAAAGCTAACAAATACGGGTTATCAGCAGACTAGCAGAGACAGCCTCCAACAGGACTTTTCCAAGGTGGCTGATTGGCAGCAATAAATAGCCCCAGTGACCAGTGTGAGGCGTCAGAAGTTATTTTGATACTAGAGAACTTTGGTAGTGGCTCCTGTGGTGGATTCCTCTTGGGGTGGTTTTGAAACCAGGGTTTTGGGCGGCTTTATGGGGAAAATAAGTGAAATATGTGAAAACTCGTAAAATATGTTGGTTCCAAGAGAGCAAGATTGAAGGATTGTGAGAAATACAAGAAAGAGTTCATCTAGGCCGGGTGTGGTGGCTCACGCCTATAATCCTAGCACTCTGGGAGGCCGAGGCGGGTGGATAGCTGGAGCTCATGGGTTTGAGACCAGCCTGAGCAAAAAGCGAGACCCTGTCTCTACTAAAAATAGAAAAACTGAGGCAAGAGGATCACTTAAGCCCAAGAGTTGGAAGTTGCTGTGAGCTATGATGCCATGGCACTCTACCCAGGGTGACAGCTTGAGACTCTGTCTGGAAGAAAAAAAAGAAAGAAAGAAAGGGCTAATCAAATGGAACAGTTGGTTTGCCTAATGGTAGCTGATAAAGATAAGAGGAAATGCGACTTAAACTTAGGTGTGGAGGAATGTAGAAATGAATAGCGTCTTTTCAGGAAAAGATACTTACAGCTTGTGATCATCCTGATCCCCGGATGTCCTTTTGGCACACACCAGTTGGTGAAGTGTATCTAATAAGAGAACTTTCACTAAAAATGGGACAGAAATGAAGGGCCTTCATGCATAATTGTGTGTATGTTGGTGTAAACTCTGTCTGCTGGAGAAGAGTACATTTATATCAGTAGACTCCTATTAAAGAGTTTGCCTAACCTGGGGATTCACTAATGCAATAAGACCTAATTCTCAAAGGAAAGCTTTTGCACCTTGCTTTTTCATTTAACAGTGTATATTGAAGATGGTACCATGTCACTAGCTGAAGAATTACCTTATTTTTTCAATTGGCCATTTAGGATATTATGGCAATTGCCCAAAATGATGATTTAAAACTATTTTTTTATTTTTTTTTTGTGGTTTTTTTTTTGTCCGGGGCTGGGTTTGAACCCGCCACCTCTGGCATATGGGACCGGCGCCCTACTCCTTGAGCCACAGGGGCCGCCCATTTTATTTTTTATTTTTTTTATTTTTTTATTTTTTATTTTTTCTAGAGACAGAGTCTCACTTTATGGCCCTTGGTAGTGTGCCGTGGGCCTCACACAGGTCACAGCAACCTCCAACTCCTGGGCTTAAGCGATTCTCTTGCCTCAGCCTCCCGAGTAGCTGGGACTACAGGCGCCCGCCACAACGCCCGGCTATTTTTTGGTTGCAGTTTGGCCGGGGCCGGGTTTGAACCCGCCACCCTCGGTATATGGAGCTAGCACCTTACTGACTGAGCCACAGGCGCCACCCCTAAAACTATTTTTTAAAGATTCTGAAATGTTAATGGTCTGTGGACATAGATTTTGAAGGTAGTATTTGGAAGTGTGCTATCTCACAGGTGGTGTGCTTATTACCACCAGTTAGCTAGTGGTGGGGATTGATTTAGCCAGGGCATGGCACAGCAGGCTGCTCTTTCAGTAGCTTGTAGACATTGTCTCCAATGCTTGGGGAAGCAGGTTTTAATTTCAGAGTTGGATATTCTTGGCGTGAGTTATTGGAAATGTTGAGCTCTGTAGTGGATCAAGTAGAGGGCAGGAAGACAAGTGGCCAATGATTGGTGGGTGTTGTGTCTGCCCCCATACACACACATCAGCCTGCTGTTCTTAGGCAAGGCCTTTCTTCAGGCCCGCTTCCTCAGGAGACATGAGTCAGCTGCTTGGCTAAGATGCTTGCCTCCATATTGCCAGTTGCACAAGGAAATTGTCTTATGCTGACACTCACTTAGAGAAGTAGTTCTAAAGATGTTTCTGTTTTTCACAGCCTTGTAAAGGTGAATTTCTTTGGCCTTCTCATTGATCTTCTGCTAGGTTTGGAAAGGAATTCTTTCCGGGCCACAGACACTATAACATTAGAGTGTTGATGATGATAATAATCACCAGCATTAACTGAGTGCTTAACAGAGTGCCAGGCATACTGTGTAAATTATGTTACATGAATTAGCCCCTTTTTTCCATATGAGGAAACTGAAGGTTGTTTCAATGGTTAAGTAATTTTTCTGAAGCCACATAGCTAGTGAATAGCAGAGTTAGGAATTGAACCTAGTTAACCACTATGTTTAAGATATGGGTGACAGTTGGAGAAAAAAAGCATACATAGCTCAAGTACATCTTTGCTGGGTCTGTTCCTTTCAATTCTAATTGAGAATATTCTTGTGTTGCTTCCAAATTAAGATCTGATGTTTCCTCTGCAGTGGCTATAACAGTTCACAGCATTTTCCATGTGAAAGTCATGGTGAGACAGGTAATCATGTTCTAGGTCAAAGCATGCCTTTCCTTGGTACACCAAGCAACGTTTATGTGCTTGATAAGTCACCAACACCAAAGGAAGGTCCTGTTGTGTGACATGAGCGTGCTTGGCAGTGATCTTGCCTTGCATTTTGCTTAATAATTTTCATTATTTTTAATTAAAGTTGAAGAAGTGCAGACTCTATCTGAAATTAAGGTAGGTTGTGTTGCCGGAATCTGGTAATTACTTTAATTGATCACAAGATAGTTTCCTTGATCACCAATTAGAGTAAATTGCCGATCATGTTTCAAGACGTGAAGAAATGCCCAAACTGATTTATGTAATAGTGTTTTCATTTCTAATCAGACATAAATATCATTTCCTTCCATAGCAATTGTGTTCTATAAAAGAAGGGTTATAGGCCTACAAACATAAAGGTGATTCACAAACAATAGAGTTCTAATTCATTGAATTAGTAAAGGAAGTATTTATAGGCTTAATGGAGATTGTACTGGGGAAATTACTTTGGAGTAGCTGGTGCTCATTTTCTTAGTGGGAGATATGTTCTTTTTTAGTGCATAATTAAAATAGTCTATAATCAAAATATAAAAGGCAGCTGATTTAAAGAACATATATCAAAGAGAATTACTCTGAGTAATGAAAGATTCGTATTGTAAATATGTGCTAGAAGTCTGAGAACTTTAATAAATCATACATGTTATTTGGACTGAAGTTGCATTTTAAATTCAGGGTGCTGTTAAAACATTTCACAGATTGATACAAGGTTTTTTTTTGTGTGTGTGTATGTGTGTGTGCGCATCTTAGAGTCTTTCATAATCACATGAAAGAAAATGAAACAAAAGAAAAATTAGAGTTCCTTTAAGAAAAATTAGAGTTCCCGAAGAATATTTGATTTGGGGTTCATGGAAGAATCTTTAATTGCTGATGCTTTGGACATTTACAAATGACAAACTTCATTGACCCAATTATTGTGATTGTAATGCTTACATTCCTTAAAATGGCAGAGTAACTTAAAAAGTCATACTTCATCATGCATTCATTGACTTGTTCATAAAATGTTTGTAATTTGCAATAGAGGAAAGACTGAAACTATTATCAGCCATTATACGTTATTTGTTGGCCATATGTTTGTTTGAAATGGCTGTGGCTCAACAGAACATGGCTCATAGACAAACTATGCTGTAAATTGGCACTAAACTCCACCTAAACAGGTAGGCATATGTTAAGAAGCTAATGTGAGCCAAAATATTTTAATATGAAACAGGTTACATACTTTAAGGGATCCTTACTCCCTTTACAGTGGGAACTTTATTTGCATGGCTTATTCATTTTTTACCAAACTAACAATTTTTAAAAATAGATCATGTATACATTCAAAAGGTACCAGAGAATACAGTCCCTTCCTGTTTATGATTCTCAACTACCCAGTTCCACCTCCCAACCCTCAGTATTCACCATTATTCCCATCATTCTTATATGTAGGGGGGTGTCCCAAAAGTCACCCCTGAAATTGCCCTACATAGGAAAAATGGGAAATTGTAGTTACATGTATTTGTACCTTTATTTACAAAGTATTCATTACAAAATTTAACAAAATACTTACAAAATATTCTTTTTTTTTCTTTTCTTTTTCTGGATTCTCACTTGTCACTCTTGGTAAAGTGCCATAGCATCACAGCTCACAGCAACCTCAAATTCCTGGCTTAAGCGATTCTCTTGCCTCACCCTCCTGAGTAGCTGGGACTACAGCGCCCGCCACAACGCCTGGCTGTTTTTAGAGAGGAGGTCTCACTCTGGCTCAGGTTGGTCTCGAACCTGTGAGCTCAGCCAATCCACCCGCCTTGGCCAGCACTTGGGATTACAGGTGTGAGCCACTGCGCTTGGCCAAAATATTCTTTATATTTTGTGAACTTTTGTATTATTGTAATTATTTTTGTATTTTTCAAAGGTATTAATGCATACAGAAGCATATTTCTTTTACTCCCTTTTCATATAATTTGTAGGCTGTTCTTATGCTTTTTCATTTAGTAATGAATGTATTGTGGTAGTACCTCTATGTCAGAGGAGAGTTTTCTTATTCTGCTTAATGGCTGCATAGTATTCAGTTCCCTATTGATGGATAAGTGTTTAATCAGTTCCCTATTAAATGTTTAATCTGATTAAGTGTTTAATCAGTTCCCTATTGATGGATATTTGGCTAATTCAAGTCTACATCTATTATAAGTAGTGCTGCAGTGACCATTCTTATACTTTATGAGTGTGTCTTTGGGACAGATCCCTGGAAGTGGAATTGTTTGGACTGAAGGCATGAACATTACAGCGTGGACATTTTTAATTTCGACAGTATTGTCAAGCTGCTTTCCTTGGTGATCACGTCACTCTGTCTTCACCATCCGTGTATGAGAATACCTTTTCTTCTCCATCTTTGTCAACAGAGTATTAGCAAACTTTTTCATCTTTGCCAAACTAATAGACTTAGTTTTAATTTGTGCGTCCCTTTTAATGAAAGAGATGAGCAGTTTTTATGTTGCAGAATCATTTGAATTTTCTGTTATCTATTATGTATTTTTTTCTTGGAAAAATCTTTTTTTTTTTTTTAATTAATTGGTTCAGGTTCACTGAGGGTACAAAGAATTAGGTTACACTGCATTTGTTAGATAAAGTCCCTCTTATAGTTGTGTCCTGTGTCTTTTACATCTTTTGCCCATTTAATTTTATTTATTTTTATTTTGTTCTTTCTTTTGCCCATTTAAAAAAGGTGGGTGTTTGGTCTCTTTCTTAAGTAATATGTAGAAGCTCTTTAAATGCTAAGGAAGTATATACTCCAAATAGAGTATGTTTGATTTTGTTTGTTGGTTTTTATTGTCATACAGAAAAAAATAAATGTAAGATTTATCTTTCTAGTAGAGTTTTAAAGTTTTTCACAAACAGAACTTATACATTTCTTGTTAATTTTACTCCTAGATCATTTTTGGTGCCATTTAAAATGGGATCTTTTTTTCCAGTATACTTTCTAATTGGTCATTGTTTGTATAAGAAGGCAGCTCACTGCAGCCTCAAACTGAGACTTTGACTTTTGTGTGTGTTTAACTTATTGTTTGACTTTTATGGGTATTCTTCTAGGTTTCTCTATTAAGAATGATGTGGCCTGGGCGGCACCTGTGGTGGGGCGGTACCTGTGGCCTGGGCGGCACGTGTGGTGTGGCCTGAGCCACACTGGCTCAAGGAGTAGGGCGCCGGTCCCATACGCCGGAGGTGGCGGGTTCAAACCCAGCCCTGGCCAAAAACCACAAAAAAAAAAAAAAAAAAAAAAAAGAATGATGTGGCCTTAGACGGACGTTGTGGCGGGCGCCTGTTGTCCTGGCTACTGGGGAGGCTGAGGCAAGAGAATCGCTTAAGCCCAGGAGTTGGAGGTTGCTGTGAGCTGTGTGATGCCATGGCACTGTATCGAGGACCATAAAGTGAGACGCTGTCTCTACAAAAAAAAAAAAAAGAATGATGTGGCCTTTTGGACTGAGAATATATTCTATCATTAATGTATTAAGAAGGGTTTAAGGGCGGCGCCTGTGGCTCAGTCAGTGGGGCGCCGGCCCCATATACCGAGGGTGGCGGGTTCAAACCCGGCCCCGGCCAAAACTGCAACCAAAAAATAGCCGGGCGTTGTGGTGGGCGCCTGTAGTCCCAACTACTCGGGAGGCTGAGGCAAGAGAATCTCTTGAGCCCAGGAGTTGGAGGTTGCTGTGAGCTGGGTGAGGCCACGGCACTCTACCGAGGGCCATAAAGTGAGATTCTGTCTCTACAAAAAAAAAAAAGAAGGGTTTATTTATTCCTATCTTTTCTATTGTTTTTGAGACAGAATCTTGTTCTGTTAGCCAGGCTGTAATATAGTGATGCTATGATAGCTCACTGCAGCCTCAAACTCCTGGGCTCAAGCAATCTTCTTGCCTGAGCCTCCCCAAATAGCTGGGACTCTAGGCATGGACCATCATGCCTGGCTTGTTTATAGGTGGGGGTTTTGTTGTGTTGCCAGGCTGGTCATGAACTCCTGGCTGCAGACGATCCTTCTACTTTGGCCTCCCAAAGTACTGGGATTACAGGCATGAGCCACCATGGCTGGCCTGTTCCTATATTAAGAGTTTTAATAAATAGTAGATGTTGAATTTATCAGATATCTTTCAGAATTTATGAAAATCATTATATGATTTTTCTCTTTTGATTTATTAATCTGGTAAATTATTTTAGTATATTCCTTTATATTGAACTATCCCTCCATTCCTAGAATAAATCCTCCTTGGTCATGGTATTTTGTGTTTCTAGTGTCTTGCTAGGTTTTGTTTAAGATTTCAGTAATATGAGATTGGTCTACAGTTTCATTATATATGCTATCTTTGTGGGATCTTGGAGATAGTATTTGATGGATTATGAAAATAATTTGGAAGTATTCCTTCTTTTTTCTGTTCTGCAACAGTGTAATTAGTGTTAGCATTAACTCTTCCTTGAACATTGCTAGAATTCCTCTGAATTCACAGAATTCAGATCTATGAAATGATGTGGATCTGTTCCTTTTTGGTGTCACTCTTAGATGCATTTCTCTTTTATGGTTATTTAGTTGTGTAGTTTTTTTTTCTGTTCTGGAATGAGTTTTGATAATTTTTTTCTCAGAAAACTGTTTTACCTATGCCTTAAAATTTTTTTTTCTTACAATTTATTTGTATAAACTTAGTATTTAAAAGTTTTAGTATGTTTTATAAAGTGTCCCCTGTGACTGTAGTTCCCCATTCTCATTTTATGTTTATTAATCTAATCTAAGCTGTTTTTCCCTATCTTATTGTTTGCTTTTGTTGTTGTTGTTGAGACAGTCTCACTGTGTCACCCTGGGTAGAGTGCTGTGGCGTCGCAGCTCACAGCAACCTCAAACTCTTGGGCTTAAGTGATTCTCTTGCCTCAGCCTCCCAAGTAGCTGGGACTACAGGTGCCCGTCACAATGCCTGGCTATTTTTTGGTTGTAGTTATCATTGTTGTTTTTTTAGCAGGCCCAGGCCAGGTTCCAACCTGCCAGCCCCAGTGTATGTGGACGGTGCCCTAGCCACTGGGCTATGGGTGCCAAGCCTGTTTGCTTCTTTTTAGGTGAAGTAACCACTTTCCTATTATATCTGTTTTTTTCAGATAACAAGCTTTTGCATTTATTAGTTGTGTACCATTTTTCTCTTTCTTAATTCATTTGTATCTGCCTTTTCTTTTCTTTCTTTTTTTTTGAGACAGAGTTTCACTTTGTCACCCTGGGTAGAGTGCTGTGGTGTCATAGCTCACTGTAATCTCAAACTCCTGGGCTCAGCAATTCACTTGCTTCAGCCTCCCAAGTAGCTGGGACTACAGGCACCTGCCACAATGCCTGGCAATTTTTATTTTTAGAGAATGGGTCTCAATTTTGCTCAGGCTGGTCTTGAACTTGTGAGCTCAAGCAATCCACCCTCCTTGGCCTCCCAGAGTGCTAGGATTACAGGTGTGAGCCACTGCCCCTGGCTCCTTGCTTTTTTCTTTATATTCATTTTTGCTTTTCTCTCTAAGTTAATTTTTTTACTTATTTACCTTCTTGAGTTGCTCACTTTATTTTTATTCTTGTAATTTTATTAACTTAAGGTAATGTAAGTATTTGAGGATTGTGTTTACTCTGATTATTTCTTTTTAAAAAATTTTTTTAATTAAATCGCAACTTTATACATTTATGGGGTTCACGGTACTGCTTCAGTATACAATGTGAAATGCTTACATTGAACTAACACATCCATCACAATTATACTCATTTCTTAATAGTTTTGAAATGTACCATTGCGTCATGCACCTTAGGTGAGGTCCCCCCAGACACCCTCCCTCCTCCCATATCCCCTCTCCCCTCCCTTCTCTCTCCTCTTCCCTTCTACTTTCTGGACTATAGTTATGTTGCGCCATTCATATGAGTGTGTAGGTGGTTATATATTGATTTCATAGTAGTATTGAGTACATTGGATAATTTTTTTTCCCATTCTTGAGATACTTTACTAAGAAGAATATGTTCCAGCTCCATCTAGGTAAACATAAAAGATGTGAAGTCTCCATCTTTTTTATGGCTGCATAGTATTCCATGGTATACATATACTATAATTTGTTAATCCATTCATGGGTCGATGGGCACTTGGGATGGTTCCATGTCCTGGCTATTATGGATTGGGCTGCAATAAATATTCTGGTGCAATGTCTTTGCAATTTGGCTGGGGCTGGGTTTGAACCCGCCACCCTCAGTATATGGGGCTGGCACCCTACTCACTGAGCCACAGGTGCCACCCAGGTTCAAATGTCTTTGTTGTAAAATAATTTTTGGTCATCTGGGTATATACCTAGTAGAAGAATTGCAGGATCAAACAGTAGGTCTACTTTTAGTTCCTTGAGTGTTCTCCAAACTTCTTTCCAAAAAGGTCGCACTAGCTTGCATTCCTACCAGCAGTGTAGAAGTGTTCCCTTCTCTCTGCATCGATGCCAACATCTATAGTTTTGGTGATTATTTCTTTAGATATATCCCAGATATAATGTTTGTATTATAAATTTCTGTTCAATTTTAGTTTGATTTCTTCTTTGACCCAACAGTTTTAAAAAGAGGACTTCAGTTTTTTTTTTTTTGAGACAAAGTCTCAAGCTGTTACCCTGAGTAGAGTGTTGTGCTGTCACAGCTCACAGCAACCTCAAACTCTTGGGCTTAAGTGATTCTCTTGCCTTAGCCTCCCAAGTAGCTGGGACTACAGGTGCCCGCCACAATGCCCGGCTATTTTTTTTGTTGTTGCAGCTGTCATTGTTGTTTTAGCTGGCTTGGGCCAGATTCAAACCCACCAACCTCAGTGTATGTGGCCGGCACCCTACCCACTGAGCTAGGGCACCGCCCAGCAACTTGAAATTTTTTTGAGGTAGTACTTTCATTGCTTTTATGTCTGAGCTTTATTTATAATTTTTTTTTTTTTTTTGAGACAGAGCCTCAAGCTGTTGCCCTGGGTAGAGTGCTGTGGTATCACAGCTCAAAGCAACCTCCAACTTCTGGACTTAAGTGATCTCTTGCCTCAGCCTCCCAAGTAGCTGGGACTACAGGCACTCACCTGTCATTGTTGTTTGGCAGGCCTGGGCTGGATTCAAACCTGCCAGCTCTGGTGTATGTGGCTGGTGCCTTAGCCACTTGAGCTACAGGTGCTGAGCCTTTATTTATAATTTAATCAGATGATATTGTCAATACTGTTTTGTTTTTTGTTTTTATTTTTGAGATAGGGTCTTGCCCTGTTGCCTAGGCTAGAGTGCAACGGAATCGTCATAGCTCACTGTAGCCTCGAACTCTTGGGCTCAAGGGATCTTCCTGCCTCAGCCTCCCAACTAGCTGGGACTACAGGTACATACCCACTCCTGGCTATTTTTGTATTTTTTTTAATAGAGACAGGGTCTTGCTGTGTTGCTTAGGCTGGTCTTGAGCTCCTGGCCTCACGTGATCCTCCTACCTTGGCCTCCCAAAGTGTTAGGATAATAGGTATGAGACACTGTACCTGGCCAGTGTTGTCAGTACTATGTTTACTTTTTGAAATTGATATTTTCTTTTATTATTATTATTATTTTATTAAATCATAGCTGTGTACATTAATGCAATCATGGGGTACAATGTACTAGTTTTATATACAATTTGAAATGTTTTCATCAAACGGTTAACATAGCCTTCACAGCATTTTCTTAGTTATTGCGTGAAGACATTTATATTCTACACCTAGTTAATTTCCCATGTACCCTTGTAAGATGCACTGAAGTTGATATTTTCTTTATGGGCTAATATATGTTTAATTTCTGTGTTTGATGGATACTTAAAAAGGTGTGTTCTCAGTTTTCTGAGTTTAAAATATAGCAATTAGACCTACCTTTTGCTTAAATATAACAATTAGACCTACCTTAAATTATATATTTAAGAAGTCTGTATCTTTTGTCTGCTTAGTCTGTCATGGGTTAAGAGATGTGAATTAAAGTCTCCAATTATAAATGTCTCTTTCTATTATATGTTGTACATTTCCTATAGTTTCTACCTGATTAATTTTGATACTATGTTATTTGTAGTGTAGATAGATATTCATACTTAATCTTCATTGTGGACAGACTTTATAGATGCAAATTACCCTTCTTTATAATTTTTAGTGTTTTGCCCTAAGTCAGCCTGATATATATGTTTTTTCATTTGCATTTGCGTATGTGCTGTTATTTTCAGTGGTTGAGTTTTGTGATCCAATGTGAAAATTTTTTCTTTTTGGATTATTTGGATTTAGCCTCTTTACATTTACTAATTGGACAGATACATTTGGTTTTATAAAACCATGATAGTACCAATATACATTTTTCTCACTTATTTTAAATCATGATATGGATTGGTGCTTCATTTTCGTTATGTTTCTCTTTATTTAATTGTGTGTTTATATTTTTGTTTTAGTTCTTGTGAATATCATACCTATAGTTTTACATAGCAAATTTAGTCCATTGTTTCTTTAGATAGCATTGGTAGTCTCCCCACTAGGTAGTACCAACATAATACCTCAACTTTCTCTTCTTTCACTTTCAATTTTAGTTTATATTATTTTTCGATTTAGTGCTTATGTTTTATACCTTTGAATGTACTCATATCTCTAATACTTGATCTTGCAGCTTTCAAAGATTTTGTTTACTTTCTTCATTTCTTGTCTATTCTCTTTCAGCCCCTTTAATAATTTATAACATTTGCATTCCATTCTGTAACTATAATCTCCACAGTTGCTTTAAATATATTCTTAGAGCTGAATGAATTTACTGCTCTTCTAATTTCTCCATTCATCTCTTAGTTACTTGTAGTTTATCCTTTCATAGTCTTCTCAATAAGGGTGAATGAGAATTATTAATTATTCCTTGTGTTAATAGCTTTCTAAAATACCTGTCTATTATATTTATTTTTTGAACTACAGTTTAGCCGGGTATAAAATTCTTTGTTTTTTTTTTTTTTTTTTTAAAGACAGAGTCTTGCTCTGTCTCCCTCAGTAGAGTGCTGGGACGTCACAGCTCACAGCAGCCTCCAACTCCTGGGCTTAGGCGATTCTCTTGCCTCAGCCTCCCAAGTAGCTGGGACTACAGGCACCTGCCACAACACCCAGCTACTTTTTGGTTGTATTTCTCATTGTTTAGCAGGCCCTGGACCAGTTTTGAACCCACCAGCCTCAGTGTATGTGGCCAGTGGTGTAACCACTGTGCAACGGGCGCTGAGCCTAAAGGATTTTTTTAATCTTCCAACTTTGTTAAGTTTATTGGGATGTATAGACTCAGTTGAATTCTTACAATTTAGTCATTTAAATATTTTATTTCTAGAAATTTTTCTTCAATTATATGTCTAACTTTTTTCTGTTATGTTTTGTTCTATTAAGTGACAATAATTATCTTCATGTCAGGTCTCCTTTGTTTGCCCTGTACATTTATTATTTTCTACTCTTTTAAACTCTTACTGATATCTGCTTCATTTTGCCCAGTTTCTTCGTTCTATTCTCTAAGTCTTTTACTGGGTTGTTAGTGGTATCTATTCCCCCTTGTTTCCAGCTTTCTTTGATTGGTTTTAGAAAGCCTGTACTTCTGACTAGCTCAGGGCCTTACATTGCAAATGTAATCCTGGTAAGCAAATAATTTGAGCTATAAAAAGAAACCTTTGAAAGAAGGGACAGATGCTTTTCACTATCTGCTAAGTCAGCTGTTTGGTTATATTTCTTTTTCATTATATTCCACATAATCAAAATTCCCCTTTGAAGTTCAGCCTTTTTCCTCTTTATTCACTCATCTAAATTCCTTGCAGTGGTTCTTATGCTTTCACTTGAATGTGCGTTGTTATGGATGTTTTTAATTTGTGGATTTAAAAATAAATTTTTAAATTTTGGGGGGATAATTTGTTCTGTTTATGGAGGAAGGATTATAGAATGAATTATCTTTTTGCTTCCAGAGCAGATTGTGTTATCTTTTCCCTCAGGAAGAATTAGGAGTAAATTTTGTGTAAATGGCTTTGTAGTATTTTATTAAGTACAAATATTATGTGACAATTGAAGGGAAATATGCAAAACTGAGGAAAAGACAAATCTGACAGTCTTTGGATATGTCCCATTTTATTTTTATTTTTAAACAGAGTCTTACTGGGTTTCCCAGGCTAGAGTGCCATGGTATCAGCCTTGCTCACAGCAACCTCAGACTTTAAGTGATACTGCCTCAGCCTCCCAGGTAGCTGGGACTACAGGCGCCTACCACAGCACTCAGCTAGTTTTAGAGAAAGGGTCTCACTTTCCTGAGCTCAAGCAATCTACTTACCTTGGCCTCCCATAATGCTAGGATTATAGGTATCAGCCACTGTGCTGGGCCCTTTCAAAAATTTTTGGTAAAGATGGGGTCTCACTATGTTGCTCAGGCTGGTCTCAAACTCCTGAGCTAAAGAGATCCTTTTGCCTTGGCCTCCCAGAGTGCTAGGATTGCGGGTGTGGGCCACCCTGTATGGCCCCCTTTCTTATTTTTTAATTGTATGTAGATATGTGTTTTCCTTGATCAGTTTGCCCCTGAGGCTGGGTGTGTCACCTTTCAAGTCTAGATCTGTGGTAGAGTGGGTTTTACCATTGTGCTGATAGCATTCTGGTGGTCAAAGATTTGAGGAGCCCTTCTATCTTTCAATCTTCCACTTGATCCATTTGGCTCTTGGGAAACAGTAAGGGGTTCTAGGCATCACTTTGGACCTTTTAGAATGACAGGGTGAGGATGGTGCCTGTGCTCAGTGGGTAGGGCGCTGGCCCCATATACTGGGGGTGGTGGATTGAACCCGGCCCCGGCCAAACTGCAACAAAAAATAACCGGGCATTGTGGTGGGTGCTACTTGGGAGGCTGAGGCAAGAGAATTGCCTAAGCCCAGGAGTTGGAGGTTGCTGTGAGCTGTGATGCCGCGGTACTCTACCAAGGGGAATAAAGTGACACTGTCCCTTAAAAAAAAAAAAAAAAAGAATGACATGATCAAAGAAATTGTGGCCACAGGGCTTAAGAACTTGGTCAGTGACTGCCCACATAATTCCTTGTCATTAAGCTGTTTTCTCAAGGTAATGCGCGGCAGGATACTACCCATAGTATGTTATCTGTTTGTTTGACACGTATGTGAATCTCTATTATAAATGGGAAAAAGAAAGGGACAGCCTTAGGAGATAGCCGTTAGAATCTTAGATTCTCAAGCCTATGGAAGTGCTCTTCAGCTCTCATTGTGTTTCACGAGGTTTATCTGGTAGAGTGGTAGCCGTGTATACCATTATTGATCTCTTCTTCTGTGCCACATGCTGTGCTAAGCACCTTTGTATACTTTATCTCATTTTTTTTTTTTTGCAGTTTTTTGGCTGGGGCTGGGTTTGAACCCACCATCTCCGGCATATGGGGTTGGTGCCCTACTCTGCTGAGCCACAGACGCTGCCCCTACTTTATCTCATTTTTTATTAGAACAATTACATGGTTTTTAAATTACCCCCATTTTACTGAAAAGAAAATTGAGGTTTAGAATTAAGTCAAGTGATTAGTGGTAGAGTTAGAATTTGAATCCAAGACTCCCAGGCTCAAAATGCCTTTCCTTAAAGACTGTATTGCTGTTTATCAGTGGTGATAATTAGTATTGTACATCTTCTAATACTAAACAGGAATAGGCATATAAGCAGAGTAGCAATTCTCACACGTTATTTAATACAGGTTAACTCTGTATTTGATTAATTAAAACTGACTTTTACATTCTTCTCCCTTTGTAATCCTATCATTCTTCATAATCTGGAGAATCAGGCTATGAAATGGGAAGGGCTGGGAGAATGAATATTGTTTTTTTACAGATAATTCCATACATGGTTAAATGGATTTTACTTGTACCTTCCCTCTTTTCCTAACAGGAAACACCTTTAGGCCTTAAATGTCAAAATGGAAATCTTTATCCAAGTAAAACTGACTCTGAGACAGGAACCATAATGATAGAGAATTGTTTAAGATGGCATCTTCCATATTTCTTACTGTTAACTAAGAAATGAGCCCTTGTGTCATTTGGTGATCAAAAATCATAGCCCAACTAGCATCATATCGGTTTTCCTGGTTAGAGGTAATGAAGTTAAATGTTTATTTCTGTGGGTATAATGGGTACTGCCCTGTGAATTCCAGCGTAACTTTCTAATTAATATGCCATTACTTTATTTATACTCTTGCCAAGTATTTCTGCCTTCTGTACACCATATAGACAGATTCTCCTATTTTTTGCAATTACCCTCATAAAAAATTGAAAGCAAACAAAAGAGTTTTTTTCCTTCTCAAGATGAGTTTGCCTCTGGTTAATGACATTATGTTTTCCCTTTTCCTGTGGTGCAAAGACAGAGCCCCCACAGGTCCACACTGAGGCCCGGGGCAAGGTTTGCTGCAGGGTTTGCAGCGCTCTGCTCCTTTCCCGGCTTGTCTTCTGCCCAGAGGTGGGTGCACTGTCACCTCAGGGGCAGTAGCTAGAAGACCGGAACAGGCAAGCCAGTCTGTTTCACTTTAGATGCCAATAGTCTTTCATTCACTCCTGTCTGGCCTGGGAGGGGGATGAAGAAGTGTTCATTCCTGCTAGTGCTTTTGTTTGAGATACTCTTAGTAGACCATAGACTTGTGGTTGTTGCATTAGTTAGCAACCCAATCACTAAAAACAAAAGGAACAGGGCTGAAAGAAAAGTGGCCCCTAAGATTTAAGGCCAGGTAGTGAGACCCAGGGCACTGGGTTGAAGGGAAATTATTCCCGTGCTATTTTGGAGAGTCTCGTCCTGAGGATAATTAAACCGTCCAGACAGGTCATTGGGTGAGACCAATTTCCTGGTTTGTTTATTTGAGCCCGATGGTGTTTTGCCATCCAGCAGCAGGTCACAGTCCTGCTCCACTGTTACCCCAGGCCTGCAGAGAGCAGTCCTTCCACATGTGATTTCTCAGGCTTCCCCAGGGATGCTTGCATGTCTCTATCTGGTTGGATTGCTCTGGTGTCTCTCTCAGGCATAGGGTGGAGGACGGTGTCAGTAATTTCTCTTGACTTCATCTTATAACAGGCATTTGGCTTTATGTCCCGAGTTGCCTTACAAGCAGAGAAGATGAATCATCACCCAGAATGGTTCAATGTGTACAACAAGGTAATGAAATGGTCTTCTTTTGGGGTCACCTATATTATGGAGTTTAAAAAACTTCTTTTTTCTTTGTCACGTTGTACAGCTAAGTATCAATGTGCTTGAGACAGTATTCTCTTATCCTTTCTTTCAGAATCACTGTGTTTTACTGCAAATTAGTAACACATTTTTAGGTCTGCTCATAAGAACAGTAAATAAGCTCTTTATTTTCATACTTCTACTAAAATTAATATGAAAATGTTGGATAAAATTAGGCAACCATGCAGTTACATTTTAAAATTTAAGTTAAATTATTGAAAGAAATGGCAGCAAGTAAGATAGATTTGGCCTTATTGAACTGAATTTGCTTAAGAACTGTGCTTTAAATAATAAGTGTTTATAAAATTCTGTCTCCTCGGTGGGAACTGATCTTATTTAAAACAAAGGGCAGACTAAAAAGTTTTAAGGGTGCTCTAAAAGTTTCCTTGTCTTTATGGTCAAGCCATATGGAATATCTTATCATTTAGATTTCTGTGACGTTTTATTTTCTCATTGGAAGTCCTCTTTGAAAAAAGAGTTTCATGATATTCTTGTGATTTATTGCAGTAATTCAAAGCACACTGTTACCAGGATAAACTTTTCTTTATTAGTTACCTCTCTTAGCCCATCATTTTGCTTTTGCTTTTTAATCAGTTTGTCAAGAAGCTTCAGTCCATTCCTCACCTTCTGTCCCGTTTCCCCAATTTGGAAATGTGCTTTTTTAACATTGCTGCTAAGATATTACATTTGATAGCTTGGTTTTCCTCAGTGCCCTGAAAATAGTCAGTGTAATTAAAGTAATGGGAGTTCAAATGGAACCTCAGTCTCTTTCTCTCTTTTTTTCTTTTTTTTTTCCCCCAAGAAACAAGATTTGAGATTCTGGCAGTTGAATTGCTTCTTTCATATGAGAGAAGCTTTTTACCCCTGAGTGGCTGGTGTGTGTAGACCGTGCTCCTGGAGTTTGTTGGGTTTTAGAAATGCTTTGCTTATTCATAATGTAGTATTTTCTAAGTCACTTAATCCCCCCAATTCTCAAATAAGAATGTTAAATAATAGACTGATTTCTGCACCACCAAAGGAGAATACCATTAGTTTCTGTGGGTTTTAAAACTTGCTTTCTTTCTCTTTTCTTAGGTCCAGATAACTCTCACTTCGCATGACTGTGGTGGACTGACCAAAAGAGACGTGAAGTTGGCCAAGTTTATTGAAAAGGCAGCTGCTTCTATGTGATTTCTCTCAAAATGCATGTAAAATCTTAGACACATCTTAGCTGCAATGAAGGCAATTTGCTTGAACAAATTAGGTTGTAAATTTAGTTCATTCGCTTTTATATGCTACATATTGTAAAATCAGTGCTTAAATACAAAAATGATTTAAACTTGAGCCTGAGGTACTTTTCAGTATATTTAATCCTATGTATAAGATAAACCAACTGAGGTAATTATATTAGTAATATCAGAAAGGGAAACGGCATTCTTTTTTTTTTTTTTTTTTGTAGAGACAGAGTCTCACTGTACAGCCCTCGGGTAGAGTGCCGTGGCGTCACATGGCTCACAGCAACCTCTAACTCTTGGGCTTACGCGATTCTCTTGCCTCAGCCTCTCAAGCAGCTAGGACTACAGGCACCCGCCACAACGCCCGGCTATTTTTTTGTTGCAGTTTGGCCGGGGCTGGGTCCGAACCCGCCACCCTCGGCATATGGGGCCGGCACCCTACTCACTGAGCCACAGGCGCTGCCCGGAAACGGCATTCTTAAAGACCAAAAATTGGGATGGGGCAGTATTCACACGTTTTATAATTCAGAAATACAAACAATTATGGTGACTTTACAAATGCATTGTTGTAAGGTATTGGAGAAGAGTTGTAAGGTGGAAAAAGAATTATGAACTCTGTGGATGATGGGTTTTAATTTTATATTAAATATAACAATTCTATGACATTCAAGTTGATATGGATTTTAGCTGCTCTTAACACATAAGTTACTAGATTATAAAAGTCATAAAAATTAGATAAGCTATCTTGGTATGTTTTCTCTTCACTTCTCTGACAGGGAGTTGAAGGAAGAGGACAAGTGTCTCATCGATGGTGTCCAGGAAAATATGGCAACACAAGCATTCGCTATTATAGTAACCAACTTGCTAGGTTATTATTTTATTTTAGATTTTTTTGAGACAGTCTCTCTGTGTCACTCCAAGTAGAGTACAGTAGCATCATCATAGCTGAGAGCAACCTCAAAGTCTTGGGCTCAAGAGAGCCTCCTGCCTCAGCCTCTCAAATAGCTGGGACTACAGGCACCTGCCATAAATGCCTGGCTAATTTTTCTATTTTTAGTAGAGGCCAAGTCTTGCTCTTGCTCAGGCTGGTCTCGAACTCTTAAGTTCAGATATTCTTCCTGCTTTGGCCTCCCAGAGTGCTAGGATTATAGGCATAAGCCACCATGCCTGGCTGATTGCTAGGTCATTGTTTGACTTACTGAGTTAAGGAGGAACTAAGGTGTCACTTCTTTTCATCACTCACAAGCTGTAACTTCTATACAGAGGGTATGCAGCCACTGAAATGAGAAGCTACTTAGCTATTACCCAGTAGTGAACTTTACTTACTCCATATGATACTGACAGCATAAAGAGGAATGTCAAGTAATCTATTATTTAAATATCACAATAACAATCTTCTTTGAAGGAACTCAGGAATGTACTAACTAATGAGACTATGACACAAATTAAAAGAACAAACATGGCTGGTGTGGTGGCTCACGCCTGTAATCCTAGCACTCTGGGAAGCCCAGGAAGGTGGATAGCCTGAGCTCAGGAGTTCAAGACCAGCCTGAGCAAGAGTGAGACCCTGTTTCTACTAAAAATAGAAAAAAATAGCCAGTCGTGGCTACTGCCTGTAATGCCAGCTACTCAGGAGGCTGAGGCAAGAGGATTGGTTGAAGCCGAGAAATTGAGGTTGTTGTGAGCTGTGATGCCTTGGCACTCTACCCAGGGCACAGAGTGATATTTTCTCTAAAGATAAATACATAAATAAAAGAGCAAATATGTCTTTCTAAGGAGCATGTGTTCTTCCCTGAAGCATGGTGGTAGTGAGATTTAACAGGGATCATCTTTGTAATCCACTTCACTTTAGAGGCCAGAAAAATCACTCTGTGTTATAGAAAGCCAACCTTCTGGTCCCCAACTCTTCCCCCATCCCAAACTTGAGAAGTCATATGGGAACATAGTAAGGAGGCTGAGCTCTCTGAAGGCAGTTCCTGGCTGTTACTGTTGGCCAGAGAGAGGCAGATACAGTCATTTCCCTGTGGGCTAGAGTGTGCAGAAAGAGAAGATTCACTCAGGCTTGATGGGTGCTAGAGGATCCAGAGCTTAACATTAGAACTTCTGTTCCTTAGAATTTCTTCAAATAAAAAGGCAAAGCTATTTTTTTATAAACTTTTTTGCTATATTCATGTATTATGAACTTGGAACTTTTATAGATGTTATCATCAAAAGTGTTTAGTTCTGGCTTGGTGCCTGTAGCTCAAGTGGCTAAGGCTCTAGCCACATACACCAGAGCTGGCAGGTTCGAATCTAGCCCGGGCCCGCCAAACATCAATGACAACTACAACCAAAAAATAGTCGGGTGTTGTGGCGGCACCTGTAATCCCAGCTACTTGGGAGGCCGAGGCAAGAGAATTGCTTAAGCCCAGGAGTTGGAGGTTGCTGTGAGCTGTGATGCCACAGCACTCTACCCGGGGTGACAGCTTGAGGCTCTGTCTCAAAAAAGTTCTATGCTTCAGTTTTTTATGTGAATTTTTTTAACTCGAAAAACTTAAAACATTCAAAGTTAGAGTGAATAATACATTGAACTCTATTATACTGATCACTCAGATTATAACCTTGATTCAAATACAACGATTATTAAGGTTTTACCCCATTTGCTTCATATAATGCCATTTCCTTTTACTTTGCTAAAGTATTACTATTTGAAAGCAAATTCAGATAGCATATTATTTCACTTTTATAACTTTCTCTAAGTATCTCTAAAAAGTAAGGTCATTTTCTAGTATAAACCACAATGCCATTGTCATACCTAACAAAATAAATAATTATTTTTTACCACGTATTAATACTCAGGCAGAATCAAATTGCCCTGAAGGTCAAGAATGTCTTTGGACAATAGTATGGTTCTAATCAGGACTCATATGAACTCTACTCATTACCTCTGGTTGTTGTGTCTCTTTAATCTTTCTGAATTTAGAGCAAGCTCTCCACCCTTTCCCGCCTTTCTCCATGTAATTGATATATTGTCAAAACTGAGTCAGTTGTGCTGAAGAGTATTTTACCTTCTGGATTTATTTGCTCCCTGTGTTGTTACTTAGCTTGTTTCCTGGTACCCCGAATGGAACCCCTTTCCCTGTTTTGAATGTGAGTTTGGGATGCTAAATTTGATGGCTGTGTTAACATATACCATAGTGGAGAAAGCAAGATATGGCTCATAATTACGGTGGTGAAGACCTGAAAATACAGTTACTAATTATCATCTACATGAGGGTTTGACATAAGATTCATGTTAAGGGTGTTGCATCTGCTGGAAGTTACAAACTTTACTATAGAGAATCAAAGATCCTGTATCAGAAGTCAGTGGAAATACTCATTGTGGAAATTTCTGACGGAATGAATCCCTAGACTTGCTACATAACTCACATTTCAACTTAAAAGACACATTGTCAACGTTGGAGGCCCCAAAGTTTCTGTCTGTTCCAAGTCTTTGCGTGATGACAGTGTTTCTTTAATGTGGTAAGCTTTGGTTTCCCTCCATTTTCATTTTAAATGATCATTGGAATAGAGAGGAGTTAAATAGACATAACCTATGACCTATGATCCCTTGCTTGACCTTCATAGATAGAAAACCAGGGTCAGCATGTTTGACAGTATCCTTCTCTAAAATGAAGTTAATGAAAGTTCTAAAAATAGGCTCAGTGCCCGTATCTCAGTGGTTATGGTGCCGGCCACATAGACCAGGGCTGGTGGGTTCAAACCCAGCCTGGACCTGCTAAACAACAATGACAACAACAAAATAATAGCTGGGCCTTGTGGTTGGCACCTGTAATCCCAGCTATGTGGGAGGCTGAGGCAAGAGAATCATTTAAGGTTGCTGTGAGCTGTGAAGCTATGGCACTCTACCGAGAGTGACACAGTGAGACTCTGTCTCAATAAAAATAAAAGAAAGAAAATTCTGAAAATAATGGCTGCTTTCTGACATTGATAAGTTTAGGAAATCTTTGTATAAATAGAATAAGCTTGGTTCTCTACATTGTGTTTTGTACTTTTATTTTGTGTTGTATATTGTATTTGGACACAATACAAGCCTGACCTCCATCAGTGTACTGAGCTGATGGACTACTAGTGTTAGTATGGAGCAGTCTGTGTACTTTCTAATCTGTTGTGTAAATATATACTAGTTGAACTTTATAACTTTCAGATTTGTGAAGTTTTCTGTGAAACATCAAGAGCTACAAGAGGGTTTGGCTATAATAAGTGAGTTTTGTGTTTCAGTGGTAGTTACTTGGACCCTGTCCAGAAGGCTGAAGAGTCACCCAGCAGCCAGGCCTCTGACTGCTGACTTTCCCTGGCTGTATGTGGCTGAGGTCGTGCTGCCCATGCTGGGCAGAGTATGTGTTGCTGCTAAAAAGGCAGAAAAGGTGGCCTTTTAGCTTCTCTTCCTAGGATCCCTGTCCTGCCCATCTGTCTACAAGAAGATCTACAAGACAATAGAAATGATTTCAGTAGGCCCTAGGTAAGCTTGCTACTACCGCTAATTTCCTACTGTTCTCTATTCTCTCAGCTGGAGTTTCATTCCCAGATTGAATGTCTTCGTCAGTGACTCTGGAAACAGCATGTCGCTGTGGCTGGCTGTGCTGATGTAGTATGCTATATGCTGAGAACAACTGGGCCCTTCTCTGCTGCTTTCCTCACCCCTCTAAGCACTGGGAAGTAATTCTTTACATCTTTTAATCTCCTCTCTGTTTTTCCTGGAAGGTATGCTTTGGTGCTTAAAGAGGGAGTGCACATTGCTGACAATTAAGAGCTTAAATAAATAATAAATAGAGAAGGCACAGAAGCATACCGTTAACGATTCCTGGAGATGAAATGCCCTATGCCCAGCTATTTGAGTGAGCAAAGGATTCCTGATGGCACCGATCTGTATATTCATATCACACAGGCTTGCTGAGGGCCTTCTGTGCCTCAGGGGATTAGGCGCATTGACATGTTGGGACAGCTGGAAACAAAGAGAGAACTGATTCAGGCTGTCTGGGAGCAGCTGCCCTAGGAGGCCACCATGGATGGATCTTGGGCAGGAGCCCCAGAGGCATCAGGGAGCTTATGACCAAAGGGAGGAGTCAGTTGTAGGAGGAGCTGATCATGAGGGAGAGGATGTAGAGGGAGAGGATGGAGATGAAGTTTCAATCTAGGGGACATTAGTCAGAGTAGTTTTTAAAGTTTGCTGTTAATGATTTTATTTTTCTTTTTTTTTGAGACAGTCTCACTTTTATGCTCTCTGTAGAGTGCTATAATGTCATAGCTTACGGCAACCTCAAACTCTGGGGCTCAAGCGATCCCCTTGCCTCAGCCTCCCAAGCAACTGGGACTGCAGGCGTCCGGCTATTTTTAGAGAGGGGATCTCACTCTTGCTCAGGCTGGCCTCAAACTCCTGAGCTCAAGTGATCCACCTGCCTTGGCCTCCTAGAGTATTAGGATTACAGTTATGAGCCACTGTGCCGGGCCCTAATGATTTTAAATAGAGACAATGTATAAATATTTTCCAGTTCAGTATATTGTTTGCCAACGAGAATGTTCTCCTACCAGGAATGGTCAGAATACACTTGTTTTATAATACTAGGGACAACAGAAGTGGTGGGGTGGTTACCTCCCTTGCTTACGCTCAAGAACTTAGGTTTTTATGAATTTGACCAACTTAGCTAGATGTAACATGCCGCTACCCAGACCCCTCTTTTTTGATTTGCCTTAAAAGGCAAAGAAAGAGAAGGGGGAAAATATATTAATTCCAAGAATTAAACAGAACAAAAATCTCTATTGCTCTTATTACTTAAAACATCTCTACCCCACAGGCCCACCACTTCCCTTCTGCAGTTAGCCACCAGAGCATGTGTTACCTGCTCTGCTTCTCCTATTTTGTTCTAGCCCCAGACCCATTAAAGTCTTTCCATTAAAGTCTTTCCTTATCCTTCAAAGTGTTTTCAGTGCTGTGCCCTGGACATGCTGTCTCACTCTAGAATCCCAGAGAACTTTGCTTTCCTCCCTTATATGACAGTTGACTTTTTCTAACAGGTTAAGAAGGGCCTTTGTTATCAGAGGTAGGTACTTCTTGAAGGAGGGAGGGTCTAATGACTGCCACTCTAATGACTCCTAGCTTTAGCCCAGAGCCTCATGGTTGCTGGATGCTCATAACCATTTTGCTAAACGGAGGCATTGCCAGTCTTCTTGGGAAGAGAGGACCTGCTGACAGACCTGCTGGGGAGCTCACTTCTTCAGGGGCCTGTAGGCCAGTGACACCCTGGAATGCCCGAGAGTGACTTCATAAAGCAAGGATTCCCTTCACAGTGCTTCTCTGCTGCCTCTTGGAATCCAGACGTCAAGGAAGTCCTTAGGCAGAGGTTTTCTGTTGGGTGATAAAAGGAAGGAATAAACATTGAAAATTTGGGAAATGTCTCAATCTTTTAACTGGAACTACTCAAAAGCCGTTTCTAGTTCACAGTCTGATACTGCACCGGTGAATTTCTGGACAAGATTCAGGAAATTTAAGTAAATATTTTTTGTCTCCATTGCTTGTTAAGAAATGTACAATGGGAAATGTGGAGCAGAGTGTCAGTGTTCTCAGCCTATTCCCTCAGATATTCTGAATCTACTTCCTAAATTGAGATGCTCGTCCTTGAATCTTGTTTCTTCTTTTGGTGAGGTTGACATACTGTTAACTTGACCCGTAGATTAGTTTGGTTCAGTTTTGCCCGTCCCTTCCCTTCCCTCCTCTCTACCCTCCCCTCCCCTCCTCTCCCCTTCCTTCTTTCTCTCTCTCTTTTTTAATATAGGGTCTTGCTGTGTCAACTAGGCTGTAGTTTAGTGACCCTCATCCTAGCTCATTGTAACCTCAAACACCTGGGCTCAAGTGATCCTCCCACCTTGCTAGGGCTAGAGGTGTGCACCACCATGCCAAGCTAATTTTTTAATTTTTATAGAGATGGGGGTCTCATTGTGGTCCCCAGACTGGTCACAAATTCTTGGCCTCAAGCAGTCCTCCTGCTTTAGCCTTCCAAGTGCTGGGGTCACAGGTAGTTTTGTCCTTTTCTGTTACCTACTGTGTTAGATAAATTGAAGTCTTTTTTAGGGGGGCGGGGACAGGTAATAGTTCCCATCTCAAATCATATGATGAAAATTACACATTGTTTTTATAGATTAGGAAAATATGTGTTTATTTGTTATGTATAATGGGGGGGTACTATATACTCTTAAGAAAAATTATAAGGTACAGATAAATATAAATAGGAAAATGAATCACCTATAATCTCATCATCCATAGGTAGACATTTTCAACATTTTGGCATATTTCCTGCTGAATTTCTTGACCTATTTTTGTACAGGTACCATAATTTTGAACAGAGACTTTTGTATCTTGTTTTTGTGTTTGTTATCCAGTGGGTCATAAGCACTTTTCTAAATCATGAAAAATGCATACACATATTTTAATGTCTGTATTTCATGAGATGGATATGCTGCAATTTATTTAACCCGTCCTTTTCATTAGACTTTTTTTTTTCGATACAGAGTCTCAGTTACCCTGGGTAGAGTGCCGTGGTGTCATAGGTCACAGCAATCTCAAATTCCTGGGTTTGAGCCATCCTCTAGCCTCCACCTCCCAAGTCGCTGGGACTACAGGTGCCTGCCACCACACCCAGCTGGTTTTTCTGTTTTTAATAGAGATGGGGTCTTGCTCTTACTCCACCTGTTCTTGCACTCCTGAGCTCAAGTAATCCACCCACCTCACCCTCCCAGAGTGCTAGGATTACAGGCATGAGACACTGCAGATAGCCCCTTTTCATTAGACTTTTAAATTGTTTTAAGTTCTCAATACTATAATACTGGGGAAACATGTTTAGCTAAAGTCACTATCTTTCAGGTTTTTTTCTCTTGGAATAGATTGCTTGGGTCAGTGGATATGAATGGTTTTAAGGCTTTTCAGAAAAGTTGATCAACTTACATTCTTCTGGCAGTTTATTAGAATGCCCCATCATTTTATACTGTTGCCAGCATTAAATATTATCATGCTCATGCCTTTGCTAATTTTATAAACAAAAATAATGGTTTTACATTGCATCTCCCTGATTAGTATTGCTGCTGAATATTTTGGGGGAATTTTATTGGCCATTCGTATTTCTTTCATGAGTAGATTATGTACCCATATTCTCTTAAGGTGTGTAGTTTTTAGTCATTGATTTGTGAAGATATGTATGGGTGGTTATTTTATTATTACCAGTTTTTCCTAGTAGACTGGCAATATTCAGTTTTGCTCATGTTCTGTCCCCTGTGCCTAGAATGTGGTTTTCACTAAATAAAGATTTGTTGAATGAGTAAATGAAGATAACACTTTGTTTTGCTTGAGGAGTGGTGACTATTCTTTTTCAGAGGTCCAGAAGGAGGGAACTGAGTGAGGACAGACTATTGATGAGCATCATCCATATTTCAGTGGTCATTATTCAACATTTCATTGCTACTTAAAATATATATATATATAAATTTATATTCACATAAGGGGGAATGAAGATCCCTGTTTCTAGAAAAAGGTGTGCACTGTGTGGGGATCTAGCCCTGTTATAACATAATTGTATCTCTTATTCAACTTCTTGACAGGAGAAAAGATACTCAGTGTCGGGCATTTGTGAAGAAAATCATAATGGGTCAGCCTTATAAGATACTTTTGATTAGCACCATCTCATATAATGCCTTTCTTATGGCCTTGTGGACCAATCATAAGATAAGTAGCCGCCTATTCAGAGTTTTTGAGGTAAGCAGAAAAAATGGGCCCATTTTCTTCTGTTTTACTTGTTTTATTTCTGGAAATGTTAAGATTTCAAAGACATTTTTTCTTAAGTTTTTGTAGAAATTCTAAGGACCTTTATAATACACTCTAAAATCTTTGAGAATGGTGGTAGGAGCCACAGTGATGACATTGTTTTTTAAATCTTCCTGAGTCCCTTTTTAAAAACAGAACAACTAGATAGTAAAGCCAAGAACCTATGGGCAGCATTTACGTAAGACTAGTTAAGAAGATTTCCTCACTATAAGCCACAGGAACTGCATGGTATTAGCTTTTGTGGAGGAGGAAACAGAGAGATGCCATTAAGTATTCATTAGAAAATGTGATGGTCTGATGTGAGAATAGCATCTGACATCAGGAAGAGTGTTATCTAATCTAATACTGGGTCAGAGCAAGAGGTTCTTGGTAATTGCTAAAGGGGCCAGCCAGAGTTGCCTTTAACAACAGGACTCCATACTAAGGAGAAATACTGGAAATGGAATAAAAATTGAGCAGATTAGAGACAGAGATAAAGGAAGAAAAAGTTCAGATGGCTTCACATCAGAATTTACCAAACCTTTAAAGAGGAACTAGTACCTATATTACTCAACCTTTTCCAAAATGTAGAAAAAGAAGGAATACTACTCAACACATTCTGTGAAACAAACATCACCTTGATCCCCAAACCAGGAAAAAACCCAACAAGAAAAGAAAATTATAGACTAATATCACTAATAAATATTGATGCAAAAATATCCAACAAGATCCTAACAAACAGAATCCAGTAACACATCAAACAAATTATACACCATGACCAAGTGGGTTTTATCCCAGGGTCTCAAGGCTGGTTCAATATACGTAAATCTATAAATATAATTCAGCACATAAACAAATTAAAAAACAAAGATCATATGATTCTCTCAATTGATGCAGAAAAAGCTTTTGATAATAGCCAGCATCCCTTCATGATCAGAACACTTAAGAAAATTGGTATAGAAGGGACATTTCTTAAACTGATAGAGGCCATCTACAGCAAACCCACAGCCAGTATTATATTGAATGGAGTTAAATTGAAATCATTTCCACTCAGATCAGGAACCAGGCAAGGTTGCCCATTGTCTCCACTGCTCTTTAACATTATAATGGAAGTTTTAGCCATTGCAATTAGGGAAGAAAAGGCAATCAACGGTGTCTATACAGGGTCAGAAGAGATCAAACATTCACTCTTCACAGATGATATGATTGTATATCTGGAAAACACCAGTGATTCTACTACAAAACTCTTAGAAGTGATCAAGGAATACAGCAGCATCTGTACAAAATCAACACCCATAAATCTGTAGCCTTTATATATACCAACAATAGTTAAGCTGAAAAAACAGTCAAGGAAAAAAAAAAAAAAAAAAAAACAGTCAAGGACTCTATTCTGTTCACAGTAGTGCCAAAGAAGATGAAATATTTGGGAGTTTACCTAACAAAGAATGTGAAAGATCTCTATAAAGAGAACTATGAAACTCTAAGAAAAGAAATAGCCGAAGATGTTAACAAATGGAAAAACATACCATCCTCATGGCTGGGAAGAATCAACATTGTTAAAATGTCCATACTCCCTAGAGCAATATACAATTTTAATGCAATCCCTATTAAAGCTCCACTGTCATACTTTAAAAATCCTGAAAAAATAATACTTCATTTTATATGGAATCAGAAAAAAACTCAAATACCCAAGACATTACTCAGAAATAAAAACAAAGCGGGAGGAATCACACTACCAGACCTCAGACTATACTATAAATTGATAGTGATCAAAACAGCATGGTACTGGCACAAAAACAGAGAGGCAGATGTATGGAACAGAATAGAGAACCAGGAGATGAATCCAGCTACTTACTGTTATTTGATCTTTGACAAGACAATTAAAAACATTCAGTGGGGAAAAGATTCCCTATTTAACAAATGGTGCTGGGAGAACTGGCTGGCGACCTGTAGAAGACTGAAACTGGACCCACACCTTTCACCATTAACTAAGATAGACTCTCACTGGATTAAAGATTTAAACTTAAGACATGAAACTATAAAAATACTAGAAGAGAGTGCAGGGAAACCCCTTGAAGAAATTGGTCTGGGCGAGTATTTTATGAGGAGGATCCCCCGGGCAATTGAAGCAGCTTCAAAAATACACTACTGGGACCTGATCAAACTAAAAATCTTCTGCACAGCCAAGAACACAGTAAAGCAAGCAGACAGCCCTCAGAATGGGAGAAGATATTTGCAGGTTATATCTCCGACAAAGGTTTAATAACCAGAATCCACAGAGAACTCAAATGTATAAGCAAGAAAAAAACAAGTGACCCCATCGCAGGCTGGGCAAGGGACTTGAAGAGAAACTTCTCTGAAGAAGACAGGCGCACGGCCTACAGACATATGAAAAAATGCTCATCATCTTTAATCATCAGAGAAATGCAAATCAAAACTACCTTGAGATACCATCTAACTCCAGTAAGATTAGCCCATATCACAAAATCCCAAGACCAGAGATGTTGGCATGGATGTGGAGAAAAGGGAACACTTCTACACTGCTGGTGGGAATGCAAATTAATACATTCCTTTTGGAAAGATGTTTGGAGAACACTTAGAGATCTAAAAATAGATCTGCCATTCAATCCTATAATTCCTACTAGGTATATACCCAGAAGACCAAAAATCACATTCTAACAAAGATATTTGTACCAGAATGTTTATTGCAGCCCAATTCATAATTGCTAAGTCATGGAAAAAGCCCAAGTGCCCATCGATCCACGAATGGATTAATAAATTGTGGTATATGTACACCATGGAATATTATGCAGCCTTAAAGAAAGATGGAGACTTTACCTCTTTCATGTTTACATGGATGGAGCTGGAACATATTCTTCTTAGCAGAGTATCTCAAGAATGGAAGAAAAAGTATCCAATGTACTCAGCCCTACTATGAAACTAATTTATGGCTTTCAAATGAAAGCTATAACTCAGTTATAACCTAAGAATATGGTCAAAGGGGAGAGAGAGGGGAGAGGATGGGTGGAGGGAGGGTGATTGGTGGGATTACACCTGTGGTGCATCTTACAAGGGTCCATGCGAAACTTAGTAAATGTAGAATATAATTGTCTTAACATAATAACTAAGAAAATGCCAGGAAGGCTATGTTAACCAGTGTGATGAAAATGTGTCAAACAGTCTGTGAAGCTAGTGAATGATGCCCCATGATCGTATCAATGTACACAGCTATGATTTAATAAAAATAAAAAAGAAAATGTGTCAAACTGTTTATAAAACCAGTGTATAGTGCCCCGTGATCGCATTGATGTACACAGCTATGATATAATATTAATAAAAAAAAAAAACCAGAATCCACAGAGACCTCAAACATATTAGCAAGAAAAGAACAAGTGATCCCATCTCAGGGTGGGAAAGGGACTTGAAGAGAAACTTCTCTGAAGAAGACAGGCACACGGCCTACAGACACATGAAAAAATGCTCATCATCCTTAATCATCAGAGAAATGCACATCAAAACTACTTTGAGATATAACTCCAGTAAGATTAGCTCACATCTCAAAATCCCCAAACCAGAGATGTTGGTGTGGATGTGGAGAAAAGGGAACACTTCTACACTGCTGATGGGAATGCAAACTAATACGTTCCTTTTGGAAAGATGTTTGGAGAACACTTAGAGATCTAAAAATAAGACCTGCCATTCGATCCTACAACTCCTCTACTAGGTATATATCCAGGAGACCAAAAATCACATTATAACAAAGATATTTGTACCAGAATGTTTATTGCAGCCCAATTCATAATTTCTAAGTCATGGAAGAAGCCCAAGTGCCCATCGACCCATGAATGGATCAATAAATTGTGGTATATGTACACCATGGAATATTATGCAGCCTTAAAGAAAGATGGAGACTTTACCTCTTTCATGTTTACATGGGTGGAGCTGGAACATACTCTTCTTAGCAAAGTATCTCAAGAATGGAAGAAAAAGTATCCAATGTACTCAGCCCTACTATGAAACTAATTTATAGCTTTCTTTCTTTTTTATTATTAAATCATAGCTGTGTACATTAATGGGATCATGGGGCACCATACACTGGTTTTATAGACTGTTTGACACATTTTCATCACACTGGTTAACATAGCCTTCCTAGCATTTTCTTAGTTATTGTGTTAAGACATTTATATTCTACATTTTAATTTATAGCTTTCATATGAAAGCTATAACCCAATTATAGCCCAAGAATATGGGGAAAGGGGAAAGGGAGTGAAGGGGAGGGGGGAGGATGGGCGGAGGGAAGGTAATTGGTGGGACCACACCTACGGTGCATCTCACATCTTACATGTACAGTGTGAAACTTACTAAATGTAGAATATAAATGTCTTAACACAATAATTAAGAAAATGCCATGAAGGCTATAACACAGTTTGATGAAAATATTTCAAATTGTATATAAAACCAGCACATTGTACCCCATGATTGCATTAATGTATACAGTGATGATTTAATAAAAATATAAAAATAATAATTAAAAAAAAAAGAAAAGAAAACTACTAAATTAGGCTCGGTGCCTGTAACTTAAGCGGCTAAGGCACCAGCCACATACACCACAGCTGGTGGGTTCGAATCCAGCCTGGACCTGCCAAACAACAATGACAACTACAACCAAAAAAAAAAAAAAAAAATAGCCAGGTGTTGTGACAGGTGCCTGTAGTCCCAGCTACTTGGGAAGCTGAGGCAAGAGAATCACTTAAGCCCAAGAGTTGGAGGTTCCTGTGAGCTGTGATGGCATGGCGCTCTACCCAGGGTGACAGCTTGAGGCTCTGTCTCGCAAAAGAAAACTACTAAATTGAGGGAAAGAATCAAGCATTACTGACCTTTCTTATATGAATTGTAACTACATAGTAGGTAAGGAGAGAGACATCTTTTTATAGAAGTGTCCCACTTAATAAATGAAAAGGAATTGATAGAATATCACTATATTTCAATTCCCAGTGAAGTAATGGGCTAGACATTGAGCCTCAGTGGTTGTTACCATCACACACAGAAAAAGACATCTAGACATTATATGCCTCCTTTGAAATAACAGCAGAACGGCACCTATGATCTTGCCAACTAGATCAAGCCTGAAACCGAGGAAGCTTTTGGATCCAACTACCTGTCTTCAGGAAATAATAAGACCAGAGGAACACATTGAACTGTAACATGAGTATGCGGTCAGCAAAACTCAGACTGGGAGATTCTGTGAGTCAAACTAATTGTAACGGATAAAAAAAGGAACAGAACACTTAAAATATATACCAACATTTAAAACATTTATAGAATGGCAAGACTAGGCTTGGCACCTGTAGCTTTTAAGCCCAAGAATTTGAGGTTGCTGTGAGCTGTGATGCAACAGCTCTCTACCAAGGGCGACATAGTGAAACTCTGTCTCAGAAAAACAGAACAAACAAACAAAAAAACTTGGAGCTACCTACTCTGTCATTTTCACTGACATTACTCCTTTTTGAAGGCTAGTTTTTCTGGATGTAAAATTCTTGATTAATGGTCTTTCTTTTATCACTTTGAATATGACATCCCACTACTGTCTGCCTGTCAATGATTTCTGGCAATAAATCGGCTGTTAACCTTACAGGATCTCTTTTATGAGATGAATCCCTTATCTGTTAATGCTCGAAATTCTGTCTTTGACTTTCAACAGATCGTATAGGTGTAGATCTTCCACTTATAGTTCACTGATCTTTCTGGATGTATAACTTAATGTCTTTCATCAAATTTGAGAAGTTTCTGACCATTATTTCTTCACATATTCTTTGTGCCCTTTCTCCTCTTTCTGGGACTCCTATTATATGGAGCAAAAACTGCTAGAAACCTGGAAAATAGTCAACCAAGCGAACAGTGAATCAAGATAGAGACAACTTTAAAAAGGTAGTTTTAAAAGACTAAAAAACTAAACAAGCAAGACTAAACAAGCAAGCAGACAAATGCTGGTAAGGATGTGGAGAAATGAAAACTCTTATATACAGTTGCTGGATGAGTACAACTCTTTTTTTTTTTTTTATTAAACCATAGCTGTGTACATTAGTATGATCGTGGGGCACCATACACTTGGTTCATAGATCGTTTGACACATTTTCATCACATTAGTTAACATTAGCAAGAAAAGAACAAGGGATCCCATCACAGGCTGGGCAAGGGACTTGAAGAGAAACTTCTCTGAAGAAGACAGGTGCATGGCCTTCAGACATATGAAAAAATGCTCATCATCTTTAATCATCAGAGAAATGCAAATCAAAACTACTTTGAGATATCATCTAACTCCAGTGAGACTAGCCTATATCACAAAATCCCAAGACCAGAGATGTTGGCGTGGATGTGGAGAAAAGGGAACACTTTTGCACTGCTGGGGGGAATGCAAATTAATACATTCCTTTTGGAAAGAGATATGGGGTACAACTCTTACACACAGTCGGTCTAATGTAAATTAGAACAGCCATATGGACAACAACATGGAAGGTTCTCAAAAAATAAAACTACCACATGATCCAACATTCTTACCCACTACTGGGTATATAACCAAAGGAAATGAAATCATATGTTGGAGTGACATCTGTATCCCCATGTTTATTGTAGCACTATTCACAATAGTTAAGATATAGAATCAACCTAAGTCTTCATCAATGCATGAATGGATTTTAAAACTGTGGCATATATACACAATAGTATACTATTCAGACATAAAAAAAGAACAAAACCCTGTCATTTGTAGCACAGATGAACGTAGAGGATATTAAGTGAAATAAGCCAAGAACAGAAAAACAAATACTGCACAATCTCACTCAAGGGGAATCTAAAAAAATTGATTCATAGAAGTAGAGAGTAAAATAGTGATTCCTGCAGGCTGAAGAGAGTAGGGAGAAGAAATGGAAAGAGTGTGGTCAACAGGTACAAAGGTATAGTCAGAGAAGAGGAGTAAGTTCTGGTGTCTTACTGCACAGTAGGGGAACTATAGTCAACAGTATGTATTATATACTTCCAAATAGCTAGAAAAGAGCATTTTAAATGTTTTCATCTCAAAGAAATGACAAGTGTTTGAGGTTAATTAATGATAATTGCCCTGATTTGATCATTACATAGTATATGTGTATGCGTATATCACACTGTACCCCACAAATATGTACAATTGTTATATGTCAAATTAAAACAAAACGCCCCCAAATACATATTTTTAGTATAAGGGCTAAAAAACAAGTGTATAAAACTCCTACAGCAAATATACTTAATGGTCAGAAACTTGATGCTTTCTTGCCACGAGCAGGAAGAGGCGAGCATATACATTTTCAACACTCCTATTTAACATGCTGAAGTGTTGGCTAATGCAGTGAAACAAGGAAAATAAATTTTTACAGGCTGGAAAGGAAGAAATAAGACTATCATTGTGTATATAAATATATGTGGAAAATTTTATTATATTTTTACTTGCCTTTGTCCCACTTTCCTCCTCCTACATTATAAATATGAGACCCTGGTCCCTGGTTCCTGGGGCAGCAGAGCAGACCTCGTTCTTTTTTTCTTTTTTTTTTGTGGTTTTTGGCTGCGGCTGGGTTTGAACCCACCACCTCTGGCATATGGGACCAGTGCCCTACTCCTTGAGCCACAGGCACCGCCTCAGACCTTGTTCTTAAAGAACTGTGTTGAAGGATTGATGGGATGTGATTTGCTTATATTTTATCTAACTTGGAATTTTGTCAAGGTGGAAAGGTGGCTATGTAGAAGGAGTTTTTTTTTTTTTTTAGTTTGTGTAACATCATTTTTTTTTTGTTTGTTTGTTTTGTTTTTTGGCCGGGGCTAGGTTTGAACCCGCCACCTCCGGCATATGGGACCGGTGCCCTACTCCTTGAGCCACAGGCGCCGCCTGTCATTTTTTTTTTTATTGTTGGGGATTCATTGAGGGTACAATAAGCCAGGTTACATTGATTGCAATTGTTAGGCAAAGTCCCTCTTGCAATCATGTCTTGCCCCCATAAAGTGTGACACACACCAAGGCCCCACACCCCTCCCTCCGTCCCTCTTTCTGCTTCCCCCCCCATAACCTTAATTGTCATTAATTGTCCTCATATCAAAACTGAGTACATAGGATTCATGCTTCTCCATTCTTGTGATGCTTTACTAAGAATAATGTCTTCCACGTCCATCCAGGTTAATACGAAGGATGTAAAGTCTCCATTTTTTTTAATGGCTGAATAGTATTCCATGGTGTACATATACCACAGCTTGTTAATCCATTCCTGGGTTGGTGGGCATTTAGGCTGTTTCCACATTTTGGCGATTGTAAATTGAGCTGCATTAAACAGTCTAGTACAAGTGTCCTTATGATAAAAGGATTTTTTTCCTTCTGGGTAGATGCCCAGTAATGGGATTGCAGGATCAAATGGGAGGTCTAGCTTGAGTGCTTTGAGGTTTCTCCATACTTCCTTCCAGAAAGGTTGTACTAGTTTGCAGTCCCACCAGCAGTGTAAAAGTGTTCCCTTCTCTCCACATCCACGCCAGCATCTGCAGTTTTGAGATTTTGTGATGTGGGCCATTCTCGCTGGGGTTAGATGATATCTCAGGGTTGTTTTGATTTGCATTTCTAATATATAGAGATGATGAACATTTTTTCATATGTTTGTTAGCCATTCATCTGTCATCTTTAGAGAAGGTTCTATTCATGTCTCTTGCCCATTGATATATGGGATTGTTGGCTTTTTTCATGTGGATTAATTTGAGTTCTCTATAGATCCTAGTTATCAAGCTTTTGTCTGATTGAAAATATGCAAATATCCTTTCCCATTGTGTAGGTTGTCTCTTTGCTTTGGTTATTATCTCCTTAGCTGTACAGAAGCTTTTCAGTTTAATGAGGTCCCATTTGTTTATTTTTGTTGTTGTTGCAATTGCCATGGCAGTCTTCTTCATGAAGTCTTTCCCCAGTCCAATATCTTCCAGTGTTTTTCCTATGCTTTCTTTGAGGATTTTTATTGTTTCATGCCTTAAATTTAAGTCCTTTATCCATTTTGAATCAATTTTTGTGAGTGGGGAAAGGTGTGGGTCTAGTCTCAGTCTTTTACATGTAGACATCCAGTTCTCCCAACACCATTTATTGAATAGGGAGTCTTTCCCCCAAGGTATGTTCTTGTTTGGTTTATCAAAGATTAGGTGGTTGTAAGATGTTAGTTTCATTTCTTGGTTTTCAGTTCGATTCCAAGTGTCTATGTCTCTGTTTTTGTGCCAGTACCATGCTGTCTTGACCGCTATGGCTTTGTAGTACAGACTAAAATCTGGTATACTGATGCCCCCAGCTTTATTTTTATTACTAAGAACTGCCTTAGCTATACGGGGTTTTTTCCAGTTCCATACAAAAAGCAGAATCATTTTCTCCAAATCTTGAAAGTACGATGTTTGTATTATGATAGGAATGGCATTGAATAGGTAGATTGCTTTGGGAAGTATGGACATTTTAACAATGTTGATTCTTCCCATCCATGAGCATGGTATGTTCTTCCATTTGTTAATATCCTCTGCTATTTCCTTTCTGAGGATTTCATAATTTTCTTTATAGAGGTCCTTCACCTCCTTCATTAGGTATATTCCTAGGTATTTCAATTTCTTTGAAACTATGGTGAAGGGAGTTGTGTCCTTAATTAGCTTCTCATCTTGACTGTTATTGGTGTATACAAAGGCTATTGACTTGTGGACATTGATTTTATATCCTGAAACATTACTGTATTTTTTGATGAGTTCTAGGAGTCTTGAGGTTGAGTCTTTGGGGTTCTCTAAGTATAAGATCATGTCGTCAGCAAAGAGGGAGAGTTTGACCTCCTCTGCTCCCATTTGGATTCCCTTTATTTCCTTGTCTTGCCTAATTGTATTGGCTAGAACTTCCAGCACTATGTTGAATAGTAAAGGTGACAGAGGACAACCTTGTCTGGTTCCAGTTCTAAGGGGAAAAGCTTTCAGTTTTATTCCATTCAGTAAAATATTAGCTGTGGGTTTGTCATTGATAGCTTCAATCAGTTTTAGAAATGTGCCACCTATGCCTATACTCTTCAGTGTTCTAATTAGAAAAGGATGCTGGATTTTATCAAATGCTTTTTCTGCATCTATTGAGAGGATCATGTGATCTTTATTTTTGCCTCTGTTAATATGGTGGATAATGTTTATGGACTTGCGTATGTTAAACGAGCCTTGCATCCCTGGGATGAAGCCTACTTGATCATGATGAATGACTTTTTTGATGATAAGCTGTAATCTATTGGCTAGGATTTTGTTGAGAATTTTTGCATCTATATTCATGAGTGAGATTGGTCTGAAATTCTCCTTTTTGTTTGGGTCTTTTCCTGGTTTTGGTATCAGGGTGATGTTTGCTTCATAGAATGTGTTGGGGAAGACCTTCTTTCTCGATTTTTTTGGAATAATTTCTGCAGTATAGGAATAAGCTCTTCCTTGAAGGTTTGATAGAATTCTGGTGTAAAGCCATCTGGACCAGGGCATTTTTTGGTTGGAAGATTTTTTATTGTTTCTTTGATCTCAGTGCTTGAAATTGGTCTGTTCAGGAGCTCTATTTCTTCCTGGCTGAGTCTAGGGAGAGGGTGTGATTCCAAATATTGATCCATTTCCTTCACATTGTCAAATTTCTGGGCATAGAGTTTCTGGTAGTATTCAGAGATGATCTCTTGTATCTCTGTGGAATCAGTTGTTATTTCCCCTTTATCATTTCTGATTGAGGTTACTAGAGATTTTACTTTTCTATTTCTCGTTAGTCTGGCCAATGGTTTATCTATTTATTTTTTTAAAAAAACCAACTCCTTGTTTCATTAATTTTCTGAATGATTCTTTTGTTTTCAATTTCATTGATCTCTGATTTGATTTTGGATATTTCTTTTCTTTTACTGAGTTTAGGCTTAGATTGTTCTTCTTTTTCCAATTCCATAAGATCTCTTGTGAGATTGTTGATGTGCTCTCTTTCTGTTTTTCGAATGTAGGCATCTAAAGCGATGAATTTTCCTCTCAAAACTGCTTTTGCAGTATCCCACAGGTTTTGGTAGCTTGTGTCTTCATTGTTGTTAATGCTCAAGGAAGTTAATGATTTCCTGTTTTATTTCTTCCTGCACCCATCTGTTATTCAACAGAAAATTGTTTAATTTCCATGCCTTTGTGTAGGGTGGAGCGTTTTTGTTAGAGTTGAGTTCCACCTTTAGTGCCTTATGGTCTGAGAAGATACAAGGTAAAATTTCAATTCTTTTGATTCTGTTGATATTTGTTTTGTGTCCCAGGATATGATCAATTTTGGAGAATGTTCCATGGGGTGATGAGAAGAATGTATATTCTTTATCTTTGGGATGGAGTGTTCTATATGCGTCTATCAAGCACAGTTGTTCTAGGGTCCCATTTAAATCTCTTATATCTTTGTTTAATTTCTATTTAGGGGATCTGTCCAGCTCTGTAAGAGGAGTATTAAAGTCCCCTGTTATTATGGTATTATCAGATATCATATTGCCCAGACTGAGTAAGGGAGCATTACTTATTAAATCTGGGAGCATTTAAATTGGGTGCATAAATATTTAGAATTGAAAGGTCTTCTTGTTGTATTTTTCCCTTGACCAATATAAAGTGACCATCTTTGTCTTTTTTGACTTTAGTTGCTTTAAATCCACATGTATCTGAAAATAAGATTGCAACTCCTCTTTTCTTCTGAATTCCATTTGCCTGAAAAATTGTCTTCCAACCTTTGACTCGGAGCTTTATGTCTTTTGAAGCCAGGTGTGTTTCTTGCAGACAGAAGGAGTTTTCTTACCAACATCAAAAATCATATGAACAACCTGTTGCTACCTGGGACAAACAAACATTTCAAAAATAGTTGAGGCAAACAGTGAACATGCTGAAAGTCAGGAAGGGAACTCTTTTGGTAAATTAGGGCATTGAGAAGCACCTGTGCATGTGGAGGAATTTAGAAAGCCACCCACGCCTAAGGTAGAACAAAATGCTTTGAAAAGACTTGAGAAGATCCCAAGCTTTCTTTCACTTCCAGCTGACCTTCAGACTCAGTGCAAGTAGGAAGTGAAGCCTAAAGGTAGAGTTGTGAACAGTCTTGCTAATATTTAAGGAATGCTCTAACAGAGAGCAATCTGAAAAGAGTAGGAGAGTTTTTTCTCTTTTTTAAAAATGTGTTAAATATGTAGGAGAAACTAAAGAAAATCATGGGCAAAGAATCAAAGGAAGCCAGGAGAACAATGTTACAGCAAAGAATATCAATGAAGAGACAGAAATTATAAAAAGGGAGCAAAGCAAAGTCTGGGGCTGAAAAGTAATAGTTGAAATGAAACACTAACTAGAGCAGCCCAGTAACAGGTTTAAGCAGGTAGAAGAAAGAATCAGTGACCCTGAAGACACATGAATTAAACTTATTCATTCTGAGAAGCAGAAAGGAAAAAGAATGAAGAAAAATGAACAGGTTAAGAGACCGTGGGACACCATTGAGCACACAAACACAAATATTGGGCCCATAAGAAAGGACAAGAGAGGGCGGCATCTGTGCCCAAAGAGTAGGGTGCCGGCCCCATATGCCAGGGGTGGTGGGTTCAAGACTGGCCCCAGCCAAAAACTGCAACAACAACAACAACAACAAAAAAAAAAAGACAAGAAAACCAGGCAGAAAGAACATTTGAAAACATAATGGCCAGAAAATTCCAAACTTTGATTATTGAGATAAATATGCATATCTAAGAATTCCAACAAATTCCAAGAAGGAAAAACAAAAATATCCACATTAAGACATGTTATAATCAAACAGTATAAAAAACCAAAAACAAAGAATCTTGAAAACAGCAAGAGATAAACAATCTGTCACAAGAAGCCTTAATAAAATTAACAGCTGATTTTGCCTCAGAAATTATGGAGGCTAGAAGGTAGTGAAGTGACATGTTTATAATAAAGAAAAATACTGTCAACTAGAAATTCTATGTTCAGCAAAGCTATCCTTCAAAAATGAAGGGGAAATTAAGATATTTCAGAAAAACAAAAATGTGGGGGTTTGTTGTTGACAGACCTGCTCTAAAAGAAGTGATAAAGAAAGTCCTTTAGGTAGAAATGAAAGAAGGTAGTAACCTGACGCCATACAAAGAAACAAAGAACACTGGTAAAACAATTACATAGACAGATACAAAAGTCAGTATTACTGTGTTTTTGGTTTGTAATTTTTTTCCCTACATGATTTATAATTCCAATGTTATAGTTAATGGGCACACAATGTATGAAAGAGTAACCTCTAAACAGCAGAAACATAAAAGGAGACAGATGGATCTGTATGGGAGCAAAATTGTTATCTTCTAAGGTTGTATTCATTAAAAATGGATTGCTTTAAGTTTAAGAATTTAACTGTAATAACAGGGGTAACCACTAAGCAAACAACTGAAACTACACAGAAAAGGAAAGGAGAAAGTGATCAAATGGTACATTACAAAAGGAATGATTAGACACACAAAACACACTAATGGAAGAATTGAGGAAAAGAGTATGACATACATATTTGACAAAACAAATAGCAAAATGGCAGAAGTATGTCCTTTACCAGTAATTACTTTAGATGTAAATGTGTTAAACTCTCCAATTTAAAAGCAGAGACTGGCAGAAAGGATTTTAAAAATCCAACTACAAAAAATAAATAAAATAAAACAAATCTAACTATAGTAGAACCTCTGTAAATTGACCACTCAAGGGACTGTGACAAATTGGTAAATATATGGAGGTGGGCAACTTAAGAAACTAGGCCTATTGTACTAATATGTACATGTACTTTACTTCCTTATATAGCTTTTATTAAATATATGAAATCATACATAATCAAATACAGTAAAATCATGCGTACAGTATCCTATGAGTTTAATACATTTACTGTTTTCTCATTGTTTAATCATTCTTACTGTAAAAAAAGAGTTGGTCTCTTATTCTTATTACAAATGTAAGTGGTGAAAGCACTGTTGGTGCTGGCTATGCTGCTCAGCATACTTGAACATCTTCCCACAGTGAATCACTTCAACTGCATTGTCAGATGCCTGACTTTTTATTCTGTTAGAGTCTCTGCAATTTCTGTGTCATCCTCACTTCTTGCACTTCATCAGTTGCTTCATGCATTTTTATGCTTGTTTGTACTTCGGTCAATATTGCTTGAAAAATTGATTCTGGGTCAGGTTCATTATAGGTTGCCACCTCATCATCCATTGCAACAAAACCTTCAAAATCTATTCCTTCAAATTCTGCCATGGGAGATGGACTGTTTGATGGGACCAAAACATTTAGCTCTTGGGTTGTGACAAATCCAAGTTTTTGAAACACTTCTGTATTATTTCTGGCTGAACTTTATTCCAAGCAGAACTGATCCAAAGGACAGCATCTAGAATGTGAACTGATGTAGCAGATGAACTTTCTTCCACAGGTGGACCACAGGTTTGTGTTTTAGTAATGACTCTCTGCAGGAGCTGGGCTTGGTAGTGCATTTTAAATGTTTTGATGATGCCTTAGTCAAGAGGTTGGATTTTTGAGGTCATGTTTGGAGAAAGAAATTTCAATGTCATGTGAGATGAGTGGCCAGGACAGTTGTCTACTGTCAGTAGAAGATACCATTCCTTCTTCATTTTGCAGTCAATACCCCTTACCTACTCACTTCTCAAATAGAGAACCAATAATCTATGTGCATTTGTTTGATATCCAAGTGATGTGGAGGTCTTTGGGCTTCAAGTTTTTGAATGCATGTAGCTTTGCTGATTTACAAGTCACCAAGGGTTTTAGTTGAGCTAGGGCAAAGCAGAACTGTGAAATGTTCTTTGGAAATTTTTCTGCTCTTACATTTTTCACCCTTTATGACAAGGCTTCTGTTAGGCATCACCTTGAAAAAGAGTCCACACTCATCAATGTTAAAGATGTCATCTTTGAAGTCTCAGGTGAAGTCCAGGAACTTTTTGATGAACTCTTCCACAACTTCTTCTGGAACTTCATGAGATTCACCACACAAGACTTTCTGGACGATTTTGTATTGCACTTTAAATTTCTTGAGCCAACCACCTGGTGCTTGGAAATCTGCCACTTGAATTCCTGTGCAAATTATTTAGCAAGTTCTCAGATCATCACCAGGAGATTCAGGTGTTAATTGCCCTCATTTGTTAGAATCAGCCTAATGTGGCTTCCTTGACTTCATCAAGGAAAGTTTTCCTTCTTTTCTGCTGTAAGTCTCTGTTTTTCTTACCATATCTCTCCAAGTACTCATGTTTATGTCTTTGGATGTTGCTAACTGTGGTCTTGCTAATGCCAAAATGTTCTGTTGTCTGTCTTTGGATATTGCTTTCTAGAAAATGTAGATCAACCTTTTCCTTCAATGTCAGCTGTTTGAGTTTTTTCCTTTGGACCATCATGTCTCAATTAACTATAACATTTTTGAGTAATTGTAGGACTTATCTATAATTTGGCACAGTCCTTGATGTTGAAAAAAATCTTCTACAACACTTGATAAACAATAGGACATTGGACCTAATCCAACAACATAATAATAAACATGAAAAAAGAACTTATACTAAAGAAAAAACCAATACAATAAGGGGCAAAGCCTACATCTTTACCCCTTGGTGTAGAGTGGTCTCAACTGGTCAAGTTATAGAGGGTGAATTAATGTTGTGTGTCACAGTCCAAGTGATCAAGATACAATTTACAGAAGTGGTCAATATATAGAGGTCAGTCTTCCATTGAGTACGTGTGGTACATGACCAGTCTATGAACTTTGGAGGTGGTCATTATAGGGAGGTGGTCAACTATTGGGGTTCTACTCTATATGCTGTCTATAAGAGATTCATTTTAGATCCAAAGATACAAATAGGTTGAAAGTAAAAGGATGGAAAAAGATACTCCATATTAGAAACCAAAAGAGAGGGTGACTATACTACTGTAAGACAAAATAGAGACTATGACAAAAACTCTTATAATAGATAAGGAAGGACATTATATGGGCAACACACTAAATTCATCAAGAAGACAAAACAATTGTACTAACAATTTTCTTTAGTACATAAGGAGCATTCTCCAGGGCAAATCATATAGACTATAAAACAAATCTCAATAATTTTATAAAAAATTATGGCGGGTTCGAATCCAGTGGAGACCTGCCAAACAACAATGACAACTAAAACCAAAAAAATAGTCAAGTGTTGTGGTGTGTGCCAGTGATCCCAGCTACTTAGGAGGCTGAGGCAAGAGAATTGCTTAAGCCCAGGAGTTGGAGGTTGCTGTGAGCTGTGATGCCAGGGCACTCTACCCAGGGTGACAGCTTGAGGCTCTGTCTCAAAAAAAAATTATGGAAATCAGGCGGTGCCTGTGGCTCAGTGAGTAGGGCACCGACTCCATATACCGAGGGTGGTGGGTTCAAACCCAGCCCCGGCCAAACTGCAACAAAAAAAATAAAATAGCCAGGCATTGTGGCAGGCGCTTGTAGTCCCAGCTACTCGGGAGGCTGAGGCAAGAGAATCGTCGAAGCCCAAGAGCTGGAAGTTGCTGTGAGCTGTGACACCAAGGCACTTGCACTCTACCCAGAGCAACAAAGTGAGACTCTGTCTCTAAAAAAAAAAATTATGGAAATCATACAAAGTATCTTCTCTGGCAACAATACAATGAAACTAGAAATTAGTAACAAGAAAAACTGGACATTTTCCAAATATGTGCTAGTTAAACAACACACTTTATTTTTTTTCTTGAGATAGAGTCTCACTTTGTCGCCCTTGGTAGAGTGCCATGGTGTCATAGCTCACAACAATCTCAAACTCCTGGGCTTAAGCAATTCTCTTGCCTTAGCCTCACAAATAGCTAGGCCTATAGGTGCCCACCACAACACCCAGTTATTTTTAGAGATGAGGTCTTGCTCTCGCTCAGGCTGGTTTCAAACTTGTGAACCTAGGCAATCCACCTGCTTTGGCCTCCCACAGTGCTACCGTGCCTGGCTCAATTTTTGCAATATTTTCATCAGTTCTGCTCATTACTGGCTGCCCTGACCTCTCTTATCAGTGATGCTTTCTCTTCCCTCAGAAAAACATTGAATACATTTGTACACTGCCCTTTTCTTCATGGCATTATCCTGATAAACTTGGACTAATATGTCCCTGATTTCACTTCCATTCTTGCCAAATTAGCAATAAATTTAACTTTTGTTTGTTGCATCTGACATTCTCATGATGGCACACAAAAACACGTAACAAACATGAACGCCACTCAGCAAGACATTGCCACATGTCGACATGAACACAGCTCTGAGACACAGACATACCAAGATTATGAAACCTAATTGAGTTGTTTGTATAGCACTGCCAATGTAAGCACACAGTGGCAAGTTTGTGAACTTAATTGTCAGACCTAGTAATTTGAAGTCTGCTAATATGGTGCTTCTGGATTTTTTCTTTTGGCTTAAGATTGCTTTGGCTATTGAAGCATTTTTCTGGTTCCAAATGAAGCAAAGCCAATAAGGAGCAATGAGATTGAAGCAGTAATAAAAAAAATTTCCAACAATGACAAAAAGAGCATTCAAAAATCCTTAATAAAATACTAGCAAACTGAACTTAGCAGCACATCAAAAAAAAAATAATAATAATCTACCATGACCAAGGATGCAGGAATGGTTCAACATACTTAAATCAATAAATGTAATTAACCACATAAATATAAGCAAAAACAAAGACCATATGATTTTCTGAATAGATGCAGAAGAAGCATTTGACAAATTCTAGCATCTTTTCATGATAAAAGCCCTCAACAAACTAGGTACAGAAGGAACATATCTCAAGATTATAGAAGCCACGTATGACAGTCCCACAGCCTACATCATATTGAATGGAGAAAAGTTGAAAGCATTCTCACTGAGAACAGAAACAAGATAAATGTGCCCACTGTCACCACTTTTATTCAACATAGTGCTAGAAGTTCTAGCCAGAGCAATCAGGCAAGAGAAAGAAAGAAAGAAATGGTATCCAAATCAGGAAAGAAGAGGTCAAACTATTGCTTTTTGCTGATGACGTGATCTTATACCTAGAAAACCTCAAAGACTCCCCTAAGAGACTCCTGGAATTGATAAATCAGCAAAGTCTCAGGATACAAAGTCAATGTACTCAAATCAGTAGCATTGATCAAAGAGTCAATACCATTCACAATACTACAAAGAAAATAAAATACCTAGGAGTATGCTTAACCAAGGAGGTGAAAGATCTCTACAAAGAGAACTGAAACATTGAGGAAAGAAATCGCAGATGACACAAAAATGGAAAAACATACCATGCTCATGGATCAGTACAACCAATGTTGTTAAAATATCCACACTACCCAAAATGATTTACAGATTCAATGCAGTCCCCATCAAAATTAACATATTTCACAGATTTAGAAATGTTTTTCTTAAATAAGACTCGAACGTTGAAGTGACTCCTTATTCTGTGTTAACAGGCATGAAAACAACAGTAATCTCCTTAAACATCTCCATCAGTGCTCTCAGGTGATTAGGTATATTGTCCATGAGTATTAATATTTTACAAAGAATCTTTTATTTATTTATTTTGAGAGCGTCTTACTCTGTTTCCCCAGGCTAGAGTGCCCATGCATCAGCCTAGTTCACAGCAATCTCAAACTCCTGGATTCAGGCTGTCCTCCCGCTTCAGCCTCCTGAACAGCTGAGATCACAAGCCTGCCACAGCACCTAGCACGTTTTTATATTTTTAGTACAGATGGCTTCTCACTCTCTCTCTTTCTTTTTTTTTTTTTTAGAGACAGAGTCTCATCTTTGTCACCCTCGGTAGAGTGCTGTAGCGTCACAGTTCACAGCAACCTCCAGCTCTTGGGCTTAGCGGATTCTCTTGCCTCAGCCTCCCGAGTAGCTGGAACTATAGGCGCCCACTACAATGCCTGGCTATTTTTTGTTGCGGTTTGGCCGGGGTCGGGTTCTAACCTGCTACCCTCAGTATATGGGGCCAACTCCCACTCACTGAGCCACAGGTGCCGCCCTCACTCTTTTTTATTTATTTTGTTTTTTTGAGACAGAGTCTCACTTTATCACCATCGGTAGAGTGCTGTGGCCTCCAGCTCTTGGGCTTAGGCGATTCTCCTGCTTCAGCCTCCCAAGTAGCTGGGCTACAGGTGCCCACCCGCCACAACACCCAGCTATTTTTTTTGTTGCAGTTTGGCCAGGGCCGGGTTTGAACCCACCACCCTCGTAATATGGGGCCGGCGCCCTACTCACTGAGGCACAGGCGCCGCCCTCACTCTTTCAGTCTGGTATCAAACTCCTGAGCTCAAGTGATCCTCTCACCTCAGCTAGGAATATAGGTTCATCCCTATATTCCTAGCACTCATTTCAGAGTGCTGGGAATATAGGGATGAACCACCTTGCCTAGCCTGGAATCTTTTTATTCTGAGCAGTAGGTCTCAACAGTGAGTTTAAAACATAAAGCAAACCACACTGTAAATGTAAACAGATAAGCCATCATCTAGGCTTTGTTGTTCCATTTCTAGAGCAGAGTAGATTTACGATTTTCAGAATGGTAATAATCATTGGCTTCAGTTTAAAGTCACCAACTGCATTAGCCGCTAAAATATAGTCAGCCTCTCCTGTGAAGCTTTAAAGCCAAGCAATGACTTCTCTAGCTAGGAAAAATCCTAGGTGGCATATTCTTCCAATATAAAGCTGTTTTATTTACATTGTAAACCTGTTGTTCAGTGTGGCCACCTTCTGCAGCTTCTGTTTCAGCTCCTGCTGCTTTACCTTGTACTTTTCTGTTTCAGAGATGGCTTCTTTAAGTCTCATGAACCAACCTCTGCTAGCTTCAAACTTTTCTTCTGTGGCTTTCACCTCTCTCAGCCTTAATAGAACTGAAGAGAATTGGACCTTGCTCTGGGTTAGGCCTTGGCTTAAGGGAATTTTGTGGTGTGTTTGATCTGTCAAGAGCATTCAACCTTTCTCCATATCAGCAGTATGGCTATTACAGAAGTCAGGTGAGAGAGATGGAGATATATATATATATATATGTGTGTGTGTGTGTGTATATATATATATATATATATATGTATAGCTTTTTCACTTTCTTATCATTCATGTGTTCGCCGGAGTAGCACTTTAATTTCCCTGAAGAATTTTCCCTTTGCATCCACAACTTGGCTGTTTGGCACAAAAGGCCTACCTTTTGGCCTGTCTCAGCTTTCAGCATGCCTTCCTCATTAAGCTTAATTTAAAATGAAAGACAGGAGACTTTTTCTTTCATTGAATCACTTAGAGGTCATTGTAGGGTTATTAACTAGCCTAATTTCAATATTGTATCTCAGGGAACAGGGAGGCCCAAGGAGAGGAAGAGAGTTGACAGAACAGCTGATTAGACAAGCAGTCAGAACATATTTATTAAGTTTGCTGTCTTTAGGGTATGGTTTGGGGCACCTCAAAACTGTACAATAGTAACATAAAGATCATTGATCCCAGATCACCCTAAGAGATAAAATAATAATGAAAAAGTTGAAAATTGAGAGAATAATGAAAATGTGACAGAGATAAGAAGTGAGCATGTGCTGTTGGAAATATGACACCAATAGACTTGCTTGATACAGGGTTTCTACAAATGTTAAATTTGTAAAAAATGCAGTATCTGTGAAGTGCAATAAAACAAAGTATGCCATCTCTATTTGCAATGACTTGATCTTGATCTTACACACATATATAGAAAATCCTAAATAATCCTCCCACCACCACCCACGCAATCTATTAGAACTATTAAACAAATTCAACAAAGTTTCATGAAATAAGAATAAGGACAAAAATCTGTTGTATTTCTATGTACTATCAGCTAATAGTCTGAAAAGAAATTAAGAAAATTCTGTTTACAATAGTATCCAAAAGAATAAAATCCCCAGGAAAATATTTAAGGTGATGAGAGGTGTAAATGCTGAAAATTACAAAACATTGCTGAAAGAAATTAAAGAAGACTTGATAAAATGGAAAGATATTCTGTGTTCATGGATTAGAAGACTTAATCTTATTAAGGTGCAGTATTTTTCAAAGTGGTCGATGTATTCAATGCAGTTCCCATCAAAATTCTTACAGAATTCTTTTTGGGTTGTTATTGTTGAAATGGAAAAGCAGATCATCAAGTTCATATGGCAAAGGGCCCCAAATAGCCAAAACAATATTGAAAAGAATAATAATGTTGGAAGGCTTATACTTTCTGTCTTCAAAACTTACTGCAAAAACATGGTAATCAAAATAGTATGGTCCTGGCATAAGGGTACACATAGAGACCAATACAATAGAATTGGGAATTTAGAAATAAATCAAAATAGCTATGGCCAATTAATGTTTTGACAAGGTTCCAAGACCATTCGATGGGGGAGAGAGTAGTCTCTTGAACAAATAGTGTCAGGACAACTTGGTGTCCACCTGCAAGAGAATCAATTTGTACCATGTACAAAATGAACTCAAAATGTTTCAATAACTTAAATATAAGAGCTTAAACTCTTAGAATATAACATAGGAAGAAATCTTCATGACCTTGGACTTGCTAATAACTTCTTACATATGAAATTAAAAGCAAAGGAAATACAAAAATAGATCAATTAGACTTCATCAAAATTAAACATTTGTGCATCTAAGGGCACTATTAAGAAAGTGAAAAGACAATGTATAGAACGAGAGAAAATACTTGCAAATTATGTATCTGATAAGGGATTAATATCCAGAATATATAAGGAACTTCTACAACTCAGCAACAACAGCGACAAGAAAATAAGCAACCCACTTAAAAAATGGAAAGAGGACTTGAATAGATACTTCTCCAAAGAAGATATAAATGAATAAGCACATGAAAAGATGTTCAATATCACTAGTCATTAGGGAAATGCAAATTAAAACCACAATGAGATTCAATTTCACATCCATTAGGATTCTTTATAAAAAAACAAAAAACTCCAAGACAATAGCAAAAAACAAGTGTTGGTGAGGATGTAGAGAAATTGGAACCATTCTGCATTGCTAGTGGCAAGGTAAAGTGGTGCAACCACTGTGGAAAACAGTCTGGCAGCCTCTCGGGAAGTTAAACATAGAATTACCAAATGACCGAGCACTTCCACTCCTCAGGATATGCTTGTATATCCATGTCGATAGCAGCTTTTTCACAATACGCAAAATGTGGAAGCAGCCTAAATACCCATCAACAAATAAATGGATAATCAAAATGTATTATATATATACAACGGCATATTATTAGGATTTAAAAAGGAATGGCATTTCTAGGCCAGGTGCTGTGCTTATGCTTGTAACCCTAGCACTCCAGGAGGTCAAGGTGGGAGAATCCCTTGAGCCCAAGAGTTCTAGACCAGCCTAAGCAATAGGGAGACCCTGTTTCTACAAAAAAAAAAAAAAAAAAATAGAAAAATTAGCACATGTGGTGCTTTGCATGAGTAATCCCAGCTACTCGGGAGGCTGAGGCAGGAGGATTGCTTGAGCCAAGAGTTTGAGGTTGCAGTGAACTATGATGATGCCACAGGAGTCTAGTGTGGGAGACAGAGCAAGACCCTATCTCCAAAATAAAAAAAAATAAAATAAAGATACACGGTACAACATAGATGAAACTTGAAATTGTTATACTAAATGAAATAAGCCAGACACAAAAGGACAAGTATCGTGCTGATATGGGGTGTGTAGAATAGACATGCAGAAAGCAGAATGGAGATTATTATGGCTGTGGAGAGAAAGGGATGGGCAGTTATATTTTGGGTACAGAGTTTCTGTTTGTGATGATGAAATAGTTCTAGAAATGGTGGTGATGGTTGCACAATATTGTGAATGCCACTGTACTCAACGTGGCCAATGTACTTAATGACACTGAATTGTATTACTTAAAATGGTGAATTTTATGTGGTGTATATTTCACCACAATAAAAAGATAAAAAATACTGAAAGCTAAAACAAACCCACCGAATTTTACACTTTGTTTTTTTTTCTTTTTACTCTTACCAGTTTATTTTATTTATTTATTTATTTTTTATTGTTGGGGATTCATTGAGGGTACAATAAGCCAGGTTACACTGATTGCAATTGTTAGGTAAAGCACTTTGTTTTTTTTAACTAGCAGATCTAGTTAAAAACTTTTTTAACTAGCTGACAGAAGAATCGTTTATTTTTTATTTATTTTACTTATTTTTTTTGAATTTTATACTTTAATAAAAATGGTGAATTTTATAGTATGTGAATTATACCTCAATTTAAAAAACATTAATGAGCTGAACTGCTGGGAAGGAAAAGAGCAATAGAAACCAAAACTGTAGGAAGAAGAAATAGTAAAGTAAGAGTAGAAATTAATGAAATAGAAAAGGAAGATTCCACAGAAAGTATCAACAGAGCCAAAAGTTAGATGTCAGAAGATAATTATAAAGACTTTTATTCATGAGACAGTCAAGGTAAACAAAAGCCCAGAATCATGGTAGGAATTAAAAAGGGGAAGTACAGATATAGTAGATATCAGAAATCTAATAAAATTAAATACATAAAATAAAATTATGCCAATAAAATTGAAAACTAGCTGAAATGGATAATTTTCTATAAAAAGTTTGTAAAACTCAGTAACAGGGCAAGAATGCTTGTCCTTTAATTGACTTAGTAGTTTAAATTTTCCACCTTCTAAAACAAAAAAATAAATTACTCTGGACTAAAGGGTATCTACCTGTATGGAAGATACAATTCCAAACATAACACATATAAAACTCTTCCAGTGATTAGACAAATGAGTATACCTGCCCTGCTCATAGACAATTCATCTTGTATAACTAGTATAACTTTCATGCCAAAAGTAGACAAGGACAGTATAAAAAAAGAAACTTAACATCCCAATATTATGAACTTGGATATAAAAGTCCTAAACAGAGGCTGGGCATAGTGGCTAACACTTATGATCCTAACACTCTGGGAGGCCGAAGTGGGAGGATTGCTTGAAGACAGGAGTTTGAAATCAGCCTGAGCAAAAGTGAGACCACCATCTCTACAAAAAAATGGAAAAATTAGCTGGGTGTTGTTGTGCATGTCTGTAGTCCTAGCTACTCTACTCTGGAGACTGAGGCAGGAGAATCACTTGAGCCTAGAAGTTTAAGGTTGCAGTGAGTTGTGATGCGGCCACTGGACTCTGGCCCAAGTGAGACTCCACCTCAAAAAAAAAAAAAAAAAATCCCAAATAGATTGTTAGGGAGCCAAATAAAAATATGTATGAAAAAGATGATATACCATTGCGAAGTTGAGTTTTTTCCAGAATGCAAACATGGTTTAATATTAGAAAATTGTACACATTTTATTAATCAACTTAAAATATTAAAGGAGAAAAAAACTTGTAAGATCAATTCAAGTGATGCAGAAAAAAGTTTATCATAAATGTTCTTCAAAAAAAAAATCTTAGCAAACTAGGAATAGAAAGGATTTATTTTTAACCTGATTAGGTACACCTATAAAAAATCTATATCCAAAATCACACTTGTGGAATACTGTGTACCCTCCTCACACCTGAATGAGTGGCCCAAGCAGGTAGAGAGCCAGCACTCTAGGGCTCTGCAGCCTGGTCTGACCCTTCCCCCTCTTGCTACCCATTGCAGTTATCGGAGATCACCTTTATAAGCATCTACAGTGCTGAGTTTTACATGAAACTCTATGTAGACCCCATTGACTACTGGAAGGATGGCTACAACTTGTTGGACGTGATCATTATTATCATTCTGACCATCCCCTATACAATCCGCAAAATCGAGGGCCCACACCACTCCTACCTGCACTTTGCTGACGGCATACAGTCCCTGCGCATCCTCAAGCTTATCACCTATAGCCGGGGCATCCGGGTGAGTGCCCTGGGGGTACCATGGCATTGGGAGGGCAGGTTAGGATCCATCTGCCCACCAGCCCCTAAGGAAATAATAATTCAACTACTACCTTCCAGTTATTGAGTGCTACTGTGGGGCAGCTTGATTTACCAATTTTTCTCATTTAATCTTAAAACAATCGTAAGAAAAGTATTATTAAAAAAAAAAAGAAAAGTATTATTAACTCCATTTTACAGATGAAGAAATTGAGGCCCAGGCTAGGCATGGTGGCTCATGCCTGTAATCGCAGCACTTGGGAGGTCCAGGTGGGTGGATTGCCTGAACTCACAGGTTCGAGATCAGCCTGAGCAAGTGTGAGACCCTGTCTCTAAAAATAGCCAGGAGCTGGGGCAGTACAGTACAGTACAGTCCCAGCTACTTGGGAGGCTGAGGCAAGAGACTCACTTAAGCCCAAGAGTTTGAGGTTGCTGTGTGACACCTACTGAAGGTGACAAAGTGAAACTGTCTCAAAAAAAAAAGAAAAGAAATTGAAGCCCGAGGTCACCTAGCAGTTAAATTTGAGAGCTGAGATTCGAAAAGTGTGTCTGACTCCAGAGACCATCTGGAATTTTCCCCTTTCCCATACTACAAAGTGACAGGTTTTCTTCAGCTCCAGATCCTTTCAACCACATGCCCAGGAGTCTCTAGCTTTTTGGTGGCCTCAGCCACTAGAGTTGCCTTCCCCAAACAGCTAAAAATCTGCTGCTTCTCTTGATGGAATTTGTTAAGGCAGTTCTGGAGGTGCTGTTTTTGCTGAGACATCTTTCTGGGTTATTGAGAGTGGTGGAATGACCAGCCTTTCCTTGACTCAAAAGCTTTCAGAACAAACCTCAGACCTGAGTCCTCGCTCTCAACTGTGCCTTCAGGCTTCAGCCTACAGGCAGTATGTTTGTCCCAACTCTGCACCCAGTATCCATGCTTCTCCAGCAGCGGACCGGTCTGGACCTATTTGTCCAGTCGGGATATGTCAGCCTATGGTGCTGAGAAACTGCCCCTCGCCTGGCTGTCTAGGCCCTGAGCCCTGCACTCAGCAAGTCCAGTGCTGGGTAGGGAAGAGAAAGGGAATATTCGAGAGCTCCCCGTGCCACACATACTCACTCATTCCTTGCTCATGTAATCACGTCTCCGTGTCTGTGTGTGCGCATGCGTGTATGCGTGTCCCCTCCCAAATAATACAGCCCAGCTCTCCCTCTCCTTTTCTTCATGGCAAGTTTCTGGAAAAAGATGTCTGTACTTCTGGTGTCCACTTCCTTGTCCATTACTTATGCCCTGGCTTCTTTCTCTCCACTACAGATTAGCCTCCCTGAGGTTGCCAACAACGTTGTCACCAAATCCAGTGGCCATTTCCCTGGGCATCCTTGCCCCTGGTATTCCTCCAGCCTGACTTCTTGGGTACATTTTTTCTTTGCCTGACCCATAAATGTTGTTTTCTCCTGAGTTTTCCTCCTCTTCTCCCTCTGCTTAATCTCTCTGGGTGATTTTTTCCACTTTCCAGGTTCTTCACTTGCCTAGGCCTGTCTCTTTGACTTTCAGACCCAAGTTGCCTTCTGGGCATCTCATAGGTTCTTCAGACTCAATATATAAACTGGAAGCCATCACTTTCTCCCTTCCCCCACCCCCAGACTTAAATGCCAAATCCTGGCTCCTCCTCTAGCACTTTCTCTTTTGATAAAGAGTGTTCCCTAGCCCAGTCGGTTGCCACGTCATACATTTGAATGTCAGCTTTGACTCCTCTCTCTCAAAGTCTTATTGTGTTGCCTCCTAAACAGCTATTGTCTTGTCCACATCTTTTTATCCCCATCACCTTCAGCCTTTACCTGGATTCCTGCAGTGGCTTCCCACAGAATTGAAAGCTCTGAATGGAAACAGCCCAGAAGCTAGGGAGGATCTCTAAAGTGTACATCCGATCATGGCGGTCTTTGTTCCAAGCCTGAGAGTGGCTGCCCTTGTTTACAGACTAGAGACAGACCCTGTAATGTATCCTAGAAGGAGAGGAGGAGAGGATCTTATGTGCTGGGCATTAGAGTTAGTAGGGACAAAAGTAAGGCAGGCGGACAGGAAAGAGCAGGTCCTTGGTCTTCGGTGTCAGGTGGTAGTGGACACCTCGGAGGGAGTGATCAGACAGTGGGAAGTACAGCCTGGTTTCTCCAGGTGTTTGGTACCAAGGGAATAAGGGCCAGGAGTGCTACAAGGGTCACCAGATGGAAAGGCTTGGCAGTTGGTAGGTGATTCATAAAGATGCTAGAGTTCCTCAGAATGACAGCAGGATGGGGTGGAGAAGTGGGTGGTCATCCTGGAAGGCAGAGATTTCAGCAGGTGAGGGGGAGTAGGAAGCTGGAAGGTTGGTCCTGCCTAGAAGCAGAGACCTTGGTTGTGGAGGCAGGTCCTCTGAGGAAAATGCAGTGGTCAGATCCCCCAGATCTGAACTCAGTGGGAAATAGGCTGCTTCCTTAAATGATGCTGGGAAGGATTTTCAAGTGAGGTCAGAAATGGGGTCGCTGTGGAATGAGGATGCCAGAGGCTGTGGGAATCATGTGAGGAGCAGGCAGGTAGCAGTGGGCTGGGGGGAGCCCAGAGCCATGCAGAGAGGAACTGGTCACAGGAGGGGCTTCTGCCTTGGAAGGAAGGGGTGTCGACTCAGATCGGCACCTGGTGAGGCTGAGGGCACTAGATGTCTGCTGAGAGCACCTGTCTAGGCTGTATTGTGACAGCCTGGCAGGGCAGCCCATCTTCCAGACCAGGGAACCTGCCTGCTGGCCAAGGGCTGTATCCAGAACAAGCTAGGCTGGATTGGCCACTGAAGGCCTCTGCTCATCCTCCGGCTCTTGTGGACATGCTTATAACCGTGCATGTGCAGACACAACATGTACCAAATATGTCATTTTTCTGTCCTTAAGCAGAGCCTTGTATCCACAGTGGTTCCCTGGGGATCACCAGGCACCCTGGCTGTGACTGTCCTGTAGTCTTTGGGATGTTGTGGGACCCTGGATTATATGCTCTCTGCATGCTGTCCAGGGGGAGCTGGAGCTGCTCAAGGTGGGGACTTATACCTCTGTGCTAATTTGTATTCATTAAAGTCTAAAGGAGCCCTTGAAAGAGCTGCCATCTTGGTGCCCAGAGCTGACACTCTGGGACAGTCCTGGCTTCCAACTCCTGATTAATTAAGATGACACTCTGCCTTCTACCTCATGGTGATATGCCTGCACTATGAGGAAGTGGTTCCTTGTTGTTTTGCACAGGAAGAGGTTTTGTTAACTTGGCATCAATGCTGCTCCTGTCCATCTGCGTTTCAGCCTGAAAATAGCCTTCAGATGCTGGGCTGTGGTGTGAGTCCCAACCTCCCCTTTCTCTGCCTCCTCCAGGGGCTGGCTCATTTCCCAGTCATTCAAGGGACAGTGCAGAAGGGCTCCCTCAGAGCACCTGCTCTCCCTGGAGCCCTTTCCATACACAGAATATCCTGGAGGAGAGCTGAACTGAGCACTGGGACTTGCTTCCCTAAAGCATCTGGGAATTCAAAATAAGGCATCTACTGGGGGCCAGACTGTAGGCCTCAAAAGTCCAGGACTTCCATCAGGAGGGAGATACTGGCCTAAGGGGATCTGGACAACCATCCCTGGGACTAGATTTTTACCAGCACCCTTTCTGGATTGCCTTGCCTGGACTGTGCTTTAAGAACTTTGCCAAGACCAGCTGTCAGGGATTCTACATGGGGCTTTCCAGAAACCATGACCTTTTCAACACTGCCACTCTCAGGGTTGCTCAGGTTGGACTGGAGGGGGAAGACCTAGCCAGGGCTCTCCTCCCTTCTGCTTGTGTCTCACTCTGCTACTTGGTGCCCCACACTACCCATCACGCAAACCTGATGCAGATGGGAGACTATTGCAGGATTTCTCATGAGAGTTTATTGCTTTAACCTTACTAGTATTGGGGAAAGAGGTTCTGCCTATCTCTCGCAGGGAGGAAGGCAATTTTTTTTTTCCTCTAAACTCTTTTACAGTTAATCCAATAAAACTGATTTTCTTCCCCCAAGAAAGGAGGGAAGCATCCAGCATGCATTCACCCTGGTAGGCAGCTGCCAAATCAGTGAGGCAGGGCAGCCCAGAACTCTTTCTGCTTTCTAGATTAACCCAGACTGTCCAGACTTCACTGTCCTGTGTCTTAGCTCTAAGTTCTTCCTTTCCTACAGTTGTGTTATGGGATGAAGGGCTTGGGAGTTTATCCCAGCTCTGCCATTTATTGAAGTATGATCCTGGCCAAGACATTTTGCTTCTATGAACCTCTAAATCCTCATTTTGAAATGGAAGAATGATAATGCTTACCTCCCTTAAAATATTGTCTGTGAAACAGCAAGGTGGGTGAGCATGGCTTGAGTAACTACTGCATGCAAGACTCTGGCGTGAAGAATGAACAATAAGGAGCCATTTACTGTACCCCGTCGGAATAGCAATGTAGTGGAAACAAACAAATGCCCTTCATGGGTGGAGGGAACTGAGGTCACAAGACAGGGACCATCCTATGAAGCTGTGCCCCAGAAGGAATGGGGAGCCATATTGTGTCAACACTCTCCATTCTCACTCCTAGGGTGGCTTCTCTAGTTCTCCTGGTCCCGGGGCAAGGAGTGTTCAAGGCTGGCCCTCAGCTGAGAGGCAGGAGCAGGACACCCTGGGATGAGAATGGAGCCAGGTTAGGGTTTAAGTGGAGTGCTTGGTGGTGCTGATGGGAACGCCACCCTAGATCTGAGGCAACACAAGCCATCTGCCCATAGGTGACTGAGTGTAGATGTCTGACATTGGTAAATCACTCTTTGACTGATCTAGCAGTCGCTCTTGGCACAGTTGATTCACTTCATTCATTCATTCAATAATTCAACCAACCAACACTTACTGAGCATCTGCTAAGTGCCAGGCACCCAGTGCTGCGGCTAACTGCAAACTGGGCAGAATTACCTTAAGAGCTGTACTGTGAGTCCACCCAGCCTGGTGCCCTTGCCTACTGCAGTTCCTGCCTTGCAGACACTCATCACTGCCGTGGGGCAGACAGTCTACACTGTGGCCTCCGTGCTCACCCTACTCTTCATCCTGATGTACATCTTCGCTGTTTTGGGCTTCTGCCTCTTTGGAGTTCCAGACAACGGTGACCAGACAAACTGGGGGAATCTGGCTGTAGCTTTCTTCACCCTCTTCAGTTTAGCCACGGTACCATGTTTGGGAATGTGGTGAGGACAGAGGGTTTGAGGAGGGACTGCCGAGGTGGTGTGAGCACGTGGACATGCTGGGGCTCCCATGGGGCCTTGACCATGTTCAGGTATTTGGCTGGGCTGGAGAGGCTGGGGGCTGGTCCCACTCAGAGGCCAGGGCTCTAGACAGAAATTCATCTCTGTCTCTGATCTTGCAACTCCTTAGAGCATTCCCATATGTCTCCCAGGGTCATAAAACTTCTCAAAGAGTTCTCAAATGGTAATACATTTGGATTAAGTTTAATTTACGAATGAAACCCACATCACCTAGACTTTTGTGGAACACACTACCATAAATCCACCCGGAATAACCATACAAAGCCCAAGTCTAGAAGTCTAGATTTTGTTGGACCCTGGAAAGAGTGGGGTCTTTTCAAAGGTCATCCTGGCAGAGGGACAATGTCTAGTGGGGGAGTTGGGGAGACCTTGAGAGAAGAGATCCCAAGACACATCAGCCAGCAGTGCCTCTATCTGGTGGTGCCCTGCATTTCTGGGCCACCTTGTATAGACTGGAGCCAGTGGACTGGGGAGGTTCTGAAGGGCTGATGTGGAGGTAGAGCCATCCTCCTCCTCAGTGGGGCTGAGCCAGGAAGCGCCCTTGGGACTGGGACTCTCATAGTGTAGGTAAGTGGGGGGGCCCGCCCCTCTGGACCTTGACCCTCAGCATACCCTCCCCTGCCTGAGCAGGTTGATGGCTGGACAGACCTGCAGGAGCAGTTGGACAACCGGAATTTTGCTATGAGCCGGGCATTCACCATCTTCTTCATCTTGCTTGCCTCTTTCATCTTCCTTAGCATGTTTGTGGGCGTGATGATCATACACACTGAGGTAAGGCCATGCTTGTACGGATCAGAGGGCAGGGTGGATGTGGCAGGTAGGGTTACCAGCCCAGTCTCCCTGAGCTTTGTCTCTTTCCTGACATGGAGTGGAGGTGGCTGGATAGGCCCTTTCCTCACCTGGCCCAATTGTTCTTCCTGAGCTAATGCATTTGCCTTGCCTTATGACCGTGGTCAACAGGGGGGCTTGGGCAGTTGGCAGCTTGAGTGTAGGGCTGGCCCTGTGTGCGGGAAGGGTCTTCCTGCTGAGGGACCTGAACAGCAGAGTGAGGATAGGGAGGAAGAAAGACTGGGGGTGGGGATGTATTGAGAGCCTGTCCCCACCTCCATCACCTGACTTTTTAGGACTCCATTAAGAAGTTTGAGCGAGAGCTGATGTTGGAGAGGCATGTGACACTCATGGAAGAGAAGCAGGTGATTCTGAAGCGACAGCAGGAGGAGGTCAGCAGGCTGATGCAGACACAGGTGGGTAATCACCACGGCAGGTTGACAGACAGATGACTGTGGGAGCTGAAAGAATGGCCAGGAAAGAGGGACTCTGGGACCTGTGTAGCGGACAGGTGGTCTCGGGCATCTGTGGCTTTAGGCAGGGCAGGTACCGTATTTCCAGAGTCAGGCTTTACTCTCTACATTTTTGTGCTTCTCTGAACCTCCTGGAGTGGTGAGTGCTGTGATTATGATGTCTTCCTCTGGGGACAGAAGTCCACTGCTGGGCCCTCGGGGGCAGGGACTCTGTGCTGAAGCTTCTCATGGAGGGCTCACTGGTGCCCGGCGGCTGTGGCCCAGTCCACTGAGTGGGTGAAGATGCTTTGATAGGTTGTCACACAGCCTCAGTTTTCTCGTCTTTCTAAAACCAGAACAAGAATGAGCACAGCAAAATGGGGACTTTCTTTTTCTTTTTGAGAAAGAGTCTTACTCTGTTACCTAGAGTGCCATGATGTTAGCCCAGCTCACAGCAACCTTAAACTTGGGCTCAATGATCCTCTTTCCTCAGCCTCACAAGTAGCTGGGACTACAGGTGTCTGCCACAACACTCTGCTAATTTTTCTCTTTTTGGTAGAGACGGGGACTCTCTCTTGCTTAGGCTGGTCTCAAACTCCTGAGTTCAAGGGATCCTCCCACCTTAGCCTCCCAGAGTGGTAGGATTACAGGTGTGAGCCACTGTACCAGGCCCACATGGAGATTTTCTGTCAAGTGTGATGCAGCTGTGAGCGACTGGGGGTGATTCTTCTCCCTCACTGGGTTGCTAAACCCTCCTCAGCCTCTTCTCCGAGGTGGGACACCTGCCTGTCTTGACTGTGCCCAAGGTGTGTTCAGGGCTGGGGAGGACGTTTGGGCCATATTCAGACCCTGGCTGATTCCTCTGTGTGCCACCTGTCTTCATGTCAGTGGTCTCTACCTCATCCAGGGGGCTCTAGGCTCAGAGGGGGTCAGGACTCCTCCTGGGCCAGGGTCAGGCCTTTGCCTGGGCCCGTCATGGAGAGTCTCCAGTTCTCTGTGTAGGTTGGCTGTCACCTCGTCCTCCTCATTGCTCTTTCATTATGCTTTCCTCTCTAGAAAGATTCTGACCACAAAAGTTTCAGTGAGCTGGTGGAGAACTTTAAGAGTACCCTGCTGCACACCGACCCCATGGTCTTGGATGATTTTGGCACTAGCCTACCCTTCATTGATGTCTACTTCTCCACTCTGGACAACCAGGATGCTACTATCTGCAAGTCAGTCCCAGCCCCAGCCTTTCCTGGTCTTTGGGGCTTCTTTCAGGTTGGGCTGTGTTGGGTTCCCTGGAAGAGTGAAGGGGATGGTGGGCTGATGTGCAGGGTGGGTAGACCCAGGCACCTCAAAGATGCCACATTCCATGTATGCACAGGGCTGGACTACTGTGTTGGCAGGCCATGGCTGGGCGAATCTGCTTCCCCTGCCCTCCCCCCCTCTCCCCAGCCTTCCTTGGCTTGTATTTAAATGCCAACTCCTTCAAATCTCCAGGATTTTCCTCACTAACCCCTTTTCAGAGAGCAGAAGAAAGAGCATTAATGGCAAATCAGGAGCTCAGACTCCTGATCTGGTTTTGCCGCTACCTTGCTATGTGACCTTGGGCAAGCTTTTGCCCTTTTTCCATCTGTCACCTGAGAGGCTGCTGGGCTGATTCAGTAAAAATGGTGTATGTGAAGCTTTGAGTTTGACATGGCCCAGGGCTTGTGCCCAGGGTAAGGTAGCTGGGATTATGATGGGCCATTACTAAGCAGGAAGGATGGAAAAACCTGGCAGAGGGACTGTGAGCAATAGGGAGCCACAGTGGGCTCTTGAGCAAGGACAGACATGATTAGCTTGGCTTCTCAAAAAAAGACACTGGAGAGCTTCCGAGACAGGAGAGACTAAAATGGAAAGGTTGAAGAATGCCCACTTTTGGCCCGAGTGTAGCCAGCCACTGTCTGGGCACTCCCACATAGCTGCTGCTCTCAGAGCCCAGGGGTTTCCCTCCAGCCTGACACATGAGGTGAATCCCTCACTGCAGGGGCCTCAGACAGAGTGGCAGACCTGGGATTCCGGCTCAGCCTCATCTGGCTCTGAACTCCTTGCTCTTCGCTGATCCCACAGCGGCCAGGCGTGGCAAATGTACAGGCGAAAGTGTGTGGTGACTGGAGCCTGCCTCGACCTCAGATCTTTCTTTCTGCTCCACTTTTCAGGCTTCAAGAGCTATACTATGAGATTGTGCACGTGCTGGGCCTGATGCTGGAAGACTTTCCCCAGAAGAAGCAAGAAGAGTCCTTGGAAGAAAATGACGATGAAAATTAGCTAGGCATGTGGGCCCTCATGCACCAAGGGCTTTGCAGACTGTGACCGGCCCCCATTAAACACAGGCTTTCTGAGTTGGCCTCTCTAGAGTTGCTGTGATTATGGTGTTTCTCCACCTTTAGGGAGTGGGCCTGGGTTGGTGCTCATGAAGTTTGATTCCCTAGAATGTCCTAATCCCCCAGAACCCAGTGGACCTAGCGAGTAGGGAGAGGGAGGCTCAATGACCTGCTCCGGACAGAGGCCACATGCAGGGGTCACACTGGATCTAGTCTCCCTGTACTTAGCAACAAAGGTCTCGGGGAGCTTCCTGAGGACTTCAGACCAAGAAGGACCCCCAGGAGCTCCACGAAAGTATGTGGGCTTTTTGAGCTGGTGTGGCCCCGTTGATCTGGCAGCTCTAGTTCAGGGCTGGGGCAAGGCAGATCTTGCTTAACTGCTCACACTGAGTGTGCCAGCACAGGTCAGGGGACATTAAAGCATACCCAGCTGCTCTAGCAGGAGTGCTGGGAATTGCCCTAGGCATCTGGGAGTGAACAACAAATTTGCCTCACAGGGGTGCCATGGTTTTGGAGTCAGAAGACCCAAGTTTCTTAATAAGGTGACCTTGGACAAGTTGTCCGGTCTTTTGAGCCTCAGCTCTTTCCTCTGAGAAATGGGATGATAAAACTGCTGAGTTACAAGGATCAAATAAAATCTATGTGAAGGTGTGAGAAAAGAGGCAGTCAGCTCATGGTTTGTGTTTCCCAGTTGTCAGCTGTCTACCTCTGTTGAGGGCCACCTGCAGTGGGCTGTGCTGGTCAAGGGCTGAGAAGAACTGGGTCAGAGTCAATGTGGTGGGAGCAAAGTATGGAGCTAACATCAGGACACAGAGGTTAGGAGCCTACAGAGGAGAGTGTGACTGGGTCTTCAGGTGGACCTGGATCAGAATGGGCAAGGGGCATCTCGGACCCAGACAGGCTAGGGCCCAGGCCCAGCAAGGCAGCCCTGGACACAGGCCACAGGGTGTGGTGTGGGAGGGCAGGCCCCCTTTAAAGGCACAAGAAGAAGGCTTTCTGAGCAGAGAGCTGGGAGGAGGTGACGTGCACAGGACTGGCTCAGCACTGCTGGCAGAACAAGCTGATGGATACTTGGCCCAGAGTCCTAGAGCAGCATTTCTGTCTGGCTCTATTTGCCTGCAGAGCAAACATTGGCAGATTGGAATTCCCACTTGGGCTCTCACCAACTCAAACAGGCTTGGCTAAGACCTTCAGTTGACTTGTTTGGGGCAGAAGTGGCTCCACTTGCCTATGCCTGGCTATGGAAAGCAGGACCCTCCTTAACCCTCCTCAACCCTGGGATCCAGCAGGGCTATCCCTGAATGGCTTCTTCATCCCCAGCTTGTCAGCCAGGTGGGACGCAGGGGACCTGGGCCCAGGGCTTCTCTTGGTCATGCGCAGGCCCTCCCCCAGCTCTTATGGGAAGGATCTCGAATTCCAGGCTGGAGTTGTTGTACATTCTTTTTTGTTTCTTTAACTGCCTGTTGATTCCACGAGTAGGAAGCAGTCCCAATACTGTGGAGATCCAGGGACTGATTTGAGAATATACGTTCTCCTGTTTATTCCAGCAGCCCCTAGAAATCTGACACTGAGGCGCAGGGAAACATGCACCTTGATATTGTCTTCAAATGCGGCGAGTCAGAACACCTCATAAAGCAAATGGGCCTTCAGCGGGTCAGGTTTTGGTCTCGGTGTCTTCATCTGTTTCATTCCATGGTCCTACAGGCTCCTGAGAGAAAAGCTGGGTCTGAATTCCTAACTAGGCTACTCAGAAAGGAGGGGCGCTTGTTATGAGCCTGGTCCTAAGAGCTGGATAGCGCAGGAAGGTGGGAAATGTGATGGTGCCAGATTTATCAACACAGGTGCACCCTCATTCTTCCCCATGCTCTGCTGCAGAGAATTTAATCTGTGTTCGGTCAGCCATGTGCTGCTCCTCCCCGAGCTGTGTCTTTGATTTTATTTTAGGGTTTGTGTGGTGTGGCACCGGGAAAATGGTGGTAAACCAGGACTGGAGAGCTGGAAGGAGAGAGGAGTTTTCCTGCTTTCTCGGCCAGCTCCTGGGTCCTTCTCTGTGGTGGAGAGTCAGGGTAATGGGCAAAACAGAGAGGACATTAGAAGACCAGCAAGGCTGGGTGAATCCACACCGCAAAGAGCCTGAGCAAGGGAGGGAAGAAGGAAGTAAAAGCTGGGCAGTGGTCCTGACAGCTGGCATGTCAGCTCTGGGGAGGTTGGAGGGTTTAGAATGGGATCTCCATTGATGTTCTCTGGGAGAGGCAAATAATGATTGGACTTATCTTAAAATTACTCTTGGTTGCTGTACTGTACCTTTAAAAAATAAAACCCATGAATAGAGTCCATGGAGTCTGGGCTATGTGCAGGTATTACTGACACCTTTTGAACTCAAACTGGGAAAGAGGGCTTCCCATGGACTCAGCTCCTAGCTAGGATCAAATGCCTCTATGTGAAGTATACGAGGGGCTGGTTGCACGAGGCATGACTGGCTGCTTGCAAAATGAAACTGAAGTCTCTAAAGTGAAGTGTAGAAGAAGCCAGAGGGGGAAGCGGATATTGACCACCACCTGTGTGAACTGGTGATGGGACAGTGGTGTTCTCATAGCAGAGGCACCCCACTGTCCCCTGATTCCTTCCTTAGTGCTTGGATCATGGCCTGAGATAAAAGAGTCTTCAAAACTCTGGGCCAGAGAAGGAGGGATCCAGACAGATCCAGGGTTTCTCTTTGACTGTGGATATATTGCCTTCTGTTTTGCCAGAATTTCTCTTTATAAGATACTTTCATATGTATAATTTCGATCACAAAACAACACATATATTTTCATTATTCTTATTAAATAGGTGGCAAAATTGAGGTTCAAAGAGGTGATGTGACTTATATAAGGTTGTATAACTAAGGAAAATGAATTAGAATTCACAAACAAGTGTGTCTGGCCTTTTAACCACTCTCCTATAATGCCATGCAACAATCTTCTGAGGAATTGTTATCATCATTTCATGGGTGGGCAGGTGGTACGCAGAGACTTACATGGCCAAGATCATATTTAAAGGGCAGAGTCAGTATTTGAACGCAGGCCACACATGTGGTCCTCTGAACTACTGCCTCATAACAACCTTGTTCTTTCTCATTAAAGCTATTTCTTGAATTTTAAAAACCAGGCTATGATTCTCTTCTGAGCAGGGCCTGACTCTTGGAGGAGGGAAGGTGGTTGCTCAGCTGGACTTCTACGGCCAGTTCCCTGGCATCGTCTCACTGCTTGGTGGAGGCTCTGAAGTCTGCTGGCCCTGGGAGTTTCAGGAGCCCCAAAGATTGAGGGGAGGGCAGGAAGCAATCAGTGTGTGCAGAAAGGGTGGTGACTGCGGCGCCTAATCAGGAAATTACAGCCTAGGCAGAGAGGAGAGTTTGGCTTAGTTGCCACCTTTCCCTGGGCTTCAGTACAGCAGGCCCACATGGAGACTTGGCTGCAGATGGGGTGTGCTGAGCAGGGAGAGCGGGGCTCAATAGGCAGCATGTGCCAGCGTGTGCGTGAAGGGCCACCCTCGTGGCAAGAGGCTGGCCTCTCGGGTGGTGACTCTAGGCAGTTCTTTCTGGCCCTCTGCCTGCTCCTGTAGCCACCTCTAACTGGTCAGAGGGGGAGAGAGCTCTGGGTACCTGGAGGGGGGACCTTGGGAGACTCTTGATTAGAAAGAGGAAGGAAAGAGGGCAGGAACTTGTTGAGGGTTTGGGAGTACTGAGAAGTCAGTGTAGCTGGGACTTGTGGGGGGACTGGAGGTTGAGGAAGCAGATTGGAGCCAGATCCTGAGGGCTGAGTGCTCAGCTGGGCAGTTTGGACTTTAAAGGATGGGAGGGACGGCAAGCAGGGCGGTGACCTGGCCGATTTGAATCCCACTGCCACTCGGAGGGTGGCTGTATTCCCTTCCCCTGGCATTTAAGGCTCCTCTGTTCTGTCTCCCCTTTCTTCATATGTCCCAGGGCTCCCTTTGCCTGGCTTAGTCTCACCTCTACTCCTGCACACCCATCCCAATCCTGCCTTCAGTGCTCAGGACCAGGCCTCTTCTAACAGGAAGCCTTCCAAGATTGCTCCCATTAGCCTTGATTTCCCCTTTCACACTCTCACCCTTGACCTTTCATATCTTACCTTGAATCAGACCTTAATTCCTCTGCCTGTGGCTATTTCTTCTCCCAGTCTTAGATTGGTGGACCACGGATTGAGAGGTCAATCTCTAACATGTGGATGTCAGTGACTACACTGTTTAAGACATGCCAGCTTTAGAATCCTGATGGAGGGAGGGAGAGAGTGGATAGCAAAGAGATCAGTAATTATATTGAGCATGTATGTCATTGGTACAGTGCCAAACACCATACATAACTTTTCACCTTTCTCCCGCTTTATAGATGAAGAAACTGAGGCTCACAGACATTCTGTGGCAGTGAATACGTGGTGGTGCTATGATTTGAACCCAGGCTCTGCCTTACTTCACAGAGTTCGTGCTCTTAACCTCTGTGATCATTTTGTCTCTGGCCTTGGCTACCCTGGAAGTGCCTGGGCTGAGGCAGGGCCTTCCTGTGCCTTGGTCCCCAGGGCCCAATAGCAATGCAGGGGCTGGAGGAAGCCCAGGATTCAAGAGACTTCAGAGAGTAATGGTGGCTCCATCTCACCCAAGTGGTAGGTCCTGACCCAAAAGCAGATCTGGGAGCAGTGCAGCGTCCCTGCTGAGGGCTTAGAAGTGCCACTATGCCCAAGTAAGCAAAGTGAGATACTTCCCTGGGAGGCTTGTCTATAGGGGTAAGAGGCTGGACATGTTGACCAAGAAAGAGCATCCTCATTCAGAAATTCTCCAGTACCAATAGATCAGTGAGATGAAAAAAAATTTTGTGCCTCTAAAGGGCCAACTTGAAAACCACATATATGGATTTGTCCAGGATCTCTTCAAACCCTGACAGCAACTCTGAGAGAAGGCCAGTGGGTCCAGCACCTGCTTGACAGAAGAGGAAATTTGGGCTCCATCAGGGGAAAGTCATGCCCTGGGAAGAGCCCCGCTCAAGGGCTAGAATCCTGGCCTCTTGACTCCCAGAGGAGGCCCTGTCCTCCTCTGAGCCCCCCCGTCAGCCTGGGCTTAGTTGGTGTCCCTGCCTTGAGGAGCTGGGTGAATCTTTGTGAGCCCATTTTGGGGTCTGCACTGTGGTAGAATTAAGAAGCTAAGAGCAAGCTCAGGAGAACCCAGGGGTTCACCATGAATTGTGTGTGCCTGTACTCACACCAGCCTGGGTGATTCAATAGGAATGCTAGCTTGGGGCTGGAGAAGGGATCTTTGGCCGTGCTGTGTCTGGGGACAGAGGTCTTTAATGTAAGTATATCTTTTATTAAATTGGGTTTACCCATGGGGGAGAGTGTTGTGTGTGTGCCTGTGTGAGCATGTATGTGCAAGAAAAGGCTGGGGTCTGGGCGGGGATGAGCATCTATCCCAGTGTGTCCTGGAAAGTACCCAGATAGGCCACAGGCAGGAACAGTTTGGGGAAACCCTGGCTGGGCCCCACCACAGCCTGGCAGGCAGTGAAGTGGCCAGCTACTTTGTGGCTGCAATGTCTTGGAGAGTTTGCCAAGCACTTTCTGTGAAGTCATTGGGACCTTAAACCCGTGGTTCAATTAAATGGGTTAATAAGCTTTGTCTGATCTTGATGAATAATAATAATATAATGTGATAATAGCAATAATGGTACTATTAGCTGTGATTATCACACATGCCACACTGTCCCAGGCACAGAGTGAGGTGCAGCACACATTGTCCCATGCTCAGGCCACATTTTCCACTCATAAAACCCCATTCTTCAAAGCTTTTCCAGCCCAACTCCCTATATCCATTTTCAGGACAAATTACCAACACTTAAAAGATTGGTCCATTTTGCATGAAAGCCAAGTTCAAATTACTGTTACTTTCCCCTTTCTGTTTGAAACTTTAAAAAGGGATAGAGGTGGGGAGCTGAGGGGGACACAGGGGACAGAAGAGGAGGGGAGGAAGAGGGGGAAGGAGGGAGGACTGTACAAACGAAGAAAAACACGAGACTTCTTGTTTCAGTAAAAATGTATTTCTGGAACGATATTTCAGTTTACTCAGGCAGAAAAAAAATTAGAAATTGTGCTTATTAAACAGGCTAAGTAAGCATGACTATTTTTAGTAGTATAGTAAAACCTTGGTAATTTAGACCTCTTTAATAAAGATTCCATGATCATGCTGGCTGGCAGGCATGCACTATGTGTGTGCGTGTGTGTGTCAGAGCAAGGTGGGAGTGCAGACAGGTTGCTGCATTGGGGTGAGAGGATGCAACAAGGGACAAAGGGGAGACCAGATGGACTCTCGATTAAGAGAGCTTTTTCAAATACTGAGCTCTCAGCAACCAAAGAGCATTACAGATTATTCTTCTTAGAATAAGACATGGACATTTCTTATTGGCACTTACTAGTTTGACATTGGTTTAAAGAAGAATGTACTTGCATTTGAAAACAAAAAGTTCATTTCTGTAAAAATCTGGAAAAGTTTACTTGATACCTGTCTCAAATGAGACTGGAATCCAGAGGGTGATGCATCTCAGGTAGGTGACAACTGACACCTCAGGGTGAGGACAGGAACCCTGTGGGCAGCGGGCCACTCCCTATCCTGCAGATGGTAGGTTTTTCTGTCAATATTTTTATTTTTTAAAGTAATACATTTTGTTTTACTTCATCATTACAAAAATAATATATTCTCAGAACAGAAAAAAAAAAGAAAGGAAAAAAAACTTGTAAAGAACAAATGAAAAAAAAAAAAGTCATTTCCTTCCTCCCTAAGGTAGCTAGTGTTAACACATCCAGAAATTTTTCTGTGCATATTTAAGAACAAAAGTGGTAGTGTGCTTAAGACTGGTAGATTTCCTTGTTTAGGATTTTGACAGAGAAGCTCAGTTAAAAAAAAAAAAAGCAATAGCGAAGCTATCACTTAATTTTATGCTAAATGCTAAACTTACAGAGAAAAGTCATCCATCCCGGGCTGCTCTCTTCTAGCCACATAGTAGACATTCAATAAGGGAAGAGGCTGTCGTTACTGGGATCCCACTGCTGCGCTGCATGAAGGATGGAGAACTGGGTTGAAGGCCATACAGGGGAGGTCAGTGGGTTGCTGGGGCCTCAAAGGAGCTACTGGTTGAGAGGATTGTGGAGAAAGGTTTGCCAAAAAGCAGTGGACACAATCCCTGGGAGTACTGGGGGCTCCAGCCTCTGAATGCCTCTTTCTTTTTTTTATTAATATTAAATCATAGCTGTGTACGTTAATACGATCATGGGGCACCATACATTGGTTTTATTAACAGTTTGACACATTTTCATCACACTGGTTAACATAGCCTTCCTGGCATTTTCTTAGTTATTGTGTTAAGACAATTATATTCTACATTTACTAAGTTTCACATGTACCCTTGTAAGATGCACCTCAGTGAATGCCTCTTTCGATAAGGTAGGGGCATAACCACAGATAAAATTTCAGAAAAAAATTGTGGTAAAATATACATAACATAAAATGTATCACTTTAATCTTTTTAAAGTGTATAGTTCAGTAGCATTAAGTATACTCATATTGCTATGCAATTGTCACTACCATCCATCTCCAGAACTTTTCATCTTTCTCACCTTGAACACTAATTCCCCACTCCCCTCCCTCAGCTGCTGGGAGCCACCATTCTATTTTCTGTCTTTATGAATCTGCCTATTCTAGGTACCTCATATAAGTGTAATCACAGTATTTGTCCTTTCATGACAATTTCACTTAACATACTGTCCTCAAGGTTCTTCCATGTTGTGGCATTTGTCAGAATTTCTCCTCCACTCCCTGCCCCACTTTTTTTTTAAAGAGAGAGCCTCATTCTGTGCCCTGAGTAGAGTGCTGTGGCATCATAGCTCACAGCAACCTCAAACTCTTGGGCTGAAGTGAGCCTCCCAAGTAGCTGAGATTATAGGTGCCCACGACAATGCCTGGCTATTTTTTCTATTTTTAGTAAAGATGGGGTCTCACCCTTGCTCAGGCTGGTCTCAAACTCACGAGCTCAAGCAATCCTCCTGCCTTGGCCTCCCACAGTTCTAGGATTACAGGTATGAACCACATTTCTTTCCTTTTTAAGAACCACATTTTGTTTATCCATTCATCTGGACACTTGGTCTACTTCCACTTTTTAGCTATTGTGATGAACATGTTTTAGCTACTGATGTGAGCACAGGTGTACAAGTATATCTTTGAGTCCCTGCTTTCATTTCTTTTGCATATACATGGGTTTTGAGACAGATTGAGTTATGGTCCAGTCGACAGCGTCCTTTCTGATTCACCCATGCCAGTTCCAACTTGCCCGGCTTATCCGTGTTGCTGGGAGGGCTTCATTTGTTTCTGTCCAAGATTTTATGTTTCTTGATTTTTGTGTATCTCAAAACTTTTGTAATAACCCATGTATACCCGGAAGCAGAATTGTAACCAGGAGTGGAATTGCTAGATCATATGGTAATTCTATTTTTATTTTTTTGAGGAATCACTGTACTGTTCTCCACAGTGGCTATACCATTTTACATTCCCACCAGCAAGCACAAGGGTTCTGATTTCTCTACATCCTGTTAACCTTTGTTATTTTTGGTTTTTTATTTTTTTATTTTTATTTTTTTGAGACAGAGCCTCAAGCTGTCACCCTGGGTATAGTACTGTGGCATCACAGCTCACAGCAACCTCCAACTCCTGGGCTCAAGCAATTCTCCTGCCTCCACCTCCTCAGGTAGCTGGGACTACAGGTGTTTGCCACAATGCCTGGCTATTTTTTGGTTGCAGCCGTCATTGTTGGTCATTGTTGTTTGGCCCCTGGGCTGGATTGGAACCTGCCAGCTCAGGTGTATGTGGCTGGTGCCTTAGCCTCTTGAGCCACAGGCGCCCACCCGCCCGAGCCTATTTTTGGTTTTTAAAATAATAGCCATCCTGATGAGTGTGAGGTGGTCTCCTTTGTGGTTTTTGATTTGCATTTTCTATTGACTAGTGGTGTCAGCTTCTTTTCATGTGCTTATTGGTCATTTGTATATCTTCTTGGGTGGGGGGGAGTCTTTTCAAGTCCTTTGCCTATTTTTTTTTTTTAACCTTGCACCTCTGGTTAGGATTTGCCTATTTTTGATTGGGTTGTTTGTTAAGATATACTTTTCTAGGCACTGCCAAGAGCTGTCTGTACTGAGAAAGAGTGAGTGGAGGAAGAAGGAAAAGAGCAAGAGAGAGGAGAGAAAGGAGTGGGGGGAGGAAAGGCAGCCCCTCAGTTCTTTTATTCAACAGATATTTATTGAGCACCTACTATCAGCAGGTGCTTCTATAGGTCTTGCTGTCTACACCTGTTTAGTTCGGTCCAACATGCTGGCTCTCTGTGGCCGCAGTGACCCTGTCTAGCTGCTGGGTTAGCCTGCAGGAGGCAGTGCTCATAGTAGTTAAGCCCACACACTAAAGACGAGTGTCATGTCTTTGGACAGGCTACACCACCTCTCTGAGCTTCACCTCCTCTGTCTACAAAATGAGGCTAATAGGAATAAAACATTGCAGGGACCGCACAGAATGAGATATGCCTCAGTTATCTGGCACAGCTGTTGGCCTCCACCAAGGTCATCCTGCCCTCTACCTTCTCCCTGTTCCTCATACAGCTTCTTGCACTTGACCCTGCTCCTCTGCACTGGTTTGATTGACAAAATCGCAGCCCCTCCCTCCGACTGGGCACCGCTGCAGTGTTTGCTGTGTGCCCTGAAGCTACTTGATGGTGGACCCCTGCTCTGGGCAACACCAGCCATCTGGGAGGTAAGATCCAGAGACCCGCAAAGGCAGCACAGGAGTGTGAAGGGGGGGTGTTCCCACGAGGAGAGGGGCAGGGACGCAGGGCCTGGGAGGAGGCTGTGCCTGCAGACACCAATCTAGGGAATGGGAAGCTGGTGATATGCCTGAGGTGAGAGCTTGGATTCCCCTTTCTTCACCAGAAACCGGCTCTGTGCCCGGCCTGCTCCCACGCCATGCCCTCTGCTGCTCTCACACAGCCAGAGCTTGGGAGGGCACATTCTCAGCCTAGGGTGTTTTCTTTCTCTCTCCTGGCCTGTGGCTGAGCTCAGCTTCCTGAAGTGAATTCTAACTTTTAATTTCCTTTCCCCGTTGAATACAAATGTGATTCGTGTAAGGGTAGTATATGTATAGTGCAGTGGGAAGGAGCACAGGCCCTGGGCAGAAGGCCTGAGGTCAAGTGCCGCCTCTACCCCTCATTAGCTGTGCCATCTTGGAGAAGTTACAAATTCCCTTCACACCTGTGAAAAATAAGGACAGCAAGCCCCTCCATTATGGAGTTGCTGTGAGGAACAGGACATAAGAACTGCTTGCATGTGGTCTGGCGCTCAGTAGCTATTGATAACATGATGTGCCAACAACAAAAAAAAAGTGTTCAGGCAGCTTTATCCCTCATGGCAGTAAGCCCTTGGAGGAGACTTCTGGGATGAGCACTGACCGTGCTGAACTGTCTCTCCATAGAGGCCCAGTAGACAGCAGGAATTGGGCCTGATTCCTCTAGGTCTCCCAGGCCTGATCTGCAGAGGATGGAGTGGAGATTGTACCAATAGACAACAAGCTATGCCACAGAGGGCCTGAGCCTAGGGTGGTTGCTGGGGCCGGGATGGGGGGGGGTGTAGGTTGAGGTGTAGAAGGTGGGCCAGGGATGTGGCAGGGAAAAGTTGGGCCCCAAATGACATTTCAGAAATGACCTATTGAGAAACTTTGACTGAGAAGTCCTATTAATACAGAAAGAGGGGAACAGGGGCTCAAGAGGAAAACCAGGACATTTCATTTTAATAATTTTTTTTTTTTTGAGACAGAGCCTCAAGCTGTCCCCTGGGTAGAGTGCCATGGCATTACAGCTCACAGCAACCTCAAACTCCTGGGCTCAAGAGATTCTCCTGCCTCAGCCTCCCAAGTAGCTGGGACTACAGGCACCTGCCACAATGCCCGGCTATTTTTTGGTTGCAGCCATTATTGTTGTTTGGCGGGCCCTGGGCTGGATTCAAACCTGCCAGCTCAGGTGTATGTGGTTGGCACTTTAGCTGCTTAGGCTGCAGGCGCCGAGCCTTATTTTAATAATATTAATAATAAAATAATAAATAGTACCATCCCCACAGGGTTGTTGCACAGGTAAAAGGCTCCTGAGTGAGAAGTACACATAGAACAGGGCCCTGGACCCCATGTGGATTCCATAGAGGTTAGTGTCCATCCCTGAAGACAGAGATGGAGCTGTCTCCTGGGACCAGCCTTGCCCAACCACTGTGTTTAAAGCAGGACTCCCATTTATTCTTACTTATGGCAGCCCTTTGTTTTTCCTCAACCCAGGTTGTAATTACACATGTTCATTTACTTGTCCAGGAGAGCAGGGACTGTGTCTGTTTTCCACCATTCCATCTCTAGCACCAAGAGCAGGAGCACAGTCAATGTCGAATGAATGGATGACCCCCCCAGTCTTTAGTTGGCAAAGAAGCCTAGGCCTTTCTGCCTTTTTTCATAAGACGTGGCTTTCAGACCTCCCTATATTTCCTAGGCAGGGATGACCCTGTGTAGCTGGTATGAGAAGGGCTGGATGCTATGTCTTTGCAAGCTATGGAAGAGTTGGATGAAAAACAACTGGATGGGGCCTGAGGCTGGTCTTACACTCACCTGCTTGGTCATGGTCCTTGATAAATTGTGGGTTATTCTGGGACTACTTCTGTCCCTCCACCCATCTGCAGCTGTTTGGCTTGTGGCCCCATGGCTACACTGGGCCTCTACCAGAGCCCTGTGCAGCCTGTCTCACCTGGGGCAAGGCCTGACTTTCAGGAGAGGCTTCATTTTTGCTTCCCACTTTCCTCCAGCCCACCTCCTTCTAGGTCTTCTCTGTCTCTTGTCCTCAGCTGGGACCAGGGCCCCCTGGCCTTAGCAGATGTGTGAGGCTGGGGGAGGCACTCTGAGTCCAGATGTAGTTGTGTTTATGTTTCCAGAAAGTGAGAGGTCGGAGCTCTAAACTGGAACTGTTGGGGGAGGGGTGATCTGGCTCCAGCTCCCAACCTCCAGCCTGTGTATCTAGCCCTGTCCATCGCAGAACCCTACACTGCAGCATCAGGCTGGGCCATCTCTAGGAAGACTCTTCTTTATTCCTCATTTAAAGGTGAGAAAGTTGCCTGGTTTGGGGATCTAAAAACCTATTGGTTCAGTGTGTCTTTGGCCCAGGTATAGTCTCATGGCACCTTGGTTCCATATGTAAAATAGGGCTAGTACTCCTGACCTCAGAGGTAGTGTTGACCTGGTTTGAGAATGTGCGCCAGAGTTCTGCAGCTATTAGCTTATGACTAAGCCTGTGGCTGTGCCCTACTCCCAGCTAGGGCTTGCCTGGGTCCAGCTCTAGGGCAGTGCCAATCCCCATCACAAGGTGATTCTAAAGCAGAATATCAACCCCTCCTTCCTCCCCCGCTGCAGCTGCAAACATTTTGTTTTGCCATTAGAAATGACTTACTTAAGGGAAACAGATTTTACAGGCAGTTTACAGGCTGGTCTTGTTCAGTAGTTTCCAAAAGCCAGGGGAGGGTGGAGGCAACCAGCAGTTCCCATAAGTTGGGATACAAGGGAAGTGAAAAGTGAGTCCTATGTGATGGACACTTTCTCTGGCACAGCCAGCATAGTCGCATGCCCTTGGGTGGGATCTTGGCTGGGGCATTAGGGGTAAAGGTAGAGGATGGTTCTGGCTAGGCTCTGGAGGATCCAGTCCTGGAATGGAATAGCCAGGAAATAGCTTCAAGGGCGGGTGGTGGTGGTGGTGGTGCCTGGGACACAGGACAAAAGGCCACCTAAGGCCCAGAGAGCCTCTCAGCAGCCCCCACCCCAACGCTGCGGGCAGCCAGGGCCCCATAGCACCCTGGGGGCCTCAGGAAGGTCAGCGCAGACCCAGCCAGGAAAAGCATGCAGAGTCTGGGAAGGGTTGGGAGGTACTATAGGGAGACCAGGCACACCGCACAGACTGACTAGCTCAGCGGGTGCGCACGGGGTGGGAGTGGAGAGGGAGCTCAGAACCATCACCCCCGGCCCCGCGCGGCTCTCTCACCGCAGTTGTGCTAAGTAAGTCAGGTATGACGGTGAGGCAGGGAGGCGGGAGATGCCTGCCCGCGGGCTGCCTCTTCCCTCCTACGCGCGGGGCCGAGGTGGCGCAGTCCCGTTTTATCTACCTCCCTCCTCGGCCCAATGAAGCAGTCAGGGCTCAGCAGTGCTTAGCACGCTCAGACTATGGTTTTAATAGACATACATGGACAAGTCGATATAGACAAATTTATAATTCTATACAGTCGGTCCGACATACACAGGGACGCTGTAAACAGGGGCGCGGGCCGGAGAGCGGGTGTGCAAAATGGGCGCAGGGCCCTGGGGCCGCGCCCCGCGCTCTCCCGGCTCCACTCTTGCACGGCAGGCGGTGAGGAGGGGGCTGTTCGCCGGGACAGGGGGCCACCTCCCGGCCCAGGAGCAGAGCAGAGGGCCTGAGCCCGCGGCTAAACTTGGGGTTGGGGTACTCTGAGACAAGCCTTCCCCGTCCTCCCGCCATGTCCACACCACTCGCTGCAGCTCCCTGGCCTTAATATAGGGCTCGGGGCGCAGGGCGGGCGAGGGCTCTCCCTGGCAGGGTCATGTGCGGCTCCCTGGCGAGCGCCCGATCCGGTGCGAGGCACTGTCACCCCCGGCCCAGCGCCTGCTCCAACTCGGATGCGAATGGAGCTAAGGTGCGCTCGGCCGGGCCCAGCTCGGGGAGGTGTCTTGGTTCGTACCGGGCCGAGGGATCTCAGGCTCGTTCGGGCATGGCACATCCAGTTCGCACAGGCGTGGCCGCTCAGTCCGCGTACAGCGCGGCGGGGATGCGGGCTACGAGGGCGTCCTCTTCGGGCCGCTGGGCCTCAGCACTCGCTTCCCCCGCCGAGCCCCCTCGGCGGAGTGGGCCACCGGGGCCCACGGGAACACACACCACCCGCGCCATCCCGAGGGCAATTGCAACTCATCCATTATTTCGCGGCACTTTTTCCCGATGTCTTTTAACTTTCTTTTCTTCTTTTTTTATTTTGAGGGCTGAGTGGGGTCCGGAAAAGCAAACACAAAACCAACCCAGAGGCGGGGAGTGGAGGAGGGGGCGCGCAGACACGAGCCCCGCGGCGCGGCTGGCTGCAGCCCAGCGTGCGTCCTCCGCGCCCGCCCCGCCCGGCGCAGTGCCGGCCGCCGACCCGCGTGGCGCAGCGGGGCGGTCAGCTGTTGTACTGGCACGCGTTGAGGCCCGTAGCCGGGCCCTGCAGGCCGCCGTAGCCGAACGACGAGTGTTGCTTGGACTTGAGCCGCAGGCTGGCTAGGCTCGAGTTGCACGTGTCCCGGTAGACGCTGTAGGGCGAGGCTGGGGTGCCGTACGGGCAGGCGCCGGGTGACATGGCCGAGTTAAGCGAGGAGCCGGTGAGGTTGTTGATGTTGTTGAGGCCGGAGTTGGGCATGCCAGGCACGGCGCCTGGGCCCATACTGGACGGCATGGTCATGGAGGAGATGGAGCTGGGTGCTGAGAACATGGACTGCGACGACAGCGGGCTCATGGAGTTGAAGAAGGTGAAGCTTTTCGTGGACAGCGGCGCTGGAGCCAGGCTCTTGGCGGCCCAGTTGTTGTAGGAGTAGCCGGCGGCGTACACGTCCTCGTAGGGCTGCACCAAGCCGCTGAACTGCGGCACATAACCGCCCTTGCACAGGTCCAGCTGCTGGTTACGCTCGCGCTTCCGCCACTTGGCTCGCCGGTTCTTGAACCAGACCTGGGGGAGAGGGCGGGAGAGGGGTCAGGGCTGCCGAGGGCGGGAAGACCCCCACCCCCACCCCCACCGCCCTGAACCCTCCGCCTTCTCTCCCTACTTCGTTTCTTTTCTTTGACCGACCAACCAATATTTCCGCTTCTGCCTTCTCTCCATAATGGTTGCTTTCCAGTCCCCCGGAAATGTTAGGGTTTTTGTCCTTTTCCCCATCTTTATCCTCTTCCCCAAATTAAGTTCGTTTTCTTCTCTTAATAACGGATTCTCTTTTATTTTTAGCAAATATTCGTTTTCTTCCTTCCACTTTCAACTAGTCTATCTTCTGTTTTCCCTACCGAACCGGTTCCTATCTATCCACTAAATATTCTGTCCCTCTCTTCTCCCTCAAATGCAAAACTTAGTTTCCTTCCTTGAGACACATGACTCTCCGATTCCTCCAGTTCCTTCTACCTATTTCATCCGTTCAAATAGTCTGTTTTCATCTTTATTGGCAATATTTGATATTTCCATTTCTGCTTCAAATATTTTCATTCAGTCCACCCCGCTATCTGAAACTCTTTCTTCTCCCTCAGTCTTTTATTCCCCACTTTGATCTCTTTGATTCTTCCCCATTCTTCCCAAATACGACCTTCATTGTTTCCCTTGAAACAATGATTCTTTTTCTTAAATACTTGATCCTTTTGCTTCTCTTAAATATTTAATTTCTTTTCTGCCACCTAAATATATGCCAAACATGTTTCCCTGCAAATATTTAATTTCCTTTTGATTCTTACTAGTTTCTCTCTAATCTCCCCTCCTTCGATTTCTCCCCCCAAATTTGGTAAGAACCCCTTTTTTCCCCTAAGCCCCAGGTCTTCCCTGGTCCTCACTTATCTGCCTACCACATGCCCCCTACCCTCCCCAACCTTTCTCCAGTGCTGGGCTCAGTTTACTGAGCTGGTTTGCGAGACCCCTGCATCTCAGCTTCCCCATTCCCTACCACTAACACTGCCTGATTCCACCCCACCCACCCCTTCCACTGTAAACCTGGTCAGGATTAGTGAGTGTGGTGTTCCACTCCAGGTCTCACTGGGCTGGCCAGCCTGACTAGGGAGGGAGAGGGCTGGGTTACGGTAGGGAGTCTGTGGGCTAGGTTGGTCTGGCTTGAAAGGTGCTTCCAATACCTAATTAAATATTGGTGCACCCAGGGAAGAAATGATTCTCTTGATGCTCTGGCAGGAAAGCCTTGCATTTACTGGGAACCAAAAGGGTGAGAAGAGGGAGAATGCAGTCTGTTCTTAGGTTTGAGACCTCACATCCCAAAAGGGACTGGGAAGGCCACTTGCCCACCAGAGCCACCCGCTTCCAGACCCAACACTTATAGGAAAAACCATTAGGCAAAAGGTCTAAGGCTAGGGAAGGTGGAGAATATCTTGAGATTTTGGAAGAGCTGGTTGCAGGATAGGACCACAGCTCCAGAAGGTTTTGAGAGCCCCCAACTCAAGCACATTTCAAGCCTCTCCGAGGCAGCTAGTCAGGACCTGCCTTTCCCTTTCGTTTTTGCTGGAAGGCCAGCAGCTCCCGAAGTCCGCATCGGCAGGGAATTCTCGGCCCAGTCTCTAGCTCAGGGCATCCTGCTAACATCTGAGTGGGCCTGGAACCCTGCAGGGCTCTCTCCCCTGGAGCCACACGTTTTTGGGTTGGGGCTACCGCAGAGCCAGTGGTCAGGTAGGACGTAGGTCGGAGGGGCTGGAGTCGGGAGTAGCCTAGATTCGCTAGGGGCCTTGGGGCCTAGCTGACTCTGGGTGGGCCAAGGCCTCAGGTGAGGTCTCTGGTGGAGGGAGGGAGCAGGTCTGAGCGGTGGGAGAGTGGAAGTCTGAATAAGGGATAAGCTTCCCCGGGCTGCGGCAGAAGCGGCCCGGCAGCTCTCTGCGTGGGTCCCTTTAGGCGCGCGCCTGGTGCTCACCCGCACGCGCGGCTCGGTGAGGTTGGTCCACACAGCGATTTCCTCCCTCATGCTCATGTCGGGGTAGCGGTTCCTCTGGAACGTCGCCTCCAGCTCTTGCAACTGCTGGCTTGTGAAGTGCGTACGTTGCCGCCGCTGCTTCTTCTTCTTGGCTGGGTCCTCCGCGCCGCCACAGCCCGCGCCGCCCGCGCCACTGTCCTCTGGCCCCTTGGGTTCCCCGCCGCGCTCCTTCTCTGCAGCAGGCAGGACGGGATACGGGTCACCTCGGGCTTACGCCCTGTTGCACCCCGTCCCGGCTCCACCGAAGCGCCCGCCATCAGCGCAGGTATCCTCCCTCCCAATTCCAGGCAACTTTAGTCTGGCGTGCCGAGGAGAGGAATCCAGGAGCCCGAGCCGGAGCCGAGCCGTAGGCCTGGGTTCCTGGGTGGGCAGGGCCTGCTCCCACGGCAGCTCCGCTTAGGTTTTGGCTGTGCTGCCTCTGTTACCCCCAAATGTATGCTTTTTAAAAAACAAATTTTGCGGAGTCTTGGGTGGGGGTCTAAAGCTGAAGGGGTCTCTGCTTTTCTGAACTAGAATCAGATTTTTCCAGCCTGAACCCGTCCACTTTCTTCTCCCCAGGGCTGTGTGGGAGCCCCACTGGGCAGGCAGCACACGGCCCGTTCTCGGCCTTACTTCCAGGCCTCCAGTCTCAAGGCCTAGTAAGTCCCTCCAACTGCAGTTGGGACAAGACAGACTCTGTGTAGGTGACCTAAGGGCTTTAGTCTCTCTCTCTTTGGAGCTACACAAAACACATACGGTAATAGAAACATTGAAACATAAAACAAAAGAATTTTAAAACAAAACGCAAAAGCCCAGAAAAGCTCACAGCCCTCTGCCTAAAAAGAGGGGCTGAGGATGTCACAAATTCTCAAAAATAGGCAGGTAGAAACACAGAGCAAATGTAAATTAAGAAGCTAGAAACTTCCTTGAAAACACACCCCTGACTAAATACAGAGTTGTGTGTGTGTAAACTCCAGGCAGACAGAGGCATTTATTTCTCTGGGATTAAAAAAAAAATCAATGTACCGTTGGTAGATAGATTTTTTTAACCCCTTCCCAATAACATCCTTTTAGAGATAATTTTTAAATTCCAGAGCAACACAACATTACATTTAGATAATTTAAATTCCCCAAATCACACCGCTGTAAATGGATTTTGAGAAAATCCTGGAGAAATGCGCCATTTTGGATCGACTTTAAAGTCTCCAGAAGAATGATGTTGCATGTAGATATTTTAAATTCCAGAGAAATACACTTAGCATATTAGCGCTTTCAAAATCAAAAAAATACTGTTTAAATTGTTAATTCATCCTCATAGGTCTGGTTTAAAAAAATCAATCTACAGTTATATATTTCTTTAGGTTTTAATAAATAATCAAAGACTACACTTAAAACTTTGAAAACAAAAGTACAGTTCAACGTTATTTTTTGAACCAAACAGAACACCTCAGAGAAAATTACGTAGGGATGGATGTAAAACACAAACACAGATTTAAAAACGCAGAGAGAAACAGCGGTGAATTAAGGAATGAACTCAGTAGCGCGCCCAGGCTGCGGGAGCTTGGAGCTCGGAGCTCGGCTGCACAGCCGAGTTAGGACCGTGAGCACGGGAGTCGCTCACAGACCCTGCCGGCCGGGTCAGGGCAGGATTCGTCGCCACACTACCGGCGCCCTCACCCGCCGGCCCAGCTCGTAGCTGCGAAAAAGGTTGAGCTCGGACAAAAAGGAAACGCAGAGGGAGACCTGCCAGATCCAAAGTCAGGGCCCTGGTTGGGCGGCTGGAGACTCCAGGCTCGGGACGTGCACGTGGGCCTGGATCCCTGGTCAGGGTTCGGGCCGGCCCTGTCCGCAACACCCCTTGGCCTGCTCTCGCTCTATCCTCGGTCTTCCTTTTATTTGTTGTCTCCCCCTCAATCCAGTTTGCTCTTCCCTCCCGCTCCTTCTCTTCAGTCTCTCCTTTTCAATCTGTCGCCCACTGACAGGATGTCTTCCCCACTCTGGGTCTCTTTGGGCACTTTTCTCGCCCGTCACCCCCATTTCCTTCTAGATCAGCTCCTGTCCCTTAGTCCTGGCTGCTTCTCTGCGCCCAGTTGAGCAAACCCAACTTCTTCCCGCGTTCTCTGTGTTCCTGATGGAGAGGGGCTGTCAGTCCAACCCCCCCAGTTGTAGGCTCGTGCGACTGCCAGTCTCTTGGCGGGTGGGGACCGCGTGGAAGCACCTTCATGTACGTGTGTGTATGTGTGTGTGTAAATTTCCGCGTTCACCGTCAGGTCGAGAACGGGAAATGGGGATCTCCCATCGCTCTTCGGGCGGAGAGGGAGACCGGCTGCGCGGCGCGGGTGTCAGGCCCTGCTCCCCAAAAGGCTCCGTGCGCGCCGCGCGGGGAACCACGCTTACCTGGCAGTTCCGTGTCAGACGACTCACTGGCTGAGTTCTCGAGCTGCTCTCGGGGGTCGGCCGCGCGGGCCAGGTGGAAGGCGGGCCCCATGTCATGGGACGGTGGCGGCGGTGGCCGGAGTTCCTCCGGCAGCCGCTCCAGGCTCATGCCCCTTTTGAAGGCGTCCATGGAGGTGGGGACCGCGGAGGGCGCTCCAGGGCCCGGGGCTAAGCGCTCCCGACTGCCCTGGCTGCGACCTGCGGGGACAAGAGCGCAGCGCCTAAGCAGCTGCCCCCCAGGGCTGCCCGTGCCCGCCGCGACGCCGCGCCCGCCCCATGGACCGCCCTGGGCTGCGGGGCCGGGCGGGCTGCGGCGGAGGCCGTTTCTCGCGATTGGGTGCCTGGCTCCGCGCTGCGATCCCGCCGCTCGGGCCTCAGCCGCCCGCCCGGCCCCGGCTACGGCTCCGGATCCGGGGCCGGTTTCTAAGGCTCCGGACGGCGCCGGCAGAGTCTGTCTTAAAGCGACAGCGCGCACCGCCAGGTTCCAGCAGTCCCTGCGCCAGGGGTGCAGGGTGGGGTGGGCCCGAGTGGGAGGGGGCTGAGAGGGAGGGAGCGAGCGAGCGAGGGAGCGCGGGCGGAATCCAGCTCCGAGCCGCCCGCGCCGCCGCGCCCTCTTTGCCGCCCTCCCTCCCTGCCTCGCCCGCGCCCTCCCCCTTCGCAGCCACCTTCCCGCCGCCTCCCCGCCCCCCGCGGCCTCGCCGCGCCTCTCCCTCCTTCCCCGGTGACACACCAAGTTCTCCCTCGACCGCACAAAAGAAACGCATCTGGCCTCCAAGTCCCGCGCGGCTCATGCCCACCTCAGGCTCAAAATGACTTGTATTGCTCAGAATCAACTCCCATCTCGGCCTCGAAGTCCCCAGCGCCCCCCCCCGCACCCCTACCCCCGGCGCGAACAGCCCAGGATGAGTGTATGTTTGCTGAGCAGGATCGTACAGAGCGGGCGCCTGAGAGCCAGCGCCAGGGCGGGGGCAGAGCCCGGGGCCCGTTCCGGCAGTTCCCAGCGGTGTCCTCGTCGAGGGGCAGTCCGCCCCTCCTTACCCGGCCTCTGCTCCCGGGAACTCAGCCCTGCTGAGTGACAGCAGCCTGCACTCTAATGGGCCCCCGGATGCTGCTTCCTAATTAGCTTGGACCCTCTCCCCTAAGGCTGCTTCTCAGGTCTCCCTCTCTGCACCGCAGTCAATTTTCCGGGATTGAGATAGAAATGATGGTTACTAATCAGACGAAACGTTTCTGTTGGCTCTAGGTGGCTGGTTGGGAGTGCAGCAAGCGACCCCAAGAGCCCAGGCAGTCCTCACAGCCTCTCCTACCTCTTGCCTTGTTTTGCACTTTCAATGGTTCTGCCAAAACTCTGGGCCCTGGCCTTGGCAAGCATGGGGTTGCCCTTGGCAGCCTCCCCCCTCCTTCAGGGTAGCTTTGCCCCATCCTAGGGCCTGTGCTCTAGCATAGGCCTGGTAGCCCAGGTGACTGCTGTCTCCCAGCCCTGGGCCGGCAGCCAGGAAGCCTTCAGTTTTCTAGCTGCTTTCCCACACAGTGGTAGCTAAGTTGCAGCTCTGATGAGCCTTTGCTGGGCACAGGCAAAGACATTACCTTCCCACTTCCAAAAGTGATCCCCCTCCTTCAGTGAAGTTTGTCAAAGGATTTTGCTCAGCAATTGTTAACTGGCCCCGACCTCAGTGTCTTGAGCAAATAGGCCCCAGATGAGGCGGCAAGGTGTGGCCCTGACCTGCTCCTCTGGCCACAGGCAGTCCCCAAGTTGCCCTCTGCCCCTCACCTGCCAACCAGCCACAGCAACCGAAGAGAGAGCAGCGCTGGACAGGTGGCCTGGGGAGAAGCACTTCCCTACTTTCCAGCCCCAGTGCCCTTACCCAAGGTCTCCGTGCCTCCTTAGTTCCTCCTGGGGGTCTCTGGTTGGGACTGACCGTGCAGGTGTCAGCATCTGGGGAACTCCACAAGCTCTGCCTTTGAGTCCTCACCTTGTCCCCTTCCTATCACAGGGAAGACCCAGGCTGCAGGCTGAGCTCCTTGGTGAGCACAGGGTTGGGGCAGGCACACAATTCCACTCCCTCTGCTTCTGGCCCAGGGTGTCCAGCTCTGGGCCATGGAGCGAAGGCACAGTTTCCTGGGCCTGGCCTACTCTAACTCTGTGTCTGTGGCCATAGGAGGCATTGGCTGAAGCCCAAAGGGAATACACTTTCCAGAGTTTAGATTGAGGAGGCTCAGTGACTCCTGCCTTCTCCTTCCAAGTTGAGATCCCTGCTCCATGAAACTAGTCTTGGTCATGGGGAGATGACATGGGGGAAGTGCAGTTGCCTAACGTTTGCCCCTGCCACACCTCTTACTACATTTCTTGGCTGACTCTCCTGCAGCAGCAGATACCCCCTTTCAGGAGGATTTGGGTGCTGCAACATGCTAGGAAGTGCCCCATTCACCAACCACTCTTCCTGTAGCTGTCTTGCCCCACAAAACATCTTAGATGCAGATGGGCATGGGAGCACGCACACACACGTGCATCCTGCACACCACAAATGTATGCTGTGTACACATAGAAGTGCACTTACTGCCTCCACATATGGATGTGCTGGGTACAGGCATAATAGTGCTGTTTGGCATGAAAACTGGCTATCAGGGATAGGAGGTATGTTCTAAGCCCACTAAATGTCAAGCCAAGTTGGGAAGCTCAGTGCACCTCTGGACAGGGACATGGAAATGAATGGTCTGCCTATGGGTGTCCAGAGGGTAGGAATCACAGCCCCCTACTCCCCGAGGCCCAAGAGTCAGGCACTGTTATGTATGAGGACTGTTTTATGACTCAGCAGCTCCAGCTGCTCAGTCTGAGGGGCTTATGTCCCTCACAGTTGATGTATTTAATGCAGCTATTGAGCACCTGCTGTGTGCCCCTCTAGGCCCAAGCCTCTGGCGGTGGTCCAGGCAGGCACAATAGTCTTATTATTTGGAAATCTTGATGCTTGCTGTGTGGATAGAAAAGCCCTCAGACTGTTTTGGGTGAAGGGCCTGGTATCCGGTAAAGGGCCCAGAGCCTCCAAGAAGGGCTGAGGCTAGTGGTGATTGCTCAGGGCAGTCTCCTAGGCAGCACTGAATAATCCAGGAGCAAGGAAATACTGACAGGAGGCTATGGTCCCATCAATTGGCTAGAGAAGGGACCTGGACATGCTCTCTGTTCTTCCCCAGCTATGCTATCCCACTTGGGCTAGGCTTCTGGCATACTCAAAGGCAGATCACACACAAAGGCAGCACTCTTTTAGGAGTAAGAGCAGAGGTTCAGTGTTCCCCCAGCTTTGCTGCATACCTGCTTTTGCCTCAAGGTCAAAGCTTGACCTGCACTTTGCCTTGGGTCCCATGTCCAGCCTGGGACTCAGCTGTCTGCCTGCTGCTTCAGCCTCCAGCTCACTCAGTGAGACATAAGAAGAGGAGGGAAGGGGGCATGCTGGAGCTGGAATCATGTGCTCTATTCTCCATTCCTCCTTCGTTGCCATACAGAGCCAGCAGTGGTTGTGTGACTTTCAAGAATTTTGGAGTTTAGGGTCCTGGTTGGGCTGAGCAGAGGAGCCTAGCCTATTGTGGGGTTGAAGTAGTCACCATTGGGACTCTTTCTGAAGCTAGGTTCACTCAAAGCAGACTCTGTGCCCAAGAATAGTTTAGTAATTTAATTTGGAAAGGGTGGTTGGGAGGCTGTCATGGGGGGCATCCTTCCACCCACTTATGGGGATAGCCTGCCCTAATCCTTGCTCCCAGAATAGAGGTATTTTAGGAAAAAGGAAGGAATGTGCCATAGCCTGCCCCCAGGGCTATCCACGACTCTCCTGGACATTCCAGCTCTAAGCCTCTTAGGCTGTGGAGAAGTTCAAACTAGAAAACCCAGTTTTGGGAGTGCAGCCTGGACCACCTACTTCCTCCTGCCTGATCTAACATCCCCTCCCCAATAAAAACACTTGTTTCTTTGAATACAAGTAATTACTGGGTAGGGGGGGAGGAGGGTGCTCAGGTAGGGACTAGAAAGACCTCACTGGATCCTTTGGCTTCCCAGGACCCCAGTCTGAGGCTTCCTGCCAAACAGGGCTCTCCAGCCTGTCCTGGGGCAGGATGGCCACCAGCTGGGGGGCACAGATAGGAAGTACCAGAACTCTGTGCTGTGGGCTGCTCCATCAGTGGCTGGTAGAGCCCATGACTCTCCCCAGCCCGTTGCTGGTTCCTGAGAAAGGCTACTCACACAACTGGGAAGCAGAGGGTCAGCTTTTGCTGTACCACGGCCTCCTCTTCCCGGCAGATGCTTTTGTGGGAGAAGGGCATTCATTCTCTGTATCCTCCAGTCCAGGCAGCCTGCTCTCCACATCACCAGCCTACCTCTTTTCCTTTCCGTGGCAGAGGTGGGGGAAGCCTGAAGCAGCTTGGGGAAAAGGCAGGAGGACAGCAAGTCCCCTTCTGTGTTAACCCTGCTGCTTGTAGCCTTGCCCTTACCAGACCCAGCCATTACCCTAGACCTGCATCCTCTGCTACCTGGACAGCAACCTGGGGTTTCCTCCCTGCCGCCCTGGTGGCTTTCAGAGGTCGCTGGAATGCCAAGAAAATACCCAAGCCTTAGTTCATAGACAAGTGGACTCAAGTAATTTTAGCTTCAGGGAATTCCTAAATCAGAAAATCTGGGGATCAGTATTCCAGCCTACGGTTCCTATTACTTCGATCCCGGCATGGCAGAATCTGCCTCCGACTTACGAAGCTGGTCAATTTCAGAATTCCCAGACTTGGTCCCAGAGAAGCGGCTGTGTCCTCGGGGACCCTGCGCCAAGGACCAAACCCGGGAGGAGCCTCGGGAATACCTTTATTGGACTTTGCGAAGATAATTTGAGGTTTCTCTCAGGGGAGGAAAGAGCTGTGCTGGCGAGAGCAGGCCATCGTGGGCCGGGGGCAACTTCGAGACCGGCAGCGGGACATGGGGGTATGGGACGATGAGAGCTGCTGCTCCGGCCGATTCTGCTGCTTTTCTGCGGCATTGCTGCCCGAACGAACGAACGAATGAAGCGGTTTCGTTTAGGCAAAATACCCTCTTGACGCGAAGCTACGGCCGAAGTCCCGGGCCGTGCAGAGGGCCCAGCGTTTCCACTCGTGGCGAAGCCCTCATCCCTGGGCACAGCAAGGAGCAGCGGTCCGCCCTCTCCCTGCCCCTGTCTCCCGGAGGCCCCCTGCGTCCTGTGCCTCTGCGAGGGGCTGCAAAGAGCTTCCCAGGTTGTGCTCTCCGCGGGGCCCAGGCCCTCACCCCCGAGGTTGTTGCCCTTTTGGGGTGCCGGGGCCGAAGCGCAGGGTGGGCCCATTGGTTAGGTATGGTAGCACCCGGTGACGGCCGCTGTGACCATGCCCTGGGCGCAGGAACAAGCTCCTTGCGCTGCCTCGATGGCCCCCGACATTCCCCGCGTTTTCTTCTGTTTCACGCCGCGGGCCAGACCCGACAGACTCTTGGAGCAAACAGTATAGAACTCACGCCACCTCCCTGCGCCCCGCCACCTCCCCGCGCCCCCTCCACCTTCGAGTCCCTGTGCCCCTAGCCCAGCCTCTTACCCCACCTGGGCAGCGCTGCGTCCGCGGCTCGTCAGCTCCGGGCTCGCCCGCTGCTGATTCTGGTTGAGGTTTGGGCTCCGGCTGGGGCCTCGACGCCGGCTCAGTCTCTGGCTCTGCGCGCTGCTTCGGCCCTCGCTGGTTCGCTACATCCCAGCGTGCAAAGTCGGGGCTGCCTCGACTCGGCCCGCTCCTCCTGCCGCCGCCGCCCGTCGCCCGCGGGGAAGGCGGGGACACGGGCCGGGGAGGCGGGAAGGGGGGAGGGGAAGCTAAACGTTCGCCAGGATCGGCGGGGAGGGGCGGCGCGGTTCTGCTGACTAGGGGTCCCGGCCTCCCTCGGGGCTCAGGCTGGGGTCTGCGCGGCTCTCGGGCAGTTCACGGTGCCGAGGAACGCACCCTGTGACAGCGCGCGCCGGGGCCGGGGCTGGGACTGGGCCGGGGCCCGGGCCTGGCCCGGCCGCACGCGGACGAAGCCGCTGCGGGTCCCAGCCTGGTCCCGCGCGCTTTCTCTCCCTGGGGTCGGGTTCCCACCTGACTCGTGAGGGGCCGCCCTACTTCGGTTTAGTCAGGGTCTGGTCAGAGTCTCGCGGTCCAGCCAGGTGACTGTCGAGCCGGGGTTTTAAGAGTGTACCTTTCCTCTTTGGGCTCAGCCTGCGGGAGGGAGCTGGTCTTGCATGTTGGCAGGGAGAGTCCGCTCCACAGAGTTAGGCAGCTTCAGAGGTTGGAGGACAGACCCTGGAGTTTCTCTGTGTATAGGGTGGGGGGTCCTAGGGAGGGGCAACCGCTCGACCTGCCCTGCTAGGGGAATTCCCTCCCTCCCCGTCCTCAGGGGCCGGGCTGGTGAGGAAAGGGAGATAGATACTTTTTTGGCCCCCTCATCCAACTCCTACGCCGCACATCCTCCAGAGGTCATCGTGCTGTGGCCGGGGAACTGGGAGGCCTCGACCCTTGTGGCGCGGAGGCCTGTTCCAGGCTGCCTGCCACTGGGAGCTGGACAAGACGGAGGGCAACTAGGAGCCTGCGCTTCACCCACTCTCAGGCCTCGGTGTTCTCCAGCATCGCCCGGTGGCCAGATAACCCTGCCGCACGAAACCTCCTGGAGGAGCCCAACTGGCCAAACCCAATCCTGCTTCCCGCGACAGCCCAGTCTGAGCTTGCGGCTGTTGGGACTTTGGGATGGGATGGCGGGTCGAGCTGTGTGGCCTGGCACTCTTGGGGACAGGAGCCGAAAAACGTGCTCTGCCGACAGCCACAGGCCGACGTCCGGCTACAAGCTCCAGAACGGCTGCTTCGGGTGCAAGGTGCCCGGAGATGGCGGCGCGGCAGCTGGGCATTAATGTTTCATGAGGCGCCCTCCCAGGCGGCACCTCCCTGCCTGGGTCTTGGTGACAGCTGCTGCGGGAGAGGCCGCCGCCTTGCACCCGCCCTGGCGCCCTGCTCCTTCGTGCCTCCAGGGCTGCCTGGCCCCTGAACACAGAGACCAGAGACTCACTTCTCACTCCCTACCCCTAAGCTAGAAGCGGTCAGACCCGAGCTCACTGAGGCCTTGACGTTTAGGCCCTGAGGGGTAGCCCCTGCACCCTGACATGCAGTTGTGGGAACTCCACAACCTCCTCTCAACCCTCAGCAGCGGGAATCCCTCTTGGGTGGGTGTGTGGGACTTTGTGTAGCAGCATCCTAAGATACAAGTCCCTGAATCCATGCTTCCTGGCAAACACGGGCCTGAGGACTGCCTGGCTGAACTGGAATCTCCAGACTAGGACCCTGCAGCAGCAGCGGGGATTCTATACCCCGCTTCTCTTATTCTCCTTCCCAGTGGCTGTTTTATGTGTGTAAATGGCCTGTTGGTGGGTCCAGCCAGAGAGCTGCTTAGCTAACTCCTGACCTTGTCTCCAGCAACTTTCCCCCCAACTGCAGTGAGGGGGAAATCTTTGGGCACAACTGCAAGTTTCACCCTTGTTATGGGGGCAAGCAGCGGCCTAAATGATGGGTAGCTTTTACACTGGCATCTGTGTGTATCAGGAAATCACAACCTCCCTACTCCTGTGCACTAGCAGTTTCCTGAGTTTTGTTCCCATTGAGTCACTGGGCATATGTGAGATTCTCTGCATGCCCTTTCTTCCCAGGCAGGGTCTGTGGTGCCAGAAAGCTCTGCCTTTGGCACCTGATGGCCAGAGTTAGAATCTTGCTTGTGGCTTTTACTAGCTGTGTGGCTTTAGGCAAGTAACATAACCTCTTCCAGTCTCAGCTTTCCCATCCATGGGGAAATGATGAAAGTTCCTACTTCCTTGATAAATGGATGAAACGATGAAGGTGAGACACTTGGCCTTGCATCCTGTGGGCAGAGAGGCTGAATGTTAATGGCGACACCTGCCCATTGCTTTGCTCTTTACAATAATTTGCTCCCCCCTCCCCTTTTTTGCAGTTTCTGGCTGGGGCTGGGTTTGAACCTGCCACCTCTGGCATATGGGGCTGGGGCCCTATTCCTTTGAGTCACAGGAGCAGCCCAGTTTTGCTCTTATTTTTGTTTCCTTTTCCCAGCATGGTCATGTTGATTAAGGAAAGCAGGCAAAGACCCCAGAGCCCTTTTCTGAGTTTGTGGACCTGTCCCATTCCCTGCTTTGCTACTAGGAAGTTTTGGCCCAGGAACGCTGGGCAGACTTGGGGAGTGGGAAGTCTGGAAGTTCTTGGTGAACTGGGGTGGGCCAAAATACACTTTTAGTAATCTTATTTTTGTGTCTTCAAAAATAATTTTTCGCAATTTCCCTTTAGGTTTTGACATCTTGGGTCATGTATGTTTTCACTGTGAAAGCTGATGAATCAGGAATCAGAGAGCAGAAGGTTGGGGTTGGATCCACCAGTAGCCAAAGCAACAGTTCCTGTGTATCTCTTTAGCTTTGAGCTTCCAGGTGCCTGATCAAAAAAGGGTTAGGAGAATTTGCTGACACATTTGGTTTGTCTCTCCTTCCAAACTGCCACACTCCCTCAAATAGAAAAATTTCTCCTTGGTACAAATTTCTACAATGCATTTGTTCCATGGGTTCACACCAAATATAATGGGCAAGTGTCTTCAGCCACAGTTATGTAGAAAGCCATTGTAATTCTTCAAGCAGTGTTTCTTATCTCAATTATAAGTAAGCGTAGGGAGTGTCCTTTCCCTTCATAGCTCTCATTGCAATAGTATGGAAATTAATATTTGTATAATGATTGATTAGAACTTGTTGCCTCTACCAGTTGAAAGCTTCTGGAGGTTAGGGCTGAGCTTCTTTTGTCAACCATAGGACCTGTCTTAGGGTGAGCAAGGGGATTTGGTTATGCTGATTGGGTGGGTGCAGCTTGCTGCCCACTCCTGAGCCAATCACTTTGTGAGGAAGAGTGGCCAGGGTCACAGGCTCCAACCAGAAGGGTGAGAAGGAATACTCACCACATTCCCCCAAGAATCCTGGTGGCTACCTGGAACAAGTTCTCTGAGTTGGTGGCAGGGGAGGGATTATTTCCGAAGAAGCTCCTGTTCTGTCAGAGTTCTTGGGGCTGCTGCTGGTATGAGTAGGGAGTTAACCTCAATGAGATTTGCTGCTGGTATGAGTAGGGCGTTAACCTCAATGAGATCAGAGGCCTATTGGGCTCTATTGGGAGAGTCTGAAGTCCATCAGAACTCTCCCTGCACTCACCTGTGGGGAGAGGTGGAGGGCTAGCAGAAAGTCTGAAGGGAGAATACCTACATGGATGGATCCACAGAGCAAGGAGGGAATCTATTTGTACTTTTTCATCTGTAAGGAGGGAGTTGGAATCTCTAAAAGTAGAGAAGAGCCTCTAGGATCAGGCAAGATATTAATGTGTTTGAGCATTATTCTACTGCACTCTGAGATTCCTGGCAGCCAAAGCAAAAAGAGAAACTATTTGGGCATCTCAAGTATTTTTTTCAAGTAGACCTGTCAGCACCTGCATAGAGTAGTAGAAAGAGCCCTGGCCTGGAACTCTCCTGGACAGGCACCTTTCATGTCAGCAAAGGTCTAGAGAGCACATATTTTGTGCCTGTGATTGCAGAGATATAGAGATGAATGGCTCCTGCTCACTCAGGTTGTGCAAAGGAGGCAGACACACAAACCCATAGCCATATTTGGAGTACAGTGCTGAGAGAGAAATCTGCAGCCTGCTATTGAAGGGGCTTGAGCGACTTACTGAGGAGTTGCCTGTAACCGTTTTTTCCTATCCCCACCCCACCCCAGGAAAGCAGCATGTGCAAAGGCTCCAGGTGAGAGAAGCTGTGCTGCACGCACCAGTCTAAAAGAATGACTGGGGAGAGGTGAGAAGACACAGCATGGGAGAAGAGGAAGTCGGATAATCAAGTGGGGAGCAGATATCAGAGGGCTGCCTAGCTCTCATTAGGAGGGAGGGATGCTATCCTGAAGGCAAAGAGGGAAAGTCTGATCAGTGAGATACCTGGTCAGAGGCATACTTGAGGAAGACTGCTCTGCCTGGAGAGTGGAGGCGGATTTGAGGCGGTGAGACAGAAGCAGACTATTGCAACATCGTTCACTCCGCCGCTCCACTATCTGCTCCACTATCCGCTCCACTATCCCTCGGTTTCTCTGTCAGTCCATCTGCCTGTACTTTTATCTACCATTAGCACAGGGGCCACAACTTGGCCTGGGAAATATGAAGGTGAGAAGTCATGGCCCCTTAGAAGGCCTCAGTTTACCCATCTGTAGGTCCTGTCTCTCTCCCACTCACAGGCTCTGTGGCCAGTGCCTCAGCAACAGCCCTCCTGCTGTCTGCTTGCTGCACAACGACGCAGGGTGCTCAGGGCCTAAAGGGGCACAGCCACTAGTGCAGACAGACAATTTAGGGAGCCAGTGCTGTGAACAGCCCTGTCAGGAGCTTTTAAAATAATTACCTCTGCTTACACTGGCTGACTGGCTGATGGCCACCTATTAGCCCTGAGTGGGAAATTCTGAATTGTTGCATGACAATTGAAAACATGAGTGGAGACTGGGAGGGAGCTGCCCCATGAAATATTTATGTTTCCTTAGTATTGTGGGGCAGCTTCTCTTCAACCTGGGAACCCTGGGTGCAGGGCTGATAGCTTCAAAGTGACTCTGTTGTTCCTGGGGGTCCTTGCCTGCCCTGCCACAGTGAGGTGGGAGGGTGCTTTTGTGCAGAGTTGTGAGGGTGGTTTGGGAACCTGCACTGCTGTTGCCTCAGTCCAAGCTGTGCACCCCAGCACTCCAGCCTCACTTGTAGCCCAGTGGGATAGAACGTGGGGATTTGAGATGCTCTGTGTGGCTCCAATCCTCCCTGGTAGTCAGGCTTACTGGGAGGCAGCTAAGAGCTCTTTCCTTGCAGGGCTGGGAGGTACAGGGATTCCCATATATGGGGGGTCTGGCTCATAGCTGTAGGAGCCCATGGTGAGCAACCCTGGTAGATCCTGGGGCCAGCCTGGAGCTGACTATGGGAGCCTCTACTGGATCCCTAGGGCTTTGTGGTCTCTTTTCCTCTGCAGAATGCTTTGAAGTCCTCTGCGTTTTTCCTTTTTCTGCAAATCCTAAATAAATATTCTTGTGCATTGGCCTGACAGGCATCTCTGATGGGTGAGGTGACCTGGGGTCTTGCTAAAAGACCCAACATGCCCAGCCCAGTCCTCTGCTCATGGGTTGAGGCTCTGCCCTGGCAGAGGAACCTGGCGGGTGGTCCTTGCCTGGCTGCCTGACCTCAGAACCTACTCAGGACCGCAGGAGAAGGACCCCTGCTGTTTGAGCCCTTGACTTGCCAGCTACAGTGAGTGGCCCACTTTTTTCACTGTAGGAGGTGGCAGCTACCCATTTTACAGATGAGGATAAGGGAGGCCATACTTTATTACTTCATTCAACACCTACTCTATGTGCTGGCATTAAGTAGGGTGCTAGGGACCCAGGTGAAATTGACAATCCCAGTATACTCCTTTACAGGGCGTTGAATCTGAAGATGAATGCATCTTTGGAAATGGGGCATGTTAGGAGCCATGGGTGCAAAGAACAGCAATAGGATACCTAACCCAGTGGTGAGGGCAGGCTTCCCTCAGGAGGTGACCTTTCTGCTGAACCCTGTGGGTAGCAGGGGTTTACCCTGGAGCTGAGGTAGGGGCAGGGCCCTGCCAAAACTAGTGAAGAGCAGGCTGGTTCAGATGTTCTTATCCATCTGGGCCTGGGGCACAACACCCTGTGTCGTCCTTCCCCACCAGCTGCCATGAGGAAAAGGCAAGACTCCATGGTTCCAAGGTGCCAGGTTCCTTGTCATTGGGCCTCTCTGAGATTTATTTATTTTTTCACCTGAAAATGAAGCAGTGGGGTTAGTTCTAGTGGTAGGGCACATTTTCAGCCGAAACTTTGCTACTCCTAATAGAGGAAGGCAGTGTGCCTCTGTTGCTTATCTGCTTCCTCAACAGCCCCTCTGGCCCTCCAGATACCCCTAAGGAGCTCCCGGACCCATTGGGCCACAGGATGCTCTTTTATTTATTTTCTTTTTTCAGTTTTTGGCTGGGGTTGGGTTTGAACCCACTACCTCCGGCATATGGGGCCGGTGCCCTACTCCTCTGAGCCACAGGTGCCTCCCTAGGATGCTTCTCTAGCCCCGCCTCAGAGTGGCCAGGTGGCCTCCCCTGTCCATTACTCATGGGCCTGCTGTTCCTTGCTCCTTTTAAATTTCCTGTTAGCCATTTTGATGTGAGTCAGCAAGCATCTGTTAAATACCTACTAGACATGTGCAGAGGGGAATGTTCATATTTTGAGTACTAGCTGTATGTTCTGTCTGAGCTGGGCTCTTTGTATCAGGCCGTTTCCTCATCACAGCCAGCTGTCACGCCATTTTACAGATGAGGAACTTGAGCTTGGAGAGGCTCACTGACATGTCTGAGGTCCCACGTAATAGTAATAATAGCACCAGCTCCCAGGGCTTAGGTGCCCAGGTGTGTGCCAGGCCTTTGCTGACATCTTCTTGTGCATTTGTCCCCTTTAGTTTTCAAAGCAAATCTGTAGAGCAAGGGCCGTTTCAGTCTCCAAGAATCAAAGATGTCAAGGTGCAGGAAAATGTCTGCCTGGCCCTTAGCTCTGTGTCCAGGGTTGCTCCCTCTCTCTTGTCCTTGTGCTGTGGAGCTTGAGGCAGCTGCAGCCATGGCATCCAGGAGAATGGGCTCCCTTCTGTGTTCCAACTATGTATAAGGGAAACTGAGGCCCAGAGACTCACTCCCCTTGTAATGTCTCTGGCCTCTGAGGCTCCATCTGTCTCCTCCCTGGCATTAACTATGAAATCAGAGTCTGGCATCTCCCCAGAGAACCTGCCTTTCTGGGGGCTGTCAGTGTTGATCAGGGCACATTGACCTTGACTGGCTGGGTGGGACCGTTTTGGTGAGTCCTAGCCACAGGGTGGGGGCAGCCCCTCCCATGGAGGCTGGAGCTGGGGTGAGGCAGTGAGGGGAGCTCCTGCCTTCACTCTCTTCCCCCTGCTGGCTTCCACTCATGCTCACTCCCCACCACAAACCTTGAGTCCCCACAGCACCCACCCCCCCCCAAAAAAAAAAACAACTCCTCAAACTCTTGCCACCTACTGTGACTGAGTGACAGGGCCTGGATATATTCTTGCCCCGGGGGAATGCATGGTACTGAGGGACAATGGTGGCGTTTCAGGCAGGGTGGAGGTAGGCTGGACTTTTGATGGGTAGGGAGGTGCCCACCTTGGTATATAGAGGATGGGGGGCTCCTGCTGAGTCTTGGAGAGAAACTTGTCTGTGCACAGAGCCCCGATCTCTGCTGAGTAGACAAACACAAAGTGAGGGGACGAGTCTTGACAAATGTTTGCCAAGTCCCTGGCTGACTTGGGAGTCAGGAGTGAGCTTGTTTGGCAGAACAAAGGGGAGAACAGCCTCCAAGGGGCCATAAATAGGGAGAAAAAGGGAGTGGCCTGGGTCTGAAGGCTCCATGAGCTCTGTCCCCAGGCTGTGTCCTCTGCCAAAACACACCACCATCTTCTCCCATGTGCTTCGGACCAGCTGGCCAGAGCGTGGACCCTAGGTTGGTATACCATGTTGGTGGCAGCTTTTCTCCCCACTGAGCTGTGTCACCCTGGGAATCCCTGGGTACAAGGTCATCTGAGGGTACCTGGGTAGCTGGGAGGTCAGTGTGACCTATACACCCCAAGGTCCCTCTTCCTCTAGGAACCAGGAAGTTTGACTAAAGTCAACAGTGGCAAAGCTTCCGAGGAGGCAGAGCTTCTCTGGCACTGGGGCCTGGGAGCTTGTGACACCTGGGTTTACCCAGGCTGAGAGGGGGCCCAGCATTCCCCTCTGAGCTGGAGGGCTCAGAGTGATCTCTCTCTCTCTGTCCATAGTCCTGACTAGTATGGCCACCTCTTGCAAAGGAGGAGGGCAGAACAGGAGTGCTAGAGGGTCAGCTGTAACCTGGGATCCTCACCCTGTCCACCCTCTGTCCAGGTCCGACCATCCCCCACCCCTGTGACCATAAACTCAGGTGAGGTACAGCAACAGAGAAGGCTTCCTAGAGGAAGAACCTTTCACACTGGGCCTTGAGATCCTGGTGAGACTTCCTTCAGAGCAGCTGGGGAGGGCGTTCAGGGGAGGGCACAGCACAGGCAAACACAAAGCTATGGAATATGGGGATGTCTGTGTATGTGTGACCTCACTTTAGTTCAGTGTGGCACAGCCCACAGTGCCCGTGGAAGTGTGACAGGAGCTAGGCTGGGAAGGCCAGTTGGGCTCTGAATGTCAGGACAAGAGGTCCCCCAGGGAATGGGGACCCACTGAGCATGGCTGAGCTGAAAAGTGGCTTGAGGCTCTAAGAAGGTGGGAAGGGGGCAAGAGTCAGCTGAGCAGGTCCTGATGAGAGGCCAGGGAGAGCTACAGGAGGCACCTGGCTTTCTCCTCTGAGCAGGGGAAGGACATCTCCTGGCAGGGAACAGGGAAGGCCAAATCCCTGCCTTCCCTTTGATGAAGTACATTCTTTTTTTTCCTGAGTGAAGACAGCCCCAAGCTCTGGACCCTGGGGCCCTCAGCAGGATGCTGGCTAGGCTCTGCACTTCTCACTCCATCTCTCCATGCTTGCCTGTCGATTCAGCATCCCCTGTGCCTGGTATTCTCCTGGGAGCCGCCCCCCCCCCATGGGCCATTAGGAGTGGGAGAGGTGGTTAGGAGCCCTGTCAGAGAAGGTCTGGGGGCTCTCTCCTGTCCTGGGCTCTATTGTAGGCCCCCAGAATTATTGTGGCGCTATTACCAGATTTCTGAGCTGCCCTGGCTGTGCACCTCACTTTAAGGGTGGACTGGGCACCTCCTCGGGTAATAGGGGCAGGACTCACTCAAGGCTATCCACTTTCCTTTTTTCAGCAGCCTTATGGGGCCCCCACCTGGCCAGGGGCCCATCGGGCCTCTGGTGTTTGCCATCCACACCCCAGCCTACAGGATGGGGAGAAGGGACTTGGGTGGCATCTGGGCTACAAGTGTGGGGGACTGCTTCAAGGGAAGGCTGGTGACTGGCCCTCTATCCTGGAGGACAGGGGGATGCGGGCCCTGCCAAGTTCTGGAACTGTTTGCCAGGGTTTTCTGCTTCCTGCTCACACTTCTGCTCTGCCTCCTACTCTCTGGCAGGCCTGGGATGGGGCTGGATGGTAGGAGAGTAGAAAGAGGGAAGTGAAAGTCCTCTTTCCACCCTCCCCACCCTGCTCAGGTGTGGACTGTTTGACCAGCGCATCCAGTGTTAGATTTCTTGAGTTCAGTCTCCATTCCCCATCTTGATTTGATTTTTAAAAGAGTTTTATTGTACATACTTTTAAAAAAAGGAAAGCCTCTGGGGAGGAAGTTGGTATAAACTTGTAAACATGATTAAGCCATAAACATGAGCCACTTTAAAATTGCATTTTGAAGAAAAGTGTTAAACAGTTTAAAAACGGGGCAGATGCTTGGTGTTTTGACATGTACCCGAGGCTTCATAGCAGCTTTATTTGCCATGGCCCAAAGCTGGAAACCACTAAAATGTCCTGTAATAGGTGAATGGTTAAATAAACCGGTACATCCATACCATGGGACACAACTTAGCAATAAAAAGGAATGAACTTTTGGCTGACTTTTGCCTGACTCTCAAGGGCATTATGTTAAATGAAAAAAGCCAATCTCAAAAGACCACATACTGTATGATTCTGTTTCTGTAACATCCTCAAAATTACAAAAATTTAAATGTGGAAAATAGATTGGTAGTTGCCAAGAGCTGGGGATAGTGGGGAAGCAAGGGGATGTTGTCAAGGAAGCAGAGGAGACCTTGGTGCTGATGTTCAGTGGTGACCTCATCAATTTATACACATGATGAAATGACACAGAATTGTGCAGACACTTCATACCAATGTCAGTTTCTTGGTTTTGACGTTGTGCTAATAATGTAAGATGCAACCCCTGGGGGAAACTGGGTGAAGGCTATACAGGGGCTTGCCTGTACTATCTTGGCAACTTCCTGTAAATCTATACTATTTTAAAATAGAAAGTTTAAAAGAATAGTTTGAGGTTGTGCTTGGGGTGAATGGCAGACAGGCATGCCCCCCCTATTAGCACAACAGGAGGAGGGGTTGGAAATACAGGAGCGTGAGGGGTGAAGGTGGTAGAAGGGGGCGATCGAGAGTGGGCTGGGCAGGGAGATGGAAGCTGGAGCCCAGGGGTTGCATCTCCTGGGACCATGGCTGGCCTAACCTCCAGCAAATCCACATCTCCTCCAGACAGGAGGAGAAGGCTGTGAGTTTTGCCTGCAAGAGTTCTGATTGCCCAGGAACAGCGCAGGCAGGCGGAGAAGAGCTCAGAGGCACACACACGCGCAGAGTGCCCATGCTGTAGTCTCATCTTGGTCTCCTGCGCAAGGTGCCTGGATCGAACTGCAGCAGGTGCTAGCGGCCAGGTCCATGGTAGCATGGAGACCTGTAGAGTCACCAGGGCTGCCCTCCAGGGCATCTAGCTTGGCTTTGGGGCTGTCCTCAAAAAGCACCAGCCCTGGCTTGGTGCCCATAGCACAGTGGTTACAGCGCCAGCCACATACACCGGGGCTGGCGGGTTCAAACCTGGCCCTGGCCAGCTAAGCAACAATGACAACCACAATAAAAAAATAGCCGGGCATTGTGGCGGGTGCCTGTAGTCCCAGGTACTTGGGAGGCTGAGGCAAGAGAATCGCTTAAGTCCAAGAGTTTGAGGTTGCTGTGAGCTGTGATGCCACGACACTCTCCCGAGGGCAGGAGACATAGTGAGACTCTGTCTCGAAAAAAAAAAAAAAGAAAAGAAATAAAGCACAGACCTAAGGTAGGCTCCCTGGGGTCCGGAAGGGACCAAGAAGAGGGAATATCCCCAGCTTTGCCTCCTGTGTCCTCATTGGTCTCCAGGGATCCTTCCCTCCGCTGTGATCCAAAAGGAGTTCCCCCAAAGTCCCAGCCACAGACTCCGGTCAGCACCCTCAGCACAAGGCTGGCATTGCCCAGCCTACCTTCTTAGCTCTTGCTGTTTAGATGCTACCATCTGCTGCCCTCTCCAAGCCTCCCCTCCTTGGGGCTTACCAAGGACCCAATGTCAGCCTAAATCACTCTGCAGAGAGTGGCTTCTTCCTCTTCCTCCTTTTTCTTTTGGCCACTTCCTATTCACTCTCCAGGCGTAGCTCAGTGGCCCCTCTTCTGAAAAGCCTTCTGCAGCCTCCCGTCTTTGACCATGGTGTTATCCACTCTGTGTACAGTTCCCCTGGTACAGTCTCAGAGTTTTACATTTAGCATATGTTGTTTTTGTAGGTTTAGTTTTGGTCAAAGATTATGGGCTTTTGGGGACTCAGGACTAATCCCCTCTTCCATCTCTGAAGCATTCCCTTTCCCCCCAAGCACATGAGCCATGTTAGCAGCCAGTGAGGTTTGCCACTGTCAATGGACGAGGCTGGTATGAAGATTTCAGGCTTCTAAGGCTCAGCCAATCTGGAAAAATGAATTCTGGCATCTTGGCTACTTTTGGTTAATGTAAAGTCTGCTTCTATTTGTTGAGCTCCTTCTGTGTGTCCCGTCTTGGAAGGTTAGGAGTTGTTTGCATAGGCCATTTTACAGATGAGAAAACAAAAGGACTAGAGCAGTGGTTCTCAACTTTCCTAATGCTGCGAACCTTTAATACAGTCCAAAGGGGTCGCGACCCACAAGATGAGAACCGCTGGCCTAGAGGGAGTTACTGCCTCTGGCATCAAGGAAGGAGCTGGGATTTAGACCTAGGTTGCCTGATGCAAGATCTTCCCCTGCCTCTGTATTTTTAACTATTACACAATCCTGGAAAGTTTGGGGGAGAGGGGATGGAAGAGCCCCAGCCCTGACCTAGGTGTGACTCCAGCCCCACTGAAGAGTGCTGGGTTATGCTGGGGGAGAGATCCCTGAGACACTCTACCCAACTTTAGTGGGGTTTGGGATGAGGGCTCCATAGTGTCCTGATGGGGGCTGACTGATCTCAGGAGAACCTCAGTTCCAGCCCCAGCCCTGTTTTTGTTTTTACTTGGCTTCAGCCCAGTCAGGGCTTCCAGGAGGCCTTGGGTCTGCAAATTTACTGCTGTCCTCAGGAATTTCTTGTCCACTCCAGATATGGGTGTCTGGCGGATGGGTGCCTGGACTGGGAGGGCAACTGGGGTTATCTAGCTTTCCAGACGAGGTGGTATCTGCTCATGGAGTTGCCAGGGAAGGCTCTTTGCCTTGGGTCTTGCACACTCTCTCCTTCCGGCCCCTGATAAAGAGTCACAAACACAGGGCTGTAAAGGTGGCCATAAAAACAGAGAGAAACACTGGTGCAGCTGGCTTATCAAAGCGCATCGCAGACACGGGCCAGGTCTCCCTACTTCAAGTTTATTTCTCCTCCTCTGCTTTCTCTCAGAAGGTGTCTCGTAAACAGCTAAGAGGATCATTTATAAATGTCTTCTGCCTTTCCTTCTGAGCAAAGGCACTGCTGCTTTGCTCTCTCCCTTCCTCCAAGTACCGAGATGGTAAAGAGATGGTCCAGGCACTGAGCGGGGTGAGCTCTTCCTGCCTTCTCCCAGATGCCAGCAGAGACAAGAAGTAGAAGTTGGAGGGGTCGGTTCCACATCCCCAGATAGGGGTGAGGCTCCCAAACGTGAGTGATGGTGACATCTTTGACCCCAGTCCTGCCAACATCTTCCCATCGTATTGGTGGGTGGGGAGTTGGGCTGACTCTGGGAAAGGGGGCCTTGCCATGAACTGGCCTCTGTAGTGAACTCGAATCCCAGAGTCAACACCACGGCATTGGAGCTGAGTGGACTTTAGAGATTGCCTTGTGCAAGTCTCTTACTATTCCAGCGATGCCCAGGGGCTTTAGGGGGATGCTCCTGAGGTCTCACAGCAAAGATCAAGTAGGGTGGTGCCTGTGGCTCAACGGGGTAGGGCGCCTGTCCCATATGCCAGAGGTGGTGGGTTCAAGCCCAGCCCGGCCAAAAAAAAAAAAAAAAAAAAGAAGTAGATCAAGTAGCAGAACTTGGAGCTTTTGCCTCCTCCTTGGGAGGAAGAACAACCGTCATAGCAACAATCCCTGCGGGGCGATAGGGCACGTGTCAGGATGCAGAAGGCTTTGATGGTCCCATTTTGCCTGGTCTTTGCAGTGATTCTTTGGACAAAGCATATTTTCCCCATTTTAAAGATCGATGCTCATAGATGTTGTAGGGTCGTGCAGCTTGCCTGGCACCTCTGTAGGAGCTGTGTTCACTCTTTGTCCCTTCCTTTCTTGATGGTTTTCCTTGTTGAATTTCTTCTCTTCCATTTTCAAGAGAGGCTCGTGAGACATAATCTAAACACAGCCCTTAACACCTTAGTCCTCCTGTCCTCACCTCCTGAGCTGTCAAGCCCACAGCTTCATAGCCATGAGATGAGGCACAGTGAGGTATTTCCCTGGGTCCCTGTCCCACTTCTTGAGGGGGGGGGGTGTTTGGGTTCCTGCAAGGTGGGAAGCTCATGGCTGGGCAAAGACCCTCAAATAGTGAGAGGCACTGGAGACTTGGGGTCATGTCTGAGAGGGCCCCAGATTAAAGGTGAGAGGGTGGAGGTGGTTAGAATGGGTGTGGAGGGGTCCTGGCTGTGGGTGCCAGAACCCTGCCTGAGTTCCTTGTCTCCCTGGCGCAACCCAGGGCCTGGCGTGTGGCAGGCACACAGGAAATGCAAACTGCACCAATTAGCCCAGTCCCAGTGGCCACAGTAACTGCACCTATTTCAAGCAGAGTGGCTTTCTCCTTGTTATGTCATTAACAACATTCTCTTTAAAAGTATCTATATATTACATCATAACTATTGAGAACAAAGGTGTCCAACCTGCAGCGTCCAGCTGCATGCTGATTTTGCAAGGACTGTTTTTGCTTATCTGTGGTGTTGAATATCACCCAAAGTATGCATGGTGGTCTAATTCTTTTGTTCTAATCAGCTTTTGTTAGTGTTTGTGTATTTAATGTGTGGCCCAAGACAACTCTTACTTTTCCAATGTGGAGCAGAACAAAAAAGGCGGTACACCTCGTTAGAACCTCCCCCAACTCCCCCTTCCTAATCAGGTAAGAGGGTTTTCCACCTGGTGCTGCTCAGCCCACCAGATCTTGTAGGTTTTTGCTCCCCAGTGGGGTGGGAACCCCTTCTACATTTTTGCACTTCCTGAGTTACCACTTTCTAGAGCCGATTCTTTCATGTAGCTTGATTTAAAATGTGAGCAGGCCTACAAAAATAGTTTGTCTATGTTTTGGAAGAATAGGTACTCCCTTCATTCAGGAGAAAACATGGCCAGGTGACTTTTCTGAAGTCGAACAGAGAGCTGGCAGCAGAGCTGGGGTTATAATCCTGGCTTTAGGTCTCTTTTTGCTCCCGTTCTTGCTCTTTCCCAGGATAGCGTGTTGAGTGCTCAGGGGCCCTGTAGGCCTCTGTGCTGGAGACCTGGTGATGCCGTGACGGGGAGGCCCTCATGTCTGCCTGGTGCCTGTAATATATTTGAATTATCTCTGCAGATGAGCCCTGATTTAGCAAACAGTCTAGAGTAAACCTCAGCTTGAAGACAAATACAATTGACACTGGGCTTGAGTGGTTCAAAGGTTATTGGCACAAAGCTGTCGGCTTTGTTTAGCTGAGCGGCTGTATTTATGACGGGCGATAGGCAGTGCCATCCATAACTTGCTGCAAGCGGGGCTGTTGTTGGACCAGAGACAGACTATTTACACTGAGCCTTGAGTTTAGTTTCTCTGCTGGGAAATGCAAAGGTAATTCAATTCTTGGCCAAGTTGCTTTCTGGATTGCTAGCTTAGGTCTGGTGTCATCCTTTGGCTCATTGGTTAACCTTGCTAGGGGTGGATGACATCCCTCAGGAGGTTGTTTTCTGGGTGTGTGCAGCAGGGTGAGCTGGGGAAGAGGGTAGGAGAGGTCCTCAGGGCTGTTGGAAGAACCTGGCCAATGAGTTTCATTTTGACCCCTAATTTAAAGCCCACAGAATGCTGGCGCCGCAGCACCTTTGAGTCTCTGGGTCCTGAGATTCGATTGCTAACTATGTCTCCTGGATGTTGTGGCTATTTTAGGAGAAAGAAACCAGGGGTCAGCCTTGCACTAAAGAGGTGCATGTGGTTACAGTGCTGGACAGGCAGGCTTTATAGACACTGGCTTTCCTGGGAGAGAAATTATCCCAGGAATGAGCAAACTGTGGCTGAAAGGAGCAATGCCCAGGGCTGGCAGAGGTGGCTACCAAAGGCTGGCCTGTGGTTTGGCCTTTTGGAGAGGAGGAGGAAGTCTGTATCAGTGCCTCACCATGTGCTTCTCTTGTGACCCATTCATTCCACTGGCTGGAATCCATCCTGAGGAAATCCTTATAGAGGGGGACAAAGATTCATCCACCTAAATGTTCCCCACCATGTTGTTTATAATAACACAAAAGAGGAAACAACTTAGGTGTTCAACAACGGGAGATTTTTGTTACGTTAATTATGGCACATTAATAAAATGGAATATTGTGCATGACCCAATTAATATATATGAAGAATGTTTAATGATTTGTAAAAAATAATTCCAAATTATTTGGAGTAATTGGAAGGAATAGTTTACAAATTATCTGTAAAACGTGTTTTCTGTTGCACAAAACAATATTGTACGAAGGAGGGAAATAGCAGAATGCAAGTGAAGGTTAGCTCAGGTGATAGTGATTTTTAATTCTCTTACCGATTAATGGAATATATTTTAAATTTCTAGAAGAAGGATGTATTACTTTTCATCCAGGAACAATTATTAAATGATTTAATAATTGTGAACCCTGTTCGTCTCCAGGCCTTAGTTTCCGTGGTTCTAAGAGGGGATGCTGGGCTGCTCCTGTTCTGCCTTGGCTTGAGTCCTGGGCGGGGGGGAATGACCCGCTGAGGGAGTGCTGGCAATCTGCCCATGATCACTGTGTCCTGGGGTCTAACAGGTCACCTAATTTTAGTGTCTGCCGGGGTAGCTGCTTAAGTGTGGCCCCAGCTGCTGGGCAGAAGGTCAGGGTGGTGTTGGCAGTGTTGACAGCATCTCTGCCAGGATGGTAAGGTCAGAGCACAGCTGAGACCTGGCTGGGTAAGTTACAGAGCCACAGGGGAATTCTCAAGTGTCCATGACACAGAACATCTCAACCTGCCTTTGGAAAGAAATCCAGTAGCCCTGGATTGAGCTGAGGGCAAGAGGGCACCTTTGGGGAGTGAGGGAGAAGAAAGAGGCGAGCTCATAGTGCTGAGATGTCAGCTTGCTGGAATTCCAGAAGCCAGCCTGCTATCAGGGGTTTCCAATTTAGGGCTTGAACTTGTCTGTCAGCCCAATTCTGTCTGTCAACCAGGGACTCGCCTGGAGACATGAACATTTCCCCAAAAGGTCTCGTCTGGGGACCTCTTTTGGTAGCAGGCAACTGTGGGCACCGTGTCTTTAACCAGAATAGCTGGGAGTCAGGGGTCTCTGGGGGTGTGAACGTCAGAACATCTGGGCAAGTGGAGAGCAGGCTCAGTTGGCAAAGGAAGACAGGGCTACTGTGGCCTCCTCCCTGGTCTCCGGTCTTCATCCCTGCGTTGCCTACTGTGCAAGTCAAGCCATTTATCTAAACCCTGCTCTTACTTGTCATTCTTCCTCTGACCTGGGTTTGTGAAACTTGTGAATAAAGTCGAGACTCTTGAGTATGAGACCCTTTGCCCAACTTGGCCTCAACCTACTTTCCTGTTGTTAGGCTCACATACTCCCTTCTCTAGTTAAACCACATCCTGTCCCTTCTCTATCCCCGAACGCACCATGCATTCTCATTTCCCTTCTTATGCTGGAAGGCTTTTCTGCTATGCCTCATTTAGTTGTTAGCTATTTTTGGAACACCTACTATGAACTAGGCAAAACTCATCTGTAAACTCCTATTCAGCCCTCAAAACCCAAAGGTCTTTTTGTCTGACATGCCTTCCCCAGCATGACCTCCTCAGGCATTCCATCTCTACTGATAATGAAGCCTTACATCTCATATTTTTGGGGTATTGTGTCTGATTTTCCCCTTGGGCCTCAATAACTTTCCCCTGTGTCCCTGGCACAAGGCATAATTCTCTGTAAATAGCTGTTGGGTGTCGTCATACAGTGAAAAGTATACAGTGAATGCCGACAAAGCAAATGGAAGGATCTATTCCCTGGAGTTGTAAGGACATGGGATCATGATGGCAAATTGTGTCAGTTTACACTTACCAAGCACATATCATGTGCCAGGCACCATACTGAGTGCTTTCCATGTGTTAATCCTTCTAATCCTCCCCAACCCAAAAGTTCATTTTACAGAGAAGGAGACTGAGGCACAGCAAAGCTAAGTTACTTGTTCAGGCTCACACAGACAGTAAGCAGACAAGCCAGTCTCAGGCTTACACACCGTTACTTCTTTCCAACCAGGCACAGCAGTGATGTTTGCCCTCTGGGAAGTGAAGGGCAGCCCCACACCTGGTGGATCCTGGTGCTGATGACTATTGGCAGCCTTGTGTGGGTGTGTGGCTGCTGGGGGAAGCCCTCAGGGAACAAGGGCTTTCCTGGAACTATCCCAGTGATACCTCTGGGCATGTTTTTACATCTCTTTTCCTCACCGCTTCTCTCTGCTCCACAGGAGATGGGAATATGAAGCACCTGTTGCCTGTTGGTCCCATTCTAGGCACCGAGGAGGTAGTGGTCCTAGCCCCCGCAGAGCATGGCTGAGTCAGCTGGCACAGTTTTCATGTCTAGTCCAACAAGTGTGCCTGGCACAGACCCGGGTGATGCCCACCCTGCTTGCATTTACCTTAAGAGTGCCTGGGGAATTTCTGAGAACCCTGTGCTTTCTCTACCTTCCATCTGCCAATGGCTCTGTTGCATGGTGTCTGGACAGACAGCAGGAGGTTGGACTTCTGGGTGAGGGATACAGCTAAAATTATGTCTCAGGTGAACATATTTTAATGCTTTGGTGGGGGTCAAAGCTGGGAGCAGTGTTCATTAAAGAGCCAGCATGAGGGGTTGGGAGCACCTTGGTGAGGGAAGGGACCTGTCTGGTTCTTGAGCTCGATCATGGAGCTTGTCTCTACTCAGTTTTCAGTATTCATTCCCTGACTTGGGCAAGTGGAGATGCCTTAGAGGAAGGAGATGGGGCAGTGATCTGGCTGCCTATCACAAAGCACGGCAAGCCGAGTGCTTAAAGCCACACAAGTGTGTTCTCTCACAGTTCTGGAAGCAGCAAATCCAAAATCAGGGCCTTTCTGAAGTCCTCTGGCTTCCAGCTATGATTGGCAACCCCTGGCTTTCCTTGGCTTGTGGACACATCACGCCAGTCTGTGCGTCCATCCTCACGTGGCCTTCTCCTGTGTCTGTGTCCACATCTCCCTTTTCTCTTAAGGACACAAGTCCTATTGGATCAGGGGCTCACCTTATGCTGGTTTGGCCTCATCTTAAATAATTATATCTGCAATGACTGTGTTTTCATATAAGGTCACATTCTGAGGTGCTGGGGGTTAACTTCAACATGGCTTTTTGGGGTACAAAATTCAACCCATAACAGACGCTCTGAGGGAAATACTCGAGAGCTGCGTTGTGGCACTGCTGGCCCTGTACCAATGCTGCCCGCTTCTTTTGAGGGAAGCCCAGGGAAGCAGGTGTGGGTCCTGAGCCCACCCAGGCTTCAGCTGGGAGGGTTTCCTGGCATGGCCTCACAGCTCTGGGAAGGCCTTGGAGATGGCCGAGGGGCTGGGGGCACAGCTGAGCCTCCAGTTGCCTCTTCTGCCTTTCCTCTTAGAAATGCAAATGGCATCTGTGGAGGAATCCTTTTAAAGGATGAAAGCAGTTTTTAAAAAGACATTAATCTCCTCACTCACTTCCTTCTGATGGCTGGAGATGAGTGACAAGCCTGGTAATTGAAGATGGTGGGGCTGATAACTTGGCAGTAGCCTGGGGAGGGATGTCTCAGGCTGTGAATCACTGCACCGGGGAGCAGAGTGTCATCCTGATGGTATCTCCCGGCCCTGGGAGCCTCTCACTGCTGCACGGAGGCGTGCACGTGTGCGAAGGCTTGAGTTGAGCCATTTGCCAGGATGCCGGATTCAGGGAAGTTTTCTGGGAGCAGCTGCTGCAGCGGGGAGCACAATTAAGCGCCTACTGTATATGGGTGCCCTGCGCAGAGCAGGGGCAAGAGTGCCCAGTGCATAGCAGCTGTTTAACAAATGTCTGCAGAATGGGAGCATGAACAGCTCAGGGTAGGACCCTAGGGGGGTGGGGGTGGGGGGCCTCTCCTCATCCTCCTTTCTCATTGCAGCCTCCCTGGAAAGCTCAAAGGGGACAGAAGTTCTTAGTTCAAGGGAGTCCTCTGCCCCAGATGCCGCTGGTGAATGTGTGTTCTCAGGGTCTCCTTGATCATTCTATTCACATACCCATCCCCAAACAGTGCAAGTACATTTGGATCCCCTACCCTCAGCCAAACTGAGGGCTGTGTGTGGATGTGGGCAGCAGCCAGCAGGGAGGAAGCTGAGGGAGGGGACTGCAAGCCTGGGAGCCCTGGGTGGAGGCATCTCAGCCCTGAGGGCTAAGGTCTGGTTGGTGTTGCCAGCACCTCGGACAGGTCCTGCCCTGCACTGGGCTGGATCAGAGGATAGTGCAGAGGAGTGAGAGCCCTTTCCACTCTACCCTTCCCCAGAACACTCACTGGCCGTGTTGAGGGGACTGGAAAGTGCAGCTGTCAGGTGAGAGGTGTCCTATGTGTCCTACAGGCAGTGTGCAAAAAGTCTGGAAGGTGATTTGGGGCTGTACTCGTTGTGTGTGTGTGTAGGTAGGTAGGTAAAGGGTATTCACTAATTCATTTACCTACTTCTCCATTTATTCATTCAAAGATATCAGTCACCATGTTTGATTCTGGGCTTCCAAGAGGGGAACAAAACTGTCATGGTCCCTGTTCTCATGGAGCTCACAGGCTAGAGAGGGAGACAGATGTGACTCTAGCAATCTCACCAAGAGATGACATTGCTGCAGGGTGAGAGTAGGGGATTCTCACTGAGTTTTGCCACTGGTTTGTGACTTTTTCCTTCATACACACTTTTCAGTTATCTGGAGGCCCCATCTTTGAAGGGAACTCGTGTCTGTGTGACAACAGAACAGCTGGGGTTTTCTAGACCCCCATTCAATTGCCTTCAAACCATCACACCAAGTCCAAGTGGCCCCAGGTTCTGGGGAACACAGTCTGGACATTGCTGCTACAAGTATTGGGGAGCCCTAGAAAGCCTTGCACAAGGCAGTGGGATGTTGGAGCTGCTGTTTCAGGAGAATGGATGTGGCAGGGTGGTCTGAGCTGGACTGAGGTAGCAAAGCGAGGCTGTGTCATTCAGACCTGGGCAGGTCTGGGACTAACCTTGGGGCAGCTATCAGGAAGTTGAGCAGCTGAACGGAGGAGGCTCTGCTATGGAAAGTGTGTCAGCCTAGGGGACTGGGGAAGGGGTGGGGGCCGGGACTACCTGTGGGCTTGGACTGGTCTCAGCACAGACTTTGGCCCTTGCTCGGAGAGCATGTGGAGCCCCTTAAGCAACCTCCCCAGATGTTCCTTTCTTCAGAAAGCCTGGGGAGTTGGAGGGCATGGTGGCTGAAATCTCTGGGGCAGTATTGTCCAGGGCCAGGACCACTGCTAGTTCACAAGGGCACACACACACACAGAGGACAGCAGGATGGATGGGGCTGGGAGGCCACTGAGAGACCTGAGTCCTACTCCCAGAGTGGGGAGCAGGGACAGAGCAAGAACTTCCCATGCCTGGGAAGCTTACTCTGCCCCTTGCCCTCTTTTCTGGGGAGGGTGAGAGTGAGCTGGGTGCCCAGGAGAGGAGGGGCTGGTGATAAAGCCATCTCGGGTTTTCTTAGGGTCTGCTGCAGCCACCAGCAGGCAAGGGGCTTCTCCAGCACGTACCCCAGCTCAGCTCTGAGTGAGTCTTTCCACTTTACTGGGGGTAGAGGCCCTGCCCGGGAGCATATCCCTGCCGGAATTGGGGAGAAGCTGAGGGGTATGCTGCTGGGGCTGAGGATGAGGGGAGACCCTCACCCTGGGGTCCCCAGCAGGCCGCCCCACAGCTGCGAGTACATCTGGGTGGCGGGGACTATGTCGTGCTGTGCTGGCTGCCTGACTGTGAGCCGTGTTGGCAGGGCCTGGGCTTCTGGGCCCGATGCTCAGCATGCTGTCAACACTCAGCAAATGATAAATAATAATAATATCTCCAGCATGTTTGGGAGCACAAGGAGGGAGGGAACACAGGAAACATATGTTCTGCTTCATGGCGGGTGCTGGGAAGCTGATGTCTGTTCATTGCCTCTCTTTGCTGGGATTTGAGGGGAGCCATCCCCTTGCCCCAGATGCAGCATGGGACAGGAGGAGGGCAGGCCAGCAGCCCTGCAGTGCTGGGAGCAGGGGGCTCAGGGAGAGCTGTCTGGAGAGGCCTTCTGGAACTGCCTTTTGTAAAGAGCCTGGACTATCCTCAGATGTCCCCTGGGATGTCAAGATGTCAGACTTGGGTTTCAGTCCTGGATCTGCTACTTCAGACAAGTCACCTAGCCTCTCTGAGCCCCTCAGTGTTCTTCCTTATGGAAATCTGATGTGATGGCAACTGTTAGGGTGGGTGCAAGTGGTGCTGGCAGTGTGGCTCAAGTTGGTCCTGTTGCTTGTCCTCAGTGTGTGGACTGAGTTTGATCCTGTGGAAAAAGGCCCAAGGAGCAGGCATGTGTAGGAGGCTGGCACTAGCAGGGAGTCTGGGGGAGGGCTCTATACACCTACAAGTTGCTCTATACACCTGCAAGCTGGCATCCATTCTGTTTGTTGATTGACTGCAGAACCCTGGAGCTTTCATGGGGTAGGCAGGGATGGGAAACCTGTGGCCTTAAGGCCACATGTGGCCTTCTAGGTCCTTAAGTATGACTTTTAGACTGAATCCATCAGAATTGTTGTGTACAATTTTGAATCAATCAAAAAGCAGCACTTAAGGACCCTGAAGCCATAGGTTCCCCACCCTGGTAGTGGATGGTGGGTGAGTGTTTGGTGTCACTGAAGCCCACTCGTGACTCAGTGGCATGGGGGAAGACCCCTGGGCAACTCCTGCACTTGGGGGCTTGGCACCAATATGTTGAGTTTCAGCTCCCTGGTTGCAAGACTAGATGGGAAAATTGAGTTGGGCTTGGGAAGGGCCCTAAGTATAGTCCCCTAAGACCCTGTCTCTCCCTGGCCTGCTTCCTCAGGAAGTGAGGGTGGAGCTGGAGACCTGCCGTCGGAATGCAGGGGCACAGTGTGTTGCTTTCTATCCAGTGGGGCTGAGTTCCCCACTTGCTCAGCCCACAAGGAGCCCCAGGCCTCACCGAGAGGGCACCGTACTGGGCCCCTGGATCTGCATTTGTGGCTGGAGCATTCTGGGAGAGCAAGCGTCAGGGAAGCAGGTGTCCAGATGGCCTCTCCTGATGCAGAGGCCGTGGGGCCTGCTCAGCCTCCCCTGTGAGGGGTGTTTCTCCAGCATTCCCTTTCCAGGGGCCTTCTGATTCTTTCTCCTTACTCCTGGCTTCTGCAAACAGGCTGCTGTGCCTACTTATCTTGAGCTTCCTGCCCCCTGCCCTGAGGTGCTGGCTTCTCCAGGGTGGGCCAGCAGGCCTAGCACTGTCCCCTTTGGCCCGGTTGAGGGAGGTGCCACAGGGGATGGGCCACTTGTCAAACACTGTTGTTTAATTTTTCTTCACTCAGACTGTGCTTGTTCCAACACCCTGCAATGACACGGGTGTTAACTGAGCACCAGGGACTATAATTATCGGGGGTTGAGAGACAAGAATCTCCTGGTGGTGTAGCAGCTGCAGGCAGGAGCTGCCGCCTGATCTGTCCCCAGAGAGGGCTGCTCCAGTCTGACTCGTGTGTGAAGAGCTGCCGTGGTTCACGCCCTTCACTCTCACATTTGTCTGAGTGCAGTCCGCAGGGATTTCACCTTCTGCTGGGGCCTGGCAACCTCTCTCGGTGGGGCAGATGTGGATGTTATTCGTAAGGAGTGTGGCTGGCGTTGCTCAGAGCTGCTGAGAGGAAGGACAGGCCCCTTGTGTGGTCTTGCAGCTGTGCCAACGCTGCCACCACTCAGGGACGAGCAGCTCTGATCACATGGGTGCTGAGAAGGGTCTTGCATCTGGATTCAGGAATCATTTTGCTTGAGTCTGTCGGGGGCACTCAAGTGGAGACTCCCCACTTTGTCCTGTGGACAGTATGAGGGGTTTTGGGGGAGTGAGGTGCAGAAGGGGGTTCAGACCAAACTCAACAGCAGGCATCTGGGCTGCAAAGTTGGCGTCAACTAGTCACACACTGGTTCGTTAAAAAACACCTGTGAAGGCCACCTCCAGAGGTGTGAACAGGTGTTTAGTGTCTTGGCTGGGTGAGGGGATGGGGAGCTCTCCTGAGGTGGGTCCTCATGGTAAGAGGCATGGACAGCCTGGAGCTGTGAAGAGTTGGGCACCTCGTTTTGGCCAGGGCAATGGGGATGCTCTTGGATGGTTTGGGAAAGGATACCTGAGTTCAGGCTGGAAGGACATGTGTCAGGAGGATGCAGCAGATGGCCTGGCTCGGCTGCAGACAGAGGGCCCAGGTGGGGAGGGGTGGGTTGTCAGGGGCTGAGTCCCCAATCTTTGGGGTCCCTGGCAGGTAGAGGTTGAGTTGTTGCTGTTGACGTGTGGAGAGATGGAGAGATGATTCCTGCCTGGGGAGAGACTTGGGCCAGATCTCTTTCCCAGAGCTCAGCGTCTCTGCCCTGGGGCTAGTGCTGGCTCTACCTCTAACTGGTACCTGCCCTCTGGGTATGGGAAGTGAGGGTGGAGTTCCTCCCCCTTTGTGCCTCTGTATTTATTCCTGCCTGGGGGACAGGTTTTAAGGTCTTGCTTCCTCTTGAATTTTGTCCCGTGGACAGTATAAGGGGGTTTGGGGAAGTGAAGTGAAGAAGGGGGTTCTGGGAGTCTCCTGTGGGTGTAGGATGCATGCATAGCTTGCAGACATACCTAGCCAGGGCGCTGCTGAGCCCATGGAACTCAGTATTTATGGATGAGCACTTTCTCCTAAAGCTTCTGATTTTCCTTTGAGACCCTGTGGTCTTGGAAGTGTGCATTCCAGTGCATGTCTGTACTGTGAGGCTGGTGTGGGAACCTGGGAACATGGTACCACTGGTGGTTGTAGGGCTGGGAGAGGTGGTGGCCCTTGTCAGGGGCTTCTCCTGGCCCAGGTCTCAGGAGCACTGGCATCAGCTGAGCACACAGTGGGTCCTTTTTTGGTCAGGACGTTTAGCAGGGTCTGCCAGCAGCACTGCTCCAGTTGCCAACGCGGTAAACCTAATTTCTGAGAGCCACGGATGAGCTTCCTGAGGGTACCTTGGTCTTCTGGGCTTGCTCCAGGGCAAAGGGATGGGGTCTGGGGAGGAAGGAGAGGTTGGAGCTCACAGGGAGCATCAAAGGGCTGGTGCGAGGTTTATTGGGGCCTTTACTGCCCTAGTTTTCATTATTTACACCCTGTTGGTTCTAGGAGCTCCCGTTAAATGTGTAATAAATATAAAAATATTTTACAGGCCAGTGAAAATTCCACAGCAAAAATAACTCTATAAAGAGGGATTTCGCCCTGCTCTGCCCGCTGCCGAATTCTGTGTGGCATTCCTCTGAGCCGGTTGGCTGGCAGCAGGGTGGTGAGATGGCTGGGTTCCTCAGGCATGGTGGGGGGCATGGGCTGGGTGTTTAATTAGCCCCTTTACCAGCCTGTGAATGAGTCGCTCCTCCTTGGGCTGGGGCTGCCAGCTCTCCCCGATGGCAGTGCGAGAGTGGGCTAGAGGTGGTCTGGGTCCCTGGTTGGGCTATAGGGTCCAAAATTGGTGTGGGGGAGGAAGGGCTCAGGCTAGAGCTGTTCCCCTGGCATCTCCAGGCCCTTGCTAGGCAGTTGAGGTGTGGCCAAGAGGCAGGAAAGAAGGGTAGGATTGAAAAGACATAGTAAGCAGTGGTTTGGAGCAAAGGCTCCCAGGTCAGACTGCCTGGGTTCCAGTCCCCCCTCTACCTCTTAGTAGCTGTGTGACGTTGGGTTGATGACTTACCTTTTCTGTGCCCGGATTTGTAAACTCCTGTCTCGCATGATTGTTATGAGGCTGGTCTGACTTAGGGAGATTCTCTCTCCCTTGGGATGCTAGGTCCTTCTCCCACAGGTCACGGCCCCTCCTTCTGGAGTCCCCTAGACCCTTATACTGCTGCCGTTTGGAGGTCAACAATTCTAAGACTCTCATCCACGACTGGTTTCATTCTTGCTTTTTCTGCCTTCCCTGTCTCTGTCCATCCTGACTCTACAGAGAACCCCCAGTGGAGACTGGAGAGAACTGGGAATGGGCGGCAAAGTGTGGGGGCCAAAGCATCTTCATCCCTACCTGGCAGTGGCCTGGGGCTTGGCTGGGAAGAGGAAAGCAGAATGCCAGCTGTCCTATGGCCACACCATAGGACTGTGGAGAATAGTTGCTTCAGCGCAGGCCCCGTAGTGGAGGAGGTGGGAGTGGTGGGGGTATGGCTGATGTGAAAGCCAGTGATAACAGGCTGGGCATGAGCCAGGGAGTTACATGCACACAACCCCAGGAGGCAGATGCAATTGTGATTGCCATTTCAGAGATGGGAACACTGAGGCCAGGGAAGTCTAGCAATTTACCCACTGTGCCATAGCAGGGCGTGGGGGACACTGAGTGAAGCCAGGGTGGTGTGAGCACAGATCCGGCCCCTTGCTATGGGGCATCCTACCTGCCTCTGGGTGAGGAGGAGGCTGCCCTGGGCGAGCAGTACGGAAACCCCCTAGATGCCAGGCCTCCCGCCATCCCTCCTCCTCCATGATCTGCCTCTTTTTCACTTTGCTTTCTCAGGAAAGCAAATCCAAACAACCAAGAAAGGGATGTTGTTATAGGAAAATTTCCTAAATTCTGCTCTAAATCTACAGAAATGGTAAATTATTCCCAAATTTCGGTACTTAGTTTTAGCCACAGATTGGAGACACATACCTGTACCACAATCAGAGCCCATTAATGAAAAGGAGTCCTGGAGTGAAAGTTAAAGTGTGTGCTTTGAGCAGGGTGTTCTACAGAATTGCCTCTTCCCTTCCCTTAGAGGTGGGGTTACCATTTCACATATGAGGAAGCGGAGACCCCAAGGAGCTTATTGCTGGTGTCACAGTGGGAGGAATAATGGTTTGCCACAATTCCCAGGAGTTCTCTGGTGTTGTCTTGGCTCTCAAGAGTGACCTGGACCAGAGGCAAGAGGTCGTCAGCCCAGACAGCTCCCCTCCCTGCCAGCTCAGCTGGTGGTGTGGATGCTGGTTTTGAGAAGGGCTGTTGTGTGGCCCTGGTAAGTCTCTGTCCGTCCCTCAGGCTTGGTGTGCTCACTGCAGCCTGGCGGGATCTGTTGGGAGTGCCTACCAGGCCCTGACTGCTGTGACAGACAGCACAGATGCAGCGCTGGAGCCCTCAGCAGGCCTGGGAACGCTGACAGGGACCCCAGGATACCAGGTTGGCAGCACATCAAAGGCGGTGTGGGCGAGGGGCCCCTGGGCAGCTTAGGGGCTGAGAGGGCAAAGCCCTCTCAATGTGGTGGTCCTTCCTTCCCCAAGGATCCTGCCAATGGCCAGAGACCTCTTGCTCAAATCCTCAGTCTAGGCCATGTTGCTGTCCCTCCTTGAGGCTGGTGGGGGTGCAGGCCCGCCATGTTCGTGGGCTACAGGGCCAGGAGGGGCAGGACACATTTCTGACTATGCATCTCCTGTCCTGGCCTGATCCGCTTCTTCATGGCAGTGCAGGGCCAGGCTGGGAGACCGCTCCCTTGGGAAGACCTCTCTTTGACAATCTGGCCTGCTTGGCTCTTTCCTGTCCTGCCAACACATACCTTTGGCACAAGAAATTGAGGTTCTACTGCTGTGAGCAAGCCGGGCCAGCTCCTTGCAGATTGGAATCTCTATCCTTCCTTCTAGGTGTGCGAGTGGGGATTGGGGACATTTCAGAGCACTGGAGTGAAATGGCCACGTGAAACACCCAGTCCACAGTAACAACAGTCTTTGAAACATGGCCTGGGTCTCTCTGAGGCTTCATGCCCTTAGGAATTGACCACAGGGTTCTACAGATATGGTTTGGGAGGGCCAGGGCCTACAAGGGATTCTGGGGAGGGGTTGGATGCAGGTATCAATTTAGGGTGAGAGCCACCCTCATCAGGTGTGGTCTCTGCCCCACTCATATTGTAATGGGAGGAAGGTATTAGCTCATTGGCTATAGGGGGTTTTGGTTGAAGGGGCCTCAGCTCTTCGGAAAGGGAGCTTCCTGTCACTCTGGTAGAAAGAGTGTGTTTTCTTTCCCAGCAGTCTAATTCTCCATTGCTTTTCCTAGGACAATATTTTGCACCCTTATCCTACAGCAGTGGTTCTCAACCTTCCTAATGCCACGGCCCTTTAATATAGTTCCTGTGGGTCACGACCCACAGGTTGAGAACTGCTGTCCTAGAGGATGCTGGGTTGAGGCTGTGGCCCTGCAGAGTGGCAATTTCTAGGTCAAAGCTGGTGGCTACCTTTGTCCAGGTGACCCAGGAGACCTGGCATTGGCTGTGGAGAGGAAAGCGATGTGTGCAGTGGTGGCCACCTTCTGGGGCAGTGGCTGCCGTATGGAGAAGGCCTGCTCCGGGCAGGAGCATCACAGGAGCTGTCTGGCTTCTCCTCTGTATTGGAATGCCATCGCTTCATGAGCTGTTGTGGAAGAAGAGGCAGAATTCTAGGCTGGTCATGGCTGCAAACACCTGCCCACCTCCTTTGTCTCTTGTGGGGGCTGCTGGATGGTCACTCCTGTCAGCTGCAGCAGCCTCTTGGCTTTAATGCATATGTGGCCCCCTGGGCCCTGGCAGGCATTCTTTAATCCTCACTTGTGTTGTCACTAGCTGAGGTGAGAGTTCACGAAGGAAGAGAGTCCCTGGGCTATGTAATTAAGTCATGCATTTGGCATGGAGCCCTGGTTTTAATGCACGTTATCTCATTTGCTGGCTTTTCTAGGCCATTGTCTCCAGTCTGGGTCCATGGGCTAATTACAAGGTGTGGGGCTCTGCGTTGGTTCAGCGGGTCCCTGCTGGTGGCACTGAGTCATGCCTGCTCTTGGGCTCTGTGCTAGCTGTGTTGGAAGGGGACATTGCCCACCTGTGGGAGGCAGCCTTGGTGTTAGCTCTTCTGTGACCAGGTAGTAACCTCTTAGGGCTTGCCTGGGAAGGGGATATGAGAGCGCAGGGTGGGGGGCCATCACTGGGAGAGATGTCAGGGTCCCCCAAGCACTATCAAGTTGGGCTGGCCTCTGGGGTGGGCTGTAGCTACCCTTAGAGAGGAAAGAAAGGCAGAATGGGGAACAGAGCTCTCACCAGGGCTCTCTGGTGGTTGTGAGGAAGTGCATTCCGGGATGTGGACCCTTTCTGTGGACCACGGCATGGGTCCCAGCAGTGTTGTGAAGCTCTTGCTGTTCAGCCCACCTGCTGAGCCTTTCTGTTCAGGGCTTTGTAGTCCTCACCCCACTCCTAGGCTTGGGGCTAGGGATGAGGCCAATGTGGAGGCTGAATGTCAGACTCACCATCATAGCATATCATGCCAGAAGAGCCCACCAAGCCCAAGCCCCTGTTATGGCAAATGACTGTGGTACAACATGAAGCCACAGCTTTGCAGATGGTCTGGGAACACAGCCCATGTTTACTCCACACGGGGAGCCTGGTATTGTGAGTGCGTGCAGCGCTCTATGGACGGACCTGCTAGGGTGTGAGTTTGGTCCCAAATGAGTGTGTTAGTCATCCCACGCCTCACACTGTGTGTTGCCTGCTGTTTTACTCACGTTAGACTTTAGACTATTCTAAAGATTTGAGGGGATGGTTTACTTGACTCCAGTTTCCTAAAAAAAATCCAAATTATTATTTTTTCCTCTTTTTCTCAGAGTTGCCCCCAGTAAATCTGAGGTGCTCAGGGTCATTTCTATTGGTCCCAAGTGTACCTGAAATGCAGGAAGCTAGGAGATGCTGCTCGGAGAAAACAACAGCCTCTCCATCAGCGTTTCCCCTCTGGGAAAGTATTGGCGTAAATAATAGCTGACGTTACTGAGAGCCAGGCTGTGCCAGACTCTCCTGGGCCCTTGATGTGCATTGTTTTAATCCTCAGTCAACCTCTTGAGGTAGGGGCTATTAGGAAACCTACTTATAGATGAGGAAATAGAGGCACAGAGAGGGTGAGTGACATGCCTCAGATCACACAGTGAGGAGGTGGGTAAGGACCGGGAAGTGGGCTGTCAGGAAGGGGTGACCAGCATCCTGGCCTGGGTTATCCTGCTGCTTGGGGTTAGACTCTCCCTGTTTACAGGGATGGGTGTCGTGGCTCCAGCAAAGAAGGACCATGTGATCCACCTGACCACCAAGGTCAGTTTTCCTTCCCACCAGCTGCCTGCACCCTGCAAACCAGATGCAGTAGGGCCCTGAGAAAGCCCTTAGCAGAGACATTAACTCTGCCTTAAATATGAACCCCAAACCTCCATCCCATAGGGAACAGCTGGGCCTCTACAGCAGGTAGTCCCCAGGAGAGACTGCAGGTATTGGCAGTGTTGTGGGGGACCTGTGAACTGGGTGCTACACAGTGGGCTGCTGCATGTGTCCCAGAGAAGAGCTGCCAACACAGGCAGGTCCCGCCAGGGAGCCTTCAGCTCTCAACTGCATGACCCTCCTCTGGGGCTTTCTCAAACCCCCAAGCCTGGGGAGCCCTCCCCCAGGATCTCGAGGAACCAATGAGCACACTGCATAAAATTAGCCAGCAGGCAGTTCCATCTCTCTCGGGGACAAGGACTGTCCCGTCTTCACCGTTGTGTCCCCAGCATGTTGTCCGATGATAACGGTGAGTGACGGTGATGATGATAATGATAATAAGCATTCAGTGAGCGCCAGCCTCATTTAGGTGCCGTGGCCTGCGTTTGGCAGCAGTTTACTTATGGACTTCTTCATGCTTCTTATTGCCATTTGGCACACAGGCCTAGGTGTCTATGTTGCCCATGGTCATGGAGCTGGCAAGGGTGGAGCTGGGGTCCAAGCCAGGCAGTCTGCTGTCAGGGCTGTTCCTGGCCACTAGGCAAGACTGCCTCTGCTGGGAACATTTGGTCAACATCTGATCATTCAACCAGTCTTTTTGTCCCTCTCATCAGATGAGGCCTGAGGTGGGTGGGTGACGGACATGGCTAAGGTCATGAGACCAGGCGGGGCAGCAGGCCTCCAGCCCATACTAGACCACAAGCTCTTTGAGGACAGGGACTCAAACCACTTTGTCCTTTTGCATGTCACCAGCTTTTGGCTTGGAGCCCTGTGCTCATCCCAGTGAATGACATCTCAGGAGTTTCCTAGTACCTGGCAGGGACACCCCAAATCCCATGCCAGAAGACCCTGCAGAGTTGCTGGGGTCGATGGCTATGGGAGGTGGTGTTGGTCGGCAGGCAGGGGCAGCAGTGGGGGTGTGAGTCAGGGGAGCACTGTGGCCAGGATATGCCCACGCTCCTGTGTCTGGCCTCACGGGGGTAACTCTACCCTCTTGACAGACACCCTGAGTTCACCATGGTCTGAGAGCAGTGCTGTCTGAACATCCGTGGGGACCTGCGGCTGGAGACTTCCGTGCAGCCCACGGGGAGAGAGGAGTTGCCCGCCTCAGAGGCCGAGTCTTTGTTTTCCCTGCAGCCTGGAGGGAAGACCTCACCGGCCTGGAGGCCCCTCCCGTCCACGGTGGTGAGCAAACACGGGCTCTGTTGGTGGTAGCGGTGGTATGGCCTTTTGTTGGGCACACCTGGCTCAAACATCTCGAGGGCTGGGAGTGACTGTCAGTCCCTCCTCTCTGCATAGCAGCACGGAATTGTTCCGAACATTCTCATTTGGGCTCTGACAGCTGTGTCAGCTGCTGGCCTTGCTCAGAGGCAAAAGGCACGTTGAAAATAAGGTTTAGACCTGTTGCCTGCTGCCGCCTTCCTGCCTGGCTGGGTCCCACTGCCCCATCCTAGCTGCACATCCATCCTCTGCCTGCCTGAGTGCTCACATCCAAGGCCTAGCTCACCTCATGATTCCCGATGGCCCTTAGAATATAACACACAGAGCCCTCCATTGATAGCTGTTAGAAAATCAGAGTTGTCAGGTTGAGTCAGTAGTGCTGAGTGCCCTGTGGGGGACACTGACCACAGCGGGCTTGGATTATACTGGCATTTGTGCTGAGGTGAACAGCAAGCAGAGAAGGGCAGATCAAAGGCTGCTGTCATTGGCCCTTGAGCCCAGAATTAAGAAATCCATAATTAAACTGTTCAATAAAATTATTTTCAATAATTCTCTTTTGTGCTAATAAGTCACGTCACCTTCTGAAAACTCAAGCCTCGCTCACCTTAGACTTGTTATTAAAATAATAATTGGAGCTATCGCCTCCTCTTTGTAAACTAGAAGCACAATGGCTGTTAAATAGAAAAGGGAACTGTAATTTATGTTAAGATTCAGGGATTTTGTATTTGCAAATAGGCTGCAATTATGAAATGAATACTGTAATTATAATCATTCTGGAAAGATGAATGAGGTGGTAACTAGCTGAGATGTGTTTTCTGGTTAGAAAATACATTATCTCAGTTCTGAGCAAACTCTGCTGGGCCTCCCTCCCTGGTTTTTGGGTGCTGAATCAGAGAATGATTAGAAGCTTGGGAAAGCTCCTTCGCCACCTGATTTGCTGAGGGAGTGACGCCGACCTTTCTCAGATGAGCAGTGGTGTTCTCTGGGAAGTCAGGCAGGTGAGGGGCTCAGGCAGGAAGACTTGCCGCCAAAGCCAGCAGGAGGGCAGATGCCCCCACTCTGCTGCCTCCTTCTCTCTCTGTACCTGAGCTGCACAGGGCCGGGAGGGGTGTGGCCCCCTGGGGCTGGCTGGGTGGTGTCCTGGAGCGGTGCATAGCCTCCTGGGCTCTGCCAGACCAGATCCCCTGCCCTTCTGGCCATACGTCCCCAGGAGAGCATGGGACTCCTTCCTGCTTTCCTCTTTTGGAACATACTCTGGAACCCACAATTAGAGCCCACAAAATGAGTTATCTTTATTTGGTGATTTTTTATTTTTAAGAGACAGTGCTAAGTCTTGACGTTCTTGAGGGCATCTTTGGAACATCTTCAGACTTGCCAGATGCTTTAAGGCTTTAAGGTCTCTCTGGATTCTTGGTAGGAGGCCTGATGCTTAAAGTTTTCCCACTGTTGGATGGTAAGGAGTTCAGAGACGTTGAACACAGACTGACCTCTCACCTGCCTAGGGTAACTCAGCATTATACGTATATTATAATTCATGGGTGTCTTTCCTCAGTGAACACCCAACCTCAGGATCATGTGGCTCTTTTCATAGATTGGGACCATCACTTAAATATTTGAGAAAAATGAGACTCTGATGAAAGTGGGAAGGGAAAAGAACTTTACCACTCTGATTAAGAAACCAATCAGCAAAAGTGAAATTTCTTACTCTCCTGTGGGGTAAGGACATGTCGGCTCTGTTTTGTTCCTTACTCCTTCCCCAGCCCCTGGTGCGGTATCTGGCTCAGAGAGATGGTCACTCAGTAGGACATGAATTTCCTGAGAATAACTGGGATGGCTTTACGTTGTCCCTGTCTGAGTAAGAAGTGCTTCCTGGACGTGCATTTATGGTTAGGGTCTGAGGTCTGCTGGGAAACCGTTCTCTGAGCAAAGCAAAAGGACCCTTCTCCCCAACCAGACCTACCCAGTCCTGTTGCTCACTGATTTTTCAGTGTGATTTAGGGAGAAGCATGTTACAGATTTTTGTTTCACACTCTTTGGGGACTGTAGGCATCCACCCCAGTGGGGGTTGGCTAATGTTAACATTAGCTGGAGTTTGTACCTTAGTCATGCCTGTCTAAATGTGTCTGTATTTGTTTACAAATAGCAAAGATCAATATAGGCTGATAATTTAAAGCATAAAATTTAAGAGCACCATAACGAGGTGTGTTGTACTGTTTGCTCATATGAGATCATGTCAAATGTGTAACTAAGTGCATGTAGCTCTTTTTCAGGGATGCACATGGGGCTCGTCTGTTTTCTGTTGGTGTGTAAAGCCAAGGCATTGGCTGTAACGTGGACTTAAACCAACCACTCCCCTGCGTACAGCATGGGGCTGGCTGGGCCGTGTGCATGCCCTCAACCCTCCTCGGTCCATGGAACTTGTGCTGAGGCTGCAAGTAGGCATCTCTGCATTTTCTTTTACAAATGGACTTCTAGAGAAAAATTCCTATCTGGGATTAAATAATTGACTTAGCATTGAAGGCTTGGTCTTCTGTAGATGTAGCTCACCCTACCATGGACCAGGGAGTCTCTCTGAGAGGCTGTGATCTGCCAGGCTTCCCTACACTCACACTGCCCTGTGAACCCTGGGGAGCAGAGGTCAAGGACCCCAAGCTTTCTCCCCCTCACGGTTCTCCCTCTGGGCTGGCGGGAGTGCTTCTTTCAAGGAATCTCAGGACCCATAGCTCTCTTTTCTTTGCTGCTAGAGGAGTTGTTTCTGATCCCCCAAGCTTTGGCTGGGCTGAGTGATGAAAACTAACACACCCGCATCTTCTCTGTCACCCGTTCTCTTCCTGTCTACCTGAGTGCTCTGGGTGTCATCATCACTCATGCACCTATTGTGGGACTGGTAACTGGGGAAGCGGCATCAGCAGGCCGCAAGGCCTCGCGGTGACAGAAGCTGCCTGCAGAAGGCACAGCGCAGGTCCAGGCCGAGGTGAGTCATCGGCAGCCTGGGAAATGACCTGGTGATGATGGATGGCTGGGTGCACGGATGCGCCCCTGACAGTATTTGCACAACCAGGGAACTCAAACGAATGAGGTTTTTCAAGAGCTTATATAAGTCAGTTGGCAGTGCACAGCGACCCAGCTGTGTGGCATGACAGGACAGGGCTTTGCGTTCCTGTTCAGAAACAGGTGACTTTCAGAACCAGTTTGCCTATGTCAGGACTTGAAACAGTTTGCTCTGCCCTTCTGTTGTCATAACCCCCCCTTTTTTCTTTGCTTTCCTCTTTGTAAAGACTTTCTTTGCAAAGGGATTCTCATAACTGGGACAGTAGGGCTACTGTTGCTTCCAGCAGCCGCCCAAGGGGTTTGCTTTTCTTTGGGACTCTGACTTCCTTGAAAGATTCATCAGGGAGGGAGCAGCAGGTGTGTGTGGCTGGGTGCTCAGAGAGGTGTGGGGGAAGGGGACAGGCGAGGGAGCAGTGGGTGGCTGAAAACACACCTCAGGACATTCCTGGGGCTACCTACAGGTGTCTGTCCCAGCTCTGTGTGAGTGGGGCATGAAATGGACAAAGAATGACCTCACATCCACATGTCCCTTTGCCAGTGCCTGGCATGTAGTGGGAGTTTCATCTGCTCCTTCCATCAGCCCTACTCTGGGATGGGCAGAGTGGGGTTATCATCATACATAAAGATAATAGAGAGAGGACATGGTGCTTGCAAAGTCCCCCAGCAAACCAGAGCAGGGTTGGCCTGGAGCCCTGATATAAGGCAATTCTGTCCCATTCCCCTGTGCCACGTTCCCACCCTGGTCTTTAGCCCTCTATCCTGCTGGCCTCCTGGGGGCTCAAGGCAACAGGGACTTCTGGCATGCAGTGTCTGTATTTTGAGAGCACATCCAAGTGTGGGCCAAGCCTCGTTGTCAAAGTTAGGGGACTGGTCACTTGCTGTGCTGGTACTGATCCAAATCTGATCACATTCCACAATTCATTCTTTTGACCACTATTGAGACTATGAAACTGCTGGTTTTATAGAGAGGCAAGCATCTCGAAATTTTGTTCTAGATTTATCATTTGTATTTATAAGGGTTTCATCCTCCTGTTATAAAGCAGTATATGATTTTTTTTTTGTAGATTGAGTTTCACTATGTGGCCCTCAGTAGAGTGCTGTGGCGTCATAGCTCACAGCAATCTCAAACTCTTGAGCTTAAGTGATTCTCTTGCCTCAGCCTCCCAAGTATCTGGGACTACAGGCACCCGCCACAATGGCTGGCTATTTTTTATTGCAAGTGTCATTGTTGTTTAGCTGGCTGGGCTGGGTTCGAACCTGCCAGCCTCGGTGTATGTGGCTGGCACTTCGAACCTGCCAGCCTCGGTGTATGTGGCTGGCACTGTGCTACGGGCCCGAGTCAGCAGTATATGATTATTGAGAAAGTCAGAAAATATGAAGGAAGAAAAAAATTCTAATAATCTCTTCACCTTTGCATATAAAACAAATGGGATTGTGCTAATTACAGAACATTTTCATAACTCTGAATTTTTCTCTAATTTTTTTGTAAATGCCTGTGACTGTCATTGAATATTCCTAAACAACATCATCTCTAGGGCTGCAGGCATCTTCTCATTGGTTGGAACCCCACTTTGTGGGTGGATATACAGGCTGCTTCTAGCTTTCAGTTTTTCTCGACAATGTGGCAGCAAACACTGTCATCGCCAAATCTCTGCTCGCATTTATTATTTAACAAATATTTGTTGAGTGTGAGGCCTGTTTTCCTTGGGATAAATTCCTACAAGTGGATTTGCTGGGCTAAATCATGTTTTTTTTAAGTTACCACATTCATGATAAAACGTTCCAACAGTACAGGAGGGAATATGGGGAGAACTTGAAGACCCCGCCCACACTCTGCTTTCTAAAATAACCATTGTTAATTTCTTAGTTATCCTTCTAGAAGTTCTCTGTGTGTGGGATATGTGCATACCTTTTAAATGTAAATTGATTCATCACTTTCACGACCTCCAGTGATTTTTCTACTTAGTAATGGGCCTTCCTAGGCAACTTCCCACATCACCACGAGAGCTTTGTAGTATAGCTATACCAGCCTCTTATCAATGGACTCTCTCTCTCCCTTTATTTATTTATTTATTTATTTATTTATTTATTTATTTATTTTTTCAGCTTTTCCACAGGGATGGTTTTATTTATTTATTTATTTATTTTTTAATTTTTATTAAATCATAGCTGTGTACATTAATATGATCATGGGGCACCATACATTTGGTTCATAGATTGACACATTTTCATCACACTAGTTAACATAGCTTTCTTAGCATTTTCTTAGTTATTTTGCTAAGACCTTTACATTCCACATTTACTAGGATTCACATATACCCTTGTAAGATGCACCGCAGGTATAATCCCATTAATCCCCCTCCCTCCACCTACTTCCCCCCTCCCTCCCCTCCCTTTCCCCCTTCTCCCTATTCTTAGGTTGTAACTGGGTTATAGCTTTCATGTGTAGGTCCTACATTAGTTTCATAGTAAGGGTGAGATGGAGCTGGAACATATTCTTCTTAGTAAAGTGTCTCAAGAATGGAAGAAAAAGTACCCAATGTACTCTCTCTCTTTTTTAAAGCACAGAGCATTTCTTAAACATTTTAGTGAACATCCTTATGTCTTGGTTTAGTTGTGCAAGTATAACTTTAGAAATGCTAGCAGAATTGCTGATTTGGAGAGTTATGCCCATTTACGATTCTTATAGCCGTTGCTAAATCAGTATGCATGTCTTAAATTGTCGTATGTATCAGGTAAGTATTTTATAGAAAGGCTGTATCTATTTATACCCTTACCCACAGAGTTTGAGAATGTCTGTCTCCCAACTTCTTTGTAAATTTTAAAATGTCTATTAGGTTAAAAAAAAGTAGGAATTTGTTTTTGCACATTAATTTGCTTTTCTTCTGTTATTAACAGGAAGTCCTCCCCACAGCTAAGATAGTGCTTCTGAGCAAACATCTTGCAGAGTTCTCTGTCCTGACCTTTCTGGCCAGCCTCATCTCCCTTGAGAGATCACCTTGTGAAGTTGGAGGAAGTATCCCCAATTCTGACTGAGTGCTTGTGGTTTGCCTCTGCTTCTGGAACTCTGTTCTGGTAAGAGCCCTCTGACTTTCTGGGAAGGGACTTTCTGGTGTTGTATTTTTACTCAACGTTGTCATCTTTTTAATTTGTCAGCTCTTCTACCCACCCCCACACCCTTCTGACTTCTCCATCCTTGGGTGCCTGAGGTCAGAAGATAACTTTAGCTCTGGCTGGTTTTGTAGGAGGGCAGAAATGTGAGCTGCCCTGCTAGGAAACAAGGCTTAGGACCCCCTTCTGAAAAGTGGACAAGGTCTTGTTGAGCACCCACCATGCCCCAGGCACCACGCTGTCTACTTCACACGGTCACTGCAGTTAATCCTGGAGTGAGGCCATTATCCCCATTATCCCAGCTCGTGGAGGTTTGGAGGGGCTGAAACACAGTCCAGAATCACAAAGCCAGTGGCGGCAGAGCTCAGAGCTAATGGACTTCAAGGCCTAGCCCCCTTCTGCCAATTCATTTTGCTGAAGATGAGTGAATCCTCAGCTCACATCTGTTAGGGTCTGGAATCCACCACCAGAGAAGCCTTATCTGCCAATGTTGGAAGGGTGCTTGAGGCCTCAGGGAGGCTGCCAGGGACAGCTTCAGGGCACTAGAGAACATCCCCACTTAACAGCAATGGTGACCATTACCCCAGCCTTCCTAGGTCCAGGCCAGCTAGGCTGCTTGACAGCTCTCAGCCAAATATCCCAAAAGGAACCTCTGTGGTGCCAGGGAGAGTCCTGCTTCCCTTGGGACAGACCCTCAAAGCCAGGGCTGCTCACCAGGCCTGCTCCCAGTGGCTACCAGTGTGGCCAAGGCCCCTAGCTCAAGGAAGTAGGCAGAGGGATCCACTCACAGGCTTCCGGCTGTTTGTAATGGTCCCTCCCTAGGCTGGGTTGGGGGGACCATGCCTCCTTGTGTATTCTGGGGTGAAATTTTTTTCTTTAAAATAAAAAAAGTTTGATTTAGTTATTTTGCTATTGATTTTTCTTATTTCTAAATCTTTATTTTTTGCTGATACTGTAAAAAGTTCAAATAATATATTGGATGATATATTTAAGTACTCAATAAACATTTGAAGGATAAATAAATGTAATATAGAAAGTGTAGGTTCCCATGGTCTGTCTCCCAGAAACAACCATTGCCAGTAGCTGAGTAAATAAACTCTCACCATATTTTCTAGGAATATATTAATAGTTACACACATACAAACACACACACACATATACACACACACATAAGGTCTTGTAATTGTTTGTGAACTCATCCTAGAAAAAGTGCTACATACTTCATTGCTGAATATCACTCTGGTCACCTTCTAAGTGTTCCCCTAGGGAAGCTATGCACTCTTTTTCTGGAATGACCATCAGAGCTGTCATCATATGATCTGATAATTAAGTTTGTGAACTTGCCACTGTGCACTTACAGTGGCAGTACTATACAAACAACTTAGTAAGGTTTCATAACCTTGGTATATCAGGATCTTACAGCTGTGTTTGTGGCAACATGTAGTGGCGTCTTGCTGAATGGTGTTCATTATTGTTACGTGTTTTTGCGTGTCATATACACATATGCTTTTTATATGAATGGACTCATATGACACATTGTTCTGTGTTCCCTTAATAATATGTCTTGGGAACCATTCTGTATCATCAGTACAAAAAGCTCCACCTCTTTTCAGACATCTACTTTGTGTCCTCTTGCATGAATGTTCTACAATTTATTTACCAAGTCCTTTATTGATGAACATTTGGGATGTTTCTTATTTTTCATTTTTTCAAACAATATTGCAAATTGCATAATATTTTAAAGGTCCTTTTTGAGATAAAAAATTCTGATGTATATTAACTTCATGCTGGTGGTTATCAATTGCTTGCTTTTCGGAAGCCCTCACTGATCTAGCCACTCACAACTAGTCTCTTTCTTCCTGCCTACTACCTGCCACCAGCTCCTCCCTCCTCTCCTTGTCCCTGGTTGGATGAGGCTTCTGAGCCCTTGACAGAGGCCAGCATACTGCTTTTTCTAGCTTTCCTTTCCTTTTTTTGTTAATGGTAGGGGGTTTTTTGTTTTTGTTTCTTAAATCTACTTTCATTTGTTTCGTCGTTCCAAAGTTCTATATTAATGTAAAGAATTAAATACTTCTATAACATTTATCATGACTGAAGTAGTCTCCTTCCACCTGCACACTCACCTAGCCCCACTTTCTACTTCTCAGAGAAAAGCAATTTCAACCCTTTTAGCTGACGTATTGGTGTTTAGTTCTCTAACTCTATAACATACTTTTGTATTGCTACTTCAAGATCCTTCAGTTTTCGGCTTGTCAATTGGCTTATGCTGTGGAAGGAGAAATCTCAGCTTTCTTTCATACTTCTTGATGCTCCCTCTGTACACGTACTCTCGGGATATTCCCCTGCACTCCCAAGAGGGTCACATGTCTTGATAGATCGGTGGGCAGTGTTGACATTATTTGGGCCATGTTATATTAAAGTATGAGTGTTTTCTTTTGGCTACACATCTTTTTGTTTTCCCCACAACTGAGAATTGTTCTCCCACACTATGCCCCAGTTGTATAAGTCTCCTCTCACTATATTCAGACACATTAGGCTCATGTTCCTGAGCAAATCTCTATGGGATATTCTGGGTTACCTTGGTGTGGACTGGTTTCCTTCTGGGCCTGAAGGGCCTCTGTCTCTATTCCTGAGATTTTCCTTCACCATTATCCTGGGAATTAGTTCCATTTTTCTTCTAAGTAGGGTTTTTTGTTTCCTGAATCCCATACTTTTCTCCTTCTTATTTTATTTCCATAGTTTTCAGAGCACACTCTCTGTGGATTTCTGAGAAAGAAAATGTTGGAGGTAATGTTTCTAAAAGCACATACATGTTATAAACTTTATTTTCCAGTCACACATGGTTTGATAGTTTGGCTGGTTATGGAATTCTAATTTGGAGGTAATTTTCCTTAAGAGCTGTGAAGGCTTTGTCCATTGCCTTCTGGATTCTGATGCCATTTTGAGTCTTGATCTTTTGTCTGAAACATGTTGTTATGTCTCTAGAGACTTTTAGGACCTTCTTTTGGTCCCCAGTGTTCTGAAATTGATATTTGGTATGATTTTAGTATGATTCTATCTTATTTTAGTGCTAGGGCAAGGTGCCCAGTGGGCTATTCAATCTGGACACTAATGTCCTTTAGTTTTAGTAAATTTACTATAATTATCTTCTTATCTTTCCTATTTTCTGTCTCCCTTTTTGAATGCTTAAGGGGTAGCTTGCAAAAACAGCCCCCCTGCTACATTGTGTCCTTTGCTGTGTAACTTTGTGGTCCCCTCCTATGGGCTCAGCCATGTGTTTTGCTGTGGGCAGATGTGATCCTGGTGATCATGACCCAGGAAGAGCTCTGAGAGCCACTGTGTGGCTGAACTTGCTTCTCTTGCCTGCCACCACCGCCATGACAAGAACATGCCCAGGTTGGTCCAGTGCTTCCAGGAGGGAATGCGAGACAGGTGGAGCGGAGCCACACCCCAGCCAAGATCAGCAACCACTGGATGCATGAGCAGTAAGTGCTTGTCATATGCCACTGAGATGTTGTTACTACTTGGGATTGTTGTGGCAGGGGCTGATGTATCTTAGTATTTGATTGGTGGATCTCTTAGCATAGTCTGCTAATTTTCCTTTTACTGTTCTTTCTGGGAGAGTCTCTCAACATTATCTTTTTTTTTTTTTTAATAAGGTCTTATTGTATGCAATGATATCATCATAGCTCATTGCAGCCTTAAACTCCTGGGCTCAAGTGATCTTTCTGCCTCAGCCTCCTGAGTAGCTGGGACGATGGGTGCCACAATGTCTGGCTAATTTTTCTATTTTTTTTTGTAAAGACAGGGTCTTTCTTTTGCTCAGGTTGATCTCAAACTCCTGGAGGGTCTCCAGGTGTCCTCTAGAGATCCTCCAACATTGGCCTCCCAAAGTGCTAGAGTTGCAGCCACTATGCCCAGCCTTCAACATTACCTTTTATCCTTTCTACTCAGTTTTTCATTCTGCTAATTTCCAAGAATGCTTTCTGTTCTTTGCATGTTGTTGTTGCTTTGTAGGCTCCTCTCTTGTTTCCTGAAAGCCACATCATTTCTCACTGCATTAACTATCATTCTTTAAAGTTTTCCTTCCATCCAAGTAGCTTTTTAAAGAATTTCCTCTAATATCTGATTTTCCCCGCCTGTCCAGTCATATTCACTAAAAAACCATTTGGGGTGTGTGTGTGTGTGTGTTGTTCACAGAACAGCAGTCTTTTGGGGGGAACTTCTGACTCTTTTCTCTGGGGCTAGACGGATGACCCAGAGATGCCTCTTCTTACTCTGCAGCTCTGAGGACATTTACCTGCGTGTTGCATAATGAGAATCTGGAGAGGAAAATGATAAGAGGATCTTAACAATCAGAGTATGTACTTTCCAACCGGGCATGGTGGCTCCTGCCTGTAATCCTAGCACTTTGGGAGGCTTAGGTAGGTGGATTGCTTGAGCTTAGGAGTTCAAGACCAGCCTGAGCAAGAGTGAAATCCATCTCTACTAAAAATAAAAAAGCTAGTCAGGTGTTATGGTGGACACCTATAGTCCCAGCTGTTTGGGAGGCTGAGGCAAGAGGATTACTTGAGCCCCAGAGTCTGAGGTTGCTGGAGCTAGGGTGACACCATGGCACTCTACCAGCATAACAAGGTGAGACTCTGTCTCAAAAAACAAAACAAAATAGAATGCAAGCTTTCATTTGTCTTCAGTAGCTCTCAACTGTGCTTGGTGTCCCCTAAACCAGAGTCCCTCTGCTTAGCACTTCACAGAAAATAATCCTCCAGTCTTCTGCCAGCAGAGAGAGAGGCAGTCACCTGGCTGCAGGGAGTGGGAGGGGCCCTCTGTACATCTCAAATCGGTTCTGAGGGCTTTCTGTCCTGAACATCAGGTGGGTTTTGGCTTTTTTCACTGCTGACTTAGGATTGAATTTCCTTAGGTCTATTAAGTCAGTTCCTCTCATTCATCTGCTTCCCAGTTCCCAGAATTTTTTTTTTTTTTTTTTTTTGGTTTTTGGCTGGGGCTAGGTTTGAACCCGCCACCTCCGGCGTATGGGACCGGTGCCCTAGTCCTTGAGCCATAGGCGCTGCCCAGTTCCCAGAATTTTGTTGCTATTGTTTTCTCTCATGTCCTTCTGTCCTTTGTGGATTTAGGCCATTTTTTTTGTACACAGTACTTTATATTAATGGGGTCTTTATCACAGCTTTGGTAGTACATCATCATCTCCATAAAAAATTAAAACAATCCAGAGCAAAAGAGCCTGCCTTATACTGTGCCCCCATGCTAGCTACTCTGAAGCATTTATCCTTCCAGATAGCTTTTGCTTTTGTGAATTATATGCATGTGGAGCTGAAATCAATACCCACGTATATAAACACATGCTTTGCAAATATACACGAGATTGTGTTATATCATACTCTTCTGCAACTGATCTTTTCCCACCAACACCAAATCCTGGATGTCTTTTAATTATGCTCAAGGAACTACCGCTTTCTTTTGAACAAGCAGCATCATGTGCTGTTATACCACAATTTATAGACCCAGTCTCTCAGAAGCAAACATTTAGGATGCTTTCAATTTTTTGTTACTGTCAAGAATGCTATTCTGAATTTCTCTGTACCCACTTCTTTGCAAACCAGCCCGTTAGTCTCCTTGGTTGTTGCTTGGAAGTGGAATTGCTGGGTGGCTGAGATACTGTTGGGTGGTGTCAGGCTGCCCTTCTCAGAGACACACCACTTCACACTCTGCTCCTCCGTCTATGAGAGGGCTTTTCTCCCCTGCTCCTGTCTTTGCCACCCTTTTAAATTATTGCCAGTTACTTGGGTAAAAACAGGGCGTATTTTACTGCCTTGATTTGCGTTTCTTTGGCAGGAGGGCCAAGCCTTTCTGTGTCTGTGACTGTTGGCTCCCCATGCAGCTTTTCCTCTCTCTTTCTGAAGAGAGGCCTGGGCCCCAGCTTACCTGCCTCCCTCCCCCTTTGCTGCCTGAGCGTCACAGGCTTCTGAGGCTGGGCAGGCTGTACAGACAGTGGAAAGAGTACAACCGGTGGGGCAGTCCAGGGAGTGTGTGCCTCACCCCCGGTTTCTCCACTTTCTCTGTGCAAAGTCACTTAATTGACATTAGTGCTGGCCCGCGGGTGACAGGTCCCCAGGGGCAGAGTGACCCTCTGGGGGTGGCTCTTCACAAGGCCCTGTTTGCTTGGTGGTTCTGGCACTGGCCTGGGTTTTGGCATTCACCAAGGTTTACATTCTGTGAAGGCAGTCGCCCGTTGTAAAAAAAAAAAAAAAATTTTAAATTGTGAACTACAGCACATACAGAAAAAGTTCAGTTTAACAAATTATTATACAGCAAACACCATGTAACCACCTCCCTGGGAGACAGTTGACTTTTAATAGTGCTGTGGCAAGTGGAGCAGGCACTTTGTCCCTTGACTGTTGGGCTGATGTTTCTTCCAGCCCATCCTAGTATGGGGCTGGGTCATCCCTGAGCCGTGGGAGAGCCATTCAGCAAGGCAGGTCTGGAGCAGGATCCTGGGGTCTGGTGGTGGGGCACTGGGTCTGCGGTTTGCACTTTACCTCTCTGCCCCATTTTCTTGACCTGTATCCTGACAGACTTGGGATATTCAGACCTAAAGAAAGAATTTGGGTAAAGCTCAAGGGAGCAGAGGAAGTCCAGGAATCAGAGTGTGAGGCTCGGGGGCAGGCCTCAAGTCCAGGACTGTGTGGTTTTTGATGGGGGCGACTGTGTGGTTTGTGATGGGGGTGACTGTGTGGCTTATGATGAGGGTGACTGTGTGGCTTGTGATGGGAACGACTGTGTAGCTTGTGATGGGAATGACTGTGTAGCTTGTGATGGGGGCGACTGTGTAGCTTGTGAAGGGGGCGACTGTGGTTTTTGATGGGGGTGACTGTGTGGTTTGTGATGGGGCGACTGTGTGGTTTGTGATGGGGGCGACTGTGTGGCTTGTCATGGGGGCAACTGTGTGGCTTGTGATAGGAACAACTGTGTAGCTTGTGATGGGAGCGACTGTGTAGCTTGTGATGGGAGCGACTGGGTGGTTTGTGATAGGGGCGACTATGTGGCTTGTGATAGGGGCGACTGTGTGGTTTGTGATGGAGGTGACTGTGTTGTGGCTTGTGATGGGGGCGACTGTGTGGTTTGTGATGGGGGCGACTGTGTGGTTTGTGATGGAGGTGACTGTGTTGTAGCTTGTGATGGGGCAACTGTGTGGTTTGTGATGGGGGCGACTGTGTGGCTTGTGATAGGGGCGACTGTGTGGCTTGTGATGGGGGCGACTGTGTGGCTTGTGATGGGAACGACTGTGTAGCTTGTGATGGGGGCGACTGTGTAGCTTGTGATGGGGGTGACTGTGTAGCTTGTGATGGGGGCAACTGTGTGGCTTGTGATGGGGGCAACTGTGTGGCTTGTGATGGGGGCGACTGTGTGGCTTGTGATGGGAACGACTGTGTAGCTTGTGATGGGGGCAACTGTGTGGCTTGTGATGGGGGCGACTGTGTGGCTTGTGATGGGAACGACTGTGTAGCTTGTGATGGGGGCAACTGTGTGGCTTGTGATGGGAACGACTGTGTAGCTTGTGATGGGGGTGACTGTGTAGCTTGTGATGGGGGCAACTGTGTGGCTTGTGATGGGGGCAACTGTATGGCTTGTGATGGGGGCGACTGTGTGGCTTGTGATGGGAACGACTGTGTAGCTTGTGATGGGGGCAACTGTGTGGCTTGTGATGGGGGCGACTGTGTGGCTTGTGATGGGAACGACTGTGTAGCTTGTGATGGGGGCAACTGTGTGGCTTGTGATGGGGGCGACTGTGTGTCTTGTGATGGGAACGACTGTGTAGCTTGTGATGGGGGCGACTGTGTAGCTTGTGATGGGGGCAACTGTGTGGCTTGTGATGGGGGCGACTGTGTGGCTTGTGATGGGGGCGACTGTGTGGCTTGTGATAGGGGCGACTGTGTGGTTCGTGATGGGGTGACTGTGTGGCTTGTGATGGGAATGACTGTGTAGCTTGTGATGGGGGCGACTGTGTAGCTTGTGATGGGAACGACTGTGTAGCTTGTGATGGGGGCGACTGTGTGGCTTGTGATGGGAACGACTGTGTGGCTTGTGATGGGGGCAACTGTGTGGCTTGTGATGAGGGCGACTGTGTGGCTTGTGATGGGGGCGACTGTGTGGCTTGTGATGGGAACAACTGTGTAGCTTGTGATGGGGGCGACTGTGTGCTTGTGATAGGGGCGACTGTGTGGTTCGTGATGGGGTGACTGTGTGGCTTGTGATGGGGGCGACTGTGTGGCTTTTGATAGGGGTGACTGTGTGGCTTGTGATGGGAGCAACTGTGTAGCTTGCGATGGGGGCGACTGTGTGGCTTGTGATAGGGGTGACTGTGTGGCTTGTGATGGGGGTGACTGTGTGGCTTGTGATGGGGGTGACTGTGTGGCTTGTGATGGGAACGACTGTGTAGCTTGTGATGGGGGCAACTGTGTGGCTTGTGATGGGGGTGACTGTGTGGCTTGTGATGGGGGCAACTGTGTGGCTTGTGATGGGGGCGACTGTGTGGCTTGTGATGGGAACGACTGTGTAGCTTGTGATGGGGGCAACTGTGTGGCTTGTGATGGGGGCGACTGTGTGGCTTGTGATGGGGGCGACTGTGTGGCTTGTGATAGGAGCGACTGTGTAGCTTGTGATGGGAGTGACTGAGTGGTTTGTGATAGGGGCGACTATGTGGCTTGTGATAGGAGCGACTCTGTGGTTTATGATGGGGGTGACTGTGTTGTGGCTTGTGATGGGGGCAACTGTGTGGTTTGTGATGGGGGCGACTGTGTGGCTTGTGATGGGGGCGACTGTGTGGCTTGTGATGGGGGCAACTGTGTGGCTTATGATATGGGCGACTGTGTGGCTTGTGATGGGGGCGACTGTGTGGCTTCTGATGGGAACGACTGTGTAGCTTGTGATGGGGGCGACTGTGTGGCTTGTGATGGGAACGACTGTGTAGCTTGTGATGGGGGCGACTGTGTAGCTTGTGATGGGAACGACTGTGTAGCTTGTGATGGGGGCAACTGTGTGGCTTGTGATGGGGGCGACTGTGTGGCTTGTGATGGGAACGACTGTGTAGCTTGTGATGGGGGCGACTGTGTGGCTTGTGATGGGAACGACTGTGTAGCTTGTGATGGGGGCACCTGTGTGGCTTGTGATGGGGGAGACTGTGTGGCTTGTCATGGGGGCGACTGGGTGGCTTGTGATGGGAACAACTGTGTAGCTTGTGATGGGGGCGACTGTGTGCTTGTGATAGGGGCGACTGTGTGGTTTGTGATGGGGTGACTGTGTTGCTTGTGATGGGGGCGACTGTGTGGCTTGTGATAGGGGTGACTGTGTGTCTTGTGATGGGAGCAACTGTGTAGCTTGTGATGGGGGCGACTGTGTGACTTGTGATGGGAACAACTGTGTAGCTTGTGATGGGGGCGACTGTGTGGCTTGTGATGGGAACAACTGTGTAGCTTGTGATGGGGGCGACTGTGTGGCTTGTGATAGGGGCGACTGTGTGGCTTGTGATGGGGGTGACTGTGTGGCTTATGATAGGAGCGACTGTGTAGCTTGTGATGGGGGCGACTGTGTGACTTGTGATGGGAACAACTGTGTAGCTTGTGATGGGGGCGACTGTGTGGCTTGTGATGGGAACAACTGTGTAGCTTGTGATGGGTGCAACTGTGTGGCTTGTGATAGGGGCGACTGTGTGGCTTGTGATGGGGGCGACTGTGTGGCTTGTGATGGGAACAACTGTGTAGCTTGTGATGGGGGGACTGTGTAGCTTGTGATAGGGGTGACTGTGTGGCTTGTGATGGGGGCGACTGTGTGGCTTGTGATAGGGGCGACTGTGTGGCTTGTGTTGGGGGTGACTGTGTGGCTTGTGATGGGAGCGACTGTGTAGCTTGTGATGGGGGTGACTGTGTGGCTTGTGATGGGGGTGACTATGTGGCTTGTGATAGGAGCAACTGTGTAGCTTGTGATGGGGGCGACTGCGTGGCTTGTGATAGGGGCGACTGTGTGGCTTGTGTTGGGGGTGACTGTGTGGCTTGTGATGGGAGCGACTGTGTAGCTTGTGATGGGGGCGACTGTGTGGCTTGTGATGGAGGCGACTGTGTGGCTTGTGATGGGAATGACTGTGTAGCTTGTGATGGGGGCGAGTGTGTAGCTTGTGATGGGCAACTGTGTGGTTTGTGATGGGGCGACTGTGTGGTTTGTGTAGGGGGCGACTGTGTGGTTTGTGATGGGGGTGACTGTGTGGTTTGTGATAGGGGCGACTGTGTGGTTTGTGATGGGGGTGACTGTGTGGCTTGTGATGGGGGCAACTGTGTGGCTTGTGATGGGGGTGACTGTGTGGCTTGTGATGGGAACGACTGTGTGGCTTGTGATGGGGGCGACTGTGTGGCTTGTGATGGGGGCGACTGTGTGGCTTGTGATGGGGGCGACTGTGTGGCTTGTGATAGGGGCGACTGTGTAGCTTGTGATGGGGGTGACTGTGTGGCTTGTGATGAGGATGACTATGTGGTTTGTAATGGGGGTGGCTTGTGATTTGTGATGAGGGTGACTGTGTGGCTTGTAATGAGGATGACTGTGTGGTTTGTAATGGGGGTGGCTGTGTGATTTGTTATGGGGCGAGTACATGGCTTGTGAGGTGGTGGTGCTGTGATTTGTGATGGGGGCAGCTGTGTGGCTTGTGATAGGAGGCTAACCACAAGGCATTCTCCCCATGCAGAGTGGGGCCTCCTGCCCCAGTCTCACCCTGTCATGTGGGCATTGCTCCCTAGGAGGGTTTGGAGTAGTACCCTCCATGTGGGAGACTTTACTCAAGGATTGGATGGGAGGTGAGCAGCTGAGGGGAGACTGGACTGTGGGTGACCCCCTCTGGGGCTGGCAGAGAGGACGTGCCTATCCCTGGGCTCACTTCCCTTTGCTCTACTGGCCCAGTGACCAGCCCCCAAGAGGGATGGCCAGGTCCACTGAGGGGCAGCGCTACACGCATCGTGGGCCTCTGCCCTTCCACTGCTCTCCTGCTCCCTCTTCTGCCCTCTGAGCTGCCCCCACACAGCTTCCTACTGCCTGCTGGGCCCGGGGTGGCTATGAGGAGCAGGGCACACTGGACACCTGCCCTCCTGGAGTGGATGCTGAGAGAGGGAAGCTTAGTCCAGGGCCATATTTCTAAGGATGGGAATGTTCTCTCTGGTACTATGTGGTCCAGGGAGCAAGACTGGGGGCCAAGCAGGTGGCAGCAGCATGGCTGGGGAGGCTTCTTGCACAAAACCAGCCCTGAAGGACAGGAACTATGGCCCGGTGGAGGGCCATGCCCTTGAACAGGGTCGGGGAGGCACGTGAGCACCAGCCTGGTGGTGAGGTCCAGTGTGGCCAGATGAGAGGGTGTGTGGAGGGCAGCGATGGTCAGGCTGGCAGGGGGCTTTCCTTGCAGGGGGCTCTGGGCATGGGTGTGGCAGGTCGGATTTGCATTTTAAGAAGATAACTCTGGTGGTTGAGTGGGAGGAAGAGTCTGGAAGGTGGGACCCCTCTGGAAGCTCTTGTGGTTATCCTGGTGGGAGCAGAGGTAGTGAGTGGAGAAAGTGTGGTGGGTCAAGAGGACTTGCAGATGGAGTGGATGCTGGGAAGTGGATGGAGCCTGTGTGAGGGCAGAACCAACCCACAGCGGGGGTGTTGGCAGAGGAGCAGATCAGGTTGGAAGAGGGGTGAGTTCCACTTGGGTGAGCAGTGGTTGAGTTTCCTGGGCGTCATCCAGTAGGAAGTCTGCAGTGGGAATTTGGATGGAGCTTGGTGGGGAGGTCTAGACAGTGAGGCAGGAGGCCCCAGCACTGTCCCAGGTGTGCCTGCCTGTCCCGGCTCTTTGCACTGAGCTGTCACTTTGGGTCATGCTGTACCTGCCCAGCCTGGTCAAAGTAGTCCTGATCAGCAAGTAGGCACAGCTCACCAGTCTGCCTGTGGGTGTGTGCACACATATGTGTATTTAGAAAGGGCTTTTGTGGGCTTCTGGCTGAAGTTAGAATGAGGGATGACAGAGGTAGCGGAGGCAGGAGAAGTGGGACAAGGTGGGACTTGGCCCAGAAAGATTACCTAGGGCTAGGCTCACTTCATGGACATCAGCTGATCCTGGGCATTGGTGGATGGGAGAAACTCTGCCTCCTGGCTGGCTTTGTGTGACAGACTCCTTTCTCTTGGAGATTATGTTCTGATATTGCCTGTGGGCTGCTCAATTATACCAATGTCTCTCTGGGGGACTAGAACTTTGGAGTACAAGCTAAAATTCAGTACATGCCAAACCCAACTTAAGCTATTTAGTATTGGGTGGTGTTCAGGACCTTACAGGGTGTGGGCCAGCTACACTGTCCCTTCTGGCCCTACTCCTTGCCAATTTGTGGTCAATCTGGACTTGGCTTCAGATTTTGGCAGAGAAGGAGCCTCAGTGCATCCATTTATCGTTCAGCAGTATAAAAATTGGCTGTGTTAAGCCATGTGATGCTTAAAAAGCATGTTCTGTTGAGTCCCTTAGATGGGACCCTGGGCTAAGATTTTGTCCTTACCCCTAGCCATGTCTGGCTGGGCAAGTCTACTCTGCCAGTGAGGACTCAGCCTGCCGGGGGTGCTGTAGAGGGATCAGTAATCTTGGTCCTGAGCCCTTTGCTGGGGCACCGGCCGTAGCGCCTGATGTGGCCCAGTGCAGAGTGGGGACCAGGTGGAGAGCATTGCTGTCTCAGGAGCCTTCCTTTGGGTCAGGACTGCTCAGCACTCAATCATTGCTTCTAGCTGGGAGCACCAGGCAATATACTTCATGGAGGAGGGAGCCTATGGGATGAGTCTTGGAATGTGGGAAAGGGATTTGGTTCTGCAAAGTTGGCCTGGAGACTTCCAAAGGGACAGTCTTGAGCAACTTTAAGAAGACAGGAAAGTGAAACTTATAGAAAGGACAAGGGGAGCTTCGGACAATGTGCAGAAGTGAAATAGGAAACTATGTCTATAAAAGTAGGTAGGGGTGAGTCATTGGGGAAGGGAAGAACTCCATCTGGGAATGGAGAGCTCTTATTGGTATTGAGCAGTGAAGTTTCTGGCTATTTTTTATAAGATTTTTTTTTTTACTTTTACAATTATTCTTATTACACCTAATAACTACACATATTTATGGGGTATGGTGTGATATTTTGAGATGTGCATACGATGTGTAATGAACAAATCAGAGTAATTAGGATATCTATCATCTCAAACCTTTATCATTGCTTTGTGTTGGAAACACTCAAAATCCACTCTCCTAGCTATCTGGAAATATATTATAAATTGTTGTTAGTTATAGTCACTCTGTAGGGATAGAGAACCCTAGAACTTATTCTTTCTATCCAGCTTTAATTTTGCATCTGTTAATCAACCCCTGGCTAACTCACCTCCCTTCCTAACCTCTACTAATCACTATTCTACTCACTACTTCTATGAGGTTAACTTTTTCATCTTCCAGATGTGAATGAGAATATGTGGCATTTGTCTTTTTGTGTCTGGCTTATTTCACTTAGTCTAATGCCCGCTAAGCTCATCCATGATGTCACAAATGGCAGGATTTTGTTCTTTTTTATAGTTGAGTGGTATTCTGTTATGTACATGTATATACCACATTTTCTTTTTTCTTTTCTCTCTCTCCTTTTTGGGACAAGGTCTTGCTTTGTTTCCTGGGCTAGAGTGTAGTGCAGCCATCATGACTCATATAACCTCAAGCTCCTGTGATCCTCCTGCCTCAGCCTCCCAAGTAGACTGAGACTATAGGCATGTGCCACCATGCCTAGCTAATTTTCTATTTTTTGTAGAGATGGGATCTCACTCTTGCTCAGGCTGGCTTGAACTCCTGGGCTTGGCCTCCTGCCTTGGTCTCCCAAAGTGCTAGGATTATAGGCATAAGCCACTGTGCCCAGCTGCCCTTCTTTTATTTTTTTTTTCCTGATTTTTTTTTGAAACAGGGTCTCACTCTGTCACCCGGGCTGGAGTGTAACAGCCTTATCACAGCTTACTATAACCTTGATTTTCTGGGCTCACGTGATCCTACCTCAGCCTCCCAAAGAGCTGGGACTACAGGCATAAGCTACCACACCTGGTTAATCTTTTCTATTTTCTATCTTTATTTTTGTAGAGACTGGGTCTTGCTCTGTGGCCCACGCTGGTCTCCAGCTCCTGGCATCAAGTGATCCTCCCATCTTAGCCTTCCACAGTATTGAGATTCCATGCACGAGCCACTGTGCCTGGTCTTACATCACATTTTCTTTATCCATTCCTCCTCTGATGGATACTTAGGTTGATTCCACTTGGCTGTTGTGAATTTTGCTGCAATAAACATGCAAGTGCAGATATCTCTTTGACACATTGATTTCCTTTCCTTTGGATAGACACCCAGCAGTAGGATAGCTGGGTCATATGGTAGTTAGTCCTAGTTTTAGTTTTTTGAGTCACCTCCATACTGTTCTGCTTGGCAGTGGTACTAATTAACATTCCCACCAACAGTGTACGAGGGTTCCCCTTTCTCCACATCCTCACCAGCACTTGTTATTCTCTTTCTTTTTCATAGGAGACATTTTAACTGGGATGTGGTGATATCTCATTGTGATTTTGATTTGCATTTTTCTGATAATTACTGATGTTGAGTGCTTTTTCACATACTTGTTGGCTATGCAATAGCACAGGCAATAAAAGCAAAGATAGAAAAATAGGACTATATCAAATTAAACAGCTTTTGCACAGCAGAGCGAACAATTGGCAGAGTGAAGAGACAAGCTTAAGGGGTTATAAGGAGCTCAAGAGCAAAACCAAACAGATCAATCCCCTCCAAGTAATCTGATTACAAATGGGCAAATGAGTTGGATTAAAAAAAAGTCTTATAAATGGACAACAGGTGTGTTGCTTAGTTTTGCTTTCAACATAAAAAATTGAAGAAGGGTTGGAGAGGGGTGGCTGTGGGGAGCTGGGCAGAGATGTTCTGGTGTCGAGGGCAGTCCTGAGGGCCACCCAGCACCTGGTGACCTGGGGTTCTCAGTAGTAGCAGTTGGCACTGAACTCTGCCAGCTTTTAAGTACTCAGTGACTTCAATGAGCCATCAGAGTGTTGAAGGCCACTGCATCTCCTGAGGAGAAGGGAGGATGCCACCCCCGTCTGCCCACAGCATTCATGCCATGGTTAGAGCTTTCATGGTACACTTCCTATACCTGTTTTCTGTTATTTGAAACTTCTACAAAAATACATACTACTAATTAAAATGGTAAACATTTTGTCCAAACTCAAAATAACTAAAGAGGACAGCGTATCTGAAGTCACCTAGGTGGTGATGGACTGCGTGGGGCTGAGCTCCAAGAAGTGGCCCTGAACTGTAGTGGGTCAGGGTATCTGGTTGCAGCGCGAGCTGTGCTGTCTTCAGAAAACCATGGCACTCAGTCAATGCCTGGTTGGAGAAGGTATGTTAGGTTATGATACAAGACGAACTGTCATCACGGGTTAAAACACTTCTGCCATCCAAGGGTAAGAGTCATTTCTTGGAACATTTGCTAATCTTTTAAAATTCTACCAATGTGAAATAAATCAACTGCTTGAGACTGGCTTGCTTAAAGGTCATTTGCTCATTCATGTGTTCATTTAATTTGTATCTGTTGATGTTAACCTCCGCAGGGCAGACATCAGAGGGTGATGAAGAGGAGGCAAGTCCAACAATTGTGAGTTAGGAGGAGTCCACTTTTCACCCCCCATGTGGATTAAGATGCTCCAGTTCCTGGGGATATGAAAGAGCAGCGTGAATTGTAGGTTTATTATTATGTTTATTATGGTCAGATTAACGTGACAAGCACTAAAAGTGCAACTTATAAAGTCATAGGCATGTGGCATTTTGGGGGCTCTTACAGGCTCCATGTTGGGACCCAGGTGTGTAGAGGATGAGGAAGAGGATGGTGGAGGTGGAACAAAGATGTCAGGTGGGAGAGAGGGATGGGAGAGGCCAGCACGTGTTGTCTTAGGGCAGGGGGTCTCAGGGATGGCATGGTAAAATCCTGAGTGCTGGTCAAGCACTGGGTTTGGGGCCCACTCCTAAGATTTTTATCTAGAAGCCTGGGCTGGAGCCCTGCAGCCCCCATTTTTCCCCAGCCGCCCACTCCAGGTGGTTCTGAGAAGGAGTGAGTCTGCCCAGTCTCGCATTTTCTGAAGACTCCGAGTGGGGCATGAGGCCTGTTTCAGGGCCACACTGGATCCGTGCACCTGGGAGAATGATGCTTTCCCTCAGCCTCATGTATTGCCTATGTCAAATACCAGAGGCCTGGGGACCCTAGGCAGGCTGTGTGGTGTAGATAGCAGGCCGAGGCCATGACACGCGCTGTGCGGGGCTGCCTTCCCTCGGAGGGCTGGGAAAACCCTGTGAGCAGGGTGGGGCGAGGTCCTGTTCTGAGTTCCAGCTGGGCACCCACTGCTGCTTCAGGAATCTGCTTTGGGCTGGGGAGGATCTGTGCTTCCCCATCCCTGTTATCTAGTCTAGACCTTGATCAAAGGGTCCCATGGAAGGGTCCAATACCCCCTAAAAGAATACACACTGATGTGAGAGTTGGAGGCGGCTTGAGAAATTGTTTGTTCCAACCATCTCAGTTTACAGATGGTTAAACTAGAGTCCAGAGAGGTGAGAGGCCCAGGGAGAAGTGACAAAATGGGCTGTGCAGTCAGATGGCTTATGGCCCTGCCATCATCCCAGCTAGGTGACTGTGAGCAGATAACGTGAGCTCTCTGTGCCTCACTCTGCTCATCTGAGAGATGGGGAGAATAGTACCCATGCCTTAGGGTTATTGGGTTCCACATGACTTTCCCGTGAGCCTGGCCCCCAGCAGGCATTGCTGTTGTGGGTGCTCAGTGGTGGCCAGACTGGGACAGGCTCCCCGACCCCAAGTCTAGTGTTCTGTCTGTGCCCTGCTGTCACTGGCCCCTCTCTGCAGCCTGGCCCCTTGCTCCAGCTGTGGCCGTGGGACTGGGATGTGGGGCAGTGAGCAGTCTCTGTTTGCTCACTTTGTATATTGCTTAATAAGGAAAACACAGCCTGTCCTGGCAAACAGTGGATCCAGCCATATATGGGGAAAAGGAGTAGCTTGGATACAGTCAAAGACTCAATTCTGAGCTCTTCTTTGAAACAAAATCAAAGACTGTATGGAGTTGCCGCTCTTCTTTGTTAGTTTGGTTCTGGAGGAGTTTCTGTTGTAAGTAGGTAACATCTAGCAGTGTGAGCTTTAGAGATAGCTGTGAACTGTTTGGCATAGAGAAAGGGTCCCAGTGGATGGAGAGAGACTGTTTTGCAGCTGGGAAGGTGGATTAGACCTTCTCTTACCTGGCTGGCCAGCCCAAATGCAGGCTGTTCTGCCTCTCTGCAGCAGGCACCACTGACCACATGTGCCCTCTATCCTCCGGTGATCTGGTTTTTGGTGTCTGCACCACTCCCATTCATTTAGCCTTCACTTATCCATCCCTTCGTTGACTGAACCCAGCACTTATTGAGTGCTCACTGTGCAAGGATGCTCTTGATGTCCTTCTGCTCCTCCCTGGTGGCTTCATGTCTTGGGAAGCTCTTTGCCCAGGGCCATTGTCCTGACTCTGTCCTTAGCCCTTGTCTTTTATCCCTCTGCCCTTTCTCCCCCTTGCTCTTGCCTCAGTTTCCATAGCATAGCAATTGAGAAGGGCCAGTCCACGTGGGTCTAATCATGGCTCTTCCACATCCTGGTTATATGACCGTCAGCAAGTTACCCAACTTTCTGTGACTCAGTTTCTTCACTTATGAACTGAGGTTGGTAATAGTGTTTACCTTTAAGGTGGTAATGACTTAAAGTTTGACTGAGTTAATCTCCGCAAAGGTCCTGGAACAGTGAGCTCAACGGAGGGTCAGCACTCAGAAAACTCAGGCTGCTGTTCTCTGCTGATGACAGCCTGTTCTCTTGCTAGACCAGAGCTCTCTCCTGATCTCCTGAGACAAGCCATCTAGCTGCCCCCTGGGCATCGTTTATTCCCTCCCTTCAGGCTAAAGCACCTTCTATATGCTGTCCTGGGCTTGGCATTCAACTCAGGGATATGGTGTTGAGAAAGACACAGTCCAGGGGATAAGATGTGTGAAGACAAGCGACCAAGCATGGCAGGGCACGTCCTGCCCCAGGCCCAGAAATAAGCTGTGGTCTTTGCCCACACGCTCCTCTCCAGCTCTGTTCCCCTTGCTCTGGAAGGGGCCAGTTTCCAGCCCAGGTGGGGGATGCTACCACTCATTCTGCTGCTGAAGTATCTCTTGATTCTTTGTACATGGACCATGCCCTTACCCTGCTCCCCCTCCCACACGGTCTCCCCAACAAACCTTTTCCCTTCTTCTCACTCGTGCTCTGTTCTTACCTGGCCAGAGTCAGACAGGCCTCTGTAGAGCCTCCCTGCCTCCAGGGCTTCCTGTGCAGCAGAGCCCTGCAGCCTCACCCTCTCTACCTGGGCCAGGGCTCTGAATCCCCAGCAGGTTTGGAAGGGGCCCTACTCTCCTGGGAGGGCAGGCACTCAGGCCTACTGTGGGGGCTGTCCTCTGGCTGTGCTGTGTCACTGCTTGGGGATGGCCCAAAACACCAGACCTGTGAGTGTTGATCCCCCTACCCTGATGTTTGCCTAGAGCCCAGCCCTATGGGGTGCTGGAACAACCTGGTGCTGCTTAACTAGGTGCAGGGCTGGCGGGTGCATAGGCTGCCATAGGAGCACGAGGCTGAGTGACTCGTGGTGGTCCAGCTGTTGATGTCTTCAGTCAAAGCAGAATTAGTAAGTAATCTCTCCTCCAGTTCCTGGCAGCTCCTTGGGTCTGCCCCTGCTACCTCTATAATGCTCTCTCTCTCGTCACTGCCCAGACTCTGGCCAGAATAGGCTCAACCATTTCTTGGCAGACACCTCTTCTCAGACTTTTCCTATGGTTGTTTCTTCCCTGTGTTCCTAAGTTGACTTTGCCTCATCTCCAGATTGGACCTTCAGACCTTTCTGGAACTGTGTCCAACCCTCTGGTCCAGAAGCCACTCTGACCCCACCCAGCTGAAGGCCAAAGTGAGTGTGGCCCTTCTCACCTCCCTCTTTGGGAGCCCATTCTCTCCACTGACTGTACTTCAGGAGGGTGGGACTCTGCCTCTCCTGGTCTCTGCTCAGAGAGGAATAGGCTCAGAGCCAGCACACAGTAGATCCTTAGCCCCTGAGCCTTCGTATCATAGGAATGCCTCCTACAGTACCATTTTAACTTTCTTTGAAGAGGTTTCTGTTAAGACCTTCTTAGAGAAGGCCCGAGAATCCCCATCTAGTCCATCTGATCTCCCGAACTCCATTACCAGGTTCTCCTGTGCCCTGGGTTCCTCCCTGCCTTCTCCCTGGCCTGCACTATAGCCATGGTGACCCATGTCCTTCTGAGCCAAAGCCTGCACTCAGGTGACCTGGAGATCCCAGGTGTGGCCAATCCAGGAGGTGGACCCTGTGTGTGTCTGAGCCAGAGTGTGGTTCATAGACTGAGGACCTGCCTGGAGGTTTGTTCGACTCCTAATCCACTATATTGCCACCTGGATGCTGGACCCTCAGAGGTTACCTGTTACCCTGGCAGGGGGAGGTTCATCTTGACTGAGATGTTGGAACAAAACCACAGAACAGGCGCCCTGGGGAGGACAGGCAACCAAGGTGTGATGCATAAGCCTCCCTCCCTCTTCCATCCCAGAGCATGGAGGGGGTCCCGTCTGGGCACGTGGGGCCTCTTTCTGGATCAAATTCCCAGGGCTCTCTGAATAGTGCTCTGTCGCCCCATCCCTCACACGGTGGGCAGAGTCAAGCCTTTCTGCAGTTGCCCAAGGCTCATGCTCAGACATGCTCTCCTCTTCCAGATTCTGCTTGCTACAATACTTGTGCTGATGGGGCCGGGGGCCTTCCTGCTCTCTACCCCTCCTTGGACTGCAGTGGTTGAGAGCACAGATTTTGGAGTCATAAAGTCTGGGTTTGAATTTTAGTTACTAGTTGTGTGCCCGTGGGCAGGTGACTTGATTGATGTCTTAAAACTCGAGTTTCCTCCTCTGTTTCCCAGGGATACCGATTGACAAATTGCGCATGAAAAGTACTTTGTGACAAGTATCTGGGATGGGGATGGTGACAGTGGTCCCCCTGCACCTTTTAGTGCCTACCACCCAGGCTGCCTCTTCTATGTTCAGAGTGTTTGGTGAGAGGGACTCGTCTCTTTTTTGGAGCTGGGATCAGAATGGATCACAAGGAATCGGAAGGGACCAGGGTGACATAAAGTTTGGCATTTCAGTGTTTCTCATACCACCTTGGCAGTTCTTGGCAGTTTGGGCATCTCCTCCGATATGTGAGAACCAGACTTGTTCTTTATTTTTCAGCATTTAAAAAACACTGTTTTCTGGATCCGCTGTGTACCAGTCATTCACCAGCCCTGAGGATACAATGGCACACTAAAAAGGCAAACCAAAGGGAGCTCACTGCTTATGATAGATTTTCCCTGGGTTGGGAAAGTAGTGTGAGAGCTTTTTTTTTTTTTTTTTTTTTTTTTCTTTTTTTCCTTTTTTTTTGTAGAGACAGAGTTTCACTTTATGGCCCTCGGTAGAGTGCCGTGGCCTCACACAGCTCACAGCAACCTCCAACTCCTGGGCTTAAGCGATTCTCTTGCCTCAGCCTCCCGAGTAGCTGGGACTACAGGCACCCGCCACAACGTCCGGCTATTTTTTGGTTGCAGTTTGGCCGGGGCCGGGTTTGAACCCGCCACCCTCGGTATATGGGGCTGGTGCCTTACCGACTGAGCCACAGGCGCCGCCCGAGTGAGAGCTTTTTAAAAAATGAAAATGACATATACTCATTTAAAAATTCTCAGATAATTCACAAAAGTACAAAGTAAAAAAATAAGGAAGTTAAACAGAATGAAAATCCCGCTACCTGGGAATGTGGACGTTTTGACGACGATCCTGTGTTGTGCTGTTCGTGCTTCCTCCTCTTCCCCACACAGTCGGATGTGGTGGATTTCCCCTGCTCAGTACGAGCCTATGTTTCTAGATATTTTCTACCTTTAACAGTTTTCCGATTGCAGAGGTAGCACACATCCATCGTAAAATGTTCAGATGTATAGTTGTTCCCCCTTATCCATGGGGGATGTGTTCGCAGGCCCTAGGAGGTGCCTGAAACCACAAGAAAGTACTGAACTATATTTTTTCTTATTACATACTTATGATAAAGTTTAATTTATAAAGTAGGCAGAATAAGAAATTAACAACAATAACTATTCATAAAGTAGGGCCAGACACATTGGTTCACACCTGTAAATCCAGCACTTTGGGAGGCCAACGTGGGAGGATTACATGAGGCCAGGAGATTGAGACCAGCTTGGGCAGCATAGTGAGACACTGTCTCCCCCCAAATCCCCAAACCTCAAATTATCTGGGTGTGGTGATGCAAGCCCGTGGTCTCAGCTACTTGGGAGGCTGAGGTGGGGGTTCAAGGTTACAGTGAGCTATGATCGTACCACCACACTCCAGCCTGGCTGGTAGAGTGAGACTCTAGTCTCTTAAAAAAAAAAAAAAGAACAATTATAACAATGTGCCAGCATCATAACTCTCATTCTTTGGAGCTGTCACTAAGTGAAATGAAGGTTACTTGAACACAAGCCCTTGGATACCTCCACAGCTGATCTGAGAACTGAGCCGAGCTGCCTACTAACACGTGGGTCATGTCGCCTGCGTGGATACATTGGACAAAGAGATGATTCACGGACTGGGTGGGACGGAGGAAGACAGGACAACATTCATCACGCTATTTAGAATGGCTCACAATTTAAAACTTAGGAATTGTTTATTTCTGGAATGTTTCCATTTAACATTTTCGGACTGCAGCTGACCTCAGATAACTGGAACTGAGGAAAGTGAAACCCTGGGTAAGGAGGGGCCACTGTAGAGATGCAGAATGTAGAGAGCAAACATACCGTCATCTCAACCTCAGAGGCAGAATGGCCGGTTTATAGGGTTACCGTGTTACGAATATTATAATTGACTTGGCTAGCCTTTCCTTCATGTATATTTAAGTTGTTGTTTCTAAACTTTCCTTGCTATAAATGAACTTCAGGGAATATCTTTGTAGATACATCTCTTTGCAGGAGCAAATGGAATGCACATTATCATTCTGGTACATAAAACTAAATTGCCCCCTATTGAGGGCACTGACACTGCCCCGAGAATGCCCATTTCCCCACACCCTGCCCAACCTGGGTTTTGTTAATCTTTTGATTCTTTGCCAACATGGTAGTAGAAAATTATATGTCTGTCTGTTTACATTTATTTGATTGCTACTAACCATTTTGTATTTCTTATTTTATGAATTACTTATTCATGGTCTAAGCCAGCTCTTCCCACTGCCCTGCACTGCCCCCAAGTGACCTCTTTTTCCACCTTCCAGGGCCTGTGGGAGAGGGGCTTAGAGAATTCCAGCTGGAAGTGAATGGGCTCTCACTTCAGCCTGTGAGGAGCAGAGGCTCGCTCCAAACCACGGGCATGCTCAGAGGAGAGCCAGACCCAGGACTCTCTGCCCACTGACCTCCATACCCAAACCAGGGTCAACACAGGGCTGGCCGGTTGGCCTAGCAATGGGATTATGTGTGCCCAGTCTCAGAGCTGTTACACAAGATTCCACCACAGACATGGCTGGCTGGCAGTCTTCCTCTTAGAAATAAGCAGGTCAGGCTGGGTGCCCCACTGCTGAGCAGATGGGAATTACGTGATTTCTTTGGGTTGTAGAGCTGGTAGACTACACTGGTTCTTAAAGATCATGTAGTCCAACCCTGTCACATTTAGATGAAGAAGCTTATGCCCAGAGAAGGGAGAGAATTTTCCCCAAGTCCCCTGCCATGTGGACGGAGATATTAACTTTCCTAGATGCTGGGTGGAGCACAGGCGCACTCTAAGATCCACACCCTGTGAGGCCTGTTGAGTAAGCCCTTGCAACTCTTGGCTGCCAGGGACACTGGTATAAAGATGTTAGGTAAAACCACAGCCTAATCTCCTGGAACTCTGCGATGGTCCTGAGGATAGGCCTTGCTACATGGCTGTGGGAAGGTGTTGGTCGGGTGGTGTGCTCTCGCTCCTTATCTGGACCTTCTCTGTTTCTGTGGTCTTCATGGCTGACACCAGGGGTGTTTTCCAAGATTATGATAAGCATCACTATTCAGGTTGGCACCTCCTGGTTGCACTTTCAGTGCCCCAAGTATCGCCTGATGGCTGATTCCCATGGGAGAGGTGGCCCAGCATCAGATTTGCATAATCATCTTGGCCAGTGGTGCCGAGTGGGCATGTTTGCACACACACTCACATACGTGTGTGAAGAGCTGTTGGTCTTTGACACCCCACATGCTGTCTGGCCCCCATCACAGAATCACTTGCCTGAGATCTGTGGGTGCAACTTCCCACCATTGGTCATCTTCACTGGGGTCCTCTCCACAGCGCTTTTGCCTTGGTCCTTCTGCCCAGCTGTGCTAACATCCCCCTTTTCTTCACAAATTCTCCACGTATCAGAATTCTGGCAGATCATTAAAGCTCAGCTCAAATCTTTCTCTGGCTGCCTGTGACGTCTCCGAGGAGCCTAGTCCAGAGGCCTGCGGTGCTCTCTCCCCTAAATGCTGATAGCTTTCTGCTGCGTCATTCGTGTGACACTGGAGCACTGGCCTTCACACACACCTTCTCTTGAACTTTCCCTTAAAATTGTCTTGTAATGTTTCAGGAGATGAAATCCTGTTGATCCAATGAAGCGGTGAACTTAGATTTACCACCATTTTGTGTTCTCCTTTGTGCAGTGGTTCTCAACCTTCCTAATGCCGCAATATATTTTCATGGTTAAAAAGGGGCTGTGAGCCACAGGGTGAAAACTGCTGCCTTAGTGTCTGGTGCATAGTAGGTCCTCAGGGAGTGCTGGTTGCCTGGTGGATTTGGAGTTCGCTAATATAGAAATATAAACTGAAATGCCTTCAGGTGTCAGTGAGCGTGAGGTACCTGCCTGCACATCTGGCCGCCACTCAAAGGGATGAAGTGGGCTCAGAAGGTTAAAAGCCCAGAGAGGACTGTGGTGGTGATGGGCTAGAGAGAAACACTGAGGACTCAGGAATGACCGGATACCATGGAATCACAGTGAAAAATCTGACAATGCTTTAGTGTACTACGGAAGGGGCGAGTGTGCAGAGGCAGTGTGGGGAGAGGAGGACGAGGGAGTGGCACTTATAGGCAGAGAGTGGTTGGGAGCACTGGACCGCTCTCTTCACCTAGAAGTCTTCTTGGAGAAGGAGGGGAGAGGGTTTGGATTTAGGCCATGGGATGAAGTTCATTCTTGAACACTCTGGGCCCAAATCTCCCTCCCCTCTAGTCGGATGAGCCCTCAGAAGATTGTCAGGAGTGGGATATGTTTTCCAAAAGGGATGCTCATTTATGATGCTAATCCAGAGTCTGTTTTTGAGAGAGACGTGCATTGTGCTTGCCATTCATCTGTTTGTCTGCTTGCTCGTTCTGTTCTGGGCCTGGTGAAAGGAGCTGATCTGCTAAAAGGTCTACATGGGGCTCACCCACTTACAATGATGAAGTGGCTGGCGACTGTCTCAGGCGTGGAGGAGAGGATTATGGGGGCACACTCCCCGCCGTCAGGGATGATGCCTGGTGTCCTAAGGATCCCACCTCCTTCCTCAGGCTCCGCAGGTGGCTCTCGGCTCTCTGTTCTCTGGAACTTGCTCCGGCCCCGAGGAACCACCTGCATTTCCCAGACACACTGCTGTCATACACTGCCATGCTTTCCCTCAGGCCCAGTCCTCTGCTTAGATCCACCCTGTCTCTTCTGCCTGTCAGCATGACAGTTGTCCTATTAGACTCCCAAGTAGGATCCTGGAGAAAGAGCATGGACTTGGGAATCAGCTAGATGTGGTTTCAGAGCTTGATTTTACCACCTGTTTTCAATGCACTTACTAGCACTGACCCTGCAGGGCTGTTGGGAGGGTTAAATAAGGGAGATAAGTGCCCGCCCTTTCTTCCCTCTCTTCTTAGCTTCTACACCATTCCTGGTGCTAGGCCCATATGTCCTTATTCCCCATTTGTTTCTCTTGGTGGAGCCCTTTCATCTGACAAATACTTATTGAACAACTACTGTGTGCCAGGTGCTGGGCACTGGCAATAATTTTTGTCTGGGTGTCTATCAAGGAACTGTGGAGGAACATGGTGCTGTGAGAGCCTGCAATGTGTGGAGAGATCTTAGCTAGTTGGGCATCAGGGAAGGTTCCCTGGAGGAAGCGACATTTGGGCTGAGCTCTGGAGGATACATGGGAGGTAATCTGGAAAGAGCAGGAGGGAAGAGCGCTTTACACAGAGGGATCAACAGGTGAGTGGGGCCCCATCAGCCATGAGCTAGGGAGCAGTAGGAAGGCATCTATGCCAAAGCAGGACAAGATCACATTTGAACTTCAAAAAGTGGACCAAGGATGGAGAACAGGCAGAGAGGAAGCTGGAAGACCAGTGAGGTGGGGCAGTTGTCCAGGGAGGGTCTTGGCAGTTGGAGTGGTAATTGTGGCCATGGAAAGAATGCATGGGGTGTGTTCAGGAGGCCAAGGTGATGGGCATGGTGATGGGTGGGGCGTGGCAGTGACTGGGAGGGAGGAAAGCAAGGACTTCCAGGCATCCAGCTTGTGTGGCAGGATGGATGGATGAGAGCAGACGGGGGGCCGAGGGAGCATTCAGCTCTCAGGTCACCTGCCACAGGGTCCTTGGACTCCTGCCCCTGCTCCAGCCTGAGTGCTGAGGAAGATTCTGGAAGAACTTGTTCTTGGCTGAAGTTGGAAAATTAGTCCCTGGTCCCATGCTAGTCAGCAGACTTGACTGTGGACACGTTCCCTTGGAGGTGTTGGGAAGCTCATCTCCGTCTTCCTCTCCCGGAGGAGGCCTAACTTCTGGCGTGCCGCTGGCTGGCGTGGGGCTCCCACCACCTCCTGAGGCAGGCATGGGGACTGCCTCCCTCCCTGTGGTGGTGTATCTAGAGAGAAACATTTGGAATATGTGAGTGTAAGTTGCTGCTGGAGAGAAATCTACAATTTCTCCCATTATCAGGAAAGAGTTAGGCTACCAGATGTTCTGTGTCTTATAATGCACATTTTATGGCAAATGAAAAAATATATAAAATCTATACCAGAGAGCTCCCTACTTACTTTAAGGGGACTGGATCCTTCGTTTTATTCTTACCCTCTTCAAATTTTAGGCAAGAATTCCCTTCCAGGCAATGAACTTATCTGCCAAGTCGGGGCCCAGAGGGAACCCTTATGGGGGACTCATAAACCCTGTCTTTTGAGGAAATCTTGGGGCTGAGGCCACATTCAGCCCCACATGTTTACACAATAGTCTCTCTCAGCTCGGAGGGGCCATTAGAGTTAATTGGGTGAATAATCGGTGTTTAAAAAGTCCCTCAATACGTATTTGCATAATCCACACTTTGCCCAAGCCTGTTCAAGCCTATTTGTGGGATCTGGAGTGGCTCCTAGGCTTAGAGCCTGCCCCTGTACTTCCAGGACAGCTCCTCCTCTTGGTGACTGTTTTTTGGAGGGGAGGGGACAGGCAGGCTCATCTGCCTGATGTCTAGCAGGGCCTCTGTCGGCCACGTTGGCTGTTTCTGAGCCTCTGCCAGATGTTTGTGGATCGCTGGTCCTGGGAGATATTATGTGGGAGAAAGGTTCCGGGGTCTAATAAACTCAGGAAACTCTGCATCTCATTTCCTCTCTTGGAGGTTCCTCATGTACCTTATTATATCAAAGGCTTTGAGAGGTCCTGCAGTAAAGAAACTGACTTAATTTTGTCTAATCTTGCTTCCTTCAAGTGTATTTGAATCTAAGAATGTCTCTCCTGTATTCCTGATTAATATGCTATAGAACTAGCAATCTGTAGAAAACATGTTGGGAGACAGCAGTACCCTTTCCTGCAGGGGACACATTGAATTTTGGCCACCTGCCCAGACAGTGCCCAGGAGGATTCCAGAAGACTTGTTCCTGGTTGAGGTTGGAAAGTTAGCCCCTGGTCCCAGTGTTTGTGTTTGCTGCCCTTGGTTGAGGCCGGCATGTAGGATGTGCACACACAACCCTCAAGGGTGCTCTTCACATGATTATAGCCCTGACTTGGTTCTAGAAGCAGAAAAGGTCCAGGCATTTGAGGTAGGCAGCCAGAGGCTTGCATGAAGCCTTAGCATTCCTCACTGGGGAGCTCTTACAGACCACCTGTTCTGGGTCCCATTGGTTGTTGGAATCCCTTCTGCACTGTGGCCTGTGTGGGTCACTCCAGCCACAAGGATTCACTGGCCTGTGGTATCAAGAAGGATGCATCAAAAGTGACCTTGGGTCAGTGACTGCTGAGAAAAGCTGGCCTCACACTCACATTGAGCTGTAACTTTAAGTAGTCCTGTGTGTCAGTCTTCAAATGGTCCTCAACCTTGGCTGCACATTAGAATCACCCGGAGAGATCAAACAATTAATGCCAATGGCTCAGCTGGCACCCCAGACCCATTAGATCAGGATCTGGGGGCATGGGTAGTTAGTTCCTCACGTTTCCCAGGTGATTACAATGCACAGTCTTGGTGGAGAGCAGCTGCACTGGAATTGCATCAGGAAAGCAGGTGTTGTAGGAAGTGGGGTGGGCAAGAATTTGTGGTTTTACCCCGGGCTCCACACAGCTGCATCTATTTGCTCTTGAGAAGCAAACAAACCCACACTCCTGCTTGGGCAACCCTCAGCAGTGTAGCGAGCCCCTTGAGTAAGGAGGTGGGGGCAGCCTGCTGTGTTTGTGTCAGAGACGCCATCATCAGGTGGGTAAGGAGGAGGAGGATTGCCAGCATTATTGAGCACCTACTGTGTGCTATACATTGCCTCATTTAACCCTCACATTCTCTCGCAAGCCAAGATTTTCCATCTCTAGTTGTGGAAACCAAGGTGCGGAGTGGTTATGGAATGTACCCAAAGTCACCCAAGTGTTCTTATGATGGTGGACCTGTGATTTGAATCCTGGATGTTTGAGGCAAAGACCTTTCGACTGTGGTACAGGTGAAAAGCCTTGTTCATAGCAGCAGGAGAGGTGTGTGGCAGGAATAAGGATGGGGTCGGGGAGGGATTTATGTGTGTGTGTGTGTTTGCTGAATTCCAGTTTGGGGAGTGCTTTTCCTTGGGCTGAGGGGAAGGAGACAGGACCATGGAGGGACAAAATCCTCAGAGTATTGAGCCAGCTTACACAAGCAGATTGTGTATGTTTCTTCCCAACTCTGAGTTCAGTGACATCACACTGGAAACTTGAAATTAGCCACAGTGAGAGTATTTACACCATAGAAATTGGCAAACACTACAAATCAGGTTTTTATTTATTTTCTCAGAGAGCTGGCTGTTAAATAATTACCAGCACACCACTGGACAGAACCCAACATCCTAGCTCCTTTGAGATTAAGGAAAGGGGGAGGACATAGAGCCCAGAAAGAGAAAATTGAATGAAGAACTGTTTGTACAATGGAGTAAATAGTTGCATCAAGGAGAAATGAGAGAAGATGAGCTTTTGTGACTTAGGGCAGGACAGTGGAGGGAGGTGATTAGTCCTGAGTAAATGTTTATTTTTCTTAAAATTGGGATTATTGAAAAAGCAGATTTAGTAGTAGTAGAGACTGGGACAGAGATGAGGGAAGGGCAAAGACTATTCTTCAAAGATCTTAAAACTGACATGGAAGTTTTGCCGCTCCACAGCCCACAATGAGCTCAGAGAATTAAGTTGCAGCTTGCTTGCAAGTCTGAGGCCAGAAAGCCATGTGTGAGTCCATTTTCTGAATCTACTGGGTGGAGGTCGGCATGGACAGAGACTCCAGCAGTGAGACGGTTAAACTAGAATAACAAGGAGGTGATTTATCTCAGTCCCAACATTCCCTTACTCACAGCTCTGGCTGGCCCTGCTAATGCTCTTGGGTTGCAAATCTACCTATTTGTCAAGTCTCTCTTCGTAGCCTGGCTCTCTCTGGCTGCTTGTATTGTTTATTAAAGAGGCCTTTGCTACCTGTCATCTCAAACAGCCTCCTTTATCCAAAACAGAATAATAGAGATATCTCTCTCCAGGGACGCTGGATGCAAATGCCCGAGGACAGGTTGCCAATTTGCTGTGTGTATTAGGGGAAGGAAGCTGTCAAGGGAAACGGCTGAGATCCATGCTCTTCTAACAAGCTCATTTCTGGGTTGAGGGGAGACCTGGGCCGCTTGAGTTTAGATTACTTGGGCACGTGCCTCCGCTTTCCTATGGACAGCTGTCAGCAGCAATCGAAACAAAATTGGCTTTTCTTCCCTCTCCCCTTCCCCCGCTCGTCCTCGGTAGAGAAATCCTTCCAATAACTGTCAAGGAGCCGTCCAGCTGCAGAGGCCGCTTGGGCCTATACCACAGTGAGCCCTGCTCTGCTGCGGGTCAGTCCTGGCTGGTGCAGCCTTATTTGTGGAGGGCTGAGGGAGAGGGGCTATTTCCTCCTTCCTGGAGAGAATTTGGTCATAGTGGGAATCCTGTCCTGGGGCACGTGGACAAAGATGCTCTCCTGGCCCTTATCCTGGAGGGATGCAAAGGCCTCCTTGACTTGGAATCTTTCCACCCTTGGAACCCACCATGAGAGATCCTATTTGAAGGGCTTTGGTGTGATTTTTATTCACATTACAAAAGTGCATTGCCGTGGCTCTTGGGCCAGTGACCTTCTGGCCCCAGGAGAGCTGGGACAGCAAGAGGACTCAGGTACAGGGAGAAGGGTCCTGGCACACCCACCAGGGGATCTCTTCATCTCCTCTGCTCTCAGAAACCCTGTGACACCCAAGCTCCCCTCATTTCAGTTGTGGAAGTTGTGGCCCAGGAGCTTGCTGGAAGCTGGTGAAGTGCCAGACTTAGGACTTGAATTCAGAACAAGACTGTCCCATTTCCTACATAAGTTTGAGTACTGCCTGGCCATCTGACCATAGGAGAGTGGTCTTGGTTGGCCAACCTCCTGGGTCCCTAAGAATATTCATGACCCCCAGTTTCCCTGCTCCCCACAATGTCCTTACCTCTGCTCTACCCCCCATGACACCTCAAGATTGAAATCCCCAGGAAGGGCCTGGAGTTCCCAGAAGTGTTCTGTGATTGGTAGGGTGACCCCAGAACTTGGAAACACTTGATGGACCTTGTGCTACAGCCTGGGGGTCAGGGCTGGGCTGAGGAGGGCAGAGCCACCTTGGGTATAACTTAGGTCAGGGCCATCATTGGCAGGAGCCAGATAGTGCCTTGTACTCTGGAATGGACTTCAGAGTAGGGTTCAAGGCCCTGTGGGCAGGCTGGGCATCAGTCTTTGGCAGAGAGGCCTCACTGAGCCAGGAGCACCAAAGGCTGGATGTTGCTCTTTGAGCATTTGGTTTCTCCCAAGTTCTCTTACTGTGCCACTGTTTGGGTAGGTGTTCAAGGAATGCTTGTGCTAGACTGTCCTACACCTTTCTCTCCCCTGGTGTCATTTTCACCCCTTTGGGACTTCTCTTAACCACCTGCCAATGCTGATGGGGCGCTGAGCACATGGCGGTGCCATGCCTTATTTGGCAGTTCCAGCCCTCTACCTGCCTGTTTTCTTCACAGGTGTCCTAATTTTTCTCCTCTCCTCTCCCAACTCTGTCCCTGAGGTTTGTTGCTCTGGCCTGGTCGGGATGCTGTGCTGGGGCTTCCTGCTTATGGAGCCACAGGACCTTTGCAGGGGAGGCTCTCCAGGGGTTCTGCATTAGGGCTGGCCAGCCGTGCCCTAGGCAAACCTTAAATAGGCCCCTCTGCACTCCATGGCAGGATAGCTGTCCCCACTGCTGGCCCAGAGGCAGCTGATTGGGAGGCCAGTGCCCATGGAGTCCTGCTAAGACTGACAAGCCCAGTAGCCTCAATTTGGTTTCTTACGCAGACAGCCTATGCTCCCTAGAGCACACCACCAAAAAGTTAGCTTCTAGGATGAGGGATGACAAGCCCATAAAGGAAAAATGGAATATTTGTAGAGTCCCACTCCCCAGTGACATTGATGTGTTTGGGGTGGGAACTTGGGAAAGTCACTGATTCTGAGGACCATAGTTCTCATCCAATGGCTGACGCGTGTGAGCAGTCACATTTGCTGAATGGATAAAGAATGAACCTGTAAAATGAGTGATAATAGCTCCATCTCAGGGGCTTGTGGGTGCAGAATAAGATAAGGTGGAAAGCACCCAGTGTGCAGGGAGCTCTTACGGAGTGCCGGCAGCCCTTCTGTGAATGGGAAGGGGCTGGGGGACTGTGGCTCCCTGCCCTTTTCATGATGCTTCTTGCCTGATCTGGCTTCCTCTCTCATCAGCTTTCCCTCTGCTCTGGGACTCTGAAGCCTCACTGTAGAATGCAGATACTGTAATTTCTCTGGGGATGATTCCCCAGGAGCAAACCTCGCATAAGTCTTGCAGTAGACACACGAATGCCAGAGTTGGAGATGCCCCCAGAGGCAGCATGGGATCATGGAACGGGTGGGTACAGACGGAGCAGCCAGGCAGACCCGCGTCTCATCCCAGCTCTGCCATCCACCACCTGCCGGCCTGCCAGCTGCAAGCCCCTAAGGAGTCCACCTCCCTTGCCTGAGCAGCCCCCTCCCAGCAGCAGTTCCTGCCCCTACCACTCAAGGGAGGTGGATTCTCCTGATGCTGAAATGAAGAGTTGTGGTAAAGTGAAAAGCTGTGTGTGTATTTATCTATCAATGTGTGTAGCTGCACCGGGAAGAGCTGCACTGTTGATTATCTTTCCCAGTTTTGCTCTGCTTGGGGGCACCTGGGGCTCCGGGATTGGGCTGGCCTGTGGTCCTACAGCAAGGGAGGGAGAGGTAGGGCTTGGATTGAAAGGCAGCCTCGTCCCATGCGCACTCTCCCTGCCTCTCCCTCTGGAAGCACCACGAGGTAGAAGACACAGCTATTAACTGGCACCCCCAGGTTCCAATGTCTGGTTGCTGCCAGTGTGGCCGTGTCCTCTTTGTCTGAAGGACCTGGTCTGTTTGGGAGCTCACACAGAGTCTTCTCTGGAGCTGCCCCTCATCCTGCAGCTTTCCTCAGGGCTGGGAAAATCTAGGCCAGCAGGTGCCCTGTCAGGCCTAGGGAACCAGGCTTGGCCTGGGGAAGAGGCATCGTGGAAAAGTTTGTGCATGTGGGGAAAACCAGCCCCAAATAACTCCCAGACTCAGTCTTGAGCTGTGCAGGTGAAGGCAGGTGGGAAATTACAGCCACTTGAGGCTTTCTCTCCCGGGGACTTGATTAAAGCTGAGGAGTGTTGGAGCCGAAATAGCTGGGAAAGTGCTCTTTGATATGTTCATTTGGTTTTAATTTGGGAGGGGCACAGGGCAGCGCCAGTTTGTTTTATTTCTGCTTCCTTTTATCGGCTTTTGCTTGTCCTATCCCCTCCCATTCCACACTGTCCCCCCCCTCCCCCGGAGTTTGTGAATTTCAAGGTCAGCAGAAAGTCAAACTTTACCATGTTGGTGATGAAATGCAAGCAGATGTGGCTGGTTTGGCTGATGGTGGCCACACCCTGAGAAGCATGCTTGGTCCTATGGGTGATGCCTGGCAAACTTAACAAAGTCTGATAGCTTACAACACTGAGATTCCATCTCAGAGATTCAGATTTCAGAGTGCCAATCAGCCCATGTTTATCCAGGGGTGCTGAGAGAAGTGATGTCGTCTGGGGCAGGTGTGGCTGCCTCATCCTGGCATGCCAGTGACTGAGAGCAGTCGAGTGGGTGCCCATGCTTGGGTTTGGCTTTTGTCATGTGGTGTTGGCTTTGCCAGCAAGCTGGCTGGTGGTCCCATTGCTAGGGGTAAGTACTGGTGAGTTCTCCAATGCCGGTCATATCACTTGCTGGTCCAGTTGCCTTCTCACCCTTTGCTGTGGGTTAAGCCATTGGCAAATATCTGCCATGTGACCAGCACTGTGCTGGCATTGACCTCAGAGTGAAGGTCAATTTTCAGCTTGGCTTCCTGGCATCATCCACACCCTTCTGTGACTCAGAAAGTGGCCTAGCCGGCTGCTTCCAGCACTTTTGTAGACATGGTTGGGTGGTACTGGGGGAGCAGCTTTCTGAGGTCCCAGCTGCTTCTGGTGCTATGCCAGGCATTGCCCCTCAGCCTCCACAGGTCTTGTGCTACTCCCCAACCTGGGGTCTCTTGATGTACCATGTCAGTTTTGTCCAAGGTGCACTTGGGAATCCTCCCTCCCAGCAGCATGCCAGCACTGGCTTACCAGGACAGGAGACCAGTGGGCTTAGGTTTCTTTCTCAGTGCTCACCAGTTCTTCCCAGGCCAGCATCCTGTGCTCACTGTCTCCCAACATGCAGGCATAGGGCCGGTCGGGTATATGCGCAACCTGAGCGGCAGACAAGCTGAAGGACGAGCTTGGGAGCCAGTGCCATGTTGGAATCCCAGCTCCATGAATGGCCAGCTGTGGGCCCTGGGTCAGCTTCCTTCACGTCTCTAAAGCCTCAGTTTCTTTGTCTGTAAGAGGGGATAATGGTGCCCACCTCACAGACTTGCTGTGGGGATTAAATGAAATGGTGCATGTAAAGTGCCTGGCACAATGCCTAGTGTGCGGTGCTCAATAATGTCTGCTATTACAACAATTGCCCAAATCCCAGGAGAGTGGCTCGAGGAAACAGCATGGGGAGGGACCGGCCCTGGCTCCCCTGTGGCAGTCGGGGTTTTGTAGCTGCAGAGCCCAATTACCCGGCCTGCCCCGGCCTCTTCCCCAGGGTCCTTGCCCCAGCTCAGCAGGGAGCAGAGGCAGATGTGAATGGGGTGTTAGCCTGGAATCACCCTCCCCACTGTACTTTTTTGAGTGGCAGCATGCTGCAGAGAAGTGACGTTTAAAAACGTCCTTTAAATTGAGGAGTTGTCCAAAATGGAGCTATTTTTCACAGCACAGTCATTTTTGGATAAGAAGGCCTAAAATGAGAAAATTCTGAATACAGAACAAAGCAGAAGAGGCTGCCACAACAGCACTTGTGAGCCAAGCCGAATCCCCTCGCAAACAGCCTGCCTTGTTAAAATCAGTCCCTTGGTGCGGGGGATTAGCGCTCTGCAAACTTCCCATCCCAGGCCTGCCTGCGTTTCCACTCTCCCTGCCGCATGGTTCTTGCTGATTTTTCTTCCCTACACACCCAGGGGATTTCGCCCGCACATAATGGGGACCACTCCCATTGCTAAAATGGAGTTTGCTTTGGCAGAAAAAAATAGTAACTTCTGTTGGAAATACAGAGAGTCAGAGGCATCATCTGGAACAACTCCCCCTGCCCTGTCTCCTGGGTGTTTTGGGAAGGAGTGTGGAGAGCCCAGTCAAGGTGCCCCTGTGGGAGGGCCCCTCTCAGTAACTGCAGGATTCTCAGGGGTCATTACTGTGCTTCCTCTTCCTCTAGGAAGCCCTGTCTAGTTTGCTTCCTCTGTAGCAATTTGTGAGAATCGGTGGGCAGAGTTGGAGCCACCACACTGGGCCGGGAGGAGCAGGGCCCTCATGCTGTACAATTCCAGGGACACTTCACATGTGGCACCCTTGGGTTTGTGCAATGTCCTGTCCCATGGATCAGGCTAGCGCTTGAGGAAGCATCTATAGGGCCCACTGTCCAGGTCACCACCTGCCAGTGTGGGTCATGGGCTGTGGGAAGTCTAAGGTGGTGTAGTGAGCGAGGCTACACCCAGGAGAAGGTTCCAGTTCCCTTCCCCTGCCCTGCCCTGTTGTTCTCATGGCCCCTCGGCTGGCTGGAGCAGGATGGCCAGCAGCTGGCCTGAGTTCTGGAGCAAGACCTTTCCTCATCCTGTTTGCTGAGCCTCCTCCAGCTTGGGCTGCTCATTATTTCTCCACCGGCGGGCGAGTGGGGGGAGCCAATTATCAGGCCCTTACCACCACGCACTGCCTGGAGATGCATTTTCTCGAATGGTGAAGTCCTCTTTGGGGAGAGGCAATTTGTGGGGAGTTCAGGGCAGTGTAATTTATGGGCCCCCTCTCGCCCAGTTAGGACTGAGGTGGCTGTGGTTTAATTAGCTGGGTTGAAGCCGAGCAGATTGCCAGAATGGGCCCGGAATTCTGGTTTGAAAGACACATTTCTCCTCTGAGCAAAGCACGGCCAAAGAGGAAAAGGTCTAAAGTTACTTCATTCATTTGGATCCTCTGGTTAGAGATGTCTTCCAGTTTGAAATATAAACCCACTTATTTTTCTTAACAAGAATCCAGCCCACCAACTACAGTATTCTGCTCATGCATTTAATAGCAATAATTGAACAGAGCTCAAATTATCATAACCTAATGCTCTCCAAGTCAGATCCATCTGCGTCACATTTTTCCTACAGGGAAGGGAGTGTGTTTGCCAGGGTGGAGAGAGGACACCAGCCTCATGCGGTGCAGCGTTGTGTTTGTTGAGTTTTAGGGATGCAGCTACCAAGGCTGGGGGCTGGGCAGCAGGTGCTCCCTAGCTATGATCCATAGCTCTCACCTAGATATGGCTTGCTGGGTTTCAAAAGAGTGAAGCTACAGGCAGAAGGGACCATGAAGTGCTAAACTTTGCAGGCAATAACGGTCATAATGATAATTAGGGTAGCCCCTTTATTTTACAATTAAGGGGATTCAGCTCTGGGGAAACTACATGATATGCTGCTCGTGACAGATCCTGGGTCCAGATTTTCAGACTTCCCAGAGCACAGAGGGAAGTCTCCAGAGCTCCAGGGATATAATTCATAGACTCTGGAGAGGACCAGGAGGAGACCTCCATCCCCAGCCACCTGATCTTGGGTAAGCCTCTCTGATCCTCAGTCTCCACATCTGGAAAGTGGGGATTCTAGCTCCTGCTTGGATTTCATCACAGAGTTGGTTGGCGACACCAGTGAGAGAACTCATCCAAGGGAGAGGGCTCAATAAAGTGCTGCCTGGTTATCTGGGTCATCAGCCCAGAGCCCTCTCACCTGGGAGGGGGAAACTGCCTGCCTCAACCCAGGCATCATGATCAGAATGATCAGAATCACCAGCACCAGGGGTGGGTTTCTGACTGTGTGTGGCCTGGATTTGTGTTCTGTGGTGTACCCTAAATAGGGCTCCTGTGTGGCAGAGCACACTGCATTGTGCTTCTGAGCTGTTCCTTAGTGGTTCTTGTTTTCATCAGGCCAGAGACAAGCCTTCAGGTGAACCACCTGTGGGGGGCATAGGGCCATGTGAGGGGAGGAAGGACACTTCTCCAGCCAAGGTGCCTCAAAGAGGAGTAGAAGAAGGGATGTGTCAACCCTCCCTCTCTTCTCCCCCTCATCCCTATTTTCTTCCTAGAGCTCCAAGTGAAGTCACTAGGAAACCCACTGCTGAGTTTGGTGATGGTGGGGGTCTCCAGAAGGCTGGTGCTAGTGGAGGCAGGTGCTGGGTACACAGTGGGTACTGTCATTCTCACAGGGCTGGACTTGGCGGCTCAGGGTATTTGTCCAGTGCCATCAGAGAAACTGGGTCTGGTCCATTGTTGGCAGATAAAGCAATCACAAGGGCAGTAGAAGTGTTCCAGGAGGCCATTTTGATCTGTTTCCTCCAGGGGATTGCCTTGGTTATCCTTTTGTTATTTAACAAAGCAAATGGGGACTCAGCTCTTCAATCACAAATTGTGATGTTGACTACTTCAAAAAGTGGAGTGAATATTATTCCAATATTTATTTTAGCACAAAACTAACATTTCAGGGCTTGTACCCATAATTCAAATGTTGATGGGGAACACATTGTGTGAATGTGGTGCAAATATATACAAGGGGGAAGTTGCTTATATTTAATAGGGAAACATGAAGTAAACATTTTTGAATAAAATGGCAAAGACTTGGGTTCTACTAGTTGCAATTTCTCAGTTTAAGATATTTAACTGGCACTTCTTAGGAGCTGTTATATGGTCTGAGGGTCAAGTTCTTCTTATCAAGGATGTTTCTTAGAGTTTAAGCCCGTGATTTCGTGTTCCTGGTGTGCTGGACTATCCCTGGTGTAGAAGCTAGTCTTTGGGAAGTTCAGCACAGCTTCTTTCTGCCTCTCTACTTATTTGATTCTGCTCAAAAGCTTGTTAATGGTGGGAGCCCCTGTAAAGGCCCAGGGGAAGGGAAAGAGGCCCCTTGTCAAGGGAGGTTGCCTTCCAGCTGCTTTATAAAGGCCCACCCAATCCAAAGTCTATGTAACTGCTTGGAGGAACCCCCATTGGAACAGAGTATGCATCCCTGTGGTCTAGCCCTAGGAATTCCTATGCAATGGAAACCGCCCCTGCTGTGGCATCTTGCATCATGCAAGAAGGGCCGCAGGCCTTGTGTAAACACTCTGTGCCTGTCTGTACAAATGTGGGGCCTCCACACTGGCAAACTCTGTGTCCGTCACTACTGCAGAGTGTGGACGTGTGGGCACTCGCAGTTGTTCCTGGCATCCTCCAGCCTGTGTGTCTCTGGTTGGGAAGCAGTTCTGGGGGTGTTGCTCGCACAGCCCTGTGCCCCTGGCGTGATTTTTCAGGGATGGGTCTGTAGAGGGGGGAGGGGCTCTGTGATGCTGCAGGCTGGTTCTTGGGGCTTCAGTTGCAAATAAACTGAAATGTCTTCCTTGGAAGGAGGTAGCCTGTGTGACTTCTCCAAACGAAGAAAGGACATTTTAGATTTGTTCTCCTAGCGCTCTCTCTCTCTCTTTTTTTTTTTTGAGACATCATTTCACTTTGTTGCCCTGAGTAGAGTGCCACGGTGTCAGAGCTCACAGCAACCTCAAACTTTTGGGTGCAAGTGATCCCTTTGCACCCAAATGATCCTCCCAAGTAGCTGGGACTACAGGCACCTGCCACAGTGCTCAGCTATTTCTTTCTTTCTTTCTTTTTCTTTTCTTTTCTTTTTTTTTATTGTTGGGAATTCATTGAGGGTACAATAAGCCAGGTTACACTGATTTCATTTTTTTTTTTTTTTTTTAAGAGATAGGGTCTTGCTCTGGCTCAGGCTGGTCTTGAACTCACTCAGGCAATTCACCCACCTCCGTGTCCCAGAGTGCTGGGATTATAGGCATGAGCTGCTGCGTCCCCTGGCCTCATAGCTCTCTTAACCATCACCGAATTGTTTCCTAAAGTTTCATTTCCTTACTGGCTATGTTTAGTATTTTTTATGGGGTTCCTGAGTTTGGGGGAACCATATAAACGTTTGTGTCCTACTTTCCAGGGAACAGAGATAAAGCAACACTCAGAGAGAGGAAATTGATGGGGTGGGGGTGAGGAAGGGAATCTTGTTTGTTCTAGTCAGCAAACGCACAGGCACCAGCTGTGGACCCGCAGATATGATGTGGTGGTATGGATGGGTGGGGGTGGTGGGCTGAGGCGGAGGCAAAGTCAGGTCAGTTGGACTTCTGAGGGCCCCACATGAGTGAGACAGCCATTAGGATTTCACATCAGAAACTCAGAGGCCATTTGTTTCAGGGGCTCTGCTTTGGTGGGTAGTGGATTTAAACTGAAAATTTTTAAATACTGATAAAGCTAACAGTGCTTATAAATATGCCAGAAATTGCTCTAGGCACTTTAGGGTTTTAACTCATTTAACCTTCACAAGAATTCTGTGAGGTCAATAGTATTACCTGCATTTTACTGCTGTGGGTGATAATGTCTTATCCAGGGTCACACAGGGAGGGTGGTGGAGCTGGTGCTGGCCACAGGCAGTCCAGCTCCAGTGCATGGGCTGTTTGGCACTGTGTTGGTGTGAGAAGCTGGGCACTGGTACTGAACCTGTTCCTCTGTGCCCTTTTCCCTTGGGATGTGGGCACTGTGTTGGTGTGAGGAGCTGGGCACTGGTACTGAACCTATTCCTCTGTGGCCTTTTCCCGTGGGATGTGGTGTTTGGCTGAAGACTCTGACCTGGATGTTTTCATTCTGTGCCCAGGGATGGACATGATGGAGCTCAGTGCTGAAAGAAGAGAGCAGATCAGGATGTGATCTGCCGCTGTCCAAACCCAGGGCTGAGCAGGCTTTCCTCCCAGGCAGAGCCTGGGACATAGAACTTTGGGGCTGCTTCACTCTCATTTGCCATCTAATAGGACTGACTCTCCCAGACAAAGCTAAGAGCCTGGTTCCAAGGTTGGAGGTAGAGCTGGGGCGAGTTAAGTAACCGAACCGAGACCACTCTATACCTTCCATCTGGCTTTTCCAGGAGCTACTCTTTGGGGAGTGGGGTCATAGAACATTTCTGGTGATTCTGCTCTCCCCAGGGAGGCTTTCAAATGGGTCAGGTTCTGGCCCAGTGGTGGGTTACGCCTGTAATCTTTGAACTCTGGGAGGTCGAGAGGGGTGGATCACCTGAGCTCAGGAATTCAAGATCAGCCTGAGCAAGAGTGAGACCCTATCTGTACTAAAAATTGAAAAACTAGCCAGGCATTGTGGTGGGTGCCTGTAGTCCCAGCTACTTGGGAGGCTGAAGCAACAGGATCACTTGAGCCCAAAAGTTTGAGGTTGCTGTGAGCTCTGATGTCATAGCACTCAATCCCAGGGCAATAGAGTGAGATTTTGTCTCAAAAAACAAAACAAAAAACCCCCAAATGGGTCAGGTTCTTATTTTTCACCCTTGCCCAGACCATTATTATTTATTCTTGCCTCAAAACCAGGCAGCAATCTGGCCAACATGTGTCTGAGAAGCAGCTGGCTGAAAGTCCTTCATCCATGCTGGGCTTGTTCCTTTAGTGAGCAGGACATAGACCCAGCCCTGGGCAGGAAGGAGGAGAGCAGCTGCAGAGATGTGCGGTGGAGGGAGACGTGGTGGTGATGGTGAAATGAGACATCACTTTTGAGCATTCTCTACTTTGAGGCATGATCCAGGAAACCTCCAGATCTTTAAAAAGTGTGTGGTTAGGGACATTTGGCCAAAGCATATTGATTCCACCACTAGATGGGTAGTTGGTGAACATTCAGTGTAGGGTCTGTGGCTACTGGAAGAGTTGTTCAGGAAAGATGGGGTCCTTGGGAGAACGGCTGCCTGGAGAGCTTGGAGAATGAGGCTTCTCCCAAACATAGTGAGAGAAATAAGTTGTTGCATCTGAAGAATAAAGGAACACATAGGGAATATGAAAAAGTGGGAATGATAAAAAGTGTAGAGCTGTACGTGTAATGTTACCGGCCCACGAAAGCCTTTTTTCTCTTAGTCTGAGGATATTCTTCGTTTCTCAACATGTCATGTGTCTGGTAGTGGTCTGCTACCTAAGGAAGGACTGGGGGGGCCACTGCTGTGATTCTGAGCTGGAAAACAGAAAAGAAGGAAGAAAAAGCAGAGTGTTAGTCAGTGTCCAGTCTCCTGTTTCTGTGAAGTTCACCTACTGGCTGTCGTGTTGGTGCTGGTGAAGGATGTGGGTGGGTCCCTGGCGTGTGGTATGACATCTGTGTCAGCTGCATCAGTGGAAGGGTCTGCTTTAGTGATGCAAGGACTGGCCTTCAAGGCTTGAAAAATACCTAAATGAAGGACATTCAGGGGTGGCTTATGTTAGGTGACCTTTAAGAGAAACAAAAACAATTTTTGATTTATCCACAGAATCCTCTCCTTTGGCCATGGAAACAGTGAGAGGGAAGGGGGATGTGGTGTGAGGAGAGGGTGTATGGTGGAGGAACCTCCTCTGGGGGATGTGGTGGGGCAAGGCTAAGGGGCAGCCCTGTGGCCTCTGTCCCGTCTGTTTCTTTCTTGGACTTGGTCTCTATATAGCCAACCCCTCTTAAGCACAGAAAAGGGCAGAGCACACTTGGCTGTGGCATTTACGCGCTTAGTTTCTTTGCTGTCCCTTTGAGAGGTGGGCCCAGCCTCCATGGTCTCTACCTCTTGCTGTTTCCCCTCCAGCCTGCCCTGAACCCCCTAGCCTCAGGTTACCATAGTGATGGGGGACCTGCCACAGCTGAAGACTCTGCAGGGCTGCTTCTCTTACCTGGGCCCTTTCACCACCAAAGCAGGGTTTCCTGAAGTATGTTCTGTGTGTGACCAGTAGTACCCCCATTGACTCTAGGAGCCCCTGGGGGGAACTCTTTTGAAGTTAATAGTTACTGTTGTGTTTATCTACATGTTATACAACATGTGAGACCCTCATTTTCTCAGGTATTAGAGAACCAATGATCAGACCTTGGGTCTGGGAGTGGGGTGCAGAGAATGCTGCTAAGAACAGGGCTTGGGGCCAGACTGCCTGGTTCAAAACCTGGCTCTGCTGCTGATGGACTATGAGACCTTGGACTTGTTGCTTACTCTTCCTGTCTAACTTGGGGATAATAATACAGCCTACCTTCTAGGGCTCTTGTGATAATGAAGTGAGTTAATGCAAAGTGCTCAGCACATAATAAGTACTCTATTGGTATTACCTATTGATATTGCTCTTAAAAGTATTTAAAGAAAAAGGTTGAACAAACAATAGTGCAAATGGCCAACGCGAAAGTCAATGTCTTTTCTGCATAGACAACCTCAGATTCAGACATCAGCTCTGCACTTGCTAGCTACGGATCCCTGGGGAGGATATCTTAGCTGACTCTTCAGTTCATGCATCTGTATAATGGGAAATGTCAGCTAACTTTGTAGAGCTGAGAAGTTAACATGAGACCCAGCTGGTACATACATAGGCACTCTGGGGCAGCTGTTGCGATGCTGGCTTTGTTGCTGTTGCTATAGATTGCCCTGTGAGCTCCTGAGGAGTGAGGCCATGTGTAGTCATCTGTGGTGCTGAACATGCTTAGCATGGAGAGGACATTAAACGGAGCCAACAGGGATGTGTTCTGAGCCAAGGGCCCGTGAAGGGAACAGGTGCCTCCCTGTGAGGTACAAGGCAGATGGGGCCTCCTGCCCGAGGAGCTCAGGTTGCTTTATGGAGAGACACCTGAGGTGCCTAGATGGCAGGAGAATGATGGTGTTGGGATTTCAGGCTGCCTGGAGTCTGCCACCATGCAGGTGGCAGAGAAAGGTGTGAGAAGAGAAGAGGGCAACATGGGTATTTGAGTCTGAGCCTTCTGTTTAACCCGCGTGGGCCCTCCAGGGCCTAGTGACATGACTTGTGAATTGAGGTTAATGTCTGCAGGGCCTGCACCTTGCCTGATGCGCCCTGCAGCTGAGCTCTTTGTTCTCAGTGGGAACTGGGCCAACATCAGCCCTCTGCCTCCAGCCACTGGAGTTTCTGGGCTTCCATAGTCCTCAGGAGGAGCCCTCTGTGAGGCTGGCATCATGCCAACCAGGTCTGGCTTGGAGAAGGAGAGGCCTCATGTGGGCAAAGACACTGACCAATGGAACACAGGGCTGCGGGGCTAGGGACACCTGGGGGACAGCTACATCCCGGTATCCCAAGACTGCTGGGTACAAGACTCTAGTGTCTCAGGAGTATTGGGAGGCCCCTTTTGCGTGCTCTGGAACCCCTCACAGGCAGGGAATTAGGGCTCTGTGCTCTGGTATTGTGCCCCTGATGGGAGTGGTCCTCACTTAGCTGCGGGCAGATGGGGTTGAGCAGGGGGTGAGGCCCTGGTTTCTAGTCATGGGCTCTGGAGGTCTGGGGGGGGGGTGTCATACTCTTACCCTCATATTTTGCCTTTGTAGAAGAGCAACATTCTAGATCCCAGGATCTTTCTCGTCTTCAATTGGTGTGTCCTCGGTTTTATTCTATAACTGTGTGTGGGGCTAAGTGGATAGTGGCTGTCTCTGTGAGAATAAGAATAATTAAAGATATTATTGCCATTTGCATAACCACTACTACTATTAATTCAGTGTTTATTATGCTCCTCTCTGTACTTTTCTTTCCTGCCTGTAAGCCTCAGGAGATAGGTGCTATCTCCATTTTATAGGTGAGGAAACGGAATGTTAGAAGCCCCGAGTGACTTGCTATCAGTGTGGTTGTTAATATTATTTAGAGGAACATTTTACATAACTTAGTACAGGGACTCAAACACAGGACTTCCCGATTCTGAAGTTCATGTTCCTAATCACCTTTCATAGCTTTTATTTTCTCTTGTTCCTCAACCTATCATGATAAAAAAAGGTAAGAGAGGATTTCATTCTAAGCCTCTCTTGGACCTCGTTGTCTTTAGAGCAGGCGTCCTCAAACTTTTTAAACAGGGGGCCAATTCACTGTCCCTCAGACTGTTGGAGGGCCAGACTATAGTTAAAAAAAAAAAAAACTATGAATAAATTCCTATGCACACTGCACATATCTTGTTTTGAAGTAAAAAAAACAAAACGAGAACAAATACAATCACACCACCTCATATGGCCTGCAGGCTGCAGTTTGAGGACCCCTGCTTTAGAGTGAAGACTGCGTTGGGATGATTCTGGCACTTATCCCTCCACCCCCATCAGAGGTCATTGGCTTTTGGCCATCTTTGTAGACCATGAGCATAGACCAACCTCAGGACTTTGCTGAGGTTTGTAGGAAAAGTGTTTGTGACTCTTACAGACTTTGCTTTTGCCAGTGGGGCCCCAGTGATGAAAGGGTTATTCCTTTGTGGCAGTGGGCACAGAGGCATGAACAGGTGCATGGTCAGTCTCTGACTCCCTGTAGCATCTTCCCTGAATCCCAGACATCCTTTGGGGTCCGATGGCTGATCTTGGTCTTTTTGATGCTAACTTTGGAGTTTCATGCAGTCATCAAGTCAGAAAGAGTATTGTGATGTAATGTAGTAGGATGACATTTGTGACATTTGGTTCTCCTTCCTCCCTGCTAGGCTGTATTTTGCCGTGAGTCTGAACACTTGGGTCTCTGCCTCTTTCTCTATAGAGTGGGGATGGCAATCCTTGTCCAACCTCCAACACAGTGTTGCTTTGAGGACTGCTGGGGTCAGTTAGTGAGGGGCTTATCAGCTCTGAATTTAGGAGGGCCTCATGGTTGCCTTTAGATACCCCCTGGGAAGACTCTCTTGGTCCCCTCACTGGGTTAGAGGCTATGTGTCCACAGCACACCTCCCACCTCATCTTTCTATGTAGTTGTTATCTCACTGCAGTGAAACTACCAGTGTATGAGGTTGTGGTCTCACAATAAGAGTGCTCTTGACGGCAGGGACTGCTGTTATCACCATTATCAGCATAAAGATGCTACTCAGTAAATATTTGTTGAATCGATCAATGATTGGATGAATCCATTTCCAACCCGGGAACTGGCTGGATGTACTTTTGGGTATGTTCTAATCTCTTGATCAGTGAAAGACTTCTTCAAAGAGAGGGTTAGGAATTTGAAGGATCAGATGCAATATTTTCTTAATTTTTTTTATCTGACTAGTCCATGGGTGGATCAGGCATGGCTCAACCCAGGAACCAAAGTTTTTCTATGACAAGTTTCTTTCTCCCCATTCCTGGGTTCCTTTAAGCAAAGTCTCCATGTGGATACAAGTTGGCTTCCATTAATTCTCCATGTGGACGCTAAATGGCTGCAATAGCCCTATCCCTCCATCCTATCTTATTTGATGCAGTGGGGTAGGCTGGGAGACTCCATCCCAGCATTGCTAGCAGAGGCCCTGTGGCTCACTCTGAGTGGGCTACCTTTGGTCATGTGCCCGCCTCTTAGCTACACAGTTGGTCTGGGGAATGCTACGTGTGGATTGGCTTAGATGTGGGGCTTGTGCTGCACCCTGGGTGAATGAAGAATGTGGGAGGGATGGATCTTTCAGCAGAATTAGATCTTTCTCTGGAAGAAGGGGAGATGGATGTGGGGATAAATGTAAGGTATATTTATCATACATGGAAATTTATGATTTTAAAATATCTGTGTGTCACTTCTGGGTTCCGTCAATCTGGAGAGATGTTTTCCTCTTCAGTTGTCAGGTGAGCTCCCACAGACCCATACGTACCATCTCAGTGTGTGTATATCTAGCCACAGCCAAATTGCCCCACAGATGCCAGCTCTCTGGCGTGACTGGGACCAGCTGTTGGCACTGGGCTCTGCAGTACTACCTGGCTCACACTTTCCGAATCTGCACATGTGCTTGTGGACTATCAATTGGCTGGGCCCTTAGGGGCCATTTCCTCCAAATGTTCAGATGAGAAAACCAAAGCCCAGAGAGGTGATGGCTCTTTTCTAAAGGCACAGCCAGTTAGTGTCAGAGCCATGATCAGAACCAGTGTCCTGAGCTCTCTGTCTCATACTCTCCCTGGTTTTCCAACACCATTTCTACTTTGAGAAGAGATTTTAGAGCCATAGACAAGGGAGCTCCAGAATGACACCCCTGTGAACAATTCAGTCTCCAGAGGCCACCCTGAGCTTTCCTGCCCTCGGGTGCCCAGCCCAGTATCTGCAGTAGGCCTCAGGTTTCCAGAAAGACCAGCCTTTGCATTTCTCTCGTCTGAGCTGAGTGATTAGGGTCTCTAAGAGTAACCATTATCTGCACTTCTTGGGAATGCATGTTTTTCACACATGCAGCCCTTCTAGAAAGATTTAGCCTGGGGATGAAACAGACGGGCTCTAACTGAGGGCAGATACCAATCATTTTTACAATTGTTTGCAACAGGAGAGGAAACATGAGCTTAACAGTTCTGTTGTGGATGGATTTGGGGGAGAAACACGAATGAATTGTCAACAGGATGGCTTCTGCTTTTATCCTGGGATTTGCTGCCATTCCCTGAGATCTGGCTGCCCTGTGCAGAGCCCCAGGATTTACAGACATTCTTTGCAGGTGGGGGCTCATTGTGAGGTGCAGCCTTGGGCTGGGCTGGCGTGTGTGGAGGAGAATCTGTCAGGTGTGTCGGGGAAGGGAGCACACTCCTCAGGGGGGGATTTGGAGCCACCCCGTGTGCTTCTTCCAGTTGGGGGAGGTACTCGAGTGAGGTTCAGATCTTGGTGGGCACATATTGGCTTCTTGAGTTGGTCTAAACCTCACAATATTTTCAAAAGCCCTAGACAGCAGTAACTAAGAGGAACAGCCTTTTTAGCCTCCTGCCAGGAATTAAAAAAAAAAAAGAAAAGGTCCTGCTCAGAAATCCATTTGCGGGAAGTTTGAAGTTTGAAGCCCTCCAGCTGCAGACTGGCGGCCTGGGTGGTCAGGCAGGGTGGGGCGGGCGGGTGTCCTTGAGTGGAAGGAGAGTGGAGTGTGGGCAGCTGGGGTTGGCATCTGATGAGCCTAGGTTCAAGTGTGGCTCTGTCCTGAGCCACCTGGAAGATCTTGAGCAAGTCACTTAGCCCATCTAAACCTCAGTTTACTTATCTGTAAAATGGAGAGAGTAATAAATACCTCATTGGTTACTGAGAGAATTAAATGAGACTATGTATACAAAGCCCTTGGCACAGTGGTTGGGACATACATACATACAATTAGTAGAGGTGTTTGCTGCTCTTATTATCCCAAGCATATCCCAAATACATACACAATCCAGGTAAAAACAGTGTGTTCTCTGCGCAGCCTCCAGACAAGTTCCCAGCCCCCCTTCTAAGCCATCACTGGTTAATATTGGTACAGACAATAACATTTCGAACTCATTTGCCACTTTCCAAATATTAGGCAGCTTTGGGTGGGAAAGGAGCCTGGATCCATGGTGCACGATTCCTGGCTCAGGAGGAGGCAGATGGCAGCTACTTATTGAAATACCTGGGGAGCACAACATGGCACAGGTGGAAAGACGTGTAAGGAAAAGCAGAAATTGGGGCCCAGGATGGTTTCCCATCCCCTTACACCAATAATAATTAGAAAAGGAAGCCAAGGCAATAAAAGTCATTGCTGGACAGCCACAGGAGTTTTATGTGCCCTTAATATTTTAGTATACCTGACATGGTCACTACCCCTCAGCTGACAGTTTTACTCCTATTTTTCAGAAAAGGGCTGGCTAGATAATGTATTCCACATCTCCCAGGTAGAAAGGAACTGAGCTGAGATTTAAATCAAGGCCTGTGTCCTACCCTCTCCACATACTCTTTCAGAAACACTTTTTCCAGGAGTGTCAGGTGGGTGGATAGGCTGTCCATATGTTGACATTCAGGCATTAATATGTTGTGGGGCCTCAACTGAGAATGGTGACCTGGGCTTAGAATGTCACCAGGACCTGGAAATAAAGTACCTGGAACTTTGGGGTCCCACCTGGTCTGAATGTTGCAGGGCCCTGTGTGTCCATTCATGCCCATGGTCCCCACTGCAGCAGGGCAGTGCTCTGGAGGCACAGCTTCTCCAGGACATCTTTCCTAGCCAATCTCCCCACATGCTCCCCGGGTCACACCCTTCCCATCCCACCTAGTGGATGGGAAGACCACTGAGCCAGTGATCTTCTGTGGTGTTGGGGTGCTAAAGGAGTCCAAGGAGTTGGGGCTGCAGGAAGCCACCTTGGGTCAGCACTGTGGTCATGGCAAGCTCTTCCTCACTCATAGTGTCTTAGGGTCCCTGACCTCCTAGATGAGATGTGTCCCACCATGACCATTCTCCTGCCTTTGTGGGCTTCTCCTTATGGTGCTTATCATGGTTGCAGTATTGCTTTCCGTGCTGGTTGTGTGGTTAACACCAAGCCCTGCCCTGGAATGGGTGGCTGAATGAGTGAGTGACTGTGTGAGTCTGTGAATGGCGCTGGCCCCCAGCCTCTGTTAGCCCTGAGGGGCAGTGGGCGGCAGGACTCCATGGCTCCCCCTCCTGAAGGTGGTGGAGAACAGAGCTCTGCTCTCCACTGATGAGAAGGGCTGGCAGGGAGCCCGGGGCTTGCTCGCAGGACCTGTTGGGGTTTTAGATCTGTTCCATCTGAGCAGTCAATTAATTAGTAACTGGAGCTACCCATCATCCCTGGCTCTGGCGGGAGTTGCCGGGCCCCCTCCTTCCTCCTTTCCATTTGCTCAAATTGAGCAGCCGGGTTCTGTGATATTATTTGAAATGTGGCCAAGAAGCAATTAACATGCTGTTTGCTGACAAGGATTTGCTGCTGCGGCAGGAGCAAGGGCTGGGGATGGGAAGGCCTGTGCAGTGGAGAGATGAGTGAGCAAACAAAGGTGTGACGGAGGCGCTGCTACTGGTCTTTGCTGAGCGCCAAGGCCAGGCGGGAGCAACCTTCCACTCCTCCAGCCTTCTCACCCCTTCCTGCCCAGACCCACACGCTGGCAGAAGGAAAGGTCCTGGAGGGAGGTGGAACAGATGGGTTTCCTGTGGCCTCTGAAGATGGTCATGATAATTCCGACAGCAGCCGTCAATTATTGAGCCCTTACTGTGTGCTGTGAGTGCTGAGTTCACGATCCTGTTCAATCCTCACAACAACCCTGAGGGAGAGGTGTCAGGGGCCCATTTCACAGGAACGGAAGCTGAGGTGCCAGAAATGACTGGCCCCATGTGCTCGTGTAGTAAGTGACAGGGTGGGGTCTGAGCAGCTGGAAAAGACCGCCTGTTCAGGCAGGTGCCCAGCAGGGATGGGAAGGGTCAGCTTCTGGGCCTGGAGCCAGGTCATGGTGACTTGTTGTGGGACCATGGGGCTTGATAAATGGCAGCATTGTGTAATCAGTGGCTGCCTCTGGAGGGAGCTTAGAAAGAATGGGCAGAGGGGACTGACCCAGCCCTGCTGATGGAGCAGAGGCCCTGGTAGAGTGAGGGGTTCCCTGGGAGCAGCACTCGCTTCCCCACCCCACAAGGTTGAATCTCTGGCAGGGCTTGTGGGGTGTCTCTCAGAAGTCTTTGTGGACAGAGGTAGCCTGATGGGGGGGGGTGGCACCCAGGTCTTGGTCTAGGTGGCTGGGGCACCTTATACTTGCCTTCCCACCCTTCTCCACAGGTTTTGGGGCCAGTCTGTGGGGAGTCCTGCCTGCTTTGACTGTTGACTCACCGTGGGTGGAATTATGTACAGAAATTAGTCAACAGAGGCCATTCCCGGGACCACAGGCAGTTGGCTGTGGTACCGCGCAGGCGCTGTGCCTGCCCTGGAGTACCTTTTCAGACACTGAGCATGGCCTTTGTGGGTGTGCCTTCAGGGATGGGCGCTGCTCATCACAGAGCGGTATGGGCTGGTGGCCCGGCCCCCTGCTCCATGGCTTTCTCCCATAGATCCTGGGTGGGAGGACAAGTTCTGGCTTCTCCAGTTTGCTGGGGGGCAGTGGGCACCCTTGGACTGTAAGTGCTGGTCCCTCCTCAACGGGCCCTTAGCAAGCACAGTTTGGGGCACTAAGGATTCAGGGGAAATGGCACATGGGCAAGTTCTCAGGGATATCCTGTGTTAGGGGTGGGAAGAATCTCACATAAGTGAACTTGGGCAGGAGAAACACCGTCCCATAAGTGGGCTTGTTCCTTGATTTCCGTAGGGCATGTACATGGGTCATTATGAAAGTTTCAAGATACACAAAAATCAAGAAACATAAAGCCTACATAGCTGGAAACGAAGCCCTCCCAGCAACACTGATGAGCCGAGCAAGTTGAAACTTGCACAGGTGGATCAGGATGCTGTTGACTGTGTTTCTTGAAAGTAAAGTAATGGACCATAACTCAGTCTACCTCAAAGCTTTCTGTAGTGACCATATTACAAAAGGGTAGGTCGTGACAGTTGTGTCCCTCCACCTGATGTTAGCCACCAGCTTCCTTCCCCAGAGGCAGTTCATGCTTTGTACCCTCCTAGAGATGTGCTTAGCTGAGCCAACCATGGTGGCGGGTGGCGGGTGGCGGGGGAAGGGCATGGTTTGTGCTTGTGCACCTGCTGGCTAAGCCCGACTGTTTCCTTTGCATGAATAGCAGTTTTCTCTGCGTGCTGAACTGTCCTATGGATTTTTCCTTTTTCACACTTGCATGTCTTGGTGCTCATTTAGTATCAGTTTATATAGAGTCACCTCATTCCTTTTAATACTGCATATTATTCCATTATATAGATGGCCCTACATTCTGTGGATCAATGTCTTGCAGATGGTTTTTTTTTTTTTTTCCCATGGGTTGTTTTTTGCCTTCTGTCTTTTGCTGTGATAAGTGGCGCTACTGTAGCAGATGTCTCAGTGAACATGTGCACCTTGGAGAAACTCCCAGAAGCGGAAATGCTGGACGGAGTATGTGCATTTTAAAATTGGATGATTCTGTCTTCCTCCCTCACCAGTGAGATATGGGTGGCTTGTTTCCCCATAGCTCCAGCTATACAAAGCGGTATCAAACTTGTGGATCTTTGCCAATCTGATGATAATGGTGTCTTGTTGTGGTTTTGTTTTGCATTGATTTGGTTGCATGTGCTCCTCCGTGTGGCAAGTGCCATGTGCCATCCCGAGGTGGGTTTAGACAGCGCTGTGTGATTGGCCTGCACAGCATTACCTTCAAGGTGAGTCAGTGCCCTCCAGGGGGCTCTCAGCTACATGTGCCAGGCAGGCGAGATGGAGCCAAGGAAGCCAAGGGCTGGTGAGGAGAGGGGGACCCTGCCTGGAGTGCTGTGGAGGATGTGCTGTGATTGCACTTTTCCACGGTGATGAAGAAATGGAGCAGCCCTCAGTCCTAGGGAAGAAAGGAGGCAGCCTCCTCCCTGCCTCGCCTGCCGGGTGACCCCACTTAGTGGGGACATGTGCCATGTTGCTCTCAGGGTGTTCCCACCCTCAGGACGCCCTGCTGAGTTGTCAGGTTCCAGGCCCCTGCACCCTTGTGGCCTTCTGTGCTGCTGGGCCTGCAGGGTGGAGAGCCTCCCAGGTGCTGGTCTGCTGTGTGGACCTGCTTCCCTGCCCCTGCCAGCTGTTTCACTAACGCCTCCATGTCCCCTCCACTCCCACCGTCCAGATGCAGGGGCAGCCCCTGAGGCTCCCCTCTGACCTCCCTGACTCCAGACACCCCCAGCTCACTGTCTTGACTGCCCTTGCTGCCTTAGTTGACTCTCTGCCCCTTCGCGGAAGGTTTCAGGGTTGCACCTCCTGCCTAGAAGCCTCATGGATAAAGAACAAAGTCACTTCTGTGACTGGTCCCTGCCTCTTGCTCTGGTCTTTCTCACAACAAAGTCACTTCTGTGACTGGTTCCTGCCTCTCGCTCTAGTCTTTAAATGCACTCTCCATCTAAATCTGCCCACTCACCCTCCCCCAGACAGACTCTGCCTTTGGGCCTCTGTAGCCTCTGTTCCAGCCACTTGCTGCCTGGCATCCTTCTCTTTCTTTCTTTCTTTCTTTTTTTTTTTTTTTTTTTAAGAGACAGTCTTACTTTATCGCCCTGGGTAGAGTGCTGTGGTGTCACAGCTCACAGCAACCTCCAACTCCTGGGCTTAGGCGATTCTCCTGCCTCAGTCTCCCGAGTAGCTGGGACTACAGGCACCTGCCACAACGCCCAGCTATTTTTTTGTTGTAGTTTGGTTGGGGTCAGGTTTGAACCCACCACCCTCGGTATATGGGGCCGGTGCCCTACCCACTGAGCCGCAGGTGCGGCCCCTTCTCTCTCTTTCTTCCTGTAATGACAGTGCTTGAGATTGAGGTCATGGGCACTGTACAGGAGCTGTGTCCAGTGATGTGCTCTCTTTGCCCAGGGGTCACTCTGGAGGCAGTGTCCAGGGTCCCTGGGACTAGCAGTGGTGGTGGCAGTTGTAGCAGTGACAGCCAGCGTGTGCAAGAATGAGACTCGGAGTTGCGGGTCTGACAGCTAGAACTTCCCGGCACTGGCGCTCCAGCCCTCCTTTCCCACCTTGCTCATGAGCTGCGTCCATCCTGTCTGTTGCAGCCACAGCTCCTGGCACATTCCCAGTACATAGCTGGCACTCAGTAACTGTGAGTGAACAGATGAGGGGACGATGAGCACACTGAAGGTTTTGAGCAGGTGAGTGACAGATCAAAGTAACCTGGCCATTTGCCAGGAAGGACTAGGCACGAGGGGACCATTTTAAGGGCTGGGAGAGGATTCAAAGGGGTAAGGGCCTGGATCCAGGAGGACAGTGGGAGAAGAAGGTGTCCTCTTCAGCTGATGTCTTCTGGGCTTGCTCTGTGGGCCAGGGGTAGACCTGCCCCTGGCAGTGCCCTCCTGCAGGGCTGCTGCAGCCTGCCCACGGGCTTCCCACATAGTGCCCACGCAGGGCAGCACTCACAGGAGCTTGGGAGAGGGGCTGGCTCGGGCTAGGCTAAGTGTTGGTGTAAACTGGATGCAATGATGTTCCCAACAGGCTCTCCATCCCCCTTCCCTCTCTTCAGTCACAGGGGAGAGCCAGGCAGTGCAAAACATCAGTGGCGTCTTTGGAGGCAAAGCAAGTCTGGGTGATGCTCCCAGGTGGTGTCCATGGCAGGCTGTCCCATATGTCTGATGTAATGGTGATGTAGGTCACCATGAAGGTCAGCCCAAGTGTTCTCTAGGCAGAGTTCACCCAGGATCTGAGCCTGGAAAGTGGTTGGTTTTGTGATGGTGATGGTAGAAATCCTGCCAAGACAGGATTTGGGTCTTAGAACCAGCAGGTGAGGACGAGGCTCTGGACCAGAGCACTCGGTACTGAGTGCCACCAGTGCTCTGGTGACAGAGCACTCAGTCATCAGAGCACTCACACTTCCCAGCCCCTCAGGGACTGCTGTGTGACCTGCAGCTCCTAGCCACTTTAGCAGAAAGCCAGCCCTGACACAGTGACCTGTGGCCTCACAGTGGACAGGGTTGGCAGGACATGGTCAGCTGTTTAGTCTTTTCCCCCTTGGCCTATTCATGTAAATGACCGTGTCCCTGATATACCTGCCCCTCCAGACTGACCTGATTCCTAGCTGCTTGGGCTCTTGCTGGACAGGTTGGCCCAAGGCTGGCATGTGCAGGGGAAGGAGATTGCTCTTGGCCTAGGCTGGTACGTTGAGTGTTAAGACGGTCTTAGTCTTGGTGTTTGGCCAGGACCTGCACTCAGGCCTGTGATGGGCTGATGTCACTAGGCGCAGGGGTGGTAAGGGGGAAGGAAGGTCTTGGGAGGCCAAGCAGTCATTGTTTTCAGGCTTATCTGGATTAGGCTTTTGTGAAGGGAAGAAAGGAATCTGCTTTGTCGCAACTGGGCACCAAGTTAGAAGCACAGTTGGTGTTCCTGGCAATCCCCGGCACTCTCCAAAGCTTATTTGTTGCTTTTCCGAGACACGTCCAGGTGCTCTCTGTTATGATAACAAGTGGTGACACAGAGTTAGCTTGAAATGGCATAAACAAACAGACTAAAAATAATTGGATTTGAGGCGGCTTGGCACTGAATCCAGCATGCGGGCTGTCACTGCTCAGCCGAAGGGTGAAGGTAGGCACCATCAAAGGAACCCTGGAGCCATGGGGAAGTTGGGGTGAGGTGTGGCCAAGTCCCCCTCTCCCGACCCCGTTTTGTACCACCATGCAGCTATGGGCTGCCTGAGGGTGGAGGGGCCAGATGGTGCCTGAAGCCCAGAGGAGGGGGTGTGGGGAGCCCGGATGTGAGTGAGGCGGTTTATGTGTGTTTGGAGGAAGCTGGGCCAATGTTTGGACATCTTTATGGTTTGAGAAGTTTCTTGGCCTCACCCAGAGGAGCCATGG